>NC_071584.1:5183189-6406314 GCF_024509145.1 Vidua macroura | reverse complement strand
GTTTATTAAAAGAGAAAAATAAAAATACTCAGAAAATACCTATTCTTTTTTCTCTTGCATAAATTAAAAATGGAGTGAGAGGAAGAAATCAGTGAACAAATAATTTTGCAATGTTTCCACTGTTTGGGTAATTTATGTTTTATTTTCTTGAGGAAGTGTTTACTATAATGATGATTATATAATGATAATGAGAAAAAACAAAAAAAAATACAGAAAACCTCAATGAAAACTAACTCCCCAGTATTAATAACAGAAGGAATGTAGACTTGAGAATAATAATTCGGAGTTTGTACATTTATGGAGGCAGGATTATTAATTGTGAGAAAGGCAAATATATCTGTTTGTATTTTCATTGGATAGACAGGAGTGATTGCTTCTGAATATCTGATACATTTTAATTGGTTCCTGATAATCATGAGATTACAGTGCTGAAAACAATCCTGACACATTCTAGTCTACCTCATTCCTATTTTTGCGTTACCATGTGCTTAAAGTTTATAAAGTTCTGCTTGTTGCCTTACTGTTGTACCAAAAGTATATGCCAGTATTGCATTAAGCCATGCGCAGATGCATGCAAATCTTTTGCAAAAATCTTTTTTAGTAATTTTTCAAATGTGCTCCAGGATCGAAAGCAACAAAAGAATGTGGACCTTCTGTTCTCGGAAAAAGTGGGAGATGATATCCATAAAGATTTAGAACGCTCTTTGCAGGAGCTGCAGTTAACATATGCGGAAACAGTGCAAGAACTTGAAAAGACAAGGAATTTGTTACTTGTGCAGCACAAAATTAGCAAAGATTACCAGGTACTAAACTCTACTTACAGTGGGAAATAACCTGATAATAACATTTTAACTTTTGTAGCTCTGACACTTGTAATAATTAAGACTTGCAAATTCAGCAATGAAGCCAGTCTGTCCATAGGGAACCAAACATAAAATCTGCTGTTGCTGAAAATATTGTTTAAAAAACATGAGATCCAAGTGACTAAATTGTAGTCTTTTAGCTCATCCTGCCCTCTACCCTCAGACTGTGCCTTCTCTCTGAGCTCCTACCAGGTCTTCACAGGTAAGATAGTAAACGTGCTTATCAAATAAGCTTCCTTTTCCATACCACTCTGCTTTCACTGTCTTCTTTCTACTTCCACTGTTGGAGTAGTGCAGATCATATGTTGACTTTTCATTCAATTAATCAGCATTTAAAATAATAAAATCATTAAAGAAACTGTTAGGTATATTGTCCTAAAACAAAAGCTACTCTGTTTTTCTTATTGGCATTTTTAGACTGCTGACTTTAGAACTGATGTGTTGTATTGATTAGTGAAAAACTGCTGCTATTTTTGCATACTCTAAATGTTCTTTCCTCAAATCTAACTGTATTTTAACTTGTAGCCAGAAGCCATGTGCAACATCCATACAGACAATCCTCAGAAGTTCTTTTTACATGCAATTGTTTTTCAGACTGAAGTAGAAACAATGACAAGAAAAATGGAAAGTCTACAGAAAGACTATGAGTTAAAACTGGAACAGTATACCCATCTTCTTGATATTAGAGCTGCACGTATCAGAAAACTAGAAGGTATCTTTAAATCATAGTCTTCACTAATTTTTTTTTATATTTTATCTCCTCCAAATTACTGTTTTAAATTTGTTCTTCCGTTGAAACGCTTTTCCATTCCTAAAACTTGTAGAAAGGTCAGTTCTTTCATGCAAAGGTATCTATTTCAGTTAATTTTTGTTGACTTAAATGACAGTTATTAACTAAACCAAATCCAACAAAGTGATTTTTATACTGCAAGTATTGCTGAATAAGAATAAAATGACCAAACTTGTTTTTTTCTAATAAATCATACGTTATGGTCAACCTTTTACTTTGCAGTAATATCGTTACAGAATCACTTTGTGTTACTAAAATTCCTCAAGTCTTGTTATAATGTACTCACATAGTATTTAAACAGGATGAATTTCATGTATTTTTTAGTGGCTTCACTGTGTAAAAGGTGCATAGGAAGCTTCAAATAGGATATTTTACAAACTCTGATGTTGAAACAATTTTCACGTTTTGTCTCCAAGTTGCATCTACTGCATCATGGTTTATGTCCTAATTCTGTAAGCATGTATTTTGATTTCTTAGAATCATACAATCCCAGAATGGCTTGGGTTGGAACTTATCTCATTCCAAACCCCTGCCAGGGGCAGGACATCTTCCACTAGAAGGCTACTCAGAGCCCCATCCAACCTGTGTTAACCACTTATTAACCACTTATCACCTGAGGCTGGGAAACATGTGAAGGTCTTTGCTGATAGTTCTATCCACTCAAGATATAACAGATGTTAAAAGTCAAATGTATTAATTCTTTCTCTGGCAAATTTAGATCAACCCTACAAAAATGTGCATCTTAAATCTGCTATATTTGCATAGTGATAATTACTTTGAATATTGCTTAAGACTTCTGAATTTCACCTTTTTAACTCCCCTATATAACCTGATAATAACTGTTAGAAGCCTGTGTCTATGTATACTGAGGCAGCTCCATTGAGAAAATACTCTTGATTGTTGCCAGTGTGCTCAGTGGGCATTCAGTGTATGAATTCTTTTTGATAATGCCTTTATGAAAGTAACATTGTTAAGATAATTGAATTATGCCTTTATCCTTTCTTCTCAGTCATTAATTGTATTTGAGTTTTTGAAAAGACAATCATATTATAACTCTATTTTATCTGTTGCAGCCCAACTAAGAGACATTGTGTATGATACAAAACCACTTAAGTCCAGACGAGAAGTATTGCCGAGTGATCCAGTGGGTGGATTTGTTGAAACTGTTCATTTAGAAAGAGGAGAGAACCTTTTTGAAATTCATATCACCAAAGTGATCTTCTCTTCTGAAGCTATGCTCACTTTTGGTGACTGGGAACCTGCTACCTTTTGTACTTACGCCTTCTATGACTTTGAACTTCAGATAACCCCAGTAGTTCATGGGAAGACCCCATCATATGACTTCACTTCTCAGTTTCTTGTGCAGTCTGATGATAGCTTCTTTCACTATATACAGGAAAACAGCATCATGCTGGAGGTTCATCGTGCGTATGGCATAGATTATGAAACAATTGCTTCTTGTCAGCTTAAGTTCCATGAAATCTTGGAAAATGACGGCAAGATCTACAACACAGCAAATTTAGTTGGTAGTTAAGATATTGCAAAGTATTCTGTTTGATTATATATCACTATATTGCAAGTTATAAATAATGCATATTTGACAAAAAATTAATTTGTGCATTAGTATTTCAAAAGTGGGAAACAAAGTGTTTACAAGAATGGTATTTTCTGTTGGATGTGCAGCATGTTCTTGTGATTCTGCCAACATTTGTGGAAAGCTGGGATGGGTGCAATTTTGGCCATAACAGCATATAGCCACAGGGTAGGAGGGAAAAAACCCAATAAAGGAGACACCCCCACTTCGCCCATATCAAACATCAATGCTTTTTATCTGGGCTGAATGTCATAAGTATATCTTCTCATTCCTTATCAATAAACAAAAGAAGAAACAGTGTAATCTAAACTGGTAAGACAAAGTTCACCATATAATAGTGAAAAAGGTACAAATTATGGTGATTATGATTAATAATATATATATATAGTAGCATAATCTAGGAGGGTGTTTATTTACATTTTGTGGATTATTTTAGGCACATTCATATTCATTATATTAAAATAATTTTAAGGTATCCTGGACAAGACACTTCTAAGAAGTATTGAATGTTCTTTGCGGCTTACTTTTTCTTCTAGAAACGTTTTGTTGGATCAGCATATTCAGTGACCTCTTAACTGCCCACTGTTGTAGAAAATCTGGTTTAATAAGGCATTGTAAAGTGGTACCTTTGCCAGTAATTTAAATTGCATACCACTTTTTGGGACACTTCTAATTATTAACAAACAAAAGTGTCCTAACCTTTATGTGCCTTAAGGAGATAAAAAATATTGAACTTTGATTTGACCCTGTAGTAAATATGTAGGTAGGGAAAAATGGCCATGTTTTGATTTTGGATCATACAATGGGAGCCTGAAGAGTTGTTTATGTTTCTAACATGAACTACAGATCTCACATCACCAGCACTGGTGTAATGCATAGGCACAATCTTTAATTTGTGGCTTTTCTAAATCTTGAATTTGTGTTTTTTCCTAGCTTTTGAGTAACATACCTTAATGTTGAAAAGAAAATTAATGCAATCCCCTATTTATTCCTTAGGAAAAACAGGACACATTAAAAATTATGGTACTGTAGAATACTGGATCAGGTTACAAGTTCCTATGGACCAAGCTATTATTCCCTACAAACAGAGGTCAAAGGATCTGGGATATATAACACCCAGTTTTAGGGAGCACGAACAACTATCCAAGGTATGTTTGGGTCTGTACTTGATGGAGAGAATTACTTCATGGAGAAGAGAAGCTTCAGGATGACCTAATTGCAGCCTTCCAGTACCTAAGGAAGCCTACAAGGAGGCTGGAGAGAAGAGGCTTTTTACAAGGGCATAGGACAAGGGGGAATGACTTCAAACTCAAGGAAAGTTGGTTTAGATTAGAAGGCAGAAATTCTTCATAGAATCATAGAATAGGCTGAGTTAGAAGGCACTCATCAGAATCAATGAGTTGAACACCTGGCCCTGCACAGACACCTCAACAATCCCAAATTCTCCAAATGCAAACTGGGACAATCCCAGTTGTCCAAATGCTCCTGGAGCTCTGGCAGCCTTGGGACCATGATCGTTCCCTGGGGAGCTTATTCAGTGCCCGACCACCCTCTGTGCAGAGAACCTGTTCCTGATGTCCAATCTGTCCCTCTCCTGACAAACTCCAGCCATTCCTTTGACTGGGACAGGTTGCCCTGAAAAGCTGGGGTTTTCCCATCCCTGGAAGTGTCCAAGGCTAGGTTGGATGGGGCTTAGAGCACCTGGTCTAGTGGAAGATGTCCCTCCACATGGCAGGGAATTTGCAACTAAATTTTAAGTTCCTTTCCAATCCAAGCCATTCTGTGATTCTGCAATAGTTTTGATAAACTGTTCAATTCTTTCTTTTTAAGTTCAAATAGCTTAGGTCAAGTCTTGATGTGTTCAAAGTGTAATAAAGTTAAAGACTCTTGAACTGGAAAATACGTTAGCAGTTTTTCATATAATAAGATCAAGAACTAGTTGAATTATACCTTGTCTGAAGAGGCAAAGTCTGAAACTTTTTTATTTTTATTGAAATTATCATTAGAACATTTGACATTATATTTCATTTTCTTGAGCTGTAAGTGGCAGATGTTTTAGTATCCTACTCATGAATTTTAAACCAGCTAGGTGTCGGATACGTAGAGTGGGTGAAGCAGTTGTTCAAAAAGGTCTTGAAGTTCTTGACATTGGAGTATTATGAGATTGAGATTCCTTCACAATGGGTTTTTTAGCTGGATATTGAAGAGAATTTTGAAAATATAATTCACTGTATAATCACATTTAAATAAGGGCCACAGAAGAAGAAGGGACTTTCAAACATCTTTAACAGTCATTTAAGAAATAAAAGCAAACAGGTTGAAATGTATAAATTAAAATACTAGAGTTTTTTAGTGGGCTTTTTTTTTTTAACCTAAGCTGTTTAAAATATTCTATGTCTGAAATAACTCTAATATTTTATATTATTCCATAATGTAAATTTGTATTATATATAAAATCTCCATGGGTTCCATGATGTAATCTGAGAAGTATGTTGTATATGAATTCTGTTAAATTGTGTCTGATTAGAATTAAATTTAGCGCCATTAGATTTGGCTTTGAAAAAAATTAGGGTTCCTCATAATTTATTGTAAAATAAGATGGCAATAAATGTTCTTCAATATATTTGTTCCTTACAGACTCCAGCACTCAAAACTAAGCAGCGTGCAGCTCAAGCACACAAGAGAGTCTCTTTTCTGGATGTTAGTGCAATACAGATGGCAGTAAGTTCTAAGTATTTCTATCATCCATGATGAAGCATGAAAGGCTACTTGTGGCTCCATATGGGCAATTTGTAGAACTAATAATTAAGAACAATGGATTACTTTAGCAGCACAATACTGTGATGTCACAGACAATGAATGATAGCATAGTACTGCATATAGATGGGGGACACAATGCAGGGATGTTTGTGTGACTGCCTCAGAACTGCTTGATATCCTCCACAGTTTACAAGCTTCAATTTCCACTGGCTTAGGGTAGATTCTAACAGGACTAATCAGCTCACTCTGCACTGTGTTTCTCAGCTCTCTGCATTATTCAAGTGTCTTTCTACAGTGTACCAGTTGCACTGCATATGCCTCTATAGAAACCAGCTTAATCCAAACAGATCCTGAGCGTTGGGCTAATGGGATACACAGTTTGACACAGTTCAGTGTCATCTCTAAAATTAAGTTTATCAGCTGAGATTGCACACATTCTGAAAAGAATGATACTTCTTAACTTGGGATACACTGTCATGTGTACATCCTTCCAGAGTCTAAGAGAGTCTGCATGGAACTAACTCAAATGTATTTGCTGCATTGTGTAAATTTTATTCTGAAATAATTTGCATTTAGAGAATTAAGAATAGGTTGTGTTTTAAGCAAATCCAGTAAGTAAAGGTAGGTTCTTCAACAGGCATTTATAAAAGGTTATGTTTATATATTACATACCATTATAATATTAATAATATTGCATTAATTAAAAACTAGTTGTGGAGTTTTTTCATTTCATAAATTACTTAATTGGATTTATTCTTTTAAAAGTTAACATCAATTTTCAATTAACAGATTCTGTTGCTGTTTAGTTTACTATGACTAGAACTTCATTGAGAGCTATAGAGTATAGACTGGAAATAAGAATTAAGTCAATATGTTGCATTTATCAACTTCAAAAAACAAAAAGTCAAATGTTGGTGAATATAATCTTTTGAGAGCTTAGATATGAAAAACTGAAATGTTAGCCGGATAGTTGCACACACAAAATATCTTCAGCTGTCCAAACAGTAACTTCTCAAAGTTTGACAATTTTTCACAAACTAGGATTTTCTGCAACAGCTACTTGGTCACCATCAGAAGTCTTCTCCATCAGAAGTTGCTGGGTTGGCAGCTCCTCTAGCTGTTTTAAAAATTTAAGCCTCATTGTCTGGTTAAAGGCAAAAGTACTATTAGGCCTAAATAATGGAACAGCTGGGCCTTCTCTGATGTCTAAGTCTTGTGATGAAATGGCAAGAAACTATCCATGCAGGAAAAACAGAAGTTGGGCAGATTAAAATGGGAAGTCTGTTTCATTTTCTAGTTCATTTTCTCAATAGCAGAGAATCTAATTCTTAATAAAATGTCTTGTCAATGTGATACATGCCAAAGCAAATAAAAAAGGAGACTCACTAAAAGGTGGGATGAATGGTTTGATTCACCCAAACTGCTTGTAAGAATTGTCCAGCCTCATATGTAGAAGCTCTAGCAGAGGTCAATAACCTGTGATGGTAATGCAGGGAGGCAAAGGAGGATGTAATTTTCTGTCCAAATGCTTCTCCACCAGTAAATTTATACCTACTTTTGTATTTTAATTGTCTACTGTATATTAAAGGCTTCCCCTTGTTTTATTCCTAACTTAGGGCTCTGTATTTGAAAATAATACGGAAATACTTTATCATTTAAAATGTAATTCCATAGGGTTCACTACAGTTATAATAATGACCTAACTACAGGTTTGAGATAGTAACATTCATACCAAAATCAATTGACATGCACACAGATAAAATTATGTGCAGGCCTATGTGTGTAAATTTAGCTGTCAAAAGTTCTTCTTGGGTACGGTGTGTGTTTTGGGGTTTTTTGACTGAGTCTTGTAGAACTTGTAGAAAACAAATATAAATTAAACTGGAAATCAAACAGGCTGTATGTATGTTGACAGGTACAAAATTTATAATAATAGTTATGTTTTCACAAATGCAGTTAGATAAAAGTCTTTCTGCTGTATATAAATTATATGTTACAGCAGTTGACACCTTCTCATTGTTTCCTGCACTGCATAAGCAATACAGTTGTTAAAAGGCTCTGGATAATGAACGTGGGCCGTAACTCTTCAAGTTTTGAATTTCAGTAACTTCTGCTATTCAAGGAGCTTTATAAAGACTGTAAGTTTATCTTTCTGTAGCATGTGGTACAGGATGCTGAACAACTGTCAGGTGACAAAGTGAAGGAGATGGCTGAAGAAATTCAGCAGGAAAAAGAAGAGCTCTCTCATCTGTCAGAGGAGCAGGTGGCTGACCAAACATTGACTACTTCTAGAGATGAGACAGAAATAATTGAAGAATTAGAACCAGAAGGTAGAATTCATTGTTATTAATAAGTACATGTATTTTCTGAAAAAATCTGTCTCTTTCCATTTTCATAAGCATTTCATACTAGTAGTGGAAGCTGCCTCATTATAAGAAACTTCATGATATAAATTATATTCTGGCATACTCTACAGCTGAAGCTAGGTGATGGATAAGATGTGTTTTCTTCCCAAATGGAAGTCATATTGTAATTGATTGCAAAAATCTGATATATGACTTAGATTCGTAAAATATTAAAGGAAACCTGCCTTCTATTTTAAATGTCTTCGTATTCTCCTTTAGATCTATGCTGTTCCAAAAACTATTTTAATGAATATGCTCTTTTTGTCTGCAGATAACAGCCAATGCTGATACCAGAATCCTTTCAGAGAGTGAGAGGGCTAGGATGCTATATCACATATGTGACACGAAGTTATTAGATTTATTTAAAGATTATAAAAGCCAGGTCATCCTGTTCCAGCTCAAAGCTTAAACTGTTTATTATAGCAATAACCAAGTCCATGATACGAAGTTTAAAATAAAAGCAGAAGCAGAATGCTAAAATTTTATGTTTAGTTGTTGGCAGCTTTTGCATAAGCATTCATTAAAAAGATTGGAAAAACTTGCTGAGTATTGATTTTGAATACCAGTTGTCTTTATAATTTGCTTCATGGGGAAAAAATGCTCTGGAATGTTCCAGAAGATAATGCACCTGCATACTTTTTTACTGAAGAAAAAAGGTGCATTTTTCTTTTGCATATGCATGGTGTTAAAGGAAATCAGAAGAAATTCAGGCCATATTCTTAAATAAAGCTAACAGCTGTGCATACTTAGTTCGTTAGAGGACTTAACTCTATTAGCCAGTTTGTATCTGGAAAACATTATTTTTTTAACAAACCAGAAAAAATACAGATGAGATTACTCTAAAGGTCATTGAGTCACAGGAAGAAAAGATTTACCTGGAACTTACTCTTTTTGTATTAGAAAAGGAAATTTATTGCTATGAGATTTCTTATTAAGTCTTAGGTGGTCTAAAATATAGCGGGTGTTACCTGCATTGATTTTTTTTTTTTTTAAGATCAAGAAGATCATCAAGAGGATGATGCTGTTGAATCAATAAAAACTGACAGTGATGACTGTATTATTTCAAGTCCAGTATCCACAAATATTAAACAGCTGAGTCAGAGTATACATGGCAATTATTTGGTAAGACTAAAAAATATTTTAAGCCTAATGTCCTCTAAGAGTAGCGTTGCTATATCTAACATCAGTTTTCAATGAAGCTATACATGAACAGTATCAAATCTCTTGACTTATCCTTAAAACCAGCAATTCAGAACTAGAAGCCATATATACAAAATAGTACAGCATAATATAAATTTAATAATATAAACTTATTTTGAACAGTATTTCAATAGGATAGTTCTAAAAAAAAAAATTCACACTTTTATATCTAACATGGACTGAACAATCTTAGCCATAAAACTAGTACTTGAAATTAACAGGTTTAAATGTTCTGGAATGTGATATCCTAGAGGTAGTTTTATTTTCTTGAAGTGCTCTTTCCAAGGCTATGTGGTATCTTACAAAGTAACTAGCAACAAGAAACATGTATAAGAAATACTGCTCCTTTTTTTTTAAGCTGTAGAAGGTACATCTTAAAGAAGCTACATGTCTTCAACTACAGTAGATTTGTAGAAATGCTGTGACTTATATGTTCTTCAGAAAAATACAGAAGGCACTTGTGAAGATTGCATTATTTATAAGTAAAATGTTAAAAAAATTTCACCTGTAATTTTGAGAACTAAAATGAATACTAGTAATCATTATTAAGTCAAACGATAATACAATTGCTCTATACCTTTCTAGTCATCCTGTATTTTATTTTATCAAAATTACGTAAGAACAATTCTGAGAGGATTTTTAATGTAGATTAATGTCAGGTTTCAATTTCTACGTCCCTCCATTGATGAGTAACAATGTGCATGTTTGTGAACAGTAGATAAAAACAGTGAAAGCTATACACTATTAAGGCAACGTGTGATGAAAGTTGGATTTTAAAAATGCACATTACTTTGCTTGAATTCTTGGGTTGATTATAGAATACAGCATGTCAAAACTGCCATTGAATTCTTTTTTGTTTGTTTAAGATCAGAAATCACTTTCTTTAAAATTTTGAGATAATTATCCTGCTGATACTCAAATACTGTAACTAAGTTTTGTGAATTTTGGAGATAATTTTGCTAATTATCCTATAAATATGAATTGTATGCCACACTATATAAGTAATTTAAGATCACACCAGGGTTTTTTGTATGTTGCAAATTAGACAGTTCATGGTTATTTCTTAGATATATTGATCATAAGGCATATCTAACAGATTTTCCAGTTTTCAGTCTGTACCAGTTGCTTCTTTATTTTTTCTTCTTGTCTATGATGTATGATTGATCATAAAACACTTCATTTTGTTTAATTTCATTTCTAAATTTGAATAGGAAAAGCATATTCAAGTCAAAGACCATCACTTTAATGACATTCAGTAGCCATTTAACTTATTAGATTTTAGGAAAAAAAATTGCTAAAGCCATAAACCTTTATTAGTAGAGACAGAATGCTGTGGAATTTTTCTGTCATCCTGGTAAAATTTCCATGAACTTGCTGAAGAGTGGAAGAACCTTATTGAATTATTGATCCAGATTTGGACTTTAAGTTAAAGTGTCATAGGATATATAATAAAATGAAGTCTTTTGAAAGGAGGGGGTAAAATTACATAATCAAATGCTGAAAGGACTTGACAGCTATGGAAATTATTCTGTATGGTGGATATTTTTACTATCAGATATATTGCTTTTCATTTTGATTAATTTTATCATCTTCTCAGCAAAACGTAAGCTATCACCATATTAAATAAGAACATTAACTTGGAGTTCTGACTGAATATAGAAAGTTAATACTTTGAATGTGATTTAGTACTTCAGGTGATTTAAGTTTAGAAATAAAAATTGTCAAAATATTTCCATATAGAAGAAATATTTTAATAAATATTTAATATTTTAATAAATATTTTATATTCTGCAGTAGATACTAACAATTCTCTTTTATTTGGAAAGCTTCAGTACCTTGTATTACTAATAGTATTTTAAGCAGTTACAGGATCACTTTGCTGTGTAGGTAAAAATGATGACAGCTGGAATTTGTGATTCAGATAGCATTTTTACCTAAAGATAACCAGCAGACTATAGCTATGATTTCTGCAAAAACGTTTTAAACATTGAATGGAAATCAGTATCTCTTGCAACAACAGTCTTAGCTACAAACCCTGGAGCTTCAGAGTCTCATTTTGTATATGTCAGTCAATCAGTATTAATCATATAGAATGCTGATGATTTACATATATTTATGTATGTTTGTTTTGTGTTAACACTTAAAGAAACAAAAATAATTTGTATTATATTTTGTTTTTAAATAGGAAGCTGAAAAAATTCAGATTAAAATTACATCACTCGGTCTTACTGAGTCACGAATTACAGCAGATGAGACAATACAGCAGCTGTTTGTAGAATGCAGATTAAACCATTTCCTTGCAGAGGAGACCCCACTGTCACTTCCAAAACCACCTGGTGGTCAGAGGATTCACTATAACTATAGCACTGGTAAGGCTGATGTATTTCTGAGCAGGCTTGGTTCTTCTCTTAAATTCTGTCTTATGAAAATACCTGCAATAAAACCTACTTCCTATATATTATAGTTGCATTTCTGTATGTCAACTCTATTTGCCTATTTTCCGGATATTTTGGGAACTACTAAAAGTGATTTTTAAGAAATGAGGTAAGTATGCAATTATCAAGTATACAATGAAATGCTGAAGGAGGCTGATATAGAAAATGGCAACATCACAACATATTTAAATATGCTAGTAGCACATAAATTTCAAAATTAGACTGTACATAACTAAAATCTGTATATTCTTTTTAGAAGAGCATGATGATCTAATTTTTCTGTCAGGACATGATGATACATCTTAGCAAAAGAAAAACATTCTAACCTGTACATCTAAAACACTGTTGAAAAGAGAGAATATGTAATTGGACTTCATCACTACTTGCAAATACTCAGTGTTCCTTAAATGACAGCTTTTTAATAGGGGAACTGATTCATCCTTGTTTCATACTAATTGTCATACTTTGCCAATTAATACTTTATATTTACACTACTAGCATACATAGAACTATTGTAATAATTTATAATTCTCTTGTTAATTATTTCCCCAGCTATGTCATCATATTTCAATTAAATTTTTCTTCCTGGTAAAATCTTATTTCATTTAAGATTCAGCCTGAGTGCTTCAGTCTTGGACTTTTAGCTAAGAGTATTCTGGAGAGGGTGAATCAGTGTTAGGGTTGTTGCTATTTGTGACAAGCCCTTAATACAGGCATTAAAATTAAAAATAATTACATAAAAGTGGCTTTGCAGAAATGGTGTCTTAGTCAGATCTTTAAAATTCCTGCCATCTACAAAACTGATTTTAAAACGCAACTTCCCAAAGAATTCACTCATTTAGATCCTCCTCTTACTCTTAGATTATTGGATTGTTCCGTGTGTAGCTGAAGACGGAAATTAATCAGAAATGTCACATCAACCACTGCTATGTTGGCATTGCCCACTTGAGAGGGAATATAGATGACAGATTTTCTCCAGTTCATTGGTCTGAAGATTTCTTGTATTGAAATACTGTGGCAGGAAAGGAGGATTGAATTACTGAGGTTGTCAAAAAGGATAAGCACGTTGCCATACATTCTCATTATCTCTAACTTCCTAGTGGAAGAAAATAGAGTAAATCACTTCAAATGCAAAGCAGTAAAGACCCTTGGCTTTTAAAATCATGGATGCTATTGCCATTAATAGAAAGTGGCAGCTCTGTGACATGCTTAGATGCTGCTTTTGTATCTTTTTTTTGACAGTGTTCATAGAAGCCTGCCAGTACACACCATTAGATCACATGATTTTAACATTTGATTCTCACATTGTTGTTTTTCCTTAGAAAAGAAAAGGAAATAAACACTTATTTTATTTTGTTATTTTCTTCATGTTCTTTCTTCTAATAGGTGAAAAACAATTGATAACCAGTTATATGAATTTATTTGCTTTGCAGTGATAAATGTGGATAAGGAAAATAATCATGTAGAAAGAGAGTATCTCAAGTCAATTCTTCTAAAGCCAGATCTACCTGCTGACAGGTACAGATTAATACTAAAAACCTGTATTTTAGGTCTTTGTAAATAATGCTCGTGGTTTGCCTTTTTGTTTATCTTCACTGATAAGGTAACCCTAAGTAGCTAATACATAACTAATAAGAAAAAAATAATTGTTTCAGCTAGGAATGATGCCTGCATTGTGATCTGGCTGCTGCTGGTCTTATTTCTTCTCGGAGTAGGTGCATATGGAATGGAATATTACAAACTCATCTAATGTTTGTTTAGTGCTGTGGTTTAATTTGGGAGGGTGTTTGGTTTGTTGTTGTTTTTTTTTTTAAACAACTTTGTTTTACGAAACAGAGTTTCTAGATTCTATCATCAGTATCTGTCAGTAATGAATTTGAAAAGCATGTGTCTATGCAATGGTAGAGTAGTACATTTGTTGCTTTCTGAATTCAGAATACTTAAAGGAGTCTTAAGAACTGCAGGAAATATTCCTTGGCCCCAGAATTTAAAGGAAAAAAAAATATATATGTGTATATATGGATGTAGCAGACATCTATTAGATGAATACATATGAGAAAGACTAGAAATTAGACTTGTTCAATTTCATCGTAATAAATTTGTTCTTATTCATTTTTTTTTCATTGAGGTAGCCATGTGCATTACTTGGAGAGAATGAATAATATACTTTGATTCTGTCTCTTCTTGAATGTCAATAATCATTAAAATGGAACAACTGTTAATTTAAAGATCCATTCAATTTACAGAAGACTAGGATACCTGCTGATTGCATTTGAAGTGTCAGAGTCATTTGTAAATTTTACTCACAAATCACTGATTCACTCCGAGAAAGAGAGAGTGACTCTCTTCATTCCATATCCCTTATTTGGCATCTATATTAGGAAGGTTGCTGAACATATTCTAATAAAGCATGTTTTACTAAGATTTAACAATAATGAGAATAAAATACTCTTTTTTTATTTCCCTGACAGATAATTTAGTTGCTAAAGAAATTTCCCTGTCCAACTATCCAGGACCACTGTGGCAGTCACACTTCACCTGATCTGAGGTCCCTTTGCAGCTACACCCCTCACACTGTCCCAGTCAGACCAGTTGTCCTCACCAACTTCAGCCCAGGTTTCCAATCGCTGAGTCTTAGAGGTCCCAATCCTTAAAATAACTTCATTTTTGGTGCAGTAATTAAATAAGACAATAACAGTTCAAGTTGGAGCCTCATATCAGAGGAGGGACCCTGAACAAAGGTTCGTACCCTCATGTCCCGGAGTGTCCCTGCCCTGGCTGTACCCCAGGTCTGGGAGTTACTGGCTCCTGCCTGTATCTCTGACTGTCCCTGCCCTGGCTGGGCCACGGGTCCTGCGCCCTTTGTTGTGCTAAGGGATTGTAGTTCCCAGCCTCTTGCCTTGGGCTGGGCTTCTCCAGTGCTCAACGTGCAGCTGCTCCTGAGCCACCTGCAATGGATTGATTCCTCAACAGAGTGAAACAATAGCTGGTCTGTGTGCGACAATTTCCCATATAAATACTTAGATAACGATACTAAATATTTTACAAACCTGAGGTAAAAGAAGGTAAAATAACAGCAGTGAGCTTTTTCTCAGAACAGAAGCATTCATCTCTTACATGGCCATCATGTCACTACTGTCTCCTGTGTTACTAAGTAGGTTTTTCCTGCCGTTATCAGAATGTCTGGTTTGGCTTGTGCTGAAATTTCAGTTTCGTATTGAATAAATAGGAAGGCAGAAGTTCATCAGTAGTCCAGTTTCCCATTTTATTGTAGCAAAAGGACCACCAAGAAACAAAATCTATGGAAAGATTCTGCCTATACACCAAGGGTGTTTATGCATTTTAAACTTGTAAAATAGTACGGGGTATTTTTTCATTACTTGTAATTTGATTTTTGACCCTTTTTGAAAGCAAAATACCTTTTTTTTTTTTTCTTTTTTTTTTTGTGCATGTGTGTTTAGCCTAAAATTTACAGTGGTCAGTGATCCCCCAGAAGATGAACAGGATCTTGAATGTGAGGATATTGGGTTTGCTTATGTCAGTTTAAAAGAGATATTCCAGAACCAAAGAGATATCATTGAGCAAGATATTGATGGTAAGTTTTAAAAATCACTTTCTTGTAAACTTCTGTAGCCTAAAATTCGTTGAATTTCTACTTTGCTTTGCAGGCAAAGTAGATGTACTGTGCAAATAATTGACATTGTTTCAAGAAGAAATTCTTGAATACTAATAACTTCCATATTTGTTTGCAAAAGTCTGCAAAAGCTATTTAGTAGTATTATTCCTTAAAGTTTTTTTAAAAAACCCCAAACCAAATAGCATTCTCAGCTCATAGAAATTAGTTTATAAAACCTAAGAACTTTAAAGCCATGTCCAGTGCTATAATTCTGTCTTTTCTACAACATACTTCATTATGGTAAGACAATAAATATGTATTTTGTATAAAAAAATTGTTTTGTATTAAAATTTTTATCAGCAATTTGGTATTACTAACCTCTGTATGTTATTTGAAATTATATTATAACCCTGAGTACCTCAAGTCTGTTTCCTCCTGATGAAACATGTGTGAGACAATATGAAATACTGGTGGTTTTGATTAGGAATCAGTTTTAGTGAGCACCCTTCTGTAACAGACTGTGACCAAACTCATCGTGCCTCATTAGAGCAAGGTGATGTGATTAGGGAGTGTGGAGTTTTCCATTTCCTGAGGTCACAGGATGCATTTTTATAATGTTGATAAGAAGACTCAATAAGGCTTTTTGGTCCTTTTGTCACCTATGAGGATAATATTCTCCTTGCTCAGTTTCCTGTTCCCCATGGCAGCAGAGACAGAGTTACCAATGGTGCACTTTTTTCTTTTTCCTCTCAATCCTCTTTCCCCCTTGGGGTGAAGCTCAGGGAAGAAGCTGAAAGCAGCTCTGTTAAAAAAGAGTCACTCTCCTGTCCCAGTAAGTGACCTAGTTCAATGATTGGATGCAGAGCACCCTTGTTCACAAGGTACCTTTTGCAATAGCAAGAGTTCTAGTGAGCCTCAGCGGAATGCCAGGCAAATGTAACTTTACTACTTCTGCTGTTGTGTCTAATTCCTGTACTTGAGCAATGGGGAGCTGAGTAATGAGGGAAAAGAAATAGGCTTTCTTATCCATTCCCATTATCATGCTTGATTTGCATCCACACTGTTGCTAAAATACTCAAATTTACAGGAATGCGATAAGGAAAATTCTAAGAATCATCAAATTTCCATACTCTGGAAGAATAATTTGATGCATTTCCTGCTGTGGCTGAGCAACTTAAGCTTTTTTCCACCAATAATTTTTTTCCAAGTACAAAAGTTCCTCCAAAAATGTATTTTGTAATCTTGCACTGGAAGATTGATTTTTGTTCTGGAATTTATGACTATACCTCCCACTGTCATAATTCCTATTTGATAAGATTGATTACTTATGTAAACAAAATTCTTGAAAGTCACTTTTCACAAAACTCTTAAAATTCCTAACTATCATCTGAGAGAATTATTAGGACCAGAAGGACTGGGTTTTATTACAAGTTACTGTAAGCTAATCATTACCATGTAATGACAACTACTTCAATATTGTGAGGAGCATTTCTTCCCCTAATATCAGACATTTAAACTAATTTTTACTTTTATGTTAATTATATATATGAAAATGATAATAGTAGCTAGAAATACTTTTATTCTTGTTCCCTTCTGCACTTCTCCCCTTTCCTGCATATGCTGTACAGTTTTTTGGGGATTTTTATTGCATCCATAATATAGAAACTTTTATATTTTCTGAAACTTAAGATGTTTCAGAGAATTTAAATTAATGTTAAAATATGTCAGATCGTGGAAAAATAATATATCTGTATATTTTCTTAAATGAAATAATTGTAAAAGGATCACTTCTTCAGATCTGAACACAGATGTCAATTAAATGTAAGGGCACAATAAACAGAATTGCTAAGTAGTGTTGTACATGTTCTCCAAGTTGGATATTGGTTTAAGGAAAAATAATAAACCTAGACACAGGGAAATTCATAGGACACTAGTGCATGAAGATAAAGTCATTCTTAAGTTAGATACCAAACTTCCTTTATTCTTTTTGAGGATTGCAACCATATATCTTTCTCATATTTTGTTTTTTTCATTGCTGATTGTGTCAAAGCAGTTTATGTGGAATTTGAAGCAATGAAGCAATGACTAAACAAGAAGATGGGTGAAAAATATTATAGTCAAAACATCTAACAGTATGTCTCAGAGATAATAGGACAGTATAAAAATGAGAAAATAGAATTAGTGTTATCTCCTGATATAATTAACTATAATTATCCTGCTTTTCTTTTAAGTAAAAAGGATACAGTCCCCTGAAGTCTGCTCTTGAAGTTGACAGTTCACTGAGTGATTTGTTGAGGCTGATTTGGACCCATCCATCATACACAGTGTAGAAAAGGCATTAATTGGTGTATTTTTATTTAAAACTATTCCTATGTATGTAGATATGTGTTTAATAGAATTTGGAATATCTTTATTTACATATTGTGAAAAATAATTATTTCATATAGACAATTATTATATTGATGGTTTCCTTTCTAAATTAATTTCAACACTAATACTTTTATTGATATATATTCTAGTTCTAGGAGTGGTTAATTTCCAGTAGCCTGAGGACATGAACTGCAAGATTATTTATTTATTTCTCCCCTTTTTTTTTTTTTTTTTAGCATATGCTAGTTGCCCTTTAATCTGTCCAAACACTAAAGAAAATTATCAAAACAAAATTGAAACCTTAAGTTGAATAGCTAATACTGTTTTCTGATGTTTCCTTTCTAGTTTTCGATTCACAAGATGCCAGTGCAGTAATTGGAAAGCTCACAGTGACAGTGGAAGCCCTCAGTGCGCTGCGTTCAGTCCATCAGGAGTGCAAAAATGATTAGGAGGCAGGAAAGGGACATTTGCCTATTGAAGTTCTTGCTCCCAGTGTAAAAATACACTTGATGGTTCATCAAAAATGAGATCTTTATCATTCTTACAGTATATTTAATATCAAATGTATATGAAAAAGATGCTTGAGGTATAAAGTTTTGTACACTTTTCAGTCTGTTTGCTTTCTTTTAAGGTCCTTGATGGATCATACTTCACGCTCTCAACACTTGATAGTGTAACAATCTGACTTAGTTCCAAAGAAGTTTGGTTTCAAATGCAAGCTTGCTTGTAAATCAGATACCAGTTGAGAGTATTTTGTCTAAGAAAATAAGTGATGGTGAACCTTCAAACAGAAGTGCTTGTAGATTCTTACTAAGAGTAGTTCTGTCACAATACTCTGTCAGAATGCAATCATTCCTTTTAGAAGTGACCTCAGGTAGTTTTTAGTGCAGGGTTAGGTATTATTTTAGGTATTATTTTAGGTCATGTCGCTCAGGGCTGTATCCAGCCTCGACTGAAAACTTCCAAGGACAAGCACTGCTTAACTGTTCTCTGCACAACTTGTTCCAATGCCTGACTGTTCTCATAGTGAAAAAAGGAGATGCATTTCTACACATTACTTCAATCCAAATCGAAGCCAAAGCTAGATCTAAGCATGTGGAGCAGCTTTTGCACTTAATGCACCATCTAATAATTTAATTTGTTTTGGTTTTGTTTTAATTTTAGGGATGGCATGTTTATAATTTGTTTCATCCATTTAACATTTTGCACAGAAATAAAAATAACAAAGCATTTTAGTGTTGATTTTCATGCTTTGTGGTATACCATCACATTTTTATCATTTACATTTAGTTTTGTGAAGCAGTTGACAAAAAATAGCTGTTATTGTTACCAAAGTGGTTTGCTCAGGTAATGTTTCTGTAGGTTTCAGTGGTAAACAATTTGTTATGGTTTATTCCTGGGTTTGGAGTTTTTTTTAATATTAGGCTTAGATTATTTTAAGAGTAAGGATAGCTGCAACAGTGCAAGACAGGTCTTCCACACAATTAGCAATTATTTGTTTCACATTTTTGTGGAACTGTCATTCTTGTTAAATGCAGAATTATTTCCATATGTATTAAAGTCACAAGAACTGAACCATTCTTGAAAAAATGTTGTAAAAATGTGGTCCTTCTATTGCTACAAAAAAAAAAAATCAGTAAACTCTCTTTTGCTTGTTATAAACCAGTGGTTATTCTGATTACCTGCTTATAAGTATAAATAGCTACACAAGCTGACAGCCTTTGACTTCAGTGGTAATGAACAACCAAATTTTACCTTAACATGATGAAGAACTTCTTAACATTGAGGGTGGCAGAGCACTGGGGTAGCTTCCCAGAGAGGTTGTGGAGTCTCGTTCTCCAGACATATTGAAGACAAAAACCTACCTGGACACTTCCTGAGTCAACTCCAGGTGACCCTGCATTGGTGGGGTGGTTGGACTAGATGATCTCCAAAGCTCCTTTCCAACCACCAACTAACTATTCTGTGAATATACTTCAAATCAATGCCTTTTATTGAGGATAAGTAAAGGGAAGAGATTGGTGTAGCTGGGCCTGTGAAATTTGCAGCTACTTAAAGGGCCATTGCAAGTACAGTGGTGCCAGCCAGACTCCTTTCAGTTGTGGCAGACAGTGTAGAAGGGGCACAAAAGCCAGACCTTGTGGTTTCAGTGGGTTCTGGTAGGGTTTTGGGGAGAACTTGTTCCCCAAGGGTCTGGCGTGCTGGGAGGGGATGGGAAGGGGGACAGCATGGAGGGTGCAGGTCCGGCTGGACTCGATGACCCTTCCAACTCAGGATATGCTAAGTTTCTATGCATAACACATTTCAAAAATACTATGAATCTTGAACATTCCTTCTTTAATAGAGTTCAAAGATGAAAGCAAATATAATAATAAAAAATAGACAGTTTTATATGTCTTTTTCTTGGGGTTTGTGGGTTTTTTTCACAGTTTGTCCACACTTTGTCTCTTTTATTTGTCTTTGTCTCCTTTTATTATCTTCAGTACTAGTCATTGTCACAACTTTGCCATTTTCTCTTTCTTTCATCCTGCTTGGTGCAGTTCACAGTCACTTGGATGTGGCCAATTCAGGACAACTCCGTGCAGTCTTGAATTGTGCAGTTTGATTCTGATAGGGAGAAAAGGATAAGTCTGAAGGTACTGCTAATAAAGAAATTGTTAACCCATTGGACTCTGTACTGTATACTGCTATGCCAGAACATAGTACATTTAGAGAAATAGAAATTTGAGTTGTTTACATTGTGAAGAGGAAATTTTAAAGAACTTCATTTTGCATGCATTGTGAATTATACAATTAAAAGACCAACAAACTATAAAATAACACAGAATGAGAATAAAGCTATTTTATGACAACAACTAGTATAGTTCAGAAAAGTAGACAATTTTTTCATGGCAAAGTTAGAACAGAGACAACCTGATTTAAGGCTAAATTGGTAGCTAGTCTTCACATAATTTAAACAAACATAGTATTCCTTTCATTTCTTCATCTCTATTTGATAAATATTTGTAACTGCAGTGCCTGTTGGTACTGTAAAGGCATGCACATCTGCAAGTTCTTCAAACCTGGTTTGATGAATTTTGGAACAAAATTTGATGAATTTGTGGAACAAAGCATTCCAACAAGGACATTGAAAGATTCCCAAGTGAGCAACCTGCCTGGCAACCATTTGTTAAGGCATATGAGTGATGAGATCACTTTCTGCTGAAGCTTCAGCAAACTATCATGTGTGACACACTTCAATACCATCCTCTCTGGCAAGCAGAAAATGGGATGAAGTTGGTTGTGTGTGCTGGTGTACTGCCTTGTTACTGAGGAGTAGGTTCATCCGCAAGCACAGAGGGCAGATGGTGCACCTGAGCCTTCAAAAAGGAGTATAGGAGATGGAAAGTTCATACAAGTACCAGCTCTTCTCAGGGCACAGCCTGGGAAGATGGGAGGGCAGGCCCCCACCCTATAGATGGGGAACAGATGATCTCCATTTTCCTGCTCAGATTGCAGCCAGCAAGGGTAACTGATCCAGACTGTCCCCCTTCTGTAGTTCCAAGGGCTGGCCAGTCCCCAGTCAGACTCAGTGAGCAGGACTGTCCACAGTTGGTACCTCACATTAAAGGCTGGGTTTCTTCAGTCCTACCAGTCCACAGACTCATCAGGTTCAGAAGCTTCATGATGTGTTTGGGGAGTAGGTTTGATGAACAGATTTTCACCTGAAGAGACCAGTTTCCTTGCTTTGTGGAATATCTCAGACAGAAGAGATTAGGGTGATATTGGTCCAATGCACCAGAGTCTTGTAGAGGGGAAGTGAAATGTGGGTTCTTGTCATCTACTGCTGTGAAAGTAAATCATGAAGGAGAGACCTAAACAGGCATGTGAAGGTTTAGGCCAGAAACCCTCAAACTGTTGTTTCCTGAACTTGGGCACTGGAGGTTGATTGAGTTTTAGATTAGGTTTTAGCCCATTTTAAACTTCTGCTGAATTGAGAAGAACTAGGAGGTTTCCCCATTAGCTGTATGTGAAGGAGCTGTTGCTTGTATGGTTGTAGTCCAATGAGGTCAACTTGTCCCACCACTTGGAACACAGTGCAGGAGAGAGCTTCGTAGACTTCACTGTTTTTAGCTTTCTTAAGCTATATACCTTTAAGATATTCCTGCAGGAAGAAAATAATTTGGTTCTGTAGATCCTGTCATTAGAGGTTCCTGAAGTATCCTAATACTGTGTTATAGCACATTTTGAGACCTAAAGCAAGCACTGTTTTTTACAGAAATGCAAAATACATTCAGCTTCATAAAAACGCTCCCAAATTTTTAAGTTCTAACACAAACTCACCACCTCTTGAAAGTCAGGGTGATCATGAAGTAAACTGTTGTTCACTGGCAAAGGAGTAACAGGAAATAGAGAATTTTCAGAAAGCTCTTGATGTCTAAAAGAAAAACAAGCCAATGTACAAAGACTGAATGTCCACCACATACTGCTGATCAGAGTACTGAGACTTAACTCTTGGGCTGTAATGGGAATATCCAAGAAGACAATTGAGATATTAGCAACAGGACTTACATGAAAAATAAAGATAAAACAAATTAAATATACCCAAGGGCTTAATTAATGAGCAATCCTCTTATGTGCATGCACAAAAGTGTATTAGATTTCACCATGGGAGTTCATTTTAAATACTGAATGTGAGGTGTTTAGACTTCCATTATAACAGGTTTATAACTGTGCATGTGTATATGTACATGACAGCTGCTTGTGCTTATATACACAAAAAATGCAGGTGTAAACTTGGTGGGTTTAAAAAAAGACTTGTCAGATTTTGTTCCCCAGTGACTGAAAATATTACCCCTGGTTAGTACGAAACCCAGGTTAGTACTAAAACTGACCCCTGGTTAGTACAAAACCCAGGGTTCAGTATGGCCCTGAATATTGTAGAAACAAATAAAGTATGGAAAATTTAAGCTAACTAATCATCTGGCAAGCTAAACAACCAAACATTAAAATTAACTGCAAGCCCTCAGTAAGGATGCAATGACAAGATTCTGTTTTGATGAAAAACCTCAAGATTGCTCTACCACATCAACTCACTTTCTTTATACAATTTTTTTAAAAATTATAATCATAGGCTTCATTCACAGGTGATCTTTCTTACCTGTCTGCAGGAGACTCTAAGTCAATATGGTGTTCAAAACCATTTGTACAACTGTCTAGTTCTGGTGAGTGAGAACTCCCTGGAAATAAGACAAGAGCATACTGACTATTCAGTTATGACAATTCAATTGACCAGTTAAAAACCACAGAAACTGTTTTGTAGTCTGCTAGTAGATCTAAGGTAGTATACAAAGGTATGGTGCCATTTTATGGCAGATAATCAATAGCATCATCTTACAGCTTGAAAATGTTCATTTCTCATTCATTCACTTACAGAAGCACAAATCAGGGCTGTTGAAGTAATCAAGAACAATATCATCGCCCAATTACAGACACAGGAGATGCTTCTGATTTTAAGAACCACATATATTCTGCTTAAACCCAGCAACTGCTCTGTAGAGCCTTTGAAAGAAGCAGTGGCACAGAAGGAACATGAGTCCTTAATGAGTCTGGGTTGCAAACGATGCCTGATTGTTGGCTTGCTCAAAGGTTTAGTCCCATATACATAAAGTTAAGAATATAATATATTCTTGAACTACAATCTCTTCCCTTTAAAACAAAAGCACTGGTAACTCTGTGGCTTTAGTCTAAAAATGATCCATCTCAAGAGTGGCTGGCCATACTGAATCATTTTTTACTGTCAGACTGCAAGGTAAAGTTACACCCCAATTCCTAAATGTAATCTGGCATGAAAACCTGGATTGCTGTTTTCCATACAGCAGTGTCTGACACAGCTTGCAAGTTATGATGTTCTGGACCAATCTATTGTATTCTCTTAGTAAATAAAAAATTACAAGGACTGAAACCTTCCCTATGCAAAAATCCCAGGAAGTCTTTGTTTCTTAACAAAAAAATTAGTTTTTCCAACTACAAATTGTTATCTTTGTAAAAGGCTTTAGGATTCAAAACTGTTCTTAAAAAAGTTTAAACATTTACACTTAAACTTTACCATTGGGATTACAAAACATACCTCTCCAATACTGCACAGTAATTGGTCTTCCATACAAATGGATTCCATCCAGCAGAGCTTTTGCATAAGGCACTGATACTTTGTGTTTAAAGCAGACATATCCAAAAGATGTAGGTTTTCCTTCTTTGTCCTCACAAATCATCACTTTGGTTAATGGTCCAGCCTGAAAGAAATTTCTATTATTTAGCAGAAATTTATATTATTTAGCAGAAACTTCACTGTGTTTTGAATATTTAATTATTTCTCTTCAGCCATAGTCAGAAACCGTAAGTTTCTTACTATGAAAATGTCTCTCCACATTCCCAAAGCTCAAATTCTGAGCCTTCTACAAACAAAAATCAGCTCCAGAAATGTTAAAAGGGAACCAAGCATCAACTCATGTTTAATCTTTCATGACCAGAATCTTTATTATTTTTAGAATACCATGCCATAATAATTAGCTTCTCAAAGGGGAAGACTAATTTACTGACTCCATTGCAAAAGTTTCTTCCAGTTCATAAATAAAAATATTAATAGTTTAGAAGTAGAAGTAGATACTTGCTCATCATTTGATGGAAGGGAAGAGCTAAAGGTCAGGGGTGCATGTTCAGGACTATGCCATAGCAGGAATATTGAACTGGATATTTTCAAAGACAGGGCAAGATTACAATGAGAAGCATTGGCTGTTGCAGCAAAAGGGAACGAAAACAAGATAAAACAAGGGAAAAAGACAAGTTACTGGGATGACCTAAAGACCCAGATAAAAGCTAGCACTTGGATGGCTGCTGCAGATTATGCAGAAGAATAATGCAAAACCGTGTTCTAAGACCATCTTTATCACTTTTACATTTTGTCTTGTATTACTCATGTCCTCTAAGAAGATAAACTTCTTCAGCTCACATTTGCAGTTTACAGTTATACAGCAGACTACTGTTTAATGTTGAAAACAGGTAGGAATTCAGCTCGGGCTTCAAATAGGTCCAACTACTTTGTGTTTCTACACCATCACTGAAAGGTCAGGGTTTGAAGGGACCTCCGCAGAGCATGTTGTCCAGCTTTCCTAACTGAACATCCCATTGGTCGAATTTTTCTTCTCGAGCATTGGAACAGCATTTCGATGTATAAAGGGTACCCATCTGCTACCTGCAGGAAGAGCTCATAGAGGATCTCCTCCCTGACCCGGCTCTCCAAGTTCCCCACGAGCAGAGTCTGCTCCGCCGCCTCGGACCCCCCCAGCGACGACATGGAGCCTGCTGGAGCGCTGCGGGAACCCTGCGGGAGCGCAAGAAGCGCGTCCCAACTGCAGGGAAGCTGCGGTCCAGGACTCGCTGTGAGGGGCCGGGGCCGGCTCCTGGCAACACTGGAACGCGGGAGGGCAGGTGTCGCGTGTGTTTGTGACACCACCCCCAAGATCTGTGACAGCGTACTTAATCGTTAGGTGGGTAGTGATGATGGCAAATACAAACATGGCGGTTTTCTCTTCTATTTTTGCCGCTGACCAACCCTGAAAAACAATCCACTTTCCCAGACTAGCATTCACAAGTGTGTTCACACCATCCACTCCTGCTATTACCATTGCAATGAGCCTGTGAAAAACGCCAATCACTTGGTTTTTAAAATTTTTAAAGTTTAATAATAATAAAATGGTTATAAAAATAGTAATACAATTAGAGTAATAAAAATTTAGAGTTAGGACAATTACAAGACAATAAAAAGCAAAGAATTACAGACGTCCGGATGCTCTTGGGCACTTAAGCCACGACAAGCATGCCTTGTGAACAAAGGAATAACCTTAAAAGCAATAGCCTGTTGCATATACAAAACACTTCATGATTATGCATATATTTTATTTAAAACAAGAAATTCGTCTGGTACTTGTCAAAAAGTTTCTGTTAATTCCCAGGTGCCTTCGAGTCTAAGTCAGGCTTGAAGAAGTTCGTTTCTGTTGATAAGGAAAGCCATAAATTCCTCTCCTCTGGAAAATTTAGGGGTTTCTGTAATTGTTATCTTTGTGCGAAGAATTCCTTGATTATCTTATCCCTTTCTTCAGCTAGTTAAAAAGTATCTTACATAGTATAGTTTCTATTTTAACATTGTGTTATAACCTAAAAATACATTCAACACACTACTTGAGAGAATTAATACAGCATAACTTTCCAACATTACACATATAATATTCATTGTAACTATTGCGAAAAGCCAATCATAAAATATGCATTTTTCACAGAGCCCAAGTGCTCAGCTCAGGAGCAAAGGGAGAGGGGTTTTATCAGATAGAAGTCCACGCCAGCCATACAGAAAACCTACTTCTGCACTGTGTTATTGTTGGCTTTGTCAAAATAGGTTAGAAACTGTTGTAAAATCGTTGATAATTGTTAAACTGTTAGTTAGTTTAGTTATTATATTGCAAAGGGGATTAAAAGGGTAGTTATAAGAAATACGGTACTGAACATACCGTATTACACCTAAGTAAAGTGCACCACCCCGCCAGCGGAACGAGCCGGCCGGGACAGAACTGAAATGGGCCTTAAACCTTCATGCAAATGAAGGATCCAAAAAGAAACCAATCCAAACGGACAAAAAAAAACCAGGATAAAAAGGGGGCTTCTGACCCACTGAACCTGTGCCGCTCCACCTGGAACGTCGGGGACATCGCTGCTCAGAAGAGCCAGCGCCGGCGCTGCAGCATCCTCGGCGGGAGCGCTCCTGCTCAGCCCGCGGGCCCCCTTGCTTTAAGCCCTATTATAATAAATGCTGAAATCACTTTCAGTACCGAGAGTGTGGTCCCGTTTTTAACAGCTGGCAGATCTGTACAGGTGTCCTCATCCTGTGTTCACTGGATGTTATCCCATCCAAGCAGGCATTTTAACACAAGCATACTTATATCAGCTATTTCACTAAGCTTAATTAACAACAGAAATTATAACTATATCTTTATACTTACTTTAACATCACACGTATAGAATCCATTTAAATATTTGCGAAAAGCCAATATTATAATATGTGTCTATAACACCAACGAGACATGCAAGCCCCGGGCGGTTGCAGTCACTGGCATCGCCTGGGGATGCTTTGAGGAAGAATGGACACTTAGACGCTCAGTTGTGGCCTCTGGAAGAGGGAAAGAAGCAGCAGCGACTGTTACCACTGTAAATATCTTGCACAAATCCCTCCTTCTGCAGGGGCACCTCGACGGCCACCCTGCCGCTGGGGACGGCCAGTGGACACACGGCAAGCTTCAGGGGCGATGCTAGAGCTGGGGCAGCGGCACAGGGCGAACAGGGTCGGTCGAGAGGCTCAGGGGAGCTCTGGCGACACGGAGAGACGCTCAGCTCCTGTCTGGGGATGCGGCCGCCTCTGCCCGGGCCGGGAGCCGCGGCGGGTGGGCTGCAGCTTCTTCCCTGCCATCCCGGGCGGCCCCGAGGCGGCTCTTCCGCAATCGCTGAGGCTTTCTGTCATCTCACCGCTGCCGCGACCTCATCCCTCATCTGCCGCTGCCACCGCCGGGCCCCACGCCGAGTGCTCCGCCACGCCGCTCCCGAGCACCCGCGCGGGCACGAGCCCCAGCGGCGGCCCCGAGGGGCACTCACGTTGGGCGGCAGCAGCGCTCCGACGGTACCGGCGCCGCAGTTCCGCGCTTTGCACTCCGAGCGCCGCCGACATCGTGCCCGCGGGACGGCAGCGGAGCATCCTTACCGGGAGGCGGCTCCCGCAGCGGAGCACCCTTACCGGGAGGCGGCTCCCGCAGCGGAGCGCCCTTACCGGGAGGCGGCTCCCGCAGCGGAGCGCCCTTACCGGGAGGCGGCTCCCGCAGCGGAGCGCCCTTACCGGGAGGCGGCTCCCGCCGCGGCCCCGCACACGCGGGTTCAGCCGTTGACTTGCAGTTCGGCAGTTTGGCCAGGGGGTGGCAGCAGGGAGAGACCCCCTTTTTCAGTCAATGCTCATTCGCGGCTTTCTCGGCTGCAGGAGCAGCTAGTGACCGGACGGTGGCGCCCGGCAGCGCGGCTCGGCGGGGCCGCCCGGGGGGACAGAGCGCGGGAGTCACGGCCGGGGAGCGGGAAGGACACACTGGGAGGCGGGGAGATAAATGCACGACAAACACACCGAGATGACACACACCCGATCCACCCGCGATAATGCTCAGCAGACAACCTAATCTGGCTGACCCACACTGGATAATCCATTGCAATGCCCACCCCCAAACTGCAAACATTTCACCCCAAATTTTCCCAATTGTTGGTTTCATTACCGTTTTGGAGTTTTTGCTAGTGTAACAATTGGGTTTTACTTTCCCAAACAGTCAATTTGGCAATTTTCTAAAGCTTTTTCACAACATAAAAACTAAGTGGTTTTTGCTTTTGGCTATGTGCATGAAAATGTGGGGATGTTCCCCACATTTCTGGCGGCCCACATCTGTGCATCACAGGACAGCCCAAGCACCAGTGCTCATTGCCAGCACCATGAAAGTCCCTGGAGATGCTGCTGCTCTGAGCCTGCACAGCATCCAGAGGGAGCAGCACAGCAACACTCCAGGGATGAGAGCATGGGCACTACCACAAGTATTCAGCTTTCCTGAGAATATAACCTCAGAATACAGCTGGTTGCAGACACTTCATGAGGCTCAATTACATTTCACCATGGACACCTGATGAAGCCTATTTTGCAATCGTGCACATCTGTGCCCCATCCATCCTGGAAGACAGGCCACACAAGGCCGATGCAGGCAGGCAGAGTGGGAGAGGCTCCAGGACTCCTCTTCCCCAGGGTGAGCAGAGCACAGGTTGTGCCCTCAGCCCCTTCTACACCTCCGTCACTCCCAGCTCCTCCACTGGCATTGCTCCACAGTGCCCATACCTACCTGGACCTGGTGGCCCCAGTCTGCACACCATGCCCAGCCTCCCCTTCCCTACGGTGCCTCCTGCACCCTTGCTGGCACAGCCCAGTTGTGCAGCTGCCCTTCCTGACTGGGAAGACTGCTCACACCAGCCCACCTCGCCCTCCACAGCCATTCCCAAAGCCACCAGTCCTCAGCTCCCTGGCTCCTGCAGGCCAGGCTGGTGCTAAGTGTCCCCAGCAGCCCATTCCCCTCCCGCTTAGTCCAGGCTGTCAGTGTGATCACTTGCACCCTCCACCTCCACAGAAAAGACATGGAATAGCAGACCCTGAGGGATCTCCCCAGTGCATGGCCACCAGCCACGCTTGGACACTTAGTGCCAACACCCTTGAAGCCAACATAGCTGGGGTAGCCCCTCAAACAGACCTGGAACCACTGGCTAAAGGAGAGCCCAGCTAGCTCTCCCCATATCCCTGCACATCCAGGAGCATTTGTGCAAACACCGTCCAGGGACAGACAGAGCAGTCTGAAGGCTCTCCCACCCTTCCTACTTGCCTTTCTGGAATAAGGTTGTGGTAGTTGCTCAGATTGATGGGAGTCTCCCCAGAGAAGCAGGACCTTCTGAGGGGCAGGGCCTGGCACTGGCAGCATGGCTCCCCACCCTAGCCCCAGAACGCTCCCCAGCAGTCAGAGCCGTGTAGTAAACAGTTTAATTAACACACTGACAGCACCAGAGCCAGCCATAAAATCCAGCCTGAGCTGGACTTTATCCGCTGCTCTGCTTGGCCGCCAGTCTCTTGTCTCTCTCTTCAGCAATGGTCAGGCGGATGCCCTTTCCACGGGGCAAGGAGATCCATGGCTTGTTGCCCTGCAGCAAGAGAGAAGAGACCACATCAGGAAACCCAGACAGCAAGCAACACAGCCCTCCCTCTAAGGGGGAAAGCAGCAGAAGCCCACCCTGCTCATGCCGGGTCAGGTACACATGGTGATGGCACTGGCACAGCAGAGGACCCTAAGGAAGGTGCCAAGGATGCACAGGTCTACAGCTGCCTTTCAGTCACATCCGTGAAGAATGCGCTCAGCCAAAACCAAAACACCACCCGCCCCTCCATAACCCGGACAAAGAGCCTGTCAGGGATGGCAAAACAGCAGACGCTTTGTGGGGGGCACTCGGAGTCACAGCAGTTGCTCAGATCACACCAAGCCTGAGCACCACTCAGCCCCCAGCTCTCAGGTTTCAGGGATGCTTCTTGAAAACATAGTCATTCCTAAACTTGCAAATGCTTCTTCCCCTTCAGAGCAGGAAAAAATACAGGGAGCCAAGTGAGAATTGAGACCAGCACTGAAGCTCCACTGTGTGGGAAGACAGCTGCCCAAGGAAACACCAAGGCTCTTTGCCTCAGTCACCAAGCCCCTCACAAGAGGGGAGAACCCCCCACCTGGTGCCCCCACAGCCTTACTTTGCCAATAACGAAGATGTTGGACAGCCTGGTGGCAAAGCTGTTGCCGTTGGCGTCCTTCACATGAACCACGTCAAATGACCCGGGGTGCCTCTCCCGGTTGGTGATCACCCCAATACGACCCAAGTTGGCACCGCCAGTCACCATGCACAGGTTACCTGAGTAAGGGAATACAGGTGTGACAAGAGCTGGCACCACATGCTGTGAAGTCCTTCACAGGGCTCTTTGCCCATACCAAACATTCCCATCCCACCATGCTAGCACTGCTCACATCTCTGTGACTGAAACTGTCTCTCCCCACCAAGAGACAAGCTGAAGCACCTCCCCACCAGCTCGCTGCTTCTACCTGGTGCCTCAGAAATGCCAAGTCCCTGCCAAATGCTTCCCACTGCAAGGACACAGGAAGAATCCCCTGCTACTGGGAAACAAACCCCTTTGCAAGGCTGACACCACTGCCTCTCTATTTCAGTGCAAATATGCCTAGCACTAAACTTCCAGACTGCTCTCCACGGTGGGGAAGGGTATAGTGCTTTAATGGGATGCAAGACCTACCTGTGTCAAACTTGATGAAGTCTGTGATCTTGCCTGTCTCCAGGTCAATCTGGACCGTGTCATTCACCTTGATGAGGGGGTCTGGATAGCGGATAGTGCGGGCATCATGAGTGACCAAGTGAGGGATTCCTTTGGTGCCCACAAAGATCTTCCTCACCTTGCACAGCTTGTACTGCAAACAAAACCCAACACCTCTAAGCTGAGGCAGCGAGCAATACCATGGACTAGGGAACACTTGTACTCCAAAGAGCCACCAGCCACCAGAACACCCAGACACTCAGGGCTTACAACATGAGCCCACGGAGTGACTTATCCAGCTCCCTGCCTCAGTAACTACTTCTGAACAGCTGCCATGCAGCTCTGCTACAGCCCCACCCAAAAACACCTTTGCTGTTGGGAGCAGCAGCCCACCTTGAGCTTCAGCCTCCCCACAAACACTGGCTGCACTTTCACAGGAAAGTCTTTACCAGGACAATGCCCTTATGTTTCCCTGAAGCCCATGGCACACAACAAAGACAGAGGCTGCATTTCTCCAGGACCGAAGAGAGATCTGTGCCCTCCAGGGCACTGATTTCCCTCCTGCCTACCACCCTAACTCCCTCATAGCCTCTCTGGACCTCACAGATCAACACAGAGTAGTCATCAGTGAAGCACATCACAAGGAGAACCACACCACAGTTGGCTCCAGCACAGCCTGCCTTAAAGAAGGAGATGCAAACCAGAGTGCGGCCTTGCAGCTGAGGCACGCCATGCCTGGGTTAAGGGAATGCATGAGGAAGTTGCCCCCCAGCATCCAGGGTTAGTATGCAGTTTTGTTGTTCTGGAAAGAAGTTCAAGGCTTTTACACCACAGACAGTTCCATGTTTCTAGTCACTGTTAGCTGGCAAAGCCAAGACTCTCCTCCACCCCAAAACTCTCTGAACCAGCCCATGCCAACAGCATCATCTCCAGCACCAGACAATGCCCTTACACCCATGTGTGAACTACTTCTATGTAACAAAGAGATCTCCCCCCAACCCGACACAGGCTTCACCACAACCCTGAGCGCCCCAGTCTCAAGTGCAGCATGGCCTGAACTGTCAGGGAAGAGAAACATCAGCTCTCATTCAGGAGATAGCAAAGAGGAAGCACTGCCCCAAACAAACCCAACTGGGCCCACACCCTTACACCACATCAAAGCTCCTCACCTTGGCCTCCTCAAGTGTGATGCGGTGAACAGCAAACCGGCCCTTGGTATCATACACCAGGCGGAAATGCTCACCTGTCTTCTCAATGCTGATGACATCTGATTGCAGACAGGGAAATACAACAGCAGCTGTTATCAGCTCATTACCCACCACCCTAACTTGGGATCAAGCTCAGGTTTAAAAAGAAACAGAAACTGCTGAACAACACTTAGGGTGTGACTGATGAGGTTGGGACCTACCCTTGAACACAGGCTCACATCTTTTGCAGTGACAGATTGCAAATTAGCAAAAACTGCTGAAGGCTGGAATCTGAACAGCAAAGTACCCAGGTCAAGCAGGCACTTACAGGCTACAAGTATCTGACTATGGTATTCACTGCAGTGCACAGTTCCAAACTTAGCAACAACTCCTTATACATATCTTTTCTTCAAATCCAGCAGGGAAACCTTGCCCCTCAAATAATGAGCCCCGCAAAACATTCCCCTGCCAATGCAGAAGAGCTGCCTAAGGAATCGCCCCAACCCTACTCACCCATGAAGCCCGCAGGATAGGTGATGTCGGTGCGGACTTTGCCATCTATTTTGATGAACCTCTGCATGCAGATCTTCTTGACCTCATCTCCGGTCAGAGCATACTTCAGCCGGTTGCGCAGGAAGATAATGAGGGGAAGGCACTCCCTCAGTTTGTGTGGCCCTGTTGATGGACGGGGAGCCTGCAGACACAAGGTTTCTGCTGGAGGCTCAAGCAGCATCAACCACCCCAGAGAAGGAAACCATGGCACCAACAGCTTCCACAAGAGCACGGCAGGGCAGCAGCACAAATGGCAGCTGCCACACAGGCAGCGACCGGCTGAAGCTCTCTGTTCTTGGTATTGACAGTAGTTTCCATGTCCTGCCAGTCTCACAAACAGAGCACAGCCCCCCACAGAGCACAACCATCCATCTCAACCCAGATGTGGAAAAGCACAATAGGCAGATTAAAAGAGAACATCCAACGACCCCATCACATCCTCTGCAAACGGGAGAACAAGAACGCTATTCACAAAGACCTTAAGGTTAAACAAACACCTCCTGCCGTGTCCAGCTGCCCCTGTTCACTGCTCGCCCCCGCGCAGCACCTGAGAACCTCCTCTGATGTGACTGCGGCTGCCACGACTCCGGGCTCCACCTCCGACCCCAGTCTCAACCTCAAACCCAGTCCCGACCCCAGCTTTAACCCCAAACCAGGCCCGCACTCACAAAGACGCCCGTCAGCTTGTCCAGCATCCAGTGCTTGGGTGCAGCCACGCGCTTCAGATGCTTCTTGGGGCCGCGGGCCTACAGGACGGAACGTGTTAAGGGGTGCGTTACGGGCCGCCGCCAGGCCCAGCCCCTCCAGCCATCCCTCCCCGGCCCCCTCCGATTCCCATCCCCAGGACCCTAGCGCCGGGCTCCCTCCCGCGCTTGTCGCCCAGGGGGGGTGGCCACAGCCCGCAGTGAGCGGAGGATGGCGGCGGATGGCGGCGGGGAGCCGCACCACCGCGCTCTCACCATGGCTGCGCTCCGCCGAGAAAGGGCCGGTGCTTCCGGCCCGCCGCGGAAGTACAAAGCATGGCGGCAGCGACGTGCGTCGCCCCCTGGCGGCTCGGAGGCCCGGGGCCGCCCGCGAGGTGACTGGTAGCTCTGGAGGGCTCGTCCCTTCCCGCCGACCCCCACGGGGGACACCCCGCTCCGGGGCACCGCGCTCCGGGACTCCCTGCTCCTAGCCGGGCACTGTGTCCATGGTCATCGCCGGTCATTGCTGATGGAATGGGACAGCCCGCCACGTTCTGGCCCTGCGGTTTAGGAGAGCCGAGCCAGGGATAACACCTGTGCCGGGACCTCTCCCTGCCCACACCTGCCCTCCCACACCTCTGCCTTCCCCCTGCCACGGCCCCTCCCGGGGTAGAGCTGGGACCCCACGCAGCCCCCAGACCTGACGCCGGGCCTTAGCGCCCACTCCTGAAGGCAGTTCGGGGGTCAAGTGGTCCTAGCTGCCCTCTCCAAGGCGGCAGACGTGTCCCCACAGCGCTCCGGAGTCCCCGGGACAGTACCAGGCTCCCGCATCCTGCCAGGCAGCCCAGTGAGTGCAACAGCCCCACACCTAGCACGTCTCCACAGCAGCGCTCCCGTAGCAGGGTGTGGCTGGGACAGAGGTCCCATTGCCCAGGGTGACGCTGTCACTGAAAACGTCGGGATAAATGAAACTCTGTGTTTAGATTAGAGAGCAGCATTACTTTATTCACAGTGTTGGGTGCACAGGGGGAGCTCCACCTATGATACATGCACGCTTTCAAAACTTTTCACTATTTATACACTTTAGCAAAGCAATTAACGTTCATTTGCTATAAAATACATAGTTCTCTTCACTAATTAGTATTTTATCTTCTACTGGTTATAGATTTCTTGCTTCTCATGCTCATTAGCCTACATTTTCAGTCTTGTTATTATCTGTGAAAAATGTGTTCACTCTCCTGAGAAAATTTTAAAAGTTTAATAAAGGACAATAGGAGACCAGGACCATAGAGCAAAGGTTATTATGGCCAGGTGCGTCTCGGCACTCAGCCAAGAGCACCCTGTTATCTTCGGGGATACCCCTTAAATACCTTTTCCCTTACATCAGCCTGTTGCATATTCATAGATCCTTATGCATAGTAAACTTTTTCCCAAACTGGTTTACCTGTTCCAAGAATTGTTTAGCATGGCTCCTCCTTTATAGAGCATGCACATTCCTTGGTTGTGGTTTTAGTCCACTCTTGTCATCTCCAATTTTTGAGCCTTAGTCCACACTGCCTTCAGACAGTGAGTGCTGATGGTTGGCAGATCTGTACAGGTGTCCCCATCCTATGTTCATTGGATGTTATCCCATCCCAAAGCACAAGCATAGCTATTTCACTACTATGTCTAAGCTTAATTAACAACAGAAATAAAAGCAATGTCTTGATAACAAAGTTACTTTAACATTACACATATAAATCCATTTTCATATTTGCAAAAAGCCAATATTATAATATATATCTATAACATTATCATATTATCTTTTTCCTAGATAAGACAATTGCTGAATTGTGTTTGTTTGTTTCTTTTTATCTCTGGGTTCTTGCAGTCTATAAATGTTCTTGCAGTCTATAAATTCTGCATTCTATAAATTATAATGCAAAATATTCTTGCAGTCTATAAATTCTGCATTGCATGGGTCCAGTTTCAGCACTATGTCTCTCCCATGCTTAGTCCAATGAAGTGTTATCAAGGTTAAATTAGCAAAACTTAAAAGTTTTAGTAATTTTCCCGACCTGTGTTCCCAGGGAACAGGCATAGCAGTTTATGCCAAACCTTGCTAAGTGCTTGGCTACGGTGGAAAATTACACCGTTCGTGACTGATTAAAACAATTAATTAGAAATTTAAACTAGAGAAGTTACTAGGAAAGCTGTATAATTTTCAACAACAGTATGGGAACATCATTAGCCGAGAAGATGCACTGGAGCTGCGGAGCACCCACCCTCCTTCCATCAAGGGCTGCTTCACACAATGTCCTTCGCCGAAATGCACAAGGGGCACAGCCGTCGGAACAAGGATCCTTCCGGATTTTATTACACGGCAGACTGCGACCCTCGCCCGCCGGGCCCACCGCGCTGCCCACGCGTTATGGGGCAGCAGCGCGGCCCCGGCTCCTCCTCCCGCCCGTCCCCGCGCTCGGCCGGGCTCCGAGCCCTCCCTGGCCGGCAGCGGCGGTGCCGCGGCAGCCGGGACGCTGCTCACTGGCGGCGTGAGGCGGAAGCCCCCCGCCCCAGCCGCGCTCCAGCCTCAGGAGCCGGCCGGCAGGTCCGACGGGGAGTCGAGCTCGTGGTGACCGAGCAAGAGCTCCGGCAGCTCGTCGGCCCTGCTGAGGCCAAGCTTCACCACCAGCGACCGGAGTACCGTGTCCACCGGCTCCGAGTCGATGAGGCCGGGACCAGCGGCCTGGAGAGGGCGGCTCCCCGCGCCCAGCGGCTGCGTCCCCAAGCCCCAGGCGAGCGAGGAGCCGGGCTCCGTGGGGCTCCAGGGTCTCCTCGGGCCGTGGCTCTGGACGTGGAACTTCTGCAGGCACAAGGAGGTTGGGAGCGGCCTTGGCGGGCCACAGGGGCTGGGAGCAGGCGGAGTCCCCACGGCCGGCATCGCCTCGGCCCCGAAAGGGTAGCAGCGCAGGATTGCCCCCACGAGAGGTCCTTCGTGCCCCGGGGAGGGGACTGTAAACAGCTCATCTCCGCCGTCTGCGAGGACACTGCAGCGCTCAGAGGGGCGCGGGCTGCCCCGGGCGGGTGGGGTCCAGCGACGTCCCCGGACAGGGAGGGAACGAACGGCGCCCCGGCTTACCCCCGCCCCTTGCGTGGGCGTCACACGGGCATTCCACTCTGGATGCCACCCAAGAGGCACCTCACCTAAAAGCCTTGACACCTGTCGGTTTTCTTCTTATTTTCCCAATTGTGTTCCTGAAACAGCTCCCACAGCCTCACAAGGGCAGGCTACCTGCTGTGGGGACAGAGCACATGAGGCCCTGAGGTGGGTCAGAGACAGCAGCTGGCCAGCTTCTCTCATTCCTCACCTTTTTCCCTGGATGGGCAGTCCTGAAGCCTGACATCTCCCCAAGTCACTGGGATCCTTTGCTAGGGCAATGGCAGCACCAGCCTTCTGCCAGTGGTCACCACACAAGACTGGTCCCACCACAGCACACCACACCAAGTGCCAGGGGTACATGGAAGCAGGCAAGGGGTCAGGAGTCATGGGAGCACATCCTGCTGACCTATCTCCACACCAGATTTCCTGTTGTTTCAATCAGCAGTGAAAAACAACTGAGCAAAAAACAAAGCCAAGGCCAGGCTGGGAACCCCTTTGTCTTGCTGTTTCCACCAGCATAATCTAATTAAAGCCACAGGAAATATGCTTTCCTACAGTGACTGGACATCTTTAAAAAACCCGGCACAATAAAAAGACCATGGGCCAGGAGAATGAGGGGACAAGGGTGGCAGAGGCCAGGCTCCATGGCTCCTGGCACTGGGAGAGATCTGCTTCAGATACCTGTATACCTGTTCCCTTGCTGAGACACCTTGTGGCAGCTCTCATGGGGCACCAGAGCATCTGGAAGTTCATCCAAGATTTCCCAGGACAGGAGCTGCCACAATGCCCTGCATCGCCACTGACATTCTTGAGAGGCTCTCCAGGGTCTGGTCCCTCTGTGCAGGATTTCGGGAGCTCACAAATGGCTCTGGAGTGGGGAGGGGTGTGCTGTGGAAAAGAGCACTGGCAAGGCAGGGTGGGTGGAAAAAGACAGGAAAGGGCTGGAGGAGTATTTCAAGTATTTTATTTTTAAAAAATTCCCAGTTAAAAACACAAAGGCTGTGCCTTTCTGTGGGTAAGAGGCACAACCAGGGTAGCCCTCAGGCTCTACTTCCCGAGTGGGCAGCTCTGAGGCTGTGGCCCTGCCAGGCAGGTAACACAGCACTGGGCTCCAGCTGGGGAGGGCTCACAGCTCTGAGCAGCCTCTCTCTTAAAATACATTTAAAAGCAGTTGTAAGAACAAACTGTGGTGTTAAAAAAGGAAGGGGAAAGGAGCAAGGGAGGCTCTGCCAGCACTGGAAGGCTGTGGCTGAAGGTCCCCACACTCCTGCCTAGGGAGAGCCACAGTGCTTGTGCATGCAGCAGCTTTTCTTCTTTAAAGAGAAAAAAAATGAACCAACAGTACTTTCTTCGAAAGTTTCCCTGCAGCCACAAATTCCACCAGTTGTTCACATAAATATGCTGTCTTCCTCACAGGAAATGCTCTTGCCTGAACCTTCCTTTTCTGCTAAGCAACGTGCTTCAGATTCCCTGCAAATAAAAGGAAGCAAAAAAGGGTATTTCCACTGATATTTTAGCCGGATGGAGTGACCTGGCAAGGGGTGCCACTCCCATGCCTGATGGACTAGACCATGAAATGGGAATTCCAGCTTCAGCACAGATCTCAGTTCCTGCTGACCCCTCGCTCCCTCTGCAGAGGCTGCTGCCCTCGTTGGAGCAAGGCTTTGGAAATTACCACAGGGGGACCCTGTCACTGCTTTCACTATGCTGAATGCTGTTTTGGGATTTGTGGACCAGCATCCGAGAGGCGCATGCTCACTCCCTGCTGCCTCGTCCTTCTTTCAGGCTGGATTCACAGACAGGAGTGCACAGCCCTTCCTTCCAGCTCTGGAATAATGCTGATCCTTCTACCCTCTTGGACATGTCCCCAGGGAGGGGATGTCCTCTCCCTAGGATTGGCCTGTGCTTGGGAATGGACACTCAAAGGCATCCATGGCCATTGCACTTCCTACCCTACTTCTAACACCAGCACACTGCAACACACACAGACAGAAAAGGGCTGCCAAGCCCCATCGTGCTGTTCCCAGCCCCTCTGGCAGAGAGGGACAAGACAGATGGGTAAGGGCATTGAATGAGTTTGCCTGAAGCTGGCAGAGCTCACCCAGCTGCCTGTCCTGGACTCGAAGAGCTTCAAGTCCTGCCTGCTGGAGACTTGTCCCAGTTCCAGAGAGCTATTTCCCACAGCCTCCTCCTAGACAACTGGAAAGACACAGACTGGATGGGTGGTCTACAAAGGGGATAGGGAGGGAGCTGGCTCACAGGGAGCTCACAGTGGTTTTTATGGATCAATGTTTTTTACATGGTCTTGCAACCTGTCACAAGTGGGGTCCCCCAGGGACTGATACTGATACATATTGCTCAACATCATATATCACCTTGATAATGAGATTGAAAACAACCACAGCACCAAACTGGGTGCTGAGGTGAACACATCAGAAGGGAGAGCCATCTTAGAGAGCTGGACAGGATGGAAGACTGGGCTAAAAAGAACAGTTTTAAGTTTAACACAGACAAAAGCAAGGTCCTGCACTTGAGATAGAAGTTAGCCAGTTCAGGCTGGGATCTGTGTGACTGGGAAGTAGCTTTGTGGAAATGGACGTGGGGGTTCTGATAGGCAGCAAGCTGAACGGGATCCAGCAGTGAAGCAAACTCTATCCTGTGCAGCATGTGTAGGAGCATTACTAAGAGAAGCTGGATCATCTCATTCTGGTGCATCTGACAAACAGTGAGTACTGTGTCCAGTTATGATCCCCACAAATCACAAAAGACATGGACAGAGCAGAGAGGGTCCAAAGGAGGACCACAAAGGTGATCAGATGCTGGAGAACCTGCCCAATTAGGAAAGACTCTCCCTGCAGAAGAGAAGGCTTAGGAGGGACCTCATTACAGTAATCTAGTACTTGAAGCCTGCTCTGTAGGCTTCAAAGGACAGAGGCTCTCTCTTCACAAGGAGCCACATGGAGAGGTCAAGGGACAACAGGGACAACAGGTATGAGTTGCACCAGGAGAGGTTTCACCTTAAGTATGTTTTTTTTACAGTGAGAGCAATCAATCACTGGAGGAAACTCCCCAGGGATGTGGTAGCAGCCTCCCTGTCAGAAGTTTTCAGGAAGTGACTGGACAGGTTGCTAAATAATCTTGTCTATGCTCCCTTTCCCATGAAAGTTTGGACCAGATGATCTTTGAAATCCCTTAGAACCTGGGCTGTTCTATGATTCCAATAAGGACAAGGCCCCATGCTCCCCTGCCCAGCCAGAGCAAAGGCAATGGCAACTTTTGCTACAGGAGCCCATAGTTCTGTACCACCAACCCTGAAAATCCCAAGGGACGTGGGAGGCAAATGACACTGTGCACTAATGAACAGCCAAGTGAATGTGCTTCATCTTTCCAGTCAGTGAAAAAGACTCCAATGAGCTCTTCTGAAGCCCTCTCTAAAAAAACCTGTAAGCCTGAAGCAGGAGTGTTGGCTTGGACAACGCACCTTTGATAGAGTTCAGAATTTCTTGAATTCTCTGTGGCTCATTGCGGTCTGGTCTGCAGCTTGGTGTGATCTCCAGCACGTAATCAGGACCGTACTCTGTGAAGAACTGCAGGGAGGAGAGGAAAGTCAACAGAGAGGTCTCTGAAGGCTGAGGCTAGAGGGAGGGCTTCCCATGGGTACCTGTTCGTAAAAAGGCAAAAAACCATTTCTCTACCTAAGGGCCACATGTAGCTTCACTACATAAAGGTGGTACTTCAGCAGTGTCTGTGTCCACCTGGAGTTTTCAACCCCTTCCCAGTTCAAGGGATGGGAAGCAGAGCCCAGTGAGGCAAACAAAAAGCAGTAAAATGTCTATCCCAATGCTTTATTTGGGAAAGCTGTTGACACTCATTTTACACATGGTTACCTGCAAATGGGATTTTTTATTTTTAAATTTCAAGTGCTGTAATCACATATCCTACCGTTCACCTCCTGTCTTGCTGAACACTGCATTAATATGACTGTGAAACACCTGGGAAAGGAAAAATCAGTGTGCTGCAAGGATACTGTGTCTCTCCTGGCTAAGTGCTCAGAGAGCGTGCAGGAGATCTGCAGCACATGGGGTTGGCGTGCTAATGCAGAACACAGGTTACTGACAGCCATTGTGTCATGATTCTGGCCAATACAGGGTCAGTTTTTGCAGTAGCTGGGAGGAGGAGGCATGGCCAGGACACAGAGGTTATTCTACACCACCTCTCATCATTGCTGAAGGAAGGGGAAAGGGACACTCTTCTAGACAGAAGGGATTCCTTCCAGCTGAAATGTGGCAGAGGCAGCTATGCAGTTTTGTCTATTGTGAGGGGGGCAGGGGTGTTTCTGTGTGAATTGTTTTTTGTTTTCTTGTTCCCTCTGTCATTACTATTGTTGCTGTTACTGTTCAGTAAATTGTTCTTATTTCAACTGTCATCTTTACCCTTTGTGCCTCCAGAGAGGGTAGGGGGAACAATGCATGCACTTAGCAGGAGCACTAAATTGGAAAATACCATTCCTAAGACAACCTTAATTGGTGCCCAGTATGGGGCACAAAGGGTTGAGATAACAACAGATCTGCCCAGAGTGGGTAGGAAACAAATTTGATTCTAAGCATTTGTTCATATTAGGTACAGAACCACTGGTCACAACGCTGCTTGGTCTGTTCATGTGGGTGTGGTACATATGTGTGAGCATATGTGTGTTCCTTGTGATGACATTTTTCAGAGCAGGGAGACGGACCAGGATTGCTTTGTTGCTGTAGTGTGTGATATCAGTTTATGAAATGATAACAAGGGCAATGAGGGTCATTTGGGATGTGTATTCAGTGTTCCTCTCCTACCCTTACCTCAGGCACTACCTTTGGTAGTCCATTAATAATAGTATTCAGCCTGAGGGGAAAACAAGAGAGGATGATTTTCCCCAGCTTGTAACCCCCTCTTCCTCCTTCAGGCCTGTTACAACAGCTTTCGAGAATTCTGAATTCCCTTTGGATGTTACAGAAAGCATGTTCTTGTTGTTATGTCTCTTATGTGTGTCTCCTCAGTACAGCTGATAACATGTTTAGAGTCAGTGGAGTCCACACCTTGTTTAGAGTCAGGGCAGAGATTTCTAGGAAGGTCATTCAGAGATCTGCCCCAAGGGTGGTTAGTCATGAGTGGCATAGAATGTGGGAGAAAATGGGCCAGTTTCTGGGGAAATTCTCTGCTCCAATGGTTTTGGACGTTCATTCCTGTACAACTACAGGACCCTGTAGGTGAGTTCTGTGTCAGCTCCAGAGAGGAGCAACTTATTGGAGTGTGCTGGGCCCTGGCTACTCTTTACCGGATGCTGCTGGTCACCAGACAGTACCCTCAGGGGAGGAGGAGGAAAGCAGAGCAACAGGCACTGTGGTCACTCAAACTTCAGCTGAAAAAAAAAATTAAAGCCTTGAGAAGGCAAAAGGCACATCCTAAAGAGCTCTTTGAGCAAACCAAAGAATCCTTTTCCCCATCCTCTCTGTAGCTATCTGAGACTGGAGTTAATTGGCACATGAAACCTCTCACAGAAAGCTGCAGACAGCCTCTGTTTTTGGGCACGAGCACCCACCACACTGCTAGGTTAGGGCAGCATTGTTACATTAAGTGTCTTCACAAAAGAGGAACTGAGCAGCAAGGATGCTGTGTGGATTAGGCAGAACAACTGGCTCTTCTGCAAGGAGGAGGGAGGGTTTTTCAAAGCATTACCTCATGATCAGGGATCTCAGAGGACAGTGTTCTCCCAAGGATGACCCCAGTCAAGTATGTCCAGCAGCGAGCAGTGTTGGCAAGGTTGTAACCTCCTGTTTCCAGCAAGAATTGGGATTTGAGGAGGAAGAGTGGGGAAAGGGAAAAGAGAAAAAGATATTTAGGTGGAAGGAACAAATAATGAAACCACTGTGTGCATGTTACATGAGTTCAGCTTATTTCATCCACTGAAGCCATGCCCAAAATCTGCCTTTTGCACCTGCTACACAAGGCCAAGTCTGAATGAGAGTCTATGCAGGAGCAGACTGCTCAAACTGAGCCCCAATTACATCCAGTGTGGCAGAGGCCAGTCCTCCAGCCACCATCTCAGACCCAGGATGAGCTCCCAGCCCCATGCACTGAACTCTCTCCTTGCAACAAGGAGAGCCATTCTCAAGTAGCAGGCTGCAGCAGAAATGGGGGCTTCCTGCTTTTTAATACCAGCTTTTGACCTATAAAGCAAAATACACATGCCCAGCCATACCCTGCTGAGCTCTTCAGCACTGTCATGTTTGAGAGGACAAATGTGAAACTCATCACTACAACTTGCAACTGCTTTACATGGAAATGAGATTTCACAGGGAGTAGGAAACGGTTACCTACATGGTAAAGGAATATGAGCCCACAAGGAGAAACCTTAGCTGAAAGCAATCCTGCAAGAGACTCAGGTAAGTTTTTTTCCAGAACAGATGACTAGAAAAGTAAAGGGAGAAAAACACTTCGACAAGACAGACCATATTTTCCAATATTCCCTTCTGTTTGCAGTGGGGCTTTTTCCCTGCTTTTTTTCACTTCTCCCCCAATTTCCACTTCAAATGCTTCCACATGCTGCAGTGGTGGGAAACTCCTTTGCTATTTTCACAAGTGCCACATAGTTGATCCTCATTTTTTAACAGAAGCTTTGGGTTTTGTTTGAAAGGTGATATCTCCAGCACATTCACAAACAAGCCACAGCAGGACTGAACACTCATAACCTTTCCAAAACAAAGGGCATCAGGCACATCAAATTTTAGCCTTAATATGCTATACATTATTTTCCCCATCTAAAAAAGGACAACACCTAGAGCTGATCCGGCTCCAGTCATGGATCTCAGGGGCTTTCCCTGGCACACAGTGGCTTTTGTTGTTCTGAAATGCCCTGTTAATATAACACCTGTCCTGTGCTCTCCCCATTGGACAAGCAGCTGGTTAGGCAGCACAAGAGAAGTCAGTCCAGCTTAGCTTTCACTGGGTATCAGAGCCCTGCTGTACCTTGCAGGCAGCCAGGCCTTGTCCCAAGCCCCTGCCTGAATCTTAATGAAACCATTCATCACCAGGTGCCCAAGGTAGGTTTGGGAACATAGTGCTCACTTTTAAAGAGAAGCACCGAAGGGCTGATCAGCAGAGATGGGAATCAGAGGTGTCACTGAGAAGTCAAGGTCAGTTTGTTGGCCTCTCCTCTTCTCCAGAGGAGCCATGAAGCTTTTAACTCAAGAGTCAGTATTGAGACTTGCACCTGTCAGTATCAAGGATTTCAGGTGTGAGAAAACAGTACTGTGCCACCCTGTGTCCTCCTGACACTGCCCAGCAGTCATCCTGCTAAACCCTCGCCACTCCTGAGCCCAAGGGCAGGCAGGCACTCGAGGCAGGGTCACAGGAGGACAAACATGTTTCTCTGAGAACAGCAGGATGCACTCACCTCCTCCCAGGACAAGAGTTGCTAGCTGCCACTGCAGGACATACTTGAGGCACTTCCCCACTCCCTCGGGTGTCATGTTGAAAGAGCACATGGGGTCTCCAGCAATGGTGTCCGCCCCCAGTTGCAGCACAACTGCATCAGGGTTGAAGGCAGCATACACCTCCTTCAGCACTCTGGGAGAAGAGGAGCAGTCCAATTACTGCCAGCACAGCTCAGAGGAATGCTGGTGGCATGGCCCTGGTCACTCAGATCCACCAATGCCTCTCAGGGTTTCTGCATTCTCTGCTTCCACCCAACTCACACTAGTTACACTACCTCTGTTTCCAGTTAGCCTTCTACCTCCACAGCAATTTTAGCTCTCAGAGCACTTAACAAAAGGCTGATGAACACAAAAGCACCACTGATAACATGGCAGAGGGAGATCTAGTCCTCACCAGTTTAGTGGTGGCATCAAACTCCATCAAACTGTCTGCCTTTTGGCTGCAGGACAATCCATGTGCTTTTCTGCCCTCTGAAAGTCACGGTGGAAATCAGGGTCTGGTGAAACAACAATCCTGAACTCTCAAACACCTCTCACCAGGACAGGCCAGCAGAGGACAGGAGAAAAAGAGGAAGACTCTGGCTAGGGTCTTACTCTCCTCTCTCCTATATGGCTCTTGAGGCAAAACTATGAGGAAAAGCTCTATGCAGTGTGTAGACAGCCTGCAAAAACCAGCATTGGACAGGGCTTCATGCTTCAAGCCCATGGTTTTGGGAAGTACAGGCAATTACCCTCAAACAACAGCTGGATGAGACATTTACAGTCATGCCCGTGACTGCCTCCCAGCCTGGACAGAACTCAAAGAGATCTCTAAGTCTCTTTACAGAAGCTTTAGCTATACACAGCTTGAAATCTGTGGTAGGTTATGATGTCCTTCAGCTTTGAATGCAAGCAGCAGGCTCCTCCTGAGTGGGTTCCTGACCTGTCTCAGCCCCCAGAGCTGCCTTTCGAAAGCATGTCCTCCAGCACCCCAAAGAGGGCTGCTCTGCCCCAGCAATGGCAAGCACCAATAAGCCAGCAGGAGGCATGGCCCCCGCATGACTGCCCTGTTGGCCTACAAGTTTAGAGAGGTTTTAGCCCTCAAGTGTTAGAGGTGGATGTGCTACCACATCCTGCAGCCCTGCACTGAGACTCCTCTCCCCTGGAAAAGAACAAGCCCCACAGCCCAGTTTTGACATAGGCAACAGCTTGTGAGGTCCACCATCAGCTGAGGGTCAGAGAGGACTGCCAGGAGGCAGCTCTGTCACTGTCAGATATTCAGCCTTTCATTCTTCCAGCATAGACAGAAGGTGCTAGGAAAATGCTTTTAGCTAAGCCCCAAGCATATGTCCCACAGTCAGAATTCAGAGCACTTACTTGAGGAAAAACGATCTAGCCTTAAGTCCACAGCTAAAAAATACTTGTCGCTTCTCAATCTCTCCTTAGACAGACACCTGTGGAGGTGTATCTAAGGAGATAGGCTCACCTGCAGCAGAGACCCCTCCATCCACCCACAATGTCTCTGTATATTCAGTTTGCCTAAGGATTCAGACAAGACTTCTCAGAACTTACAGTCCATGTTCATTGTAATCAAAGGCTGTAATAGGGGAAGGGACAAGCCTTAAGAAAGGACTGTAATTAAAAATACTAAGCTGTGTAGTATCTTAATCTCTAAAATCCCATTTAAGTCAGCTGTATCAGAGCAAGAGGGCTTACGATTCACAGATCTGGTAATATTTTTCATCCTGAATACCATCTTGAATGGGCACATTCACGCTGTAATAGCGACCTTTTCCCAGGCCAACATCTGTCACATCACCAGTGCCTGCACAACAGAAACACCCCAATTAGAAGGAAAACCAGAGCAGCAGCAAGAGACATGTGGGGCATCTCAAAAGGCAAGATGAGAGCCAGGACCTTCGGCATGCTTATGGAGAAGTCCACTTGCCACCACCAAGAAAGGTGGGGTGGAGTGACCCAGTTCTGTCCTTCACTCAATTCTGCCACGCAGCATCAAAGGGGCTCTGCCTAGAGCTCAGCTACAACCAGAAAGGGGAAATGCCAAACATGTTGCTGCCCCTCTTTCCTTCTCCTGGGCCAAGAGAAGAGGCAGCAAGATACATCGGCTGGGCAGCACGGGTGGGACTTGCCTTTACGGAGGCCTCACCAGTGACATGTGAACCAAATGAGTACAAACCTCACAAGTTCAACTTGCCTGGGAAAAATCCTGGTGAAAATTTGTGCAGAGAAACAGTCATGACTTTCGAGGTGAAACTAAAGGCATCCTCAACTCCTATTAGGAAAGTGAAAAAAAACTTTCATGCATCATTTATATAAATGACAGAGTCTGAACACAGAGACTTGCTTGATACACACAGGGCAGCAAGCAGAGAAGGAGCAGCATGAGCAAAGCAGAAATGCAGATGTATAAATACAATAAATACACTCTCAATCCACAGAAACTGGAGCTCAACTGCAGCAAAGATCACAACTGCTATGAATCTGGCAGGTCTCATGCTAATCAGTACTGAATGGATCTCAGTATCTCATGTCACTACCCATGGCAGCACTTGCCTGCACTGCTAGGCCTGCAAAGCTGGGAGAGGGATCCGAGCAGGGCTGCCTTGGCCAGAGCGTGGTTCTGATTAGAACCAGTGCTACTGGGCTCTCTTGCTTTTTCTCAATGCTGCTGTGGTTCAACATGCTTTTTCCTTAATGACACTATTAAGATAGTGGGCATGAAGAAGGGAAAAAGAAATAATAGGAAACTTAACAGAAACCAAATGCAGGGAGAAAACGGAACAAAATGAAACACATAATAAAATTTAGAAGAGCAGGAAATGTTAAATGGTGTAGAAATAATGTCCCTAAAGGAGGGAGCCGTTTCGGCAAGGCCAGCTCTGGCTCTAGATCTATAGCATCAAGCCTTCTTTTAAAAGCACCATTTACTACTGGCTGCTTCCCTCTTGCAATGGACCCTTAAACAATTAAACCCTATCAGCAACTGCTCTGCCAGGATGGGAGACTCGGACGCATTATCTGTTTTTTTAGGTACAAGACTTCTGCCCAGACCCGTAAGAGAGGTCTGAGGAGCAGCACAGGGTAAGTCTGTAAAGCAGGACAAGGCATAAATGGATTGAGAGAACTCAACTGCACCGAAAGGAGCCGAAGCCATGGCTGTTGCAGCAAGTAAACCCCTGCTGTGCAGACAGGCCTTGCCTTCTCCCATTCCTCCCTGAGACTGTGCAGCTGTGCCATTTGCAGCCCTTGCTGGGCCTTACCATCCCCATGATGCAAATCCAAATCGATATAAAGGACACGGTCAAATTTCTGGCGCAGTCGCAGGATCCCCAAGACAGCATCATTCAGGTAACAGAAACCAGAAGCTTCATCCCTATGAAAACAATGTGACAAAATATTGCCAATGCAATCTCAGCATTCTCACTTTGACTTTGCAAGTGTCTGTCTCATAGGGGCACAGAGGAGTATGAAAACTCAACCCAGCAGTGACCAAGAGACGGGTCAGGAACAGTTCAAAGCATGGCTGGGAAGCACAGAGAACAGGACTGCTTGTGCCAACTGCTTCTCAGCTCTGGGCTTTCTGGCAGCTGGGTAAGCATCAGTCGGCTCTGCTGCAGAGGAGGGTACCTCTGACCATTGCACTGTTGAACAAATAAAATGTTAGCTTTCTGCACCTGAGACATTTTAAAGAAGTTCAGAGCCACTTGACTCAAATCTCCGAGGCAAGAGGACAGTCCCTTTGGCCATTTTCCTGTGGGTGCTGGACAGGCATAGACAGGCAGCCACTCCATCCCTGCTGTCTGGATCACAACTCCTGGGAAGGTCCTGGCAGTGAAAGGCAAGCCCAAGCCAGTCACAGGATCCTCCTGCTGTTTTAAAGTCTCAGGTTGAAGGTTAAGCCTCTTGCCAACCTTTCCTTTCTCTTCCCAGGAAAATGCAAATGGGATGTCCCACATGCAGTCCCCCATGATACAGCTCCTGGGCTCAGCTAGGAGAGAGTCCCAGCAGCTAAAGAGGTCAGGTGTACCATGTAAAGATTTATTGCTGACATTCGTCAGGGACAGCTTACTTGCTGACATCAAAGGAACAAGAAAGTTTCTTGACCCCTACTCCAGCCTCACTCCAAAGTCAAGTCCCCATCACCACTTAACACCAATCCATAGGCATTCTTAAATCTGCCCTGGATAGCTATTTTAAAGAGAAGCTTTATACTTGGCAAGAGGAGTACCCAAATCCCTTTTCCAAAAATTATATCAGGATACAAGATGCACCTTTGGGAAATTCCTCTTGACTTCCAGTCACAGCACTCAGCTCATTCTCCCTGACGTTTCCTGCTCAGCGACAGCTGGGAATGGTGAGGAGCAAGCCGGGAGTGGCAGAACCACACTTGCTTTCACTCTGCAAGTGCCATGGAGCACAGGTGTTTCCCAGTGACTGTTCATGTACAGTAATGCTGAAAATGGAGGTGTTAACAGGTATCCTGAAAATCTGACTCAAGTGTGATTATGTACTTCTCCCCTCCCTCACAGCCCACAAGGAAGCATGTCTTGGGCACTCTTTCCATGCTGTAATACACATCTCTGAAACTCAAGGCCAAGCAGAGCAGGACACCAGTTCAGTCAAAAGCAGAGCAGTGTTGGAGCTGCAGCTCCGTACCAGCACTTGGGATTCCCCCTGTGCTGCCCTAAATCCACCCAGCAAAGCTCTCAGTTTCACTGCCAAGAAGGAGGGTGAGGCTAGCTTGAGAAAAGGCATTTACTCAGCATCTTACCCTCAACCCCAAAGGCATCCTCTGAACCAAGAGCTTCCAAAGCCCCAGGTCATTCCTACCTTTAGGACCCTGGAAAGCAACTACACCACCAGACAGGTGTTTTTTTGACAAAAGGAATGTATTTTGCTAGGACACAGGTCCTAGAACCAAGCACCTGCAGTCTGTCTGGACCTTCACATTGGGCTGGCATCTACCCTGAAGCATCACACACCAGCTTACTGGGGCAACTGGGAAGACTCCTTTGGGATCAGTGAGTATTAAATGCCTATTTTTTAAACAGACTCTTTGCTTCCCAGAACAGTGCTAATAGCTCAGCAACAGCAACACTGCTAAGACATTTTTTCATTACAGGCATTTTTTAAGCCATGCAATCCAGACAGAATATAACAGAAGATTTTCCAAAAGCCATCAGTTCTGCACAGAACAAGAGCTCGGCTCTGCCAAGTGCAAGTCTCCTTTCACAGCAAGCTGCAGCTGAAGCCATTTTCAGCCAAGTGCCCACCAGGAAACGGGCTGAGACAGGGGTATTGCTGGCACTTGCACACCACTGTTAGACCTCCAGACTTCCTCTGCCAGGTCAGAAAAATCACTGGAGCAAGACATCTGCACATGTGTGTACAAACTGCCAGGATAAGACACAGGGCCCATGATAACTCCTGAGGCTCCCCAAGGACACAGAATAGCACTGCAAACACCTTGTCTGTGGACAAGGAAGGGTGGTGTTTTGTCTACACTGCAAAGAGGCCTCGTGTTTTGGGAGATGGGGAGGATAAGTTAAATAAAGCATACTTCCATGGAAAATGGGACGGAAACAAATTATTTTACCACTACAGAACCACAGGATTCAGGGACAGAATTTTTACTTCCTCTCCTGTTGTGCTGAAAGATCATTACTGATGTTAGAGCTCACAGGAAACAGCCTGCATGGAGCACAGGGAAACCCAAAGTCACTCCTGCACTGTTTCAAACCTCTTATTAGAAAACCCAAAAAGCCACACGAAACAATATGGATATTCCCACTATATTCCAAACTGTCAGTGACATCAATTGTTTGTCTCTCCACTGTGCTTCTTTATGGACCCCACAAAATAGATTCGCACTTGAGCTTCTTGAGAGAATGATGTATCAAGGAATCACAGGACATGTGTGAGTACACCTGCCCCAGACCTGCTCTGCAGCACATGATAGTGACAGCACCAGCACTGGGCAGTGACCTGCCTCCTCTCAGGCCTCTGCCCTGCCCTTTGTTTCTTTCCTCTCTCTCTCGCCTTCCCTCACACCTTGCTTTCTCTTCCAGCTGGATCATTGCACCCTGAGGGTTCTCAGGGAAGCTGGGAGCTAAGAAACAGAGTTCAGACACCAGATGAGAAAACACAAGGGAGGAGATTGTTTTCTTACTTCTTTGCATGATGCCACCCTCCAGGCCAGTTAATTGCTATTTTGCACTTGCCATCCAGCAGGCACTGGGCTGCAGTGATGGTGGCTCCTCCCACAGCTGCTGCATATTCAAAGATCCCTTCAGTGGCTGGACAGTCGTAACCTGCAGGTAAGAGTCCATGTAAGAGTTGCACATCAGACACAACAGGCCTTTTCCTCCAGGGGAAGCACATTCCTTTAGTTTGAGTCTTCAACACTGACCCGGGCTGGAGCAGCCTGTTCCTGAAGAACTGATCCCATGGAGGACCCATACTGGAGAAGTTCTTGAAAAACTGCTACCCATAGGAAAGACCTGCACTGCAAAAGTTCATGGAAGAGAGTGTCCTGTGGGAGGGACCCCACACACACATGGGGCAAGAGTGAGGAGGAAGGAGGAGCAGAGAGGTGTGAAATGACCACAACCCCCATTCCTTGTCCCCTTACACTGCTTGAGGGAGAAACTAGAAGAGCTGTGAGTGAAGCTGAGTCTGCGAAGAAAGGCAGATGAGGGGGATGGTGATTTCAGTTTTATTTTGAATTCTCACTATCCTACTCCATTATTAATTGGCAATAAATTGAATTAATTTCCCCATGTAGAGTCTCTTTTGCTGGTGACAGTAACTGGAGAGTCATCTCCCTGTTATTATCTCAACATGATCTTTTCTGCTGTATTTTCTCCCCACTCTATTGAGGGGGAGAGAGACTATATCTTGGTGGGCACCTGGCAAAAAAACCCCATCCACACCACAAAAATCAACCCACCACAAAAAGCAACAATCCAAATGTTTTCTTGCACTCAGTCCATTTAAAAATGTGTCCTGAACCAACTTCTGAGTTGTGTGTCTGGGTTGCTGAACCTACTGGTTCCTCACACCAATCTTACAAAAAAACTACTTTCAAGTCTCTGACTACCTGACCAGAAAAGCCCTGACATGGTCATGACATACCTCTTCCCTAGAAATGGACATCCACAAACTAGTCAAGCCTAGATAAGCTGTAGGTCTCTGTCTGTAACACAATATTCACTTGGTCCTACAGCAGCCTCTCTGCAGCAGTTGTCCACCAAGTATGATACCAGGGCTGCTTGTCTTCCTGTAGACAGAGCAGCTTCAGGAATGTAAAGTCTAAGGCACACTCATGAGATCGGCACAGAATCTGCACCTCTGCCTCAGTTCTGGGTCACTCCCGCCATTCCTGATACCCAGACAGTGCCCATAGCCATCTCACCTGCTTTACCTGCTGCATTGCTCAAGATATCTTAGGTCCAGGAGGGCAAGAGCCCTCTGCTCCAGATATAAGACACCAGACTGCTCTGCAGCTGCTCTGGTCACTACAGCTCCAGGCCGCTGCTCACACATGTCCTCCCCACAGCAGGCTTGCAGCAGCCACTCCCAATCCAGCCCGAGGGCAAGTGTCTTCCATCCCATTCCAGAGCCTCAGAGCAGCAGCAAAGGGCACCAGCCCCAGCTGGCAAGAGACAGGCCAAGCTGCACAGAGCAGCAAAAGGAGGCTACTCTACCCTCAGCTGGCACCAGGGAAAGTGCCAGCCTGTCAGATGACTGCTGGGGTTCAGCAACACCCCGTCAAAGAGTGTTTCCTTCCAAAACTAAGCCCAGTATCCCCCTGAGCTCACCTCTCTAACTGCAGCTCCTGCAAAAAGCATCCCAGCCCTGGCACGCAACTGATCTCTTGCTGAAGATGTGCATCCTTACCCAGTCCATACTCCACAGACTCCGGGTGGTCATCATCCCCCTCCTCGCTGACCTTCTGCAGGTGCTGCAGGTATGCATCTGTATGGAAACTTGCCATTTCCTCCATGGAGGCCACTTTTGGCTTGACTATCCTAGGCAGAGAGGAAGAAGGGAGCATATCAGGGCAAGAGGATCCAGGGTTCAGCTGGAATGTCCAGCTTTAGCCTTTACCCTATGAGCCTTCTTTTGGCTGTTACTGTTGTAAAAGCAAACAAAACTTCCTCTTGCACTGGACTGTCACTCAAGTGAGAAAGCCATCCAGCTGAGCTGGAGCAGGCCTTGCCCCTGGTTTGCCCACTGCCCACCCCAGTGAAGAACACCTGCAGGTGCTGCCTGCATTAACCTTCCCTCTTTGCTTCAAGTTTTCTTCCCTGTTCTGCATGTTCTCTCAGTTTGTGCATTCCCCACATATCCAACATTCAGGTTACACACAGAGGAACTAACAGAGGGAAATGCCCAGGCCCAGCACAGCGCTGTGGCAGGACTTCAGCCTGGATCAGGAGTTGTGCAATGCCTCTCGCATGGTGTGACCTGCACCAAAGCAGAGACTGTCACTGTTCCAAGCAACTTGCACAGCACCTTCCTGGGTCTGGGTGCTCTGCAGTGTACCTAAACAAATCCTGCAACACACTGAACCCTCCCCAAAACTTGGACAGTGGGAGCATGCACAGGCAGTGCAGCACAGCTCCGTTACTACAGGAAGAACACAGGAAGTTCCCAGCTCCAGGCTGGCCTCGATGCTTCCCACCCCATGCGAGGGTAAACAGTCCTTCAGGTCTGCTCCATAATGATACCTGCAGTCATTTCCCAAGCACACTCTGCCAGAAAAAAAAATTGTTTAAAAAAGAAGTCTCAAAAAAACCTTCTGGCTTTGCTGAACTGGAGCACATTTTTTCTAAGATTTTATGAGATGCTTCACAAGAGGGGCTAAGCTATGCCTTTCTTATTTTTTCCCTTCATATGCCCCAGTGTCAAGAGCCAAATAAGGCGGGAGGTACCTCACTTTTCTGACCCAGATCTCATCCGGTCTTCTCTCCTGAACAGCATGCAGACCTCACAAAAAGTCTCCCAGATAAATGACAGTGCACCAAAACAATATGGTCCCTCTCTGCATCAGTACTGACTGATCAGTGGATCTGGAGCAGCACCAAGGCTGTCACCCTGCTCAGAGTCTCAAGCATGAGGGTGATACACACTCTGTAGAGAAGGCACAAGGCTATAAGTGCTCCACCAGACCACAAGGGTAACCATGAATTACACCTGCCACAATTGCTGTAATCATGTCCATGTAGCAAAACAAGCATTTTCCTTTAATCCTAGAAATACACACTGTGGGGGCTCCTATAATCACGCCACCAGCAGGGACAGTGTGAAACCTGAAACTCAGCACTTCCAAATCTTAGTGGAGAATAAAACATCCCTTCACAGAAAACGGGAGCACTTACTTCATCTGGTCAAGCAAGCAATACGCTTCAATCAGTGAATGCACCATGCTGGCCTAAAGAAAAGAATAAGACTGTGAGAGCAGGAGATACAAAGCCAGCAACCAGGGGCCCAAGGACTCGCAGACGAGGAGTGACTCAGACTCCTCTCAGCAGCGACTTTCCCTGCCCGGGTCCCTTCTCAGGCCCGCGCCCATGCCGTGTGAAAGGGCCCTCCGGTGTCCCGGGCAGAAGCACAGCCGCGCACGCCTTCCCGGGAAAGGGAAGCGCCGCTTCAGTGTCCGAGCCCGCGCTGCCAGGGGCGATGTGAACGCACAGACGAGCCATGCCCGGTCTAACGCCACACTCCTCCCGCCGGGGCCGCCTGTTTCCCCCGCTTCCTCCTTTCCTACAGCCGCGCCCGGGCCTCACCGCTGTGCTCCCCGCGCCCCCTCGCCCCGCAGCGCGCTGACCCGCTTGGGCACTTTGCAGAGGGAGTCGCAGAGGGTCACGTACTCCGGGCTGTATACGTAGACCGGCGGCGGCACCGCTGCCATGGGGGCCGGCACAGCCGGGACCAGCACCCGCAACGCCGCTGGTCAGGGCACGGCAGGACCGGCAGTTCCGGCCCCGCGGCGTGCCGGGAGCTGCAGGCCCGCCCCGCCATTATCCTTCCCCTCGCCCGGCCGCGTAAGAACAGGCAGCCAACTGGTGTTAGAAGCATTTTTATTGGGGCTCGCACGCAGCTCGGAGTGGTGTTTATTCTCTAAGAATGCAATTTTAAAAGGCCCGTGGCTTGCACGCAGCATCCCCCCCTGCTCAAGGAGCCGCACCTCAGGGGGAGCCCGGGCCTCCCCCACCCCCGGCAGCTCCCCCAGGTCCCTCGGGTCAGAGGGAGGCACCAAGCAGGGGCTCGGGCGCTTTAAGGCTCCCCTGACGCGAGCAGGGGTCACAAAGGGAGGGATTAGCCATGATAGAAAAGACGTGTGCTAATGTCTTTACAAACAATTCCACGGGCGAGGGTATGGGTGTTAACGTCTTAGAAACGGGTCTTAATGTTTCTACACACTTCAAGCCACAGGTTTGTTACAGAACCCAGACAGTTTGACTCCTGAAACAGACAAATGAGTCCACACAAGCCTGAGTTTCTGAACTTTGGGGGAAAATTACAAGCTCATGGGGAGACTATATGGTAGGCCGTTCGGGAAGGCTGTACCTTCCAATGGGGTAAGGAAGAGGGCAACATGTGGCCGGGAGTTTAGGATAAAAGGAGACCGCACTTTCTGAAACCTAGAGAGAGAATATCCCACAGGCTGATGTCCCAGTGGACTCTCTCCCTTTATTTGAATAAAGTTGCAGGACTCCTCTGTCTCCTTTATGGACACTGACTTTTCATAGCATTATCTTCCATACAGCCACAGGTACAGAAGAGCTGGTGCCCCAAGAGACCACCTGGCTTTGAGGCCAAACCAACCTGGACATTAAAAAACACAGGCACACACACAGAGGAAAACATTTGGCTTTGGAGCCAGTGGCATCCACAGTGGAGTGGCTCATTTTTTGCCTAGCAGTCATCTCTGCACTCACACACAGCCAGCACAGGATGCACCACAGGCTGCATGGGCAGAGCATGGTGCTGGCACATGGCATGGGCACTGTCACTCTGCCAGCTCAAGAGACAAGTTCAGCTGCTGTCCATTGCCCTCTCAGAAGGAGCTCAGGCTGTGACATCCACCTGTCACCTTCTGTGACACTCTTCCCAGAGTGGACGTGGCCCCTCAAGACAGAGCTCCCATGAAAACACACAGCCATCCAGGCCTCTGACTGCCAGAGCCTTTCACTGGGAAGGATGGCAGTGGTAAGAACAACTGTGTTCAGTGTGGCCAAGATCTGCCTGCCCTCGGGGCTCAGCTATGAGAGGATGTAGAAAGGTTAAGGGGCATAAGGGAGTCTGAGAAAGACTGGTAGAACCAGGCTCTGCCCTGCCTGACAGGAACAGCCACCCCAAAATACACAGGTTCAAGGGGATCCTGTATCTTCCCTTGCTAGGTGAAGGCAGTAACTTAAAGGAAAGAAGTGGGTGGAGGCAAACCCCCTCCTTGCCCACCTTGCATCCCCACATGCCTCTTACAGCAGGTATGAAGCTCTCACATGGAAGGCCAGGCAATGGATGATGTGGATGTTGGCCCATCTACACCAGAGGTGTTGCCATGGCTGTGACACCCCCAGACCATGCCCACCTCTACAAGAGACATGGGTTACAGTTGTAGGCGACTCCTTTCTGAGGGTCCAATACACCACACAGACAGTCCTCTTAGGGAAGTCTGCTGCCTCCCTGGGGCCCAGGTTAAGCACAGCACTAGGAAACTTCCCAGCCAGGTTCAGCTTCAGACTGTTATCCACTGCTGCTCTTCCATGTGGGTGCAATGAAACTGCAACACAGTCCAAGGGCATTCAAAGGAGACTTCAGGGCCTGGGGATTGTTGGTAAGGGATTCTGGAACACAGTTTCTTTCCTCTGTCCTTCCAGTTGTGAGCAGTGACATTGAAAGAGATGGACTCAGTCTGCTGGATATGTGGCTTGGTGGCTGATGTCACTGCCACAATTTCAGGTTTTTTAATACTTTAACAAGGCATGCTGCTATTAGATGTGATCAACCTTTCCCAAAGGGAAGGAGGATCTTTGCTGAGAACTTTGTTCACTGACAGCTGTAAACCAGTCTTGGAGGGGGACATAGATGATATCGTGCTGGCCTGTGACAAGCTGTGGGACATTGCAAGGTCAGAGGGTGCAAGTGAGGGTTCTTGGCCTGTTGCTCAACATGCTAAGTATACTGGAGCACACCTGAAGTCTTAGGGAAGTGAACCAGAGAGCCAAAAGGGAACCCCACCTCCTCTAGCACTTTGTGGCATGTGTGCCTGATCCTCATCAGTCCAAACACACCATCCTGAGTGGGGGGTGACCTGCAGGGTAGATTAGAGCAGGGATCCACTATGTCCCCACCCCTCTCTGTGCCAGGCTGTTGGAGATGAAGCATTAAAAGCATGGTTTTGATTGCACAGGTAACACCAAATAGCCAGCTCAGAGCTGCTTCACAGGGCATGAGAACTTGGGAACCTGTGACTTGGCCACTAGCACCACTGCCAGGGATAGAGTAGATGGCACAGAGGGGCTGCCACTGGCATGTCCCAGCCAGCCAGAGGCCCTGTACTAGCAGCCTGGAGGTAAAAGGGATCCTGGCTACCACAACCTCCCCAGCTCTGCACACAGGACACCCAGGGGGGGTTGATGGACTGCCTGCTTTCAAGCAGCACAGCTGTGGCTGGGCTGGACCATATTGATTTTGGATGTGCTGGGAGAAAGGCTCAGGCACCATCCCCTATTCCTCTAGCAAAATTTTCCCATCAGCAGCAGGAAGAGCAAGAGCCTCAGCCTGCACTAGCATAAATCCTACAGATTTGCAATAAAAAGCAGCACAGAAGAGGTTAAAAACTGTAAACCTGCTGGAGGCAGGGAGAGTGTGAGCTGGTCAGAGAGCATTGTAATGCTGAGCACACAGGTCTGGTCAGGGGAACCCTTTCCAACTCCCTCAAACAGAGGTCTTTCCAGGGGTGATGAATCAGGAAGGGTCATGCAGACAGAACTTTCTAACACAAGTACACTTCAAAACTCAGCCTTTCCCTTGCTCCGCAGGCCACACAGGCACAGGTCAGTTTAGGACACATGCCTCCTGTGGAGTTCCTCAGAGGGCTGCTCACCCACCAAGAGGCCAGGGTTGGGAGGAGAGATGGCCATGCAGACTGCCTTGCAAACTAACCTAGTGTTCATCTTTACAAGCTGAATGAAACAACCATCCCAGAGCATCTACAACCCATTGAGGAACTGCAAGAGCTACTGCATGGAGCAGCCATCTGTGGGCAGGAAGTCATACACGTACAAGGCCACCGACTTGGACAGGTAGGTCATGGTGCCAAACCGGCCGCTCGGTGCACTGTCATACAGCAGGCTGCAGATGCCTGTCGAAGGATCCCTTTCCAGCATATGCTCATCAGCTCCCAGGGCTTTCTGGATTTTGGACAGGGAAGCAGAAAGGCATCATTAGGAAAAAAGGCAATCCCATTATCAGCTTCCATCCCAAGCATTCTCTGTTGCACTCAGTGTGACACACCGATGATGAGCAGTGGGAGGAATACTCTACAGCTTTGCTGTGCCCCATGAACACAACAGGGACAACAGGCAGGGCTCTCCAAGTGGGTGAGCCCTGCACAGGTATGGGGAATGCAGCCAGCAGCCCTGGGTGAGGCCTGGCCCCTACCTGCTCCTCATAGAAGAGGTCACTGGCTATGTGCAAGATCTTTTCCACAGCTATGATGCCACCAATGGTGTGCACCTCCATGTCCACCAGCATGGTGAGCACTAAGATAGCTTCCACCAGCAGCTGCCTGTACTCTGGCTGGGGCACACGGTTGAGGACAGACTCCACATGCACAGCAAACTTCATTTCCCCTGGGGTCATCTGTGAGGAAGCAGAAATAAGTGTACCTAAAGCACTGTACCACCTGCTCAGTTCCTGAGCTATGCTGGGCAATCACCCAGGGTAACCAGCACACACAACCCATGTGCCCCATTCCCCATTCACATGAACCTCCTACCTCTCTGGTTGTTGAGGAGGGAAGAACAAAGCCCTCCACAGAGAGACCATGGCACTGTAGAACAAGAAGGAGAGATCATGGTTGTGGCTTGGAGAAGCACCATGCTAAGATACATAGGTCCAGCCCACAAACTTGCACTTGAGCACTGGTGCATGCTGCCCATACACCCCCAGCCCTACCTCTTGACTCCATATAGCATCACTCCTTTCTCATCAGTTCAGCATCAGCCAGAGCCCCCTGCAAGGGGGCTGTGCTCCCTGGCTCACCATGCTGAGGAACAGCTGTGCCCAGAGCACCTTCAGATGTGGCTCTAGCCATGCACTTATCTGCTTGATGCATGAAGCACCTGAGCAGCTCCCATCTGCAAGGGAGATCTACAAGACTGCAAGGCAAGTGCACATCTTCTACAGCTTTCCATGGTCAGCTGCAAGCCTTGTCTATTGAAGCATATATCTAACAACATCAGGGACCAGCCCTGAGTGCCTAAGTCCCCCTGGCAAGGCTGGTGCCTGGGACCAGAGGCTCACATGCATGGAGAGGCACCAGCTGATGTCTAACTCACCTTCTGCAGGACCTTCCAGACATTCTGGTAGAAGCCCACAGGGACACGGTTAAGGGCCCCATCCAGCCGGCGCCTCCGCTGCCACTGGCCCTGCCGGCTATCCGTACCGCCCTGGTCTTCTAGCATGCTTGAAAAGGAGTCCTTGCACAGCAGCTCTGTGTGCCCAGTAGACTGGGCAGACAAAACAAGAACCACAGAGACTGCTGCAAAGTTAAATTTCCCATAGGAACGCAGCCTGCTGCTGCTCAAGAGTTTGTGGTTCTCCAGCCTCATTCCCAAGACAGAGCTGCTACCCCACCCCCTGCTCCCAGCAAAGCCCACCTTACAGTCCCAGCTCCCTGTACCACCCCCCAGAGCACAGCTCCTTCCTGCAACCACAAACAAGACAGACCCCATGTGTGCAGCCAACAAACACAAGTTACCAGAGAGGATCTGAGGTCAGTGTCCCCGGACTGCAAACTGAGGGGCTGAAGGAGAAAGAGAGAAATGGAAATGAGACCATGCCAGAGCAGGGCAGCAGTCACAGCAAACAGAGCAGCAGCAGCACAAATCAGGGTCAAGTCACAGGGCAGTTATCCCAGGGCCAGGGCTGGCTGGAGACAGAGAGAGTTTTGAAAGGAGAGCTGCAGAGGGCTGCACATGCCAGGGCTGCAGCAGCAGTGGGTTTGTGCTGGTCTGCACACAGGCATAGGACTGCTACTGCTCTGCTGGCTTGCTGGTATGGGCAGGGATTTAGTCTTAAGCAGACAGAAGGACCAGTAGGAAGGTCACTGCCCACAGATAACCCTCTGTGATGTCAGGTTTCACACTGCAGCAAGTTGGCCCTAACTCTGCTGCATCAGCCTGGCCCCAGCAAGCTCTGCCTCCCTGAGGACAAGATACGTTCTAGAGCTCAGGACTCCTCCTGGACACAAGCACAAGAGGAGGTCTTTGGCATTTGTAGCTGACCAGAGGCCTCCCTCCCCAGAGAAGAAATATCTGGGGAGGCTGCAGGCAGGATCCAGTGAATGGTCCAGCAGAGTCAGTACTGGTTATGACATTGGCAGCATCATGCCATCCTGCTCAGCAGATTTTGTGGGTATAATGGAATTTATTTGCGCACAGCTCCCAGCTGGCTATAATGGCAGTTGCTTAGAGGGGAAGCCAACTCATTGCTGCATCAGCTGAGGGAAGCTCATTGACTTGTGCATGCAGGGAAGCTGCCCTGGTGCATGGCATGAGGGGCAAAAGCTGAGGCTGCAGGACCAGGGAGGCTTCACCTTACTCCCAGGCAGAGACTGCCTACGTTTATCCAATTGCTGCAAGAGAAGAATAAAATGAAAGGTTCTGCTGTTGGAAGATGCCCATCAAGATGCTAGCCACACCTGGGACACCACATGGTCCTCCCCACCCCTGCATCTTCTCAAGCACCCCTGAGCTCCCACTGAATTGCAAGAGCAACCCCTAGACACTACCAGATTCACCCCAACTTTTCCCCCACAGCAGGACTGGAGACAAAATTAGCTCCTGGAAGCATCTGTGTCTCCCACTCTTCCATCACTTCTGCCTGGTTTGTAGCTGGTTTTCACCCACAAGACCTGTTGTGAGTGGTCTGCACCACCTGCCCTCACCTGCTTGATTTCACTTTTCAGCCTGACAAGGCCACTGCGCTCAGGCCTGGTGGTCCCAACAGCTCCCATGTCACAGATGGAGACAGCAGTGGTGAGCGACGAGTCCACTGAATGTGCTGGTGGGGAAGAGAGGTCTAGAGTGAGCAACCTCGCTCAAGGCATGGCCATCCCTCATTGCTGCCTGGGCACTGGTACCTCTGCGTGACCTTGCCCTCTAACATAATAGCATCACAGATCCATGAGTGCAGTACAGAACTGCTTCAATTCAGACCCAACCAGGTCAAGTGCCAAACTAAGCAAAACTCAAATAGCCATGAGATTCAGGCTTGAGCCCAGAAATCACTGAACACCATCCTTACAAAGAGCAGAGCTTCCTGCTGGACCCCTCCAGTACTGAAGCATCTGTGCTGAACATGGGGAAGAACAGGGACACTGCTCAAAGGTAGGAACATGTAGATCTGGCCATGCTGTGCACTGAGCCTTGCCCTGAGATGCTCTCTGCTGGGACTCACCACTCCTTTCCACCCCAAACTCCTTGCCAGAGAGGATGTGGTAGAGGAGACTCTTCATGTCTGATGGGCTGAGATTCATCAGGTTCTCTGTGGCTTCTCTAGCTGGAAAGAAGAGAACTGTGATTCTGTAGCCTGCCTCATAGTCCTCCTAGGACATTTCTATCCTGCATGCCATTCTGTGAGCAGGGGGAGCACTGGTACAGGAGTTCCATCTGGCAAGAACATCCACTAGCTCCAGGTGTTGCCTATAACATGGACTCTTCCCATGGCCAGCCCAACTCATGCTGGGATGAAGACTGCAGTGCAAGCACTTGTTTGTGCTGCTCAAGAACACATCCAGCTGCAGACACTGGCACTTCCATGCAGGGTCTTGTCCTAGCCTGAGCTGCCCACTTGTAACAGTACTCCTTTCTAGCTGACAGAGCCCCAAGCATCACAGCACCTACCCCAGCTAGGGTGCTGTCTCTGCCACATGTACCTGAACAACGCAGGGAGTGTGCCAGCTCTGTCGCCATCACCTGGATGATGAGCCCAATGCGGATGCGGAACATCTCGGCAAACAGTGCGGGCTGTGTGCGTATGTACATGGCTAAGTACACCATGATCTCCTAGAGGGGCAAAGGCAGATCACCTCACTGCTGCTCACCAGGGCAGACACCCAGGTGTAGGCTCCCCTGACACCCCAGCACCTCACCTGGGTGAGGATAGACACACTGAGGTTCTTCTCACTGGCTTCATCAATAAGGCGAACGAGTTCCTCATAGGGGATTGGGCTGGGGCATGGACAAACAGCAGAGCAGGTGAGAGGCAGCAGAGCAAACCCTGCATACCCCTAGTCTGTACAGCCCCAAGAGGAGAGATATAGGCTGGGGGCAGCCACCCAGGGCCACTCCTGCCCATGGACCCCAGAGCAGCAGGTTCACATCCAGACCCAGCCCAGCACGCTTGGGGAGAGAGAGGTGCCACACTCACGTGGAGATTGTCTTCTCACGTGGCTCTGGGGGCAGCCCCACTGTCAAGTGTTTCTGGTGAGACAGGAGGTCAGTACAGGCCTGGGAACAGAAAGGCAGCCACTGTCAACAGCTGAGGGTTTGGGGGCTCAGCACAAAGCAGAGGGAGACAGAGCTGATGCAGCCATGGTTCTCCCCCTCACTCTGCTGCCTCCTCCCTGACAGACCTCAGCCTGTTAGAGGCTGGCTGTACAGCTGTTACCTCATCCAGAGCTTCAACCTTCTTCTTGAGGATGCCAGAGATGTAGCGGATCAGGGCCCACTGGCGTGTCTCCCCCACCCGCACATACAGCTCAGTGAGGAGCTCCTTGATGGTGGGGCCAGGCTCACTATCAAGCCCCGTGTGCCACTCGGGTCCCCTGTGAAGGTGAAGGAGGTGCTGCATTATATCCAGCAATTTGTCTGTCGCAGCTCCCTGGCAGGCCCCCTGGGCTGTGCTAAACCCTCTATGCACAGTGAGCCCTCAGACACAGAGATCATCCTACTTGAGGATGTGGAGCATGTAAAGGATGTCTGCTTGCTCCTGCAGCGTGGGGCAGATGCGCAGCTGGTCCACCAGTGCCTTGCAGTCCACGTTGCCATCCTCATCACGTGGCAAGTTCATCTCTGCATAGAGTGCATGGCTCTGGGGGAAGGGAGACCCGTGCTGATGATTAGCATCACCAGCACCCTGCAAATGGACCCATGCATATTCTCCCTCATCAAACAACAGGACTTTCCCTTGCAATCCTGCAAGGACACTCTGGCTATAGCTGAAAGGATAGCTCAGTCTGAGAGAGACAGAACTCACCTTGCCATCCAAGTCAGGCTGGTGGAGTGTACTCAGAAGCTTGACCGACTGCTGCGATGCCTGGAAGATCCTGCTGGGGACATACATCCCAACATCTAAAAAAAACCCCACAGGTTGGTGGAGACACATCCAGCCCCAATCACCACTACTGTGCCCCAAACTACCTCAGACACTGACACTGCTCCCCCAGCAGTCCTTGCAGAGAAGTTGGCTATGGGAGAAGCAACCCCTCTCCACCCATTCAGAGGAACACCACAGGGGGCTGCCATCCTTTATTGAGTTTTCATGGGGCTGCACAGGCACCAACTCCAAGACATTCCATGGCCAGGATTAACATGATGGACATAAAGTGCCTTTGCCCAAGTAAAGGCTTAGTTTGTCTGCAATCCACAGGAACCCCAGCATCATACAGCTGTGAAAGCTCCCAAAGCACTTCAACCTCACCCCTGGGCTCAAGGGAAGATGTGGAGGGTGTTGGAGTTACTCACTCTGGACATGCAGGTCCTTGGCCTTGGATGCCAGGGACATGAGGTCACGGGTGGTGTGGACAGCAGCCCTGAAGCGGCTCAGCCCTCCCCGCTGGGTGGTCGGAGGCAGGTTTGACTGGGGAGTCGTGTGCTGCAGCAGGTGATCCAGATACTGAGCAACCTCATCGTCGGTGTCCTCTGAACAGAGCAGGAGTTCAGCCACTTTGAGTCATGGCTCCCAAAGGCCCAGAGAACTCCCACCTGTGCTTCAGCAGGGACAAAGCTTTGCTGGCTGCACAAGGTGACAATGTAGGGCCAGTGCTGGCAGCAAAGTAGACTAATGGACAGTGCCAGCAGCCAGGCACACAAAGCACCCCTGCTCCTGCATGACTCCTGCCCTGGGACACTGCCTGCCCCGGGACACTGCCTGCCCCAAACTGGGGCTCCCTCCATGTTCCACGTTGACAAAGGAAGCAAAAGGGCTGCAACATGTCTCTGATCCAAGCCTGTGCAAGGACAGGAATGTCCCACTCAAACCCAGTGGGAAAACCTTCACACTCCTTCTCTCCAGGGAAGAAGTAGGGAGGTACAGCCAGAGGCTTGTCCAAGCAGAGACCACTTACAAGCACCCCAGCACAGCAAGGGCATCTTCCAAGCAGGACTCCAGCAAGGGAGCAAGGCAAGGTGGGTTTTGCAACAGTTATTTGTAAGTTGGAGTTACAGGAAGAGTTATGGTTCCTGCCTTGCTCTTTGCCCAGCTTCAAGCAGCTCCCAACACCACATCAGGATCACCAGAGGCACCATGCACTAACAGCAGCATGGAAGAGGGTGCTCAGAGGCCAGGTCTCTGCTCAGTCAGGAGATAAAAAGTGAGGGGATGCCCCTGGAGGGGAATTGCCCCAGATAAAACACAGATGTCAATGCACTAACAGTGGGCCAGGGCAAAGCTATTCTGCTCTCCAGCTGGAAAACTCGGAGGTGTGTTGGCCCCAGGAGATGAGCTGCTGACTGCACCTGAAGCAGCATGGCATCCCCTTTCCACCCCTCAACGGAATGCCTTGTGACAGTGCCTGAAGGCTAGGCTGGAAAAATCCTCTAAGCACCACCCTTGAGAACATTCACCTGGCTGCAGCATCTGACCACAGGAAAATTTTAGAATTCAGCATCTTTGAGATGCTGTTGAAAGGCCTGGCAGATCCTCTCACTGGAGCTGGGAGGTGAAGCAGATATCTTGGAAAAAAACTGATGCAGCCTGTAAGGAGGCGGCAGATGAAGTGAGATAAGGGCAAGAAAAATGAGCATTTAGAGTCCCAGCAGTGCGTTCACTGGCTGCAGGAGCTGCAGCAGTAAAACAGTGGCAAGGTTGATGATGACCAGTGCTAGGTCACACAGGAGATGTCCCCAGGCCTGCTTGCAAGGGGAACAGCAATGGTCTCAGCACAAGGAGGGGTTCCTTATGCTGTGATGGGCCAAAGCATTTTCAGGTACTCTCTATACAGCAGTAAGGCTTCAATTCGGCACTCACTGGAGCAGCTCTGCCCAGGGAAGGGGCAAGGGCTTTGGGAAAAAACAGAGACTAATTAGGGACATGGTGGCTCTTCCCCACCGCCTTGGTCACTGTGCTATCACCTTCTACATTGCCATTTATGCATCAAAGACCCTCAGCCACATCTCCCAAGCCAAGGCAGGTTGCCAACCCTTTATCCCTTCTCCACAGAGCAGCTTATGAAGGTCAGAGCTGCTCATTCCACACAAGGTCGACAGAGAGCCAGATGGGAACATGGTGAAAACCCAAGCACATGAAGAACACAGCAGTGTATGCTGGCAGGGAGGTTAGGTGTTATGGTTGTAAGGGTGAGTTAGGCATTTGCCACCCCACAGCAGGGACTGGCCTGTTCTCCCTTACTATCCTCTGCTACCTGCAAGCCATGCAGCCACTCCTAGGTGTCTAGATCCTCAAAGCTGTCACTGCTGAGCCTGTAACTCTTGGCAAAGACCTTACCCTCTGGCCCAGGGTCCATAAAGCTGAGGTGCGTTCGGCATGATGTTGTCAGGAACTCCGACAATTTACCAGTCTGAATTCTGGGCAAGAGATAGGAAGGTCACATGGAGAGGAAAGGGGAGGTGATACCCTTGGCTTTACCTCCTGGCTCCAGGGCAGGCCCTTTGATGGGGAGAGACGTTCACCAGGAGGATACACACACTGATGTCTACTTTAGCTGCCTGCAACTCTTTCAGCCATGGGTGGGCATGGAAGGACTGCCCAAAAGCTATTAGAGGAATCCTGCAGCCACGGGTTTGATGATATGAAGAGCCATGTCCTCTCTTTCATCTCCTCTGTTGGGATTGTAGCCCTAAGGCACACTGATAGCCTAGCACACCACAGTGTATCTTCCCCGCTTGCTCCCTCACAGCCTATGCTCTGCCCAGCAGGTATCCTCATAACCAGGCTCTTGGAGGCCATGAGCCCTCTCCCTCCTGCACTGCAGGAAGCTGCACTCACCTTGCACCACCGAAATACCCATCCTGCAGCTTCCGCAGCATCGCCAGCACTGTGGGATGCACACTGCTGCTGGTTTCATCTGTGTGGAAGATGCACAGGCAGTCAGGCTCTCGCGCTCAAACTCGCTCCCAGAAAGTAACCCAGGACCAGGTGGGCATTCAGACACCCAAAGCACCGTGGGCAGACCCTTACTCTAGGGTATGTGGTCAGGCTGTGGTACCAAAAGCACCACCTAAAAAGGGAAATTCTGGACTGTCCAGGCTGGATTCAAGGAAAACCATGCCAGGATGCACTCCAGGCTCCTTGGATTTCACCTTGGGCTGAAGCAGACAGTACCAGACAGCAGCACCTAACAGCCCCTTGCTCTGTCTCTGCCTTTCACATAAGGAAGCAGAGGAGTGGGATGCTGTCGAGGGCAGGGAGCACCACAGCAAAAGGCACGCTCAAGAAATTAAGGGGATTTCAGGTACACAAGGAGAGACAGAAAGGCCTTAAAGCAGAACAACGTCACCTTCCTACACCAGGCTCACAAGGGAACCTGTGAGCTGCTGCAGGCAAGCCAGTTCTACTCTGTGCCTTTGCTCCTTCTGGTTTACTGTTTTCCCCTCTGTGTTGACTAGGAAAGCCTTTAGCAGGTGCTCAGTCTTAGGGAAGAGCCAAAACACAGAAAGAGCACCAAGAACACTTCTAGAGAGAAATTGCGTTTTTGGTCTTGCTCCCAAAACGCTTTCCCACAAGCCTATTTGCCTGGAATCTGAATACATCTGTGCCAGCAAACAGCCCTTGAGCTGCAGGTACTAGTGCCTGACAGACAACCCTGTTAGCTGCCAGGCCAGCTGCCCACTCAACATGGCTCCACTGAGCAGTAAGCTCTTCACAGGACACTACTGGCTGCTCCAGCCTCACCATGTCCCTGTTATTGAGATGGTCACACATTTGCCCACCTCCTTCCTCCTGCAGAGCTATTTCCCAGGGCTGCTCTAACCAAATGCCTTGCAAGGCTTCAGCATCTATACCGAGCATGGTGTGGGAGATGGGGAAGGTGATGGTTGGTCGCCCAGTCATCCTCCACCGACTGCACAGGTAGGAGAGGTCTGTCCTCAGCATCTCCACAATCATCTTGTTGTCAAGAGCCAGGTAGAACTGCTGCTGGTCTATGAACTGTGAGGACAGCATGAGACATGATTGGCCCTACATGCGATCACCAGGTCCTTATGCTGCCACCTATGTGTTTCCACAGGCACACAGTCAAGCTAGCCATGCTGTGCACCCAGAGAGCACGCACCTTTGCACTGATGGCTCATCCCACCTTACTTAGCAGGTGTTGTACAGCCTAGCACAGGACCCTCAACCCCCAGGGCAGCTACTGGCCACTAACAACTATGGGGATGGAACTAACACCACAGCTCAGCAGCAGCTGCATCCAGCCCCACGTAGTGAGTCCATGTTTTGCCTGTTCCAAGTGAATATGCACTCCCCATAGTGCTAGGCTTCACTAGCTTGGATCACTGCTTGTCCCTTGGACACATGTCCCTGGTCTGCCATCAGCATCCTCGTCACGGTGAGCAGAGATTTTCATTCAATTACTGATCATTAAAAGGCTCAAACTGTCCCAACATCCACACAGCCAGGACCACCAACTGTGCTGCCTCATGCCACAGAGTTGGACTTCTCCATACTCCCAGGCTGTTTAGAGAGTGTTGGGCCACACCTTAGAGTTTGTACCTTAGAATGAGTACCCAGCCACTGAAGAAACTTCCTGCCCAGTTTCATGTCACAGAATAGCTAGGAATAAGCCTCTGCAATGTCACTCACCTGTGGGGTAAAGGTAAAGATGCTTTTCCGGATTTTGTAGAGCTTGGAGGTCCCAAGGACACCCATATGCCGGTAGGGCCGTCCAGTAAGGCACATCTGCTTGTTGCGGCCTGGGAGGGCAGGAAGAGGAGTCTTTAGTACAAGCCTTCTCATGAAAGGGGCTGCAGCAGCAAGTAGTGCCAAGCATCTTGCTACTGGCCAGCAGGGAAATGCTGGTTTGAAGTTGGGATATCCCAGAATCCTGTGTCAAGCTGGTACAGTTCTAAGGGACAGTAATTCTCCATCCCCAGACTGCCCAGAGGGGTAGAGACATGCTGAAATAGCGATAAACAGCCTGTCCTGACTTCTGCAGTGTCACAGCTTCTGGTCTTTGGGCACATCAGAAGGGGGAGCAGGACTAGGGGTGCCCCTCTGCATAGGGCTGGCCCCCCTAAGCTGACAGATCTATCAGCATTCCAATTGCTCCTGGATTACTCCCAAAGCCCAGGATGGTGCAGCAACAGCATTACCCCTTGCTTGTCAGCTCTGGCAGCTGCCAGGCTGCTCCTCCTGCCCATGTCACACTTGGCCTTTTGGTGGACTAAATTAGCTGCCAAATTAAATCACAACAGATCAGGTGTCTCCTTTGGCCCAGGCTAAATCTCTGGCTCCTGCAAAACAAACCCCATGCCTGAGGGCTTGCAGCATCAAGGAGCAAACATGCAGACGTGAGCACATCCTCCCTTCACACTCAGCCCTGCCCACCCACTAGCAACAGCCATACTGCCTGAGCTCTGGGCTCTCTTTGCCAGGGACAGCCAGAGGACCCTTCCTCAGGTCTGGTTAGCCTCCCCCATCCAGATCTGAGTACAGGAACAGAAGACAACTCCTGCCCACATGAGGTTCAACATCTGTCAGAGTCTTTTGTCTCTTCCTGGGGTGACTGTTCAATTGCAAGCCAAAGCTCTGTTCCTATCAGAATCACACTGAACAGCACTGTCTGACACTTTGTTCCCATTTGGCATCAGTGGCTTTATCAGGCCTAGAAATGGGCAGCAGAATCCTCATTAGCGAAGCAGAGAGCAGGACACAAGTGTCTATGAGCAGGAGTGCCAGGGGTGAGACAGACCCTTCTGCACCCCATTTGCTGCAGGAGCAGGGAGCCCAGCTCACCTAGCCGGGCATAGATGTGGCTGAGGATGCGAGCAGGCTGCACTCTGATGGGGTAGACGTCTGCCACAGTCTCCACATTAATGCCCTCCTTCTGCAGGATTGCCTTGATCCCCTCTGTTTCAGCCAGGATACACACTGTGGATGGAAGACAGTATCAGCGCAACAGAGGCACAAGGGTGTGACAACACTGCCCCATGCCTTTGGGCACACATACAAGGCACCACACCACAGAGAATAAGCTGTCTGGGGTCCCTTGGGAACCAGTTCCCACTGCAGAAGTCTGCTTTGCCCCTCCTAACACTCTATACACACAAGTCTTCCTCAACAATGACAGGAAGACAGTTTTCAACCTCTCTGCAGAGGATGCTGCAGCAGATGATAGTTTTGTGGGTCAACACAGGATGAAATGGAAGGACTTGCACCCCGTCTGCCACCCACCTTGCCAGGGCTGAGACTGGGCTGTATTGGCAGCAACCCATCAAGCAGAACCACCCCAGAGCCACCTCTGTGAATTCCGCACAGCCAGAGTCCTCCCCACCTGCCAGGCTCAGGGGTTTGGGAGTGGTTCCTTTCCCTCACCTTGGACCACCACATCAGGTTTAGGGACAGTTGCAAAACGGCGGTTGAGGGGATCTATTTCACCGGGAGCTAGAAACCCCTTTGGGAAAAAAGGTATAAAGAGATTAACATTTTATGGGCTGGGTAGAATGGGTGATGCCTACGGACAACCCACCTTTAAGAGGTCCTGGGGGATGGAGGTGACAACTTCCCAATGGTGGGTGGCAGCGTTTGCACCTTCACAGCTCAGAGCCTGGTCCCACAGCCCTCCCCAGCACCCAGGGTGAGCCTACCTCGGCCATCAGACAACCCAGGATGTAGAGGGACTGTCCCCACATGTGTGGCAGCTTGCCCATGGGTATCCTGTCCACAGTGTGAGGATTCCTGTATTCTTCATCCACCTGAAAGACAAGCCAGGAGGTCAGAAAGGGATCCATAGACACAGGATGCTGAAGGAAGCATCCTCACTGCATCTTGAAGTCCAGCAGTTCAAGGCTTAAAACAAGGCCCAACAACAGCATTTGTCACAGAGGGTCCAGAAGAGCCAGGTTACATTCCTCCTCTCTTCTTATGACTGCCCCAGGCATCCGTGTCAGACAACAGAACAGCTGCTCAGACCATGTTTGGTTTCTCAGCTTGGGCCATCCCACTAGAACTGACATGCCACAGGAGCACCCAGAAATGCTTTCTGATACTGGTGAGGAGCACATCTCTCCTGGACGACCTGAGTATCAGGAGGCCACTGCTCTTAGCCCAGGCCCATACAGATTCCCTCACCATTGAACTAGAGCTCAGCACCACCTACTCAGCCCAGGTCTGCTTGTCCTGAGCTCTTGGAGCACTCAGTCTCTGAGCAAGCAGACTGTCAGCAAAGAACTCGTGTGTGGGAGCAAGAAATGCTTTGGGAGAAAAACCCCAATTTTTATCACAGTTTCATAACAGCTCCAAGTCATCCTTTTTATACATGAGGTTTCCATGCACTACATGTGCCCTTTCACTAACAATTTGGCTTAATAAGCACTTAAAACTTAATTATCTGTAATGAGACCAGGAGTTTCAGCACTGGACTTTCATGATCTTTGTGGGTCCCTTCTAATTCAGAATATCCTGTGATTCTGTAAGACACTCCTGCTTCCCACCATAGCTCAGGATCACTCACCTTATCCAGTGGGACACTGTACAGCTCTGGCAGCAAGCGTACCCCATTCTTCCCCTTGATAAGAACCCCCTCAAGGGCTTCCCGGTACTCCTGCACCTGAGAAGAGAGGAGAGGAAATCTGCTGCTGACTCCCTGCTTCCTTCCTCCGCACACTTCTTCTGCCAGGGACTTTTTTCCACTAGCCCAGCAGGTCTCAGCTCTCTTACCTGCTCCATGTTTCCACTGAAAATCCCATCAATCATCAAGTATGCCCAGAAGAGAGGCCACTCACACTCAATGTTCTCAAACAGCTTCAGCTCAGCAGGTTCATAGTAGAGGCGTCTGGGGTCCTTTAAGAGACATCAAGGCAGGTGGTACATAACAGGATCCCCTCAAACTGACAGGGCTTCTCCTCCCCCTGAGACCCTCGCCTCAAATGTCCTCCCAGCACTTCTCTGCAGATGGCCAAGAAAGAGCTGGAAAGCAATTTCACATCCAGCCTCTGTTTTCTCCATTGGACTACCTCCTCCTGAGCCCCCTGCACTGATAATGAAGAAACTTACCCTTCCTGGGGTCTACCTGGTCCCCAGCAGACACCCCAGAGCCCCCAGAACACCCAAGACCCAACATGTTGCTATACAACAGCACAACATCCCCTGTGCCGTGCTGGGTCCTCTTTGCCTTGCCTGCTCTGCCTGAGCCTCTCAGCATCTGTCTCCTCCAGCATCATCAAGCTGGCCCAGCCAGGTGAGAGGGCTTGGGCTGGTCACACAGGACCAGAGAGGTTCCTTCACGGCCCTCCTGCCACGTGGTGCCACTGTGAGCCCAACGCAAGGGAAGTTGTCAGGATGAAGAGCTGCCTGCACAGAGTCCTCCCACCACAGCTCTGTGTGGTGTAGAGCCCTTTCTTTGACCCTCCCTGCTAACTGCTCTGTCTGCTGCAGAGAAGGGAGAGTGTTGGCCACAGCAGACTATTCAGACAGAGAGTACAGAAGCAGCAGATATCTTCTACCTGGACTCCAGCCATAAGCTTCCAAAATCCCATATGACTACAGGTAGCTGCATGCTTCTGCAGGCACTGCTGCCCTTTCCATGCCTCAGAGCTCCCCAGAATTAAGTAATCCACAACTCTGCATGCTGCCAAAGTTCACAAGCACTGGAAACACTGGACTGGAGATGCTGCTGCTTCTCTCTGGCTCTGGAGGACTGGCAGCCACACATACTGCCTATTATGGGCAGGTCTGCAGAGGTGCAGCAAAGGAGAAGCATTCAGAAGTACTCATGACCAAAAGTTACAGGCCAACAGCTGGTGATGACTTAAGAGCCTTTGAGTATCATTTCCTAGTTCATTGGTTAACAAATGAGACTGCTTCTTATAAAATTTTCCTGTTTTCTCTCCCCAAAGCAGCAAATTCTCCACTTGCTCCCAGGGCCATTCTGACAGTACCCAAGCTGACTGCTGGTCTAGGAGAGACAGAAGCAGCTTTGTGACCTCCAGAGCTACCATAGAGAAGGCTGCTGGGTAGCGGCTCTGCAGTCACCTCCCCAGGCCTCCAGCCCTTGCTCAGGGCTGGTGCAGCCCTGGGAGAGCCCACCTCAGCAGGGCTCCCATGCTGGGCGCTGGTCCCACCTTCTACCAGACACACCACCGGGTCCCAGGATACAGGCAGAGCCAGCCTCTGGCCATCTGCTACGGGCATGGGTGGGACGTACCACCTCTCCAATGAGCTCTGGCATTTTGGGAAGCCTTGCCCAGACCCATGACACTGCCTGGGGCTACTCAGGGCTCTTGTTTTCCCAGTGCTCCCCAACACAGCCTTTGTGCTACATCCACGTGGGCTGCTGCTTGGCAGTCAAGTTATGCCAGGCAGCAGGGCTGAGGACATTCACCTCTTTGGGAGTCCTGTATCCATCCCGGAGGAAACGGCAGCAGCCATAGCGCCCCTGGAAGGGAGGGAAAGATTTGCTGAGCAGGAGGCACAGTGTGAGATATCTTGTACCTTCAATGCAGAAACAGGAGCAGGGTGTTTCCTTCAGCCAAACACCCCCTCCCTCATTCACCCAGCACTCAGTACCACAATCACAGTCTAGGGCCACAGCACACAGAGCTGCTTCTTTGCACACCCCTGCCACAGGTCATGGAGACTGGGACAGGACATGCCCCAGCAACCCCCCAGGGAACATGTTTTTGGGAAATAAAGGGCTATAGCAGTCTGGACTGCAGCTGTCTCCTGGGAACAGTGAGACAAGGGCAGAGATGCTCACCTGCAGCTTGGTGATAATCTCCTGCTTGGTGATTTCTACCAGCTCGCTGTCCTCCACAGCAAATGCCGGGTAGGAGATGACAGAGAGCACGCTGGCATCCACCTCCTTGGATGTGGAGGCCCTGGGCAGCATTGAGTGGAGGATCGACTGGGCAAAGGGGAAGGAAAGGTGGTTAGGCTGTCAGGCCAGGCATCATTCACTTGCAAACCCAGTAGATCACAGTTCCTCTTACAACAGTGTAACACCTGAGTGGGCCTCACCTGGCAGTGCTGCACCTCATCTGACAGCACCCGTATCACCGACTGCGGGCCTCCCTTGGCTCCAAAGAGATCCAGCTCATCCAGTGCCTCCAGGGCAGCCTGCAAGCAGGGTGAGACCCTTCACCATGCTGCTCATCTGTAAGAGTTCTCATTCCATGCTAGTCCCTGTGTGTAAAGCACTGCCCAAATGTAAAAGAATTTGAACCCTGCGGTGGCTGCAGAATGTATCTGGTCAAAATGTGACATCTCCAGACATCAAAAGGGCCTGGGACATTTCTGCCACACACCTCCAATTAACTTTTCACTCCCAGTTCAGACAAAACGCAGGCTAGAAGGGCACAGTTTTATTCCAGTGGACAAGAAGATATGTTCCCCAGGAACCTATCACTGCATTGAGCCTCAGCAGTTCAACATGCCCAGCCTGCCCTGTCAAAAAGCAGCTCAGGGCCGCTGGTGCTCCTCATCCCGCCAGCCAGCACTGCTTCCCAGCTTACCTTGGCCATGCCGACAGAACTGGCATTCAGCTCGGTGATGCCTTGGTTTGTCTTGTCCCCACGCTCCCATATGCCAAAGTCCTGTGAAGCAGGCACTGTTTCAGAACACACCCAGAAAGCCTTTGCATCCCACCCATCCATGGTGCTTCCAGAAGGTGCTGGTGTGGCTCAGGTGGAACCCACAGCTGTTCCTAGACACCAGTCCAGTATCTCCACCATCGGACCCCTCTTCCCCAGCACATGTTACCCACCGCAGTTTTGTAGGCAGCTTCAATGTAGAACACAAGGTTCTGGATAAAGTTGACTTCATCCAAGCTGTGAATTATGTGGAGGCCTAAAGCAGAGGGAAGAATTCACAATAGCTGCTCCAAGCCCACAAGCATACCCAGGATGGGGCTGCAGTAACCCAGGGACGATTCCTCCCCACTGCATGCCTGCCCAACGGGAGCTATGTCCTAGCTGACTCCATCCCCACTCCCCCTCCTTACAGCAGCACTGGGGCTTCACACAAACAGGGACTTCTGGAGAGACCAACATCAAGGGGCCCAAACCACCTCAGGTACTGTGAGCATAAGAGAACAGTGGGGGTCACGGAAGCCATTGCAATAGCTTGGCACCCAGGAAGCTGCACCCAAACTGAGACTCTGGTGAACCTGAAGAGTAGCACACTCAACTGCAATGGGAGCCCCCAGCATTACCTGAGGCCGTCATTTGTGCAAGCATGAGGAGGTAGAGGGAGGTAGCATCCATCTGTAGGTGACCCCATTCATGGTCTCCTACCACAGTGGCACAGGTGTGGGTGTTATACTTGGCATGCAGGCAGTCCCTGGTGCTCTGACTGTACTTGAAGGCCTCTACCTTGTCCACCTTGAGAAGGGCAAAGAGATGCAGGCATTCATCGAACCCTGTCTCCAGAGAGATCTGACTGCTCCAAGGGCTGCCCCATGCCACGAATGGATCACATGGAGTCATGCCTGGCAGGGCAGAAATTCCACAACCCCTGGGCTGAGCCCCACTGTGCACCAAGGCAGTGAGTGCAGGCTCACATGCTGGTGCAGCAAAAGGACTGCAGCAGTGGAGGGCCCACTGCCACAGCTGCACCATGCAGAGAGAAAAGGGTTACCCCAAATGCCCTCAGGGAGGAGGAGCTGTAGAATCCTAGCGCCTGCCAGGCCACAAGACAGGGAGCAGCTGGCAAAGGCTCCACTGGCTGCCAGCCCACAGCTCAGGAATTTTCAATCATACCCATGACAGATGCTCACTCAGAACTTATTTCAAGACTTGCTGGAAGGGGGCTTTCCCTCTGCTCATCAGGGAAGGCTGAGGAGGGCTGGGAGAGCTAGGACAGTAGCCTCTGTGGCATAGCTGGGCTTTAAGGAGACCACGTAACATTCAGAGGTACTCCCCAGCCCCTACCTGTCTCATCATGCACTGGAGCAGCCCCTGCATCAGCTTCACCACACTCTGCAGGAACAAGGAAAACAGGTTTGTTAATCTCCAGGAGAAGCCCTGACTCAGGATCAGCTAGCCGCTGACCTTTGTGGGGCTCAGTGTCCGTAATCAGAGCCCCTGCTCGTATTTTCACAGCCCCTGGGTGACAGCAGAGGGAAGATTTCTTGGTCCGCCAGCAAGGCCAGGTTGCCAGGCTGTGAGGAGGACAGAGGGCATGGCTGCAGGACACAGCTCCCCAGCCCTTGAGAAAAGGTCTGTGGCCCCAGATCACCACAGAGCCAGAGGTCCAGACCCTCCAGTGTGGTCTGAGAAGAGCAGGCTCTGACATCCATTCCCATTGCCTCCCGTGTTGGGGGACAGCCGCGTACTCGCCCTCACTGGGGCCTTTGGGCCCCTGACCCAGCTGTGACCTGTGGCTGACCAGGCCGGGGTGACGGCGGTCCCTGAGTGACACCAGTCCCGCCCCCGGATCCTGCTCACTCCTACCTGCTCCAGCTCGTAGGCCTTGGCCTTGTCCTCGTCGCGGTCGGCATTCTTGCGGTAGGCTAGGCCAAGACCCCACACCGCCAAGATGCTGTACACGTTGTCCCGGACCCAGGCGTCCTGGTGGTCGGCGCTGGCGGGGAGCAGCCCTGTCACCGCGTCCTGCGGAGGGGACACACCGTTCACAGGGAACTCCCTGGCCCAGCGGCCGGCGGGACGCGCCGGGGCCCCGGGTCTGCTCCTCATTCCTGGACAGCGTCCGCACCTGGTGGCGGAGGATGGTCTGCTGCACCAGGCGCCCGTAGCCATCCAGACGCACACCGGAGTTGCTCCGGCTCCTCATGACGGCGGCAGCAGGACCGGCACCGGCGGGACTGCACGGGTCCTGTCAAAGCCCCGCCCCGCTCCGCCCCGCGGCGCCGCCTGCTCGCTGCCGCCGACGGCGCTGCCCGAGTACCGCTGCAGCCCCGGAACGGCCGCCCCACCCGCGCTGCCCTGCGCTCCTCGCCGGCGGTGACCTCGCTCCACGGGGCGCTCACTACCGAGCGGGCAGGACCTGGAGGACAGGCCGGCCCCGAGCGCGGGGGGGCGGTGGCGTTCGGCGCCTCCTGCCGGGAGAAGGCCGAATAACGCTGAGTATGGATACGCGGCTACAAGGACAGACATACGGATACACGGACGGGCACATGGACAGACACACGGATACATGGACGGGCACACGGACAGACACACGGATACTCGCATACAGGACGGGCACGCCGAGGCACGGATACCTCCGGTATGGAGGTGTGGAACAGATACACGGACTGGTCTGAGGGACGCACCGATGGGTTCGCGTACTGGTGTGAGACTGTACAGACACACAGATAGGTACACATACCAGTGTGGGTCTGTATGGACACGCACACGTATGCTAGGTGCAAGGACAGACACAAAGGCACGCATGTGGATAGAGGCATGGACACATCCATAGGTGCACGTGCACAAAGCTGGGCTCTGCTGGGGTGCTGCCTAGGCTGGAGTCACTGGAACTGGAGGACACCACAATGGTGGGCACAGGAGGTCCCTGGACTGTGGGCAGTGGGGAATGGTGTAGGGGTGGGGGTCCCAGGGTCGAGAACTCCCAAAGCTGGTGGGGTTGGGGTACTTGTGAGGCCCCATGGCTGGGGACATCAGGGTACATGGAGCAGGTCATGGGGCTTGTAGGGATGAGAGACATGAAAAGTCCCAGGCATGCAGGCAAGGCTAGGCAGGGGGTGATGCAGGGGATGAGCAGGGGTCCCCAGTCACTGCAGGGCCTGATGATACACTCAATGCTGTGCCAGCAGTGGGCACCCAGAGGTCTGCTGCTCTCCATCCTCTAGAAGGGTGTCTCAGCCCGCGGCTCGGTGCCCGCCCCTGCGGGGTTTCCCGGGGCCGGACGGCAGGGTGGTTACAGGAGCGGCACAGGGGTAAGGTCCGGCAACAGGCAGCATGGGGCCAGAAACCGCAGGGGGGAACAACACGGGGGAAACGCGGGATTACAGAACTTGACTTATTTTAACATAAATTAAAAACCCTAATCTAAACCCAAACTCCGGGATGCAACAGGGTGTTGCATGGGGTATCTGGGGGGCCACATGCCCCCCACCACCTGGGGCTCCTGGAACACCCAGAGGGGCAGATGGGGAAGGGAGCGATGTCCTGAGTCACCTGGCACCTACCCCTCATGCCCAGACCCACCTGGAGGGAGCTGTAGAGAAACAAGAGGAGTAGTGCCAGGCTGATGGTGATTCCTGGAGATGGTAGTGGGGACTGCACTGGCCCTGTCAGCCATTCTGAGTGCTGAGGCTTCCATGGTGTTGCAAACTCCATCTGTCAGGTGCCTCCACTAGGGACTGCTCCTCCTAGGTAATGGCTCTGCACAAATATTTGAGTGGCCCTGGGCAGAGAAACAGCCCCTTGTTACCCCCCCACCCCAGCTGGGGGGCTGCCAGCACCTCTGCAGGGCACCCATAAGGCATCTGGATCCTGGCCGTCACCATTTGCATCCAGCTACAGTCCTGGCAAGGTGCCTGGAGAGCAGCTGCTCTCCACAGCTGGTTGATCTCCATCCTGGTGCCCCTGTACTTTCCCCAACCCAGATTTGCCCCAGCACTACAAAGGCATGTGGGACACATCCCCTCTCTGCCCAGGGCCAGCCTGGAGGATGTGGGATGTGAGGTGTTCATGCTCACTTAGGAGGGGCAGCAGGAGGGATAGTGAATGGGCACCCTGTGGAAACAAAGGAAAGCCTCAGTGTGGGGTTTGGGGCAGAGAAAGGAGCTGGGAACAAGGCAGAAGGGAACAGGGATGCAGAAGGGAACAGGGATGCACTAGCTGGCCTGGAGGAGAGAAAGAGGCCAGTGCAGCCCCCTGTGCTGGCAGCAGCTCCACAGGCAAGATCCCTACCTGAGGATGGGTTGGGTGCATGTCCCCAAAGCCAGGACTCCTGGTGCTCCCCAATGCAATGCCAGGCTGTGCCCAAGGGGCTCACATAGCTGCGGGATCTGCAGGAAGATTGTCCCTACAAGGTGCAGCCAGGCAACAGGCTAGGATTACTGCACCCTGTGCCTGGCAGTACCAGCAATGATGCAGGCACGGTCCTGAGGTCATCCAGGAACAGTGACTCTTTCCCTGAATCACTGCTCCTCCATCTCTGTGGTAGCGCTTGTCCCACCACCAGCACAGAGGTGATTCTGCTGCTGGAGCACCCATGGGCACCCATGGGTACTCAAGGAAGGGGCCCATCCCAAAAGACACAAGAGCCTGTTGGCACAGTGCATAAATGGACACAGGGCTGGGGTGACAGATTCCAGGGCTCATCCATCAGCAGGTGCCCAGCTGGTTCAAGGAGTGCTGGCAGCAGGTTAGGGTTGGGGGGCCACTGGCATCCAGGAGTGTCCAGGGCTGGGAGCATGCCCCTCTCCATGTCTTTTATCATCACTTACCTGAATGAATCAACAGCAGATACTTAATGACTGATAGGGCTCAGATCTGTGAGCTTCCAAAAAAGCAGAAGACATTCCCCACTCATCACCAAGATGTGGCTAACTGGGGACAAGGGGCAAGAGAGAACCTGGGGCTCTCTGGTTTCTCACTCTTCCAGGATGGGAAAGAAACTGAGACTGGCAGGAAAGGGAGGGATTGGAGTTGACAGCATCCCATCCAACAGCAAACACTCATGGGAAAAATAAAATTGCTGAAACATCCCCATGGAGCTTGGGCCAGCAATAACAGATGGGGCTGGACCCCAAGCAAGAGGAGACCCTGGCAAGAGCATGAGCTGTGGAGAAACAGCACCCAGATGACAGTGCCCCCAGCTCTGGTGCCAAGGATGATGACTGCCACCTATGCTTTGCTGCTCAAAGAATGGAAATTTTGCTCCAGCACTGCAGACAGGGCACCATATCCAGCAACAGTCAGGTTTGTTTGCAGATACCTACTCACAATAGCCCCAGCAGAGAAATGCCTTGGCCATGGCGACAGACAGTCCCAGGAGACCTGGCTCATTGCCCCTCCATGGCCCCCTAGGACTTGCCCCATACAGAGGGATGCGAGGCATCTCTCATTCCCAGTCCCATGGAGGCAGCTGCCTGCAGCCACATCCGGTCTCCTCTGCACTAGGGTAGGTCAATGCTCCAGGGGAGGCACTTCTCATAGGCCCTGCTTGAACCAGCTGGGATTTACCCCCACACCCTCCAGTGAAAGCACAAGGGCAGTTGCACACGGATACAACCTATGGCAGCCTATCCCAGGGGGCACCTGCTGCACCCCGGGGACAGTGCAAGAACAGGCCAAGATAGTCTTTAGCAAAATCAATCAATTTATTTATTCACAGTCAAGAAATAAATAGAGAAAAATCAGGCAGCAGGGGTGCTGAGAGCAGGACTGACCCTTCTGGGAACAGGGACATGCCAGGAGCCCAGCAGAGCCCAAAGCCTGTGTGACAGCAAGAGTGCAAGAAGGTAGAGAGACATCTGCAACAGGAATCTGAGCTCTGGGAAAAAGACCTGAGCCCTTGTTAGAGGGCAAGCCAAGGAGCTGAAGAACAAGTGTGTCAGAGGAAACAGCAGGCAGAGCCCAGCACAGGCAGCTGCATTGGCCTCTAGCACTGGAAGCAGAGATGGCAGCTCAGGTCCCTCCAGTTTTTCATAGCCCTTCCAGAGCAGAACTTCAGGAGAGGAGAGAGGCTTCCTCCCTCCAGCCCAAATCCAGAGATGCCTCTGCAGACTAGATAGGGATGGGGTGCATGTGAGTTGGGAAGGGATGCCACAGGCAGGGTCACATCAGATCCTGACAACACCAATGTGTCAGATGCAAAACACAGAGACACCTGGACTTGCTACCCTCCCTGCCCTCGCTCCACCAGGAGATTCCCAGCCACCTCCCAAGAGCTTCGTACTCCAGTTTAGGACACAGCTCATATCTGAGAACATCAGGCCAAGCCCCCCTGCCCACCAAAACCAGGCAGCAGCCATGGGGGCTGCAGGAAGGACAAATGCCATGGGGCAACCACCCCAGGACAGGTTCCTGCCTTTAAAAAACCCACAACTTACGTAAAACTCTCATTGTAAAACCTCCCCACTGAGCAGCACTGCATGGGGAGGGGAGATGAGCCAAGTGAGTCTGAGGCAGAGCAAGATAAACCCTAAAGTCCAGATCTGCAGGAAGAGGCAGAGCCCAGGGGTGATGTGCTGGGGCAGTGGAAATTACCGGCAAGTGCAGGACTCTGCAATCATATTCTCGTACTCCTTGTACAGTATGCCTCCATTGCGCTCAATCATGAGGACACTGATGGGGCTGTAACGATAGGGCACACAGGAGGGCCGGGGCACATTGGCATCCACAAGCTGATGAATGAAATTCTGCACCACAGCATGATTGGGTGCATGATAGTCATAGCGGAGCAGGTGGGGACAGGTGCCCTTGCAGTAGCGTGGGTTGTAGCGGTGAGGAGCGATGATCCAGTGGTCCCAGCCCAGCTGTGCAAAACTGACAGGGAAGGGGTGGAGGGAACAGTCACTCTTCTCCCCTCCGTGCTCCCGCAGGTAGTTGGGCAGGTCATGAGCCAATGTCCCTGTGTCACGTCGGTGTCGGTGGGGCTCTGCTGCCAGAGGTGTCAACCCTGCCTGGGTATCGTTAAGGTAGAGAAGGAGGAAAGGGTGGCCAGGGGCCACTGGGGCATCATGGCCTCCTGCTCGGCCAGCACGCACACAGACATGCCGCAGTGCCAGGCTCCCCACGCTGCTGTTCCCCAGCACCAGGTAAGGGGTGACGTCAACTTCAGCCCAGCCATGGCGGGGACGGGCAGTAGGGCTGAGCAGCACCCTGGGTGCCTCGCTGGCCATCACCAGCTCCAGAGCGCAGAGGAGGCGACCGTGGGGCAGTGACAGACTGGGCAGGTAGACCACAGTAGCTCTGAGGAGGTGCTCAACCTCTGGCTGGCCTTCCATTTGGTAGGTGAGGGCCTGCAAGTACCAGCGACCTGCAGGGAAATAGTGCCCCTGTTAGCACAGTGCAGGAGGCACTGTGCAGCACACCTTCCTCTCATGGTGCTGCCACAGCCCCACACAGCACAGCAGAGCCTGTGACAGCCATCTGCCCCAGCACAAGGCAGAAGCTGCAGCAAACAGAAGCCATGAGCCAAGGCTTGCTGGTGGCATGAAGGGCAAAGAGTCTGTAACATTTCCCATCCTCTGCACCAACACCTCTAGCCTGGCAGAGCATCAGACAGACTGGGAAGGAGAGAAGGGCACACAAGGGCCAGCTATGCATTTGCCCATCTCACCCCTGAGGCAGAGCCTTGGACTCCCGCCAAGTGGAACCCCATGGCCAATAGCAACCCCAGCCAGGACACTGTAGAGAAGGGGAAGGAAGCCCACCCTGCTAGCTCTGCTAAGCGCCCATGCCATCCTTAGTGCTCACCAGTTCCTTACCTGCCCAGGGCTGACCCCCGTGGGAAGTGGCCTGGACGAGGCGGATGGTGTTGGTGCCTAGGCTGCGGGTGTGGCGGGGTCGGCCTTCACGGTCAGCAGCACGCCGGTACAGATTCAGCATGTAGCGCAGGGGCTGCTCACTGGCTGGCCCCACTTGCCAACCTGGGCTGCCTGGAGCCCGTGTTTGCAGGGCCTGCAGCAGGGGCAGGGGGGGGACAGCAGGCAGGGAGCCAAGGGGTAGTGGGGACTGGTTTGCAGCCTGGGAAAGGGGCACAACAAAGAGGAGGAGGAGGAGGCTGGTGAAAGGGTAGGGCATAGCCATGATAGGTGAGTGTTGGGAGGGAGCAGGTAAGAGGGACAAGGTGGGGCTGGCCAGCAGAAGAATTAGGAAGAGCCTGCAGTCATGCTTCTCCTCACTTGAGAGGCAGAGCTGACTGTGGGCACCAGCAAAAGGATCCCAGGGTGCTCCCAGTTCCTATCAAAACAGGACAACCACACCAGCTGCTTCAGCTTGACAGAGGAACAGAAAGGTGGGGGGGAATCTGTAAGCAAAAAGGGGTACAAATTCCAGACTAAAATCCAGACCAGGAGCAAAGCTAGCCCAGTAGAGCCTGGCTTTGGGAGCTGTAAAGGTGCTGGGGTAGGGGAATGGGGTGAAGTGGGGAGGGAAAACCAGCTTATTCAGCCCACCTGCTCCTGGCTCAGCCTCCTCCTATGGGGTAGGAGATCCTTGCCCAGGCCCATTTTAAAGGCATGGACTCAATCAGGTTTTAAAGAGGCAGGAGCTCCCTGGGTCCCAGGGGAATGGGACCAGACAGAGCCTGAGAGGGTGCTTTCATGCAATGAGAGTCCCTCCAGCTCCCTCCACCCTGTGCTGACTCTCCAGCAGTGGCTCATCACCTTCGTGCCCATTGCTACAAGCTGGTCTGCACTGCCCCAAGCAGGCACAGAGCCTGGGGTTCTGCTCCCCAACAGCCCCGCAGCACAGCCAGGCTGCCCAGTGCCTCGCTCTGTCCAGCTGGCACTAAGACGCATGGGTGAGCAGAGTGACTCCGAGCCCAGCAGTGCTAAGTATTTCTGGGTAAGTCAGCAGTACCCCGCTGTAGGCATCATCCTGCCACCACCATCAGCATGCCCGCAACTTTGCCCACCTTGACCAGTTTCCAGGCCTTTCTGCCAGCACCTGCTCAAAGCCGAGAGGTGAGCATGATTCCCACCCTCTCGCTGGCATGGGCCATTCGAGCCCCTTTCCGTACTGGGGATAGTGACTCCATGGTGCTTGCCTGGGAAAGGCCCTCTGGGCACATTACAGTGTGCTGTGGGCAGCTGCAGCCAGTGCCACCTCCAGAGCCCCTGGTGTTGTGCCCAGACCCACAGTACACTGCTGGGATGGAGGTGGCCAGGGGGTGAGCACATTGGTTGGGAACCACTGGTGCAGGCATAGGGACGTGGAGAGAGCTGGGAGGATTGTACTGGTGTCTGCTGCCCACCCTTCCTGGTGCCAGCTGGGCACAGTGCTAAGGGCTGGGAGGGCTGTGTAGAGGTGTGTGTGGTGCTAAACATGATGAGCCAGGGCACAGGAGCCCTCTTGCCTGGCCAGGCAGCCCTGGTTACTCATTCGGGAAAGCGCACAAGGGGCAGATGAGCCAGTGAAGGTTGGGAAAAGCTGGGCATGGCAGCAGCCAGTCATGATTTGGGGGAATTGCAAGGCAGGTGGTAATGCCATAGGGGAGAGCAGGAGATTTGTGTCAGGGTGGTGGACACGACAGTGGTGAACATGTCAAGGCTGTATGGGGGGGAGCCATGCATCTCTCCTGGGTGGGCTCTAGCACTACAAATAGCCCAGGTACCACTTCACCCTGTGTCCTGTGACATTCTGGCTGTACTGGTCTGGCTGCAGCTGGGCTGTACATGGAGCATGTACAGGGAGCAGGCAGAGCTCAAGGCAGGTGCTTGTGGACCGGGACTACCAAGAAAAACTTAAGATACTTCCAGAACTGGGAATGAACCAGCCTGTCAGTGCAAGCCGACCCTCCCAGGCCGTGGCGGGCAACCAGGGGCTGCAGGTGCTGCTTGCAGAGCAGAGCTTTCCAGGCTGGCTGTGTTGTCTGGGAAGCAGATGAGTAAGAGTCGTGGCCCCAGGCGGGAAAGGGCGGAGCAGGACTCTCGGGCTCACCGGGGAATCCATGCCGATCCACTCCCACCATCCCCAGCTGCCATCGCCGGCTCTTCCCCTTGCCTCAATTTCCCCCAAGCAGTACAGTTGCTTCTCCTGGGCCTGGCAGGGAAAAGACAAAGGTGAAGAACGGCCAAACTGCCAGGCACACCCTAAGGTGCCCGGCAGGATATGGACAGGGTGGGGGCTGGCATGACTAGGTCAGACAGGAGCCAGCAGCATGTGCTGGCCTGCAGGCATTGGAGCTTGGGCCGCCAGTGCGACTACATGGTGGGGATGCCAGGGGGGCTGCATCACCCTACTGCCATCCCCTCGTGCCCACCTGAGTGCTGTTGAACTGCCACCGTGCCAGGCTAAACTGTGCTGAGCAGGCTCTATTGGTGTGGGTTCCTGGGGGCATCGTATTGTGCTGAACCCAACTGGGTCATTTTGAGCTGAACCTGTGCATGGTCAAGCTAAGTCAAGTCAGGCCAGGCTCTGCTGAGCTGAACTGTGCCAGCCCTGCTTATCCAAGTCAACCAAGCTGAACTGCACTGAATAAAACTGGGCCAGGCCAAGTGGAGCTAAGCCAGATGAGGCCCCTGGTTGTTCTGTGCTGTACCAAACTTAACTTTGCCAGCGCTGTGTCATGTTGAGCTGAGCTGAGACAAGCCAGAATGTGCCAACCCAGCTGAACTGCAGCGAAGCATGCCAGGCTGAGCCATGCTGGGCCAGTTAACCCATGCTGGCCCCCCTGCCATACTATGCTGAGCTGTGCTGTATCGTGCTGCACTGAGGTCTGCCAGCCTCCCATATCATGCCATGCTGGGTTGAGCCAGACTGAATTGAAATATGCCGTCTGGGCTGTACTAAGATGAGTCAAGCAGCTCACTTCAGGTCCCTGGGCTAAAGGATGCCATGCCAAGGAACTGAGTAGAAAGGCGCTGTGCTGTGCCATTGTGTGCAGAGCCATGCCATGAGCAGTGCTGTGCCGTGCCGAACCGGCCGCCGCCGTCCCCCTGCGCCTCATTGGCGGCGGTGGAGCAGTCCCGGTGCGGGGCGGCCCCGCCCCGCACTCGCCCCGCGCCGCTCAGCCCGGGCGGGCGGGGGTGTCATTTCCTCCACAGCTCGGGGCCGGGCCGGGATGGGGCTGTAGCTGTAGCCGCCATGGAGCGGGCCGAGGGCCGGCCCGGCGCCCCCCAGTACGTGCATGTGCAGCTGCAGGGGGGCGCGCCCTGGGGCTTCACGCTGCGCGGCGGGCTAGAGCACGGCGAGCCCCTCATCGTCTCCAAGGTAGGAATCGTCGGCACAGTCCCGCGTGGGCTCCGCGACATCCCCCCGCGAGGGGCCTCCCGCCCGTGGCGGGGCGCGGGAGATGGGAGGACACCCGGGGCGCGGCGGTGTCGGGGTGCGGGGAGCCCCGGCCGCGGGGTCTCGTGTCCTGGCGCGGCGGGACGGGGGCGGCCACTCGCACCTACGATCTCCGCGGCCCTCCGCTTAGAGCCGCGGTGAAGAGTGAGAGCGAGAGGGGTGGAGGGACAGCCCGGGCCCGGCGGCAGGAAGAAATTCCTCTGGCACATCCGTTGGGCTGGCGTCGGGGGCGGCCCCCACATTCCCTCTCACGTCTTTCCCGGTCCCGTCCCGCGGGCCGTAGCCGGGGGAGGTCAGCCCCCTGTGTGCCCATCCGTCGGTGCCGCGCCCATGGGCGTCCCGGGCACCGGACTCTGCGGGGACGTTTACGGCCACGGTGGGGGAACGAGAGTCCGTCCCGTCATGCCCCGGCACCCCTGGAACGCAGGGGTAGGACCGTGCCCGGGACGGGGTTGGCGCCGGGGTGCGATGCCGAGCGGAGCCCGGCCGCAGCCGGGAGCGAATGTTGAGGGTGACCCCTGCGGCCCCGACGTCTCACCACACAGAGGGTCACCGATTCCCGCGGCCCCCGCCAGCGCATCGCTCCGCGGGGAGACCCGCGGGGAGCAGGGCAGCGGCCAGGGGAACTCCAATAGCCACCCCTCCACGGAGCCCGGACGGGGCCCTGTCGCCGGACGATTTGGCCGCCTGCCCACCCGGTGTCACCGTCCTGCTGAGCCGGGGTGCGGCGGGCCGGGCTGGCGGCCCCGGGGCTGCTCCCTGCCTCGAGCCGGGCCGACTGCGCCCCCGGGCCGTTCCACGCCCTCGGCGGGACGCGGGCAGCGCGGTCTGGCTGGGGGAGCTGGAAAAGTGGCTCCGGTTCCAGCCCTGCGCCCTGAGGTGGCACCGCCGGCGGGTGGGGAGCCGGGCGCCGAGGGAGTAACTGCCCGCGTCCCGACTCGCTGCTGGCCTTCGGGGTGGGGGGTGCCCGTGGCTCCGCCGTTTGCCGGAGGAGGGGATGTTCCTCACCACTTTTGAGAAGGGGGTTGGCTTGCGGGCCGCGAGGTGTCGGCCCCCGCGCTCCCACGGACACGCCGCCACCGCGTGTGCTCGGCAGACAAAAGGGGCTTGTTCCAGCGCTCTGTGCATTCAGGGGAGGGTCCCCGGGGTCACCGCTCCGCCGCTGCGGCCGGGCGAGGTGTGCGCGGAGAGGGGGCAGCCCTCGCCTGTGGAGCGGGGGCCGCGGGCCGGAAAGAGGAAGGGCGTCCCTGCACTCGGTAAGAGAGTTTGGCTTCTGAGCCCACTCCGGGCAGGATCTCTTTCTGTGGCAGAGTCCCACGGCGGTGCTCACACGCGCTCTTAAGCCTTCCACGGGGCTGCAAACGCCCTCCAGTACGGGCATCCCTGAGCACGTCAGGGGCAGGGAGGGAGGTTGGTGTGGGGCAGGGTGAGCACAGCTCTGGCACTGTTCTGGTTGTGATTCCTAAGACAAGTTTCTCCTGAGACAGGCAGACATTCCCGTAAGCTATCTGGTGCCCACCATTAGGGCCCAGAGTGAACTCCAGGGATGATGTTCGGGAAGTGTCCTGGGCTGGCTCAGCCAGGCAGGGCAGCAGGCGGTGGTGTTTGCCTGCCAGTGCTGAGTTCACTGGTGGCAAAGGCAGAACAAGGGGCTGTTTGTGCCAAATTTAGCTCCTGGCGAGTGGTGCCAGGGCTGAGCCTGTCCGTCCTAGTGCATGTGATGGCCCAGACATGGGTGCAGACCTGGTGGTGTCCTGCAGCAAGTGGGGGACACCTTTCACCTCTGACTCATCCCCATGGCAGTGGCAGGCAGGACTGGTGGGCACGTGTCTGGACAAAGGACTGAGGTGAAGGTGCAGCCTGCCTTGCACGCTCTGCTGGTGCCCGGTGGTGGGCAGCAGCATGGCAGGGGGTAAACCCAGGTGTTCCACTGACTGCGTGGTAGAACTGGGAGTCCTCACAGGCAGTCAGGGTCCCCTGCCAGGAAGGCAGCCCCATGGCTGGTATCTGGGTAGGAGGGCAGCCTGCCTGCACAGGCAGGCACATTGGGCTGTGCCCAGCCTGGATATGGCATCGTGGTGCTATGATCCCTGGAAAAATGTCGGTTTTGGGCACAGCTGTGCCAGGCAAAGCCATGGGGCAGTGGTGCATTGGGCAGGCTTGGCTGCCCCTGCCTTCCTCCATCCTAAGGTGACATTTTGTCCAGGGGCAGTGGAATGCCCCCTGAGCCCTACCCAGCATTAAGGCTGGAAAGTGGTGCCCAGGGGCACATGCACAATGACTGACCTGCTAGGAAGCCATGGGTGCTTCCTGGCACTGGGGCCTGGCTGCTGCCCAGACTGGTCCTGCAGACACTGTGAGCAGAGCTCGTTCCTTGGCCAGGCCTGGCAGCAATGGGTATGGTGAAGAGCCCATGGGTAGGGTGGATGCAAGAGCCCCAGCATGGGGCCAGGTTAGCTCTGCCCTGCTGGTGGCTATAGGGTCTTGTCACATCAATGCTAGGCATGGGGCACCCCAGGACCTGCCCCGTGCACCTGCATGCCCTGTGCTACTGCCACCACGCAGCAGCAGCAGCTCCAGTCACTTGCCAGCCCTGTGGTTTGGACTTGGCGATCCCTGGCCATTGCAGTGGCAGGATGGGCAGAGATCAGTGCCAGCAATGGGCACTGCTTAGCCCAGCTGGGCATCGCTTGTCCCAGGGCTGCCAGGACTGCATCTACCAGCTAGGGCAGAGGGCATGGGCCAGGATCTCATGTGCTGGCAGCACAATGGCCATACTTCCTCTAAGCACATCAATACAGGGTGCCACATTCATGTTGGACATGGGTGTCAGGGAGGGTAGGCATGTGCCAGGGCTCAGCACTTCCCCTGCTGTTGTCTCCTATGTGCACATAGGGTGGGATGGCATCCTTTGGGCATTGAAATCACCACAGGTGCCCAGACAGGCTCGATGGGGGGTTGGAAGCAGCAGCAGGGGGCTGGCATCCATGCTGGACAAAGGGCCCTTGTGCTGCCTGCGAGGGAATCTGCTGGGGTGGGACATTTTTCTATCTCCTCCCTCCCTGATGCCCTTGCTCAGAAATTCATGTGACCAGAGAAGGGGGAGAGCCTGGCCTGGCCCCGCAGATCCCTCTGTGGTGCCTGGGGCTCAGGCACCTTCTCTGAAGCCTCTTTCTCCCCTGAGACGCGGTGGCCATGGAACATCCTCTGGGATATTCTGCGGGCTGTGCCCACCTTGATGCCCCTCTCTGTCACCCAGGTGGAGGATGGGGGCAAGGCTGCACTGTCCCGCCGGCTGCAGCCAGGTGATGAGCTGGTGAACATCAGCGGGACGCCACTGTACGGATCCCGCCAAGAAGCCCTCATCCTCATCAAGGGCTCCTACCGCACTCTGAAGATGGTTGTTCGCAGGTTGGCAGTGCTGTGGAGGGGACACAGGGAGGGCCAGTGGGGCTTTACCTGACTGGCAGGAAGCTGGAGGTGCCTCTTGCTGGGACAGGGTGGGGAGCAGCCCCTTTGCTGCTGTTAACACTCCCGCTAAGTGGGGGTTCCACATCCAGCAGAGCCAGGGCATTGCATCGGGCTCACCACCCCCTCACTGGGCGGTATCCTCAAGCGTGGCCGCTCCTCTCCCTTCCTGCCTGCCTGCCTCCTGCCTGCCTGCTTGCCTGGGAAAGGAAGGAGAGGCAGGGCTGGGCCTTGCAGTCCCTTCCTCCCCCAACCCCTCCAACTGCATCCATTCCCTGGCTGCATCCTGACTGACTCCAGCTCCAGCAGCACTCAGGGGCAGGGACGGCGCAAGGGCACTGCCCAAGGGGCAGGGGTCCCACGGGACTGTGCTGGGGCTCAGCATCATCCATGGTGAGTTTGGGGGTTCTGGGAAGTCCCTGTGCTGACCTCACAGCTTGCCACTCTCATCCAGTCAGTAGATGTTGTGGCAGCACTTGGCATTTGGGAGGCACAGGAGGTGGCTTCTGACCATGTCTGTGTAGCGGCATTTGCTTGGGAGACTGGAGACTCCTATGGATGCTGTGAGGGGTGGGACAGGGACCAACCAGCACAGGACCCTTCCCGGAGACATGATGTGGCTGGTGCTTGCTGCAGATGCTGAGGGACAAAAGAACAAGGGGGAAGGTCAGGCTTGCGGTGGAGACAGATGTGGCCCCAGAGTCCCTTGGTGGAGCTAGTCCAGTCCCAGGAGAGACGCTTGTCCTGCTCAGGGCATTGCCTATGGGCTATGCAGAGACCGTATCCTGAGTCTCCCGTTGATGCGGCAGCAGGGATGCTGCAGTCTGGAGAGCCCTGGCCAGCTGGGTGAGCTGTGGGGTCCCCTTGCCTGGTGCTGGGTGCTTGCAGGGCTGGACCCTCCTCACTGCCATCCCCTTTGGGCGGGCGCTGGCCTGGGGGGGACAGGAAACCCCATAGGAAGTGACTTCAGCCCCAGTTCCTTGGCCTGGCTTCCTCCCCATTCTTGTCCTTTCCCGCTGTTGCTCTTGGCAGGAGGAACGTGCCCGTCTTCCGGCCCCATTCCTGGCACGTGGCCAAACTTGCCGAAAGCCGCCCAGACGTCCCCACCATGAACTGCCCGGCTGATGCCTTCAGCCTCTCCTGGCCTTCGGGGTGTGATGTCAGGTGAGACCCTGGGGGCAGTTATGAGACTGTGCAAGAGGGGGGCAGACGGGACACCCTCTTGGGTTGTGGCAGTGGGGGTGGCATAGGGGCTCCTACGCTACTTTCGGACATTCCTCCTCATCCTGCACTACCCTTTCCCCTGGCTGTTTACTCCCGGCTCCCGGCAGGAAGGGGCGGTGGCTCTGCTGGAGACAGCCAGGAGCTGCTTAGTCCCACTGCCCCGGCTGCCAGAGCTGGGAGGTCCCCGAGTGGCTGGAGTCACATACACCCTGTGTTCCCTGTGCCTGCTCCCCTTGCCAGTGCCAGGCAACCTTGGTGGTGGCCCCAACCCAGGGGTGAAGGGCAGGTTGGGGTAGTGCTGCCCTGTGCTCCATTGTTCCAGGGAGGGTATATGTGGGGGGATGGGCTCCTTGGGATCTCTGTGGAGCTGGATGAGGGGCAGCAGGTGCCTGTAACACTGACGTGGGGCCAGGCAGCAGCAAGCTGTCCCTGCAGTGGAACCCACTGTCCTGGCACTGCAGCACTGACCGGAGCAGCTCCATCGGGAGCATGGAGAGCCTGGACCATCCCAGCCAGGCCTGCTATGAAGGAGACCCCTCACCCGTTGACCAGGGCATGTACCACAGCAAGCGGGACTCAGCCTACAGCTCCTTCTCTGCCAGCTCCATCGCCTCTGACTGCGCCCTCTCTCTCCGTCCTGAAGAGGCCGTGTCCATCGATTCCAGCCTCCAAGGCCCCTGCAAAGCCTCTGACAGGCGCTACCTGACCACAGGGGCTGAGCCATCTGCCAGCTGGCACCCTGAGGCCTGGCGGGCACCTGTGCCCCCCCTGCCCCCTGTCAGGAGGGACAGCCTGCGAGCAGCCCCAGCTGGCCGAGGGGACAGGCGCCAGGCGTCAGTGTCAGTGGACATGCTGCATGCCAAGGGCCGCTGGATCTCTGACACCTTCCTCTGCCAGCGGGATGGGGAGGCAGAAGTTGTGGGCAGGAGGAAACTGGCGCCATACCCCACGAAGGACTGTCTCTCTGCTGACCAGTATTACATGCTGAGCTCCCAGACGGACCGTTGCCCAGCTGAGTCACTCCTGGGGGAGAGCATAGAGTCTGACAACCAGCCGTACCTGGATGACAGCATGCACCGAGTGCCTGATGCCACGACAGCAGGTGACAACCCATTGCTGTCCCCTCTCAAGGGCCACATGTCACACCGTCACAGTGCTCCCGAGCAACTGCTGGCCTCCCAGTTCCGCTCCCTCCAGCTGGGCACCAGCAGCGGGCGAGCCTCACCAGCCCCCAGTGGGCAGCGCTGGACCTTGTCCCCACTGCATCCTGAGGGCAGCCGAGGGGGAACCACAGGGGCCGCCCAGGATCCCCCGCACTGCCCAGAGCCTTGCTGCCGCCCACCGCCCTGCCGCTGCTGCCCTGAGCTGCAGCAAGCCTGCGGGCAGGATGGCCAGGGGGCTAGCCCAGTACTCAGCACTGAGGGGCCAGTGGAGGAGAGCCAGGGAGGGGCCCGGCGGGCTGGGGGTCCTCCCCACCGCTCTGCTCAGATGCGCCGCCGCAGCGACCGTTTTGCCACCAGCCTGCGCAACGAGATCCAGCGGCGCAAGGCCCAGCTACAGAAGAGCCGGGGTCCTGGTGCACATGCACCTGGTGAGGAGCCAGTGGAGGAAACTGAGGAGCCCCCCGAGGGCAGTGTACTGGCAGAGCGACGCCCTGCCCTGCCTGAGCGTCTCAGCCCCGCACCGAGTGAGGAGAGCAGGAACTCTGGCCGCTCTGCAGACCGGGGTATCCCCACCCCTGACCCAGTGCCAGCCCCTAAAGGGCCCCTGTCCCCTGAGCGGGTGGTGCCAACAGCCAGGGGCCGCTGGCGCTGGTCCCCAGAAAACAAGCTGCAGCTGCAACACTTGCCCAGCCCCAGTGAACTGGAGGGCTACAGCCAGGGCCCGGCGGCCTGCACCTCCCCACCACGAGGCAGCGACGAAGCCGTCCTGCTGCCCTTTGCTGACCGCCGCCGGTTCTTTGAGGAGAGCAGCCGAGTGGCACCACCCCGGCACAGCAAGCCGCCAGCAGGTGATCCCAGCACCTTCCAGCCTCCTCTCCCTGAGCACCGGGATGTCCGGCGCCTCTCTGTGGACCAGCCCTACAGCCCCTCCTCACCCAGCCGCCCTGGCTCTGCTGGTCCCCATGCTGAGTGCTGCCGGGAACAGCCCCACTGTTACAAGCCACTGGGGAGGCCAGGGGAGCTGGATTACCTGCGGGGCTTCTCCTACCCCTGTGGGGTTCCCCTGCGCCCTGAGCCTTGCCGTTGTTGTGGAGGGGACCTGTGCCCACCACCACTGCCCCGTGGCCACACATGCCGCTGTCACCTTGTGTCCTGGGTGCGCTGCCCTGACTGCTGCTACCCGGCTACCCATCCTGGGCAAGAGGACAGTGATGCCTGGCCCCCCCGGAGAGCTTTCATCCCGGTGAGTAATGCCCTGTGGGACTGTGCTGGGGAGCAGCACTGACACTCCCTTGCACCCCTGGACCATGACCCTAGGTTGGGGTGTGGGGTGCTGTTCCCCCATTGGCGCTGCAGACTGCCTGCAAGCCTTCAGCACCTGAATGGGAATGGGACAGAGGTGCTGGGGGATGGATTTCATACTGCCTTCCCCCACACACAGGAATTTCCTCAGGATGAGTGGGAACCACCTGCAATAACCAGGAAAGTCAGCCAGTCCATCAGGTGAGCTCATGCCAAGTGCCATGGTGCCGGGATGTGTGTGCCACTCAGTGGGGACCTCTGCCAGGGGGATGTGGGGACTGCCATGATTTTGACTGGGGATGTAGAAAGTGCCTCCCATACTTCCTTGGCCATCCTTGGCGTGGTGCCCTTTGAGGCAGGAGGGGGCACGCAGGGCAAGGGTATGTGAGGAGGTGTCCAAAGCAAAGGTGGTCCCTCCTTACCCTTCCCCAGAGGTCTGGGGCCATCTCTGGGGTGCTGTGCCCAGCAGATGAGCCTGGGCTTCTCCCACCAGTGTGACTGGATAACTAGCTGGGGTAAATGAGGCAGGGCATGAAATGGGTCTGAACTGCCAGATGGGTGACTGTGTATGGGAGGACGGGTGCCTCCTTCTCTTCCTAGTGAGCTCTCCAGCTACCCACCGGGTTTCCCAAGGCTTGGCCCATTCCACACCTGCCTTGAGAGCACCGAGCCACAGTGGCCACCCTGCTACCGGACCACATCCACGCATGACCTCTTGTGGGATAGTGACCGCCTGGCCCACACTCCTGAGAGCCCCCCGGATCCGCTGCACCGCCCACTAAGGGGCAGAGCCTTCTCTGAGAGCCACCTCAACCTGGAACCTTCCAGCCCCTGGGGCTGTGACCAGAAGGACCTTTTCCGTGCCAAGCTGGACCCTCCCAGCATCCCCAAAAAGAAGGGCCCCCCACCACCCCGCCCACCTCCGCCCAACTGGGAGAAGTACAGGCAGCGCCGGGCATCCCAGCACCCACCAGATGGTGCTGGGCATGGCTCTGCCTTCTCTGCTGCCCCAATGCCAATCCGCAGCATTGCTGAGGCAGTGAGGGAGCAGTCACAGAGCCTCACCGGGGAGCAGAAAGGCCAGTCCTGGGGGCACACTGCTTGCCCCCCTGCTCCGTCAGGTGCCTGGCCCCGACCTGAGGCCCCCAGATCACTCCGTAGGACTCCTGGGCCTGATGCTGCCAAGGCTGAAGTTTGCAGGCAAGTGGTGCCGTGGCATGGGGGTGGGGGTGAGAAAGCAGGCACAGCCGGGACACATGAGGGGGCTTTTGTGGGCCCTTGTACCCTGTATCAGAGCACCCTAATCCTTAGAGCACCCTGTGGGTTTTTTTTCATTGTGGGGTGTCCCTGACCTCTTTCCCTGGCATGGCCATAGCCCTGAGTGTCCCTGCCCCCATGGGTGGGCAGGGGAGCTGACATGCCCTGGGTGGATGTTGGCAGGGCGTCAGGAGCCAGGGAGAAGCGGACAAAGATGAAGCAGTCCTGGGAGATGGAGGAACAGCCCCAAAGGCTCATCCAGAACCAGGAGCAGGGCTGTGCCAGTCCCCATGGGATGGGTGAGTGCTCCCTGTCCCTGCATTGTGGCTCTGGCCCTGCCCTGCCAGAGGCACTTAAGCCCAGTTCTGGGGCAGTGGAGGGGGTGAGCTGCCAGGGCAGCTGGCCCCAGCCCCGCTGCATGGATTCCGAGGAACGGCTGTGGGACGTGGCTGTCAGGGACCATTCCCTGGTCAGTGTCCTGGCCCCCTTGGCTTCCCCTGGCACTGCCACTGAGGTGATGGGTGAGCTGCTCGTGGCAGGGGAGCGACAGGCCTGGCGGAAGTGTCTCCAGCAGGACTGGCACCTGGAGGCCCTGGCACAGGACAGGTAGGGCTGTCATGGCACTGGGCCCCATACCAAGGGCAGGCTGACACCCCCAGTGCTTATTGCTGTATCTCTCTTTCCCCAGGCAAGGTTTTGAGCCCATCTCACTGCCTCCCAGGAGTGCTGCCAGCTCCAGTTCCTTCCCAGTGCACTATGGTGTTGCAGTGGGCAAAACTGAGCCACTCAACAAGGTAAAGGCGCTGCCAGAGGTAATGGAGGGGAGCTCGGAGGATGAGGAGGAGGAGGTGGACCGTGAGCTGGTGGAAAAGAAGGTACAAGACACTGCTGGGGACAATTCCCTTGTGGTTCCCCACTGCCATGGCCAGGTGCTCATGGAGACTGGGGGCATTTCTGGATGCTTACAGGCACTAAGGCATCATTGGTTGCTCTTGGGAGCTGGGGACATCACCAGGCACTCATGGGCATGGGGGTAATTGCTGGACGCTTGCGGCTACCGGGAACATTACTGTATACTCACATGGGGCTGGGGCATTGTCAGATGTATGCAAGGACCAGGGGCATTGTCAGGTGCTTGCAGGACCTGGGTGTCTCACCAGATGCTCTTGGGGACCAGTGGGATCTCCAGGTGCTTGATGTTTGCAGGGGCTGGGATGTTCCCAGATACCCACAGGGACCGGGGCCATCCATTAGGTGCACATGGACTCTGAGACATTGACACATTCTTGTGGGGACTGGGAATTGCCAGTAACTCATGGGAACCAGGAGTACCACAAGGTTCTTGTGTACTGTTGGCCCCAGCACAGCCTCTGTGCTAGTCCCCTGATCCCACAGAGAGTGGTCCCAGTTACCCCTGACCCTTTTGCTCTGGCAGCTGCAGCTGATCGAGAGTCTGAGCCGCAAGCTGGTGGTGCTGCAGGAGGCACAACGGGGGCTGCAGGAGGACATTAGTGCCAATGGGGCACTGGGTGAAGATGTGGCTGCTCGCCTGCAAGCGCTCTGCACCCCAGGGGAGTTCGACAAGTACCGCCTCTTTGTGGGCGACCTGGACAAGGTGGTCAACCTCCTGCTCTCCCTCTCGGGTCGCCTGGCCCGGGTGGAAACTGCCCTGGGCAGCCTGGGGCCGCACGCCCCTGCTGAGGACAAGGTGGGCATGGGGGAGGGGACCCTCACCCGTGAGGTTTTGGGCTGCGAGATGCCCTGCCAACGCCAGCTGTCTTGCCCACAGCTGGCCCTGCGGGAGAAGCAGCGGCTGCTGGTGGCACAGCTGGAGGATGCCAAAGAGCTGAAGGAGCATGTGGGGCGGCGGGAGGAGGCAGTGGGTGCCATGGTGGCACGGTACCTGCCCGCTGAGCACCTCCAGGACTACCAGCACTTTGTCAAGATGAAGTCAGCCCTCATTGCTGAGCAGCGGGAGCTGGAAGAGAAGATCAAGCTGGGCCAGGAGCAGCTCAGGTGCCTGCGCGAGAGCCTTGGCCAGGCTTCCAAGGACTGCTAGCCCCCTACCCGGTCTCCCTCCGGGATCCTGGCTGTGATGCCAGCTTGCTGCCAAAGAGGATCCAGCCCCTTGTGGATTCTCCCTGTGTCTGTCCATCTGCCCAGCCCCTGCCTTTTATTTATTTTTCTGATTTACCAAGCAGGGGAGGGAGGTTGCCAGTCCAGGTGCTGACACCGGGGCTGTTGTGCCACAGAGCTGTCATGGGCTCTGGCCACTCAGCAGCCTGTGGCCCAGCAAGACCAGATGGATGGATGCTACCAGCACTTTCATGGGTCTTTCTGTGCCCTTGAGGTCCCTCCAGATTGTCCTGGACACCAGTGCCTATCTTGTATCTGGTGCTGCACCACATGCCTTAAACATCCCCCAGCTACTATTCATGCAGCACCTGAAATGGTTAAATCGTGCTCACCCTCTGTCATGTCTGTTTGTCCAGCTCTGTCCATCTGTCTGGTGAGAGCTGAAGGAATTTCAGCTCCAGCATCCTCTTCCTCCTCATTGTGTCAGAAACAATGGCCCCAGCCAGCGGGTTCTTAACCCACTCCCTGCTGGCTGAGGGACCATAGGGGGCTGAGGTGAGTGCCAGTAGGTGCTGTGTACCTGTGCCTTGGCATGGTACCCTGCCAGGGCATGGCATGCTGAGACAAATACACTGCTACTGCCTGTCACCAATGCTGTGGGCATGGAGACAACCCAGCCTCAACCAGCTCTCACCTGTAGCTTCTACTCAACACTGGGAGCGATTCATAGAGCAAAAAAACGCATTGAGGATAAAATGGGGTACCTGTCCCCTCCTTTCTGCTGCAACAGCCACAAATAGCACTTAGATGTCACCCCTGTCACTGTCCACCTGTCTCCATGGCATGAGCAGGTGCCTTCATACTGATTTTGCACAGGTTTAATGCAACCAGCAGGAGCTTGGCCCAGGGGGATAAGCGTTTTGGGGAGGCGGGTGGGCTGTGGTACTTTGGCGTGGCCCCATAGCAGGACAACCCAGCCCTGGGTTCAGGCAGCATCCATGGCTGCCTGTGAGCTCCAGCAGCAGCCTCCCTGTAGCTCCCTGCTCTGGGCTACCCCTAGCCTGTTAAACACTACACTTCATACCTGCCTGACTGTACCGTGGGATGGTGGCTGGCAGGAGTGGGTTCCTCCACATTCCCTCCATCTCAACCACCTCTAGGATCATTGCTAGGACCAAAGACTGCCCCCCCGGGGGCCATGCTGCTCTCATGGTGGGGTTCAGCAGCCCTGCACAGTGCCCTGTGCTGGAGGAGCTGCCAGCACCTGCATGTTGCTGCATGCCATTGTATCTCTAACAGTAAAGCGGCAGCAGGAGCTTCTGTTCCAGCTGTGTCTTGCGTGATTTGTCCCTGTGCCCCAACAAGTGGCACTGGAGCAGGAAGGGGGTAATTGCTCCAGCTGGGATGAACCAAGGCTTAGCAAGCTCTTGCGAGCTGAATGCCCCCGTGGCACAGGGGGCACCTGAAATGCAGCTGTGGGCAGGGGGTCTTCTGCTCCCAGTGCTCCTAGGCTGAGTTGGGACACGGGTCAGTGCCTGGACCCTTCCCCCGGGATGCATGTAGGGGTCACAGCACTTGGGTAGCGGATACAGCGTTTTCCCTGGCAATCTGTCTAAGCATAGCTGCCAGAGCTTTTGGGGCAGCCCCGGGGAGGGGGTGGCCGTGCCCAGGGGGATGTCGCCGTGCTGAGGCTGTTCCGGGATGCCTCGATCCACGGCGGTGCGGCAGGGCGGTGCCCGGTGCCTTGCCTGGGGACTGCTCTGCTCGCCCGGGGCAGCGCAGAGGCGGCGACGGCCGCTGGGCGGCGCCAGTCCCTGGGCGGAGCACGCGCGTGCAGGTAGGTGTGGGAGCGCAGGTGCGCGCGGGCACGCGCGCGGGGGTGGGCGGGAGCGCGCGACGGCGTGCGCGCGCGCGCGTGCCGGGACGGGCCGGCGGTGCTGCAGTGCGGGTGCCCGCGCCTGCGAGCGCCAGTGCGCGGGGCCGGTGTGAGGGTAGGCGGGTGCACGATGGGGTACGCGCGTGCACGCGCGTGGGAGCGCGTCGGCGAGCGGCCGGAAGCATGTGGAGCGCGAGCACATGGCTGTGCGGGGGATACAGGCGCGTGCACGTTAGTGCACGCAAGTGAACGTGAACAAGTGAACGTGTGTGCACGTGCACGTGAGCGCACACAGCTGGACGCACGCACACACCTGGGAGCACACATGGTCACGTAGTTGAACACGCGCCGTACGTGTGAGTGCACGCGTACCGGGCACAGCCCCACGCTGCTGCTCACAAGCGCTGGTGGCGAGTGACTGCGCGTGCAGGTGAACACACACACGGGGGGACTTGTCCTATGTCTGATGCACACATGTGAATGCACGCACATGTGTAAAAGTGTGAGTTCATAGGGCTACTTGTGCAAGCCCTTGCATATGGATAACTGCAGGCACAGGGAAACTGTGCCCCATGACCCATTCAAAACCCCATTACCCCTCCACACAGCTCCAGCTGCTGCCAGGAAGAATCATCGGCCCAAGGCATAGTGGCATGGCCAAGTTGCTGGGTACAGGGACCCTCAGTGCTGGATGTGGCCATGGCATGGGGTGTCCCGGGGATCCTTTTGTGAGACCCCAGAGTCTTCCAGAGTTGCTAACAGAACCCACAAAGGTGAGGTAGCTTTTGGCCCTGGTGTCTGTCTCCCCATCATGATGATCTCTCCATTTTACAGATCCCAGATCTGTCCCATGATATCCCATACACCTGAGCTGGGGAAGGATGAGGACATGGCAGGTAGTGATGCTTTAATGAGAGACCCCTGCCACATGTGGGAGATGGGGAATCCTGGAGCATAAAAGTCCAAACCCCACAGTAGGCCCCCCTCACTCCCACAGTCCATTACAGCCAAAAAGGAAAAGCCATGCATTGGGAAGGGACAAGAGAGTCCTCCCTGTCCCTGCACTGGGACAGCATGGCTCTGCAGGAAGGAAGGGACACGGGGCTCTGCCAGCATTGGAGAGCCCAGAGCAGCAGTGGGTGAACGATGAGCCTATGGGACACTGTGGGATGGAATGTGAGGCCGGACCCTCTCTCCCTAGATGTGGGCTGTTTGGCGGCACACCCCACATGTGCATGCACGTGTGTGTGCTCCAACACACACGCTGCAGGGCATGTTCTATGCAATCACACCTCTGTGGGGGTATCTGCATGCACGCGCACCACAGAATCACAGAAAGGTTTGGGTTGGAAGGGATCATTGAAGGACATTCTGTCCAACCCTCCCTGCCATGGGCAGGGTTAGGGTTAGGGCTAGGGTTAGGGCAGGGACATCTTCCAGGGATGCTGGGTTGCTCCAAGCCCTATCCAGCCTGGCACTGAACACTTCCAGAGATGGGCCAGCCACAGATTCTCTGGACAACCTGTGCCAGTGCCTCACCACCCCCATGAAAAAGGATTCCTTCTTTCTGTCTAACCCAAACACACCATAAGTCACTTTAAAACTGATGCCCCTTGTCCTGTCTCTACATGCCTTGTAAAAAACTCTCCTTTGGGAACCCCCTTGATATATTGAAATGCTACTTTAAGGTCTCCTTGGGGCCTTGTCTTCTGCAAGCTGAACAACCTCACATCTCACAGCTTGTTTCCACAGTAGATAGTTTTCAGCCCTCAGAGCATCTCTGTGGTGTCCTCTTGACCCACTCTAACAGCACCACATCCTCCTTGTGCTGGAGACCCCAGAGCTGGAGCCAGCACTCTTGGGCATCTCACCAGAGCACAGCAGAGCAGATGGGGAGAAGCTCCCTCCCTCATCCTGCTGCCCACCCTGCTGGGGATGCACTCAGGACATGGGTGGCTCTCTGGGCTGCCAGCACATTTGTGTGCACACAGAAGCGTGTGTACAACTAAGTGTGTGGCAGCATCTGTGTATGTGCTCGGCTCCACGGGACACCACATGCCCGTATGGTTGCATGGCAATGATGCACATGCTCACCTGTGCTTGGGGTGTGCATGTGGGTATGTGCACAAAAATGTGTGTGGCCACGGTGTGAATGCTTACCTGTGCCAGGCACGTGCCTGTCCTTGTCCATGTGTGGAATGCACAGATATGTGCACAGTGGCAGCGCGTGTGCTCACCCAAGCCCACACGCATCTCTATGTGCACGCACAGGGTGCATGTGCTTTCCCACGGCTGGGGCATGCAGGCATGTGTGGTCTGTGACGGCTTGTGCATGTGCCTGTGTGGACGGCATACACACATATGCAGCTGCGATGCCTATGCATGTGCTGGTGGTGCACACACAGGTGCACTGCAGTGGTGCACGTGCTCTCCCCTGCCCGTGCACGTACCCCTGTGAGGGGAGCATCCGTTTGTGCGCGGTGGAAGCCGTGCCTGCACACGTACGTGTGCCCGAGCGCACCCACACCCGTGTGCCCGCCGTGCCCGCGTGGGCGGGCGGTGCACAGGCGCATGCACGTGCTCTCCCGTGCCCGCGCGGGTGCCGCTCGCGGATGCGCGCGGCGGCGCGCGGGTGCCCGCTGTGCCCGCATGCTCGGGGCCGTGCGTGGGCCGCCCGCGCCGCGCAGCAGCGCCCGCCGTGCCGAGCAGGCCGGGGCTTGCGGCAGGGGCAGGGCCGGGGCCGCTTGCGGAGGCACGTCCTGGCGGGGCCGGGGGGCCTGCGGACGGCAGGCCGGGGCCGAAGAGAGAGAAACCTTGCACCGGCGGCGGCGGCTCGGGTCGTGCAAGGTGTGTGCGGGGCGGGGGGCGCCCCGCCTTCCCCCTCCTGGGCGTGCTGCGGGATGCTCGGCGGGGATCCGGCAGCCGGCAGCCCTGGGGCTGGAGGAGGCAATGCACCCGGGTGGGAGGGGGGGGGCGGGCCGCAGCGCTGCCTCTCTCCCTCCCTCTCCTCTACCCGCAACGCTTGTTGCTGCGCCGAGAGACGGCACCGCGGTTGCCGGCAGCCGCGGGGAAGGGGGAGGGCGCGGCGGAGCTGGCCCGTGGTAGGTGCGTGGGGCCCGGCACGGCGCCGTGGGGTGCCCCCCGCCATCCCCTGCCCAGCCACGGCAGCCCTGCTGCCGTCCAGGCTCGCTCGTCGAGGTAGGTGCACCCCCGCCCTCAGTCCCTCCTCAGCCCTCGGGGCCGGCAGGGATGCCATGGGGACATGGCTTCCCCCGCATGCGGGAACCCCGCGCTCCCCCCTCCATCCCAGCCCACCCGCAGTCACCTGCTCGGGGCTCGCGACCCATGGGGACGGGAGGTTCACCCATCCCTTCCCAGCTGCCGGAGCCAGACGGATGGCGGGGTCCAGCTGCTGCTTTTCATGGAGATCCCTGCGCTGTCCCCGGCCACACTTGGCAGCCCAGCACCTCGGGGGCGGGCAACAAGGAGAAATAGCACAGGCTGCAGGAATGGCTTCCACCCCTCTATTCACCAATGTACCAATGCCCGAGCATGGGGCAACCACAGTCTCCTGTGCCCAAGTCAGGGACAACGTTGGGGTGCCAGGTAGGCTGAGGAATAGTTGGGACATTGAAAAAAGGCAAGGAAGGAAAACTTTGCCTGCAAGGATGCCACCCGGAGTGTAATTTCTGGGCAAGGATGCGCCATCTCCCTTGATTTCCAGGACTGCACCTCCCAGCTGGCAGAGCCCTACAGGATGAGGGGCCATGCATGCCTCTTCAGGGCTTTTCCTCCATTCCTATGTGTCCTTGTCCTCTCAGGGCTGTCATCAGGGGCTGCAGAGCTCTGAGCCAAGCCAGGTTGGAAGATGGCTGAGAAGCTGGTGCCTGGGGAGCTGTTCTTGAGGAAGACCCGGGAATCAGTGTCATCCCTGGACTTGGACAAGCTGGCACCCATCTCACCCGAGGTGGGTGGTGAGGAGTCGTCTGACAGCGAGGGCGAGCAGGAGGACAGTTCTCACAAGCTCATCCGGAAGGTTTCCACCTCGGGGCAGATGAGAAGCAAGGTCAGGGGTGGGGGATGCTGCTGGTGAGGGGCTGGCTGGGTGTGGGGGTCACTGCTGAGAGCGGGGCAGGGGAGTTTACCAGGGTGTAAATCAGTACCGGGTTCTTGCTGCTGGCAGACTTGATCCAGCCAGAGCTGGGAGGGTTCTGGCCCCATGTGTCCTGTGGGAGGGCACATAGAAACATGCAAACCCCACAGTGGTAGTGTCAGCACTGGTCCCATGGGGCTGTGGAGCACAGATTTTATCCCACTATTCAGGAACAGGGTCTCTCCCATACCCACACAGCCCCTACCACGTTGCCTTCATGCTGCATTTGTATCCCCTGGGTTCCCCTTACCTGTCCCCGGAAGAAGAGGACTCTTTTTGGGATGCTCTGCTCTGTGGATGCTCTTGGGCTGAGATTTAGGGTCATGACAGTTCTGTAGGCTCCTCGGATCCCACACCCTGCTGCACGCATTGAGTATGCTTGGTGGGTGGCAAAATGGAACCTGCATCTTTCCTAGTGCCCCAGATCAATTTAGCTGTGCCAGCTCCCCATGCTCCCCATTCCCACAGATCTAGTCCCCACTGGTGGTTTGCTGGACAGATGGGAGCAGCTTTGAGGTCAGATGTGACACTCACACTTCCCAGCCACTGGCATGACAGCAGCTGGGGTGTGTGTGTGTGTGTGTCTGTGTCTGTGTGTCTGTGTGTGTATCACAGTTGGCTCAGAAAAAGCTATTTTGATAGTACCTACAAAATATGGGGTGTGGTGCCTTTAGCCAAAGAGAAGTGCATGCTCAGAGGTGTCCCAGGTCAGGACAGTGAAATGCAATGCAGGGAGAAATAACCTGGGCTGAATGGCCAGGTGGGATGTGGGGAGAGAAGGAGGTTTCGGGGGGACATTTTGGGGAGGGAGGATGCAGACACGGTGCTGGGAGGATGCTCTGGATGACATGCTGGTCCTTTGCATCCACCTTTCAGCTGCAGGAAGGAGGTGGTGGAATGAGTCAAGGCAGTGCCTGCAGTGTTGGGTGGCACACGGGGGCTGCTAGAAATCCCCCTGCAGCCAGCTTCCAGTGCCAGCCACCCCTCAGTGGGGATTTGGTGGCTGTGCTGCTGCAGGGAGAGGGGAGAGCTCTGACAACACAGCATAGGAATGTAGTTGTGGAGAAGGAGGCTATCACTGGGCTCTAGTGTTGGGTGCTGAGGGCATGAAAGAAGGGCAATGAGGCAGTGTGGGTCTGATGGCAGCTGTGGGGATGCTTGGGACTGGGGTAGGGTCCCCTCCTGCTGGCCCTGTCTTGGCTGTTATGCCAAGCCTGGTGCACTGGCATGTGGTGGGGCAAAGTATACCTGCCCAAGGGTATGGAAATTGCATGTTCCCAACCTAGCACTCTGGCAGAAGAGACTTCTGGGGCATGGGGCATTGAGAGGGCTGAGTCCCTCTGGCTGCTTAAGGAACATACCTCAATTTCCCCTTCTTTGAAGCAGGCTGGCATCAACTCTGCCCTCTCCAAGTTGGCTGCCAGGTGGGTGTAGAGAGCTATGCTGGGTGCAGGCTGTTGGGGAGGAGGCATGGTGGGAAGCCAGGCCAGTGGGCAGGATCATGGGAATGCTTAGTTCTGTGTATGAGCCCTCAGCACCCTCCCAAAAGGCAGCAGAGGCCACTAGAGTTTGCCAAGCAGCACTTGCTGTGCTGTGGGGCACAGGGACACCACAGGGAGACATCAATGCCAGGAAGTCTGAGGGGAAGGGGCAGATGGCTGGGCTATGCCCATGTGCTACAGCAGCAGCACAGGAACATGAGCATGCTCTGAGCCCCAGCCCAATCGCCAAATCCCCCCATAGCACCAGCAGGTTCTGGCCTCGCACTGGCAGGCTGCACGTGGGGAAAGGCTGTCTCCCTGCCTGCTGTGGTTGCTGCCCACATCCTGCCTGGCAGCAGCAATTAGCCATGCAGGAGCATGGCTGTGCAGCGGGCCAGGGGAGGCAGGTGGCTTGATGGATGGGCAGGTGGAAATGACATGTCTGGGTTAACAGCCCATGGAGCTGGGGGAGAGAGTGAGAGCTGCCAGGGCTGGAGCTGGAGGGGCCTGAGGGTGAGGTGTGTATGCTTCCCCTGCCACCTCTGTGTTTTCAGTGTTGGGGTTCAGTATTTTTCCCGAGGATGCCTTTGCCCTAGTCCAGATGGGCAGGACCGCACTTGCCAACCTGGCCTCTGGTTGGATGGACTCCTTCCTTCCCTATGCAGATGAGGATTTTTGGATGACATTGCTGCTGCCACCCAGGTCAGGCTCACAGCCCAGACATGGCACATGTACTGCCTGTCATTGCAGCCACAGCCACAGGGTGTGTGCCATGGCAGGCACCTTCCTGAGTGACACCCCTGTCTTGACATCCTTGGCACCCAGGTGGGGCTGGGGTTGGGGGAGGGAATCATTGCCTGCATCCCAGGGGCAGGTACCTAAAGAACACTGTTTATAAGGGAGAGTTCAGTGCCAGGGTGGCAGCTCTTGAGACAACAGGTGGTGAGGGGGTCAGGGGCCACTGTCCTATTTTGGGTCATATGTAGTGGGTGGGGTGCTTGAGAGGGTCTGTAGGAGCCTGCCATGTTGGGGGGCTGAGAAAGGTCAGGACCCTCACCCCATCCACACTGACTGGGGAGACCTTGGTCTCTGGTGATGGAAGCAGGCAGCTTCTCCCACTCCAGGCTGTTGTCCAACCCCTGGGACAGGAATAGGTGAGGATCATTTTGGGATCTGTTGAATCCCTCTGATTGCTGCTCCCCAATCCCAGTGCTTCTGCACTCTGAATGCCCGTGCCCCCACATCCCTTCCTCAAGCCTCCACATCAATCACATCCCCCCCACTCCACACCTCCAGGCTGGAACTGCCGACACCCTGTGGAGTGCTTTGTGCCAGCATTGCCGTGGAGGCGGCGAGGTCATTGTGCTCAGTGACAAAAACAACTGCCAGATGCAGGTGTCCCTGCTGACCTGAAAGGCTCCAGGATGGATGGAGTCTTGCTGACATTCCCACCCCCATCCACCCCCATCCTCCTCAATGCATCTGGGAGCTGCCAGTTGCCTGTACCAGGTTTTAGGTGTGCAAGTGCAGAGTGGGAGGGGGGTGTGATGCTGCTTCCCAACACTGGTCCCCTTAGGGCTGGGCAAAGGGGAGAGAGGGGCCACTGGTTCTGGGGAGCACCAACGCATTTGAGTTGATGGGGTGGTGGGTCACACCCTGCCCATGTGGCTGGGGCGTTCATTCCCCGGCACTGCCTCAGCACAGGCCCTCCCAGCAGCTGCCTCACAGAGTAGAGGCAGAGAGTGATCCAGCAGTGCTGTTTGGTTCAGCAAGCAACAGGTGCTGGGGTGATTGCACCAGAGCTGGGAGGCAGAGGCATCAAGGGGGAGACAGCAGGGTGCATGCCAGGGATCCAGGGTTGCCCATGGCATGGGCACAATGTGCATGGCCATGGTGGGCAGGGGCAACCATGGCTTGTCTGCTGTTTGGAAAGGGGAATTGTGTTGCCAAATTCCTGATCTTGAGATACTTCACAGCTGTTTGGTGGGGCTGAGGGACCCACCAGAATCCTCCCATGGGGCTCGGGGAGGTCAGTGGGTTTATTGGTACCCTTGTCCTTGCTGCAGGTGTTGAGTATTCTGCAGGCTCAGGGTGCCCAGGAATGGGGCAAGCTGTACCTGTGCATACTGGGGTGTTGGGCAGCTGTACGGAACCTGGTGAGGCAGTGCTGTAGAACCAGGCTGTGGGGAAGGCTGCCCACTGAGCGCTAAATCCTGGCCAAAAGATGAAGAAAGAAGGTAGAGCTGGCTGGGGCCAGGCCTGGAAACCTTTCTTCTGCAGCAGGAGGGTGGCTCCTGGGCAGTGCATCTTCTAGACTTGACGCTGGTGGGACACTGGAGCATCTCTCATGCAGAGAGAGCCTGGGAGAGCTGGGACTGTTCAGCCTGGAGGAGAGACTGTAACCAAGGGGTCTCCAGTTTTTGAAATGGAGGGTGCAGCAAAGGGGGAACCAGGCTCTTCTCAGTGGTGCCCGCCAGTGGACAGAGATGAAAAAATAGGAGTTGCACCTCAACACAAGAAAACACTGTCTGAGACCAGGGAGGCTGGGCTTGCTCTCATTAATCAGGGCTCACCAAGCTGGTGCCTGGGGTGTGAAGATAGCCCCACTGTCACCAGCCGGATGTTTGTGAGGTTCCTCAAGCACTCTGCCCTCTCCATGCTCACTTTTTCTGTTATGTGAATGTCGCTCTTGTCCATCAGATCTTGCTCACCCCTGCTGGGCAGAGTGGGAGGGCTGTGCCCATCAGCATTGGGGCACAAGGTGCAGAAGTGAACTAGCACAGGTCAGGCTGATGTGGGATGCTTGCTAGCAGGATGCTTGGGGACCGATGTGGCTGTAGATAGGGAAGCACGGCCTCATTTCTAAAAAGCAGCTGCTGGATAATGTGCTGTAGGGGGGTTGCCTTTCTTCTGGGGGCTCCTTTCCTTATTCCTCTCCTTCTGTTAATTGTTGGTCATCTTTCAGTGGCCTTGTGGGCATGATGTGGTGGCTTGTCAGGACTGGTGCTGGAATCTCCTTTTAAGCATCCACCCAGCACGGGGAAGGGATATTGTGGTTGGTCCTGCAATGGCAGAAAGATCCATCCTCTGGGAGCAGTTGAGCCTGTGGGGCCATAGCACCTTGTCAGGCACTGAGCCCCCTGACTGCCCAGTCCCGGAAGAGCTCTGCTGTGTCACAAAGCCTGATAAGGTTTCCAACTGACTGCAGCCCGTGGGGTGCCCAGCAGCTCATGGAAGCCCTGCAGCTGGGCTGTTTGAGGTCTGCCAGCTTTTCTCTGCTGTCCTGGTGCCTGTTGGCTCAGCTGGGAGATGAGCTTTTATGCAACTGGACTCCGGCTTGTACCCAGTGGGCTCCTGCACTTGGAGCAGGAGGGTGGCTGCCTGGAATGATGCTGGTGCAATGCAGGTTGGTGTGTTGACAAGTTATCCTCTTTTCCTTCTCCTCCTACCGGGTGAGGCATCGTGTGGTCACAGGGACAAGTATATCCCTTCAGGAGAGGTGTAGGGTGGCCAGCTGTGTGGGCAGATAGCGTGGTGCTCACCAGCCATATGTTACGGCATTCCTGAGTAACAACCTCCCTGGCTCTTCTCCAGGTGCTCCTTCGCTGTCCAAGCTGATCCCAGCAGGAAAACCCTCCTGCCCCAGCTGTGGTCAGACCTCGATGCATAATGGGCTTTTCCCAGGAGTGGTGGTGGCAGAGCTGGGAGAGTGGGGTGACAGAACAAAGCAGCATCCTGGGGCTGTGCTTTAGGGCTGAATGGCTGGCATTTTGGGATGTAGCCTGACCTGGAAGAATCCCTGCTGGAGGGTGCTGAGCTTCCCTGGGCTGCAGTTCAAGCCCCCTGCTTGTGCTGAGCACACAACCAGGCTGTGGCATGATGGCCTCTGGAAACCAGCCCAGTCCTGGCACGCACGTGGCTGGCCAGCCTCCCAGGGCCATTTTTACCTGTGTCCCCTCTGAGGCTCTGCTGCCACTGCCACTTCAGCTGCATCTGATCTGGAGGTGGTAGTACGTCTGCAGATGCTGTATGGTTTCATTCTTGCCTTTGCCTTCCTGCCCTGTGCCTCTGGGATCCCCCTAGTGCTGGTGCTGAGTCCTCAGGGCTGGAAAGAGCAGGGAGGGACCTTGGGATGGGGCAGTGGAGTGCTGGGACAGAGCCCTACAGGGGAGCTGGCCTCTGGCTGATTGCTGGGCAGGGTGTGCCGCCTTGGTTGCTGAGGTGAGACCAGCTCTGGCGTTGCTGAGGCTCCCTGCAGTGCTACCTGGGGCTTTCCAGACAGAAAAGCTGTGGTTGGGGTGAGTGGAGGGGCTTGGGTTTGTTTTGGGGTGTGGGTGGCACACTGTGCTTTACAGCTGTGCAGTGACTGGTGCAGAGCTCCCAGCCCAGTGGCCAGGAGCTGCCAGTGTCCCCAAACTCTCCAGGAAGAAGAAGCAGTCCCTGTGCTGCAGGTGCTCAGCTCCAGCTCTTTTGAGCTCTAGGGTACCTAATAGCCACTTACTATGTAATTGTGGTGACCCTGGTGCTCTGGACAGGGCTCTGGGGAGCCAGCACAGCAGGGGTGATGCCATCCTGGCATGGTCTGTCTGCCCTTGCCATCATCACCCCTTTCCTGTTTGCAAAGAGGAAGCCCTGGGCTCCCCCAGCAATGCTGCTGCAGTGTGGCTTCCCACCACGTGGCTGGGCCTGCTGCTGGCCTTGGCCATCAGGTACCTCTCAGGTGTCCTCCTGTTGTTCATTCCAAAAGCAGGGGTCCAAAACCATGGAGCCTCTTGGGAGCTGCTCCCTGCCCCAGCAGCTGGAGCAGTGCTCCTGGCTGAAACCCATGATCAAAAAAATGAGGTGGGTGGGTGGGTGACTTACCACAGTGAGATCCCAAAATAGCCCTCTGGCAACCCAGACTTGTGTGCCTGCCCAGGCAGCATAGAACAGCTGGACTCCAGGGCTTATTTTGGAAAGGGGACTTGCCTTATTTTCCCCAGGGAGGGTTTATGTGGCCCCATGCTGGCACCAATGGAACCTGTACCACATGGCATCACACACCAGGGATGACGCGGCCTGGATGGGCAGCTGAGGAGTTGTGCAGCAAAATGCTGCACATGGCGACACAGAGGGCTTGGGCTTTGATTGCCCAAAGTAGCCCACAAGGGTGGGCATAGGGAGAGGTGCCCCTGAGCTTCTCTACACCAATTTTGCCACCCCATGTTAGGATGGCTAGGGATTAGTCTGCACTGGTGGGAAACTGAGGCACAGTCCCCCCCAGCCATGGTATTGCAAGTGTTGTAAAGCTCTCATGGGTGTTGTGGTGGAGGTGGGGGAGTCTGCCTTTCAGGGCAGCTGCATCCTGTCCCTGGGAGGGCCAGGACTCTGACATCTTGGGACTCGGTGATGACTTTTTGCTGCTGTCAGGAGCTGCAGGAGTGGGTGCCACCCTCCCTTGCAGCCAGTCCTTGCTGTATCCTGCCACCCACGTGGCCCTGGAGCCAGGCAGAGTGCCCATGCCCAGCTGGCTCCAGCCCCTGCTGTGATAGCCCTGAGGCGCCATCATGGACCCTCCTCTTCTTCCTTCTCCTTGTCATCCTTTTCTCCTGCTGCCCCCCCCCCCCCGCCCCGCCCTTCACTGTCACAGCTCCTCACACCACTCCTCGCTGTCACACACTGCCTGTCCTTTGCAGCACCAGCAATGACTGCAGCAAACACGGCACCTGTGCCTGATGAGTGCAGCCAGGTGTGGTGGATGTGGTGTTTGGGGCTGGATCCCACCGGGCTATGGCAGGACCCCAGCTTGTCCCCTCCTGGTGTGGGGCAAGGGCTGCTAGGGTGCATGGTCTGTGTGTGGATCTGGGGGTCACAGCTGGACCCCACTGGGAGGATCCCTCTGCACTCTCGCAGCTGAGAGGCCAGGAAAGGGATGCAGTGTGTCCCGGGGTGCTGGCACTGGGGACAACGGGGCTGTTTGAACCTGCACCGATATTCCCAGGCATCATGGTGATTGACCAGAGCCAAACTCTGCACCAGTCTTGGGGAGTGATAAAGGCTTAAAACATCCCTCTTCAAACTCCAAGCTGGAAGAGAGCAGGGAACAGTGTGGTGGGTGTCCCAGGGAGGTTTGGGAGGGTTGTGCATTTGGGGAGTTGAGGCTCAGGGAGCACCCCAGGCAGGGTTTTAGCTGCTCTTTAAAGGCTTTTGCTATTCCTGGTGCTTTTGCCATCTGGTTCACACCGTGGGGCAGTAGATTAAGGTTGAGACCTGGGCCTGGTGTGTTTGCAGGCTGACGGGTGCCTGGGTGCCACCTCTTGCAGCACATGGGTTGGCACAGGAGTGCAGAGCCCCAGGGCCATGCTTCTCCCGCTGTGCCCTCGTGCCCAATGCTAATTTGCCGTTAAATGTGGCTTGTCATCATGTGCCTGGATTGGATACAACCACTGTGGCAGCTAATTGCAGAGAAGCAGCCGAACAGAGCTGCCGGTGGTGTTTAAAGAAGATACAATCAAAGATGAGGCAGTGCCAGAGCATCTCTGCCGCCTCTTTCAGGCTCATAGCCATGTTGCAAACACTAATTAATTGAGTCTTGTAAACACCACTGCGAGAAGGGTAAATATTGGCAGGTGCTGGGTTTCGGGAAGGGCAGAGGATGGGCAGCCAGGTTGCAGTGATGCACTGTGCTGCAAGGGATGCTCTGCCTGCTGTGGGCTGCCCTCAGCCCCGGGTTGTTCTCTCCGGGGGCTGTGGGGGCAAGGCAGAGCTGGCTGCATTCCGGCTGTCTGCTCTCCAAACCAGCTGGGGCCGCAGTACCCAGGTAATGCCACTTCAAAGATGCAGTCCAGGTATCTCTGGGGCACTAGTGTCCTCTTAAAGGAAGCTCTCCTGGCTCCAGTTCTGCCCTTGGCTTCTAGGGAGCTGCAGCAGGGTGAGGATTGAGGATCTCCAGGCACTACCCTGGGGATGGAGAGGAAGCATCAACAGTGGAGCCTCTGCACTGCTGGAGACCTGCATCTTCCAGCCCTGCCATGCCCAGCAGCATCCTTCCAGCTCACAGGGAGTGCCCAGTGCCCAGGCAATAGTAGGCAGGGAACATCATTTCCCCTGCTACATGCAGCAGAGAGTGAACCCCAGAATGTCCAATCTGTGCTCCTGGGGACCCAGGGACTGGTGTCACAAGGGAAAGTGGTGGCTTTGGTGATCCTGAGGGGCTACGGGAGCTCAGAACATTGTGGTCTCTGCAGAAGAGCGTAAAGGAGGGGCTGTTGCTGAAGCAGACGAGCTCCTTCCAGAGGTGGAAGAGACGATACTTCAAGCTGCGAGGCAGGACACTTTATTATGCTAAGGATGCCAAGGTAGGCTGGGGGGTGCTTCCAACATGCCCAGTTGGGGGGTACCTGAGACTGCCAGCCCAGGAGGGGACAGAGATCCCTGCCTGGTGGACTGGGGCTCTGGTTCCTCCCTCGCAGTCCCTGATCTTTGATGAGGTGGACCTGTCTGATGCCAGTGTGGCTGAGACCAGCACCAAGAACATCAACAACAGTTTCACGGTGAGGGAGGTGTGGGGCTACCAACTGCACCCTGTAGAGACCTTGGCACCTTGTGGGGAGGCACTAGAGACCTCCCTCATCCCCCCAAAGCCATGGGGCACTCCATAGCATGGCCTCCTGCTGCTCGAGGTGGCACTGCTGTGCCAGAGATTGCTGGGGTCTGTGCTGGGTTCTGGCTGGCCTGGCAGTGGCCTTGCAGGAGAACGTGGGGATGGTGGCTGTTGCAGGTGATCACGCCATTCAGGAAGCTCATCTTATGTGCGGAGAACCGGAAGGAGATGGAGGACTGGATCACTGCCCTGAAATCCGTTCAGAAGTGGGAGATCCATGAGGTAATGTGGGCAGGGTGCTGTATGGATCTGTATTTCTATGTGGAGTGTGTTTCCCTCTGTGTGCCTTTGATTGCCAGACAAGAGCTGTTGTCCTTGGCATCGCCCCACAAAGAGGACAGGAGTTGGGCTGGGGGGACTCAAGGGGCCAGGAGGGAGTGAGTGCCAGCTGAGGGTGCCCGGCACTGATGGGGCAGGGCTGTGCCTCCAGGCCACACAGTTCAACATGGAGCACTTCTCGGGCATGCACAACTGGTACGCCTGCTCCCACGCCCGCCCCACCTTCTGCAATGTGTGCCGCGAAGCTCTTCCAGGGGTCACCTCCCATGGCCTCTCCTGTGAAGGTCAGTGCTGGGGTCCTGCTGGGAGGTAGGCAGGGGTTGGGATCAGGGCGGGGCAGCCTCTCAAGGCTGGGCCAGAGCAGGAGTGGTGCAGGGTGATGCCCACTGCCCAGATGCAGAGGGGTTTGGGATCAGGGATGTGCATGCTGTGGGGACCTTCCCTGCTCCTCACTGCTCCCCCCCACGCAGTCTGCAAGTTCAAGGCACACAAGCGCTGTGCTGTCAGAGCCACAAACAACTGCAAGTGGACGACTCTGGCCTCCATCGGCATTGAAATCATCGAGGATGAGGATGGGGTAAGCAGGGGAGTCCCTGTCGGGGATCCTGGCAGGACAGATCCTCCAGCAGAACTAGCCTTGCTGTGCCCAAATCAGGAAGCAGGAAGAAACTGTAGCTGTCCCCTGCACTGTGTGGCCTCTGGGCTTGGCTCTGCAGGGGCATAGCTTGGGGACACCTCTTCTGGAACCCTGTATCAGGATCCCTTTTAGCTGTCCAAGTGGGACCACCTCCAGACATTTTCTGGGGCTATGTCTGACCTGCCTCACATGCTGATGGCTTCAAGCAGCCAGGTGGGCAGGGATGAGAGGACATGGGAGGGGTCCCAGACCGGCCTTGCCCTGCTGCATGGCACCACCTCCATGGTGCTTGGGGAAAGAGGTGGCCTATGATCTTTCCCTCAAGCGTGCAGGATGCTATTGGTAGCTGCCCTTCTCTGCAGGTGGCCATGCCCCATCAGTGGCTGGAGGGGAACTTGCCCGTCAGTGCACGCTGTGCTGTCTGCGACCGAACCTGTGGCAGTGTCCGGAGGCTGCAGGACTGGCGGTGTCTCTGGTGCAAGGCCATCGTAAGGAAATACCATCCCTGTCCCCACCCCTCTCCCAGCACAGACAGCACTGCCCCTCCTCTGTGCATCTGCGAAAGCTCATGCTGGAGACTTTGGTGCTGCGTTCCCCAGCTTTGCTCATACAGGTGTTCCTGTGTTCCCAGGTTCACAGTGCCTGCAAGGAGCTCCTTGGCAAGAGGTGCCCCCTGGGCCAGTACAAAGTGTCCATCATCCCACCAACTGCCTTGAACAGCATCGATTCTGATGGTGAGTCGTGGAGGGCACTGGTCTGGTGGGGCGGACAGGCTGTTTGGGATAGGGCTCTGAGCTCTCTGAGGTCCTCTGGAGGTTCTGACTTGTGGCACTGTGCCTGTTTTGTGGGGCAGCAGGAACACCACCTTCAGTAGACTCCAGAGTCAACACCCCTCCCTTAGTTGAAGGCTGCTTGTTGCCTTGCACCCTGTTTCAGGGCTTGGTGGTATTCCGTGGGCTTTGGGGTGGCCTTTCTTGCCTGCATGTGGCTTTAGCTGCTCCTGCCAGGCCACCACTTGCAGTGGGTCAGGACATGGTCCCTCTGTGCTGGGATCAGCAGTGCCAGCCCTACACCCCTGAGGTGGGCTGTCCTCTGTTGCACCTCAATGGTTCAGCATCTCTCAAGGCAGGATAAAGCTCTTGCTTGGGTTATTTCTCAGTGTCTGAAGCTCAGCTGGTTTTTTGGTAGTGCAGAGCACAGCTTTGCCCTGGCACGGGACACTGCAGGAAGAAGCCATGTGGAGTGTGGGGGGAGCCCCCCAGCTGTCTCCTTCTCCTGAGGGGCCCAGCTGGGCTCCGCTGAGCAAAATCTGTTCTTCTCCTCCGGATATTTCTTTCTTCATTCTTTAATGCTTTTCACCACTCAGCTCAGCCGGTGGCTCATTTGCCTCGTTACTCATTGGGATGCTGTCAGGGTAACCATCACGTGGCTGTTTCTCAGCTCCAGAGCCTCGGCTGCTGGTGGCTGACCCCTGGCAGCATCTCTGCCCTGTTGCTTTCCAGCAGCCCAGCCATCCGTGGCTGTGACTGTTGCCCACCCGACTGGGAACAGCTTAGCAAGGCCTCAGTCCCGCCTTGTCCTGCCATGCTGTCCTGCTGCAGCATATGGGTACTGCTGGCAGCGAGCTTTTCCGCTGCAGCCCACGCTCTGACTCAGCAGCTCTCAGTGCTTTGTGTTACCAATCTGCTCTGCTCAGCTGGGCTGGGAGTGGAGATGGAGCAGTGGCCAGGCAAGGAGGGGGGGGATGTGGGGATGTTGCCCCCATGCTCCTACTGTGGTGGCGGTGCTAGGGCTCCTGGTTGCAGCCCACGGGGCTCTAAGGGCAATGACTGTGGGGCTGGTGCCAGTGGCATGATGGCTGATATGGTCCCTGCTGCAGCATTGCTTGGTCTGCCAAGGGAAGACCAAGGGAAGGAGCCTGCAGACACCAGCCAGGGAACTGGGATGGCCAAGATGTGCCTGAGGCAGGTGCAGGCTCTGAGCCAGCTGTCATCCTGCTCTGCCTTGGGCACATTTCTTTCCCCATCTCATTTCTTTAAAAGCACAGTGCTTCCTCTTCCCTCTGCCCCTCAGCATCCCCCGGACATCCCCATCACTGTCCCTCCTGCCCCAGCACCCCACAGGTTGGGCTCGGCACAGATGGAGTGTCCTTACTCTGCTCTCCTGAAGTGCGTGTGGGGAGTGAGAGCCGGAGCTCATGTGTTTGGGCTTACTGCAGGTTTCTGGAAAGCCACCTGCCCCTCGACCTGCTCCAGCCCTCTCCTGGCCTTTGTCAACTCCAAGAGTGGGGACAACCAGGGTGTCAAGTTTCTGCGCAAGTTCAAGCAGTTCCTCAACCCAGCCCAAGTCTTTGACCTCATGAATGGGGGCCCACACCTGGGGTAAGCACCAGCCTGAGCACCGTGGAATTGCCTTGGTGGGATCCCAGTAGGCACCTGGCACAGCACCTAGTCCCTCTCTCCTTGCCCCCCACCCAGGCTGCGTCTCTTCCAGAAGTTCTCCACCTTCAGAATCCTGGTGTGTGGTGGGGATGGCAGCGTGGGTTGGGTGCTCTCTGAGATCGATGCCCTTGGCCTCCACAAGCAGGTGAGTTGGGAGTGCCTGGCACTGCTAGTGCAGGCTGGCACCATCCCCAGCACTGGCACACTCTGTGTGCCCCAGAAATGGGGCACAGCAGAGTTGGGGGTGTCACAGGTGCCCCTGGGGGCTGCTCTGAGCCCCCCCACTCTGTCTCTTTCCTGCAGTGTCAGCTGGGTGTCCTGCCACTGGGGACTGGTAATGACCTTGCACGGGTCCTGGGTTGGGGCAGCCTGTGTGACGATGACACTCAGCTGCTGCAGATCCTGGAGAAGCTGGAAAGGGCCACCACCAAGATGCTGGACCGGTGAGCAGAGCATGGAATACATGCCTCTCTGTCCCCTCTACCTTGGCATTTCTTGGGCAGCCTGTCCCAGTTCCTTGCCTGTCCCTGTGCTAGGGGGCCAGGAAATGGCAAGCAGCCATGGTTTCTGTTTTGCAGGTGGAGTGTGCTTACCTATGAGGCCCCCAAGCAGTCCCCCTCAGCCCTGAAGGAGGAGGAAAATGGGGACTCCAACGTCCAGGTGGGAACCTGGATGTTGGCATTTGGGGGCTTGAGATGGGGAGGGCAGGCTGGAGGGCAGGTTCCTGTTCAACCCAATTCAGAGACACACAGGGAAGGATGGCACAGCAAGAGGTTATTCTGGGGGTCCCTGGGGATTGGGGCTCTGAGGGGGCTGGAGTTGGCTGCATGCAATGAAATGAGCCTGGCAGGTCTCAGCTTGGCATGTGCAGTTGGGAGCAGAAGTTGAGGTAGAGCTAGCCTGCCACTGGCCAGCTGCTTTGGACTCTTCTGTGTGCTCCTGTTCAGCCCCTTGCCTCAGTTTCCCTCCTGATGCGACTGACCTCCCCTCTGCCCAGCAGCATGGGCGTGGCTACCCTCAGTGCTGGGGAGTGAGCTGAATAAGGGCTGATCATCCCCAGTTCAAGGCTGGCTGGGCTAAGCTCCATCCCTGAGCAGGGCACATAGCGAGGTGGCAGGTGTCCAGCTGTCTCCACCTGTGTCCCCCAGGTCCAGATCTCGCATTACGCGGACTCCGTTGCCTTCCACCTGGCCAAGATCCTGGAGTCAGACAAGCACTCAGTGGTGATCTCCTCTGCAAAGTAAGGAGGGGGCTGTTGATGGGGGTGCCAGGAGCCCCTTTTGCTGGGCTGGGGCCTGTCCTCAGGACCACTGCACCCCCCTCGGCCAGGCTGAGAAGCAGCTGCCAGCTGTGCTGGTGCCTGACAGATAATCCTGGCGCTGGCCCTCTGGAGCAGCGGGTGTTATCCCAGCAGGTGCCCTGGCTGGCATCTGTGCCTCGCTGGCCACCCCGTGCCCCTCTTGACCTCCAGCCACTTCCTTTGGCAGGTTCCTCTGTGGCACTGTCAATGACTTTGTGACCGAAGTTGGGCGGGCTTACAAGAGGGCGACAGAGAACAAGCAAGAGGCTGAGCTGATGGCACGGAAGGTGTGTTGCAGGGGAGCTGGAGGGTTGGGTCAAGCTGTGGCACTGCTCCCGAGCAGGGGAGGGGTTGCTCCGCAGGCCTCTGCCCTTGTTGAACATGTATTGGGGTGTGCCATGCTTGGGGTGCCCAGGCACGGGGTGTGCAGGTGCTTGGGGGTATCCAGGCACTCCTAGTGCCCAGGGAAGCACCCAGCAGTGGTGGAGGGCAGCAGCTTGTGCCAGGTGCTCAGTGGGGTAGGTGTCCCACAGTGCGCCATGCTGAATGAAAAGCTGGACTCGCTGGTGCGGGAGCTGAATGAGGAAGCTCAGGCCATCATGGTCCCTGAAGAAATGGCACAGGCCACCCATGCTGATGTCAAGGACCAGGAGAAAGCTGGCAGCTTCAACCCCAGTCCTATGCCTCGCATCTTCAAATCCAAGGAGCAACTCATGCTGCGGGCAAACAGCCTGAAGAAAGCCCTGCGGCAAATCATTGAGCAAACAGAGAAAGGTGAGGGAGTGGTGGGAACTGGCAGCTTCCCTGATGCTGCAGCAGCCTGGCAGGGGCTGTGAAGCTACAGTGGGTTGGTGCTGGACCCGTGCCTTTGTTCTCCCCTGGGATCCTTGGGGTTGGCAGCAGTGGCCCCCCCTGGGCCCTTCCTGGCCCGAGCCCACAGGGCTGACTCGAGGAGGGGCTACAGCGCTGCACAGACTCCCTGTCATGCCCCTCTTTGTATCCAGCTGTGGATGAGCAGAACAAGCAGACCCAAGCCTACCAGGGCAGTGTGGGCCCCAGCAAGGACATCTCGGAGGAGTTCAACAAGGAGGAGGAGAAGCTCAGTAAGATGCCAGCAGGACACATAGCATTTTGTGGGGGCATGGGGGTGAGCTGTGGGATGGGCTCAGGGTGAGAACCCATGCGACAGCTACCTCCCTGTCACCCTGGCCAGGCTCCCGGCGGGTGACGGTGACCTCTGCATCTTCCTCCATCACCCTGGACCGGCCAGATACCTTTGGCAGCTTGCAGTTCCCTGAAGACCCCAGCACCCTGTGAGTCAGGTGTTCTGCCTGCCCTGGGGACCCTGGCCCACTCTTGCTGCCCAGGAGCAGAGCTGGTACCATGCTGCCCCTTTGAGGAGGCTGCTGCAGCAGCCTCTGCCCACCAGTGTGGCATCCCTGCCAGCAGGCCCTCCCTGACCAAGCAGTGCCCATGCTGGGGGAGCCTGCCTGTGGATGGTGTGGGATCTCTGGCTGATGCTTGGAGCTTGGTGTTCCTGCCTGCAGGCAGGTCCTGGATGTGCCATGGGTGTCCTGCCACAGTGACTGAGGGAAATGCGGCCATCCCTGCTAGTTTTGGTCAGGCTTCCCAGTGGCAGCAGCTCTGCTCCAGTGGGTGTTACGCTGCATCCTCTGGTGCCAACCCAGAGTCACCGATGTGCAGCTGCTGCTCAACCTGTTTTCCCTCTTTGCTGATTTCAGACACTTCTCAGAGAAATGCGTCATGAATAACTACTTTGGCATAGGCCTGGATGCAAAGATCTCCCTGGAGTTCAACAACAAACGCGATGAGCACCCCAAGAAGTGCAGGTTGGCTGGAACCCCCAGATTTCCCCCAGGAAAAACAGGTACCCCTGGCTTCCCAGTGCCATCAAACTGCTGGGAGCCATAGGGGTGACTCAGTGCTACTGTGTTGGGGATCCTTCCTGCAGCAGATTTTGTACCTGCACCCATTGCTGGGATGAGCACCCCTTGGTGGCAGGTTGCAAACTCCCCAGAAAGGGTGAAGACATGAGGACATGGTAGGATTTACTTGCTCTGCACCTGGAGAGAGGGACATTGCCACGCTGGCATGGAAGGGTTGAAATCTGGGTGCAACATGCTGCACCTTTGGCTTTTCTGGGAGGTAGCAGGAACTGAGGAAACTAAGGTGGGGCCAGCAGTCTGGGACTGTTCAGCACGGTGCCCCAGGAAGCGTGTGAAGCCTGTGACAGGCAGTGGGGAGCCCACAGCCCCTCATCTGTTCCACTTTGCCCCACAGCAGCCGCACCAAGAACATGATGTGGTATGGGGTGCTAGGCACAAAGGAGCTCCTGCAGCGCACCTACAAGAACCTGGAGCAGCGGGTACAGCTGGAGGTATAGGGCTGGGAGAACAGGGAAAGGGTGGGAGGGGCAGCGTTACAGCAGCCCCCCAGGCTTAGCCCTCTCTTGCAGTGTGACGGGGTGCCTATCTCACTGCCCAGCCTGCAGGGCATTGCTGTCCTCAACATCCCCAGCTATGCTGGGGGCATCAACTTCTGGGGAGGCACCAAGGAGGACAATGTGAGTGCTAGTACCGTGAGACAAGTTGGGTGGTGGGATGTCCTTTCCCCAGTCCTAAGATACCCCAGGGCAGGGGTGTCCCTGCTTTGGGCACACATGGGGGAAAATGGAAGTCTTCATGTGTAGTGGTCCTCTACAGAACTTTGGGGCTCCATCCTTCGATGACAAGAAGCTGGAGGTGGTGGCAGTCTTTGGCAGCATCCAGATGGCCGTGTCACGGGTCATCAACCTGCAGCACCATCGCATTGCACAGGTAGTGGCAAGGTACCCTGTAGGACCACGACTAATGCCTGAAAGCTTTTGGGGCAGCAAGGAAGCCTGAGGCAGTGCAGCTCTGCTCAGCTCAACAGCTATTCATGCCACCCTGGGCTGTCTGCCCCACAGTGCCGCATGGTGAAGATCACCATCCGGGGTGACGAGGGCGTCCCTGTGCAGGTGGATGGAGAGGCCTGGATCCAGCCACCTGGCATCATCAAAATCCAGCACAAGAACAGAGCCCAGATGCTGACAAGGGACCGGGTGAGACTGAGGTGCTCAGCAAGACAATGCTGGGACGTGGGGAGGGATGACCGTCTCAGAGGGGCCATGTCTGTCCCCCGCAGGCATTTGAAAGCACCCTCAAGTCTTGGGAGGACAAGCAGAAGGGGGAGAGCTACCGAGCAGCCACACGGCCACGGCTCAGCTCCCAGCAGTCCATGGAGTACCTGACCGAGGAGGAGAGCAGCCTCTTGCAGCAGGTCTCACAGGTCGCCGAGACCCTCATTGCCAGGTCAGACTGTGGGAAAGGGAATACAGTGGGCACAGGGAGGCCATGCAGAGGTGCCTGCCCAGCCCAGGGGAGTCCTGGCAGCTCCAGCCCCTGTCACCCACAGGATCCATGAGGCAGCCAAGGCTCACAAAGCCATGGAGCAGGAGCTGGCGCATGCAGTCAATGCCAGCTCCCTGGCACTGAGTGAAGCCCTTTCCCACAAAGCTGCTGGCACCTCAGAGGTGAGCAGGGACTGGGAGTGTAAGGCAGCCTTTACTCAGGCCCCGTGGGGCCCTGCCACTCAAGGGGGTACCCCTCTGTGCCCCAGTTTCTCAGCAGGAATATGGCTGTGGAGATGGTGCTGAGCATCAAGGAGCTGTGGGCTGAGACCAGGGCATTCCTGGAAGGGAAGGCGGTGAGTGAGGGGCTGGAGAGCAGCCAAAGCCCCGCAAGGCTGCTACCTGTGGGGGTGGCAGCAGGTTGGGCATGGTCCCTGTCCCCCACAGCTGGACTCGCCGCAGGAGGAGGAGGCACTTCAGGGGCCCCTGACTGTGCTGGGCCAGGAGTTGCAGCGGCTGCTGGACATCCACTGGCTGGGCCCTATTGCCCACCCTGCTGAGGAGGTGGGTGCACAGGGCCTGGGGTCTGGCACAGCCCAGCCTCAGGGAGCTGTAGCATCTCACCAAGCCTGGCTTCTCACAGGAAGGTGCCAGCAAGGGCAGCTTTAAGCTTCGCCTCAACATCCCCAAGCCCAGGAAGGAGAAGGACAAGCTGCAGAAGCAGAAGGCCAACAGTGCGCTCCCAGGTAAAGTGAGCAGTGTGCCAGGGAGAGACAGGTGGTGCAGTCCCTGCTAGAAAGGACCCCTCTGTGCTGACCTATCCCTCAATCTCCTGTCCTGGGGATGCTGGGGAAGAATCCTCAGGAAGGGGGAGCAGGGCTGGCTGGGGGTGGCACCCTTGTCACCAAGAGCCCCTGACAGCTTTTTCTGATATCAGACATGCAGAGCACCCCAACCCCATAACGCCTTGGCTAGGGGGAGAAGGGGGCCCTGGTACAGCTCAGACCTTTGGGTAAGTCCCTTGTCCACAGCTGGGGGTCTAGTTGAGGTGGAGCAGCTCAGGTACTCTGTAAGTAAGCCAAGGAGAGGAGAGACCTCTGCAGCCTGAGCAGTCTATGGCCTCTGGCCCTGCTGGAGTCAAGGGTGGGAGGGGGTATACTGTCTGCTGAGCACAGGCTGCCATCACTGCTGTCTGCCCTGCTGCGTCCCACTGCCTCCACGGGACCCAGCAGTCCACCACTGTGCTTTTCCTCCCTGCTAGCAGACAAGTGGAGCTCCGAGGAGGTGGCAGCTTGGCTGGAAGCGCTTGGTTTAGGGGAATACAGGGACATTTTTGTCCGGCATGACATCCAGGGCTCAGAGTTGATTCTGCTGGAGAGGAGAGACCTTAAGGTACAGCCCCCTTGTGCCTCCTGAGGGACACCCTGCCCTGGGGAGCATGGTGTCCTCCACCCCTCCTCTCCCTATCCCTCCTGGTGGCAGGTTGGCCCTACATCTGGGTCTGCAGAGTTAAGCTTGTGCACAGGGGCGGGGAATCAGGGGAGGAAGGTGGCCTTGGTCCTCCAGCTTGCAGGGCTCCATACACCTGTGCAAAGCAGCATCCAACCCTCACCTCCATTCAGGCATGGGGATGTGCTTTCAAGAGGACAACGGGCTTCAAGCAAGCGCTCTGCTCTAGCAAGGGAGAGTGTGGGGAGCTGGGCTGTGCCTCATCCTCCACCCTGTGGCTTGTCTACCAGCAAGGGCCAAGAGCTGGACCCCTGCAAATACATCACCTCCACTTTCTCTTTCCTGCAGGACCTGGGGATCACCAAAGTGGGCCATATGAAGAGGATCCTTCAGGCCATTAAGGAACTCAGCAACCCGCCCTAGGCTGACAGCAGAGCAGCAGCCCAGCCCAGGTGCTGGGTGGGTGCTGCCCCAGGGAACAGGGGTTGGGTAGGGGAACAGGTCCCTGCCCCTGCCCCATATGTATGGAGCTCACCCTGCTTGCCTCGCTTTAACTCTGTCCCAAGTGACCCTGGAGCCACTGCTTCTCCCCCAGCCTATGGGGCTGGAGACACTGAAGCAGAGGTCTACCCTGATAGGTGTGTGGTCTGACCCCATCAGGGTCACTGTAGGAGCTGGGGCCACCCTCTGTGTGCTCAAGCTGGAGCCAAAGCAAAGTTTCCCCTTCCCCATGTGAGTATTTATGCTGTGTAAATATTTGGAGAGAAGATGCTCATTGCTGCTGCTCGCACAGTGTCATTACTAAGGGGAAGGTGGGGAGGAGGGAATTGAGAATACCTTTCCAGCCTTCACCCCTGAGCTCCCTGCTCCCCACCAGTCACCCTGCTCTCACCCTCTGTCTCATCACGACACAGGGGAGTAGAGTGCTGGAGCTCAGTCTCCAGTGCCAGCATGTACAACAAACACATTTTATTAACAGTTACACATGACTTTTTTTTCCCCCTCCCCCCCCCCTTCCTCAGTTAAAATTACTATTACTTATGTACATGGTACCACCCTGCTTGAGGGTACCCCATTATTTACAAGCTTATTCACAGAGTAGGGCTAGGAGCTAGTGAGTGTCTCCTCGAGCTTGAGCATGTCCATGGGGGTGACTTTGGCAACCTCAAAGAAGACCCTGGAAGGAACACGTTGGCTTAGAGCTCAACCACAGCCCTGACACCCATCCACCAGTGCTCCCAGATCCCTACAGAGCCCCAGGGTGCATGCTGGTGGTGTCACTCCCTGAGACAGAGCCCCATGACTCTCACCTGTGTGAGTACTTGCTGCGCACAGCGTTCAGCTTGCCACGGGGCTGGTATGTGAGCAGGAAATTCAGCCTCTTCACCAGGGGGTGCAGGTCCTGGGCACTGTACCCACTGTAGTACTCCAGTGTAGGAGTCTGCAAGAGGACAGCAGGGCTAAGCCGTGTCTCCTCAGTGACAGGACAGCCATCATCTTCCCTGCCCAGCATCCAAATCTGATCACATCACCCCACTCACTAGTCCACTGGGTCCCCCTGCAGTGCCTCCCATGGTGCCTCAGCAGGGACAGTACTCACCCAGCCCCCGAGGTTCTTCATGGTAAGGGCCAGCAGCAGGCAGCTGGCAGCCAGCTTCGAGGGGCTCTCGCAGGCATAGTCGTACTCCTGCAGGGTCATCTCGCAGAGGAAGCGGGCCAGCGTCAGTGTCTCCATGGTGGCACGGGCACACTACATCCGGTGGCAGGGAAAGGCTCAGCCTTTTGAGCAATGCTGCTACCCTTCCCAACCTTTCTAGGATCTAGAATGCTGCCTCTGGGGCACAGGACAGAGATCCCACACACTCAGCCAACCCAGACCACCATCCTCACACCCCTGAACCCTTTTGAGGGGACCTGGACGAAGTTTCCTTGCTGCCAACTGGAAGCCTGAAGCCCCAGCAATGCAAGTCACTGTCCCCTGGAGCCAACAGAAGGGGTGCCTGGGGGCACCCAGCCCACCCTCCGAAAGCGCTCACCTTGGCAAAGCGCCGCAGGAAGCGGTAGGGGATGGGGATGTTGATGTCGAACTTGAGGGTGCTGAGGATGCTCATCTCCATAGCAATAAGCTCCTCCCGCTTGTAGGCATCATCACAGATATAGAGAAAGTCATCCACACATGGAGGGCACCGCTCCTGTAGGGGCACAACCGCTCAGCACCCCATTGGGGGCTCGTCCTGGCCTCACTCAGGAGATCCTGGCCATCCTGCAGGCCCTGTAAGTGTTCACGTGCTGCTGGACTCAGCAAGGACTCTTAACACCCTGTAGGACTTTTGTGATGTCCATGCTCACCCAGCCCTTGGCTTGAGCCCCATGCCTGCATTAAGTAAAGTAAGGTATCCTGCTGGTCTGTGCAGAGCAGAGAGAAGCTGGCTCTCCAGTGACAGCAGGACACAGGTTTCAGCCCATCATGACTGTGTTTGCAGCCCTTGGGACAGGAAGAAGGAAGATGACAGACATGCCACCCTGGCAGCTCTCAGGGCAGTAACCTGGCCTTCTCTATAACCCCCCAGGGACCATAGAGGCACAGCCCCTCTGCCCCTGCACCCCAGGAGAGCACACAAAGAGTCACCTCAAATTTGGAGGCAATGAGGATGGCAGTGGAGCCGATGAGCTGCAACTTCTCCCTCATGCTCACCACCTCCACCAGATAGTGGTCCACTAGCTTCACAGCCAGGTACAGTGTCTCATGGTTCAGCTCAAAGTTCTCCTGCAAGAATGAGAGTGGGGCTGAGAACAGAGTGTCAGACAGAAGTTAGGCCTGGCCAGCTCTTTCCAGCTCTCACAGAGGCCAGGGGTGCCTATGGGCCAGGCTCAGAGGGCAGGATGTAGGCTCATCCCTAGCCCACACAGGGGGAGGATCAGCTCTGCACTGGGAATGTTTGCAGGAGCCTCTGCCAGCACACTGAGGTCACACATGCCAAAGGCAGCATGGGGGCTGCTCTGCAGAAAGCTGTGCCCTCTCACCTGCACCTCCACCATCCAGTCCACAAGGATAGCACGCATGTCCCCACTGATGTCCGTCTGCTTCTCCATGTAGTCAGGAAGCAGGAATTTTTCCTGACAAAGAACCGGCTGTCAGGGACAGGGCAAACATCCCCATCCTCAAAGAAGCCCCTTCTCACCCTGTGCAGTCCCCTTCCAGGTGGTCAGAGCCTCTGAGCAGTCAGTGGCCCTGCCTGCAGTCACTCCACATGCCTGGACAGGCATCACCCACCTCTCTCTCCCGCATGTATTCAAAGATCTCCTTGGCATACTCTGCATTGGCGTAGGGGTCACCCAGCTGCTCCTTATCAATGTCCTCCACTGCTGGCACCTGCTGGCATGGAAGAGGCAGCAGTAAGGGGGAGGCTGTGAGTGCCAGTCACCTTCTCAGGGCAAGGCTCCTCTGCACCTCCCTTTTCCTACCTGCCCTCATCACCCTGCAGTCCCTGCCCCGCTCTTTCCCAGGGGAGGATTCTTGAAGGAAGATGGTGGTGCACTTTGCCCCCCTCCCCAGCTTTCCATCACCCTGGCTGAAGTCTCTCCAAGGCCCAGAGCACTGCCTGGTGCCCAAGTACCACCAGCGGCAGCCACAGACCGGTGCTGTGATGGGCCTGGGGCAATGCTCGAGCCCAGGGTCCTTACCTTCTGCTCAGGAGGCTTTAGTTCCTGTACAGACACTGGCTTCTCTGGCACAGGATCCACTTTGGGCTCTACAGGAGCTGTTGGGGGAGTTTTCTTCATTGACCTGGGAAGGACAAGAGCATAAAATCATTACTGGAAGAAGACCAAATTTCTTGGCTGAAAAGGGCCTTCCAGACACTCTTGCTGCTTCAGGAAGGGGCAAAACCACCCCTAAAATATCCCCACAGACTCCTAGAACAATTTAGGTTGGAAAAGACCTTTAAAGATATTGAGGACAACAGTTCCCCCAGCACTGCTATGCCCACCACTAAACCATGTCCCCAAGGGCCACATCCACATGACTTTTAAATCCTTCCATGGAAGGTGACTCTATAGCTGTCCTGGGCAGCCTGTGCCAGGGGAAGATTTTTTTCCCCTCATACCCATCCTAACTCTCCCCTGCCACAACCTGATGCCATTTATAGTAGATATACTATTTCCCTCCTGCATCTGGCTCAGCCTCCATCACCCAAGGGAAGCCCCTACTACTTGTCCTCATGGGACAAGTTTGCAGCAAACCCCTGCCCCCAGCTACTCACTTTTTTAGGTTGATTTCGTTGTTCTTGGCCACCCCTAAGGCATTATGTGCCTTCTGCACCTTGGGTGGGGCAACCTTCACAGCCTCCTTCTTCCCTGCCACCACCTGGTTCTTGCGAGCCTGTTTGGGTCAGGACAGGGGTGTAAAGGGGCTGCACAGTGGAAAGCAAGATATGCCCTGCAGGGAGACCTCTCTTCTCCCTAATGGGCATGGGGTATGCCCCCCCCACCATGGGGAGCTTACAGGGCACACCAGAGCCCCCACCCTCACAGAAGCACTCACATTGGTGATGTCTCCGAATGCTGATCTCTTCTTGGGCCCGCCCTGGGGTGAGGACGAAGACCTCTTCGCATGACAGCTCTCCTCCTGCAATAGAGGCTGTTAGAAGCTGGTGGTCAGCTGCCCCACAGGAGCCCCCCGACAGCCCTTGCTTGGCTCGGTGCTCACCTTCTCAGGGTCGAAATTCTCTGCAGCAGGGCCTACCTTGCCTGCTCGGGGCTGCTTGGTGGTCAGCATCTTGGCATTGCGTGGCAAGGGCACCCTCTCCCTGGGTCTCTGTGAGCAAGCTGGGGGCAAAGCATGATGTGATGGAGGCTGCTGCCCACCTGCCTCCAGGGACAGCCTCCCAGCTTGGGGCAGCACAGCGGGACGTTTGTCCCTCCTGCGGGTTAGCACAGCAGGACTGACGCCTTTCCTGAGCATGGCATGTGGGTGGTGCCCCAAGACAAGCCCAGGTGAGGGACAAATCTGGCTGGGTGCTCCCAGGGAGGAAGGGACACAGACCTCAAAGACCACCACCAAAAGCACTCTGCTGGGTGAGGTGGTAGGGGGGACAGGCAATTCCCACATTCCTGCATCCCAGAGAAGGATGCAAGGGCTTGCACTTCCTCGGAGATCCCCACTCTCCCACAACCCTCAGGGTCCCCTGGGGGAGTCGGGAGTCCCAAAATTCCCCTCTCTCCTGCATTCCCCGGAGTTCCCAGGGGAGCTGGGTATCTTGGAAGCCCTTACTCCCTTGCACCCTCCAGGGTCCCCACGCCTGCCACCAACTACAAGTCCCAGCGCTGCCCACTCCCCCGCAGCCCTCGGAAGCCCCACTCACCCATAACCGGGGGGAATCCCCCTCACTCAGTCATGCCCGAGGTGTCCCCTCCCCACTCACCCATGCCCGGGATGCGCTCTCCCCACTCACCCATGCCCCGGGTGTCCCCTCCCCAATTACCCATGTCCCAAAGTGTCTCCTCCCCACTCACCCATGCCCGGGGTGTCCCGCTCCCCACTCACTCACCCATGCCCGCTCGGCTGTGCCCGCACCTGCGGCCCCGGCGCTTTTGAAAGTAGCAGTTCGGTAGCGGCCGGCCAGCACTGGCCGAGCCTCGCCCAATCAGAGAGCGAGGCGGTGCCAGGCGGCGACCAATCAGCGGGCGCAGAGGGATGCAGTTGCTAAGGGGCAGGGCGGCAGGGTTTAAAATTCAACGCCAGTGACCAATGGAAAGGCGAGCATGCGGCGGGGGCGGGGCAAGCGCCGGGCCGGGCGGGCAGTGATTGGTGGGAGCGGGCGCCGTTTAAATCTGTTCTGCGGCCGCGGCGGGGCTGGCATGGCGGCGGGGCCGGCATGGCGGCGGGGCCGGCATGGTGGCCGGGCCGCGGGGTGGCGGCGCAGGGGGAGCGGCCGCGGCCTTGCTGTCGTTCGCGGCGGGTGGAGCGGCCTCCACTGCCTCCGTCCGCAGCCGAGGCTGTGCGTCCCAGACCTCGGGGCTGTCCTTTCCCACCGGGCTGGGGAACTCTGGTTTGGGGGACGGGATGTGCTGGCCGTGCACCTTCCCTGACCCAGTGTCGGGAACAGAGGGCTCGGATCGTTTGGATAATCACAGGACGGTTTGGGTGGGGAGGGACCTTAAGCTCAAGCCGTTCCACCCCCTGCCATGGGCGGAGACACCTTCCACTGTCCCAGGCTGCTCCCAGCCCCAGTGTCCAGCCTGGCCTTGGACACTGCCAGGGAGCCAGGGGCAGCCACAGCTGCTCTGGGCACCTATGCCAGGGCCTGCCCATCCTCACGGCGAAGATATTTTTCTTTTACCTAGTCTAACCTTACTTTCACTGTCTGAGGTAGCACAGGAGCACTGTTCATGTGGTGTCCTACAGGCATGAGTGACCAAGTTCAGGGTGAGGCTCACTGGGACTGCCCCATCATCTACAGTGACCAGGACAGGGTCAAAGCTACCAAGGCACACGTCACAGTCACTGTACTATGGGGTTGTGTGAGATACCGGCCACTTATCCAACATCTGCTGAGGGTAAGAGCACTCCATGTGTATCAAGGACCAGCCTTGAGGGCATTGCAGTTCTTGGGGAGACCCCTGCCATGCAGCCAGGCTGCTGGGCAGGGAGAGCTCGGAAAAGGCTCGCTCAGGCTGTCAGTTGGCTTGAAGTCAATTTCCATGTATCGGGAAAGGAATGCATGAGACTCCTCACACCCACAGCTTGCTTTGTTCCTTGATAAACTAGACTTGGAAAAGCCACCCACTTTTCATGTGTGAAACACGTGATCCATATTTGTATACTGGATGCTCGCTGTATCACTCTGCTCCTTTGTGAGTTTCCAGCACAGTTCTCTGCTCTTGTGCCACTACCATGCAGTGGTCCTGTGCCCTCAGCAGCTCTTGGGGGCTTTAGCACTATGCTGATCTCTGGCATAAGTGAAGCCCTCTCTGAGGTAAACTCAGCAGAGCTCAACATTGCAGCAGAGGAGAGCTTCCCCTGGCCCAGAAAAACCTTTCAAATTCCTAAGTTTAACCCAAGAACATCCTTTCAGATAATCACACACCCATGTGCTGCTATTGTGAGTGGAGCTGACGAACCCTGACTAGGGAAACACAGCAGTGCCAGCATCTGAGATTTAAACCTGCTGCCCAAGGGCTAGTGGGCAGGATGAGGCACATGGCTTGCATGCATGCTGCACACCTGCTACATGCGGGCAACTCTGCCACATCTCCAGCAGAAAGACCTGGACCATGGACAGCCAAGAGCAGAATTCTGCTCACAGGTTCAGTGGAGGTTTAAACCTGGGTCCCACAGATCTTGGGTCCCTTCAGTCCCCAAAACTGGTCAGGGTTGCTGCAGCTCCAGCCCACCTTGTTCCCTCCTTGGCCACTTGTCCTCTCCAGCCCCAACTCCCTCAGTGTCACTGCTTCTGTCTTTGGCCTGGGGGCTTCCTGAGGCTTGCTTGCTGTTGGTTTGGGATCCTGTGGGATCCAGGTGCCTGCCTTTCCCTATGCATGTTAAGGCAGTGCATAGCCTGGCCAAAAGTACAAGTTGGGTGAATACTAGCCAGGCAGAGCCAGAACACATCCCACTGCCAGTGGTTATCCTGTGGGATAAGATCCTCAGCCAAAACTCCCATCCAAGTCTGCCCACAGCTCTGTGGAGGCTGGGAGGAACTCTCTGCTTTGGGATAGGTTCACGTCTGTCTATCCTGCCCAAGCTTGGCACTGGGAAGCTGGCTTTTCCAGTCTCCAAAGCACTGCCATGCCGGTGCTTCTGGCAAAGCTCTTGGGAATCCCAGCCCTGCTGCAGGGGTGTGACTCCCACCACGCAAGCTGGAATTGCCCCTGGACATGGGGCGTGTGGGAGAAAAAATGAGGAGAGCAAGAATTGCAAGGTGAAGCCATGGGTGTGCAGCAGGACCTGTGGCAGCTGTCCAAGCATCGAGGCAAGGCTGTGGTCTCAGTCCTGCTCACAATCTATGGATACTGGGGGCCAGCTGGAGGTGAGACCTCTGCAAGCTCTCCTTGGGCTCTGACATTCCCTCAGCAACACCCCAAATCAGGTAGAATGCAGGTCCTTGGCTCCTCCCACTAGACTCTGCTGTGTGCTGGCTCAAGAGCATTTGTGCCTGGCATGTCCCTTTTGCGAGGAGAGCTGGGTTGCTGTTTCCATCCAGCCTCTTCCCACAGCACTAAAAAAGCCTGTAGTGCCTTTTTGAGTTGGAGCAGACCCCAGCCCCAGCCTGGCTTCCTGGCACCGCAGGACTGCCGAGAAGCCCCTCTGCATGGTATCTGGGAACCTTTGCTCCAGGGTTGCTTACCAGATGGGAAGCCCCAGGCTGAAGAAGAGCAGCAAGGATAGGGAAGCATCATTCCTGGGACCCAGATGGACTGTTTTTCCCCTTTCCCTTCCCCTTATTCTTTCCTGTGGTGAAACAGGCCCAACTTGTTGCTTCCCATGGCCCAGTGCCAGAAGTGCTGGTGAGAAGCAAGGTACTTCTCTGCACAGGGAGGGCTGAGCTTTGCCTCTTCCTTTTCCCCCTTTTCATTACTAATGACCAGGGTCAGGGAGAGATATTGTGCCTAAGAGCTGTTGCATTTATTGACTGGAAAAAAAAAACACAGCAAGTTAAAACTTGGGGCTCTCCTGCCACTGGGGAAAGTAGAGAAGAAAGCATAGAGCAACACGGGGTGACAGAGCTCCTGAATGCTTGCAGGGAGGTGAGAGCCTGTGTTGTGCTGAACTGCCAGTGGCCCCAGCCTGGGGAGTAGCTCCCTTGGCACAGCAGGGCTGCATGGCATGCACCATGGTGGGGCTGTGCTGGTGATGCCTGTTGTGCTTGCACACCCACTCCACCTGCCTCTCCCTATGTCCTGGCCATTCCTGCCTCTCTGCTGCTGACACAGTGCCTGAGTGCAGGGTGTGTTTGCAGCACCAGGAGTGGAAGCTAGCACCCAAGCAGGAATAGGAGCAAGCAGCCCCAAAGGGCTCAGGGTGGGCTTGGCACAGCTGATCAGGGTTAAACTCTAGAGCCAGAAAATGCAAGCTGAGAACAGGGAGGTTAGGTTAGGGTTAGTGGCGTCTGTGGCAAAGGAGCCCATGGCCCACAGAACCATGACACAGCCCCTCATCACACCGAGGGTCTGCATGTCACCCCCAGGTTAGAGGTTTCCATGCTGGTGGAGCAGTGGGCTGATGGACACACTGGGGCTGCCAGACCCTGCTGCTGCTCAGGATGTCCAGTCACCCCAAGGAGCCCAAACTCTTACGTCTCTCTGATGTTGGATCCCACTGAGCCTGCACCCCTCTGCTGCCCTCCAGCCATTTTCTTCCAGTTCTTATTTGGTGGCCGATTTGATCTTGTGTATGGCATATGGGCTTGACTCCTTGGGCATCCAGATCTCCTCCCCACTGTGGCCCTGGTGCTCCATTGCTCCCTCCATAGCTGCCGTCAGCTCAGGGCTGAAGATGCTGTCAGTGGCCCGGTAGGTGCGGGTGAGGCGGCGGAAGGAGGAGTCTGAGGAGCTGTCATCAGGGACATCTTCATCCTGCTCATCCCGCAGCTTGGTCCTGCCCAGCTCTGAGCTGCTCCCCAGCTCTGTGTCTTTGAGAGCCTCCCCCACCTCCTGGAGGAAGGTTGTTCTGGGGCTGATGATGCACAGCAGCAGCATGAGGCCTCCTGAGACTCCACAAAGAAAGTAGAGGGCAACTTTCTCTGGGACACCTGAAGGGAGAAGGAAAGAAAGACACCAGGGTACAAACTGCTCTGCAGTCTGTGGGGTATCAGTGCCTGCAAAGCCCCTCTGCCAGGCATATGGGAGTAAGAGGAAGGGAGCAGGGATGCCCTCACCACTCAGGCTGCAGAGACAGGACAGATCCTGCCCCAGTGATCATGGAAGTATTACTTAGAGCCTCATCAGCACCCGCCAGTCCTGAAATGGGCCTTTTCCCAAAGGAAACCTCCACTGGGATGCAGGGTAGGCAGAGCAGGGGAAAGAATAATCCCTTGGGGAATTAAATGAGTAATTTCCTCTGGCAAAGGAAATTTTTGCCTGCAGAGAGGTGGTCTCCATCAGTGCCTGCAGATAGGGCAGGAAGGAAAAGCCTCAGTGGATAATCTGGCCTGTTGGAAAAGGAAGGTCCACAGGCAGGACTGTAGCCACACCGTGACTCTTGATGCTGTGAGACTTTGAGGCTCGTTCCGCCTCTGAGTTCCCGCCCTACCTGTCCACCCCAAACCCAGCATGGGTGCTTGGTGCCCTGCTCCTTTGTGTGCCTGTTGGCCCTGCTGGAGAGGTTTGGGGCCTGGCTGCCTCTGAGATGAGCCCTGGGTTGAGCTGGGGCCATCCGGGATGTCAGCCACCCCCCAGCCTGTCCTGTTTCCCCAGGTGCTGCATGAGACCCAGGGAGGGCACATACCCCAAAGGTGAGCAAAAGCTGCCAGAGAGCTAGTAAAAATCATGCGGTCTTCCCGGAGCCTGGAGAACCTGGGCCCTTTGTACCAGCCACCTGCAGTGACAAGGGGATGCAGGCTGAGGCACGAGGTGCTCTCTGCCCCGTGTCCCGGCTGCCTGCTCCTGCCTGTCCTTCCCCACACTGCACTCCATCCTTCCTGCACAAGTGCTCTGCTGTCCACAGGGATGACCCTGTGTGTCTTCCTCTCCCCTGCTCGCAGCAGATGCCATCTCCATCCCCTCAGAATGGGCACTGACCAAGGGATGGCTTCCACCATGGGACAGGGATGCTAGGCTGGAGTTGGTACCAGGCATGCAGACAAACCATGGAAGGGCTGGTTCACCCGAGCACAGACACGGTGCCACACTGCTTGTGCTGTAACCTTCCTCCCCCCACATTACCGTGCATGTAATCCGAGAGCAGGAAGGGGTCCGAGGTGTCAGGGCCCACCTCCTCCAGCAGCTGCTTGGGCACTGCAAGGAGAGCACACACCAAGCATCACCCCCCTGCTCCTCCCCTGCAGCCCCTGCCTCCCTGGGGAGCCCCATGCCCCTGCCTGCCTGGCATGGGGTAGGCAGAGCAGACACTCCACCAGGGGCCCCTGTGCCCCTGGCTCCGTGGGGAGCTCTCACCACAGGTGTAAGAGACTCGCAGCTGCTTCTTCATGCCGGGGAGGCACGGGTCCCCGAAGGTGGCCTTGTCAGCAGCCACGGTGCAGTTCCCCTTGCGGTGGCACTTCTTGAAGACCCTGCGCAGAGCGTCTGGAGCCACACATTCTGCAGAGACATGAGGCATGGACCCATGGGCAGAGCTGCCTGCCCCTCCCTGCTGGGCATCAGCCAGCAGAGGCCAGGGGACACAGGTACAGCCCAGAGGTAGACTTGTGCCATGCTCTGTGCATGATTACTGCCCCATTTCTGTCTCAAACCGTTCTGGCATACCTATATGGGGTTCTCCAGTGTTCAAGGCATCACATTCTGGTTTGCCCCGCAGGAATCGTCCATAACTTGCAGAATAAATGGCCAGGATGGACTTTGGTCGACACTGCAGCCTGAGCTTGTCATTCTCGCACACGGTCTTGACCCGATGGTTCCCTAGGGAGTGACATTGCTGAGTGCCCCAATGCATCCTGAATCACCTCTCTTAGGCCAAGGGAAGGGTTGAAAGAGGGCTGCGAGGTGCAGGAGCAGCCATGCTCTCCTTCCTGCACCTTTCTGAGCAGCTGAGGTCAGGGAGAGCCCGTGCAGTATTGCCCAGACCGTGCTCCACCTCACCTGGCTGGCACTTGTAGGAAGCGATGAGATACTTGTGTGTCCCAGGGCATGGGTCTGGCCCAAAGACCTGGCTGTGCACTGAGAACTGGCACCACTGCTGGTCCTGGCACTCAGCCAGCAGCTTCTGGAGGGGAGAGTGCAACAGGTGTGAGTTGGGTGAGAAGTCCTGAGGCTGTTCTCACCTCCTGTGCATCAGTGCTTTCACCATGCTCAGGGAAGTGGCCTCTCACCCCACCCAAGTGTCCCATAGCTGCTCCTGGCCACCCCTGATGCAGACATCCCAATTCCAGTGCCCGTTCCTGAACCAGTTCCCCTCTGCACCCACAGTGAGCTGTGTGCCCTACACAGCTGCTACTACCTGTGCTGGCATCCCAGTACCATGCCATGCTGTGCCATCCCATCCCAGTACCATGCCGTGCCATCCCATCCCATCTCATCCCAGTACCATGCCATGCCATGCCATCCTATCCCATCCCATCCCATCCCATCCCATCCCATCCCATCCCATCCCATCCCATCCCATCCCATCCCATCCCAGTACCATGCCATCCCACTACCATCCCATCCCATCCCATCCCAGTACCATGCCGTGCCATCCCACTGACACGCCGCCAGCTCGCGTCCCGCAGTCCGTGCAATGTCCCCGCGCGGCCGCAAGGTGGGGAGCAGGGCTCACCCACGGGCCGGTCGGGCCCCGCCCGTGGCCGAGTGGCCGCGGCCCCTCTCCCCTCCTGCACACGCGGCCCGCCCGCGAGTGGCCGCGCCGGGCCCTCGGCTCTGGCAGGAGTCCCTGGGTAGCCCGGCCTTGGCTGGCTGTGGGACTCCCTGCCCCTGTGTCCCCCTCTTTGCCCCCACAAGTCCCACGGCAGTAGCTCCGCAGCGGAGCAGAGGCTGCCGGCAGAAGGGAGAGGTTTATTCCCTTGTTACCGCTTCGTGACCCAGGCCCGGGGATCCCAGCACGCAAAACGGAGCCCCTTCTTATCTCTTCTTCCCCTCCTCTGTCCCTGTCCCTCCCGCCCAGCTCAGGACTGAGCCTCCACTTGGTCTTCACTAGCTGCCAGAAGGGAAATTCACTAAGGAAACACAAGCAATCTCTCCTCCCAGTTGCTGCCTAGAGTGGAGCCTTGGCAGCAGCTTCGCTCTCTGCCCTCCCGAAATCCCAGCTCCTTTAGCAGCAGCGGGTATTCCAGCCCTGTGCCAGCATGGCCACCCCACCGTTTACCTAGTGTGAACCTGAGTTATACAGACCTGCTCTCAGACCTGCCCCTCAGTTTCCAAGCACCCGTGCCAGGCCATACTCTCCATCCTACAGAGAGGGGGACCCTGACCTGCGTTTGCAGGGTGGCTCATGGGACCAGCCACCATGCTGTGCCAGCATGGTCTGGCTTGGTGCTTGCAGAGCTCCTGGAACATGCAGGATCCCAGAAGGGGATGTATGGTTGGAGCAGGACCAGGCAGGAAAGCCCTGTGAGCTCCTAAGCAGGGCACTGGCTCATTCCCTTTTCTTGTAGGCAGTTGCAGCCACTGGCTCTGCAGCAGGTTTGCCCTGGCCCTAGCAAGGAGCTGGAACAGGGTCTTAGAAAAGCAGCATATGAAACGATGTTCCCATCGAGGGACCTAGGCATCAGCTTTGAGGAGGTTTCATCCCTTTTCTTATGTCAGCCTCTGCTTTCCTACCCTTCCCCTGCACCAACTGCTGCCATCAAACAGGCGCCCCTCTGGTCCACTTCACTGATCCAGTCCCTGGGAGCTGCCAGCGCGGATGGTTGCTGCTTCTGGCTGGGCAAGAGCCAAGCTCTGTGCTAACCCCAGTGGATGCAGCCACAGGGGTGAGTGCAGCAGCTCAGGGGGTCCTGCCTCACTTCATGGGCCCAACAGCCTGGGCAGAGCCCCTCTCCCAGAAGCCAGCCCCAGATGCCAGGGCATTCTGTGAGCCTGCTGCTTCCTGTGGGATTGCTCCAAAAGCCATCTCAGGACACAGCAGTGCCTCCTGCCAGGCTCTGCTCCGGAACACATGGCAGAACATCTCTTCCACCCTTCCAAAACTTCCAAAAACGGTCTAGGAAAAGAGCCCCACAGTGAATCACAGATGATACAAAACTGTGAGGAATTGTTGACTCCGTGGAAGGCAGAGAGGCCCCACAGAGAGACCTCAAGAAATTAGAGAACTGTGCAATCACCAACCATAGGAAATTCAGCAAGGGAAACTGGTGGATTCTGCACCTGGGAAGGGGCAACCCTGGGTGTATGGACAAACTGGGGAATTTGATGTTTGAAAGCAGTGCTGCAGCAAGGGACCTGCGGGTCCTCGTCAACAACGACCTGAATATTAGTCAGCAGTGCCCTGGCAGCCAGGAGAGCCAACCTCGTCCTGGGGGGGCATCAGGCTCAGCCAGGTCAAGGAGGGGATTGTACCTCTCTGCTCTGCATGGGGCAGCCTCACTTTGAATATTGTGCGTAGTTTTGGTCACTGTAATATAAGAAAGATATTACACTATTAGCGTCCAAAGGAGGGCAACAAATACTGTGAAGGGCCTTCGGGGGGAAGCCTTATGAGGACTGGCTGAAGATACTTGGCCTGTTCAGCCTGGAGGAGTCTGAGGGAGTCCTCATTTCAGTCTACAATTTCCTCATGAAGGGAAGAAAAGGAGCAAGCACTGATCTTTCCTCTGTGGTGACCAGTGACAGGACCCAAGGGAATGGGCTGAAGTTGTGTCAGGGCAGGTTTAGGCTGGTTATTAGAAAAAGGTTCCTCTCACAGAGGGTGGTTTGGAACAGGCTCCCCAGAGAAGTGGTCTCAACACCAAGCCTAACAGAGTTCAAGAAGTGTTTGTGATTTTTTGATTCCATGATTCTGTAATCCCTATGCTGATGGAAACCTCATTGCCTGCAGCCCCCCAGCCCCAGCAGGCAGCTCAGTGATGTGGAGACAGAGGGCTGTGCAGCCTGGCCCCTGGGATCCCTCCCTTACCAGGTGGGCAGTGGCAGACGTGCATTCGGTGCTCTCCTGGGAGGCATTGTCGGGGCTGGGGCAAAGGTTGGTGCTGGGCACTCGACGCCCATAGAAGGCCCCGAGGATGCTGATGGTGGTTTTGCGAGGGCAGACGATGAGGAGCTGCTCTCCATCACAGGTGTGGGCAGTGTGGTTCCTCAGCACCTTGCGCAGGTACCCTGGAAGGGGAAAGCAGGGGTGGCATTGTCCAGAGGAGACACCAGAGCCACGGCAGTGGTGGCACTTGGGCACCCAAGTGCTGGTGGCAGTGAGGATATCTTGAGATGAGGCACTGATGGGGTGAACAAGATCAGAGCAGGACAGCAGCAGAGAAGATGGGCCTGTAGCAAACCTTGCATACAGCATTGCTGCCAGGAGCCTGGAAAGCAGCACAGAATACCTGACCTGGTTAGCAACAGGAAAGGAAAGATGGAGGCAGTACAGCAAGCCAGAGAAGATGGGGAAATCCTGTAAGAAGCTGTCAAGTGTTTAGGAAAAATCAAGCTTGTTATGGAGTCATGGTGAAAAGAGAACAAGAGTGAGCCAGAGATGGTCCCCCGGTGATGATCCCTGGAGTCAGGGTGAGGAGGATGCACTCTGTCACAAGTTGAGCCATGAGTTGGATGAGAGAAGGGTCCAGGGGCTGCTACAAGCTCCCACAGCTGGCTAGGTCAGTATGGATGAGTGTGAGCCACAAAGTCATCACTTGAGCCCGGCTGGCCTCAGGTCTCTGCTGAAGAAGCCCAGTGTGTTGGTGCAAACTGTTCCTGGCCCACAACCCTTTCAATGGGCACTGGCCCTTCCCTCCTGGAATCCCCATCACAGAATGCTTCTTTCTTTCAATCCTGCCTAGTTCGTGTCCCAAACTACTGCCCCTGTTGTTTTCCCTAAAAGGGACAACAAAGTGGGACTGTCCTGTCCAGTCTCTCTAAGGGCTTAACATGCAGCATTGGCTCCAGTTGGCATTGGCTGTACTGGGCGGGCATGGAAGCTGTTTTAGTAAGAGCTGTTCAAGCTGCCAGGTGCTCTGAGCAGGTACCACCTGCTAGAGAAGGCTGAGGAAGCAAGAAAAGCTGACAAAATGCCCTGAATGAAGCACTTTACATCTTTGAATAAAACAAAAGCAAAGGGAAAGCATCATTTTGAGGCTTGGGACATTGCAGCAGGGCAATGTGGGGCTTCTGAGCAGATCACAGACCCCAGACCCCAGCTCTGGGGTCTATGGAGGAACTTGCACCTCAGCCCCAGGCCAGTGCTGGGGCCCAGGGCAGGACATGCACCCTCTCCCCCAAACCCCAGTGTGTCAAACTCCCCCAAATCAAGACAAGAAGGTGGGAGCACTAGCTCCCCCACCCCCCTCTGCAAACTGGTGCCAGGCTCAGCAACACAAAGGGCCCCTTTCACCTTCAGTGCTGCCACTAACCCCTCAGCATCTGCAGTCAGCATCCCTCCCTGGGATGTCAGCGGGTGCAGCTGGGAGCTGCCTCCAGCCTGGAGTTAATGTCTCCCTTGGCATTATCGCTCACAAGCTGGGATGAGCAAGTGGGTGGCCACAGCATCCCAGAAGCAAGCCCTTGATTGCTTCTCTGCATGCTGGAGGAGAGAGAAAAGGAGAGGTACAGGAGGGTAGATGGTAGTAGACAAGGTGTTCTAGCCAGGTCAAAGCTCCAGTGTGATGCAAAGATGCTCTTTGGATGGCACAGAGCTGGATCACACCCTTGGAGTGCAGTGCTCACGAAGAGGGGACAGGACAAACCTCTCCTCTGGTTGCCCCATATCACTGGATTCTGGGGGCTGTGAGCAGCACAGGACCCTGTCCAGGCTGCCAGCCCCCATCCCCTTCCTCTGCATCCCCTGCAGCAGTCCCACACGTGCAGCCAACCCCACACCTGGCAGCAGTCAGATGCTCCTGAAGGTTTCAGAGCCACCCTGGCCTTGACCTCTGCCTAGCACTGACTCCAAACCCACCTGCCTATACCCAACACTGCTGGATGTAGGGCTGCCTAAACTCCCCGCTGCTGGGCAGCCTTGGATGCAGAGGGCTCAGACAAATCCTACGGATGGCAGGGAACTCAGGGGAGAAATATGAGAAGAAATAGGTTTCCCCAAATCCAGCCTTGAGGCAACCACCCTGTTCTGCTGTCATGCCGGCTGTAGGCACCAGTGGTTTGTATTTTAAAACTGAGGCTGAAACATTGCCATGGGTGCAGAGGTTTCTCCATCACACTCTTTTTGGCCAGTGAGCAGTTGTGAAGATGTTTTTTTGGGTGGAGCCATGTCAAGGAGGCTGTAGGCAGACTGTGATTCGTGCCAGTACAGCTGACTCAGTCTCCGGTGCGGTGGTTGTGCCATTAGCTCTGCCCAGATGAAACCACATCCTCCTCACTACAGCGCACCCTGCAGCCTCAGGCTGTCACCCACCTGGGCTCGGCTGAGCAGATGGAAGCTGTGCCTGGCTGTTTCCAGATGATCCCTGGGGAATGCGTGGTGCCCAGCCCGCCTGCACCTGTCCTGACTGTTCAAAGAGCTGGGACAGAAGGGATCCCAAATTTGTGCCTTGTCTACATCTATAAGCATCACCGGCATGGCCCTGGGGAGAGCTTCTGGCCCATGCTGTATCTTGTGGCAGGGGACCCTGCAGCACCCCGGCTCACGAGTGGCTCTAGCTGGGGCACAGCCACCAGCTCCGTCTAGGGACCAGGTACAGCTTCAACCCAACTCTTCCCCCTCCCCTTCTCAGAGCAGGGAAGGCTGGCAGGGCAGCCCTGGGTGCTCCTTCAGCTCTACACACTGCCCAGCACCGAGGACATGAGCATCGTGGCTGAGGGGATGCTCAGCAAAGCTCAGGGGCTGGCTTGATATTTGTTTCTTTGCATTTCTGCCTGCAAACTATCCAAGAGAGCACAGCAGAGCTGGGAAGCCACTCTCATGCACACCAGGGCTGTGGGATGTGTGCACTGCGTTTTCAGAGAGCAGCCCTATGTGGAGATAAAGAAATCCCAGCATTCTGGGGAAACTCACTCTGGCCTGCCATGGTTTATACCTCATTGTCCCTACCCCACCAAACTGCTGTCGCTTTGCCCTCCCATCATACCAGCGCGGTTCTCGGCATCCCCCTCCTCCCCGCCTTCACCCTGACTCACCGGACAGCTCCGGGCTGGCCTCCAGACGCGCAGCAAAGCAGAGGAGCACCACGGTTACCGCCGGCCGGAGCAGCCTGGCCATGGCACAGCCGCTGTGTCCCACCCGGCAGCTGGCACCAGCCGGGGCCTCGGCGGCGGGTGGTGCCCGCGGGGCTGACCCTGCGTCGGGACAATGGCTCGCTTCTCTGCCCTGCCGAAGTCCCGAGGCTCGGCGGGCACATGTGCCCTCACTCTTAGCCTGCTGCCCAGGGCCAGAGGCTGCTCGGGACAGCTGGGTCACTCTCAGCACAGAAACACTTCCCCCAGGCCACCCTGTTAGAGGTGAGCCGTGCCTTGGCATCCCATAGCTGGCAGAGAAACTGGCAGCCTCTTCCCTCCCACCTCTGTTCCCCCTGGGCAGAGGAACAGGGCTTGACAAGGTTTCCAAAGTGCCCCGAGCTTTCTCCCAGACACGGTGAGACAGAAATCCAGATAAATGTGTGCTGTAATCTCAATCTCGGCAAATGTCCGGCCATTCACTCTGTGAGGAGGAAGGGAAAGGCTCCCTGAACTGCCTCCCAGGCGGCTGTTCCTGCAGGAAAGACAAACACCCTGCACCCAACAGTGTGGGAAAGGACCTCTCTGCTGCCACATTTCTGCCCCACAGCCTCTGTGGGGCCAGGTACTGGCACTTTGTGAGTGAGGGCACCGTGCCATGCTGTGCCTCCCACCTGCAGGATTAAATGCCTGATTGCTGCTTCAGCTGGAGGGAAATGCCATGGACTGCAGCTGCTGGCTCTGCACCTGGCTGAGATCAGCAGAGACAGCAGCAGCTGGCAGTGCCAAGAGCCATCACAGCTCCCAGGGGGTCAGCATTGCCCAGGCAGGGGTAGCTGGGGAGGCTGTGGCAGCAGTGAGTACTGGCACACCTCACCTGGGGTCCACAGCGGGAGCTGCGTGCTGGGTATCGAGCTTGTGATGAGGGTAATGCCACGGCCCTGTGGGGCACTCACAGTGCCACCAATACATACCTCTTGATTTTGGGAGTATTAGTCAGTGTCCTGTCCCATCAAGTAGTGTTCCAAGTTCTCCCGAAGTTTTGATGGGGCAGAAAAAAATTGCCCCGCCCCCCCACAACCCCTAGTTGTTAGCACCACTCTGGGCTGTGTAGCAGGATCAGGGGAAACATCTTTGTTGGGGAGTCTCCTCCAGGGGTCTGCAAAATAATTTCCCATCCTAATTGCCTTGAGGGAGATTGCTGTCTGATCAGGGTTTGATTATCTGGGGAAAGGTGGAGCTTACCCAAGCTGGGGGGGGGCGAGCTGAGTCAGGCATTGGGGATCCCTGTTTTGTGCAATGGTACCAGCTATGTGGTCTAGGGGTGGGAGACAGGTCTTGCCTAAGAGTTAAGCCCGTGTATGCTGGGAAGCTGTCTCTGCAGCCAGGGTGATCTGACTGCAAAAGTTCCCTCCCGTCCTGGAGAGGAAAGCAAGCTGTTCATCCTTCCTGCAAAACAGCCCAGTTCCAGGAATGGGGCCCTGCTGAAGGTCAGCCCTGAAGACATCCCATCCCACCATCCTGCCAGCACCACATAGCTGGGCGGCTGCCAGGGGCACTCTGGGGTTCCCCGCTTCTCCCCGGCATGCTTCAGCATCTTCTGTCTCCTGCCTTAGCTTAAGATTTTGCAATCCTTCCCACCCAAGGGCTGTGCTCCAGCTTCAGAAAGTCAGGGACATGTGCCCAGACTGCTCCACTCAGCTTCCCTGAGCACTTGCTCTGTGTGCAGCCCAGCTCCTTGCAGTGAGGGGTGCTCAGACAAGCCCACACAGGGATCCCCCGAGGGTGGTGGGCTGGAAGAGGAGCTGTACCCTCCCTCCAGGTGGCTGCCTGTCATGATGCATCCGCAGGAGGCAGCGAAAAGGTCAGCCAGGTTCACCCCAAATTGATAAAGAAGCCCTGGCGCACAGGGCACCAGCATGAGGATGGGAGAGTGGCAAAGGGCCAAGACTGGGGCAGCAGGAGGAGCAACAGGCAAGACACTTCCTCTATAAACCCCTGCTCCCAGCTGGGAAGAGATAGCAGCAGTGCTGTGGACACCAGAGGTGCTGGGGATGCCAGCCTACTGCTCGGAGGCACTGGAGGAGCACCTGGGTGGGTGCGATAGACTCCGAATATGACCAGATAGAGCCATGCTGAGTCACGTCTGAGAGGCCCTGTAGCTTCCTCCCATCGCTGACGGGTCCTGGCGCACCCCATTGCTCCTCCCTTCTCTGCAAAGGGAAGGAAAGTGTGAGCTCCAGCCCTCTGCGGAGTAAGTAAGTAAGTCCTTGCCTCTCCAGCCAAGAGGCCCAAGGCACCAGCCCTCTTAAAGCCTTCCCCTGTCAGAGCTCTGCAGAGACTGACTCACCACAACAGCGTGCAGCCAGTGGTGCCTCCCCACACTGCTGGGATGGACAGTCGGCAGCACAGCACCACCAAGGAGCCTGAGATCGAGCTGTTCGTGAAGGTGGGTCTCGGGGGGGGGGGGGGGGAGGGGCACTGACCCTTTGGCTCACCCTCACCAAGATCCAGCTGGGTGCAGGTGTCTTCATGTTCTGTGAGACTGGAGATGAGTACCAATTTCAGTGTCACTCACCACAAGGGCTGGCTAAACGGTTGCGCAGACGGGGGGACCACGCGGTGGTGTGGGGACTATGGGGTGTCACACTCAGCAGTCTGAGAGATGCCCTGGTCTTGTGATGGTTGTGTGTCCCGGAGAAGTGGCACTGCTGGCAGCAGCAGGATGAAGGAGTGGGAACACACATGCCTCTCAAAACCCAGAAAAGACAAGCCCCAGCCTGGGGACAGCAAGCAGGAGGGCTGGGAGCAGCCACTTCAGCTTCTTCTGAGAGCAGAGTTACGAAACAAGCATGGATGGCTTGGGGAAATGGTGTGGGAGTCCACATGTGGGCGAGATGGGGCGGCATCACCGAGGGGTATTGGCTGGAAACAGTTTCTGGTTTTTTAGCCTGTTAGGCAATTTTCTGAACCCTTTCCTTTGAATATTTTAACACTCAAGTTCAAAATATCTGCAGCGGCTGCAGGCGGTGCACAAAGAGAGGAGCCAAAGCTTGTGGCCGGTAGCTGTGTCTGCCCACAGCAATGCTGGGGGCCCCGGGACACACTGTCAAGTGGCAATGAGTAGGGGGCAATGCCTCTCTGTGCCACTTCATCGAGGTTTTAAGGGTGGTTTCTCTATAGGCACTCAGGTCCATGGGCTTCATTGCTCTCCTCCTGGGGCAGTTTGGTGCCCAAAAGGACTGGGTCAGAGACACTGGCTTCCCTGGCACAGGCACCCAGCAGTTCTAGGCACTGAATGGTGCCTTCCTTGGGTAGTAGTTAGGCGTACTTGCTAGAAAGGATTATGTGAGCCTTCACAGGAGAGTTCTCCCTCGTTCCCTTGCCAAAATTGTAGCCACAGCACTTCTTGATGGACATTGAGCTTTGCTGAGCTGGATCTGGACAAGTGTATTCTTGGTAAAAGTAATCTGTCCTCAATTCTCTGCCTAACATTTTTCCTTGGGACGGCTGGAAAACAGTACATGAGGTGGCTGCAATGGCAGCAGCACATTCTAGGGGGTTTTCAGAGGGAAGTGAAACCGAAAACCAGCAGCAGCATCAGGACTTCCCCTGTGCTGTAATTTAGCGTGAAAAAACCGTCCTGGCTTGTCTGTTCATAGAAAAGTTGATGCTGTGCCTGCCCGTACCAGCACTCAGGACCCAGCTTTACCAAAGACACAGTGGCTCTAGCTGCTGACAGGCACCTTCCTGTGCCTTCAGCACCTCCCTGGGCTGGGAACGCCCCAGACACAGCTGCTGCTGTGACCAGTGGCAGCAGAAAATCATGGGGAAAGCTGGTGTCCCACAAGCACCTACTGGTACAGCAGGGCATGGCATGGCAGGGCAGGGCAGGGCACGCTGCCTGCCTTTCACTTTGGCACATGCTGGAGTTACCATGGTAAGGATGGACAGGGTGCAGAGCAAGTCCCCCTTTACCCTGAGGTCGGGGTGGGTGGTTCCCAAGGGGCTGGCAGTTTCTCACCCTGCCATGTCCCTGGCAAGAGCATCGTCTTGTCGGCTGGGAGGCTCTCCCTGCCTGGAAGGAGGCTCTGCTCTGCAGCTCCACCAGGCATTTAGCTGCTTCCTGGCTCTCAGGTTGGTTGTAGGAGTTGGGGCAGGTCCCATGGGGGCTGAATATTTAGCAGTGTCCCAAGCAGGCAAAGCTGTTCCCTCCTCCCACTGCATTTAAGGTTATTTCACCACGGGGAAACCACAGGAACTGCAAAGTAGCTTTGGGGTTTCAATGCCCTGTGCAGCCTAGTGATGCCTCAGAAAGTTGGGGCTAAAAGCCTGCAACCCTCCTAAAGATTCTGTGCAAGTCCACGTTGGGTTTCTCTATCATTTGAGGGCAAAAGACTGAGGAATGTCAGTCTGTGCCCCCACCCCAGTTCCTGCTGCAGCAGGAGGAGCAGCAGAGGCACTTTGGGGAAGGAAGTGAAGAGCAATGACTCCCCCCACTCCATGCTGCTCTACGTTTGCCAGGGAGGGAGGGCAGATGGCTGAAAGTCTCTTCTGAGGCTCCCCCTACGGCCAGTGGTTGCCAGCAAGGCCCTTACAGAGCCTGATGCTCCCCCAGCAGTGCCCGGGTGCTGGTGGAGCTCCCCTCTAATTCCTCCAGATAAAGCTTTTGGCTCTGAGCATCCTGGTATGGGCTTGATTCTTTCTCCCTGCAGAAGCCATTTTGATTTTCTTTTCACTCTAGTCCAAAATTCCCCACCTCTCTATATTTAAAAGATAAGGGGGAAGACCAGCCTGAACAGCTCAGGCACTGGAGCTACCAGACAAGCATGGAAACACCTGAAGCAGGTGATCAGAGTCTGTGCCCAGAGCAGCCCGAGCAACAGGCACTCCTCCCCTCACCGACCCCCTGACCCCCCACCCCACCCCAGTCCCGATGCGGCTCCACCAGAGCTTTGTGCTGCCATGGCTCAGCACAGCAGCTCCTGGGGGACAACAGGACAAATTAAACCCTCTCATTCCCAGCCTTGTGCCAGGCCAGGGAAGTCGACGAGGGTGCAGCTGGCAGGGAGAGCAGGGAGGAAAGCACTGGTCCTCCTGCTAGGCAGCCACAAAAGCATTTGCTGAGCTGTTGATTCTGGAGATGCTCCAAAGCATGGCCAGAGTTTGGGTCATAGGTGGCAGGGGTGCTGGGGAGGGGGAGCAGAGATGCCCTGCGCTCTTGCCCATGGGCAGCCTCGAGACTGTTCTCTGACTTTCCCCTCCAGCTCCTTCAAAGGAAGACTGAGACCCAGTTTCACCCCTTTCCAAAGAAGCCCTATTTGCTATTAATGACACAGGATGTTCCTGAGCTGTAGCCCCTCTGGGAGTATTTGTTATTAATAGACACTGACCAGCCCCATGTGTAGATTCAGCTTTACTGTTGGGCACGTCCTAGGGAATCAACATTTCTCAGTTCCCATTTCCTTCCTCAGATTTCATGACATAATTTCATGACAGTTGAGCATAAAAAATACTTGTTAAAAGTAATTTTCGTTCCTCTGGAAGGACTAAATGTTCTTAGCATGATGGAAAAACAGAACCCCTGCTCCAGCTTACTACCTCGAGTATTGGAAGGTTGTTTTGATCCTTTTACAGTCCCCCTTAAGGTGAGTTTGATGTCAGTCTTCTCTTCCTAAAGAAGCTTTTCACTCCAGATTCCACAGTTTTTTGGGTGTCTGTGGTGAATTGTAGCACCTACCTCCAGCCCAGGAGAACCAGGCACAGGTCTCTGTCTCCTCAGCCATCCTGTCTTTGGGTCCCAAAAGAGGTGTGAGCTCTGGAGCCATGTCCAACTGCCCACCCTGGAGGTTGTTGCTGCTACTTGACTCTGCCAGATCCTCTTAAATCTCATCACCTTCTGCTTAGCCTCAGGATTTCAGCTCACTGTCAGATATCAAAGGTTAGCATAGAGCTGTCCCACTAAGACTTATGTCCCACCACACACTGCTCCAGAGGAGCAGCATCCTTCTGTGATGGGGCTGGCATGAGCTGTGCTGCTCCTCCCTGCCAGGGCAGGGTGGCCACATAAGCACCACGGTTCACATGCAGCTTAGGAACCTGGTAATTCTCTTTAAGAGGCTGAGTTTCCTGTGAGCCATTTTACCTCTTACCACAGCACAACCTCAGTCTCTCAGCAGCATCGCAGCCAGTTTTTGTGAACGGGAGAACCTGCCACATCCCCTTACCAAACTCCTCATAAGGTGTTTCAGGGTTTTTGCAAAGGATATTTCCAGCTGCTACATAGCAAGGAAATGTGCTTCACTCTGCCTGTGGCTGTGCTTATGCAGAGGGGCTGCAAGGGGTTCCTTTAGCAGCTGACAGTCATCCCTGTTTCCTCCCAGTGCCATGTGGGATGCCAGCACAAATTCTCTTTGGCACAGCCCTCCTGCGCCCAGCCTGGGGCAGGCTGCTGGGTGGTTCTTGGCCTGGGGACATTGTGCCTGGGGTCGTTAAACACACACGCACCGGAGACAGACATGACCAGCACAGGAAAACAAATTGCTCTTTTCCTGGCAAACATGAGCTCATTTTCCTTCCCCCATGTCTCCAGACTGGCCTCCTGGCCAAGCGGACCCTCCCTTCCTCCCCATCCATTAGCAATCACTTTCTCTCCCTGCCTCCTTCTCCACTTCTTCCTGGCTTTATCTCACATTTCAGGGAAAGATCCGACCCCTGGCATCCCGAGTGTGCTCTTGGTGGCCCTCAGGGCCATGGCTCAGGGTGGGTCGTACAGCTGAGCCCCCCCGGAGTTGGGAGGGGCTCCCTGCAGCGTGCTGTACACAGTGGCTCTTCAGCTCCGGGCATCCGATCTGTGTAAGGGTTAAAGCTTCATTTTTCTGCTTTCCTGGCAGGCTGGTCTGGATGGAGAAAACATTGGAAACTGCCCCTTCTGTCAGCGCCTCTTCATGGTGCTCTGGCTCAAAGGGGTCAAGTTCAATGTCACCACGGTGGACATGACCAGGTGAGGTGGCACTGAAGCCCTGGGCCAGCAATGGGGTGAGACACGCCCTGCTCAGCTCCCCCATCAGCACTTCCCCCTGCCTGCTCTGTAGCCTGTGTGTCACTGCACAGGAACAATTGCTGCCCACAAACTGCCCTCCTCACTTGGGGGGCAAGTGTGGGCTAGCACGGACTTGGGCCACCTGCCAATGTGCGTGTTCCAGGGACTCCCTGTCCTGCTGGATGTGTGGATGACTTGAAGGTACCACTGGGCAGATCCAGAGGCTGGGGAACACTTGTCAGCTCCCTGAAGTCAGCAGAGCTGGGAATGTTCCTAGTCCTGTGCTCCCTCCTAGCCCCCACCTCTGCTGTGGCCACTTTCCTCGGGGACTGGTGGAGGCAGATGTGCTACAGGCTCTGAGGCAGCTTGTTCTCTCTGCTCCAGGAAACCTGAAGAGTTGAAAGATTTAGCACCGGGCACCAACCCTCCCTTCTTGCTGTTCAACAAGGAGCTGAAAACAGACTTCATCAAGATTGAGGAGTTCCTGGAGCAGACCCTGTGTCCACCCACGTAACTGCAAACTCACTCCTTCCCTGTTTTGGGGCCTGTCACAGTGTTGTCCAGGGCTTGGCAGATTGGGGAACCGAGGCAGGGTGCCAGGAGGTGCTCCAGGGCTGCCCAGGCAGGCGGATGCCCCCTCAGCCCCTGAGCCTGCTCTGCAGGGCAGGCCCTTTGATGCTGAGGGGCTGGGTCCACTGGGGAGGGCATGGGGACAACAGGAATGGAAAAGAGTGGGAGGAAATGCACCAGCCCTTGCACCCCCACTCTGGGGGCAGAGGGGGACCATGGGGAGGTCCCTGCAGGAACTCTGGCACTGGTGTGTTTGCCACTGGCTGTGGCAGCTGGTGTTGAGGTAGAGGGGAATGCGAGACCCCATTGCTTGTTTATATTCTGTACACTCAGCTGAATGAAAGCAAATGCCCTTGGCTTGACAGTAGCAATGCAGGTGGCCCATAGGGTGGCTAGGGGGTGGTCTTCCCTGAGCTCACTGGGGAGCTCCCCAAACCAGCCTCTCCCATGCCCTGTGTGGCTGCAGCGCCCCCCCCTCCCCCCCCCCCACTGCTGCAGAGGAAGCTCAAGTGCATTTGTCACTTGCCTCCTTGAATGTGTCTGCCCTTGCAGCACACCCTGGAACATGTCAGCAAACAGAAGACAGTTCCTGAGGAAGTCATGGAAGTTTCTGGCTTCCTGACACCCCTCTGTGCCAATGTGCTTTCTCTGGGCTGGGCCAGAACTGCCTGAAGGAAGAGCTCTGCTCTGGGGTTCTGTTGTCACCAGTGTCCCCAAACTGTGGAGTATCTGCCCTGAGATTGTCTCCTGGCAAATACCCAGGATAGAAGACACAGCTCACAGGGTGGCAGCTGCAGTGATTTACATCATCATGACTCTCCCACAGCCAGATGAACATCCACTGCATCCTCCAGTAGCAGCCCTGGGCTCTATGGCCCGGGAACTGACACCGCTGTATCCCTGCTCCATCCCTGCTCCATCCCTGCTCCATCCCTGCCTGCACTGACATAAATGTCTTTTTCAAGGTATCCACACCTGAGCCCCAAGTACAAGGAGTCCTTTGATGTGGGCAGCGACATCTTTGCCAAGTTCTCGGCATACATCAAGAACCCGCGCAAAGAAGCAAATATCAGTAAGGATTGCGGGTTGCTGGACTCTAGTGAACCACGCTGCAGCAGGACAAATGCTTTTGTCTGCTGGCAAATCCTGCCATCGGGTTAAGGTTCCTGCTACCTGCCTCACCAAAGCCTCCTTGGGAAGTAGAGGGGCAGAGGGGAAGGATAAAGGCAGTTCTCTGCTCCCTCCACAGGGATAACAGCAGAGCATAGCGTGGTGCTGCTGTAGTCCCCTGGGAACAGAGACTGGCCAGGGTCAATGTTGTGTCCCTATGGTGTGGCCCTGAGGGCTTTTGCCCTCTCTGCAAAACCTGTGGGAGGCTCAGCCAGCCGAGCACAGCCTAATGCTTGCCTGGGAGTCCAGGGTACACACTCACTACTCTTGCTTTCCCATCCTCCCAGATTTTGAGAAGGCCCTGCTGCGGGAGTTTCAGCGCCTGGATATTTACCTGAACACTCCTCTCCCAGAGGAGATTGACCAGGACAGTGTGGAGCACATCACCATCTCCAAGAGGAAATTCCTGGATGGAGACCATCTGACTCTGGCTGATTGCAACCTCCTGCCCAAGCTGCATATCATCAAGGTAATGGCACTGCCCCCCAGGGCCAGGGCAGGGGGGCACCTGCTCCAAGGGGAGTGGACAGGGAGTCCCCCTGCCAAAGCCAGAGAGTGAGTGTCCTCCAGGTCTTGGAAGTTTCAGCCTCTCCTCCTTCACTCTCCTCTAGATTGCAGCCAAAAAGTACCGTGACTTCGAGATCCCAGAGGACATGACGGGCGTCTGGCGGTACCTCAACAACGCCTACGCCTGTGATGAATTCAACCACACCTGTCCTGCAGACGAGGAGATCGAGCACACGTACGCCAGCGTTGCCAGGAAGATGACCTAACCATAGGGTGGGGTGGGCTGGCAGCATTGCCCTGGCTGAGCCCTCCTACTCTGCAGTCCTGACACAACCAAAACCGGCCGATGGAGAGACTGGAGAGGGTTACAACATTCGCTTTCAGAAACAGCACCTTGCTTCACAGCCCCTGCCACTGCCTCCTCCTTCTGCACTGCTGGCTGCAACCCCTGGGCACCAGGAGTGCTGACCACATGTATACACTGCTCCCATCTGGATGTAGCCGCATCCCTACTCCCCGAAAATGTTTCTCACAGCCTGTGACTGTGTGTCATGGGAAAAGCTGAGCACTAGCCTCCTGCAGTAGCGCTTTCTCATCAAGAGATGACATCCCCAAATGGCTAGGCCAGCCCAGCCTCCCCATCCCCATCTGTCAGCCCTGTGTGGTCCCAGCCATCCTGTGCTTGTCGTGGGATCCCAGTGCTTCCCCTCGGCTGGAGCTGTTTGTATTTGCCTGCTGCCAACCTGCTCAGCACCTGGGGCTGGCATTTGGGCAGCCCTCTCTTCCAAGACATCAGCTCCCTCTGAAGATATGCAAAGGCTTTGCCTTGGCAGCTCATCACAGTGAAAAACTGTGCTCCCTGTTGAGGGCTGTGACATGGGTCTCACTCCCCAAAGGACATGGGGGTAAGGTGGGTGTTGGGGGTGATGCCTGGTGCAAGAGTGCCAGGAGCAGCTATGGGAGGAAACAAAGGGTTGGGGGATCTGCAAAGGGCCTGAGGATGAAGGGCTGAGGATCAGGGCATCCCTCCCATGATTGCCAGCACCCAGGGCCACGTGCTGCTGGCTGCAAGGTCCCGCATGGCTCCTCCCAGCTCAGAAGCCTCTGTGCCTTGCAGAGCCCTGCAGAGGGTGCAGCCATGCTCTAGCTCCATACCCCCTAGTTCCCACCAACACTTCTGGCACCTGAGGCTGGGAGCAGCCACAGGGTAGGACACACATTTAGTTTCTACACTGGGAAGCCCAGGAGAACAGACAGCAGCTGTTTGGCAAAGTGCTGTGTCTGTGGAAAGGTGTGGGCAGTGCCCCTCGGCTCAGCATGCCTTCACATCCTGTGTCGCTGACATGAGGCGTCAAAGCTGCTCTGCACAGCCATGACATCCCATGTTCCCCCTCTGACACTTCCAGCTCCCCCAGGACTCCCACCAGACCTTGAGAATTTGGCCAGCCCTCCCTAACCAGTGCCAGGGCAAATCAATACTGTACAGTGGGCATGGTGGGTTCTGTGGGACCTGAAGCGAGCAGAGCCCCCTCAGCCCTCACTGCCACTTTCCTCTTTGCACTAAAGGTGTGTCCTCGCAAGCCTGCCTCAGATAGTGCTGGGGTTGGGGACTAGGTTTGTTACTAATTGGTTTTGGTTTGTTGTTTTTTATAAACTAAGAATAGCAATAAACTATATTTTAATATGCCTTTCTGCTGTGCTGTCAGCCAGGCACGAAGGCTGCTGGCATGGAGGGTGCTGTGGAGTGGCGGGGGCTTTCCTGCAGTGGAAACTCCTCTGAGATTTAGCAGAATTGAAGCTGTAGCTGCAGTCTCTGCTGGCCTGGATCACTGGCTCATAGTCAGCCCAATGTGTCCTGGGTGCCCGGGGCTGTTCCTCCCTGGAGGCAGGACTTGGCACTTCTCCTTGCTGACCAGCACAAGGTCTGGCTTTTCAGAAGCTCTGCTGTTCACTGTGGTGTGCTGTGCCAGTGGGAAGTGCTGTGGAAGGCTGGGCAGGTTAACCCTGGATCCGGTTGGGTTTGGAAATTGATCAGAAGAAAACATGAGGCCAAGATTTGGACAAAACACGTGGATCCATGCTTTTTTTTTTGCATGATCTTCCTACCTGAGGGCTACCACGTGTCTTCTGCTCCTTTCACATTTCATGGCAGCAAGAGGGCAGTGACAAAGCCTTTGGGCATCTAGGCATCCCAAGCTGATTCTCAGTGCATGCTCTGGTCCCTGGAGACAGGACTCAGCCAGTGACAAGGCTTATCCTCTGCTGCTGAGAGCTTCCTTGCTGGAGCAGTATTTGACCTTGCTGGCATTTGGAGGAGCCTCTCCCCTTCATCCCAGAACCTGGCCATGCAGTTCCTCCTTCTGGAGGCTGTGTCTGTGAGCTGCAGGTGGCTCATGTAATCCTGGACTCCTTGGCTGGGGTCATCAGGGGACACTCCTGGGGTGAATGCCCCTGCAGACTGGAGAGATCAGTCTGGGCTTCACAGCAACAGGAAAATAGCACAATTGAGGGCAACTGCTGGGGTCTGGGGAGTTTTGGAGAGGGAAATACTCCTCCTCACTCTCTGGAAAAAAGGTAGGCAGTGATGGAGACCGGTCCACCAGTGTCCCAAAACACCATCCATGAGACAGGGTCATGAAAGATGGCTTTTCTGAGAGAACAGCACTGAGGTGGTGCACACTCTTCCCAAAGCTGCAGGTACAGAGGCAGCCCCCAGCCACTGGCTGTGTCAGCTGGGACCTGGCCCAGCTCTCTGTGTTGAGGTTTTTCCAGTTCCCATTGGAGATCTTGTTTTTTCCCCCTGACTTCAGTTTCCAATTACCATGCTATCAGCCAACTAGAAATGCTTCTAATTACTTCTCTTCCCCTGGAAGGCTTTAATTCAGAGAAATCCAGCTAGAATGGGTCCCTCTGGTGACCTCAACCAGGTCCTTCGAATGGGTCCCTCTGGTGACCTCAACCAGGTCCTTCTTGTGACTGCAGCTCATGCCCTACCTCACTGAGGTTTCCTGAGGGTGGTGGGGAAGTGACTGACAGGCACAAGAAGATTTTAAACTTTCAAGAGCTTAAAATCCTGAGGTCTTATTCATGGAGGAGAGGAGAACAGGGCAACTTGTTCTGTGCCCTTCCCTTCCTGCACCAAGGCTGGGGCTCAGACAGGTTGAACAGTGCTTGCTTCATAGGTACCACATGGAAATTCCCTCTGAAGTCTTGGCATGAGATCCATGTTTCTCAGTCTATTGTGTCCTCTCATCTTGTGGGGTGGGACATCACACTGGGACTTTCTTGAGGAGGAGTGGACAGGATGATGAGCAGCCTGAGCCTCTATTGTTTAATCACGAGGCTGACTGTGACCCTGCTGACCACAAAAAACAGAGGCTCTCATTTCTCATGGAGTGGTTGAAGGTGCATTATCCAGAGATCATTGATTACCTCTGTTTGCCAGTCCCCATCTGTCAGGCATGGATACGACTGGGAAACAGCTGAGATGAAGCTATCATCCATTTCAAGCGGGCGCGCCACCCAGCTGGGACTTTTCTCCTAACAAAAATCTGTATCTACCCTGCTTTCCATCCTCTGGGAAATAGAGGATGGAAAGAAATCAGAATCCTGCCAGGTTTCATGTCACAGAATGAAAAATGATGGAGACAGGCTCATGCCGTTTGCTGTGGTGCCATGAGGAGGAAGCACACAACATCCCCCCCACAAACTCAGAGTGCATCGTGAGCCAATACGCACCCAACTCAGAGGGCAGCGTGCTGGTCCTGTCTGTCACCAGGAGCATGAATGATCCTAGGGGGCAGAGGGCTACTGGAGCAGTGCCAGGAAAGTGGGAAAGTGTTGAGCTGAGCTGCCGTTCCCATGGGCTACAGGAGCAGAAATCCCCTGGCATGCATCTGAAGGATGGGAAGCACAGGACCTGGCCGTATGTCACAGACCCTGAGAAGAGCAGTGGTGAGCGGTGAGGACAACACAGGGGAGCTTGTCCTGCAGAGTAAGGGCACCTAGTGACCAAGCTAGATGGTATATGACTCTGTCAGGGTGCCCTTGGCACCTCAGTGCAGACACTTGCCACGCATCCCCAGGTGAGAGCACGCATAGACCAGCACATGAAGTAGGACCAGTTTTACTCTACAGTCCCCTTGGGTGACCTGAACATCCCAATCACCCTGCTTGGGTCCCAGTCCACTGAATTGCAGGAAAGCTCCTGCCTGGAGAGAAACCACACAGGTCTGAGCCACCAAATTCACTTCTCTGCAGCCTGTCAGCCTGCAGCCCTCTTCATGCACATCCTCTAAACACACCACACTCAGGCTCCAGCTTCTGGGGCTCTCACAGTCCCCACCCACATCCTGGTGGGCTTCCTGACCAAGGCAAGCAGCTAACGCCACTGAGAGGGAGGTGCTGCAGGAGTCAGTGGCCTGGATGTTGCAGCTCAGACCTGTCAACCCACGAAGACTTCTGGGGCTGAAGGATGGGGTCCAGCAGGACAGCTGTGATGCTGCTGTTCTGTTCTGCTTCAGGGACCTACCTAGAGCTACAGACCCATCACAAAGGCAGCTTGCACAGGGAGGCTGAGTGACAGGGCCTTAGTGAGATTCCAGGTCTTTGCCATATACACAGATGTGCTGGACAGCACTTGAGGGGACTGTGAGGATTTGGGGTGTCTCTGGGCTGTCCCAGAGGGGTGTCAGGGCAGCTGCAGTGACAGGCAGGAGAGAAAGCAGACAGAGCAGAGTGGGCACAGGCTCAGAGCAGACCCTGCTGTTTGCAGCTCTGCCTCCCATGGTTTTCAAAGGCAAATGGGGATGGTGCTGGGTACTGGCAGATACTGGAAAATATCTTGGCAAATGGTTTTCCCCCATCGTTTCAGAGGCCACCAGATCTCTCATGGTTGTCAGGTACGATGCTTCGCACTCAGTGACTGTGAAAGCCCCGTTAGCCCCCAGAGAGCAATTTTCCACTGTGCACCATTTTCATAGGCTGGCAGCTCCGCTCTCTGAGAATTAGTAATAAGAAATAAGCTCTTGCACAGTCCTAAACCCACTGTTTCTAATAAAGAGCTGTTTGCAGTGGCATCCCTCTTGTTGCTTTGATCTGGCACCAGCAGAATCTGAAAACACCACGGAGAGAAGCAGGAGCAGCGGATAGATCGTGGTGAGTCAGAGCTTTCGCCAGCCCCCGCAGCAGCACCTGCAGGCACAGCGCTGTGCCATGGCCTGAGGCCAGCACCAGAGATGGCATCTGACCTCCAAGAGGATGCTGCTGTAGGATGGGCTGGGTACCTAAGGCCCAGTCGCTGGCTCACCCCTTTCCAGGCTGTGGAGGGAGCATGGAATGCTGAAGGAGGACCCGGCTGTATGCGCATGACTGGGGCTGCACTGGTGATGGAGGGACTGGTCCGGTGTCCTGCGCAGACCTGCCTGGGGCTGGGGGCTTACCCCTGACCCAGGTCCATCCTCCAGCACAGTCCAGTCCTGTTCAGCACATAACAACCTGCCAGGCAGACCAAAGTGGGATCTAATTCAGACCCCACACTGCACATAGTGGTGAACAGGTCTCTCCTGGGACATGCTGGGACCTCACCCCACAGTGAATGTTGCACTTTTTCTCTGTGGTTCTGCAGAAACCCACATGCTACTCGCACCTCTGAGGCAAAGCAGAAACCCCCTCTCGCATCCACTCGGAAACTTCAGCTGCTGATGGCATCTTGAAATGTCACAACCCTTCTGTCTTTTTCCACTCCCCATGAACAACTCTTTCATGTGAGTCGGAATGTTCCAGCTGTGCAACCACCCCTGGGCCAGGGCAAACCCCTGCTGCCAGTGAGTGACTGCCTAAATCCCCCATGGGGACCCCAGCACCCTTGTCCTGCCACAGACTCAGGAAAGAGCTGGTCCTCCTCAGAGCTGCAGAGACCTGGCCAGCTGTGATCAGAGCACCGCTCGTGCCCCAGTGCAAGCCCAGCTCCCACAACACAGCAGCTGTGGGAGCCAGGCTGGTCCCATTGCACTGGTCCAGTGTCCTGGCAAACCACCCAGGACTGGGCTGGAGCAACACGATGGACACTCTGCTGGGCCTGGACAAGCTCCTCCCTGGCATGTGGCTCCTGCCCAGAGCCTGTGGCACAAACAACAGCTCTGACTGATGCTCCTGCTAAGAGGTGCCTTGCCTGGGACCATGCAGAGTGGTGTGGGGTTGGAGGCCCTGTGGGCTATGGGAATGAGGCAATTGATCAAACAGGGCTGCAGGCATGCAGGGCTTGACCATGACCTTGAGGCAGATCAGAGACTGTGAGGGACAAAGGAGATGGCAACTGGACACCAACTTCATAGGTAGAAAAAAGCATATGGGTAACGTGTTCCTCAAGCAGCTCTTGGGACTGTCTCTTTCCTTTTTTTTTTTTTTTTTTTTTTTTTTGTGTTAATTGAGCTCAATTTCTTCAATACATGACATGTCCTCACATTGACTGTGAGAGATTGACCTGGGCCAGATGCCAGACATACCCTAAAGCTGCTCCATCACTCTCCCTACAAGGTCCCAATCCCCTTTAGCAAACCTGTGTCAGCTTGGGCCTGCCAGGAGCTTGCTCCAGTCATGATCTTCCCATAGAGTCATGGCCTCCTTTGGGCATCTGGTATGGGGTTTTCCCTAAACTGGAGGTGGATCTCTGCTCCCTCATGGACCCTTTTGGGCTACAGGGGTCAGCCTGCAGTACGAGGCAGGGATGGAAACGGCTGGGGTGTCAGGAGTGACTCACAGGGTTGGAACATGACCCTGCACAGCCCCAAAGGCTCCCCAAGACTGGCAGCAGCGTACATCCATCCCCTCTACCAGCTGCCTGGACACTAGACACCAGTTTGTCTCCTGTTCCCAGATCCAGAGTAATTTTTGTGAGTCCAAGAGCCTGGATTTCTCACTGCATTTTGACTCCACTGATCCCAACCTGCGACACAGCAGGAGGTTTCCCCTCGCCTCTGTGGCTTCAGGCACAGCCTCAAAATACATCCTGAGGGACAACTGCAGGGCAGGGCTTCTCAGCCATAAATCACCCCAGTGCTGGCAGCAGGAATATTAAATGTATCCCATGGTGCTAAAACCACTCTTTTCCCACAGGATAGCAAGACAGAGATTGTGGGTGCAATTTCCTGCCTGGAAAACCCCAAGTTTACCCTGTGCCTTCCCTGACTGCTGCACAGGGAAGGGCCTTGCTGGGTCTGTAACACAGAAACAATGGATAGAGAAGCCAGATTTCTAGAATAAATTAGTGATATTTAAAAACAACTCCAGCACAGAATCAACATTTCCACAGAAGTAAAAACCCCAATATTTTTTTATTAAAGAGCTTTATAAATATATATGTATATACATTAGTATAGCTACTGTACCATACATGCACACATACAGACACATCTCTAGATAAGAGTTTTGGGGGCTCAGCGTTGGTGCATGCTCCTTATGCTGCGTCTCAAGCACCAAAGCCCCAGAGGAAAGCTCTGGATCCCTTGGCGGATCCTTAGTGGCCGTGCCCGGAATATGTCTCTGCCTGCCTCTGAGAGTCTGCCCCAGTGCCATCCCCAGCCCTGCAGCAGCAGGTTGGGACACGCAGCCATCACAGCCAGGGAGCTCAGCGAGGGGCCTTGGGCTCTGCTGGGAGCTGGAGGCTGCCGGGGAGCCCCGCTCCTATGGCTCACTGCTGGATGGGGGGCCGTGGCTCGTAGCCGGATGAGGCAGCTGGCCGCAGGACCCTGCGGGGCGAGGGGGGCAGCTGGCAGGGGCTGGAGAGACACGGTTCTGCCTGCTCCGAGTAGCCTCGCTGCATGGTGCTGTCACCTTGTTCTAGCTCAGTCCTGTCACCACGCAGGGCTTGGGGAGCACAGAGGCGCTGCCCTCCCTCTGCCTCCACACTGGCCAGGAGCTTCACGGAGCTGAGTCGGATCCAGTGCTCAGCTGTGCCAAGACTCTCCTGCTGCAGGTACTCCTGGCTGCAGCTTGTGCTTGGCACGGGCAGAGGAAGGTGGCTGCCTGCTCCCAGGACTGGGCACTGGCATTTAGAATAAAGCTGGAGGTGCAGGGGGAGCAATATCTCAGGTATCTGGCTGTCCCTGTCACCTATGTAGCTGTGTCCAGCCAGTCCCACTAGCACCAGCTGCTGTGGCAAATCATCCCCATGACCTGCCTCCCCATCCTTCTTCAGCTGTGAGGGGACCTGGGAAGCTAAGGCATGCCCCAGCTGACTGTGGGTGCAGGATGGCTCCCTTCCCTCAGTGCAGTTTGGGCCAAACCCATTGGCACAGTAGCCACTCACATCCTGGGCAAGGCCTTGGAGGAGCTGTGGGACCGTGGCTGATGCCTGCACAGCTGTGGGTGGCCTGTGGGAGGGGAGCGCAGTCTGCAGGAGCTGGGCCAGGGGGTCCTCCTCAAGCTGGAGTGGAGGCACCTGCATGGTCACACTCACCTCGCTCTTCTGGAGAGCCTGCAAGATCAAAAGCAGTGACATGGTCAGCCTCAGCTGGCCAAAGCCCTGCCAGCTAGGCGGTTGTGACAAACTATGCTGAACATCAAGGGCTACACTGCCTGAGACACCATCCTCTGCTGTGACCCATGGCTGGCCAATGCCCTCCACCAGTACCTGCTTCTTGGGGGACAGTGGTTCAGATGGCAGGGGAGGCACCTGGGAACCAAAATTGGCTTGGTGATGTGAGAGTTAGTGGAAAGGAGGTGCTGAGCCCTTGCAAATGCAGGGCTCAGCACCCTGGCTTGGCTATGGCTACACACAAGGTGGAGGCTGGAGGAGGATCGTCACTCACCAGTGCTTTTGGGAGGCACGTCTCTGCAGGATTGGGAAAGACATGCTGCCACATGAAGCAGAATCCGACCACACTTAGGAGCAGCAGCAGGAGGAAGAAGACACTCAGCACAGCAGGGAGCCATGAAAAACCTACCAGGACATCACAGCAGGCTGAGGGGTCACTCAAGCACATCCCTCCCACCCCACCCTCTATCAGTGTTTCCCTTCCATGCCACACTGGGGTGTTTCAGGAGGCAAGCCCAAGGCAGATGACAAGAAAGCATCGCTATGAGAGGTCCCCACTGGGCAGCACTGGGCCACAGCCCTGACCACAGTGGCTGGGGGTGAGGTACTCACACCTCCACACAAGTTTGTGCTGTGAGCAGGGCCTGAGATGCAACCATGCCAGCTGAGTTGGTGAGAGTCCTCGCACCTGAAGGGGCTGCTGGAGTCACCAGGCACCGCTCAGCCTCCTGGCTCCGCTCCCTGGCAATGTCTGCAGCCATTGTCTGGACACAGTACTGTGTGCTGGGCTTCAGGTGCCCAAAGGTGCAAGGCACTTCCTCGCTCCTCCATTTGCAGGGCACCTGAAAGCAGATGGGACAGGTGGCCACAGAAGCCAGAGGTGGGGTTTGTGCATGGCTCCACTGCTCTGTGCAGCCTCAACATCCCATTTGCCCTATGGTCCCTCCTCCCCGGCACCTCCAACCCTCAGTTCTTTGCCACAGAAGGTGTTCGGGTCCCAGAGCATCTCCTGAAGCACCTGTGGCATCACCTTTCATCTGAATAGGCCAGTCCAGTTCTTCTTACCCAGGGGAGGGAAGTGGTCTCCTGCCTCGCTGAGGTGGGAGCCCCAGACTGGGGGTGCAGAGCACCTCACACCTGCACAGCCAGGTGTGGGCAGGGCTGCAGCGCAGGCACCCCCACACCACTGCAACCTGAGATGGTGGCTTTGATGCACCAGGAAAGCTTGTGCAAGCCCTGCACCTCTGGGCCCTGCCCAGCTACCACACACACCTGCTGGACAAGCAGGTCCCCCTCGTACAGGTGCAGCCAGTACCACAGCTTCAGCAGCACTTGGTTGACTCGCTTGTAGGAACCAGTTCTTCTCCGGTAGGGAGTGAGTGGTGTGGTGATGTTTACGCTGAGAGTTTGGTCCTGGAGCAGAAAGGACAACTTGGGGGGGCCAACAATTGCTGTAGGGAAGTGGAAAAAATTGAAAATTAAGACCTTCAAAGGAAGGTAGACATCTTGTTTCTCTAGAAATTATATTTTTCTGTATGACATTCCCCTCTCAAAGCACAAAAGCTCCTCAGGTTTTGCCTGATGGCACTTTGTGCTCTGAAACCAGCTCTAGGAATGGCAGCCACCACATTTTCATGACAGCTAGCACTGCTTCTGCCTCCCCTTCACACCGAAAGACCTGTGGCACCACTGGCTCCCTCTGCTGAGACCTTCACCCCTGAGCCATCCACCAGGGCCTGGAGACCACTGCCAAGGCCAGCAATCACTTTTTAACTGAATGCACCCACTTTCATGCCAGTTGGATGCAGAGGGAATGAACAAGGGAACACAGAGCGCCAATATAGAACCCATTTAGCTCACACGTTCTGTTTATTGCAGCAACCCCTGTGATGGAGGTCAGAGGAGGGTCCTGAAAATTTTCTAGCTCCAAGAGACTGCTAGGTCTTTTGGCCAGAACAGCCAGTCTGTGACTGAGAAGAGGCACATTCCCCACACCTGGCAAACACAGTAGTCAGGATGAATGGATCACCAGAGGGTCTGGCCCTGCCAGCACCAGCTTCATCCCAGACCATGACAGGGGAGGAAGGTGAGCCTTTCAAAAGCCAAGCCTGGAGGCATATTCTCTTTCCTGCCCCATCTCACTGCATTCCCCAGAGACCCAAAGTCTCACGGTGCCTTGCTGGCCTGGGGCCTCCTACCAATCACCTCACTGTCTCCTCTGTCCTTTTGCTCTTCACCCAGCCCTCCCTCATCCTTTTCCTCTGCCAAGGACTCTTGACTCTTTTCCCTCCAGTATCCCAATATGCTTTCCCACTGTATCCCATCAAATCTCTCCAAGTTCCCCTCTCCCCCACTGGCCCCCCAAGAAGAGCCCAACTGGAGGAGCTCCCCGGTCCTTACTGTCTCTGTACAGCTGCAGCTCACTGGAACTGGCCCACTCGGACTGCTCACCTCCGGCCACCACTCTCACCCGTGCCCAGTAGATATCATGAATCCTGTCAAAATACAGCTCACAGCCCTGGGAGTTTCTGCTGTGCCTCCCACAGGCACCTGCCTTGGTCCAGTTCGAGGTTCTGCCCAGGGAGAAAGCACAGGGATTGCTTCTTTTCAACATCCTCCCAGCCCAAAGGGAGGGCTGCCCAGCCACCGCCATCCTGCCCAGGTGGGAAGTGTAGGAAAGCCCAGGTGTCAGCCAACAGTGTCCCGGGATGTGTGAGGAGGGGGGTCACCAGCAAGTTGACTCCCTCCTGGGGACAGATGGTATCTGGCACTGTGCCCTGACCTGTGCTCTCCACAATGAGAAAACATACAGCCGTGGCAGGGAGAACCAACCAAGGAGTTGAGGTTTTGTGGTACAAGGGAAACTGAGCAAGTAGTGACAGCTTGAGCCTCAGAGAAAGGTGACTTTGGGTGGTGGTGCCCAGCAAAAGGACAAGAGGCAGTGGACACAAGTTGAAATACAGGACATCCTATTTAGCATAAAAAAAAAAACCAAATCCAAAACCCCAGTCCAAAAGCAACCCCTTAGTTTGTTACTGGGAGAGTGACCAGGAAAGGGACCAAGCTGTCCAGGGATGTTGTCCTGAAGCTGTTCAAAACCCACCAGGACACAATCCTGACTGACCTTGCATGTGCAGGGGTAGGACAAGCCAATCCCTGCCAACTCCACTGCTCTGTTCCTCTGTGGCATTTACTGCCAGACAACAGTCCTCTGGCTGCCAGGGGTCCCCAACAGTCCCTGCCAGGGTGTAAGAGGACCAGAGCCCTTCACCCCCCTCCTCCCCTCCTACCTGTTCCTCCACTCCACCTCATAGGTGGCAGAGCTGGGTAAGCTGGGGTCTGGCTCCCAGCACAGCCAGACGTGGAAGTTCCGTGCCTCCAACCTCACACGCCGTGGCCTCAGCAGCATGCCTGGGGAGGGAGCAGAGGGGTATGAGGCAGTGTCCTGCAGGGTCCCCTTGTGGCCCGGTGCACAGGTTCCCCAGCTTCAGCCCAGCATGGGCAAACACTGACTTCAAAGCAGGTGCTCAGCCGCCTGTATCCTCCCAATTCATCTCACACTGAGAACACCCTCTCCACGCTTCTGCCAAAGCAGAGACACAGCTGACAAAACGGTAGACAGCACCCTGACACAGCCGCTGCTGACCCTGGGGTTTTCTATTTCTTCATACCTTGACGACCACTTGGGTCTCTCCTCTTCACAGGTACCTTCAGTAGGTCTGAGAGGTGTCCCTGTGCCTCTTCCTGCCCTGCATCCAAGTCCCACCCCCCCCCCGCCCGAGACTGTGGTGACAGCTTCAGCACTGGCTTACCCTGGAGCAGGGAGCAGCTGGCCAGAAACAGCAGCAGGAGCAGGGCAGGGCTCATCCTACCACAGCCCATCCATCTGCCCCTGCACTATGCTGCAGCACCGGGGGCCATGGAAAGGGGTGGGTATACTGGAGCTGTTCTGCTACCCACAGACATGACAGGCTGCTGGGACCTGGGATTAAAAACAGAAGCTTCAGCCAGTGACACTGGCCCATGGAGTCCACATGCCTATTGTAGCACAGAGGTGACCACTACGGAGGGGCAGGGGACCTTGTGCTGCACCCTGGGGGTGCAGCAGGGCAGGTACCCTCAGGGCTGTGGTGGTAAGTGAAGCCACAGGGACAGTGGGCAGCTGCCACACTGCTATGGCACTATGCACATGCTGCAGCAACCTTCTGTTGCGCCCATCTCTGGCACCCCGTGGTGAGAAGCCATACTGCCTTTGTCACCAGGATGTGAGTCTGAGAAAGCTCCTCACCTGATGCTCACATCACTGGGGAGGTGACTCAGCCCAGCTTTGGGCATGACTCACACTGGCACACCACTGCCAGGACACCCCCAGCCATCCCACAGCCTCCCTGGTGCAGGGAGGGCACCGTGTGTGACGGCACCCACAAGGCAAAACGGGGCACAATGAGGGACCCTCTTGGGCTGTAAACAGAGACCTCAGTCTGTGAACCACAGCAGAGGCTGGTCCCGCTGGGCACCTGTGCCTGACACCTGGCCAGTCCCTTCTTACCTTGGCCTTGCCCCACCATTCAGCCACCAGGAATCTTTCCCTGCTCTTGCCGGTCACTGAGGTAACCTTCCTCTCCTGGAGTAGACATGCAAGGGCTTTGAGGCTACCAACACCAACCTTGTGGTTGTGGGGACACATTCCCCTGTGAAGGTGGAGAGCCCAGGGCCACCTCCAGAGGCAGAGGGGTGGGAGCACCCGTGATCAGATGGGACACCGGTGGGGCTGGCTCACCACTGTCAGTGCTTCTCACTCTTCCCATTTCACACCGACTTTGCACTGTTACAAGCACAACCACCTCAGCGCGTGGGTACAAAACATTGCCCCCATGTCTTCCCTGTCCCTTGCAGCATTAAGAGCTTGAAACGAGGAGGAACAGTCAACAAGCAGGGACGAGTAGCTGCAAACTGTGGGTGAGGGCTGAGGTGAGACCTCTGAAACACCAGAGCCGAAGCACAGGCAGTCAGCCAAGGGATTCCCCCACCCTGAGACCAACGAGAACCCTCCTGGCTTTGCAACAGAGCCCATTGAAGGAGGCAGCATTTCTGCCTGGAGGGAGAAAGAGCCTCCAGGATTGTTCCTGGGGCTTACGGAGGCACAGAGCTGGGGAACTGAGACCCCAGGACCGGCTGCCTGCACAGGCAGGGACAGGGCTGCTCTCACTGCAGACAGCAGCACAAGGGAGGCAATGCTTCCCTGAAGCAGCGAGGGTGACTGCAGGCCAGCCCCTGCCAGCCCCCCTCTGAACCCCAGCACATCTGTTCCCCTTTCCTTCGGCCAGAGGAAAAATCCCAGCAACTCTCCCCGTGTTGTGGCAACAACTGAGACTGGGGATTAACCCCTTCTGCTCTGCACAGCCTCTCCTTTGTCTGCATCCCCACCACACTACCCTGAAGCACCAGCACTCCCCCCAACCTGGATCCAGCATTTCCTCTCTTCTCCTCTGCCATATCAGGAACCCACCTCACCAACCACACTGTTGAACACAACACCCTCCACTCAGCAACCTCACGTTTGGCTCCGAGTGTTCACTGGAAGCATCACCACGGTCTGCTCAGCTGCCAGGCTTCCTCCAGATGGGGGACAGTCCGTGTTGTCTGTGCCACCACGCTGGGAGACATGATTTGACTTGGGTAGTTTGTACCTCCTTTGCTGAGCCAGGATTTGTTTTTTTTCCTTCCTTGCTTCCTCGTTACCAGCGTCCCAGCTGGGCACGTGCGCTCAGCAGTGCCCTCTGCACACCAGAGCTGAGGCACAGCCTGGCCCAGCACGTCATCCCAGCATCCTGTGCTACCCGTGCAGGGACCAGAAAGGACACGGGGACAGAAAGGAGCAAGGGCTCAGGCCAGGGGTGACACATGGCAGGGCAAACACAGGCCAGGACATCCCAGCAAAACCAGTAGCACGTTTTATCCTTGCCAAGGCTGGGCACACAGGGCTGGGGCCCCTCATTTTGCCATGGAGACCATGAGACACCTGCACGTGACTCTGCACCACCTCAAGAGCTTCTGGCAGCCCACTGGGACAAAACACAGCTGGACTTATGCTTCCCAAGAACTGTACAACCATTGCAAGGCTAACAGAGCCATTGGCGGCAGCACTGTGGGGCTCATAAGCACCATTCAGCTCTGCCCAGAGCCCAGCAGTCACTGTCGGCCTGGGCATTCCAAAACAAGAACCCCAGAGTGGCCACGTGCCACCATGGGGGCCAATGCCAGCATGTCCACTGTTGTCCCTCCAGCACTCCAATGGCCAGCAGTGCTGGGTAGCCCTGACACATCCCTGGTAGAGATGGGGCTGGGGCCTGGCAGAAGCTGGAAGGGAGACAGCCATGAGGAAAAGGACACACAGCCACAGTAGACTGGACAAGCTCTTTAATACCTCCCTCAATGAAAACACCTTGTGCTTGCTGCCTGCTCAGACGAACCATTCACATTGCTGCCCACATCTGCTCCTGGGGCAGAGGCCAGGCAGCTCAGCAGGACAGGCAGCAGGGGATACCAGTCAGGCAGGATGATCCCCCCAGAGAGAAGGGGAAAACACAAACAGGAGATGCTTTAACCACTGCTGAAATGCTCCCAGCTGTGCCTGACGGCTGCACACACCACAGAGCCCAGCACCCACCACCCTACAAAGTGCTGTTGCTGAGGCAGGCCTATGGCTCCTCCAGTCCCCTCAACCCCTCTCCTGTTTTTGTCAGAGGGTGGGGGGAAGCCTGCAGGAGCCTGGGAGGCCTGTGGGGGCTGACAAGCTTGGGTGCAGCAGGCACAGTCCAGCCCTGTGGGTAGGGTCATGCCAAGGAGGACTCCCTAGGCCCAGGGAGCCCTGAGGGGTGCTGCACAGCTGCCCCCAGCAATCTGGAAGCACGTCCTCTGCCCAGCTCTCACTCAGTGCTTTGAAAGCAGAAGGGTTACAGAGCTGGCCAACTCCAAGGTCTGGAAAACATGGGTGGGTGCCCACTGAAGGCAGGGCATCCTCAGACTGTGGCACTGGGGCTCCTGAGGGGTTTGGGAAAGGCAGGTCTCTCCCTGACAGAGGGTGCCACAGGGATGAGGATTCCAGGGGCAATGGTCCAGCTGTTCCTGGGCTGGAGGCACCATCAGCCACTCCCAGCAGGGCGCAGGGGGATGCAGAGGGAGCAGGCAGTGCCGTGATGGGATCAAGCATCAGCACTTGTCACTGCCTCTGCCCCTGCCTCCCAGGGTTAAACTTCCCCTGGTAAAACCCATCCTCCAAAGGCTTTCTCCAGGTACCGTGCCACTGCCAGCGTCAAGTGGTCATTGTAGGCAGCTGCCACCAGCTGGATGCCCAGAGGCAGCCCCTCGCTGCCCAGCCCCAGCGGGCACTGTGTCACCGGCAGGCCCAGGACATTGAAGATGGCTGCAAGAGATAAGGTTGGATGGATTAGAGTGAGCTCAATGACTGGGATACATCACTGCTTGGCTCTCCCACGCTGGGCAGGCAGCTCTGCCATACACAGCACCAAGATCCTGGGAGCTGGTGCTTCATGCAGCACTGCAGAGAAATGCTGACAAGGAACATCACTGGCCAGAGATTCCCAGTGCCCACACACTGTATAAACAGCATCCATGAGTGATGGCACACACTGTGGCACGCCAAATTTGGGACATTCCTGCCCCAGGCACCAGCCCGCCATCACTCCACAAAGCAATGCAGCACTGACACTGGCACCGAGGTGTTCAGACCACATGGGAAGCACACAGGGAGCCCCAGGCTGTACCCCAAGGGATGGTGGGTCTTGGGTTCCTGCTAAACCCCAATATCACACACAAAGTCAGACCTGCCCTGCTGTGGACAGGCACCTTCAGCAAAAGGTAAAAGATGCCACACAGTATGAAGCACAACAACCCTCACTCCACTGTCTGGAGCAACAAGGCGCCTCTCTTTGCTGCACAGCCCACCGTCAGCAATGCAAACACTCTGGATACAACACCCCAGCTGCCAGCCCACACTGCTGCCATGGGGAGACCATCTTGGTAGCCCTACCTGCAACCCCACAGGAGCCAGGGCTGCTCACCTGTGTAGGCAAAATTGAAGGGCATACAGATAGGGGAGTGGTGCTTGGGGGCGATGGTGGGGTGTGAGGGGTAGAGGAGCACTCCATCTGGCCCCAGCAGTGCCTCCATCTCCTCCTGCAGGCTCTTCCCCATGCTCACCAGCTTGGCCTTCCCACTGACGTTGAGGTTCACCAGCTTCTCTGTCAGTCCCAGGGCTGCAGCGAAAGGTAGAAATGGGGACAAGAGCATATGAGAGGACCGTGGGCTATATGGGGCAGAAACACAATGCCCAGCCACATGCAACATCCCCTGCTTCTGGGGTGGCCCCCCAAGTCCTGCCAGGAGCCACAGCAGATTGCCTCTTCCTTCCAGCTTTCCCAGCCAGTGGGGTTGAGCAGAGCTGGCAGAATGACCCCAGCACTCATTAGACAGCAGCACAACTGCACTAATTAGGGTTCTCTAGTACCTGCTGCTATGAAACAAGATTGGTGCAGATTGTGACTGAGGCCTCTGACCCCTAGCAGTTCTGGTATGGCTCACAGCAAAGTGAACCCTGCCCCCAGCTCCATCATCCTCACTTCTTCCCCCAAGGTACCCACTCCCATTTATCAAATAACCACACTCTTGAGCTTGCATGCAACTCAAAGACACAGAGTGTCATTACAAAATTGGCTGAAGCTGCTCAGGGCAAACCCCGAGTTCCTTCACTGGATATTGGAAGGGTAATACCTGCATTTAACAGCTTGCCCACGCCACCACTGCCTCTGCACTTCCCAGGGCCCCTGCCAGCATTACCGATAGCTGGAAGAGTGTGAGAAGACATCCCCACGAGCCACTTCATCAGCTCCCACAGCGGCCACACTGGCTTCCCGTGGTCCCCCAGCAGGTCTGTGAATCTTTGTGCCTCCTGCAACACACCCACTCCCCCTGTCAGCACAGGCAACATGCAGCAGGGAGGCACAGGCTGGCAATGGACAGTGAAATTCCCATTATCCGATTATCCCAATGTGAGGTGTTCCTGCTGTCACACAGGAGATGCCCATCAGGAGCTCCACAGCTCTGACACTGATCCAGGGCAGCAGCAGGAGCATTTTTCCCTGCCAGAGACAGCAAGGAGAAGTGAGAGCCCCCCAAAGCAGCACCCGACTGACACAATGCAAGGGATAATGCCCCAGAGGCACTTCCTCCTGTGATATGACAATGGGATCTGGAAGAAGGAGGCAGAGGAGCCAGACAAGCCCTGCTAGGTGTGGTGGGGCTGGGCTGTTTCATCACAAGTTACAACACTCCCAGAAGTTTATTTTATTACAAAGTACTTTCCTGCATGAACAGAGCACAGCACAGCAGCTGCGATTTCAGGGAAAAATAACACAAGCAGGCCTCCTGCTGGAAAGCTGCTAGTCCCCTGCCTGTCCTGGCATCCCAAAGGGTGTTAATATCAGCCTACAAGTAGAAGACACAGCATGGGGCAAAGACCAAGGCAGGATGCCTCCTGCTTGGCTCACTTACCAACCTGCATGGAAAAGGTCAATGTGCCAAAACAACCTCCCCCCTCCCTATGACCACATTGCTCCTCTGCTGAGAGCCAGGACAGCAGGGGAGAAGGGGCTGTGCAACTTTAGGAAGAGATGAAAGGAGGACTGGGGGGACACATGGAGCAGGGAAAGCCCCTGGGTAGGTTTGGGAAGCCTACAGCTCTCCACAGTTGGCCCCAAACAGCTGTTTCTTCCCTCATGCCTCCAAAGTTGTGCCTTTGCCAACTCACTCTGACATACCTGCCCCTCACTGTCCTTGGATGACATCATGGCTGACCAGATCTGGAAAGAATACTTCATCTTGTGGATCGTCACATGCTGAACCTGGACCCCGAGGTCACTTTCGAGGCGCTCCACCACCTGAAGGGAAGAGCAAGGACTGGCTTGTTTCCACAAAGATTTGATGCACTGCCATCAGCCTGTGGAAACTACAGAAAAGAGAGTGAGTAAGGGGACCTACTAGCAAGATCTTCCCCTTGTGTCTTCTTTAGCTCTGAAGAAGTTCTTTCTACTTTTTAACTCCTGAAAGCACAGGACTGGGATGCAAGGTTGCCTCCCCAGCCCTTCATTCCGCCAGCTCCTGCAGGAGCCACACACAAAGCAGCTCTTTCCCCTCCCCAGGCCTCCTTTGTCTCCCAGGTTCTATCTTAAGGCTCACACCGGTGAGTACCATCCTCTTTTGCTTTCTACCTTCTTTTGGGCCTGCAAGATCTCCTTGTCCACAGGTGATACAAAAATGGACCCGCCATCATGATCCATGCAGTGGAATTTGATTTTCTCCAGCGACACTTTCTCATTCAGTTTCAGCCTGGGAAAGGAACGGTGCTTTGTCACAAATCCATCCCCAGATCCTCTGCAGCTGCTAGAGGTTCTCACACGCTTGTTTTGTGTCCTGAAGAGACCCTGCTCTGTCCTCCAGAGTGGCAAGGTGAGACCCTGAAGGCACAGACACCTACTGCACACAACGCATCCAGCTGCTCACCTGCCCCCTCAGTCCCATCAAGTTTCTGTTGAGAAAATTCTCATTTCTCCAGAAGCACCTTGTGATTACAAGCCCTGACTGCAGCCAAGACTGGGATTGCACAAGAGCCCGGGAAAAAGTGAAGTGGTAATGGAGAGAGCAACTGTGTGCAGGCTGTGGCAAAAAGGAGGCTGCCCCATGGGTCCCACCTCTGCTCTGCCCCTCACTGGCACACAGCACGGTTGTACTTGATTGCACGGACCAAGAACTGAAGGAACTGAACTGGCCATGGTGTGGGATAGAAAACTCCTCATTCAACAACAGGAAAAAAGGCGCTGTAATACCCAGGAACAAGTCCAGACCCTCTGTGTGGGACAGAGCTGGGAAGCAGCTCACTGGTGAAGGGAGAGCTATCAGTCTGCCCATGGCTGCCAGTTCCTGGGAGCACGTGGGGGGTGGGAAAGGCAGTCCCAGCAGCCAAGGTCCTGCTGAAGCCAGCAGCAGAGGAAGGAAATCAGTAACAAGCAAACTAGGTGGGGTGCAGACCTGTCTTGTACAAAGGACTAATACATTGTGAGGACCAGAGAGCTGCCAACTCCAGCTCAGCAGCTTGGAGCAGTGGGAACAACTCACTTGCTGACCCCAGGACCGGCCATGACTTTCAACACAGGCTCCAGGTCCTCTGCGTAGCGGCACATGGGCCCTGTGCACAGGTAGCTGGTCCGCACCCCATGAGCGTTTGGGAACTGGCCGTCATTGGGCACCACCCCTGAGGGCAGAGAAGTCAGACACTACCCCGAATATCGCCTCCAGACGGGGACAGCCCTGCTGGGGGGGCCTTTGGGTGCAGGGAGATATGGTTCCCCAGGGACTGCACACCCCACAAGTGCTGATGGCAAGGTGCATGGGGTGGGGATGGGAGGAAAAGCACCCAGTCAGGATACTGAAAGACAGAAAAACATCCAGCAGATCCCAGCCTTGTGAAAACATCCCAGGCTGAGGACACAGTACTTGGGTAAACCCCTGCCCATCTCCCACGTGCCTGGCGTTCTGCCACCAAAAGCTTCCCAACTGCCAACCCCAGCTGTGCTCCCTCATCAGGCTCGTCCCACGCAAGAGGTTACCTGACTCCTTACAGCAACCTCACCGGTGACCAGCATAGGGGTGTCCTGAAGGGGCTCAACCCACAGCCCCCATTTCACCTCACGGCATTTCTGCTGGTGGGGAAGAGGAGACCCCAACACCCACCTTACCTGTTGTGGGTTTATGGCCAAAGACTCCATTGAAGAAGGCAGGCATTCGGATGCTGCCGCCGATGTCAGAGCCCACACCTATGACTGAGCAGGCAGCTGCCAGGACACTGCCCTCCCCACCTGCACAGGAGAAAACATGGCAAAACCCACAGATTTATGGTGCAAATCATCCAGGAACGCAAGAACACCTCATAGGGAGGGTGGGGGCCTAAAAAGCAAGAGGGGTGGGGGACACCTTGGCTTTAGTGATGGGTGGGGAACAGCCGGGGAATGTGGGCCAAAGGGGTTTTCCTGCTGAAGTACAACAGAGCAAACTGAAGCAATGCCAGATGAAACACCTAGAAGAGGCAAAGCAGCTAGACCTCCCAACAGCCTACAGCAGCGCCCAGGAAAGAGGCCCATAAGCTCTGCAAGAGCCCAGGGACAGGTTAATAACTGTGTGCAGAGACTTGGAACTCTTCCCTCGCTGCATTTTAACCTGCCACTCGTGCAGGACCGTGCCGAGGTGCTGGTGCTCACCTGAGCTGCCGCCCACAATCCTCTGCAGGTCGTAGGGGTTGTTGGTCCGCCCGTAGACCCTGTTGCTGGACTCGTACCACATGCAGAGCTCGCTGCAGTTGGTGACACCCAGCGGGATGGCACCTGCCTGCTTTAGCCGTGACACCACGGTGGCATCTGAAGTGGCGATCACATTGCGGCGGTTGACCAAGCCAGAGGTGTTGGGCATCCCTGTGGTGCCAAGGTCAACAGGAGGGAGGCATCAGGGCCAGTGCCCCAAGACGACCCAGAGCTGCAAGAAGCAGGTTCCCAGTGAGGGCTGCTCCTCTGAGGCACCACAAGCTCTGTAGCACCCGTGTGCTACAAATGATCACAAACGCAGAAGCCCAGGCAGAGCTTGGTGCAAACCAGGGAAAGGGAGACTACTTCCCTCCAAGAACCTGCCACAGCCACCCACCACTGTGGGGAGCACATCAAGACCTGGAGAGGCACAAAGATAAACCCACCGTAGAGAGAAAAGGCCTCCTTAACGGTGATGGGAACTCCCAACAAGGGGAACTTCTCCTCCAGGCAGTCATCGCCAGGACCCTCCGAAAGCAGCTTATCGACTTGCCGGGCTTCCTGTAGGGCCTCCTCAAACCTGCAACAAAGCACCCGGCGATGCTCCGGCACTGGATCAGCGAGGAGCGGGGTCCCCGCAGGGCGGGTGGGCCCCAGGTGCGGCAGGAGCCTGTGGGGGAAGTGAGTCTGCCTGGTCTTTGCCGGAGCCGGGAGCGGCATCCCGGCCGAGCCGCCGCCGGGCGCTGGGCATGGCGAGGGGATCCCCGTGCCCCGGGCGCGGTGCAGCGGTCGGGCCCGGGGCCCGAAGGGAGGCAGGCGGGGAGCCACCGTCTCCTCGAGTGTGCCCTCTGCCTCCAGCTCACCTGTCCTTAACCACGGCATTGATGAGGGGATTCACTTCCTTGATCCTCTCCACGTACGCCTCCACCACCTCTACGCACGCCACCTGGGCAAGGGGCACAGCGGGTCTCGCCGTCAGGCGCTGGGCGGCCCGGCACCCGCGGCCCCCCGGCTCCCCCCTCTCCCCGGGACGCGGGTGGTACCTGCCGCGCGCGGAGCAGCTCCGCGAGGCGCCGCGCGGGCAGCAGCAGGAGCGCGCGCCGCGGCGGCGGGACGGCGCGCGGGGCGGCGCGCGGGGCGGCGCGCGCGGGGCCGGCGCGCGGCAGCGGCGGCAGCGGCAGCAGCGCGAGCAGCGCGAGGCAGGCGCGCGACAGCAGCCGCAGCAGCAGCGCGAGGCAGCGCTCCGCGCGCGACAGCGCCATAGCGGCTCTGCCGCGCCGCGCCCCGCCGAGCGCGGAAGTGACGTCGGGGCGACGCACTGTCCGCATTGCCGTGGCGACCGCCCCGCCGCGGCCCGTGCTGGGGCCCGTGCCGGTGCCGCAGCCCAGGGGCCGCACCGGCCCGCATCCCTCCGGGAGCGCAGCGATGCCCGGAGAAGCGGGGAGAAGGGCGGCCTCGCCCACCTCCTGTCTCGCTGCGCGGCGCTCAGGCCCGCTCCGCCCGCCCCGGGTCGGCCCTCTCCTCTGCTCCGGAACGAGGGCAGCGGGTCGGGGGCGCACGCGGCAGGTGAGCTGTGCCGGCGCGAGGTGACAGCGACCCTGCCGACGTGCCACCCGTGCGGGTTAGGAAACGCGCCCCGGGCAGGGGCTGCCCTGAGAGCCTGGCCGGGACAGGCGCGGCCGCAGCCTGAGGCGCCGGGCTGAGCCCAGCACCGCCGCGCCTCCGAGCTGCCCGCGCTGTGAAAGAGACGCTTCCCTCTCCGCCAGAGGTTGCCCGTCCCCATCTAAAAGCCTGTCCTCTGGGTCAGACTGTGCACACAAACGCTCTCTTGGGTGCCTAACGTAACTAGGGGACACTAAGAACTATCAGTTTAAGGTTGACATCAAATTACAATGTTCTCCGAACCGAGCCTCATTCTTGAGCTTTTCCCTTGTAAAATACAGCTATTATCACGCTTATTTTTAAACATGCTCTGAGGTGTTCAGGTACTTGATTATGGAAACAGGAAGAGCACTGTATAATCCTCAACCCTCAGGGCAAAGGAATTGGTAATGCCTAGGGGGAAAAAAAAATCTTTTAAAGCAAGGATTTAAGCAGCATGTGAGCAGGCCTTACTGCATCTCTTCCCTTCCACATAGTTGGCAATTGAATTATCAGCACAAAGCAAGGCTACAAAGGAATACATTCCTTGTGAAAATCTTTTATGACCGCAAAGTCAACACATCAGCATTTACAGAACAATCTGCAGCACACACGCCCTGGAAGGCCGTTGGCCGACCCCTGTCCCCTAAAACCTAAGCTGACATCGAAGTCATCTTGTTAGTAGTTCTTTTTTTTTGCAATCTTATCAAGGATACTTTTTTTCTCTCTGCCTGATGCAGGGAAAAGGAGAGGAGAGGAGAGGAGAGGAGAGGAGAGGAGAGGAGAGGAGAGGAGAGGAGAGGAGAGGAGAGGAGAGGAGAGGAGAGGAGAGGAGAGGAGAGGAGAGGAGAGGAGAGGAGAGGAGAGGAGAGGAGAGGAGAGGAGAGGAGAGGAGAGGAGAGGAGAGGAGAGGAGAGGAGAGGAGAGAGCTGATAAGGGCTCCCTCAGAGCTCAGGAGTAAGTCAGGTGTCCTCTCTTCCAGAGTTAAAATAGTAAAACTCCTCTGAACTACCCTTCTAAATTTAATCTCAGTAATGCTTTTCTCAGTTTTTTCCCTCAAACTCCTGGTGGATTTGCTGGTTTCCCCCCTTCAAATCCTGCCCAAATGTTGGAAGAGAGGAGTACAACCCAAAATATTTCTGTCCTGGGTCTCTGCTTCTGTTGCTGCTCTGCAGAAACCTTCCCTAAGCTCTGGCATTTTCTTTGCCATGAAAAGTGTCTTCCTTAATTTTGTCTTTTAATATTTCAAGAACAGAGCTTTGGAATTCACACTGGCTCAGCTGCTGCATTGCTCTCTGTGAGCTCCCCTTGTCCCTGCTCTTCCCGTTGCACACCAGTGCTGTCCCAGATAGCAGCTCTGGCTGCTCCTCCATTAGGTCAAGGTGAGGAGTTTCCTGGCAGCTGAGCAAAAAGAACGGCTGCCAGAGCTCATGATAACCCAGTGGAGCTTTGTTTCCATTAAAAATGGAAAAAAATAGGATACAAGGTGCTCTAGAAATAAAGCAGTAAGGTCTGGAAACGTAAGGTTGAAGTGATTTGGACTGTTTTTCAGTTACCATAACCAGCCAACCAAGCAAACACTACCCTGGATGCACACTAGGAAACCAGTTAATTCCAGTCTGATTGCCAAGAGCATGGGAGCTCAACATACAGAGTGAAGCTCACCCATTCAGACCTGTCCCACCAAGGGACACCAGTTGCTTAGAAGAAAAACATCTTTCCAGGTCTTGCACTCCAGGAGTTTATGCTTGTCATTATCCTCAGTCATTTCATTACTACCAAAGGCTTAAAAAACCACAAGAGGTTATCAAGGACACATGGAAAACTGGAGTGGTTCTGCTGGCTGTGTGGATGTGTGTTGCAACCACTAATTGCCTGGGAAGCCATGGAACAGGCTTGGCAGCTGAGTGGGAGGCTGGTGGGAAGAAGAGGTGTGTGCTGATTGGCAATACCACAGTCTGGCTGCCTTCACAGTGTTCTCCAAAGCTCTTCTCGATCTAGTCCCCAATGCACAAAAATACCTTTTTTGAAATTAAAAGAAGAAAAAGAACCTGATAGCACAATTCTTTGTGAAAGGAGTCCTTTAAATCTTATCCTTAAAATAATGCTTCCAAAGAAACCTGGGGTTTGTGCAGCACATGCTGGGGTGGGGGGGAGTGGGAAGGGATGTTTAAAGGTTCAGGTTTAAACACAGCAACTCAGATGCTTAATTCCAAGCAGATCCCAGAAAAAAAAAAAAAACAAAACTGAATTTGATGGCAGTTCCTCCAAGCCTGGCCTTAGCCAGATCCACCACAGAAGTATTCTGTGCTCTGCGTTTCCATCAGCTGTCTTCTTGCATGCTGGCCCGGGATCCATCAGCAGATATTGGGCGCCCGTGCTGCTCACTCGGGGCTTGCAGAGAAAGAGCTCTGAGCTCCCCTTGCTCTCGCTGAGCAGGGGGCCTGGTGGGGCACAGGAGGTCCCCAGCCCCAACACCTCATTCCCGGAAGGGCAGGAGGGCGCGGAAGGAATCCCATCCTGCCTGTGTGAGACCAGAGCAGCTGGCACTGCCAGGGTCTTGGGCTCTCTTGATACAACACTGCCGTGAGATCACCACCCACAGAGCCACGGGCAGGGCAGCTCAGGGCTCTCCCAGCTTGCCCTCGGTTCCGGCACGGCTGCAGCGCACCGCACAGCTGCCAGACACACTGCCCTGGAAGCAGCCAGGTCCGCCTGCAGCCGGGGCACAGGCTCCCTTCAGAGCAGGGTGGGGACACGTGTGTCATGGGGCTTCCTTCTGCTGCCTCCGCAGCGACGGTGCTGAGCACCCCGGGGTCGGGACCGTGCCACGGGAGGTCGCTCTGCCACCGCCGATCGGTGTCCCTGGCCCTGCCCCGCAGGGCCGCAGCTGTTCCCTCTGCAGGGAGCCAGGGTACACTGTGTTCACTCCGAGTCCTTGATTAAACAAAATGTTTATGCGTGCCTCTGCTCCAGCAAACATCTTAGCGGCTGCACGAAGCCTGTTTGCTGCTGCTGCTCCAGCTGCACTGGAATTGGGGCAGGGTCTGTGCGATGCTTCAGGAGCCAGTTGGTCTTCCTGGGATGGTCCCCAGCCCAGGAACACCCCATCTGCCCCCGGTCCCTGCACCCCCAGTTCTATTGGAGGGACCTTGTCTGCTGGGGAAGGTGCCGAGCTGTCCCTTCGGAAAGGCTGGGCAGGAACATGCTTTGCTTCTTTACCCTGAGGGAGTGACACCCACCTCACAAGCCCACCACCCATTTCCCACTTAAAGCAGGGGTTTGAGGTGCATCTTGAAATTGCAAGAGCAGCGAAGACTTGTCCTGGGTTCCATAGTGCCTCTGGCAGAGCAGAGCGCTCTGACACTGTGCCTTCTTGACAGGCGGCTGCTGCACCCACTGATGATGGCCATGTACAGCACCATGGAGTTGGGTGGGCATAGGCAGCCCTGTCTGGGGCAACTGCAGAGCTCCCAGGGCCTGACTGCAACTCCATGTCCCCTGCCAGTCTAGCCAGTGTCGTCCAGGATGTGCCTGCTTTCTTCCCTGAGGGGATTGTGTCAGTTGTGCATTTCTGGAGTCAACTGGGGACAGGCTGGCCCTGCTGTGTCATCTCTCAGGCATCATGCAGCTGCTGGTCTATGCCTGGAGGGCAGCCGTCAGCCAGATGTGCTGTCACCACAATTACACTGTTGCTCCAGCTGATACCTCCAAACCCCTTGGAGGGAGTGGGGTACCTCCCTGCCCAAGCCATATACCCTGTGAGGATGGAGTAACATGCCCTGGGTGAGTGGGGAACCAGCAGGTTGAGGTCATCTATAACCCTGCCAGGTGAGACCAAGGGAAAGGTTCTGCAGGACTGAGAGAGGGCCAAGACCAAAGCTCACATCTCCGTCCTTGAACTCAGGCGGCCAGAAAGGAGAAGGTGCTGATGGCCACTCAGATGACATCAATCCACACTGGACTCCCAGCCTGTAGTGTTTCCCAAGAGCACAGGCTTTCAGCAGAGCCGGTTGCCCAAGTGGCTTGCATGCTTCTGCCAGGCTGTATGCCATGGTTCTTGCGAAACAGTGTTGATAAACACTCCAGGGCATGCCAAGTCCTGCAGGATGACAGCTGATGTGCTCGGGCTGTACTGAGTGCCAGCACAGTGAGAGGAATTTTCCACTCCTCTGTGGCAAGTGTGCCTGACCCTGCTGGGGGACTGTCCCCAGCAAGGCAGAGATTATCTGGTGTCCCAGCTGGCTTGTCATGCTCAATAAACCCCCCATGCATGGGCTGTCCTTAGGCACATGGCAAAGCAAGGGGTGGTTGGGTTGCCTGGGGCATGGTGGCACCCTACAGGGCTGGGTTAGGGTCCCACCATCCCCAAGGAGACCCCTCCACCCCCATTTCACCATGGGGCTATTCTTGTGTCCTGGCAATGAACTGCCTCTTAGCTTCCCCTTTCCAAGCACATTGGCCAAGATGGGGTGAGCCATATGCTTCTCCATTCCCTGTCCCAAGGACTTGCCTTCCTGTGATTCTGGTCCTCTTTCCATATGCCTGAGGGCAATGGGCAACCCTTGACAGGGCCCTCCCAGCTGCCTCGATAAGTTCTGCCCAGGTGTGTCTTCTAGCAAGCTGGAAATACCTCAAAGACCAGCAGATTTGTGGTATGGTGTGCTTGGTCCTGTGCTGGCCAATGTTTGGTAATTAGCATGTGAAAACCCTATTTGATTTGACCAGTGTGCCCCGGAGCTGCAGCTCCTTTTGTCAATGCACCTGTGCACAGTGCCACATGTGTCCCTGTCCCCCAGCACAGCCTGGCAAATGCTGTGACATCAATGGCAAGGTAGCTAAACATCAGCCAACACCTGCAGAGGATGGGGGTCACAGGTCTCTTGTGAGGATGGTATGTTGGGAATGAGAGCTCTGGGATGATCCTCTCCTCTCCTCTCCTCTCCTCTCCTCTCCTCTCCTCTCCTCTCCTCTCCTCTCCTCTCCTCTCCTCTCCTCTCCTCTCCTCTCCTCTCCTCTCCTCTCCTCTCCTCTCCTCTCCTCTCCTCTCCTCTCCTCTCCTCTCCTCTCCTCTCCTCTCCTCTCCTCTCCTCTCCTCTCCTCTCCTCTCCTCTCCTCTCCTCTCCTCTCCTCTCCTCTCCTCTCCTCTCCTCTCCTCTCCTCTCCTCTCCTCTCCTCTCCTCTCCTCTCCTCTCCTCTCCTCTCCTCTCCTCTCCTCTCCTCTCCTCTCCTTTCCTTCTGTTTCTCTTTCCTCCCTTTCTTCTTCTCTTTTGCTGCCACCTGGACATGCCTCTGCTGCCACCCTGATGCTCCCTTGCTTATCCTTCTGCTGTCTGGGCTGGCAGCAGCAGAGATGGGATGCTCATACCATTTCACATCTGGCTGCTGCTCTGTGCTGTGCATGGTGGCTGTCCCAGCCCAGCTGGGCTGTGATGGAGCAGCACCACTGTTCTGACTGATCAGGGTCCCCTGTCCCTTCCCATGTCCCTTCAGCCTCCAGGTCAGTGGGTACTGACTCAAGGCACTGTGGGCCACATTGTGGGCCACTGTGGGACAGTGACAGAGTGATGGGATGCACTTGCTGTAGGTCCTGCTGGGAGCACATCCTGGGAACGGGCACATGCAGGGGTCTGCTGCTGTGTGTGAACATGCGCTTCGGATGGAGATAGCGGCAAGAGAAAGAGAGACTTACGGCAGCAGACACAGGAACTCTGCTGTCTCTTGGCCCCAGCTTGTGGCATCATGGCCTGTGCATGTGTGCAGAGGTGACAGCGGCAGGACAGCTTTTGGTGCCTGCACCTCTCCACTGGGGAGAGACAGAGCTTGGGCAAAAGGCAGCAGCGGCGGCAGTGAGCTCCGTCCTGTCCCCAGCTGTTTGGGACATGCTGTTCTCTCGAGCGATGATAAGGACAATCAATAATAAAAGCAGGCAGATGGAACGCGAGCCCGGCCTCCAGCCAGCGACCTTCAGGAGCTGGGTTACTGGAGCAGGCGCAGGCGTTTTGGCAGCGGAGCAGCGTCGCGTCGGGAGCCCGTGCAGGGTAAACACGGCTGCTGCAGCGTTCGCACAGCGCTGCCCGAGTGCATGGCCCCCTGGCATGCAGCCTGATAGCACCGGGCATCTCGGCAGCCCAGGCACACGCTGTGCACCTTCGTAACGAGCTGGGACAGTGTCAAAACTCCACGGACCGAAGGGCTGCGTGTGCTGCTGTCCCCGGTCACCGCGCCACCGTGTGGCCCGGCAGCCGCGCACATGCGCTGAGGAGGCACAGCCGGCCGAGCCTCCGGAGTAACCCCGAGCACTTACATAACCATTAGCCTGCACAAACTACTGCACAAACATGACCCACTCACCACCAATCTCGGCAAGATCCTGATAAAGCAGAAAAACAGCAATCCCAGCCCAGCGCTTGGACACAGCTGGCCCAGGCTGCTTGGGGCTGTGATGTGGGAGGGTCGGCAATGTCCTTGCCAAGCAGCTGTGGGGCTGCGTAACAACCTGGAAGGTTCGAGCTGGCCCAGCGCCGACATGGGCGTCTGCCTTCCAGCAGGTTCTGTCTTTTTCTGAGCTTCTTGGAGATGCAACGAAGCTCAGGGTTTTGCAATTTTCTAGGAGACGGGGCTATGGGGCCACACAAAGTAACACCTCCTGCCCTAAGTAGAGAGTACTTTGCCCCCGGGGACAAAACAGCTTGTGCGGTGGGGATGCAGAGGATCCCAGCCTTAGACTGGAATGTCCCTGCCTGGTGAAAATGCAGGCTGTTTCTTTGCTGCAACCCTCTTTGCTGCCCAAAGAACACTTCTTTCTCCTGATCATTGACATGACAAGGGGTTTGGGATGTGCTATCTCATGTCATCTGTTTTGGGGACAGGGCAGCATCACTCCCATCAGTACTCTCAGTGGGGGGATTCTGGCAGGCACTGTGTCCCTCACATTCCTCTCTCCTCCTCATGGGGCCTGGTCTCTACCCCAACCCTGAATGTGACACTGGCTGACTTCAGCTCTGTCGGCTCCATCTGGCAGCTCCTGCACTGCTATGGCTATGTGTGACCCTCTCTGGGGTCACCCTAAGCTCACATCCTGTCCCATCAACATCCCTTCTGCAGAAGTCCCTCCCTATGCCTTTGCACCTCTTCTTGCTCAGGGCTGCAGCTGGACCAGCACAGGAACCTCCCTGCTGGCACCACATGGAGGAGCTGCCTTGGTTGGGCTCTGGAGAGGAGAAGGCTGCTGCTGCCACAGTTGGGTAGATGTGGGCATCACAGCTCCCTTGTGGAAGGCCAAGTCTTGCACAGCACAGGTAGGTGGGAGAAGAGGAGCTTGCTCCTGTGTGCAGCACAGGGCAGCAGGTGCTCCAAGGCATATGCTTCCCCATATGGATTGGGAAGTTCTTCTGCCCTGCACATTTCTCCCCTTCCTCTGGGCATGCAAAGCAGGACAACTTCTCCAGCCCTTTGAGTGTCTGTGGAAAAGACACACTGAGAGAAGCCCAAAAATAACCTAGAAATAGTGGAGGAGAAAAAAAAAAGGGGGTCTTTATGGCTTAGCCAACAACAGAACCAGTTGTTGCCTGGCAGAAATGAGAGAGAAACTGGGAGTTAAAATAACATCCGCTTGCAGGGAGCCAGCCCAGGCAGCCACGTTCCCAGGTTTCCTGCAGGCAGGAGCAGTGTGCTGCTGCCTGCATGGGCTGAACGCGTGGGAACTGTATTCCTGAACCACATCCAAGGTCTGCGCTCCTCCAAGCTCCCAGTGAGGAGGCAGGGACCCCTCCCTGCACCAGCAGGATGCTCTCCACCACTGCCTGTGGTGGACAGCTGCCTGTGGCCCCAGGAGTCATTCCCCTGCAGAGGATAGCAGGATGGGGTTTCTCCTGATATACTGGGAATAGCTGGTGCCACTGACTGCACATTTGGGCTGCTGGGCTTCCAGCAGCTGCTGCTATGGGGAGCAGGGATGTGGCTGGCGAAGCTTGGCAAAAACAACCAGAGCGAGGGCAGCCAGGCTGTGCATGTCCCCTGCCTGGGTCTGTCCCAGCTGTGGGATAGCTGGTAGGCTCCTTGTATGGCAGCAATGGGAACAGCCTGCTCACTATGCCATTACCCCGGGTCTGACCAGAGAGCATCGCTGCTATCACCCTGCTATCACCAGGTTTGCTGCAGGAATGGGCAGCCTTTCACAGTGAGTGGGGGGAACCAACTCCTTCATCCCACTCATAACAGCCAGGCATGCAGACTATGGATGCCTGTGGCTTTCACTTGGAAGGTGCTGAAAGCAACCAGAAAACAGAGTTATATAAAAAATCATTTACAGAGTCTAGTCAAGTGGATCCGGCACAAGCCCAGCACATCCTGTCCCTCCTGTGGCATGCAAGGCCAGCTCTCTGGGGCAGAAGCAGCTTGCTTAGGACAGCCAACAGCTCTGCTGGGCCCTCCCCATCATGGAGCAGCCAAGCCAAGTGCTCTCCATGTCAGGAGTCTCTCTTCTGCTTGACCTCAAACACACCTGCAGGCCTGGAGTAGCAGAGGTGGCTCTGATGAGCCCAGCTGCAGCAGCGATAGCTTATCTCACTCTTTGCCACGGCTCTGCTCCTCCAGTGAAGCAACGTGATTGCAAAGTGGTAAATAAAACACTCTGGGCCCTGCTCCTCCTCAGCACAGAGCAGCCACATCCCTTAGGGGTACCTCTATTGTGATGTCCACACCGGCCAAGTCCTGCCTTTGTGAAGCTGCTCCTGAGCCCACAGGGAACAGTCTGGGTGGCTCTGCCCTCCTGCAGCCAGGAAAGCCCAGAGCGTTTAGCATCTTGATTGCTTTGGAGGAGTCCTGTGTGTGGGAGCATGGGGTCTTGAGACCCCTGAAGGACTTGTGACTGAAGGACTGGGCTCCATAGGAGTCTGACCTCATTGCTTTAAATTCTGTGGGCTGGAATATACATCTGGCCTGCTCCTCTTGTCTCCTGCCAGGGGCTCACGAGGAGTGGGTGGCAGTCATGAGCGAGCAGAGAAAATCAGGTGTTTTATGTCACGCCAGACTGCAGAGAGCAGATGGAGGACATGCTATGGGGATGCAGAGCAGAGCTGGAGCCCCGAGTTTGTCCCAAGAGCTGAAGCTTGAACCTTCCCTTGTGTCAGGCAGGTTGAAAACTAGTCTACCCTGAGCCTACAGGAAAGCACATGAGCCTGCAGCTCTTGTGCAGCTTCTCACCCTGCCTGTTCTCCAATGGGCATGGTGCAGAGCTGTGGCAGGTACACCATTTCCCAGGACTCTGTCCTAGGTGAGGGCAAACCTCACTGGCTGTCAGAGTCTGCCCTCGTATCTAAAACCTGTCAGGGACGTGTCTCACCCCATTCCCTCCACTGCCTGCACAGTCCATAGGGCTGTCTTTGTCAGCCCTGGGGCTCTCCCCAGCCCCTGCCAATGGGAAGGCAAGTGAGCAGCAGGAGAGCTGCCTTGTGGGACCTGGTGGCTCCAAGCTGGCTCCGAGTTATGCCAGCCCTGGGGCAGTTTATAGGACCACGGTGTCACAAGTCGGGCACCCAAGGGAGGAAGAGCGCTTGCCAGGCTCCCAGGGCTGCCTCTGTCCAGAACACAGGCTCTCCGAGAGGCATCTGGACACTGTCCCGTGAACGCTCACTCACCTGCCTCTGTGTGCCTGGGCCACTGTCTCCTCCTGCCCCGCCTCGAGCATGGTGACTGTGCCCTGAGCCAAGGCGTGATGCCCTGCAGCACCCCTGGCCCCCTGTGCCGTCTCTGGCCATAGCACACAGTATGACCAAAGCATGTGGAGCCCGGCAGGGCTCTGGCTCAGTCCTGTTTATGTCCTCAGCTGAGTGAGCCCCAGCCTTAACAAGTCTGCAGCATCGTCCTCTCTGCATCCAGTTGGCTTCAGTTCCGTTCTTGCCTGTCCCCTCTGCTGCTTGGGTTTGCTGCCTCCCTCTACTTCCAGGGCTACCATGACACTGCTTTCCTTCCCCACCTCACCTGTGCCAGGTCCTGACTGGGCCACAGCACACACTGCTCCTTGCCTGTTGCTCAGTCCCGGCCTGGGAGGATTTCATCCCCAGTGTTCCAGCACTGGGAGAGGGGTCTTTGCAGACTCCATGATGTTGTGCTTGTCTCCCAGTCCTCAGACAGAGGATCAGGCCCTCACCACACTCCCTTGGACAGAGGCAAAACCTGTGCTAGTGATTTGGCCTTGGCCCAACCTTGCATTTCTCCCTGTATTTCCCCTTGCATTTCTTCCCAGCTGCTGCTGGAAACTGGGACCCTGTATCACTGGTTGGGATGCTCCAGCAGCTGGAAGGGAGGTGTGATGCAACCCAGTGAGGGATATTGGGACCAGCTGTGGCAAAATGGCCTTCCCTTTGATCAAGTAATGGTGCCTCCCCTTGTGGGGAGGACTTTGTGCAACCTGAGGGAATGTGAGAACTCTGCACAGCCTGGCATCTCTATTCCCAGTTGCTACCATTGCCACAAGCTGAGGAGCAGGACACCCTTGCAGGATTTCTCAGCAGCACTTGTTTTCTGCTCATGGCAGAGCAACGTGTGCCTCACGCCCTCACTTCTGGTGGCCAGGAAAGTGAGGCAGAGCACTATGCCACAGTCTGGACCCTCTCGGGCTCAGGGGGCTGTGTGGATCATCCTGGTTCCCGAGGAGGTGACACCTCAGTGCTGCAGCCCCAGCCATCCCTTTTACCTGGGGAGGTGAGGCTGCCTGTCCCCGGAGAGGCTCGGGTGCTCAAAGGTAACCTGAACCCTCTTCCCATGGCTGCCCTTTGGCACAGCCCTATGATACACTCCTTGGAACAGGGCTTGCAGTGGCCTTGTCCTGTGCTGTTCCCTGCCCGGTTCCCGGTGGATACGTGTTAGGCTGATACGGTCTGCTCCGGGCGGTGGCAGTGCGCGATCCTCGCTCCTTCCCCAGCCCGAGCTGGGAGCAGGGTGCGGCCCGGAGCTGCCTGTGCTGCGCTGCCCGTGGGCTGCCCTGAGCGCGGCCGTGGCCAGGAGATGGCAGCAGCTCCTCAGCCTGTGCCAGGCCAGGCTCGTGGGGCTGGCATCCCTTCAGAGAAGCGTTCCCACTGCTCTGTTTCCTCCTCTGGCAGCGCGAAGAAGCAGAGCTTGGCCCTGGGCTGGAGGCTAGCCGGGCTGGAGGGGCTCCAGAGACACGTTGGGGTGAAGATGAGGGGACAGGGCGGCTCTGAGCAGCACAGCAGGGCTGTGGTTTAAGCCCTGCAAAGCACTGAGGTTTGAGGCAGCAGCATGTGGAAGTCGGAAAGAACAAACTGTTCAGCCACCAGCCCTTCCAGCTTCTGCTTTCGAAGTTATCTAACAGCCCAAACAAAGACAAAAGCGCTGGCTCAGACGCAGCTGGCTGGCCTGGCCCGTTGGTGTGGGACGCAGCCCATCCTATTCCTAATCCTGCAGCCCAGCCTTGCCAAGTCATTGCTTCTCCTCGGGTGGGTAAGGGGCTCTGCTCCCCCACTCGTCACTGCAGCTGTTCCACCCCTTCCAGTGGCACCACTGATGCCTCCCGGGCAGCTTCTTGGGATACCACTGCAGTGATGCCTGGTGGTCACTTGTCCCTGCAGGATGGACAACCCCCTGGCTCAGAAGGTCCCCTGCACTCTGCTTGGTCCTGCTCAGGCCCAGCAAGCAGCACGGGATTGCTGGGGAGATGCCATTTGCAAGCGGCAGGGAGGCAGGATTGACACAGAGATGCCACGGCTGATCTGTGTGGAGAGGAGAGCACTGACCCACCATCACTGGGTGCTTCAGCTCTGGAGATGGGCACAGGCTGCAGGACCCACGTGGTTCAGCCATGCATAGGGACAGGGACAAGCCTTCATGTCCTCAGTCAAGCTGTGGGATCAAGAAGCTGCCAGGTTAAGGGATGCAGGAGGAGATTGCAAATTGTGTAGAGGGGGGACTGAGTGCCTGGAGAGCCCAGAGCAGAGTTGCATGGGTGACAGAAAGGGGAAGCTGCGGGCTGTGACCAGCTCTGACAAACAATGTTGGGCTGTGGTGTCCTGTCACACATGCCAAATTCACACGGGGGGGGGGGGGGGGGGGGGGTGCGGGGGGGGTGCAAGTGGGAAGGGGAGCAGGGAAGGGGTGGAGAGCTCTGTTTCATAGAGTGTCCTTCAGCCTTCCTTCCTGTGGCCACAGGCTGAGGGTATATAAACAGTGGAGCTATAATTATCTGGGGTGGTGAGCAGCGCACCCAACTGCTGGCTGCCATGGGCACAGCTGGAGACAGCAGTGCAGAGCTCCCCAGGCTGGCACCGAGCTCCACTGCTGCCCATCACAGCTTCTCCAGGAGATTCTTGTCATAGGGTAACTGCTTTCCATTGTGTTAAACAGATCCAGGATGCTTAGTGTTTCAGTGGGTAAAACGGACACCTGAGAGTTTTACTGGACCTTATCTTTAGGAGATTTGGGCCAGAGGCACTCCAGGATGCCCTCAGAAGGCACCAGTGCCCATATGACTGCCTTGCATCTCTGGATGCAGGCAGATGGTTCCCCTGAGCACACCAGTGCATGTTCACCATGCACTGGTGGAGGGGGAGGAGAGGGGAAGCAGGAGGAGAGGGGAAGCAGGAGAAAAGGGTCAGGGCAATGCTGGGAACTGCTAGGGGGGACTAGGAAGGGTGAGAGGGGGTTTTGGCAGGTTCCTGTATTGGAGAAGTGCTGGTGCAGTGGTCAGACAGGACAGAAAGGGAAGGGCCAGAGTGAGTTTGGAGTTTTTTCTCTGGAACAGATGGAGATATGTGGCCTGGAGTGGAGGTGGCTGTGACCTCTGGGGCATGCTTCACCTGCTCCCTTGTGTGGCTTACATCATCCAGGTCAGGCTGAGGTAACTCCAGGTTGGGCCATGATTTCTGGAACTCAAGGGAAATGGCAAGCAGGGAGTGAGGAACTAAGTCACTGCATGAAGACACCTGGTCATTGTAAAAGGCTCAGTCCAGGCCTGGCTGGCATAGAAACATCATAGAAATGAGAAATGGCACAGAAATGGCATAGAAAGTATTCAGGGTTAGTTTGTGCTTAAAATGTACAGCCCTTCCAGCCTCCTCACCCTCAGCTGATCACAGTGTTTGCTTTTTTTTTCCCTGCTTAGGCTCCAAGACTGACTATTGCTGGGAACATTCCATGTCCAACACAAAAAAAAACCCAAAAGACATGCAAGAGAAAACAATGTTCACATTTGGAAGCAAAGAAGGAATCCATCATTTCAAAACCAGTCCACACTTGGCAGGGAGCTGGGTAGGGAATGGAAACAGCCACCTGAGCAAGCTGAATGGGTCACCAAAGAGGTTCTGGTGGCCCAATCGTGCTGCCTGGTTTGGGGCAAGTGGTCTTGCTGGTCACCCTGGGAAGCCCAAAATATGCCAAACTGAGGGAGAGGTTTTGGGGTATTTTAGGGCACTTTAGAGTAGGCCATCAGCTCTTGAAGAGCTCAGCATTGGTGAACTCAGGGCAGGAAGTGTCAGGCAGTGGCTCCAGTGTCAGTGGTGACTTGTCACAAAGAGGCAGGCTGGGTCAAGCATGGGCACATCTCCTCCCATGGAGGGTGAGCTCTGTGCCACAGACTGGGGTAGTTTGGGCTGGCTGTCACCCTTCAATCACATCCTCTGTCCTGTGGCTGTGGATTCCTGGCTCCAGTGCAGGCTTGAGCCATTCACATCTCCTGGGGATCTCAGCCCCGGCACAGCACACTGCACAGGAGCTCCTGGATGAGTCGCAGGAGCGCGGGAGGGCTGGCAGGTCTCACCTCCTGCTTGCCCGATCTCTCACCCTGCCAAGCCTTCAGCCAGGGACAGAGTGGGGATCCAGAGTGCTTCATCACAGGTTGTGACAGCAGGGACACGTCCAATGACAGGACACCAGCAGTTTGGCAGAGACCACGTTCCCTTGCAAGGGGGAAGGGGACAGAGGATCATGTGCAGACTCCAGTAGTGATTGCAGGCACAGACGTGGTCCCTGGGGATGGTCTGCAGCAGGATCAGAGCAAGGAGGAGCCCCTGCTCAGTGCAGTGGCCGTGCTGCTGCTGGGAGGGCAGCCCATGCTCCTGCTAAGTAGCTTGGGAAGCCAGCCAGCACCTGCAGCCCCATCTCACCTGCCCTGCTCCTCCTCTCCTGCAGGGGAAGACAAACCTGGGATTAGCTGTTCCTAACACATTCCAGATACTTACCTCCCAGCATTCCCACTCTGAAGGACTTTGTTGACAAAAGACACAAACCTGGAACAGACTGTTTGGCTGACGAAAGACACAGTGGAAGTTGCCAGCAGAGCAAATTCCCCATGTGCTTGCATCAGGATCCCAGGTTTCACTGGGGTGAGGCACGGCCAGCACCCCGTGCCTGGCTATTATCCTGTTTGTGTCGTTGACCTCCTGTCCCAAAAAGGGATGAGGAAGCATCTGCTGCTATTTTGTCCTTCTGAGGAGACTGGCAGGGGAGCTGGAGAGTGCAGCTACATTCCATGGGTACCCTGAGAACAGGTTGTTCCCCTCAGCTGCCCTCAGCTCCCTCAGTGGGAGCAGAGAGGGGGTTTGGCTCAGGGCTGTGCAGGATCTGTGGCTGGAGGGTAAGGTTCAAGGAGGGTGCTGAAGCTGGGGTGGGAGCTGATGTGGCTCTGAGAGTACTGTGCTGCAGGCAGAGGTGTCACCCTGCAGCACCAGCACTAGTTCCCCTGTCCAGGTGGACACCTACCCACACAGGCTGACCAAGTACTTCTCCATGAGCACAGGCAGACAGTGAACCTCTCCCACTGCAATGATGCAATCCTGGAATCACCCCTGAAGATGCTCATCCAGACTCCACTTTCTGAGCTGACTCACAGTCTGCTTTCATCCTGGAACACCCCATGCCTGTGGGGTGCCTTTCCCAAGCAGCTGTGGGGGCGAGTGTTTCTTGTCATCAAGCCCTGCAGGTATCATTCATCCCAGAGGAGCCGGGGGCCCACAGGGCCTGTATGAGCAGCTGGGGCACATCGGGGTGCAGGCTGGGCTCGTAACCCAGAGCATCAGCAAAACATTTGTCCTCTCCCTGCCCTGTGGAGATGATGGGTCCCCAGGGCAGAGGTGACCTCCAGTTTGTGTGAGCAGCATGCCACTGAGGATGAGAACCCATAGGTGGTCTTGGCAGAGGGGATCCCAGCAGGTGCTTCACAGTCATCATTTGACTGCCTAGGGTTTGGCTTAAACATGGGTTGTCTCCAACCCAGTGAGAAGAGCTTCCCTGGTGAGATAACATCTCCTCCTTGGCAGGAGAGTTAGACTTTGAAGATCATTGTGGGTCCCTTCCAGTTCGGGGTATTCTATAATTCTACTCCCTAAGAGCTTCTCTGTCCTCAAAGACCTGCCCCTATCACTCTCAGCCAAAGCTGGTCCCAGAGGGAGGTGTGGAGTGAGCCCCACCTCTGTGCCTCTCTTTTACTTATGGGTTGTTTTTCCCCAGCACAAATACCTCTGGGCTGGCTCATGAGCTCTGTTTTCTTCCCTGGGCAGACAGTTGTGCCAACAAAGCAAAGTTTCTTCCTTATCCCTCCCCTTTCTAATTATTTCCCTATGGATCCAATTTCACCATGTCCTGGAGCAGGTGTGGGTTCCCTGCTTACATGAAGTTGAAAACAATGGCTGAAGCACCAGCTGTTGGCAGCAGAGCGTGTCCTTCCTCCATTGTCCTTGGAGCATAGTGCGGCTTCCAGGCTTGGCTATTCCAGGCGCCTGAGACCTGTGGTCCTTCCTCAGGTAATGAAATATGTAGGAACACCCGTGGTGGTGCAGCAGGGCCCCAGGCAGGGCTGTGAAGCCGTGGCTGGGCCCTGTGATGGGTCCTGGGCTCATTAACTGAACACCACACCCCTGGCACTCCTCCCACCCCTTTCCTGTGCACCCTGTGTGGCTTCTCCTGGGACAGCCCCTGCCTGGGGTTCCTGTGGTGCCACCTGTCCCCACTGCTAGCCCTGGCTCCGCCCTACCACGGGGCTCAGATGGCCTGGCCATGCAATGGCCCTGGCAGCTTACCACATCCCAGAAGAGAAACAAGCCTCTTTGTAAAAGAGGTTCCTTTGTCTGGTTCCTTTTCTGTCTCATGCTGGGAGGCTCTGACAGCGTCACCTGGCTGGGGGAACTGAGAGACACACGTGGCAGATTAGGAGGTGCAGCAGCCCCTGACTGTGCATCCCAGGCCAATCTGGCACTGTCATTGGCAAAGATGGTCCCCACCAGCCATGGCCACACCCTGATGCTCACCCTCTTGTTGGAAGGAGCCAGCTGAGATGTGGTGATGGTAAGGACAGGATGGCTCTGGGAGGTGGCATGTCACATGCCATGGCTTCATTGGTGTCTGGTGAGGCTGCTGCCCAAGCTTGCCTGTTCCTTGCCTGCCCATCATGACCATGGAGAGATCGTCATTCATCAGCTCATGGTCTAGCAGCATCTGCTTGTTTTTGCTTGTGTTTAGGGGAGCACTGTGGTCTCCACCAAATCCTGTCTCCAGAGAGGGGGATTGCTGCACCAGCCCTCTGCATCCTGACTCTGGATGCACAGCAAGAGCAAGCTGCTGTCTCACCTTGTTGGTGGTCTCGTGCCCTGTTTGGCCAGTTCTGATATGACTGATGTTGGAAGGGTGATGCCGGGTGGGTGGCACCTCACATGGCATCTCCAAGTGGCAGAAGGTTCCTGGGTTGCTCTGTGCCAGGGAGCCATCAGGTCTGAGTCTCGGCAGGCTGGAGCTGGGTGCTGCTGGAGTGCCTCAGGGGGTGCTGCCTCTCCTGCTTGCCCGCAGCACTCAGAGGCACCGGGAGGGCTGTGGGGTGCTGAGGCCCTTCCTCTGTGTAGCTTGAAGGGCCACATGGCATAAGTCACATCAAAGGGAGATGGGACAGAGAAGGGCTTTTAGGATGGAGCAGGGATTTGGTAATCAGGCAGAGCTGCGGAAAGCAGCCGGGTCTGTCTCCCTGGCTGCCTGGGTGCCATCCAGCCTCCACAGAGCTCAGCCAGCTCCCAGCACTTCCTACACACTCGGCCATCACACAGACTGTGTTTGGGGTGGCTCTGGCATGACCTGGCTTCAGGGAAGCCCAGCCCTGTGCTTGGTCACCAATGGTGACTGCAGAGCTGGGGATGCTCCTGACTCACAAAGGCCTTTCTGTCTGAGGAGGGCTCATACTGTGATTGTCCCTGTCCCAGATTCAATGCCATTGCACACACTGCTCATCTTTCCAGGGCAGTGAAAGGGCCTTTGTGTGCCAGCACAGTGGCTCTGTCCCCATGCAGAGTCTGGCCCTCACTCCTTGATCACGCTGCTTTGTTTGCACTGGGTTTGACCAGACCATTAAGTATCTTCTCACGTTCATCTATCCTCCTGGCAGAGCTGTCTAGCCTGGCACTGCCAGGCAGGGAGAGACACTCGCTGGCTGTCACCTCTGCTGGTAGAGCCTCTGTCTGCATCCCTGCAGCAGTGTGTCTGCTGTGTTCCCACAGCACCATGGGGCAGTGCCATTGCCTGTGTCCATGCAGTGGTGTGGGTTGGGGTATCATGGCTGTGCTGCTCAGGGGTGCAGAGCCCAGGAGGGGTGATGTTCTGGCAGCTTGGGTGTCCCCTAAGGAATGTGGCAGGGTAGGAAGGGTAGTGTGAGCCCTCAGGCTCTTGGGCTTCCTGGGCATGGAGCAGTGGTGGAAGTGCCTCTCAACCCAGGAAAGCTTCTTCAGCCCAGAGCTGAGATGGGGCAGGGGCCACAGGTGATGGTGGCTGTCACAGACCCCAGCTGCCCAGAGACCATCTGCAGGGTGTCCCTGGGGAACCCAGAGAGTGCCAGCCCTGGGTATTTTTGCAGTCAGGCCTTGGTTTTCCCAAGGGAGGACTTGCCCTGAACCAGGAGCTGCAGCATCCTGGGGCTGGGATTTTCCCCAGTGTGTCTGTGGGGTGTATGGAGAAGGCAGGAAGTTGGAGCAGATGCAGTCAGAGATGACAGCAAGGAAGGGCTGGAGCATGAGGCGCAACAGGAGAGCAGGCTTGGGAGAAGGCCAAGGCACAGGTTTGTGCTAGTAGCAGAGGCTCTGAGCAAGGAAATCCCCTTTTATTGCCTAGTTTGTTCTGGCTGGGCTCAGGGACAAGGATTTGAAGGATTCCCTTGACACCATCACTGGCCCCAGTACATGTTGTCCACCTGGCGCAGAGCCCTCTGCGCCTGGAGCCAAGTGGGACCGCGTGGGTGCAAAGCTGTGTCTTGACACCCTGAGCCCACACAGCCACGCTGCCTGTTACTGCATCGCAGGGATCACACCCCCCTGTGAGGGCGTGCACGCGCACGTGTGTGCACACATGCCTTGTGCACGTAGCTCGATCCCACGGGCTCTGAGTGCCAGCAGGAGAGTGGGTGTGTGTGTTTGTGTGAGCACGCTTCTCTGCGTGGCTCCGCTCTGCGCAGCTCGCGGCGATCGCTGCAAGGCTGTTCTCTCTTCTGTTATTCCTTGACTGTTTTTTTCTCCTCAGACGCCAGCATTTAATCGTTTCACACCCTGGGAACATCACTGCTTTTTCCTGGCAGCCACACTGGTGCCGTGTGTGGGATGGGGGATATGTGGAGCTGCAGGCGCGTGGTCTCAGTGCTGTCCCTTCAGCGTATGCATTCCATTGCTGAGGGATGCGACACGATGTGCTGGTTTGGAAATGCCATCTGATGGAGCCCTATGCCAAGACCTGGGCCAGGGGACCCTGTGCTGTCGGCACTGTGGCTTTGCTGTGTCCGGGGATGGAGCCCACACCCTGAGTGTAGCAGCCCTGTCCACTGTCAGATGGGCAGGGCAGGACGAGGGAGCTGGGATGACAACCCTCTTTTGGACACCACACCAAGCAGGAGAAAAGTCTCTTTCCCAATATCTGCCACATGCTGCTGTTTTCTAGTGGGAGAGAAAATCACTGGCTGCACACGTGTGTGCCAGCACATGCCTCAGCCCAGCTCATTCCGTGCCCCCAGTCCTGCCATGGCCCCAGGCTACAGCAGCACATGTCCTTGTCCTGTCACCTCAGCCATCAGAACGCGTCCAGCTGCAACTCCATGACTGATGGGGCACAGACAGGGACCCTGCTCATCCTGACATCTCCTCTCTGGTAGCCTTCTGCCACCTGCAGCACCTGTTTTCTCCCAACCCCCGCCTCTTTCTTAAGGTTTTACCCTTATTTCAACAGGCAAAAACATCCACCTACCATACACCTCCCCTCCCTCTCTGAATCCAAGTTATTCTTCCTTTTGTTTTCAGCCAGCTACTATCCTGGAGTTAAAAATAACAAGGAATTTACAGCCCTCGACCTTGAACTCGGCCAAGCGCTTCCACAGAGTGGAGTGCTTCCATTTTGTGCAGTGTCAGCAGAGTGCTTGATGGCTCATCCTGGATTTTTCTTCATCTCCACAAGTCTTTTCCCCAGGGCACAGTACTGGGATGCTGTCCAGACTGGCACCGGCTGAGAGGGATGCTGTGAGCTGATCACATAAGAGGGGTGGGGCTTGCCACAGGCATGGGAGCCTGGAGGGGTGTGATCCTGGGAATTCGAGTCCCCAAGGTGTCATGGGATTTGGGGCTTTCATCACGTCTTTTCACATTTTGTCTAATGACATTTCCTTTGCTGATGTTATTAGCATGGATTTAGAAAGGTTCCCAGATTTTCTCCTCCATAATTGGGAACGCAGGAAACTCAAAGGAAACTCATTTCAGTGTCATTGTCTTTAAAAGAAAAACTGGGATTGTCACCCAACGCTGGGACTCCTGCAGCCCCAGCCCATATTTGCAGGTCATTGCTTTCAGGGACGTGACCAGTGTCCACATCCCTGTGGCCCTTCATGTGCCTCTTAGGTGGGGCAGCCCCGCTCTGAGTCAGGCAGGATGCTGTCCCAAGGGGGTGTGATGGAAACAGGGAGGTGCCACAGCTCCACCGCACCTGTGGGACACAGATGCACCCGCTAATGCACCAGTTGATGTGAGACATCCAGACCCCTTACTCTGCCCTTTCTCCCCCAAAAAGAGGTTGCAGACCATGGGCTGTGTACCCACCCTAGGAGGGGATGGAGAGGGCTGAACACCCACCCACATCAGCACAGACCTGAGCAGGCAGCAGTGCTGCATGGATGGACCAAGCTTTGGGAGCACCAGCCCTTTGCCAGTGGAAGGGCAGGGACCATCACCTGAACGGGAATGTCCTGCACTGCTCCTAATGCTTCTGACACTCGTGTCAGCTGTGACATCAAACTAGGTGGATATGCTCACCCATCTGGATGGATATAGTGGAGTGTGATCCAGCCTTCCATTTCCCATGGTAATCCCAGTTCTGACAAAGGGTTCTGCCAGGTCCCCCAGGATCACGTCCCTGCTGTAGGACTGATTCCTAAAAGGGAATGCATGCAAGGCTGTGCCATCCTCTCCCTGCCCCAAATTAGCACACAGCCCACTTGATTGCTCCCTTGTGGGATGAGTTTGGAGCGTCCATCATTTGAAGAAGTAACACTGATGTTACTGCAGGCTGACGGCACAATCCTTGCTCTGACAGAAACCCAGAGCCCCTTGGCAGCTCGGTGTGGGCTGGGCCAGCAAGACATGCTGTGCTCTGCCTGGAGATGGGCACACAAAGGTGTTGTCTGCAGGTGCTGCTCGTGGCCTCCCTGCTGTTCACCATTTGGCTGCCAGTGTCCCAGCTGCTCATGCTGGTGTCAGTCGTGTGCTGGGTCCATCACTGTGGCCTTGGGTGCCAGTGGGTCCCCAGAAAGCTGGGCCTGCTCTCACCCGGTTAAAAGCCAACAGCAGCTGGCATCCCAAGGGGTGGCTGCTAAATTGTCCCTGCATTTTTCAGTTGTGGCTGCTTCCAGTGCCTGCTGTCTTCTTCCCCACTTGGCCTGGGGAGGCCAGGACAGGGGAGTGGAGGTGTCTGGCTGTGGAATGCCATGGAGTCTGGGGATGTGGCACCAAGGTGCCAAGCAGCTCCCAGCATTCTGCAGAAAGGCTGGGTGTGCGAGGCAGGACAAAGGAACTGTGGGGAGAGAGCAGGCAGTGCTGCTGGTGTTGCTCAGGGGACTGCCTGGGTACTTTTTGCCTGTGTTGTTCCCCAGAGCAAGGGCAGTAAGGTTTGGCTCATGGGAAGGGAGCCCACAGGGAGTGGGAATGATTCATCGACTGAATTAAGCAAATTTATGAGGTTATTTCTCAAACATGTGTGTCATGCCATCCTGGCTTGGCTGCACCACAGCACTGTTGCTAGGGGAGAGCCTGCCAGACCACAGCCCTTCCAGCAAAACAACTCTAGTGGGCAATAAAACTGGGATAAACATAGCAGCACTGGCTTGGTCTGCACAGGAGGCCACACATCCATACTTCCCAGGGCCAGGCTGCTGCTGTTCGCAGTCACTAAGGAGCCCTGGGCAGGGGGAGGGAGCAAGGACACACCAGGGCTCAAGGAGGTTGAGCTGTGGTTGGTGATTTCAAGCTGGAGAGTAACTTGCTGGGGAAAAGGTGCAATTTCTCCTTGTTCCCTTGTCTTGCAACATCTGAGTTGCCTTACCAGGAGCTGGGGGCCACTGTTCTGCAGAACAGATGTCCTATTGGGCACTGGATGCCTTTAGGGCCACAAACTATCCAGGAAGGATGCATTGCAAGAGCTGTGGTGTCTGTGAGAGGTTTGAGACTGACTGTGGGATCATGCCAGTCCATGGGCCCCAACAAGAGCTCAGGAAGAACTCATTCTGTGCCTAGAATAGGCACTCATTCTGTGCCCAGAATAGACGTGGACACTCACAGCTGGGATTGTGCTTGGGTTATTCCAAGAAGTGTCCATGCCTGAGTAAAGGACACTGTTTGAGGATGGTCTAAAGGAAACCCTCATCCATTCCTTTGGATGCTCCAAAAGAGAAACCAGGCAATGTTTCTCAGGTTCAGTTTTCTACCAGCATTACCTCTTAGCCATTAGGGTTAAAGTCAGGTGTGCAGCCTGCCTGTCCTTCCAGGTGCTGAGACTTTACCATCACCAATGAGCTCCCCCAGAAAACATCACCCCTCCAGCTGGATGGAATTTTGGTGTCCTCCCTGCAGTGGCCACCACACCCCAGGGCCACCACGACCCTGTGGCACCCCCAAACCAGGGACAAGCCTGTCTTGCTAAATGAGTAGAAAATGAGTCCTGGGACATTTCTGCCCGAGAATCATTTAAAATCTACTAAAAGAGGTTACAATCTTCCAAGAAATCTGTCTCTGGGAAGCTGCCCAGTGGGAAAGAGAACAGACCCAGAACATCCCAGCAGCGAGGCAAGATTGAAAACAAGCTAGAAATAAAAAAATTACTATATATATAAACATGCCAGGCAGAAAAGCCAGTGCCTCAGCCTGTGTTCTTTGGTTGTTGTTGTTGTTTCTAAAGCTTTGAGTTGGAAACTTGCTATTTATAGCTCTCTCCTTTCCCCACAGTGGTTACTGTGCTGATCCCTTCCAGATGCTGGTTCCTCACAGACCTGTGCTGGGGGGGCTATCGGCAGCTGGGGATTATTTTGCAGCATTGCAAAACTGGGGATATGAAGGGGAGGGGTGAACAGCCTCAGCACTCATGTGAGGGTGGCTTCACAAAGCACCTGTCAGGAGTGAACCCACACGCAGGCACCACGGCTGCTTAGCTGCAAGAGCAGCTGCTGGATTTCTCCTGGATCTTTCTCCAAAAGGATGAAGGAATCCCCTATCATACAGCCCCAAGGAACCCCAACATTCCTGCAGAGCTTGGGTGTGCTCTTGGCAGTTCCTGATGTAAACAGCCCTGGTCCCTGGGATATCCCTGTGATGTCAGCATCTCTGTCCACCTCCAGCAACATCTCTCCCCACCTCAGAAGCTTGAATGAGTTATAGGAATCCCACAGAAAATATGAGTCTGGGCTTTCCTGCCTGTGTGAGAGGTTTGGTGGTGACTCAGTGGCCACATGAACCACAACAGACAGTAACCAGGGCAGCAGCATACAAACCAGTATGGAGCACAAGGGGGGCAAGGGGATCCTGTATGGAGTAGGAGGCGTGCTGGACACTCAGGGGAGCTACAGTTGGTCCCTGGCTCCTTGGCTGGTGATAAGGAGGCTCAGGGTATCTATGCTGCTCCATGATGGGGTGGGGGTTCAGAGCCTGCTTGAGAACCACCAAGGAGAAGGTACTCTGTGTCTCAGGGGAGCAAGACGAAGGTTTCTGGGAGCCTGATGCTGCTGTGTCCTGCTATGGGCACAACGGAGCCTGAGGGCGCTGGGAAGCATTTCACTTGTGAACAGGATGCTTAAGGGCAGCAGCGTCCTGGTCCTTGCTGGATGCCCTGGTGTGCCCAGGATGGAAAGGGAAGGAGGCAGAGGGAGCCTGTACAGAGGTGGGTCTGCCTGAGTTACTGACACTCGCACAGCGGGGACGCGCCAGGGGAGATACTGGCTAATACAGACCTGGGCTGGAGAGCTGGGGACACCCCATCTCCGAGCCTGAACGTGCTGATCGTGACTCAGGCTGCCTGATGGGTGTTCTAGGAAAGCCAGAGATGCCCAGACATGGTGAGAAGGGGAGGGGGAGGCCGGGGACCAGGCGGGGCCGGGGCGGGTGGCCAGCTCTGAGTCACGGCCCGGGCCACGCTCACCATCGCCCGGCCGGCTGATGACGTCGTGTCACCCGATTTTGTGGGAGGAAGCAGCAAACGCTGAGCTGTCGCCACAGCAACAGCTGTTTTTCTGCACGCCTGGGGAAATGATGATCCCATGGGATGGATGTACGTTTTTGGGCTGGTCCCTCTGCTTGCTCACCCCTAGCCTTGCACATACTCCTACGTCTTCCGCAGGGTACTAGCTGGGCTGAGTGGGCAGCGATATTTTAGGGCTTTTTGAGCTATTTTGGGCCCTGCTGTGACACACTGTGGGCAAGCAGAAGTGATAGGTTTTGGTTCCTGCTTCCAGAGCAACGCCTGGATTGGGGATGAGGGATGGGGGTGGCCGGGGCGGGGCAGGGTCGAGGGAAGCCCTGGGTTGTCCGCAGGGAGCAGCCAAAGGAGGACGCGGGAGCTGTCCTGGCCAGGAGGGGTGGAAAGATGCTTATGGCTGTGCAACATGGTGGGGAGCTGGGGGGATGCTGGGGAGGCTCCCCAGTCTCCCAGGAATACCGCCCCGGTGCAGGAGTTATGGAATCAGCTGCCGAAGAGCAGCAACTTGTTTCTCAGCCCTGGGGATTCTTGCACTGTGTTTTGTGAGGTGCTATTTCAGGCAGGCCAAGAAGTGGGCTGTTTTCCGAGAAACCCCCTGGCTCCACCAGGCAGGCATGTGTGTGAGGGGACAGTGCCATCTGCCTGCTGGGAGAGCTGGCAGCGGGGCAGGGGCACAGCCATGGCACTGCCAAGGGGCTGCATAGCTTCAGCACTGAGCACCAGGACAAAAGGAGGGGGTACACCAGCCTGGAACAACCCGCTTTGCAGCAGCACACCCGGGTCTGTTTCTGCCTCTCTGTGTGAGCCTGGGCACATCCCTCCCCAGCACTCCCTGTGCTTGGCAGGGGTCAACAACCCCCCCACTCTGAAAGCAGAAGTTGTCCCTGACCAGGCCTGGCACGACGACCGGAGCGAGTGGCAGAGGCAGCTGCACGTGGGGCACACTGGGCAGGGCACGGCTGCCACGCCACCGGCCTCATGCTTCTACTGCTCCCACCCATCTCGGTAAACAAGTCCCAGGAACAGAGATCTGAGTCATCCGCCAGCTCAAAAACACCCAAACATGGTCATGGCCAAGCAGCAGCTCCTCTGTGGGCCAGGCATGGAAGGGGCTGAAGCAGTGGTGCGTTGCCTGGGCAAAGCGGGGCTCCGCAGGACCCTGCAGTGAGGATGCAGCAGCCGTTCCTGGGACAGACAGTCATCAGTGGGACAGCCAGAGGCCTGAGCATCTTTGTTATCCCATGGCTGTGATGCGCCCAGCTGGGCACAAATGGGGACGGCCCAATCCTGCCAGCGCTGTGGCGCACACAGCCCCAGGCATGTGGTGTGCGTCAGCCCCTGCAACGCCAGTGGCACCTTCCCAATCTGCTCCCTGTCCAGGGAAAGATATGACAGACATGGGAATGTTACCTCCATGGCAAACACATAAAGAGACCAGTTTAAATTTAAAAAAAAAAAATCCTATTCTGCTTGACTGCATTCAGCAGCAGTATAACCCTGCTGGGACAGAAGCTTTTTGGGTGTCCTAAGGCACCTCAACCTGGAGACACAGAGTTCACAGGGTCAGAGCAAGGTAGGGGTGGGTCTGGACTGGGATCCAGCTGGCTGTCTCCACCTTCTAAAAATACAGGGCACAGCACATCTCGGCTTTCAGCCCAGGGGCCCTCCCCACCAGACTCCATCCATGCCAGTGAGGCATCATCTGTGGGATCTGTTAGACCTGAAAATTGGGAGATTCCCAAAGGAAACAGTTTGCAGAAGCGCAGTGCCTCTTTCCGTGTTTACAGTTCATTAAAAATAATCACTCCTGTCTGATGCAAAAATTAAGCTTGAAACAGGAGGAAAATGTTTTGTATTTGATGTGTCTGGGAGGTGATTCAGGTGACGGGGATTTTGAGGGCTGCAGACCCAGCTCTAGCAAATAGCCTGGAGTAGGTTGCCCTGTGCTGCTCACAGCTGGTGGCAGAAGGTGTGAGAGCTGATGAACAGACCCAGGCTGAGCAGGGCAACTTGCAAGCTCATGGGAGGAGGAGGAGGAGAAGGCTGAAGGCTGAGCCCTGACAGCATAACCTGCCAGTTATTGGAGCATCCCAGGGTTGGGATCCAGTGAGATAGGCTGGAAGCAGGGGTACCAGGCCAGCCTCAGGGCTTGGTTCCTTCCCTCAACCTTCCCCATGAGATTTCCACCTCCATCTGTCCTGCTGCCCTGTGGAGGTAGGAAGGGAAAGGCATTTTTGGCCTGATGCCCTCTTGTCACTGTGATGGGAGCAGGCAGAGAGCAGCTGTGCTTATATATGCTGATTTCTCCTCTCTCAGGGTTCCTATAGGTCAGGGTGACCCCAAGAGAGATCCGAAAAGAGTCTTTGCTTCCCTTAGCCCGAACGCAGCTGAAGAAGGAGTCTGGAATGCTTCCGATTGTGTTTTCAAGGCTGTTTATTTCTTCTTATCTATAACAGTTTCTCTCTGACCTGCTGAGCTCTGGCTAGCAAGGAGGCCGTAACATTCTGCGTGCCCCCTTGGGCGGTGTTTACCTTTTACATCAAAAGTTAAGTACACTATGTTTACAATAATGTGCCAATATCTATCATTTATGTTGGACAGTGTGTCCCTACCTTAAACCAATAGAAAAGTATCACTATCACAGCAAGACATTGAGGATAAGAAGAAGGAAGAAAAGGCTAGGGCACACCCAGATTCCTCCATCTCGTACCCCTGAATTACATTCTAAAAAAAACCAAAATTCTACTTTTCCACCTGTGTCAATTCACCTATTACACTACTCAAACCCTTTTGTCTTGTAATTCCTCATCCAGAGTTGGCAGTTTTCCACAGGCTAAAAATCGAAGCTACAGATGTTTTTGACTTCTTGCCAGTGTCTCTGAGACCCCTGACAGGGTCTCGAGACAGCCAGGGCAGCCAGAAGGATGTTCTGGACTCTGACATAGATAGAGTTCTGCGCCTGGCTCCTAGCACCCGGCTCCTGGATGCCACAGGGCTGATCACACTGTGGTGACTGGCCTGTGGCTCGGGTAGGGGTCAGATGGCCATAGATCTCCAAGCTCTCTCTTCTCATGAAGCCCTGTCAGCTTTCCACCCCCAGCTGCTGGCCCCTCTTGGCCATGGGGGCTGAAATGTCCCCAGGGTGGTGGCAGGGGGCAGGGGCTGGTTCTTCCAGCCCTAGGCAGAAGTTGGTGACCCCAAGCCACGGGGCACAGATGCAGCCCAAGGGTGTGCACACTGGCTGCCAGATCCAGGCGCTGGTTAGACACCCACCTCCTAGAGGGGTATTTTGTCTTCTTGCCTGAGTTCCTGCAGCCCTGGAAGGTCTATCCTGGCCCCAAGCCAGTGCCTGGATTAATTAGTACTGTGGTGTTCCCGTGCTGCAGCAGTGCTGTTCACAGCAGCCTCTGGCTGCCTAATTGCGCCCAGCGTGTGTGCAGAGTGACCCTTGCCCCTGCCCCCAGCCAGCTCTGCCACAGTGCCTGTGGGTCGCCTGCCAGCAGAGTGTTTTGTGGGGGGCAGACAGAGGGGAGCGGAGCCAGGTCAGAGCTGTTAAAATGACACATTCCTTCTCTGTTTCCCCAATACAGGAATTCTGAGAGGTCACAGCCTCAGTGGTTCAGGTACTGCTGTGATGCCCCTCACAGCCAAGGCACAGGGTCTCCGTCCATGTGTGTTCACATGTCCCCACACTCCTTCTGCTAGGCAGGACTGCGTGGACTGCAGGCAGACCTGCTGCTGCCACAAACCCCTTAGTGAAATCCAGGCTTGGCTTGGAGCAAGGATTCACTTCTGGGCTGAGAAGTGAATCCTCCACTCCATGCAGTGATACGGTGGCATTCGGCAGGAGAGGTGTGAGCTCTGTCACGGCTGCACTGGACATGGCGAAGCACAGCTGGGCTGCTAGAAATGCTGCAGGGTGCTCCCAGGGTGTTCAGCCCTGCGAGAAACAGGACGGCCCTGCTCCCCCGTGGCATCCTGAAGGAAGAAGGCAGCTGGAGGCAAAGCAGGAGGGATGGGTTCCCTTGCTGGGTGCAGGTTGTGATGGGTGTCTGTGCGTGCTGGGTGCTTCTCTAAGTGTGAAATTATAGGAGAGCGAGCAGTTACAGGAAGCTGGGGAATGTTTCCCTTTGCCCAGGACAGCTGGTAAGCTTTTGGTAATATTAGGTTGCAGGCACTGCTCTACCACCCCAGGAGTTTTGGCACGGCTGTTGCACTACCAAGTAGAGCTGGGAGCTCCAGCTGTGCAGCAGAACTCCTCCAGGACCTGGAGGTTGAGACTGATCAGGTGACATGGAGGGAGAGAGGTGGGCAGCATACCTGCTCCAACTTCCTGAAGGAGCAAAGCCCAGGCACTGCCAGCTGGGCTGGGCTCCAGCACTTTGGGTTTAGCTCTCTGGCAGTGCCAGCTCTGGCTGGAGAGGTGCTGGCCCCAGACTGCTGTCCCAGGGTAATCCCTGGCCCTCTGCAGCCCACAGCCCAGGCCTGCTTGCTGCTCCAGCCCTTAATTCTCTAACAATCCCTCCTTAATAGTAGCCTTTTCTGGGGTGGGAGGAAAGCTGGAAAGCCACGTGGGCCTGTCCCATGACCAGGGCATCCTCCCTGGCAGAGTTTTGAGCAGTGACACCCACTCTGGCTGCACCCCAAATGACAACACGCCAGGCCTTGTGGACAGAGTGAGCTGGTCCCTGGCAGGGACCGACCTGGGGAAGAGGCACAGCCCTGGGATCAGCAGGGAGCTTTGGAACTGTCAGCTCGTCTCCAGACCCATCTGTCCTCTTCAGTCCGTTTACCTGCATGCAAGAGAGCACAGTGCCGGGCTGTGGCCCCTGGAGGGAGGGGCAGACTGCTGTGAATGCCCCCAGGGAGGGACAGACGGCATGGGCACTGGCTGAGGCGCTTCCTGCCGTGGGGCGGCACTTTCCCGCTCCAAGGACAACGGCGATGATGCCAGCAGTGATGCAACGGCAGCCGGTTGTGGCTGTTGCTGTTATTGTAATTACAATAATAACAACAATAACAATAATTACCCAGCTAAGGAGCCTGCAGCCTCTGCTGCTCAGTGCTTTGCCATTCAGGCTCTTTGCCTGGGTCCTGGCCCCGTTCCCCTTGGTCCCTGAGCCCCTGTACTGTGGAGGGACCAGAGCTCTGGGTGGTGTCAGCACCAAGCATTTCTGCCTCATGTCTGCCACCGGACCCAAATTCCCAACGTGCAGCTGCAGCAGCCAAACTGCTCACACTCTTCTCTGTGCAGCAGGGTCTCACCTGCACCTCCTGAGCCTTCAGCCGACCCAAAGGCTGCCTGGGGTACCCTGAGGGTCTGGTCCACTGAGCATGGAGCCAGGCACATGCCTTAAATCACATGTGTGTATGTGTTAGTGCCATGGCTGCAGGGCTGAGTATGTGTCCCTGTGTAAGTGCAGTGTCCCACAGTGCTGGTGACACCAGAGCCAGCAGCAGCACCACCACTGCCATTGGCACAGTGGCTCTCTCTGCCAGGTGGCCCAAGCCCATGTCTTACATGATCCCAAAGCTGCCTCTGCTCCACTGGCACTGACAAGGGACCCTGGTGTTTACCCAAGCAGTGTCCCACCCAGCCCAGGACATCTTTGGGTCTGTCTCCCTGGAGTCACACCCCAGAAGTTTTCTGCACCCTCCTTGTTAGACAGCACAGATCCCTGCCACTGTGCTGTCTGTCCATCTGTTTTGGCCTTGTGGGAGTGCAGCTCCTGTGTCCTGCGGTGACCGGCTCAGCCCGCTCAAGGCTCCCCTCATTCCTGGCCATCAGTGCAGGCTGTGCTTGTGAGCTCTGCTTTGTCCCCTACAGTGTCCCTACTCCACCCCAGCCACTCTGAGTACCTGTTATATGCTGGAACTGAGCTCTGGCAAGAGGAAGGGGGTGCTCAGAGCGAGAAGGCACCTGACTCCCTGGCCCCAACCCCATGGGGACCCTGGCCCTGCCTGCCCATCTTCACCACCACTCCCTCTTTGTGCCTGGCCAGGGTGGTGGGGACCTGAGGCAAGAAGGGCTTTGATGTGCAGCTCTGCTTGCTGCCACAGCTTCTGGGCACAGCAGGCTGGCACCTGTGGGGCCTGGGCCAGGCGGCCGCTTCAGAGGTGCCTCTGGCTCACATTCCAGCATGGTGCTGCCTTGTTTGTGCCTGGTGGCGCCGGGACAGTCCCCCAGCACTTGGCTCCTGCTGTGATATGTTCCCAATGAGGCTTATGGAGAGCAGCAGGGCCAGGGAAGGCACTGCCCCAGGAGATCAGCCCACATGTTACACAAGAGAGCAGGTGCTGCCCTGGGGATGGCGAGGGCATCGGGGGGACAGGGAGACCCTGGGGGTGGCCCAAGAGGCCACACAACTACAAAGCCTCTGGCTCCTGCATTGCTGAAGCCATCCAAGAAATTGGTTTAATTGGGAGCTGCCATGGCAGGAAGCTGGTCCCGGCTGGAAGCCACGGCGGCCGACACGCAGCCGGCGGTGCCCACGCTCCCTTCCTGCTGCCAAGCACAGGGCAGGGGCTGCTGCCCGGCCGCGTGAGCACAGTCCAGGGTGCAGGGGCTGGTGCATTGCTGTGGGGTCAGTGCTGGCATGGAGACAGCCTGGAGAGACCCAGGGTGAGCTCTCCTGCTCTCTCCTCTCTCTGCAGCTGTCGCTAGGCTGATGGAGCCCCCTCACACCAAGATGGGATGGCACTGCAGCTTGGACAAGGCCCTGCATGCCCTGTGCTCACACCCACGCCCTGCACAAGCCCCTGTGCCATGCGTTCAGCTGCGGGTGTTCCCAGCCTGGCAGTCACCTCGCTGAGGGAGGCCAGACAGAGCCCAGCCTGGACTCTGCCTTTGCCCTTGCCTTCCACAGTCCAAAGGTTCCCTCCTGGAGAATGAATAACAAGCTGCTGGCAAGGCTGCAGCCATCAGCCTCACGCCTGGCAGCGGCCACCCCCTGCCTGCTCTCCCACCGTGGGACCATCTCCCCTGGGCACCAACCCAGCTGCAGTGCCCCTGCCACCACATCACCTTTGTCACTCATGGTCAGCCCATGTTCTGGGGGGCTGGAGAGGAGGCCAGGGCAGCTAAGGGCCTCCAGACCCACAGACAAACCTGCCTGCATCACCCTGGCTCAAGCAGCCTTGGGGGCTTCTCCCAAGTGCACAGGGCTGTTCAGGAGCAGCAGCAGCTCTGCTGTGATGACACTTCTACCAGAGTTTGCTCATTAAAAATGGGACCACACTGATGTTCCATGTTCCAGAACACCAGAATGCTCCCAGCAGGTCAGGAGTCCCATTTCAAGCCTCTAGGACCTTTGGGACAGGAAGTTTAGCTATTTTTGGCTCAGAGGTGGCCAAGGACTATCGTTAACTTTGCCAGTGTATCTTCTGCTGTGAGCACGAAAGAATTACTGAATTGACTGAGAGGAGTGCAGGAAGGTTGAGAGGGAAGTTTCTCCAGGGGTGGAGGGGAAGGACTGGAAGTGTTGTGCTGCTTTGCACTGTGCAAGTACAAACAGAGCCCATCCATCCTCCAGGAGAGCGGTGGCTTTTTGCAGCCCACATCTTGCTATCTCTTCCAAGACCTGGGTACCCCTGGTGCCTGCTGCAGTAAGCCCTTCACCTGAGGTCCCCTTCTCTGAAATGCCAGGGTGGCTGCACAGCAAACAGCAAAGGCCAAAAAATCACTCCAGCTCGTGATCCCAGAGCTGGGGAGGTCTCCTGCCATGAAGCCAAGCCCTAGTCCTGCCGGGGTTACAGCTGCAGCAGCCAGGCCCAGGCAGGGCAGAGCGGGGCAGAGGAGGGCTCAGACAGATAAATACGCTTGACCACTGTGTGGCATAACCAGCTGGAGTGATCTTATGCCAGGGCCCTGAGCTCCGGTGCAGCGGCCTGTGACCTGTCTGGTGGCAGGGGCCAGTGTCTCCAGTGAGAGCAGAGGGGCCATCACAGATGACCCACAGTGGCAATAAGACCTTGATTTTGCAGGGGCAGGGAGGGGCTTGGGGCCTTCTGGGGTTCTGGTCTGTCCCACTGCAGCAGACCACCAGCTGGCAGTGGGGTGGCCCTACACACCTTGGCCCTGTCAGCAAAAAGCTGTGCAGAAGTTGTTGGGACCTGGCATCCTGCCCTGGCCAGCACAGCCAGTGTTTACCTGGGGATGTCATTTGTGCTCTGTTACTGTCCTGGTGGCTCTTGGGTAATCTCCATCCTGGGTAATCATTGACTGGGCTGGGAAGGCTGGCAGGAGAGACCTCAGATGCCAGAGAGATCTGAGTGCTGAGCTCAGGGGAAAATGTCCATGTCAGTGTCTGGAAACAGTGTAAACCTGGTACAGGGCTGCCCCCAGCGTCACCCACACCAAGATCATGAGCTGCTTGTCCCTGCCTCAGCATGGCCTGCAGGCAGCCCTGGGCTCGAGTGGCAGTGGGATGAGGAGGAACCAGGTGGAGAGGTCAGCCTTACCCAGGTGCAGGTCAACCCTTGTCCCTCTGTTGTGCCCTCTCATCTGGGAGCCAGGCAGTGTGGGCAGCTGCTTCTGTAGGCAGGGCCCCATGCAGGCAGCTGGGGACTGAGACAGGCCATGGGCAGCCCCGAGAGGGTCAGGTACAAGATAAGCCACTCATCTGTAAAGCCTTCTCCAGTGGAGGCAACCCCTTTGTGACATGTGTCCTCCTGTAAGTCCTGACAAAGTCTGGAGCCTGGCGCCCGGATTTCCCACACTGATTTTCCTGGGGATTATGCTGTTTCTAATGATCAATTAAAGCAAATTGGCCAGGTCCCCCAGGCCCCTAAATCCCTGTTAATCCTTGGCACCTTCTGTAACTCCAAGTGCTCATTCATTAAGTGGCAGTCCCATGGGGAAGTGTTTGCTCCAAGTGTGGCTCTTCCCACATGAAACCTTCCGGGTCTGGGTTGTTTGTCTGGGTTCGAGAACTTGCTTTTTCTACCTGAGTTGTTTATTCTGGTGCTGTTTGCTCTGAACCAATCTCCCTTTCTTGGCTAGAATGAGGAAGTTCACTTTCTCAGGAACATTTTACTGCTTAGCTGCCTCCTTATCGCCACTAATGATCCCAGTAACCTCCTAAGAGCTGTCACGCTGGCTCTGCCATGGACAGGCAGGAGGCATCTCAGGTTGTTTGTGCCTTTTGCACTCTTGTCACCCTCCTGCATGACCCACCTGTTTTCCATCTGCCTCAGCAACTTTTGTCTTTGGTGCTGTCATTCGACAGTATCTCCTGCTTTTCCCTAACACAATCCAATACACTCCATCCCCTTCCCTCTTCTCTCACCCTCTAAGCTTGTCTCCTTGGGGCTGTTTGACCTAGTTTCTACCTGGGAATCTGAAGTCCTTTTGCTACAGCAGGTCCCAGAGCTGTCCCAGCCCTGGGGAGTGTCTGTCCAGTGGATTACACACAAAGCCACCTCACCATAGGCACAAAGCTGTGGCTCCCTGTGTGCTGACCCATGGCAGAATGTGGGCAGATGGCTCCTCACTGGGCTACCCTTTCTCCAGCTGGGTGGGAATGAGAGAGCAGCCAGCATGTCTGGCTCCCAGAAGCATATCACCCCTATGCCACAGGCAGGGACCTGCAGGGACAGCTGGGCCCAGCCAGACCAAAGTGTCATAGAATCATAGAATCCCAGAATGGTCTGGGTTGGAAGAGACCTCTAAAGGTCATCCAGTTCCACCCCTTGCTATGGGCAGGGACAACTTCCACTAGACCAGGTTGCTCCAAGCCCCATCCAACCTGGCCCACTTCCAGGGATGGGGCAGCCACAGCTTCTCTGGGCAACTTGTATCCAGTCTAACTCTGTCCCACTTGTCCTATTGCAACAGGCCCTGCTGACAGGTTTTTCCCTCCACAGGACTTGACCAGGCTGGGGACACAGCTGCAGCCCACAGGCCACAAACCATGACATTATTTTAATTTTTCCCAAGGGGAAAACTCATCCTGCAGCACAGGAGGATGCAGAAAGAATACCTGAGGACTGAGAGAATGAGCCAGCTGCTCTCCTTAGGCATCCCCAGCAGTAGTCAGGGCAGGGAGAGGTGCTGTGCCAAGGGCAGCTGGTGTGGTGAGGTCTCGGCAGGAGTGCAGTGCACGCTGTGCGCCCAGCACACTGGGGTGGCTGCGGTCTTGCTGCCAGGTTACTGCCTGCTGTTTGTTTCACTTCCTGATAGCAACAAATGCCTGTGGCTGGGTGTCAGGGCAGGGTGCTGGGGACACAAACTGCCAGGGAACACTGCGTATCCATTGGAGCAGCCCTGCCCCGGCCCCTGCCCTGACACAGGCCTGGGCACAGGCAGCCGCTGCCCTCTGCAGCCGGCTGGGCTTGCTCTGGCAGGTCCCCATCCCACTGGGGCTGTGGGGGGACAGGGGTTGGCAGTGTTCCTGGCAGCGGGGGACAACCCTGTGGTCTGTGATGGGGCCAAAAGCCCTGAGGGGGCTGGCAGCTGGCACTGCTGGGTCCTGTCCCAGCCCTAAGCAGAGGGCAACAGGCCTGGGCTGGCTCCCCAGTTATATAAGGGCGGCATGGCACTGGGACAACAACAGCCAAGGACTGCCTGTGCTGCTTTGGGATGTGCTGCCACTACCCTACAGGTGCCAGTGCCCATAGGCTGACAGTGCTGGCAAAGGGCACAGTTGCAGTGTGCCTTGGTGGGCAGCCCTGCCAGCAGCTCCTGGCATGTACATGTGCTGGGAACAGCTCCCTTCCCTCTGTCTGGGCTGTGGCCTGCCTGCCATGGTGGCCTGAAACCTCTTACCCAGCTGGGACTTCTTGGAGGCATGCTAGGGTTTCAGCCTGACTCGACCTTGGAAAAACCCTCTTCCCAGGGAACATGAATAGAAGGGAAACTGAGGCACGGCAGAAGGGTGGGTGAGCTGTGGGGATGTCTGCTAGACGAGAACGAGGACCCTCAGCTGTGGTGCAGCTCCTCTGCACGCTCCACCCACCCTGCTGCACTGCTTCTTGGGGGATGGGCTCTGCACCCTTGGCTTGTTGCTGGTGCATCCTCACGCTTGCATCCTTCTCTCTCCAGCTGTCCCAGAGGGGGGGTCCCAGTGCTCATGGAATGCTTGTGCAGGTGTCCTGGGAGGGTGCAGCACACAGAGCCCCAGCATCCTGGCTGCCTGTGTAGGCTCCAGCTGGTTCTTGCTCTCACCATGCACCAACCCCATGGCACCGAGCTGCGGCTTGCTCAGGGCTGGTGCCAGGGCTTGTGCCACTCTCCAGTGAGAGCCTCCATGTGCAGCACAGCTTCCCCTTCTGAGAGGGTCCCAGTCCTGGGCAGCTGCGGTGGGCTGACCTGGATCCACGGGGGTGCCAGGCACCAAGGACTGCATGGAAAATCCCACACATGCAACTGTCTGCAAAGCTCCCGCAGGGCTGGGCTGGGCTGGGACATGATGTTCGGTTTGAGGAGCAGGGAGGCACACAGTGTTTGAGGCGCAGGGAGGGATGTTACATAAGGCCCTTCTGCCTGGCTGGAGTGGAATCTCCCCAGGAGAACACAGTGAAGGAGTGAGAACATGCAGGGCTGGGGGTGTCTCCCCTATGTCCTGACCCTTGGGCAGACCCTCAAATCCTGCTGCCCTCCCTGTGCTGCTCCAAACCCCCTCCCAAGCAGCTGCTCACCTGTGCACGCTGCACTAAGCATCCCATACACAGGCTTCCCACCCTCTGCAACAACATGCACCTCCCGAGCCCTTTTCTCTATGGTGCCCCTGAGCTGAGCCAGTCGGGGTGAATCCAGGGCTGGCTGGGACACACTGGGGGCCGGGGAGGCCGGGTGCGGGATGTCAGGGGGTGCGGGACACTGGGGTGTTCGTTAACCCCTGCGGCACCGTGGGGCGGTGGGGAGGTGGGGGCTCTGCAGGGGCTGCCCTGTGCCATTGGCTGGCACTTTATCACACCACACCGCAGGACGGGAAAGGCTCTGCCTACCCGTGGGAGGAAGACTGAGCTCTGAAACGAGGCGTTGGGAGCGGGTGGCTGCAATGAGCAGGTTTTGCCACAGCCTGTCCCCGTGTGCCTCTGTGCTGTGCAGGACCCCAAGGACAGAGGACGGGGAGAGGCAGCAAACAGGACTCCCAACACCATCACTGCACCCCTTGAATGCAGCTGGATTGAGGGGTGCAATTAGAACAAATGGGGCACGGAGCTCATTGCTGCAGGCCAAAGCTTCCCCAGCCAAGAGGGGCAAGAAGGATGGCCCGACCATTTCCCAGCACCCCCAACACCCACCGTAGTGACCTGGCCAGAGCAAGCACAGCTGGATCGAGCTGCCCTGTGGAACAGCCCTTCCTGGAGCAGCTGTAAACCTGAGAGGCTGGCAGCTGCTGCAGTGCCTGTGTGTGCAAGGGATGTGTATGTACGTGGTAGAGGAGCCTGAACCTGTTTACACACACAGGAAAAGTTATCAGCCACACAGGGAAAGTCATCACACACATGTACTCACAAGGCACATACGTGTGCCCTTGCACTAGAGCACTTGCAGGGCTGCCTGCCAAGGATGCTGCGGGGTCACCATGTTGGGACACACTGAACAGGGAGGAGAAAGCCACCCAATAATGATTTCAAGCCCATAGCCTGTGTTTTGCTGTTTACCCAGCGTTTCCAGGGTGCCAACCACCCCCAGCTCCGTGACTCACACAGGGCTGGGGCTGAGCCGCCCTCACCACAGCAGAGACATGAAACCGTGTGGAGCTGTGCTGCTGCAGCACAGGGTATGGCCACCTGCCTGCTCCCCAGCCCCAGGCACTGCTGGCCCAAGGAGGGCTCCAGATGGCCCAGGAGTTGTGTCCCTAGAAAACCCCAGGGGAGGATACTGCACCTTGCTTCAAACATCCTGCTAGCGTGGGGCTCTGGGCTTTAAGCTGTAGTAGCCATCAGCAGCCCCAGAGATGGAGGGTTTGGGCTTTTTTTTGCCCTCTGTCACATACCCCAAGGGGTTGAATCAAAAGCTGGTTGTGCCCTAGAACAGGGTTGGGGCATTCCCCACCCTGGTCCAGCACTGTTCAATCCAGATGACCCATCCTCTTACTCTCATGTTTTGAGATGGCCCAAAATGAAAAAAATACAACCAAACAAAAAATATCAATGATGACTGTGAGAATAAAAACACCAGAGGGGAGAGCAGAGCTGGGGGTACATACAGCTCCACACAGCCTGAGAAGAGTCTCCTTTGTGCTTGTGTCGCCAAGTCTACCCTGCACAGGTGTGCCACGGGGGACAGAGACCTGCAGGTTCACAGCACTTTTCTCTACAAAACATCCAGCCCTGGAAGGGGCTGCCTGCTCATGTCTCCAAAAACCCATCTTGGCTCAGCCAGGGCCATCTCAGGGGAACTAAGCCCCACTGCAAAGGTGAGAAGCTGCAAGGTTTACCCAGCTGGGGAACAGAACCAGCCCAGTATCCTCACCAGTCCCATTCAGGCAATTCCCAGTCTCTTCCCCAGTGCCACCACTCTCCCCCCTCTTCCCAGCCACAGACACAGCTTGGGGCATGGATATATATAAAAAGTAGAGTTTATTGCCATTTCTATCTAGATTTACACAACAGTGTCACCGCTTCTGACATCAAAAGCAATGTCCCGTCACACCCCAGAGGACAGGCCAGGGACAGAGGGGACCCCAGGAACATGGGCTGGCTCCTCCACCCCAGTGGGTTAGAGCACAACCTGCCTTGTGGCTCTGCCCAGTGGTCAGTCCAGATCCTCCCAGTGCTGCCACATGGTTCTGTCAGGTGGGATGCCAGAGAGGAGTGAATCTGCCCCCTCCTTGGTGCCACTCGCAATAGTTGGCTGTCCACTAACAGGTGCTCACCATTCCAGTCTGCCTTCGAATGCCCCAGATGTTGAGATGGGCATGGCTGACCCAGAGCGGGCACCCCACAGCCTCAGAGGCACCTCTCGTGCACATGCTTATACATAGATACAGCTACAGAAGATGCCCAAACTAACAAAACAAGCTTTTTTCCCTTGTAATCCCCACACTGCTGTGCGTTCAGCCACGGTCTACGCTGCAGCTGCCACCCCTGGTGCTGCTCAGTCTGGGTCGGGTTCCAGCAGGCTCCTGGGTGGCTTGCGGGACGTATCTGCTCTGCTCACTAAACATCCATCTCCCTCCAATGTCAGGCTTTGCCACAAAGAGACACCCCCCTGCAGAATGCAACCACGGCCTGGGGCTTGGCGTGCGCTCCTTCCAACCGCAGGCTACCAGCACGGTGCCAAAGACTGCCCAGCTCTGCTCTCCAGCAGAGCCTGGGACAGGTACCAGAGATCTCCTCCTGGCACCTGGTGGGTGGTTGGATGGGGAGGGGGGGTCAGCTGCCCCTGTCTTCCTTGCAGAAGAGCACCCTCATGAAGGAGACGGCCACTGGCTCTGCGGGCTGGCCAGGGCTACCCGAGGGGCACGGCTCAGTGCCAGGGTCTGGCAGTCCTTCGTGTGAGATGAAGGTGGAAACGATTTTTTGCAGGAGATTAAGTAGAAAGAGTTCTGTGGCTCTGCCCACCCCGAGGACAGAGCCACCTTACACCGCAGAGCCCCCGGAGTGCTGGGCCGGGGCAGCCACCCCGGGGCTCTGCTCCTCAGGGCACAGCACCTCTGCTGGGAGCCGGGACTGGAACTTCTCCAGCTGCTCAGGGCTGGCCAGGGTCTTCAGGAGGCTGTTCTCACGCTCCAGCTGGGAGTTTTTCTCCAACAGTTCCTTGATTTGCTCTTTCAGGACCTCCACCTCCTCCCGCACAGCGTACATCAGATGATTTTTCACAAGATCCTGCAAAAGGCCATAGAAGAGACCAATCAATGGAGAGTAATGCCCGGGGGGTTGCTCCCTCCCGTTCCCAAGTGCTGGGGCAAGTGCCAAATGCTGCAGAAGATTTTCCCAAGGACCATCCCTCCCCACCCTTGGAACCCTGGCCAGGGCTTGGTGCTCATCCAGCATAGCTGCCTCAGCCACCATCTCTCTGGTCTCTTTGCATCCAGAAGCTCTTTCCAGCCCCCTAAACTGCCCCGGAATTTGGGGGGCTACAGTTCCCGAGCACCCAGAGAGCCCGGCTCGGGCAGCCCCAGACCCCGAAAGTCCCCGTCCATGTCCACCCTCGCTCCCTGCGCACTGCAGAGCGGCTGGAGCCAATGAGCTTCAAGGCGGTCACAGACAAAGAGCAGCTCTGCCTGGCAGCGGGATGAGGAGTGGAGACCCCCGTGGGCAGAGGGACGCCCCGCCCTGGGCCGAGCACCCACCCGGGAGCGGGAAGCCCATGCATAGCACCCGCGGGGTGACGGGGGAAGGTGCGGGGGAGAGGGGGCAGCGCTGCAGCTCACCATCGCCTGCTCAATCTTGTTGTCAATGGCCACCACGCTGGCTCCGGAGGCGCTGGAAGAGAGCGGAGAGGCCGAGGGTCAGCACCGAAAACCTCCCTTCCACAGGGGTCCGTGCACCGCGACACCTCCCTCCCCACCAGGGGCGTCCTCCTCCCCAAGGGAATCCATTAATTCACGCACCGGTCGCGTATGTCCTTCGCTCCCGGAGCAGAAATGCCCCCCACTCATCAGTGGGGTTCGCAGCAGCACCCCCCGGGCACTGGGACGCCCCTTCCCCCAGATCTCTGCGGCGAACGGCGGGGACGCCACGGCGCAACGGGGCTGCCCCTACCTGTTGTCGAGCTTCACGGAGACTACATCCCCCCCGAGCAGGGATGAGAAGAAGGAGATGGAGAAGTTGTGGAGCTGATAGACAGCCACCTCCATGGGGGACTGGTACATGCCGGTGCTCATGGCTGCGGGCGCAGGGACACACACTCGCACGGACGGAGCAAAACGCACTGCCAGGGCGCCGGCGCCGCCCCCGCTTATATCGGCGGCGCCCATCCTGCCGGGAGGGGCGAGCGCGGCGGGGACCGCCCGCCGCCCGCAGCGCCGGTACCGCCCCTTGCTGCTGCCCCCGGTACTGCCCCCGGTGCGGCACACTGCCCCCCCAAGCCCGTGTACCGCACCTTTCTGCAGCCCCTCCGCCCCTTCCAGTTAAACCACAGCACGGCGCCGTCTCAGAGCAAGGATCCCGTGCTTCAGCACTGTGTCCCCCCTCATCTGCAACCCCACTCCATACCCAGAGTCCTGAGAGCCCCGGCACCCCTAGTACAACCCTCCATAGCCCACAAGCCTCAGCATCCCGTTCCTGTGCTCCTGGGCACCCAGCATGGGGATTCAGTCGCGGGGATACACGCATCTGCTTGGGGGCTGGGAAAAGGGGTGAACCCGGTCCGCATTTGGAGGTGCAGCCTGCAGGTCCCGCACAGTGAGTACCAGTGACTGTGAAGGGGAGGCAGGAGGGAAAGGGGAGCCATGGGCATTCAAAATACAACCCGGGCTGAAAACCAGAAACCAGCTGCTAAAAAACCGGGGTGCGTAACAGAAACGAGGGTGTAAAACAAACGGAAACAGGAGTGACAAACAACAGAAACGAGAGCAGAAAAACAACCCAGGCGTAAAAAACAACTCCAAGAGGACAAATGAAAACCTGCGTGCAGAGAAAACCCGGGGTGCAGAACCAACCTAGGGTATAGAACACACCCCGAGGTTGCAGAACAACTGCGGAGTGCAGAAAAAAAACCCGGGGTACAGAACAACACCCCGGAGTGCAGAACAGCCCCCAGAACAAAGTGGAGTTACAAAACGAACTCGGGGTATAGAGCAAAACAACCCCAGGGTGCAGAGCCAACCCGGTGTGCAGAACAAGAAATCTAGGGTGCCACAGAATGATCTTGTGGTACAGAACAAATTCGGGGTACAGAACACGCCCTGGGTGCTGAACAACCACCAAGGGATGCAGAGCAAACCTGGGGTCCAGAACAAAATCGGGATCCATTACAAACTCGGGAGCACTAAACACCACCACCCCTGATTGCAGAACAGTCCGGGGTTACAGAACAACACCCTCGGGCTGCTGAACAACGACCCTGGTTGCTGCAGCCCGGGGTACGGAACGCTCCGGGCGCCGAATGCGGCCGGGGCTCGGCGGCCCCGCCCAGCGTTGCATAACCGCGCAGCGGGAGGGGGCCCCCCCGCGGGCACCAGCGGCACTGCAGCGGCTGGGGAGGCGCTCTGCCAGTGCTTGTGTGGAGCGGCGTCCCCGTGTGTGCGTGTGTGTGCGTGTGCGTGTGTATGTGTGTGCGTGCGGCATCCCTGTGTGTGCGTGTGTGTGTGCGGCATCCCTGTGTGTGTGTGTGCGGCATCCCTGTGTGTGTGTGCGTGTGTGTGTGCATGTGTGTGTGCGGCATTCCTGTGTGTGTAGCATCCCTGTGTGTGTGCATGTGTGTGTGCGGCATCCCTGTGTGTGCATGTGCATGTGCATGTGTGTGCGTGTATGTGTGTGGCATCCCTGTGTGTGCGTGTGCATGTGGCATCCCCGTGCGTGTGCGCACTCGAAGCAGCATCCCCGTGTGTGCGTGCATGTGCACGTGCATGTGGCATCCCCGTGTATGTGCGTGCGTGTGCGCGCCCTCGGAGCGGCATCCCTGTGCACGCGCACTCCCGTGCAAGCCCTGGGGTCACAACAGGTCCTTCCCACGTCCACAGAGCGATTTATACATAGATCAAGTGGAACTCCTCCAAGAAGAGGAAGCAGGGCCCCTAAAACGCCCCCAACATCCCAAAGGCTGGAGGGGCACTGCCCACCCAGTGCTGCCTCTGCTGCCCTTGGTCGCCCACTTACCTCTGCCCTCTGGATGTGGGGGAAGTTTGCTCAGTGGTTGCCTGCTGCCCCTGACCCCGGGGGCTCATCCCCCACTGGGCACGGCGAGGCTGATGCTGGATGGCAGATCCCATACACGGCATAGTGTCCAAGAAAGAGTTAGTGCTGGCAGGGCACGTGCACTCCAGGGGTGCCGCAAAGGACACTGAGCACCCTGATCCAGGGGCTACTGAACGTGGCTGGCACTTGGCTGTTGGGAGAGGCCAAGGAACCCTGACTTGTGGGTGTGCTGCTGTGCCCCTTCCTCAAGCAGGGAGGGAGAGCAGAGTGGAATTTACCTATCAGAAAGGGAAACTGAGGGACAGTGCAGCACAGCTGCTGCTGTGAGCAGGAACTAGCCAGGCAACTCTCTACAAATTGCAACCCCATCCCAGAGCAGGATGAGGATGCTGTGCTGCCTGCGAACCGCAGCCGGGGCACATGTGGGTGCCCTGGGACATTTGGGTTTGATGTGGGGATGTGAGAAATCATTTTCTCCCTGGTGGGCCCATCTGGGACCTGTTGGAGGGGGGGGATTATGCACATCCCCCTGTGTCAGCACTACTCCAGCCCATGCAAAGCTGCTGTACAGGGGCTGAGCAGGGTGCTGGCACTGAAGAGAGTAGGCAGGTGTCTGTCCCCCAAGCCCCAAGGCTGGCCTGTGCTCCTCCCCTCACCCACACCAGGCCCTACTTACCAGTCCCTCCTTCTGAAGAGGCTCGGGGAGTACGGCGGCTGGAAGGCCATGCCACCCTGTGACCCTGTTCCAGCCCCTCTGTTCCTAGCAGCGATGCTGGCTCTGCCTGTGGCTGTGTCTCCCCAGCTTGCAATGGCAGAGACAGCCTGGGTGTTGGCTGCATCCAGGGGCTCCAGCCACAGGGTAAACATGCTGGGAGATGACCTCAGCTGCACTCAATTGGCCCTTTCAAGGCCAATGGCCAGTGTGCCATCCCGAGCTGCGTGGGTGCCCCCCTCCCTGGCGAGATGAAAGGCCTCTGTGTGCACTTGTCCCCAGAGTGGCTGGTGGTGGGCTTGGTGGCAGCCCCTGGGACACAGCTTTGTCCCCCCCGGGACAAGTCCAGACCACCCACACCAGGGGTCCTTTGACTGAGTTTGCCACTGCAGCTCATGAAGCATGCGGGTTTCACTGGGGAGAAGACAGGAGAGTTGGGAAGAACATTTTCTCCCAGAGTTGTGCCACCTCCTGTCTTCTGCAGAGAGATGTCAAAAGCAGGGAGATGGGGTGGGCAGACCCCAGCCTGTCCCCAGCCCTGGAAGCTGTGCCTGTGTCCCCATCCTGCGATATGGCCCCCCCCAGTCCTGGTTCAGCCTCCTTCCCAAAGGAAGCCCTAAGTCATTAGTGGCAGGGACCAAGGGCTCCAGAACCAGCAGACCAGAGCCTGGCTGATGGTCCTTGTCTCACACCTTGAGGCTCCTGGTCCCTGCCTGGTACCTTTCTGATGCAGCACTCAGGCAACAAGGACTGATTAAAAAACCCAAATATTTCTGCAGCTGCTGCAGCGCAGCTGGAAAATGCTTTGTGGGGAGATTGCTTCACCTCTGACACCTCCAATATTTTTCCCATGACGCTGGGTCTACTGCAGAAATAAACCGGATTAAGTCACTGATTTCCCTGCAGTCCTGCGGGGTCCTTGCACCCAGCCCTGCCCGCATCACTGCTCAGGGCATGGGTTCCTTACTTAGGCTGGGCAGGATGCTGTCGGCCTTTGAGAGGCCGCAGCGAGGGAAGTTCTGGAGGGATGAAGAAGCAGAAGTTTCTTCCCTGGCATTCAGTAAATGAAGGATCCCTGTGCAGCCGGTGGCCAGGGCAGGTCAAGGTGGGCAGGGGGCTGCAGCCCCACTCGCACCCCACACCTCATGATGGGGCAAGGCTCCTGAACGTGTCGCAGGGCGCACACAACCACGGCACACCTTGCAGCCCCTACAAGCAAGCCCTGCCTGCACATGTGCGTGCACACACAGCACACCCACACGCCCACGAACCCTGCACGCACACGTGTGTCTGCAGCCCACACGAGCGTGTGCTCTGCTCACAGGGGCACACCCTGCACATGCATGTGCACACTGGTGTGCCCTGCTTGCACACATGCAAGCACATTAATTTAGTACCTGGAGCTGATGATCTTGAGGGTCTTTTCTGACCTGAAAGCCTCTGTGACCCTGTGACACGCACTTTGTGTGCCGAGCAAATGCTGCTGTTCTGCGTGCAGATGCACAGCCCTGCCTGCACCCCCGCGTCAGCGGCATGGCACAGGGCAACTCCGCATGCCCCTGCATAGCCAGAGGGCACCCCCAGTGCTCAGGTATCACCTACAGCCCTGCTGGCACCTCCACACTGGGAGCAGCAGCTCCCAGCTCTGCTGGATCCTGCTTTATGCCAGCTCTCCCCAGGAGCCTCTCTGAGCTGCCCCAATGCCTCCACAGCAGCAGGGTCCTACATGGGGCTCCAGCTGTACCCCAAGTGGTGGGGGGACCCTTTCCTAGCACACCACAGCCCTGGCCTTGCCAGGCTGCTAGCAGCCACCTCCTCTCCCACCACCTGCTCCTCCAAGCAGAGCAGGGTGGGCAACACGCCACCTTGCTCTTCCTAAAGAGCAGCTCACCATGGACTCACAGTTACCCTGTGGCACCAGTGATGGGCACTTGGAGCAGGCTGGGCGAGAGGGGCCAGTGGTGTGAACTGCATCCCCGAGGCAGCAGCATGGCAGCTCCTGCATCTACACACAGTGACAGGAGGTTCATCAGGCTGGGCCTGGCTCGTGCCTGTGGTTATTTTGGTAACAGCAACAGCAGCTGCAATACAGGGTAGTTGTGACACTAATTGTTGTGCTCTCTGGGGGAAAAAAGCACCCGTGGTTGACATCAACCAGTGAGGAGAGGTGGTGACACCAGCCAATGAAGATATCCTGTGGCCCTGCAGGACACCCCAAAGCTGCCAGCAGCCCCTCAGCCCTTATACAGCCTGTGCCTCAGGCCAGAAGATGCCAGCCCCCCTACTGGATGACAAAGAGTGACAACCCCCTCCTCAGCAATGGGACTTGGAGTTCTGCAGCCACCACAGAGCTCTGGCAGGCTGGAGCAATAGGTGAGAGGGAGGAGGACGAGGGGATTATCTCTTGCTGCCTGGCATCCCTCACCTGCACAGTGCTGTGGCTCAGGGGACATGCCCCCTCCCACAGCCTTGGGGACAAGCCGTGCTTTTGTACTGAGCCCTGTGTGTTGGACCTGCTCCAGGCACTGCAGTGCCACACACCAAAGGATGCTCCTGTCCTGGTAGCGGCTGATGGAGCTGGAGGGGTGGTTGGGGCTTCAGGAGCAGCCCTGGCTCCACAGACTTGGCTCTCCCCCTGCTCCAGGCTGTGCTCACGGCTCTGTAGCAGTTTTCCTGGCTTGCTCTCTTCCAAGGACTCAGCTCAATGGGAGGAAGGCCCTTCAGAGGGTCTGAGGCGTGGGAAATGTTTATAGCCTGGCCTCAGAGACACTGGAGAGCAAACTGGGAAAGGCGCAGAGCCAAGGCTGCCCAGGCTGCTCTGCAGAGCCAGATCTCCCGCTCCAAGGGTCAGAGCAGAGTGGGAGAGGAAAAGCTACTGCTTGCAAACACAGCTAAGAAGACTCTGCCTGTCACAGCCCAAAATCCTGCAACTGTGGTGGTACCAGCCAAGGGACCAGGAATGCCAGCACCAGGGCATCCTAGCCATGCCCTGCAGGAACAGAGGGAAGTGTGGCTGGGGACACTGCTGATGGCTGGGGCCTGTGGTTGCCTATGGCAGGAAGGGCTGGGTGTGGGACATGGCTGAGGAGCTCCAGGTCTTGTCCAGCAGCTCTATCCTGGTTCTGGGAAAGGAGAGGTAGTGCTGGGGGCTGCCCACGGCCAAACAGGCAGCTGCCAAGGAATCCCAGGATCCTGAACAGCAACTGCCTGCCCTATGGCATTGGCGTAGGGCTACTGTGCCAGTCCCAAGGGCTGTAGGCCTAGCACTGCCAGAGCACATCAGTTGTCCAGATCTTGGTTTCCTCCTCCTGAAGATTCCCTGGCTGAGCTGCTCCCTGAGGCCTGGGACTATCCTCCAGCTCAGCTGGTGCCTTCCAGGAGCTGCGTGGGACATGCAGAAGCCCCATGCAACCAGGAACCCTGTGACATGGGGACGCAGGTCATGCCCATCAGAGCCTTGGAGGGGTCATAAATCCCCAACCATGTTCTGGGCACGTGCTGCTCCAGAAGAGCAGGTAACCACTCCTGGGCACACCTGGACATGCCTGGGTAGGGATGCACCCCCTGCCTGCAGAGCTGGTGCTGCTGGCCTTGCCTGGTCCCAGTCCCAAGCCAGAGGACACCAGAGTCATGTGTGGCCCGGACAGAGGTGGTGCCCCCTGCCACGCTGGGGAAGCCCAGGGACCGTTTCAGTGAGGGAAGGCCAGAGGGGAACCTACCCTTGGGAAGGCTGACAGGGAACATGTCCTCCTTCCCTTCATGCCCAGTGGAGGCAGAGTGAGCTCTGTGGCCGTGGTCAGGGGACACAGTGACCCACCCCACCAGGCAGCAGGCATGGGCAGGGATTGTGGTGTGGAGACTCCTCCAACCTGTCAGGCTGGAGGCAGTGTGGGGTGGTGGAGGGAGCCCTGGTAGGCTCCTGTGTCCAGCTGTGAGGCTAACTGCTTCCTCTGATAAAGGTACTTGGCTGTACTCCCAGTTCTGTTTTTTTCTAGCATGCAAGTGCACACCCTCAAGCCAGCCTGCTGAGAGCTGCAATTTTTCTTCAACTTTGTCACCAGACCCCCTTCTTCCTCCTGTGCCCCTAGCAGCAGTTGCCTCCCAGCAGTAGTGTGAGGAGGAAAGGTCAGAGAGGACCCAGTTTCAGCCACAAGAAGCCAGAGAGGACCCAGTTCCTTTCTCACCATGTTGGAAGAGAGTCACAGCTTCCCCAGGCATGCTGGCATAGGGGAGGAAGAGGAAAAAAGGCTCATTGGGCTGTTACCAGCCCTGGATCATGAGGCCAAACATCCTACCTTGCTGGTGTTTGTCAACACCAGCCCCATACTGCTGCCAGCCCAGCATGGAAATGCCAGTGGGTGCCCTGCCAGGGACTGTGGGCCACCCTTGCACCTCACTGCTCCCCACAAAGGGTCCCACAGCTGCTGAATGCTGAGGTGAGAGTGCCAGGCATGGCACAGCCCAGTGAAAACCCTGCAGCTTTCTCTGAGCACCGTGCCTGGCCGTTGGGGCAGTGCAGCTAACCCCCAACATGCTCCCTGCTCCCATGGACCAGGGATGCCCAGCCCCAGGGAGGATGGCAGGCTGAACCCTTGGCAGAGCTTTACTCCACAAATCTGTCTGTGGAGCAAAGTGTTTCACACCCACGGGCCGGGGCTGGAGTGCTGTCATTGAACTCGGTGTTATCGCCCCCTGGTTACCTGTGCCCTGCCCTGGTGCTCCTGCCAGCTATGGCTCTGAACTCCAGAACTTGCTCCTTAGCTCACTGGGTTTTCCTGGACGGCCCCAACTAGGTCACACACAGATCCTTGCTGCCCTTTTCTGCTCCAGTTTCAGGGGACTGGGGATAGAGCATAGGTGGTTGCAACACTGAAGGGATCTCCCGCAGCACAAGGGCTACGCAGCGCCCTTGCACCCCACAGCAGGTAGGCAGGGGGCTGCCAGCCTGGCTTCTGCCTCCCCAGCCCCTCATCCAGCTTTCCAGGGATCCTCAGCCCGAGAGAGAAACCCCAAAGTAGGGCCTCTGGCATCCTCCAAAACAATCCCAGACCCCTTTTCAGGCAGGAGTGGGCACTCTGGAGCCCTGCTAGGCGCTGGCAGCTGCTGCCCTGCGGCATGCAGGAGTGCCCGCTCGCTAATTGGGAGGCAGCTCGTTATGTAATGAGGACGGAGGCAGGGGAGCTGCAAGAGCTGTGCAGCGCACCCCACGCTACCCAAATCTGCTCTTCCAGCCCAGAATAAGCCCTGCTTATGGAACCCCTCAAGCCCTTCACTGGCCCCTTCCACAGGTGCTGGAGCCTGGTGCTCCCCTGCCTGGCCCAACGCTTGGGGGGAGCCCCAGCAGGAGCCCCAGCAGCCCCACAATATCCGAGGGACAACTGGACCCCATTGGGGGTGCAAAGCCCCGACAGAGCTGACCCGGCAGGGGTGGGGGCAGAGGAGCTGTGCTGGGCTGGCTCATGAGCCAGCACCCACAGGAGGTCAGGCAAGGACACGCAGGGCAGCACGGCTTCAGCAGAGATGGTTATTAATACCCTGCCTGGCCTTTGCAAGGAATCCCGGGCATTTCAAATCAGGGACCTTTGCTGAAACCCGGCCGTCACTGACATTTCAGGACAATAACAATGTGAAAGACAATCAGTTCCTGGCAGGATGTATACCTGTGGTGCTGCCGAGGCTCTCTGTATGCCCGACCTCAGCAGCCAGCTCTCACCTCACTTGTGCCAACCCTTGGGAACAACCTGAGACCATCCCCTGCCTCCAAACCACCTGGAGCAGTCCTGCTCCTTTTCACAGGCATATCACTGTGATGGTCTCACTTAAGGACATGGAAATGTCTTGTCCTGCCCCATCGCATCTGCCATCCCCTGCCAGTCTGGACAGGGCTGCCATCTCCATGGAATTGCATGTGGGGGTGGCAAGGACTGGATCCCACCTGGATCCTGAAGGGCCCAGAGTTTCTTCTCTGCCACCAGAGTTGTTCTGCACCAAAAGCCCCCTCAAATATATATCCATATATAGATATATATATATATAAAACTCAGCACACAGACAGAGAATGATCTCCTGTCCCAAAGCCAGCCATGTTCAGCACCTGGATAAATATAACTCAGAGCTCATTTGCAAAGCATAGGGATGGGTTGTAGCCTCTCACCTCTCCAGCCCTCTTCCCCCAACACACACCCTGGGGTGGTTGGAGATGATGACCTCAGAAGTCTTTTCCAGCCTAATGAGTTTTGTGATTCTCTGCCCTCTTCCAACAGGGCCTGAGTCCTTCCCAAGGGCAGGATCCACCTGGAGCCTCACTGGCCTTGGCAGTCCACATAAAGCACACGGACCCATACACGGTCACGTCCCCTGGGCACACACACAGCTGCCAGGCTCTGACAACATGCACCCCAAGCCTTTCAGTCTCATGCAGGTCATGGTGCTCCCCCAAAATACAGAGTCAGGTTTAACCTTCTTTGTGCTGGACAGTGGCCAAGGAGGTGGTGTCAGGTCCCAGCAGACTGTTCAGGATGAGGCTAGGTCTCACCAGGAAAGGATAATGTGATGGTGAAGAGAGGGGGCATGATGCTGGGATCAGGGCAGACCCCTACAGACTCCTTCAGCTCCAGCCTCTTCCTCATCTTTACAGTTCAAAGCCAGAAAAAATCCTGGCCAGCCTTTTCCCCACAGGGCCATGCTGTCATCCCTACCTGACCTTGGGACACCTACTTCTGCCTGTGCAGAGCCAAATGCCTGCCCTAGCAGATGGGTAGTGCTGGAGAATCCCCAGAGAACCAAGATCACAGGCTCCTGGGAAGCTGACGTTGGCATCACCAGACTAGCTCAGCTATGCCAGCCCCCTTGGCCACAGCCTTGTGGTCAGGGGCAAATGATTCCCTCCCAAGGGGCTGGAGGGGCTGAGCATGGCTCTCCTGTGCTTCAGAGAGTGTTGAGAATATCCTCCTGGAGGGAGCCGGGTCTTGCAGGAGCAGGCAGGAACAGGCATGGTGCATAGTGTGGCACATGCTGCTGCCAGCCCTGCCAAGCCACGCCAACCCAGTGTGCTGTGGCAGAGTCCCTGTGAGCCTGGTCTGCTGGGACACAGGGCCCAAGTCTGCTGGGTCATGGGCTGGGGGTCCCAGGGTATTGGGATGCCCATGATGGAGACCACAGCAGGCTGCGCCGGCTGCCTGCCTGCCATCTTCCTGAGGATGGGAGGATTTGGGTATGCCAAGGTCAGCACTTCCCGGCAGTACAAGCTACTCCCTGCCACTGAAACAAAATCTCCCCAGCACCTCGGTGGTGTGCAGGGCTTGTAACCAACACTGCAGACCACAGGTCCTTGTGCAGCTCTGTCCTGTGGGAGCAAAGCAAAAAAAGCCCTGGTGCTTGGTTCTGGAGGGCGGGGGGACCCTCCTGGCCCCTCCATGGCAGAGCTGTCCCAGGGCCAGAACATGGAGAGTAGGACAGCTCAGTCCTACACCCACACCTCTCTCATGCTCACTCGTGGCCCCTCTCCCCATCAAAGTGTCCTTGTTGCTTCAGCCCACTCAACCAGCTGGAATGCTTGCCCTGGCCCTGCCACCCCAGGATGCCCTTTATGCCCTGGCTCCTTTCCTCCTGCATTGCTGCCGCAAAGTGACACCCAACAGACAGGAACAAGTGGTGCTGTGACACAAATGCCACCCTGGTACTGCTGCCCTGGCAGCTCTTGCTTGCTGGCCCGCCATTACAGCAGGAAAGGCAGTGCTGCCCTGCTCTGCCCAAATTCATGCTTCCCCCAGCCCCTCACACAGAGCTTCCGTGCCTCCCTGTGACTCCCATGGCTTGCCCAGGCCTAGGAGAAAGTGGCCCTCAGCTCTTCTCATGGCTCAGACCAAAGGATGGGTCACTGCCCAAGCTGTTGGATGGAGCAGCAGGTATGGGAGTGCCTACAGGTGATCTGGCTATGCAGAGGTGTCCGCTCACGGCCTGCAGCAGGATGGGCACAGGCTGGCCAGGCTGCCAGGTGTTGCCCAGGAGTGGCTGGGCAGGAATGCTGGCACAGCTGGCTGATGTGGGCAAGCGGGCTGGTATGTACCTCCTCTTCCCACCCAGAGCCAGGCAGGTCCCACTTGGATCACAGGCTAGCACACACCCAGGGTGTTGCTTCCCCTGCAGTGCCGACCTCCTCCCACACCCCTGGCTCCCCTCAGCCACCTGGCCCAGGAAAAGGTGCCATGTGGTCATGGGCCTGCTCTCCCTGGCCTACACTCAGTTGGGCTTGTGTTTGGGTCTGGGATAATGTTGGCATTACAGAAGGATGGCAAAGACCTTTCTGCCCACTTCACTGGCACCTGCAGGGAGAAAGTGTGCTAGCCAGGGTGGTGGCAGCTGTCCTCCCTGTACCTGGTGCTTCCATGTGAGCTTGGTCCCTTGGCACTGCTGAGACTTCCCTGGAAAGCAGCTTGTGATGCCCTGTGTGAGGACACAATGGGGAGAAGCCCTTCACAGGATCCTGTGCCCTCCTGAAACAGCAGGGCTTTCTGCAGGAGCATGAGCCCTGGAGGCAATTGGTCCAGAGCATGCCTTCCTTGTGCATCCCTAACAACATCCCTGCTGTGAGCAAAGGGTAGGAACAGCCTGGCAGGGACCACCCAGCCAGAGAAACCCCCAGAGACAGGTTAGACATGCTGAAATGTCTAAGAAGCCCAGCACTGATCTGACCCTGAATTGTCTCCAGCCAGCCCCTGAGCCAGACTCAACTCTGGGTTTAGGATCTTGGGCATCCCATGCTGGCCTGATGTCAGCCACACACAAGGATGTGTATCCACACAGCTTTCTCATCCTCCTGTGCTGCTGTTGGAGCACATCAGCCAAAACAGTGAGCACCAAATGGTTTGGGCTCCCTGGTACCAGCAGCAGGGTGCCCTTATCAGGCATGTTATCAGGGTGTTCCTCTGGCACCCACATTCCTCTGCTGTGTATGCTATCTGCTGTTGGATGTGTTGGCTCATTCCCCAGAAGGAGAAAGTTCAGGCAGGAGCAAAACAACTGCAAACACAGGTATGGGCACACCTGGCTCCAGTGCCTGGGGCCACGCACCCAGCTCCCCCATGCTGTGCCACCTAGGGGTGACAGCGGATCACCCAGGCAGCCTCCAGACCGAGGTACCTGGACATTGGGTGTGATAGAGGGACACAGCTTTGCACCACACCATAGCACAGCCTGCCACAAACACAATGCATGGAGCCTCTTGGGACACATCACACAACAGGGCATAGAAGACAGGCAGCAAGGAGTGCTAAGGGACACTGACAGGGAGAAATCCTTGTCCCTTGGCATCTCTGCTCACTCCCTACCTCGCCAGGAGCACCACAGGTCCTGCTCCAGCAGCGATGGGTTCGAAAGCACCCTGCTGTGCCCATATCAGTGGCCTCAGGCCCACAGACACTGTCACTGACTGCCCCAGCGAGCTGCCCAGGTGCTTGGCTCTGACCCCAGCCCTGGCAGCCCGTGTTGGGGACAGTGTCTTGCTTCCCCCTTCACCCACCGTGCCAACTTGCTGCAGCCACCCAGGGAGGAGGGGAACCTCTCGAGGGGAACCTCTCGCTCCTGTTCCTTCTCACTGGGTAGGTTCACTGCTCCCTGTCCGGGCCAGGCATGGGCGCCTTGGCAGGTGTCCCAGCTCCTCCCTTCCCACCTGAGCGGCAGCTCGGCGTTATGTAAGTGCAGGAAGAGCAAGGCCGGCTTCAGGCAGCAGCCTCTCAGCGTCTGACGCTGCTGGGCGAGGAGGCGGGAGTGCGCCAGGGCAGCTCACACGCGTGGGGCAGCCACGTGTGAGCCCACCTGCCTGCCGCTCCGCGCACAGCCCGGGAGCACGCCCACGGTGCGTGTGGTGGGAAGGGCATGGCGAGGTGTGTCTGAACGCGTGGGTACTGCTCCCCCTGCGCATTACCCACCCCCGGCGGAGCAGCAAACCCCAGAGCTGCTGCCCGCCGTACCAGCCAGGCAGATATCTGTACCTGAAGCACTGATGGGCCACAGATCTCGTCAGGGTAGTAGATGTGTCCCACCTGCTGAAGACACTGGCAGTCTCGGGCACCTGCGGCACTACTGGCCCAGCACAGTTCTCTCAGGCTGAACTGGGGAGACCCAGACCTGCTAGCCCCCGTACAGGCTGCTCCCCCACAGGGTATTACCAGCTCTCTCTGTCACCAAAGCCAGCCCCACACAGCGTCAGTGCAGGACCTGAGACAGCTCTGTCCACTCCTCACCTCTGGGGCTCACCTCATCAGGGCTGGGGAGCCTGCAGAGTGGTAACCCCTGGGACCTCCTGTTCAGTCTCCTCTGTCCTCACTGCTAGAGGAGGGAGCAGGGCAGACCCTGCAGTCCTGCCACCTCAGTCTGCCAGGGAATGGAGCACGTTCAGCTGTGGGGGCACAGGGAGCCAGCCCAGAGCAACCCCAAGACCAGCTCGGGCAGGACACAGCCACCTTCTAGCGGTACCAGGGAAGTACCACTCCGGGCCAAACCTGTGTCCACTCCGGGGAGGGCCAGGGGAGCTGCCAAAAGGGCAGGAGCTGGCCTTGGGACTCTTCTCTTGGGGTCCCTACCCAGGCTCTCAGTGACGCTCAAGATGGCTTTCAAGGCAGCACAGCTGCTTCCCAAGGAACCTGCTGTGCTCTCCACGCAGGATGGGGCTGATGCCTGTCTGTCGCTGGACACTATCCATGCCCCTGCGGGCACTGTCTGTGTGGACAGAGGTAGCCAGGGAGATGAGATGAGCACAGAGTCCAGCGGCCAAGACACACAGCTGGGGGCTGTTGTCACTGCCCGGCAGACACAGGGCACCACAAGACAGGCACGGCGGGCATGACGGAGCAAAGCCACGCGGACCCGCACCCAGAGATGGGCTGGCACCACGTACGGACTGCGTGCCAGACGCGGCTTCTCCCCACCCAGATTCCACCGCCGCTGACACCCCCAGCCCCGGGGTCACACAAGTCCCCTTCTCTTGCCAGGGCCACACCGCTGCCAGCTCCAAACCCGCTGCCCCAGGGCACACGGCCCCCGGCAGCTCACAGGTTCCTGGCGGTGACACCCACCTGTGGAAGAGGAGGAGGATGGAGAGTAGGGTCTGGTCGATGTTCCTGTTGCAGATACCCTGGTTGAAGAGGTAGCAGGGGTCCCGCACGACGGGTTCCAGCGAGTCCTGTCGCATGATGGAGCTCAGCTTGTCGGTATTGAGGTTCTGTCGGACCAGCTGCTCCCGCAGCTGCCGGAAGCTGCTCACGGTGGGGCTGCCTGGGTTGTTGTTCTCGCCCCCGGCCCCCTCCTCCAGCCCGCTCCGGTTGGCCAGGTCCAGGCAGCAGCTGCAGCAGTCCAGCCCCACGGGCGACCGGCACTCCTCCGCGGGCGACGAGGACATCCCGGGCGGCCCCGCGCCTGGCCACGCCGGCGCCGCCGGGGCCGCTCCCGGGGCCGCGGAGAGCGAGCGGCTGCAGGACGCGCCCGGTGTCGAGCGCCGCGAGCGGCCCCCGCCCGCCCCGGTCCCGTTCCACCCGCCCCGGCCCCGCCCCGGCCCCGCTCCGCCCCGCCCCGGCCCCGTTCCGCCCGCCCCGGTTCCGCCCCGTCCCGGCCCCGTGCATCCTTTCTCTGCTCCGCTCCGCTCCTCTTCTCGCCGCTCCGCCCCGGCCCAGCCGCTCTCTGCCCGCCCCAAGCAGCCGTTCCCCGGCAGCGCACCCGCGCCACGCTTGGGTCCGGGAGAAGGTGGCGAATTGTAACATGGGGTGACGTGGGGTGACAAAGGGCCACGATGCCCCCTTCCCGGTGGGGACCCTCGCCCCCTCTGTGCTTTCCGGGGGTGCCGTGGGCGCTCAGGAGGCTGGCGCTGCCCGCGGCATCACTCCCTGAAGCATTGGCGCAGGCAGCCCGCGTGACTCCGGAGACGGGGCAGGAAATAGGAAAAAGGGGATGAAAGGCCCCAGGATGGGGGGAAAAGCCAGGAAGGACCTGGCTTCACTGCTGGGAACGTCTGGGAGCTGCCTCGCCCGAAGCCAAGCCAGGCATGGGTGGAACGCAATAAGCCTGATGGCTATGGATCTTGGGCACGTTCAGAGTCCCGGCAGATGCCTGGGGCTCGGGGATATGCGAGGGAAAATGGGGATTTCTAGGAGAAGTGGCTTCCCTGGAACTGTTGCATCTCAAGGTGAACATTTCTGCCACCACTGAACTGCACTGGGGGCTAGTGAAGAGTGATTGGGGCACATGGTGCTGTCCTGGTGGGGCTGGGGCATGGGACAACACCTCAGAGAGGTGGACTGGCCCAGGAGCCTCGGAATGAGATTCGGGAAGGTGACAAGGTGCTGGCTTCGAAGCACCTGCAGAGATGGGGTGAGAGGGAGGCCGCGGGGCTGGGCTACTATCTCTGCCGGTCAAGCCCCGGGGCCAGGCCGGAGATCCCTCACCCTTCAGAGAGATGAACAACCGGGAGCGGGTGGGGAAGGGCTGGGCAAGGGTCCAAGGAAGCAGAGCTGCCGAGAGGAGGAGCAGGCAGGCTGGGGAAGCCCTCCTGGGCAGGCAGGACACAGGGACAGCAGGAGGATCTGTACAACGGTGTTGAAAAGGGCTGGTGCAAGGAGCTGCAGGAAGCAGCGATCAGAGGATTGCAGCATGTCTGAAGGGTGTGGGATTGATAAGAGGTAAACCGGGTCAAAATCTGACCGGGCAAAGCCAGTAGAGCACTGGAACAGCAGAGGTCCCGGTGGCAGTGCAGTGCTTGCTGGGGTTGTTAACGGGGTGGCTGCTGCCACTGAAGGAGTGGCAGGAGCGTCCAGCAAACACTCCCATTCTCTGCTTAACGTGAAGAAGGAAGATGCATGCCATGAGGATGAAGCAGTTTCCAGGCCATTAGTAACCTGGGGAGCCACGAGACTCCCAGATCCAGCACAGATCCACAGCTGGGGGAGTGGCCACGGTGAACTCGGGCAGGGCTTCCCATGCCAGGCCCCATCGGACCTGGGGACCGGCAGGATCCGGATCCCGGTGGAGGTGGCACCAGCCTGGGGTCTAAGTGGGGGGAAACTGTCAGCCCTGGGATGATGCTGACAACAGGTGAATTCCTAAAGGACGGACGACCCACAAGCTGCCCCAGGAGTGTCCTCTCCTTCTATGCACTGGTGGATGCTGAGGGCTGTTTTTGAGGTGCTTCCTCAGCCCTTCTTGTGGGCGATAAAGGAAGGCAGGGGCTGTGGCAGGGGCTAGTGAGGGGGATCCCTGGTGACCCCATTGTTGCGAGGACCCACGGAATCAGGAGGGCGCTGAGATTTCTTCCATCCTTCCGGTTTCAGAGCAGCCCCCGCGAGATGCGCTCCGGCCGCACCCCGGGCAGAGCTGCGCCCCTCGCCCCGCTCCGTGAGCGGGTGCCCGTGGGAGGCTGCTGCCATCCCGTGGGCACACGGGGAAGGACGAGCTCTGGGCTGCCACCCCTTCCTCGGCCCCAGCTCCCCCAGTGGCTCTGCCCCGGGCCCGGGGCGTCCTGCCCGGCCCCGACGGCTCTGCAGGTGGCTCCGGGTGCAGGTCGCTGACTCCTCCAGGCTCCTTGTGCCCTCTGGCTGTGCCTCCTCACCCACGGCCCCTCCAGCTGTACTAGAGCTGCCACACAGGGCTTTGGCTGCTACCCAGCCATCAGCTCCTTGCTCCTCATCTGCAACCGGCACACATCATGGGCTACCACCTTCTCACGTGCAAGCCACAATGAGCTCTCTAAAGCCCCAGATCCGGGAGCCACATCCTGGTTCAAGGTGATCAGCTGGTGGCGGCAGCTGGAAAGTAGGTTTCCTATGTTTAGCTCTGGCCTTTTTGGGTCCTGCTGTTCATGGGACTGGGACAGTGCTAGTTTCTGCACACCCACTTCCCTCAAGGGCACCCACGTGCTCCACACTCAGACATGTCATTGCATCCCTATGCCACAACTGGCACAGGGTAGCGTGCTGAAGGGAGTGGGGACTCAGCTGGCTCTGAGGCAGGGCGGGGACAGCTTTGGCCTGGAAGCCTATTGCACTCAAAGGAGCTCCATATTTATCCCTTGGCTGTGAAAGGGATTCCCTAGCCCTGGCTGAAACCCGGGGTGTCCTGCTCCCAGCTCAGGGCAGGGACTCCAGTCCTGCCCTGACTTCTCCTGCAAGCGCCTGGACAAGAGGGGGTAGTGGACTGGGAAGGAGAAAACAGGGGGAATGTGTGGGGCTGTGGGGACCTGGGTTCAGCCAGCTCTGTGCCAGCCATGTCCCCAGCCATGTGCCATCTGTCTGTCTGGTGCCCGTCCAGGTCCCCCAGCCACAGCCCCTCTCCCCAGTGCTCACTTTGGGAAGGCCCTCCCTGTGGAGTCTAGGAGAGAAGATGCAGCACCCTGTCCTGTTCTCAGGTGGTATCCAGATCACCTCTCCTCAAAGACCCTGCTGCAGCGGGGTCAGAGCCAGCCAGGGCTCTGGGTGCCTGTCCTGCCTTCCCTGTTCCTTCCCCGCTGCTGCAGTGGTGAGAGCTGGCTCATGCCACCGGCCCATCTGCGCCAGGGGAGCCTGCCAGTGCCAGGCCCCCTGCCAGGCAACCCCCCCTGCGCCTCCATGGGTGCTAAGAATAACCAGCGCCGTCAGCAGCCGTGGTATTTGCAGGCATCGCCAGTGCCACCCCCATGCCAGCCTGCTGGGCACAGGATCCATCTGCTGCCTGACGTAAGTCACCAGCCATAGGGGCACATGGGTGGGCAGTCTTTGGGGCCACGTGTGGCTGTGAGGAGGGGTCCTGTCTCCCCCCCCTGCCCCCCCCCCCCCCCGACCTGAACAGGGGCAGGATGCTGTTGTGGGACATGGAGGTACTGCTGCCCAGCACCCAGCATGGGGACACGGGGAGCTGCCTGCCTTCTTTTGTCCTGCTTTTCCCAGTGTTCCACAAACAGACACCCTGTCCCCAGTTCTGCAGCACCCCTGGGAGATCAGGGCAGCCCCCAGGGCTGGTGACAGTAGCTCTGCCTTCCTGCCTGCAGAGGGATGGGGACACAGCAGACTCAGTCACCTGGAATCTCCATTAAAGGAGATGAGCCACCCCAGAGGTGGTGCAGAGCAGTGTGTGGGGCAGCTCCTCTGAGCACCAGAGCAGCTCTTTCCCCCGCGCATGGGGCCACAAGGACCAACGCAGCTCCCCGAGCTTCATGTGTGGTGGAGTCAGAGATCTGCAGCTGGCAGAGGAGTGGGCTGGGGATGGCCTCCAGCTGTTGCCACTCTGTTATTGGGGGGTCCCACCCGGACTATTCCCCAGGAATGCAGAGCTGCTGCTTCTCCTCTGGAACCTATATGAGCTGCATTTGCCCCTGTGCCCAGGCTCTGAAGAGAGGATTCTGTAGGGACACTGTGCTCCTACCAAGGGCAAACATAGTTCAGAGCCTTCCTCCCAGGCTGTGATGGCGAGTCATGCAGAACCAGGCTGGGATGTTTTCTCCTCTCTGTGTGACACTCCAGTAAATCATATAGGATGTCCTGACAGCCTGGGCCAAGGCGACATGTGGCATGTGGGGCTCCTTGCTCTCCTTTTGGCATGGGGACTCACACAGCCCTGGGAGTGGCCCTGGGCACAATAGTGTTGTCAAGGGGCATTTCCTAGTGGGACAGAGGGTAGTGAGCTATTCCAGTGCAAGGCTTTTCAGCTCCTTGGGGAGGGATTAAAACCAAGCTGGTATTTCCACGGGATTGATGAAAGCCTGGGGTTGTCTGGCAACAAAGAGGTAAAACTTCCTGTTCATCCACATGACAAGCACTAATTGGCATTGAGAAACCATCTTCAAGCTCTGTGAGGAGCACACCAAAGGATCATAGGAGCTGCAGGGATGCACTGAGGGAGTACTGAAGTCATTATGGCACGCAGGAGTGTGGGGGGTGCTGCTGGGCCAGCCTGGCAGAGCACGGGGCGGGCAGGCAGGGCTCAGCTCTGTGCCACTTTGCCTGTTTGGAAATCGGGGTTTGGAGTTGAGCAATCTCTGCCCATGGTCTGAGACTGGGGGCACTCCCTGAAAAGGACAGGTGAGGTTTGGGGTAGAGGTTCAGTAGGGATGGAGCTACACTGGTTGTTAGGGTGTTTTCAGATTAATTTTTTTTTTTCTTTTTTTTTTTTTTTCTTTTTTTTGTAAAATAGCCTATGCTTCCCTCTGGTGGGGAAGAATTGCTGTGCCAGGGGAATAAAGTCCATGTCTGCAATTAGACATGTCATGGCACAGTGAAAAACCCTTTCTGGGTGCCCACTGCTCTGACAGTGACTGTGGGTGATGAGCCACCTGCCATGCCACCCACAGGTAATGCCTCCATCTCCCATGCCTGGAGCTTTGCATGTACCCACTTTCCTGCCTTCATTCCTAGCCTGTGATTCTCAACATGTTCCCAGGTGTCCAGGGAGGTTGCTTCCCCCGCTGGTGTTAGGAATAACCCTGTTCCTGCTTGGCCCAGGTGAACTGAACCCAGCGGGTCCCAGAGCTGTTGGCTCTTGCACCACTGGAACAGAGGACACAGGGCATGGCAGAAGCTTGGGGAGGAGGTAGGATGGCAGGATGTGAGACATGGGATCCAGGACCCTACCAGGATCATCCCAGGTCAGGCACAGACGGAGCAGCGGAGTTCTCGCAGAGGATACATGAGGTGGTGGGAGCCATCCCTCCTTCCTGCAGTGGACTCAAGAGGACACAGCCTCCCAGGTAGGAGTGGATGTGTGTGTGAGTGCTTCCCTTCCTCATCCTCACCTCTGTGGGGCTTCTCTGTGCTGCAGCTGGTGTTGGCAGTCATGGCAAGTACCAGGAATGTCTTATCTTTGGTGGCATTTGAAAGAATGTACAAATATTCAATGAGATAGTACATCTTTCCCCTGCGACTTGTGAGCTGCCTCCTCCCAGCAATAAACTCCACTTTTGAACATTTTGAACTAAGAAGTGCTTTTGGCTGTGAGTCCCTCTTTCCAGCCTTTTTGGGAAAGGGGGAGCAGGGTGTGTGAGTGCTACCTCAGGGCTTGCCAATACACCCACCCTGCCAGCTCGGAGCAGCAGCAGTGCATTTAGCCTGAGGTGCTATAGCCTGGCACCTGCTGGTCCTGCAGGTAAACCCATTACTGGTGCCACCACAGACCTAGTGCTGATGTCCCACTCCTCTGGCAGGGCTGCCTGGCATGCTGCTGGAGATGCAACAGATACATCCCCCTCCAGGCTCATCTCTGGTCACACGATGGGAGCACAGTGGGCTGCAGATATGTTTGTTTGGAGTGACCCAAGAGCACATTAGACTGTCCTGTTTCCTCTTGGCTGGGAACCCAAGCAGGTCCTCAGACTCTGAGCCTTGTCTGGAGGGATTCTGGGGATACCACCCCACTCAGACCCTTCCCTCAGCCCATTTCTTTTGCCCAACCTTCTATGCCTGTCCTCAAATTGTCATGATGGGCACACAGCAGGTAGGCAGCCTTGGAGACCTTCTTGCCCTGGCAATCTGTGGCAGCATCTCAAGGAGCAGTGCCTGATTTGGCCCTCACCTGTGGCCACCCTGGAAGATACAGGAGCTTCTCCTTCAGCCCCCATCTGCCCTGTGCTCACAGCCTGCTGGCACCAGCCAGGGATTGGTGTTTGCTCAAGGTTCAGCACAGAAGAATCCCCCTCACCCCTCTCCTGGGGTCGATGAGTGCCTCCATCCTTCAGTTTCTCCTGTGAAGGTGGAAGAGCCTCAGTGTCAAAAGTTGCTGCTGGAGGAGGTGTGACACAGCAGCTGTTCCAAAAACACCTAATTTGGGATGTTAAAAAATAATCATCCCTGCAAAGCAATTCATTTCCCTGGAAAACCTCTGCAGTTTCGGGATAATTTCTTCCCTACACTTGTTAATTTATGGGAGACATTATAAGTGTTAATTTACAGAAGAGATTATAACTTATCACAAAGCAGAAACAGAAAAGCCACGGTTACAATTTCCAATTCTGCCTTTAATTAACACTGGTGGTGGGCTGCCCAGCTGTAGCAGTACCAGGAGCTGCCACACAGTAAATCCTGCCTGAAACACTCACTCGAGTGACCGCAGAAATGTGGGCTTTATTAATATGAATGAAGTTGCTTTATGGCAATTTAATAATTTAATCGTTCTCAACACTTACCAAGTGGATACCCAAGTGAGTGGACAAAGTCTTGCCCTTGCCAAGTTTTCCATGGTCAAGGATGAAGACGGAGGCTGGCCAAGCTGTGGAGATGTGGTTAGCCTGTTCTGGATGCAGGAATCAAACACAGACCCGTGGCCCCAGCTGCCTGCCTAAATGTGTCTAGGTGATGGGGGTCTGTGGGGACAGTCCTGCTCACAGCCAGGCAGGGAAAAGTAAACCTGTCACCCCAGATCCCCTACATGCTGAGCTGGCTGGCATGGGACAGTGCCATGGCAGAATGGGGCCTGGCTGCACTGGGCAGTTGGGGGCTCCCAGCAGCAGCAAGGGTGGACAGTCCTTCGAGGTTACACAGAGAAGGTGCTGTACTAATTAATGATGTCCCCGTGCTGCTTTTGGGGAGGGGATCAGTGGGGCTGCCTGTCCCATTGGTGCTGGGGCAGTCCCCCACCTTGGAGATGCCTACAGTCATCCTGGGACCAGGAACTGGCTGCCATCTTCTTGGCTATGACATTAGAATGCACACCTTGGAAGATGGGTAGGTATCAGCAGCTAGAACATGACACACACACACTGAGCTCTCTTCTGGAGGGTGCATCCCAAACCCTGCATCCAGCTGCAGAGCTGCTGTGGAACCAGCTGTGCTCCAGTGACACCCACATGGCTGACCTGCGCTGTCCCCCATCCAGATCCTTCTGGGAGAGGACATCCTGCTCTGGACGTGCCTCTGCACCTCACTTGTCCCCAGCAGCAGGTGGTGACATGACCTGGGACCTATAACAGCCAGCAGCTGTGGCAGGGACAGGGAAGGTCCCTGTCCCTGCTCACAGCACAGCCGACGCACGCAGGGCAGAAACAAACACGGCTGTGTGCAGAGCTGACACGCGTGTGTGACCAGCGGCACACAGAGACACAGACACGCGCGGGGACTCCTCGTGCTGGGCCAGCCCGAGCTCCATCGCCGCGGCAGCAGCCGCTGGATGGCAGCAAGTCCCCGGCGCTGCCACCAGGGCCACCGGCAGAAGGAGCGCGGCTGGCGGGTGCCGGGCACAGGGCGTGGGGAGCGAGGCCTTGGACAGCATGTGGGGACCAGAGAGGGGGCGGGCAGGCCCACCGGGCGACCGGGACTGTCCTGGTGCCAGGGTGCCCTTAATGGAGCCTGCTTAGATCTGAAGGTGAAGGATGAGTGTTGGGCAGCGATGAGGTAGCACAGCCAGGGAGCGGAGGCAGGGGCAGAGGCAAGGGGCAGCCCGGAGGCCGGGCCAGATGGGCATGGGACAGGTCCTGCTGCACAGCCCGCAGTGCTGGACGCTTCCCCAGGGTCAGGGGCACAGCACCCACCTGCCCAAAGGCAAGGGGTACAAGGTACCACAGTGTAAGGAATGGAATCATAGAATTGTAATTTTTCTTGGCAAAGGCATCTGAGGTCACTGAATCCAACAATTAGCCCAGCACTGCCCTGGTGCTATTTGGCCCACAAAGCCTCTTGAGCCTTTGATCCTAATTATTGTAGACGTAATGAAAGCACTCCGGCTGCCATCCCTCTGGTGGCCGCTTGTGCAAACACCGGGGGAAGAACAGCCCTAAGGACTTCAAGTCTTCCAGCAGATTCTGTAGCAAACGGCTTCTGATTCTACAGATGGCCTTTGCGCAGGAGGATGTCTTTGCGCAGGCATGAGTACGACACCCCAGTCTGATCCAGGTGTTTCACACCTCTCTGGCACTTCTGGACTTGGCAAGAGAAAATCAGGTCCCAGGACGTTGGCTGCAGGAACCCAGGGGAACATGGAGCTCCTATGGAAATGCTTCCAGTGAATGAAGGATGGTGCTGGTTCAGCTGCAGAGGGCTCTTTGGATCAGAGAATGAAGGCTCTTTGCATTCATTGAAATGTCCCAGAGACCGTTCCAGGATGATGAGTTGCTCTCACAACTGAGAAGGGTTGGGAAAAGCACTTAGGGCAGCTGTAGCTGAGGTCAGCAAGGACAAGAAGGTTGCAGGCCAGCATGGCAAGGTTGGTCCTGCTGGCAGCAGAATCCCTTGTTCCCATACTTTTGAAATCAGGAAGCCAGTCCCAGGGAGGTGGTGGGGAGGAAACCAGTGAGGGAGGAGCTCTGTGTGCCATTGGACCTCTGCAAAGGGCTTCTTGATCCCACCTGGATTTCTGGTCCTGCTTGGACTCTGTGAGCTGCTGTAGTTCTCTTTCTCAGGCGATGTCCCTAAGCCTCAGAGAGGAATTAATGGGAATGTGAGTCTGAGGGGATTAGGGAGAATGTCACTTCTAACAGCTGGCGTGGGAACCAGGTACATGAGTGGCTGCAGGAAGGTGGTGGCTGGAAGAGCTGGCAAGTCCAGCCTGGCTGCAGCTGTGTGGGATTCACAAACACCCCCAAAGTGCTGATGAGGTAACTGGGGCACTGGTGGGATTGGCACGTTGTTAGCAGTATGGAGATTACAAATTCCAGGGCGAAGTAAACCAGGTAGCACAGGCTGTGCTGTGATGGGCCACTATTCAACCAGCTGGGAATCGCTCATCAGAAGGCTGGGGCAGAGCAAAAGAATAAACAGCATAAATAACTTTGGAATGAAATGAAAGTTTGTTTTAAGTTTAATGTAATTAAGGTAAATCAGTCATTACATAATGGTGACACATGAACATGTAACAATGCCCTTTGGGCATGTCTTGTGAGACCTTTATGAGTAAGAGCTGCTGGGATCCCTCTGTGGTGTGGGTGGGTGCATGAAGAGGAGAGTACCTGCACCCCAAGTAATTGGACTTGTGTTCCTGAGCACAGCCTTTCTCACTCTCCAGCAGCCAGGCTGGGTCTCCTCAGGGACAGGAATAGTCTCAGCACAAAGAGAGAAGACAAGGCAGGATGCTTTCCTGTCAAAGCCTCATTATTCAAATTCAAGCTCTTCTTCAAAAAGCAGAATGTCAAGAAATAGCATGGCTCCAGCACCAGTGGTCTCCTGGGAGAAATGTTAAAAGTGGGATCTTAAGCATCCAGTTTCTGTAACATGGGAAAGCCTTGGGTTGGCTGTGCCCTGATGGATTCCCCAGGATGACTTCAAAGGAGTCTGTCCCCAGCCCCCAGCTCATCACCAGTGTGGGGTTTCATCTGAGGAGTCAAACCCTAGGAGACAGAGGGGAGCCCCTCAGAAGCTGGGGTCCTGGGAGGCCTTGGAGGGCTGTTTTTGGTGTCCACAGCACGTGCTAAACCTCACGCTCAGCCCTTTCCATTTGGCATGCTGTGTAACAGCCTCCCTGCTGCTGTGCTGCCAGGCTGGCCTCAGCAGCACAAGGGTGCCTGGCCAAGGTAGTGCTCCCCATGGTGGGCACCTTGGGAAGCTGGAAATCACCCTCCTTACCCCAAAGAACTTCTTTGCTTGAGCACTGCTTTGGGAGATGTGTGAGCTGGTGGTGGTCAGCATGAGCAGGGAAAGACAGCCCTGGTCCCTGGAAGGACAGCCCTGGTCCCAGTCCCTCTCCCTGGAAGGACATCCTGCCTGCTCCCTGTTTGCTCCCTGGGGTAGAAACAGCCTTGCTTGTCTGCTGCAGCCAGGCTTGTGCTAGGGCCTCAATTTAAACAATGAGGGACCTCAGATCACAACCTGACACCAAATAAATGACAAACCTCAGCTGAGCTGGGCTGTATGTCCATTGGCAGTGTCCTGCCCTTGGAAGACTTCTTGGGAGCGTGGGCACTCCAGGGACAGCACGGAATGGGGGTGGCTCACAGGTGGATGGTTGTCTCCATGGGAAGATGGAGTTCCCAGACCCAGACTGGTACTAGGGCTGTGGCTATCCCAGGGACTCAGCACTGCTATTACCCACAGGAAGGGCCTTGTTCCCAGGTCTCTGCTCCCATATTTCAGAGCTTCTGGGTTTTAAGCCCTTGCAATTTCCCAGCGAAGGAAATCCCTTGGCACCCAGATCTTTAGCACACCTTTGGGGGTTTTGGGGAGTTCCTAGGAAGGGGGTTACCTGGGGAGGAGGGCACTTGGCTGGGAAATGAAGGTGATTTTTCTGCACTGTGTTCCTGTGGGCTCACATAAACACATTCTAAATTCCCTGAGGGTCCAGAGACAGGAGTAAGGGAGAAGGGCAGAATTCAGCCCTACCATCAGAAATGGCTCTTGCTTGGATATACTGCCAAGCATCCTCAGGGCTTGTCAGCAGTGGGAATAACCTGCTTTTCCTTCTCCACTACTTCCTTTCCATTAGCATCAAGCTTCAGCACTGTGCTGGCACCATGAGCTTTGGCTGCTGCTATCTGGGACACTCCTGTGTCCATCTGAAGTCCTGCTAAGGCTGACCTGGAGGGGACTTACTGGCAGAGCATAAGGACATGGACCTGAGGTGACAGCAGACATCTTGCTGGGTGAAGGCTGCTCTTGGTCAAGGTTTGTTCAGCACAGGTTGTTTTGTCCATTAATTGCTGGTGCATAAGCAAGGCACACTTAGCATCGGGTGTATCCCAAACAAGGGACCTCAGGTGATGCTGATGGACCTGACACATCCCACATGGAGCAGAGTCAGCCTGCTCCCTCCTGGCCCTGGTGATGCTAGTGCTCGCTCTGGGTATGCCTTCCCAGTCTAGGACTCCTCTTGGCTCTCCCACATCTTCTGGTGCTGAGGAGGGTGTCAAGGGCCATGCTGAATCATGGGGGCAGACTCCCAATCACCTCTGAGCAGCCCCTGGCTATTGTCAGAGTGCCACTCTGGTGTCACTCCTGCTGAGCTGCATGCCCCATTGTGTCCAGCTCTGGGGGCACAAGCCCCTCAGGGACAGGCTTAGGAGGAAGGAGCTGGTGATGCCAGGAGAGAGACAGCAGCTCATGCTGCCAGTTGGACACCTCAGCACAGCCAGGACACAGCACCAGCTCCCAGCACTGTGCCCCCACCCTATCCTGGGGCACTGCTCCAGCCATTCCTTACAGTGTAACTTTCAGGCTTTTAATTACATGTCCATGAAACACTCATTTGAGATGCTTAATTTAAAGTGAGATCTAATTAATTTTATGGGCCTTGCCCACCTCTGTTTCATTTCTAAGTGAATGCCTGGGCTGTGCTGGTGGAGTTGCAGAGAGCAAGGCAGTCTCTGGCTCCTGGGGCAGTCTAGACAGCCCTAGCTGTGAGTGTGGCTGGTGGCCCAGTCAGAGGCTGATGGTCCTGTGTGGGGCTGGTGGCCCTGTGCAGGGCTGCTACATCACTTTACCTCCTTGCCAGGCTGGCTCTCACTCCAGCTCAGCTGAGCAGGAGGAAAATAGGGCTGAGTTGGGCCTCTGTCCCAGCTGGTCCCACAGGGCTGGACTCACATGCAAGCACCACATTCCAGGAGCAGGCTCTGCTCCACAGCGGTGTCCCTGTTTCCAGGGACTGGCTCAGCATGACATTGCCTCACCCATCGTTTGTCAACCTTGCAAGAACCTTGAGAGCAAAGCTCCGGCCAGGAGCAGCCCAGGGCTGAAGGAGGAAGGGAGAGAATTCCCTGCTAGAGCTGACACCAGGGCTGAGGCATGGGAGAAGGTAGGGGGGAGGGGGTGTCGGTCTCTCCCATGCTTCAGACCCACTGGGAAGGGGCTCTGGTGAAGGTGTGGAGGTGCTGGGTCCAGCTGGGCCCCTTGGCACGGTGACCCCATCCCTGCAGAGCTGTGTGCACCGGTGCCTGCACCACAGGGAACACAGATGGGTTGTTTTTGATGGCCTGGCAGACCTGCAGTCTCCTGCTTTATGGCTGACTGTAAAGGGCCTGCTATAAACTGTGATTGAAAACATGAATCATCTCACTAATTAAACAGAGTTATTTCCATGCCAGGAAATCTGTCTCTTTTGTCAGGATCTTTGTTTTCAAATGGGCATAAATCTCAGGCAAAGCTAAAGATTGGCTCCTGAACTCTTTATCACCAAGTAGCAGTGATTTATCCTGCGATTTGCCATGGCAGCAGAGAAAGAATAGAATTAATAATAAATATTAGTTTCTAAGCCACACGTGTTAGTTTGAAAGACAAGTGTCTGCTAGGGAAGGCAGGAACCTCCTTTGGAATGGAGAATGTAAATCCCCCCTCTCTGAATTATTATAATTTTGAAATTAAGGGGCTCTTAGGTAAAGATATGAGGATAGGGATGACAGTTCTTTACTAGTATGTATAACAAGGCAAACAAAACAACAATAACTACGGCATTAACAATAAACAGAACCAGGGACCCAGTAAAAACCTTCTCGGCTGCTGGCACTTTCCCCTTTGGTGCAGTTACCGTCACAGCCGGCAGGAATGAACAAAAATCCTGGCATGGAGGATGAGATGTGTTGGAAGCTCCACAGTGGTAGCTGCAACTGCGGGATGGGGCCGGCTACAGCGTAGAGAAACCCAGAGCAGCACCGAGGAAACAGCCGGGCCAAGGTTCGGGATTCCTGGGGCACACAAGGTTCAGGATTCCCGGGACGCACACGAGGTTCAGGATTCCCGGGTACACGGGGTTTGGGATTCCCGGGGCGCACACGAGGTTCAGGATTCCCGGGCACACAGGGTTCAGGATTCCCGGGGCACACGAGCAGACGGTGATCAGTCCCTCAGGGCTGAGCTCCAGCGGTGCCAGTGAATTGTCCCCGCAGTAAGCGACAGCCTGGCCGTCCTCCTCTGATGCCAAAGAGCGAGAGAGCAGCTGCCCCAGCTCTGTCTTTTTACCTGTCCTTCATTATTGCGGTATCTCTGTATCTTTGAGAGAACCTTTCAAAGAAAAAAAGGTATAGTCAGATGCTCTATTCTTCTTCTGACTTCAGACACAGTCTTTTGTCTTTTTTAAGTACCCATAAGTATCCATAGGTACCCAGTAGTTAGTTTCTTAGCACCTTATGGGAAAAAAAATTCTATAAGTAAAAGAAAAAAAAAAAGAAATCCCCAAAAAATTAAAGTCCCTAACACCACACTAAGCCTGGAAATATCTAAACACCCACCAGAGCAGCATTACCATTCCACAAAGTGAGTTTGATTGGACTCTGAGAACTTGCCATCTTGCCAAGGCCAGCCTGGTCTGGTGAGGGCACTTTGGGCACTGCACTGTCTGGCAGGCTCTGTTAGTGGGGAGTTATGTGCTCCTCCCACATCAGCCGGTGAGGATGACAAAAAGGGCCACAAAGGACTTATTTGTGCTTCCGAGCTTGTAGCCAAAGCCTCAGTTGATGTGATACCCAACTCTGCAGTGCACTGGTTCCTGCTGAGACCAGTTTGGGCAAGGGTGGCTTGGTGCTTATGTCCCCTCTGAATCACCAGTCTCTGGGCATGGCCTGATTCAAGGTGGGAAGGAGGTTGTCTGGATATCTCAGGCTTCAGGAAGAGTATGCAGGTGCCCCAAGTCCCCATCCTGACCAGGTCTTTGTTCACTGTGGCCGTGAGCCCTCCCTCCTCCTGCCCAAGCAAGCTGGGACTCAGGCTGTCCTCATCGGGGGTGGTGTACCCACACTATTTGCAAAGAGCCTTGGCACTTATGCATGACAGTAAATCCCTGCAAATGCTGCTTGCAAATTTCTTTCCAGTGTTGGGAGACCTGGAGGACCACATCAGGATGTTAATGTCGCAATGGTAACATCCCTATGGCTGCAGCACTGTGCAGGTACAGCTGCCCATAGTGGGCTCTTCCTAGTGGGGTTCTCTGGTGGGACCCCAGCTTCTGCCAGCCCCCAGTCCTAAGGTTGTGCCTGGTCCTGCCAGGAGCAGCCTCATCCCTGATTCCTGTGCCATTTGCTTGCAGTGCCTGATTGGTATTTACAGAAGGTCCCCAGGGAGTTACCTCACATTCACCGATTTGTGACTCAACAATGACAGAGCCTGCATGAACACAAGAACAAGGCACCAGAAAACAATGACAAAAATAGTGCAAGGTGTTCACCCAGGAAGATCCTCTGACCTGTGTTAGCAGCATCTGCACAAGGCAAGAGAGAACGTAGAGCAGCTCAGAGCAGTGGGTGCTGCAGCTGAAGCCAGATGTTCATGTTACTACAATGAGGAGGAAGAAACCCCAGCCCTGAAGCTCCTGCTCATCAGCCTCTACTCTCTGACTGGATTTATTTGCATTCATGTCTTTGCAGCAGCTCAGCAGAGCAGCCCACAGCAGAATGCTTGCAGTCGTGCAGAATGGACTCAGCAATGCCAGCAGGAAGGACCATTATGGTGGGGTGTGACTCTGTGTCTTAGGTTGGAAATGCAAGATGTGGCTGGGGATGTGTATTTATTGCCATCTGTTTTAGACATGGGGCAGTTATCTTCTGTTCCTTGGGCAATTTTCTTTATCTCTTCCACAACCAATCCTCCCTCCAGGAGATCTCTTCTATTAATGGGCCATTAATTATTAATTATCTTCTGTTCATGGCCAGTGAGTGTCCCTGCATGGCTGAGAAAATTCCATCATCCTGCAGGGAGATGCTTTGCCCAGGGGGAGGAGCCAAGCATTCCTACCTGGATAGAATCTGAGGCTTGGAATGCCACAGGCAGCCTTTGCCCACTGCATTCCCAGAGGAGCAGCTTTCTTCTCCACTGCATTCCCAGAGGAAGCCCAGGCCCATCTCCAGCAGCCCTGGAGCTCCAGAGGAAAACTCCAGCCTTGTCCAGGATCCCTGCTCCAGCAGAAGCACAGCTGGCACTGCAGGAGGGCTGAGCCACCATGGAATGGGACTGCTGCCACCACCCTGACCCACAGGGTGCCAGGGCCTGTTCTGACTCTGTCAGTGTTGTTTTGTATTACTGCATTTTTATTTTTATATTTTTTTTCCTAATAAAGAGCTGTTATTCCTACTCACATATCTTTGCCTGAGAGCCCCTTAATTTCAAAATTACAATAATTTGGAGGGAGGGGATTTACATTTTCCATTTCAAGAGAGGCTCCTGCCTTCCTTAGCAGACACCTAAGAAGCTGCTTACAGCTGGGGCTGCAGCACAGCTGTTATGAAGCACATCCCCAGATTGGCTTGTCTACGGTAGATGTGGCCCCAAGGCCCTCATCTGACTTACAGAGGGTACCAAGTAGGGATGTCACTGCCTCAGGACTGTGGGGTTCACCAGGATTCTGGTGGTCCATCCTTGTGCACTGCTGTGCCCGTGTCCATCGCTGCTTGAAGGCTCTGGAGTGACCGAACCCCTCTCAGCTCTGGGGAGGGCTTAGGGCTCCATGAAGGACCTGCAGAGAGGACTGGGGGACATGCTGCGTCCCCCACTACCTGTTTCTCCTGCAGCAAACAAGGTTGGGATCTCTTCCTCACAGCCCAAAATCCCAGCACCACCCCAGCTGTGTTCTGCTGCCTTCAGAGCACTGGGAGGGAAGGTTAGGGGCTTGTCATTACCAAAATGCTGTTAACTGGCTGCTCAGACTTCCTTCTGCAGCCCACTCAGACTTCCCCTGAGCCACTCCAGTACTGACAGAGTTTGCAGGGAACGCTTGGAACTACCACTCAAGCCCTCTTTGGGACCTGGGGTCCATCTCCATTCCCATTCCAGAAGGGAAGTGGGGAGCAGCCCCCTCTTGTCACTGCCCTGGGTGTCACTGGGCACCTTGAGGCTCATGCTGAGGTCTTATTCACCAGCCAGCACAGGAATCAGGGAAGGGTTTGCACCCACATCCAGACCCATGGCCAGTGCCAGGGACAAGGATGTGCCACTGGGCAGAGGGACAAGGGTGTCTTGCTGCAGAGTGTGGCTGACCGGGGGCTCTGCAAACCAGTCCTGCCATTGCAGGCGCTGGGTTTACTATGCGTGTCTTTTTCCAGCAGCAGCGAGCACTGATGAGATAATTAGAGCTAAAACATGGAGTGCAGCAGGAGAGCACTGCCCTGTGCTGCTGGGAGCTGTGATGTGTTTGGAGTTGCTCTTCCCACAGAAATAGGTCTCCTGCATATGTGCTGATATAAAACCTGCTCCCTGGGTGATTTTAAGTGAGTGACAGGAAGAAAACAACTTTATTACCTTGAAAAACCACCAGCTCTCATCACTTCTGCCACAAGGCAGATGGGCACTGCCAAGAGTGAGAACCAGCTCAGCAGTGGGCAGTGGTTGGGGGGAACTGGAGAGAGAGCTGGCAGTGCCCCAGGGCAGCAGAGCTGTCACCACCACTGCAGGGAGCTGGGGGGCTCTGAGTTGTGCCTGGGCTCCTCAAAAAACCCCTTCAACACCTTACTCCCTTTCAGCTGAACTACCTCGAATCTTCAGTCCACAGATAATTTGTATCACTGCCAAACATTTTCTCCTGCTTTAAACAAGGGATTTTCAAGGAGATGATTTCCAAAACCCATTTCTATAGTGAAGAGCAGTAGATGAGAATATCACTGACAGTACAAAAGGCCTGGGAAGGGTGTAAATGCTGTTGGAAAAGTTTTTTAGGTGAGTAGATGCTCAGGATTGCTTTGCCAGTGTTTTCAAGGCATCTACAATTTATCTACAGGATGCTCTAGGTCACTTGTGATGGCCCTTAGGGGCTCAATTCTTGCCCCCCAAAACACACAGAGGGATTTCCTAGAGAAAATTTTAACAAACAGTTTTGATGGTTTTAACAATTTCTTGCTGTCTGTGAGGCCCAGCACAGCCAGTACATCAGTGTGTCCTGGCCAGAGCAGTCTGGTAACAAGACCCACATTTTTTGTTGGCTACTACTAATAAAACAGCTCCAGAAACTGGTCAAAGGGTCACAGTCACCCGGGGGGTCACTTGTGTGGCTCTAACATAGGTCTGGGGTGAAAAGGAAGGTTTGGGACCCTGCGGATGATGACACCCCAGTGTGCTGGTGAGGACTCTGAGGACTGTGGGGACTGTGGGTCCAGGGATACGTACAAGGATGATGCTGTGCATGGCTGGGGATGATGCTGTGCATGACCAGGGATGGAGGATGCTGTGTGGGGTGCAGGGGAGATGTGGCTGCAGAACTAGTTAGGCTGGGCTCTCCGGTCTCAGGGTGCTGGCAGAACAGGCTGACCAAGTGTTTTGGGGACCTCCGCAGCCCTGTGCTCACTTTCCCTCCTTCCTCAGCACCCCATCCCACCTCTGTTCTGTTTCTGTCAGTCTCTGGCTGTTTCAAGCTCTTTTCCAGGGTGGGCTGTCAGGCTGGCTGTGGTTTAAAGCAGAGGCTCCTGACACACCATAAGCACATGGTGAATAGAGAAGTCTGCAGGAGCAGTGGGAGATGTGGTGAAATGCTGCAGGAGCAGCTTTGAGCTGGCAGCAAGTTGGGAGCCCCAAAAGCGGGGAGGGGGCTCTGTGCAGGAGCTCCAGTGGCTCCGGCCCCTCAGCACCCTGGAGCAGGAGCCAGCTGCTGGGATACTGAGAGTCTGGGCTGGGGCTTGTGGAGCAACTACAGCATCCATAAAACCCTGGCAATGTCCTTTCTGTTGGTGAGAGCCCTCACCTTTGCCTTCACCCTGCACCCACTTGTACCTCCATAGACACTGGTGGTAGGTGGGCACAGCTTTACCCTAAGTTCCTGCACCTGCAGTGCTGGGAATTTTGCTGCCCTGTTTCTGTACTCCCTGCAGGCACCATGGGCTCCCTGGAGCAAGAAGGGTAGCTAATGGCTCTTCTCATCTTCCTCCCTGCACAACAGCATGGGCTGTGGAAAGTGGGTCGGTAAGGGGGTGAGATGTGCTGGTTCCTCTCCTCTGGGCTTTAGCCCTCAGCAGCTGGGAAGCCCAGCATCCTCCAGCAGCCAGAGCTGCCTGTGGCTCCTTGTGGGGTGGGGGAGATGGAAGAAGAACAGCAAGTTCCAGATTAATTGCAAGTTCAACGACTGTGTACATGAATATTTAATTAGCTACATCTGCCATGAATATGCATGATATGCAGATGTGAATGGGAGCCAGCAGAGAGGCGGGTGTAGGCAGGAGAGCAGAAGAGGGCTGGAGTGGGAGGAAGAACTGGCACCAGCAGCACCAGTTCCCAGGGAACCCACTTGTCCCTGCACTCTGGCACACAGGGACACCAAATGGAAGGAGCTGTGGGACTGCAGGGGACAGCCTGGGGCAAGCAGCATGGCACTGGGGTGGTGGGTGACACCCGGGGTGGTGTTGGCACCCGGGGTGGGGTGTGACACCCAGGGTGGGTGCCTGTGTTGGTGAGACCTGCTCACCAGATTGTGAGGCACACGCACATCTGCACTGTGCAAAGCAGGCCTATTCCTTTTGGCAGGGAGAAGCAAGGACACGTTGAGAACTTTCCTTGTCCGAGAAGATATTTCCCAGTACTCCTCAAGGACAGGATCTCTTAAAGAGCTCCAGAGATGCCCCAGGTCACCACCAGCTGGGAGACACTCTACAAGCCAGGCACCCCAACACCCCAGCTCAAGGCATTGCTGTCAGATAAGAATAATCTCACAGGAAGGAATTCTTCCCTGTGAGGATGCTGAGGACCTGGCACAGTGTGCCCAGAGAAGCTGTGGCTGCCCCATCCCTGGAAGTGTCCAAGGGCAGGTCGGGTGGGGCTGCAGTGGAACACGTGCAGAGCAGAGTATGTCAGGGAAAGCCTTATATCCAGCTCCTGTGGGATTGTGATGGTGATTAGTGTTGCTGAGGCCAGGCTGACAGAGGCAGGTCCTGGGGTGCTGTATATCTGTCAGCACAGAGCCTTTTATTACTTGTAATTACAGCATGAAATAGCTTTGTTGTTGTTGTTGTTGTTGTTGTTTTTCTGGCATTAGGAAAAGCTATTATGACATGAGGGTAAGGCTGTTACTCTCCTTAATTCTCTCATAAAGAATACTGTCAGTGGCTGTTGGTGGCTCCTGGGGCAGAAGGGCCATGGTGGAATAACATCTGTCCACTGTCCCCTGCCTCCTCTAAGACTGCCCAGCACTTGGGCATCCCAGTGAGGTGCCTCTGTGCCAGCCAGGTCTGTGCCATGGGTGGTGCTACTTCTCCCAAGCTTTCATGAGAACAGCTCAAGAGGAATGAAATATATTGCCTCAAATTCTCCGGAAGGATTACTTTGGTTTAAAACAACATTTCACATCAAAATACATGAAATATGTACTGTAGATTTCTTCCAAAGAAGAAACAAATGTTTCACCCAGCCCAAGCTTTGGTATGAATGTGGTGGTGAAGAACCAGTGTCTCCCCAGTTTTCAACAGACCCAGCACAGCCAGTACATCAGTGTGTCCTGGCCAGAGCAGTCTGGTAACAAGACCCACATTTTTTGTTGGCTACTACTAATAAAACAGCTCCAGAAACTGGTCAAAGGGTCACAGTCACCCGGGGGGTCACTTGTGTGGCTCTAACATAGGTCTGGGGTGAAAAGGAAGGTTTGGGACCCTGCGGATGATGACACCCCAGTGTGCTGGTGAGGACTCTGAGGACTGTGGGGACTGTGGGTCCAGGGATACGTACAAGGATGATGCTGTGCATGGCTGGGGATGATGCTGTGCATGACCAGGGATGGAGGATGCTGTGTGGGGTGCAGGGGAGATGTGGCTGCAGAACTAGTTAGGCTGGGCTCTCCGGTCTCAGGGAGCAAGGGAGAAGCTGGCTCTGGAAAGGGCTCCCAGCCGTTCCTAGAGGACGGGATGGGGGCTTGTCTGCTGCTTGTCTACTCCAACACTGAGCTGCTTCTCGCTCTCCAGCCCCTGTTTGAAAGGGATTAGCTCAGAACATCAAAAGCACTAGTTTTACATTACTGTTTGATCTTCTCTGGGGCTGGCTGTACGCTCCCTCCGGACCATACAGAAGAGGGCACATGTGTGCTACATTAGCCCCTCGCAGGGCTCCTGCTGGGCATTGTATTCGCTCCGCGGCTTCAGCTGCGGCCACATCCACTCCCAGCCAACGGAGCGATGCGAGGGTTGCAGTGGAACTCAGGGCTCACTGGTGGCTGCTGCCGTGGCAGAGGGTCCCACCGACCCCACCATGGTCACTCGTGCCATCCTCCAGCCCCCGCCCCTCCCTGTCCTGCCGGGGAAGGCATCTGACGGATCATTGTCAAAGAGACTCTTGGATTAGGTCTCCTTTTTCCTGCTGCTTTTGCCAAGATGTAGTAGGCAGTATTGGTGCTGAACGCATTTCTTGGATTCTTTTAAACATCTTGTTTCCCTGCACTACAGACTGCAGCAGTAATCTTCTGTTCTGAAAAAATAATTTAATATTTCTGAACCCATCATTCCCCCAGATTTCTTGTCTGGAGTTCTTGTTCCTTGTGATGTCCTGTCACATACACATCTGCAGAACAACAGTCTTTGAGAAGGAAATAAATTACATCCTTACAGTTCTTCAAATAACAGAAGTTGCTTTGAGAGTTATGGTTCTTCCTTCAAGGTTTTATATTTCCTCCTTCAAGGTTTACATGCAAAATGATGTTGCTGAGGGATGGACACAAAGAGGAAAAGGCATTTGCCAGAGTGAGCACCTGGCTTGGGGCTGGCAGCAGCAGCTCTCAGGGTGAGCCCCAAAGGGCTTAAAAAGACTTATCAAGCCCAGGGATAGGGCAAGGGCAGGACCACAGCTGCTGGCCGCTGCATCCATCAGCCCTGTGCAGTTCCATGAGCCCTGACTGTCAAAAAGCCTGTAACGCTGCAAAACTCCACTGCTGAAGGATGTGGGGTCACCTTCCCCAGGGACATGCCTGTGTGACCTTGTGTGACTCAGTGCCAGGACACACTGGCAGCAGAACTTGCCTTTCTGCTTTGCCCAGTCAGCTCTAACCCAAATCCTCCGCAGTCTGTGTGGGGATACAGCTGCACACCAACGCTGCAGCAGCAGGGCACGGGGAGGGGACAGGCAAGAGACTGAATGGAGTCAGTGACGATGCTCAAGGGGAAACCTCTGGCCTAAACCAAGGGCTTGGGCTTTGCTTCTGTGTTTGATCTTATCCCCAGGGAAGCAGGGAGGAAGGGCAGGATTTTTTCTGGCTTTTGCAGCTTCTCTTCCTGTTTTTGCAGATCTAGGTTAATAAATAAATCAGTGCAGCTGATTTTCTAACCCAGATCCTCTGGTGCCCTGGTTTGCTGCACGTTCCCATCCGTGAGAGGCAGTAGGTGAAGGGCAGTACACCCATGGGAGACCAGATTCCCTGTGTGCCCAGGACAGCAGGGCCCTTGGGCCAGACCAGTGACTTGGTATGTGCTCAGGAAAGTGTGACATGGATTAATGGCACAGTGGCACTGGGGCGTGTCTGGAGCCATGCTGTCCTCTACACCCCTGCCTTGGGAATGAGGGTGTCCATGGAACCCTCCAGCATCTTGTGAACTTGTAGCAACAGCACCTTTGGTGCTCAAGTGTGGCTAAGAGGATGAACACATGTGCTTCCACCTCTGGAAGATTGGGGAAGAGGAGGACGTGTGCTCATCACCAATCCCTTGAAAGTGGTGGGTGCAGAACTATCTGCACTGGTGCTGCGAAGAGCCCACCTGCAGCACAGAGCCACTGGCCCTGGGGCACTCAGAGAGCTCACCATGGAACCTGTCCCCCCCGCTGGGCTGCAGGAGAACAGGGCTCCCACAGGGCCCAGGGGCTCCCTTCCGTGTGCCAGAGCCAAGCTTCCAGCCCAGTGCCACCAGCCCAGTGCCACTGGGGTACCAAGGACCAAATCGATGAGACCTTTCCCAGCTGGTAGAGGTTGCTTATGAGCCAGAGGGGATCGCACTGAGGGGACATACTGCAAGGGGACCCTCTCCTTGACTGAGTGCTGTCCAAGTGCTCTTCAGTGAGCTGGAAGGAAAGAGGTTTTCAGGGGGCATTTGAGGCTGCTGGAGTTTCAAACATCAATAGAAACAGGGCAGGTGTTCTATTGATGTTCAAACATCAATAGAAACAGGGCAGGTGTGGTAGGGAGCCACAGGGAAGCAGAACTGGCCAGTGGTGTGGGTGCAGCTCCACTCTGTGCAAGAGGATCCAGCTGCTCCTGCCTTTGCTCTGGAGCCAGGACGCCTGTGCCTGTCCTGCACCTGGCAAGATGCTGAGGGGTTGGGAGAGGCTTAAAAGCCAGTGACAGGAGGGTGGGCTTGTCAGAGGGACTCACATCAGTCTGTGAAAGCACAGACGCAGGGGCAGGACTGATGTGCTGGGGCTCAGCTGACCATCTGCATCGCTGCCTCTAGGCTGCTGCCATTGGCATTTTCCCACCGCCTGCTCCCGTGCTCTCAGGCTCACCTCCCACTTCTGTCTCCTCACTGAAGCTCCATGGGCAGAGGCACCCTCAGCTGGAGGAGCACAAACCCTTGCTCAGGGACAGCGAGCCTCCCTAGAAATCCATCCTCTGGGACACAGGAGCTGTATGTGGGGCAGAACTGCTCCCTGCTCCTAGAGGACTTGCCTGGGAGGAAGGAACAAGCAGCCCACATGACCTTAGTGCAGGGAGAAAGGTTCTGCCGGGTCTGGGAAGGGGCTGACATGTGAAAAGTGCATCTCTGGCCCCTAGTAGCATCATGTTCTCTCACAAAGGTCTTTAAGACCTTTTATTCAGACTGGAGACAGGTGGCTCAGTCCACTGTGCTATCAGGGAAGGCAGCCCGGGGGGAGCAGGAGACAGACACTGGTGCCACTGGTGCCATTGGTACCAGGCAGTGACATGGGCAGCAGAGGAGCTCAGGGTGCAGACTGCTGCCCTGGGGCTGTGCTGTGCTCTTTGTGCCACAGCAGCACAAACGGTCTTTCTCTCCTGCTCCTCTCTCAAAGCCAGTCACTGTCATCAGAGCCATCAGCTTGAGAAAATCAAAAGTTTGGGAAATTGCTGGGGTGGGAATGCTGGAGGGGCTGGTTGGAAGGGTGGGGATATTGTGCAGCACAGCCCTTGCTGCCAGGCTCAGCTGCTAACATACCCCAGCACTATCTATCAGTGACCAATGAGCCACTTCAATGTCGGTGAAGGAAGAAGAGGATGGGACAGAGCGGAGAGGAAGCCCCACACTGGCCTCTTGTGTGTTAAATCATGCCACAAGTCCTCAGCAAACCTCTGTTCCCACTGAGCATCACAGCTGGGGACCTCAGTGGGTAAATTGCTGCCCTAACACTGCACATCCCATCACTTTTGTTCAGGAGCAAGGAGAAGCATCTCTTGTGAGAGGCCATTCAGTACCTGTCAATGGCGAAAATGTCTCTCCTCAGAAGCACACAGCACATCTGCTTGCAGATCCCACGAAGGAATGGCTGCCAGGTGATGTGGTGGGAGGAGGTTACAGATGACCAGGACTGGTCATCTGTAACCCATGAACTGCCCAGGTAACTGAGTTCCTTCCCAGCTGCCTCTCCCTATGGACAGGGGTAGAGGTGACCCTTAGCTCACGACCTGTGCTAGAGTTTGGCTCAGCTGCAGCCTATGGGCAGCTCCTGGCTCCTGGCTCTGGGCTGTGAACAGTCCTGGAAGGGGGAGAATGGGGTCAGTCCAGAACAAGCCCTGCTCACAGTCCCCATCTCCTCCCTGTCCTTGGACCTAGCCAGTACAGACTGAACCAAGCTGAGAAATCAGACAGCCAAAAAATAACCCCTCTTTCTTGCCTTTCTTTTTCTTTGGGCTATTTCTCAGCTGGACTTGTCCTTGCTCTGGTTCACAATGCTTTGCCCCTGCTGCGGGTCACAAAGGATGGGGGAACAGCAGAAGAACAAACTCCTCAAACTGTCCCTGGAGCTACGGGAGGTCTGTGCCAAGCTGTGCCAAGAGGAACAGGGGCATGGGCTGGGGGGCAGTGTGTTAACCCCAGGGCTTTCCAGCCCAGCTGACACCCAGTGTGTCCTTCAGCCAGCACGCCAACGCAGTGGGAATTCCGGAAGGGATAGGAGGCTCTGAATCTGGGCTGCAGGCAGAAGCAGAGCCAGCCCTTGGGGCACAGACAGCAAGCTTTGGCACGCTGGGGTTTGTACCCTGGGGTATTTGAAGCTGTGGCTGCCCCATGCCTGGAAGTCTCCAGGGCCAAGATGGACAGGGCTTGGAGCAACCTGGTCTAGAAGACAGTGTCCCTGCCCATTGCAGGGAGGTGGCACTGGATAAACTTTAAGGCCCCTCCCAAACCAAACCAGTCTGTGATTCCACAATTCTATCATTTATATAATGAGATTTGTACCCTGGATTATTATTTGTACCCTGGGGTATTGCTGTCTGAGTTTTTAGACATCCATCCTGAAAACAGGGGGAAATATAAGTGCTCACCATCTGTTACCAGCAGCATCCTTCCCCTGATTGCCTGTGGTTCATGCCAGTCACCAGTTACCCACTCATCATGTAAGTGACTCTAATTTAAATTTGATTATATTTTATGGCTGACATAATCCATATGTGGTTTAATTTTTTATCTGCTTTTGCAGCTCCAAAGATTCAGTCAGGGCTGGGGAAGGTTTGAGGCAAAGTGGCAAATATTGACCCTTCTTTCCTAGAGCCCATCCTGACCTGAGCTGGGTCCCTGGATGGCACAACCAGGGACCTCAAGCGGCCAAAAGAAAACAAGCTATTTGTTACTTGAACAAAGTGTCTGCTCATCTGGGTGGCCGGGCTTGTCTCCCACACACAAGGTGACTCCAGCAGCCCTGACTGAGAGCTGCCGAGCATCCTCCTTCTGGTCCTGCTCTGCCAGTGTAGCCAGGCTGGGGCCCATGGCACTGTGGAATTCCTGACATGTTCCCAATGTTTGTATTTTCTCAGAGAATTCAGTGAGGGTGTTAGGTGTGAAGAATGGATCTGCCTTGGAAAGGGAGGTGTTACCAGGATGGTGATCTAAAAGGAGTCAGCAGAAACATGATCAGAAACCAGACACTGGAATTAAACTTAAACCTTTTTTGTTTTAACCCTGGGGACTGGCATAATGCTGCAAAGCAGCTGCTGTGCCTTAGGAAACAAGGAGCCAGCTCTCCTGTATCCTAATGGAGAGGGATTACTGCCATGATCACAGCAGCACCAGTAAAGAGGACTGGTTTTTGGACTCTATCCCCAGGTCTCTGATACTGAGTGTTCTTCTAAACCAGGGACATGTAATCTGGAGAAGGGGCAGCATTTCCAGCAGGCTCTTTGTGCATGGTTCCTGAGGTTCCCTGCCCGGCCCAGGCCCACAGTGCAGATGTGTGGGATGGCCAGTCTGACACAGCAGCTCCACATCCCCCATCTCACTGTGCCAGGGACCAGTGTAGAGGGAAACAAGCCCAGCGTGGGCGAGCAGCAGAGCCAAGGCCAGCACTCCTGGTTTTTACCTTTGATGTGTGTTTATTTCCAAAGAACCTGGACTGAAATAAAAAATCTGGACAGAGGAGAAAATGGCTTTAACTGCAGTGGGTCTGCTCTTTTCTGGTATTACCAGCACTGGCAGAGATTTGGCCTTCCATGCAGACTGCCCAGCAGACTCACAGCCCTTCCTGTTCCCCACTGCTGTGAGATAGTGCTCTGGCTCCCAGCGCCACATGCCAGCCCAGCTGTGCCTGGTTATGGTGGTGGGAGTTTTCTTTGGGAACAGATGGCCGAATCCCTCAGCCCTGGTGGCATTAGCTCCCCTGTCCTCCTCGCAAATATTCATGTGCTTTCCCCTCTCCTGGGGCTGCCCTCCCTTCCTGCGCTCCAGTGAGGGCTTCCAAACGCTTGAAACATTCGCAACCCAGTAATGAGGACCTTTGTCCCTGGCCTGGCTAAAAATTAGATCTTGCTTCAATTAGTACAAGAGAGGCGACTATAGCTAGTCAGGCCTGAGTGCTGAAGGCAGTTTCCCTGCTGGCCAAAGGAGATAGGAATCTGGGGTGCTTGGGAACCCCTTCTCTTCCTGCACATCCTGTCCAAGCAGCCCCAGTCACAGCTGCCCTCCCTAGACCTACAAATCATTGATCAATGGGCACAAATTCATTTATTACAGCAGTTAAAACACCACTTCCTCATATTTTTTCATTTGTAGAGAAACAACAACAGTGCCAGGAAGGTATATAATTATGGGTCATGATGGCAAACTTTACATCCCCAAACTGGAGTGTTTAATTCAATTAGACATTATAAAGCTCTCGTTATCCCCTTCAGATATTAATAAACTCAAGAACTTACAACTCGCTGTATTTGCAGCTCTCGGCACCCCAAACTGCTGTTATTTATATGTTTCTAAGCTGTTTCTAAACAGAACAGATTTTTATTGCTTTCTGGCCCTATGCCCAGAACAAATGGGCAAAATTTTGGAGAAAAAAATTAAAACTTGGAAACCTCTCTTTCTGTTTTTACCACCTCTGCCCATTTCACTGAGGGGTGCATGAGCTGTGAAAAAAAGCCCCAGAGGTTAAAGCTGTGGGGGTTGTGTCTGAAACCATTAGGGACTCCTCAGGAATGTCAGAGAGGAGCATCCTGTGGGAGCCAAACAGGAGACACTGCCCTCGCCCCGTGTCTGCCTTCACCATACTGCTTTTGGGGGCTTTTTCTGGAAATGGGATTTCTCTGATCCCTTTAGGTTATGTGCTGTGGGGCAGAGCTGCGGGACAGATGGACACAACCCAGCCCTGCCAGCACAGGGGCCGAGGTGTGAAGGCAAAGTTCAGCAAGCAGGATTGCCAAAGTGTGTGTTTGTTCACACTGTCTGGGGATGTTGGCTCAGCAGCCAGACCCCACAAGGATTTTATTCCCAGGGTTCCGAGATGACCACAGGACGATATCTGGAATGACTCAGAGCATGCTCGGCTGAGCTCAGGCAGCTGTACCCAGCTGAGCTACTGCTGTCATGGGATACAGTTCTTGAGGTCTTGTCAGCTTCTTGGTTTTACTTGTGAGAAATTGGGATAAGTGGGGAACCCAGGCTAGCAACCATCTACGATGCTTCTGGAAGGCTCCCTGCCATTCTGTGGATTGCCATGTCCAGTCCCCTGGTACACACACAGCAGGATGCTCAGGTGCAGGAGATTTCCCCCCCGAGACTGGCACAGTCAGTCCCTCTGTCGTCCCTGAGGAAGGGAGTGCTGCATCAAAATGGAAAGAGGGAAAATTTAGATTGGATATATGGAAGAAATTCTTCCCTGTGAGGGTGGGCAGTCCCTGGCACAGGTTGCCCAGAGAAGCTGTGGCTGCCCCTGGATCCCTGGAAGTGTCCAAAGCCAGGTTGGACAGGGCTTGGAGCAGCCTGGGATAGTGGAAGGTGTCCCTGCCCACAGCAGGGGTGGAACGAGATGAGCTTTAGGGTCTCTTCCAACCCAAACCACCCCATGACTCTCTGTCCCCAGAGGCATGTGGATAATGGGGGTTTTGGAGATCACCTGCCTCACAGAGATTTTTGGAGCCTGGTTTTGCCTGTTCCCCAAAGCTACAACCCTTACTGGCCACATGTGAATCAGTGCGGCCCCTGGCTTGATCTGTGCCTTAGAACTGAGTCAAATGGTGGCACGTCCCAGATCACTGTGGCCGTGGGCAGGTGTCAGGGCTGATAACATGGCGACAGTCTGCTGTGTGCCAGTGTGGAGCCCCTGGGCAGGCACTGCCTGCACAGCCCCACACACATGTCTGGGAGCAGTGCCTGGCAGGGCAGAGCAGGCAACCGAAGATGTTTCATAACCAACAGCAGTGGAGGAGATGAGGAGCTGGGCACACATTGCTTCAGACGTGCTTCTGACAATTCTCTAGCTCCAGACTGTTTCAGCTTTAGCTGGAAAAGGTTGAGCTGTTAGCTCATGGTGCAGAACAGAACTGCTTGGGGCTTGTGGGGCCAGGGGGGTGATGTGAAAGTCAGAGAATTATTTTGTAGGAATGTTTTTGGGTTTTTTTTCCACTCTTTCCCTAAGTTCCTAAGGCTTTTCAGCTTTTAAATCTGCACTCTTGTGTGGCAGCTGCATTGACCAGCTCTGTCATGTCAATAACCCATGTCACACGGCGTTCTGGAGGGCTCACTGGCATTGGGGAACACAGCAGCTCATCTTGGTGCTGGGATCCACTTCCAGAGTTGTCTTCTAAATTAAACTGACTTGGGTGCATAGGATGGGAGCAGTGGGAATGCTGAGGGCTAGAAAGAAGAATCACTGTCAGACCAAGCTGAGAATCCACGTGAGCTGGAGCCTTGTGAAAGAGCATCACTACTGTGAGAACAAGCTGCAGAGAGGGGCTGGGATCCAGAGAAGCAGAGGAATGTGTCAGTCTTGGCACAGTGAGCCCTGAGATGGGCACTGAGCATGCCCTGGAAAGCCACCTTCCAAGCAGGAGGCACCTGTGGCACCTTTGCACCCCTGTTTGAGAGATAAGTCTCTCTGAACCAGTGTTGAACAGGTTCAGTAAGAGTGTCAGAGATGAGAAACGCATCAGGACCAGTGATTTGTTTGATGAATTCAGGCAGCGATTCTGTCTGCAGGTTATCAGAAAAAAGTGCTTTGATTTGCAGAAATCCTTTCACTATTCTCAGTTATTCAGAGCACATTGTGCTGCCTCAGCACTGCGGAAGGATCTCTCTGTGCAGTGCTGGTGGCCGCTGGTCCCATCCTGCGGTCTCAGGTCAGTGCCTGACATGGTCCCTGTGCTACAACTTCTGACCAGGATTCTGGTGCAGTAAGGGGAAGAGCAGCAGGATTCCATCTTGCCTGAAGAGCCTTCCTTGGGGATTTCTCACACCAGGGATGTGTGACCAAAAGTGTGACAAATGATTGAGGTGATGCATGTCTGCTGTCACCCCAAATGGTAAACTGGTGTGGCTTTCTGAAGTGGGAAAACCTGCTTTTACAGATGTTTCACAGAAGGAGATTAGCAAGCAAGCTGGGGACATGAGATGCATCTACCTGTCAGAGCAGCTGCGGCTACCCCATCGCTGGCAGTGTCCAAGGCCAGGTTGTACAGGGCTTGGAACACCCTGGGATAGTGGAAGGTGTTCCTGCCCATGGCAGGGGGTTAAACTGGATGGACTTTAAGGTCCCTTCCCACAAAAAGCATTCTGTGATTCTGTGGTACCTGGGAAGGGCTTTTTTGCCAGCTGCATGGTGAGTCCAGTCAAATCTTCCAGCTGCAGCCTCAGCATGCACAGAGGGAGGGATTTTTAAGAAAACAGAATAAAATGTGCAACATGACCATCGCCTTTCCTGAGTCACGTGTCAGTAGCATGGCTTTGAATCCCAGCCTCTGCCAGATGGATGTTGGACAGTCTTGGAGGTCAGCACCACAGCACTCACCTCCATCTCCTTCCTGAGCATCCATCTCCCCATTGTGTGAGGTCCTGGCTCTGTTTTTACGCTCTTTGCAGAGATTTTGTTAAGGAATCCCCAGCAGTCGAGCTTTACACAGAGCACTGGGGTGAGCAGCTCATGGGCATGAATTCCAATTGGCCAGGCCAAGACACTCATGAGGGCTTAAACCAGCAGCTCCAACTGCCCCATAGAGGGCTTGAGCCTGCCCCGCCTGCCCCACACATCTTCCTTGAGGGTCAAACTTTTCTGTTGAGGCCCATCCACTGTCTATCATTTTTGACACAGCCACAAGGACATTCAAAAATGCTTTTCAATGAAAACAAACCCCAGCATTTTTGTTTAATTTTTTGGTGCTATCAAAAGCTGCTCACTGCCCTATTTTTAGCTCCCCTAGAACAAGCTGCATGAGCTGGTGAAAGGAGCAGCATGTTGATGAGGGGGGCTATTGAATCCCAATCTCCCACTGCTCCCACACACAGGCTGAGCCCAGCAGGGCTCCACACTGGGCACCCCCCATCTCACAGTGCCCCAAATGGGGGCGTTGATCTCTCCTTGCTGTGAGCATGAAGTGCAAGTTGGCAAAGACCTTGGAGGAGTATACAGACCTCTTGGTTCCTCAGTAGCGTCTTCCTGTTGGGAGAGAGCAGTCCAGTGGAGCCCAGCACACCAGGGGATTCATGGATATGCTCAGTCCCTGCTGAATTGATTCCACCTTTGGCTCAAGGTTTGAGCTTAGGTGTGCTGAGAGAAATTCCCATTGTGAGTCCTTGTTTGGGAAAGAACTGCTCTATGGAGAGTTTTGTCCCAGTGAATCACCCGGGAAGGAAATGGCAATGAAGCACAGCTGGATGTCAGGGAAGGGCAGCACTTTCAGCTCCCTTGAATATGCTACTGAAGAAGGAATAAACTTGACCCAGATACATGAAATAACACGGTCCCTGACAAAGCACTGCAGCAAGAGCTAGAATTTCACATTTATTAAAAAACCAACTTACTTTCTGTCCACAGATACACAGCCCAGATCCAGGGATGCGCTGGGATAAAACGGCATCAGCACAGGCTGAATCCAGCTGATGCACTGCCATGGCTCTGTGCTGGAGCTATGCAGCTCCAACACTGCTGCTCCACCTGCCCTCAGCATTCCATCTTTTTTTTCCCTTGACGTCCAGTTTGGGCAGGAAACACAGAAAGCACTCGGCATCTCCTGTGCCAGACACCTGACAGCCCTGGATTAGTGCTGGGGATGCAAACTGTGCACTGGAGCTGCAGACAAAAAATGCCTCAAATTAACTCCTCAAACCCCAAATCCTGGAGTTTGCAGCACTGGAACAGTGATGATAATTCCTGAAGGCTTATGTTCCAGGTCTGGAAGGGATGGGCTGCTCACAGCACAAAGGATTTCTGAGTGTTTCATGCTGGCCATCCATGTCTGGTGTATTCACCCGCTGTGCACATCTCTAGGACACCTACTTCCCCTGACCTGAATCTGTTTTTTCTTCTTCTCTGCAATGGCTCTTCCCCTAATTAGGAGCCATAAATATGATTCTACAAAAATTTAGGTTAGGCTCCATGTGTGTTGGAGGGAGGACTTTGTACAGACAGATCAGCTTTAAAGCTGCAGAGTGGAAAGGGATCGTTGCAGGGATTTTAATCCTGGAATGTTTCAGTTCTTTCCAAAGAAAGGAGAAGAAAATAAAGAGACAGGGAAAGAACTATCGACGCATCTCTTTTAAAGCCACTAATGGAAGATTCCCCGAGGTGCCCAGTTGAGCTGGAAATCCTCCTGCTTCACTTCTTGACAGCTTCCTGTCTCTGCCTGAGTTGTTAGCCCAGACACCCCTGTATTTTGGCACTCAAGAACTGACAGAAACAGCCGAACATTGCTGGGACCCAGTTGGACCTGGGCTCGAGGGTCATGCAGATCCCTATCTCTGACCCATCTTTTCCCCAGGTGTGTTCCAGGACAGGTGAAGGTTTTCTCTTTTTTATAGTGTTAACTCTGACTTGCGTGCCTGTGGTTAGTGATGGAGCCAGTCCAGCTGAGATCTGTGCTCCACGCAATGCATCCATTGGGGCCAGGAGGGACAGGTGGGTCTTTGCCATCCCAGCACACCTGAGCTGACACAAAGGCATAAACTGTGTCCTGCTCCTGCCTCCCTCTTGCCGTGGGCTGTGGGGATGTGCAATGTGCACCAACAGCTCTTCAAATTTCCAGAGGGCTCATTTTATGCCCCTTCTGCATTTCCTTGGAGGGGTGCGTTGATCAAAGCCTTTTAATCACAAGGTGTGGGAGCACTTGCAGAGACCAGCTTAGAGCCTTTTTATACCGTGGGTCTGGGAGAGACCCAACAGTCCCATGTTGCACCCACAGGATATGAATACAGAACAGACCTGTGGGTACCAGCAGAGCAGCATCTGGCACACTGAGCAGGTGTGTGCATCCCAGAGCACTCACTGCACCACTAGCAAGTTTATTATCAAGCAAGTGGCCCATCACATAATCACCTGTGTGGTGTCACTGACCTTGTGTCCAGCTGCAGGGAGGGAGATCACATTGCTCCCAGCACCCTGCTCTGGGACAGTGTGTTTATGCACTGGGGGTAAGGTGTAAAAGCCTGTGGTTGCTCATCTCGGGCGCTGCCAGCCAGGCCCAGATAAGCAGCTTGTTAGCTCTTATCTAAAACCAGAAATCTGGATGAAAATCTGAACGCAAAATACCCCAATCCTGTGAAAAATGCCTGGAACATCAGAGTGTTTCCCTCTTCAAGGCAGCAGCCACTGGGAAATGGGTATAGCAATAACAAATGGAAGATGTATCCAAAAAAAGAAATAGTTGAAGTTTCTTTGCCCCAGCGGGTCTGCCTCATTCCCTCATGAAGCCAGGACCTCATATGAGGTGGTTGGTGGTACTGGCAGGAGATGCCCACAGTCCGCCAGGCTCAAAGTCTGCACAGAACTGGCATGGGAAGAGCCAGTGGTGATTAATGCCTCATATTTCACCCCAGAGATCCCTAAAGCCTCCTGTTTGGTGAGTGTTCCAGCACCTTTGGTGTTGGTCTGGTTTTGTTCATTTCTAAGTTGCAATAAAACTGCCAGAGGCGGTACTGGAACACCCCTGGCCCTGCTGTACATCTCTGGACTGTGTAGGACACGTGCAGGGCTCTTGACTCTGTGGGGAGGCAGCATCCCTGTCTGCCATCAGGATAGAACCAGAAGATGTGTCTCCCTGGTAGCTGCCATGGGGAAGGATATCATCCTCCCATGTATTCCTGGTGGCTCTAAAAAATAATTCCAAAGAGATCTTGGCATCATCCTCACTGTTTTCTGAGAGGTGTCCCACAGCAGGGACCCCTCCACCATGTGCAACCAGTATGGTGTGACCAAAGGGGTGAGCAGGGGTGACGTTTCTTGTTATCCACAGGCAGAGGAGCTGCACCTGGGGACCCCATCCAGCTGCTGTGGGAGGTGGTCCATTCTCCTGGTCCCCCTTTCCAAGTGACTGAGCTGATTCCTCCAAGCCATTGAACACATGGGCTCCTGTTCTCTACAGCTGGTCTTGTGGCATAACTCCCTGTTCCTGCCCATGCTGAGGCTCCTCAGGGAATCTCACAGCTGCCCCCCAGCCTTCTGAGGAGTTGAGGATTTTGGCCAAAGGATTTTAACTGCTGGAGGCAAGTCATTCAAATGGGACCACAGCTCCTGGCCAGGTAGCTGTACACAGGAGAGGAAACAGCTTGTGTGGTCACATGTGCTGCCTCTGGAACAGGCTCTGGAGCATCCTTTGTCCAGAGGAGAGCAGAAGGAGGAAGATGCTGCGGAGAGCACAGGATGAGCCCTGACAGAGCCACAGACTCCGAAGTTAACTCCTTCCCTGGGATGCATGGTTCACTCTCCATGCCTGGCATCATTCCCAGAGGTTAATGTGCCCTTCAGGAGGCCACACTGACACCTGCTCAACCAGAGGCAAAGAGTGCCCACTGCTGTTCATGGTGTAGGGTTGCTGGAGACCCTCTGAGCCCCACATGCCCCACACACACAGAGCTGGGAAGGGAGGGGAGGGACGTGACTCACCGCGGAGGGACCAGACTGTGTTGGGGATCGGAGGCGCTGGGGCGTCTGTGGCCAGCCATGAGGGTGGTTTCCAGGAGCAAAACTCCTGTGGGCAGCAGGCTGACGCCAGTTTCGGGGCTGGGAGGTGCTAGAGCTTATCCTGACTTGCCCCACACAAAGCCAGGCAGTGATCCCACCTCGGTTCCCCTCAAACCACCTTTGGTCTGGGGTATGTGGGATGTCCAAGTCCCCCACAGGATGCTGAAAAAAGAGATGAACCAGTGCTTCAAAGGCAGCCCAGAGCTCCCTGGATTCTGCAGGTGATTCACTCGCGGGAGGAAGCCCCTCTCCTGCTCCAGTGCTGGGACAGATTGTGCTGCCAAGCCCAGCCAGCCCAGCCAAGGGCATGCAGAGGAACTCCAGGCACACTGAGCAGATGGCATTGCCCATCCCCTCAATAAGGGGGGATCTTGTATAGCTCTCACAGGGAATGTCCTGCCCAGGGCAGCCTGGGCTCTGTCTCCATTGCTACCGGCCCTGACACAAAGCGGCAGCACCAGCTGAGCTTCACCTGCCATGTGAGAGCTCCTGAAAGGCCTGACAGCTCCTGGGGTCTCTGTTCCCCTCTGAGCTGGAGAGGCAGCTCCTGCTCTGCCTCTGCTGTGGGGGTGGGCAACAGGACAGGCTCTTTATGGAAGCCATAGTGTCCAAACAGAGCCAGGAAGGGCAGCTGTTGCCAGAAAGATCTGCTCCCTGTGTTCCTGGGTAGTTCCAGAACCAGGGCATCCTTCTGCCCTAAAAACAGGGAGCACCACCTGCACACCCTAAAGGCACAACCACAGCCCTGGGGCTGGGAGCTTTGGCACCAGGGCTGGTCCCAAGAATAGGGAGCAGAGCCATGGCTGAAGACAGTGTCATCACAGGGTCACAGGGGCAGGGCTTTGGCCAAGTGCTGTTGCATGGCCACTTACGTGCTGCATCCAGCCACTGAAGAGCAAAAAGGCTTGAAAAGGTACTGGCTGGGGACAGGCAAACTGTCACAGGGATACATGTTTGACATACCTGGAAAACACAAAGCAATGTCCCTGCACCCACATTGCTATAGCTGGACAAATCAGAGCAAAATTATCTATAAAGGCTTCTCCACATTTATCCCAAAGTCCCCATGTCTGCCTCCACCTTCCCACAGATGTGCTGTTGACAGCACAGCAGCATTTAGGGATGCATTGCAGGCTTTCCTGGAAAAACACACTTTAAAATCCTAATCTGAGCCTTGTACTCATCTGACCTACTCAGCACCACATGATCTATGTAGCAAATCATCTGGATACCAAGTAATTACAGCCTGGTGCTAATAAATGAGCAACAAACTCATAATTATCTGCAGAAGTTTTGATGAATGATTTTTGGAAAACCCTCCATGACTCTTGTAAAGTTTGGAAGGACTCAAATCTATCTGTGCCTGCGAGAATGAGTCAGTGGGAAGGACAATCACTCCTGGCAGTAGCGTCGGGCTATCGCTGATGTCCTGGCTTGCAGGGGAGAGTTCTGAGCCCCTTGAGGTCTCTGGAAAGCTCCAGTTCTTGGTTCCTGTGGAACAGGGCGGACAACCTGTGCTTCTGCGTGCAGGGAGATGCAGAGCCTGCGCAGGGACAGCGGCAGCTGGGCTGGGCTTGGGTGGTCCTGCATGGGTGCTTCTGGTGGCCATGCAGCACATCCATCTGGTGTCCGTCCAGCTGGAGGGGCAGGGCAGGCACCACGGCCGGGGTCAGTGGTGAGGGGCTGGCAGGCAGCTGCCCCGCAGTGCCCTCATCTCACCTGGTTCCCAGCATGGCTCCTGCTGTGGCCCAAAGCCAGGAGAGCTGCCTCTCACCCAAAAAGGGCTTGGCACCAGCTGATCCCAGGAAGAGATAATGGCAGCACTGGGTGGGAACCCAACCAGGGCCAGTTCTGGTGCAGGCAGCAGGCAGGGCTGTGCAGCACTGTTCTGTGAGTGTCCAAGTGCATCCCCAGGGCCTCTGGGGGAGTCCTGTTGGGCAAATCCCAGCGGTGACATGGAGGAGGTGAGGTCACCTTTGGCCAGACCTTCTGCAAAGGTCTGCATCCCCTGTGCTCATCCCTGCTGTGCTCAGCACAGGGTTGGGTTCCCTGTTCTGACAAGGTCCCACTAAGGTGACCCCTGGGCTCTGCTCCCCCAGCCCCACATCTCTCTCTGTGCCTGGGGATGGGTATGAAGGCTGAGGATGAGGCTGAAGCACATCAGCTCAGCTCCATCACCTCAGTCTCCCATCCGTGGTTTGTGCCTGGGCTCAGCACACATCCAGTCCCTCGGGACTCTTCTGGGTTGTGCTGCTGCTGCCATCAGGACAGGCAGGCCCTGGGAGCACGTGGCATTCTGTGGCGACACTCTGCAAAGGCTATGGGCAGCCCTGGAGCTCCCCTGCCCACTGCAGCTCACACAGCAGCACCCTGGGGTTCCCAACAGCTCCCCTACCCCCATCTCCTGCAGAATGCCTGGGGAGGTGCTGAGCTCTGCCCAGCCCACTGAGCACCAACCCCTTCCAATAGCAACATCCCCCCAGGAAAGCAGCATCCCGTGCACTGAGCCAGCTCTCCTGCACTCCTGAACTGCTGGAAATACATTTTTCAAATCTGCAAACCTTTGTGAATGGCTATAAGGTTGCAAAAACTCACCCAGTGCACTGCAGCACCTGTGAGGACTGACCCAGGTACTCCCTGGGGCTGCCTGCTCAGGGGGTGCCGGGCAGGGCGGTTCTGAACATTCTGCTCACTATGAAAGTGAATTGAAAGCAGTTTTCCCTCACTCTGTTGAGCCAGCAATGTGTTCCCCAAACACAACTCTCAGTTGGCTGATGGGTGTCTCAGAGGGCTCCTTCACCAACAGCAGAAACACCTGAAGCAGAAGTGCTCTCCAAAAGTCCTCATAGCCCTGATTTGTGATGATTTATCCTTGGCAGTGAGGCAGAAGCCATTAGGATGGATGTGCCTGTGAAGGAACACATTTCTCGTGAGAGCTGCAATTACAATAATGAGCTGTGTGAGAAATAGACCAACTTTTCCAGCAGCAGCAAAGCAGCTCCACAAACCCCAGGATGCAACCAGCATGAGGGGACAGTGTTGGGAAGGCTACTTCCATCAAACAAGCATCAGATCTCCTTAAAACCTCATACTGACATTCTCTTTGCATCTGTGAGTTGCTGGGAAGGCAAGAAACTTGCCTTACTTTAAGTAGATGGTGAGGTATAACAATCCTACTGGAGCTTTAAAAATAAAAAAAATAAGCGTGAGCTCCCTGCTCTGCAGGAATTTGGTGCCAGCTGAAGACTGAGATCCTCGGATAGCTGCACAGTGGTTTGGTCAAGCAGGAGCCTCTCTGGAAAACAGGGAGATAAACCACCTCCAGAACAACACTTCTGAGCCCTTAGATGTGAAGTTTTTACCTTTTATCTCCATCCAAATGAACAATATTTTTGTTTTGCCATGTCAGCTGAATGGACCATCCCCAGAGAGCGGGGGCAGCTGGGATGAGCAGGCAGCTCACCACACTGATCAGCTCAGCTCTGGGTTCCACCTCTCTGGGAATGAAGCACGGGCTGGCTGGTGTTCAGGGCTGGTGGTGGAGATCCCACCACAATCCTCAGTAAATGCTTTGAGTAACTAATCACCCTCCTAATGAGCTGAGTGGATTGTGTTTCCCCTCTGAACTGCTGGGTGAGACTCCTGGCTCAGCTTTTGTGCCAGACCTGTGTTAGGTGAAAGAAGCTTTTCCTGCTCAGCACCAGCTCCCCACGCAAGCTTTCATGGGCTGGACTGGTGTCACCATGGCCTCTGCTATGGGAAGTAGCTGAAATTTTGAAGCCTCACCACACCTTTCAGCTTCTCTGCATAGTTTTAGCTCCCATGTGGGATGTCCCTTCCCTTCACCAGCCCCAGCAGCAATGGAGGGGACAAGAAAGTCAGTGTATGTGTACACCTGTGCATGGTTCCATCTTCCACCTCCTCCTCTTCTTCCTCCCAACTTCAATTTCCCATCAAGCCTGAACATCACTTTATTTGGAGCCAGCACACACAACTCTTCTCCCGAGCCCCACATCTGCTGAGGGAGGAGCAGAGCAGCAGGCAGTGCACCCTGTTGGACCTGCTAGGCCAGGTGCCTGTTCCACAGGGAATTCCTCTCCTGACACTGGGGAATCACAGCTGGCTGGGGGAGGGGTGCAGAGAAGAAGAGGCTGGAGCTCAGGGAGGCTTCAGTTGAACCTTGCCTATGGACCTGAAGGCTGACAACCTGTAATGAGGTGGCAACCGTATTCATGGGAAGGGTCTTCTCCTGCCAGGCTCAGCCACATCCATCAGTGTCCTTGTCAGCTCATGCAGCCTCACCTGTTGTGCTTGCAGCATCAGTTGCTCTTCCAGCTCCTCTCACTGAACAGCAGCACATCAAGTTATCCTTGAGATGAGCTTCTCTCACTCTGATCTGCATTTTGTTCTATTCTGCGTGGCCTGTGAGGCAAGCTCCATTCTCCAGTTTGCCTAAAATCTCTTGGCCTCTCTCCCTGATGGAGAGGAGCCAACTCCCTACCCAGGGCTGTGTCCAGCTCTCTCCCTGGGTTTCAGTCATTCCTAAGGTTAGCTGCCTCCCAGGAGGCCTGCCTGCTCCTGTTGCCCAGATAAACATCTGGGCTTCACCCGCTGCAGTCTCGCCATCCCCACACCTGTGCCTTGGCAGCCGCTCTGCCTGTGCCACCTCTGGGGAGAGACTGTGGGCAGCCAGCCCACGGCGATGTCTGAGACCACGCAGCCTCTATTTCACAACCTGATTCAGTAAATGCCCTCAATGCGCCTTTTGCTCCCTCCTCTGCCTCAATAACAAAGACAGTGCTGTTTAGGAACATGAGTTATTTACTGAGGGTGGGCAGCGGGCTCAGGACAGTTCTTGTGTGCCCCACACATAGGGATGGGCACCTGCTCAGCCAAAACAGGGATCCTGCTCTGGCAAACCTCAGTCCTGTCTTCCCAGTTCCCTGCCCAGCACATGCTTCTACCCAGAGGTGCTACTGTGAACCCCGAGGGAGGATCTGCTGTCATTTGTCTCTCCTTAAATTCGCAGCAGCGCTGCCCTGCTCCTTGCAGTGTGTGTCCTGCTAAGTGCAGTGCTGTGTTCTGCAGTGCGTGACCTTGGGAGTTACTTCTGTACTTCCTTCTTGGTTTATTTCCTACTTAATTGATTGTTTAGGGGTCAAAATTGTCTCCTTGGGTATGGAGGCCGGGAAACTGGCTGGGAACAAGTTTACCCTCCTCCCCTGGAGGGACAACCCTTAAGCAAGAACCTCAGGTCATGGTGAGGGGGAAGAGCTTCCCCCAGAATGCATTGTTGCCGTATGTTGATTCCATGTATCCCATAGGCCCTTCCCCTCAGTTCTGCTCCTGTGACCTCACCTCGTTCGTTCTGATGTTCTGCCCCGCCCCTCGCTATCCCTGTACAAAGCCCTGCTCTCTCTGCCTGGACCCCTTTGCGGTAGGAGCTCAATAAAGACCCTCTGTGTCACCCCATACGAAGACTCTGTCCCTTCCTTCTCTATCGCCTGTGGCTGAAATCACTCGGCCAGAGCGAGACATGCCTGCACGCCCAGAACGTCTTTTCAAAGACGCTGCTCTAGGAAGGTCGCGGCACTCTACTGCCTCTGCCCACCGCGACACTTGAGTGCAAGGCTGGATAGGCTTGGGCTCCTCTCCCATCCACGGGCTGGTGCAGGTGCAGCTCAGGCCACCACAGCTGGCTCTGCGCAGAATTACAGCTGTGTAACGCTGAGCCCTGAGCTCCGCAAGCACCGTGCGTGTTTTTCCAACATGAATATGTGACAGCGGGGACCCACAGCCCAAGGATGCCAGAGAAAAGTACAGGCAGCATGTCATCCCTCTGTATGGCTGACCTGAGGGACTCGGGAGCCTTTTCCTTGGCACAACAGGACTTCGTGAGCAAATCTGCTGCTGAGCTCCGGCACGGGAGAGTGCAAATGGCATTGGCAGTACAGAGATGTGCAGAAGGTGGCTGGAAACCTGGCTGGATAGTTTTCACCTGTTAAAGCCTGCCTCCTTTCCCTCTTGAGGGTCCTGGGGAGGGGAGGCAGAGCAAGGGATTGCTCACAAACAGGGTGACACAAAAATCCTGTGAGCCTTCTGAAAGAGCTGTACTGGACTGGGGGAGCATCCAGGGTTGGTCTGAATGCAGAAAAGGGACGGACTTGGCAAAACAGACTTTACTCTTCAGAAATTAACCCTCAGAGTCTGTGGGACAGCTCATCTGGCTGCTGGGGCTTCGGCAGGTCTGTCAGACCACGGGGCTTTAACAAAGGTCTTAACACTGCCGCTGAGCCCTTGTGTGAGGCCGAGGCATCGCTCTTATCCAGCAGAGTAAATTCTGGGGCAGATGAGTACTCCTCCTCCCTCGCCACGGGAGAGAGCCAGAGCTGGTATCAGGCTCTGAAATTCCAGGCCTCAACATGAGGTGGTGCACAGCATCCACTTCTATCCCTGCTCTGCCGCTCCCTCCGCAGCAGGAAGGAGCCAGAGCAGAATGCCTTTGGGGAAGAACTGGGGATAGAGAGGTGCTAATGAGAGCTGGAGAAATGAAATCATCAAAATGTAGAAAAGAATCGAGAATAAATTCTTCTGGGGTAATTCATCCATCAAGCCCTGCTCATCTCCACACTGCCTGCCTGCTCTTCAAAAGGAGTGGGAAGAGGGATGCAGAACTTAAAAGGATTTTTTTCCTCTGTGTTTTCCACTGGAAGAACAAATTTTCAAGGGGGAGCCCTGCTTTATAACCTCGTGTTATTTATTCAGTCGGCATCCCAGGCACACAGCACAACTCGAGTGTTTCCATTCCTGTCTGTGCAATGTGGATGTGAGTGCAGACCAGCCTTGGGCAGGAAAATTGCAATTCCCTGGCTCCAAGCAACATGCTCACAGCCATGTGATGCAGAAACCGAGATGGTCCCTATTCAAAACGCACAGGTCCTAGAAAGGCTGCTGAGCACTTGCCACTCCGACACTGACACGCCTTTGTGGGCAGATGGAGATGATCTCCCCACCCTGGACTACTCAGCACATCAGCGTGAGGAGATCTGCCCTCCTGCTGCCCTGCAGCTCATTAAAGTGCCATTTGAACTCTACCCCTTCTGTGTTTTGAGTACATGCACAGACATGACACCACAGTAATTGTAAATATTTGCCCAAGGTCACCTCTGCCACTCTGCCGATTAATGCAGGATCCCAGCTAATCCAGTGCCCATCACGCCTCTAGGGAGGCCTGGCATCTGCAGTGATCCATGAGGAAAACTGTCTGAGGGACTTCAATATACTGTGTCTCTGAGCTATGGTCTGGTGAGTGCCAACCCACTCTGGGCCTTGGCATTGGCTCTGTTCAGCAGCTGGGGCCACAGCTGTGCACATCCACCACAGCCCTCAGCTTGGGAGTGCCAGCAACAGCCAGATCCTGCAGAGAGGGGAGGCACAGGGGCTGATCTCCACTGCGGCATCCCAGCAGCTGCTCCAGCCCCACGAGCTGGTTCCCAGGGTGCAGAGGACACTGAGACTGATCTCTGCTGTGCCACCCCTGCAGCTGCTCCTGGCCCTACTCATTCTGTGGTGAGGCTGGCACTGGAGCTAGAGGGACATGGGCACACTATGGAGCTGGCCACCACACATCCGGGCTTTGTGTCCCTGGCTGCGGTGGGAAGAAGGCTGAGGCTCTCAGAGATCAGGGCTGAGCTGCCACTGGTATCTGCACTCCAGCACTGCAGTGAGTACTGGGCAGTCAGGTTGTCACCCAGAGACCCTTGGTGGTGGGACTTTGTTGTGACCTCCAGCCATCTGCACGTTGTCACTGGTCTCAGTTCCCTGCAGCCTAATGTGCCATGTCTGCGGGCTGCACATCTCTGCTGTTGCCCAGCCATGGGCTCCATCTCTGCTCAGAGCCTGAACCCGCCCCTGGCTACCTGCTGTGGGCTACAGGTGGTTCTGAATTTGGAAAAGTGGCTTTAATTTCCTGCCTGTCCAAGGGTCAGAGGATGGGGCCATGGTCAGGCTGTTCATTCACCTCACATTGCTCTGCAAAGGTACAGAGACAAAGGCTGGTCCCAGGACAGCTCTAGATTCTGTGATTTGGCCACAGCTGCTTGGGCTGTGCTTTCACTGCTAGAAAATCAGGGATGGGGTTTAATGCAAACAACATGGTGCATATTAACCCCCCTGTTGTCAGACCCTGCTGGAAGCAAGCATTTGTGGTCCCTCTGCACAGTGGAACAGGTGAGAACCAGGTCAGCCATGGTGGTGGTGGCAGCCTCGGCTGCTCAGCGGCCTTGCATCTGTCATGTCTCACTGGAGAGCCCCAACACGGTGCTTGTGTGTGCATGTGCAGTGATGATGGCGTTCAGGGCACGGAGGAGGTGCCTGCTGCTCCCGGCTCACAGCAGCTCCTCCAGCACCTGCCGGCAGCTTGGCCTCACCTTCAGATGCACCAGGAGCCTGGATGTATTTTTCCTCAGGTTTATTTTTAAAAGACGGCTCATTATACACTCTGGGCAGCCTTCAAATATAAATAACCCGCGCCACATGTCCCCATATTACCAAGGAATAAATTACAGTTCTGGGTTCCCCTTCCCATGTTTCCCTTTGATGTTATTGTTGTGTCTACATATATATGTGCACTTTGCACGCAACAATCCAACCTCACCCAGAGCTGGTTTGGTGTATGGAGAACACTGGGTGGGACATCCCTTTGTGATGCTGAACCAGGTGGTGAAAACCCCATTTAATTCATTTTTCACTTTGAAAAAAATAAATGTGTTGAAAGACCCAAGGCTGTCAAGGTACCAAGTCTCACATCAAACACACGGACGTACGGTGCCATCCACCGCATGGGAACACACAGTTCCCCACATCTCGTAGGGACACACATTGCCTCTGAACCCGCAGGAAAACAGTGTCCCCGACCCTACGGGAGCACGGAATGCCCCCCACCCCACAGGAACATGCACTGTGCCCCGCCTAAGGGAGCACACACACAGCGCCCCCGGTCCCATGGAGCACACACAGTGTCCCCAGCCCATGGAACACGCACGGCCCCGACCCCACAGGGGCACGCAGTGTCCCCACGGGGCACACACTGTCCCCACGGGGGCACGCACTGTCCCCACGGGGCAGTCCCCACGCTCCGCGCGGTCCCGCCGGGCCCGTGCGCGCTCCCGGCGCCGCTGCCGCGGCCTCACCTGCGGCGGGGCGGGGCCAAGCGGGAGGGGCGGGGCCGCGCGCTCTCCCTGGCCCCGCCCCGCGCGTGCCGCCGCCGCCGCCGTGTCCCCGCGCCTCCAAGATGCCCGGGCAGCGGCGGGGAGGCTCCCGCGGGCCGCCGGTACGTACCGGCGGCACCGGGGCGGGCGGGCGCGCTGGGGCGGGCCGGGGGGGCTCCCGCGGGCCGCCGGTACGTACCGGCATCGGGGCGGGAGGACGCACCGAGTCGGGGAGGGAATGCCGCGACCCACTGGTAGGTACCGGGGCGGGAGGAAGCACCGAACCGGCCGTCGGGGCCCTGGCGCGGCCCTTCCCGCTGATTCGCAGCAAGTGCCGGGGCGGGGGACTGCCGCCCCTTCCCGGGAGCCGTTGCAGGCTCCCCCCGCTCCCAATCGCCTCTCCCCGTTACCAAGTGCGTCTGCCAGCCCGCTCCGGCACCTTCCGCCGCTTGGCGGGGAGACCCAGGTGGCCTGTCCCCGCGCGGCGCTTCACGCGGCCTTCCCGTAGCCCCGGTTCGCCGAGAGCCGTCCCGCTGGGGAGCGGCGGTGCGTTACGGGCGGAGCGGATACGAACTCGGCGGCTCCCGGCTCCCCGCCCGTGGCTTTAGGGATCCCGCGCCCACCTCCTCAGGCCCCCGCCTTCCCCCTCGCCCCGGTGGAGAGTGTCGGCTCCCTCTCGCCGCCCAGCCCCGTGCCCGCACTCCAGCTCCCGGCAGTTTGTGGTGGCGGGCTGTCGTCGCTGTTGCAGAGACGGTGCGGGGCCGGTGCTGCCCTGATCCTCCTGGGCCCCCCCCGCACCCCTTCCCCCAGCGCGCCTGGAATCTGCTGAACTCCAGGGCTATGGAAGTTAATCGGTAGCGGGCTCCGTGACCGGCGCTTCGGAAGCCGCAGAGGAGGGACACGGCCACGTGTGGGAGGTCTGCCAGCGCTGCCCCCTGGGACACCGGGGGTCGGGAGACATTTCCGGGGTACTCCCCGCACTTGGGGGTGTCACTGCTGAGCTGGCAGCGGAGTGTGTTTGCTTGCGTCGAGGATCTGTGCAGCTGCTGGAAGACGCGCCCAAGTGACACCTCGTTCTCGCGCTTTATTTTCCTGTTTTGCCTCAAAAAACATCCCAACCGCAGGTTTATTGCCCATGTGTGCACAGCTGGCGAGGGCTGGAGCGCGGTGAAGGGCCGTTCTGCCCAGCGGTCTGCGGAGTTTCCGGCGAGGGCAGATGGTTCTGCTTGCTCCGTCATTCCCTCAAGTCCCGACACGCCGGCGTTAATGGCTCCTGCCCTTCCTGGCTGCCGCCCAGGTCTCCCCAGCCAGCCCGGAGGTTTCGGCTCGGCTTTTGTTGTCGGAAGGCGGCTTCAAGGAGACCGGCTCTGCCGGAGGAGCTGCCGCAGCCGGGTGGGAGCTGGCAGCGGTGCCTGGCGGAGCACAGGGCACTGTTGGCTCCCAAGTGGCACGGGGGCATCATCGGGCAGTGTCGGGCAAATCTGAGAGGTGCCACCGACCTGCCGGGGGGGCGTTGAGTGTAGGCTCGAGGTGCTCTTAGATCCTTCTGCAGTGCCCTTCCGTCCTGTACTCCGGCTGCAGCGGGCGGTGACCCCCGGTTTGTGCTGGAGGGGCTGTGCAGAGCTGCCTCCGCTCCTCCGGGTGTCAGGGGCTCTGTGCTGAGCTTGTCTCTGCTGCATTTCGCCGTCGAGGAGCACACTCGAGTCTTGGCTTGTGCCCCTGACCAAGGGGTAGTAAAACCGGCCACAGTATGGAGGGAGGGAAGGAGGGAGGCTGGCCCAGGCAGCAGTGCTGGAATACCCTCGCACCGAGGGGATGTTCCCTGAGGACGCTCCTGGGAAAAGACAGTAAGTGCAATAGCACTACAAGCAGGAAGGATGAATTGATGCCAACGACAGCAGCAGCTGTCTCAGTTCAGGCAGGTGGCTACAGAGCCCTGGACGTGCCGGCTGCTGTGATCTGAGCTGGGTCTGTGCCCTGTGCAGCCTTCCATGGCGGCTGGGAGGCCGTGCCTGTGCACAGCCCACATCCTGCCTGGTTTGGAAGTGCTGCTTTGCAAAAGAAATGGAGCTGCAGTGGGTGATAAATCCCTGCCTTGCAAAGCGTGCACCGGCTGAGCTGTGCTGGCCTCTGAGGTACAGGGGTTTGTGTCGGTGTGTGTGCCTGTTTGTGAGCAGAGTGGGGTTGGCCCTGGGACCATGTGAGATTGATAAATAACTTACTTTTAAAGCCAGGATTATGTTGTCTCCTGCTCCATCCCCTCTAGGGATGGATAGGTGTTTCCAAACCCACGTTGCGACTCCCCTGGGCTTTCTGTGGGTTCCTGAGCTGTCAGTTGTGGCTTCTATAGTGTGGAGGGGCGCCTTGAGCCTTTTAGCTCTTGGGTCAACCCCTGGCTTTAGGGCATTGGAGCATCCTGAAGGCTGGTCACTGGAGGGACCAAGGCTGTCCCATCACAGATGCTGGAACCAGAACTGTCTCTGCAGGCTGCACAGCTGGTTCATTAAAGGAAGCTGATGAGCAGTGTGATTATTTTGTTCCTATGGAAGGAGTTGCTGCTGCTGAGTACAAACACCTTCTGTAACAAACCCTCCTTAGCCTGCTCGGAACCCCTCTGAGGCTGGTGCTCCCCTCATTGTGAGGGGAGGGTGGCTGCTCCCCTGAGCTCCCTTCTGGAGAGCGACAAAAACCTTGGAGAGGCTGGAGCCTGTGTTGCTGCTTTCCCTTGTTTTTAGTGTTCTTTGCCTGGAAAGCGAGTGTGTGTTGCAGCCTAATGAGTGCCATCATCTTGGTTGAACGGGCAGCCCTGGCAGCCCCTCTGACCAGTGAGCACCCTCGTGGGGATGCTGCTGCTTCCAACACCATCGCTCACTACTGTGAAGCCTGGGTCCCAAAAATGCCAGGGCAAGGAGGTCACCAGCGGGAAAATGGTGTGTCTGTGTGACTCTGAAAGGCGCCTTGTGCTGTGCGAGGGCGGAGGGCTCCAGTGGCATGCAGGGAACGTCTCGCCCCTCGGACCCTGGGCGCCTGCATGTGTTCCTACACAGCCCTGGAAACGTTGGGTTGGACCTTCGTGCCAGCGGCCCTGGACATGCCTCGGGTGCAGGGAGGGGCACGGTGCTGAGCCCAGAGCTTGTGGCTGTGTCATCCTTGGGAGAATGTGGGGCAGAGCTAGGCATGCTGCAGCTTTTGGGGTGCCAGTGGTGGGGCCCTGCCAGCATCGGCAGGATGTGGGGGCTTCAGTATCTGCCCTTTCCCTGTCTTTGTCCCAGCCCCTGGCCCAGGGAGCACGGCCAGTGACGGAACTGCCCTTTTTGTGCCTCTGGATGTGCTGCACTTTCTCAGGAAACAGCCAATTGTGCTCGCTGGCAGTCCATCACTCTGCCTTGCTCTGGCCCCCTGCCCTGGGACCAGGTGGGTCCTGTGGCCAGGGTGGGGACACCCTTGCCCTTGTTTTCTGGGGTTGCCAGCTCACTGCTGTGGGGAAGGCAGCCCCCAGTAATGCCTTTTACCACAGCAAGGACAGGAGTGGGTTGCTGGCCCCCAGACCTGCTCCAGTGTGGGAATGGGGCTGGGTGACAAAAATCTGGGATGCTGGTCGGGGGGTCAGGCTGGACCACTTTTTATCTTCTTTTCATGCAGTCTCAGCTCTGTGGTGCCAGTCAGCCTTCATGTAGCTCACTGATCCCCATGTCACTGTGGGCTTGGCTTCCTCCCCCAGCAAACAAACCTGAAGTGCCCTGAGTGCCAGGAGGGCAGGGGACGTCTCTCTGCTGGGGGAGTTCCCTGTGTTTCAGTGCTGCTGTCATCCCTCTCATGGAATCATAGAATAGGCTAAGTTGGAAGGGACCCATGAGGATCAGTAAGTCCAATTCCTGGCCCTGCACAGACACCCCAAGAATCTCAACATCTGCCTGGAAAGCATTGTCCAAGTGCTTTATGAGCTCTGGCAGCCTTGGGGTCATCACCACTTCCCTGGGCGGCCTGTCCCAGTTTTCAGTCACCTGCTGGGTGAAAAAACATTTCCTGATGTCCAACCTAAATATCATGTCCCTGTCCCTCTTTCCCTCTCCCTAAATGATGTCCCTTTCTTCTGTGCGTGTTTGCTCATAGGGGCTGTCCCAAATGTCCCCTGGTGCTACACCAGTGACTGCTCCCAGAGCTCAAGACTGGGGAGGGGACACTGCACCACTGCAGGTGCCATCAGGTCCCTCCTTGCCCAGGTGTGTGGGAAAGCCCGGTGTGTTCTGTGTCTGCTCCCACCTCAGCCAAGGCTGCCCTGGCACAGTCCAGGAGCATTTTGGACTGTGCTGAATTGGGGGGAGTCTCTTAAAGTGGAAAAGGCTTGTCGTGATTCTGATGGAAACTGTTTATTGTTGAAGGGGAGGCTGGCTGGGAGGGCCCAGTGAGGAGCTGCTGCCGGAGCCCAACGCTGCCGCCAGGTCTTCCCAGCTGGGTGGTGGCATCTGGTTTGCTTCCTTTTGGGCATTTCCCATGGGATTTCCGCCCTTGGACAGGAAAAGGGTGTGAGTGGGATCCAGCTGGAATGGAATCTCAACCAGAGCAGCCTGTGAATGAATGGGGACGCTGCTGTCACTGTGTGGGTTAAACAGCTTCTGAGTTTTTTACTCTCAGTAGAGTGACTGAAGGGAAACGGAGGAGAGGGAGAGAACGGGAGCGTTGTGGGGTTTTTTTTTTGTTTTTGTTTTTGTTGGGTTTTTTTTGTTTGTTTTTTTTTGTTTGTTTTTGTTTGTTTGTTTGTCTGTTTGAAAGAGTTGGAGTTTTTGATTTTTCTGGGATTTTTTTACAGGTGTTGCAGTTGGATGCTGCAAGCTCTCAGGTCTCAAAACTGTATTTTATAAATCTCACTGTCTGGTGATGCTGCTAGAGAAGGAGAAGCCAGTGTGAGAAATAAGTGGAAACTTGCTGTATCACTGAGACTCTTGAGGGCAGATCCGAGGGACTCGTGCTGCATCCATGCAGGAACACATACAGCAGGTCTGTATGCCAGCTGTGTCAGGGATCCCCCAGCTTCACACACTTTCCGTGGGATTCCAAAATGAAAGGGCTCCGTGCCTCTGCGGAATGTCATTATTGTTTATAACTGAGATTTGTGTCTCAGAGAGAAATTAATTGCTCAGTCTATTTCTTGTTTTGCAGATGCAGGAAATTGACTACACAAACCCAGTTTTGAGTTGGTTGACTGAAGGGGAAAAATTGCATTCAGGCAGGAGGCAGAGGCCTGGCTGGAATGGGGTTCTGTGGGGGCACAGGGGAGGTGACAATGTGCCAGCTGCCCAAGGTGCAGTCTGCAGCATCCTCTGACAGCACAGCAGCAATACTGAGGAATAAATTAGCTTTCTTTTTCAAAGAGACACAGAGCAGCTTAAATGCATTTTGTGGGTGATCCTCAAAGAACCCCACAAACCTGGTTGTATAACAGGACTGAATGCAGTGAGGCAGGGAAGGATGGTCTCAAGGATGGTCAATAACCCCAGCCGAGCTGGGCTGGAGCAGCAGCACCGGCCTTTGAGCTCAGGGTATGGGGCTGTGAGCAGCTGCTCTTGTTCACTGCCCCCTGGGCCTCCTGGGGGGAAGAATGTGGGGGGGTTTTGAGCTACAGGGTGACCTGGCTCAACACTTCTCTAAGCAGCAAGCTGGGGTTTTGGCTGGATGCAGTCCTGGCTCAGGCTGCCACCCGCACTGTTGTGCTGATGCTGGGACCCAGCGTGACACTGTGATGCTGGCACTGCTGGCTGTGGTGCTGCTCAGTGCTCCAGCACTTGGATGAGGCAGACCAGGGCCTGCCACACTGAATATATATCTATACATATAACGCTATTCATTTTTTAAAGGTGGAATTTTTTTAAACTCTTTTGCTCCCATCAGTACTTTCCCAAGCCTCTGGCCACCATTGTGGTCAGTCCTGGAGTGACCCTGCAGAGTGCTGTGCTCCCTCCAGCACCTCAGGAGTTTGTGTCCACTTGTCATTCCTCAGCAGCTGTGTTCTTTGCCTGTCTGTGGAGCCACATCCATTTTCCATGGGGAATCAGGAGTGTCAGGTGCTCTTGGAGGAACCTGGTATGTCAAACCCGCAGGGAGGCTCTGGAATCGTCTGTAATCATTACAAATGCAGAATTCGGAACGTTTTGGGTTCCTTTCAGATCATTAAAGAACTTATCAGTGTGTGAGAACAGGTATTTTCTGTGCCCTGCCTCTTGTTGCCAGGAGCCTCTGCCTCCCTCTGGCAGCCCACAGGGAAGGAGCAGAGATGGCAGGAGGAAATTACCTTTGTAGTTACCTGCTTCATGCCCTGCAGCTGAGCAGAACTGAAAGGGATGGCGGGCACATCCAGAGCTCCTGCATGCTGCCAAAATTACCTTGGCTGCCCCTCAGAGCAGGGAGGAGACCTTTGGAGAGATGCAGTGTGGTGCAGGCAACCAGCATGGTCCAAGTCCTCCACCCAGCTGGGTGGGGATGGTGGACTTTTGTTTAGTGTGCTCTGGGATGCAGCCTGTGCTGGGTTCAGGGTTGTTCCCTGGTCCATTGCCACAGGATGATCCATGGGGTGAGCTGCATGCTTCTCCCCTGGCTCTGTGAGCTCTGTGCCTGCCTTCAGCAGTTAGTCCTCATCCTGGCATGAGCCATGGGAATCCAAGTCCTGCAGTGGCATGGCTGTGCTGGTGTCCTTGGCTCAGGAAACCCCTCCTGGGTGGCTGGGGGAGTGAGCTTGGGGCTGGTCCCAGAAGATGCAGTGAGGTGTTGCTGGTGGAGCATCCTTTGATGTGCTTCATAAAGTGTGAAGGACACCACTGTGACATTCAGAGCTGACCATGGGACATGGGGACAGCCAGTGGCTCTGCCATAGCTGTCCGTTCTGTGTGCTGGAGCCTCCTCCTCCTCTCTCTAGAGATCTAGCCCCTTGACAGGGCATATTGCAGGGGGAGGCTGAGCCAAGGGGAATTGGTGCTTTTTTTGTTTATAAGTGTATTTTATTTTGAGATGACGGGCAAAAGTGCTTCTGTGCAGCAGTGGAGAGGCCTCCCCAAAGAGATGCTAATGGCTTTGAGTCACCTCAGGGCGTGGGAGCATTTGGTCTTGAAAGGCTTTAAATGACCTGTGTAATGCGCTGGAAAAGTGTCCAGGGAGCGCTGGGTCGTGCTGTCATTCCGCAGCACGGGAGGAGCACTGGGAGATGTGGCTGGTCTCCGGAGCACTCCCAAGGGACTGGGGTAGGAAAAAGGATTAAAAAGTGCTGTAGTTTGAAAACAAGCCCTAGTTGGGCCTTCGCTGTAATGAAGAGGAGGTGACTGTAGGAAGAGCAGGTCTCTGGCTGGCTGCGGAGGGAGCCTGAGGTTGCCGTGGGTCCCTTGTGGTCCCTCTCCTTGCGGTTCGCTCGTGGCTGACCCGGAGCAGCGCTGACATCACTGGCTGTGCCCTGCTGGAAGCGGGGCACGGGTGCGAGCTGCACCTCCAAACCTCCTCTGCTGGGACCCTCAGTGGATGGGCCCAGCTCGAGTTGGGCTGGCTCTGGGACAAACGTGTCTCCGAGACTTGTCCTCTGCACCTGGAAGCCTGGAATGGTGAAGCCCCAGGCTGAACCCTCGACTGCGGCAGCTTTCCTCCTTTTAAATCATTGATCTCTTTTAGCTGGCCCAGGAGCCCAGTTATGCCAGTCTGAGTGCCACTTTCTCAGCATTGCAGGGGGAGCAGGGGGCAGAGGGAAGGAGAAGGGTAGAAAAGTCCAAAATATCTGCTGCTACCTGCTTTGCTTCTGCACTGGGCATTAGCACTAATTATCCCCCCATTGTCTCCAGTTCCTGCAGGAAGTGTTGTTTATCCTTTCAGCCTCCCAGGAATGCAGCCCAAGGAGCTGTGCAGATATATTTAACCTTGCACGGAGCAGCACAATGGCCCTCGGATTTCCCGGCCCTGTGGTACCTCTGGGAAGTGCACTGTCGCTTTGGGGCGGGGAGGTTGGAGAGGGCGCTGGGTCGGGACAGCGACAAGGCTCGGGGCTGACTGCACAGCCCCCGTGCAGTGGCCGGGATCTGCCAGGGGGTCGGAACTGCTGCTTTCCTGCTGCCGTCCTGAGGAGCAAAGTGGGACTGAAGCGATGGCATGGGCAGCGTGTGTTCCCATGCGCTTGGGACTGGCGTGGTGCCAGGGTTACATGTGCTCCTCGGAGCTCCAGCAGCACACACATGACAGAGCTTTTGGCTCAGACAGCAGCTCCCGTCCCCTCTGGAGCCCCTCTTGCCCCCTTGGCCCATTCAGTTTTCTCCCTTCCTAGTATTAGTTAGATGGTGCAGAGGGGCAGTGCCCAGAACAGGCTGGGGGCACCATGGTGGGATGCCCCTCTTGGCCTCTGTGCCTTTGCTGAGGTGGGACTATGCTGTGCAGGGGGAACACCCCTTGTTTGGTTGGGGATCTGTTGTTATTCCATCCCCCAGAAAACATCCCTGCAGCAGAGCTTTGACTTTTGCACGGCAGGAGGGGCTCTGGGGAGCACTGGTGCGAGGCCAGCTCCTTGCTGGGATGCACTGACCCCTCACTGTGGTCACGCTCATGTGGCAGCAGCACTGGTACCTTCCCAGGTCTGGATCTGTGTTTCCTGGCTGTTCCCCATGGTGGGCTTTGCCATGAGCCCAACCTTGCCTTCACTGTGGTCTCTGCACCTCTTTGAGCTTCACTCCTCTGTGGGTGAGGAGGTGAGGTGCCAGTGTCCTGTGCTTGGTGTCCTCTAGGAAGCACTGGAGTGGGGATAACCGTAGTGTGCCTCGTGGGGTGCAGACCCTGAAGGATGCCAATCCCCTATGTTATAAATGAAAAATTATCCAGCCGAATTAAAAAAAATAAAAAGAATTTATTTTAGCAATAGAGATCTAACTTAGCCAGCCACAAGGAAAAGGACAGTGCCAAGCCCGGGATCGGCACTGGGTGCGAGACACAGAGATCAGCCTCAGCAGAGGTTTCCCCCTATGCTCCCACACTACCATCCTGGTACAAGTGATTTTTATAGGGAAGATTTGCCTGAAGCCAGGATTTTGGCATTCAGTCCTTTGTTTCATTCAGAGTCCCATAAGTTGATGAGATTTCCTTCTCGCTGACAAGGCAGAACAATTCGAAGTCCGGAGCCGTTGAAACTCTTGATGAAATTTACGGGAACACAATATTCACATGTATCAGCCCGGGGGATGTTCCTGATGCCCATCTCTGGTCGTTCACGCGATGATCAGCGCCTGAGTGTCTTCATATCGCTTCAGATAAGGCCCATCTCCTGGCGAGCCACATCCTTTTGCTTGTAAATTGGGTTTCAACATACACCTGGTTTTGCCTGAGAAGGGGGGCTTCTAATGCCAAAGGGTACATTCTAACAACTGTTTAATATTATATATAAATATCATGCAAAAAAATGGCGCGAATTATACCTGTTACATATAACACCCTAGTACAGCACAGGAGCTGGCTGCTGCTGCTCCAGCCTCTGGAGAGACTGAGGGCTTTGCCTTGCAGTGCACTCCTCCTCAGTGAGGCACACCTCTGTGCCGAGCTGGATGATCTCTGCAGCATCCATCTGGGGGATAAGAGCCATGACTTGCTCTGGAGCCCAAAGGTTATTCCAGAGCAGCAGCTGCCATTGCAGCCATGCCCTCCCTCATCCTTGCTGGCCTGGGGGCTGGTGGCTGTGGTAGGGATGAGGCTGGGCTGGAGCTGCACTGCAGGCAGTGGCTGAGGAAGAGGGGAAGGATGCGGAGCCACAGGGTGCGCCTGGAGAAAGGCTCAGATCAAAAGGCTGCTACCATGGGTGGTCTGGCAAGAGCCAGCTGGGAGCAGGGCTGTTTTCAGGAGCTGCTGGTGCAGACATGAGTGCTGGGTCTGCTCGCCTGCCGTACAGCATCAGCTGGAGAGGTGGCAGAGCAGGGTGGCAGGAGAGCACAGAGCTGCAGGAGAGGTAAGGGAGGGGACAGGGTTGTGGGACCTGGAGCAGTGGAGTCCTGTGGCAGGAGGGGAGGGATGATTTGCATGGGGGGGTGGCAGGGCTGCCATGGCTGTGTGAGTGCTGGACATGCCACTTTGGTGGCTTGCCCAGTCCCCAGCTGCTGTTCTTAAGGGTCAGGCTGCAAGGGGCTCACTCACTTCTGTGATGGCCTTGGGAAGGTGGCTCTGCTCCTGCTAAAGCCACGCGTCTGCAGCTGGCCCTGGCAGTGCCACGGCCCCTCCCTCCCAGCCCTCGGTGTCACTGTGACCCCCTGGCTTCAGCGAGGTTTCAGCCCCTGAGCTGTGGGGGCAGCTGCTGGCAGAGAGGCAGGGACTGTGGGTTTCATTGCAGGGGGGATGGATGGATGGATGGATGGATGGATGGATGGATGGATGGATGGATGGATGGATGGACATATGCAGTATGTGGGAAAGAGGGTTACCATGGGCTGCTGGTGCAGCCCCAGGTTTCATGGGTTAGGGAGGGAAGTGCTGAGGACCCTGGGGAGCTGCTGTCTTCCCCAGGAATCGGAAGCAACTGTGCTGTGCTCCAGGGACCTGCCACAGCAGAGAGGGTGGAGAGGTGCCCTGGGCCTTTTGTGTCCTGTCAACCCCCAGGCCACTGATGAAGATGGCAGGGGAAATTTCCCACACGGTGTCAGTGGGAATTGCCCCATAATGTCCCAGAGAGCAGTGTGTGCCGTTGCTGCCTGGGATGTCTTCAACTCCCTCCAGCTGATGAGGAATCCATATGGCATGATTCCTGCTGTGTGGCTGCAGGAGCTGGGGAGCAAACTGCAGGGAATCCCTTCCTGATCCACGCTGCAGCTCAAGGGCTCCAAAATGCCACATCCCCTGGGAGCCCTTGGTGGACACATGCTGTGCTGAGGTCCTGTGCGAGCACTCCAGGAGCTGTCACCTTCCTGGGCACTGTTTGTAGAAAAGCGGCAAGATTTTCCCTTGTACCAGGATATCACTGAAGATCAAACAAAGGATCTTTGTTTGGTGCTTGTCCCTCTGACATCATGGAGGTGAATGAGGTGGAAACCTTGCAGGCTTTAGCTGGAGCATCCTTGTCCTGTGCAGGAAACCCAAGACAGCCCTTCCCAGTCTTGGAGCCTGACAGGAGACATTCCGGAGCAAGGGGATTTTGTGATGTAGCAAAATGGTCTCATCCCATCAGTGAAGGCAGTGATGAAGGTGAAATTCCCAGAGGGAATAAGGTGCTGTGCAAAAGGAGGAGTTAAAGAGCACAAATGGCCAGTGCCTGCTGGGCTCTGGTGGCTCTTCTGGAGGGTTTAAGAATGAAGCAACTGAACTGCCAGTACACAGGGTCTCTCATTGAAGTGAACTGCTGCATGGGAACCCAGCCTCCTGGCTCTGTCCTTTATTTAAGAGATGCAGGTAGAGCAGTGGAAATTATGTGGCACAACCTTGCTTTAGCACCAAGCAAATTGGCTGGGAAAATAATTAAAGCTGGTATAGAAATACTGTTTCAGTTTGATGGATTAGGGACAGCAACACAGGCTTTTATAGGGGGAATCCAGTTTAACTGCAGCAGGCAGTGTTCTTTTTCTAGTATGGCAATAAAATGACTGGGGAGGGCAGCTGGGAGATGTATCATTGGGATTTTCAGTAAGCCTCAGACAAATCTGTGGTGTTATTACAGTGGGAGTGGTGGGAGGAAAGGCCAAGTTCTGTTTGATGTGTTCAGGTGTTCCAGGAGGGAGGAGTAGAGGTGATGGTGTGGCCAAGGGGTGCTCTGTGCTGGCCTGGCTGAGGGATGTTCTGTGCTGGCTGCAGCTTTGAGCTTCAAATTTGGTGTTAAATATGCACAGCTGATGGAAATAAAGCACAGAAAAAATAAGTAACGGTGGATATGAATAGGCTGGAGGAGCCTGAAGGCCTCCCCTCTCCCTGGGGTGCCTTCCTTAGGTCAGAAGCTGTTGCTGATTACGCAGCTGGGGCTGTGTTCCCTCCTGGGACCCTGTTTCTCCTGGACAGGCCCATCCCAAGGGCAGATTCAGGCAAGTTGGTTGGGAAGGCTGAGCTGGCAGGAGTGCGGGGTCATTCCCCTCCAGGGAAATGGAGGGGGACCTCTGTCCCTGGAGTTGCAGAACAGGTCCCTGCTGCTGTGCAGGCTGCGCTGGGCTCCTCAGGAATGAGAGAGACGAGATGTGGCTGCTGCACAGGCTGTTCTGTCCTCCCCTCAACACTGATCCAGTTTTGAACTCATTTTCCCGAGGACAACAAAAAGGATGGAGACAACTGCTGCCCAGATTTTGTATCCTGCTGTCACTGTGCCAATTAAGGAAAGGGTTGCCATATTTTATTACTTTTTTTGTTAATGCATGGGTGGAGCAGCATAGCTCTTCTAAAGGCTCATTCTTGGAAGGGGCTGAGCAATCTCGGCTGAGCAATCTCGGCTGGAGCTTTTTTGAGGGGGAGGGGAAGTTAAAAAAAAAAAAAGAGGGATAAAAAGGGGAAGGGAAAATAAATAATCATATCTGTTGTGGAAAATACCAACCTGCAGAATTAACATTTGTCTGAACATGTCTGGATATCCTGATGTGAGACTGAAGGCTGGCCAAATTCTGCCTAGGGTTGGTGCTGGGCAAGACCAGAGGGAATTTTATGTGGACTTGGAAAACATGGGTAAAAATGAGGTCTGGATGCTGCTCGAGGGGAAAACGTGGATTTTGGGTTGGCTGCCTGTGCCCTCAGGTGATGTACACCAGGATGTCCCCCTCCCAGGTATGGATGGGGTGATGTGGGCAGCATCCCTCCTTCCACGTCTCTTCTTCTTTCTTCCCTTGTTGCCAAACCTCTGCATCTCTCCTGACAAACCCATGAGCTTGAGGCAGTGATTAAATGCTTTTATATTGTGAAAATAATAATTTGGGAGAAGAGGTGGGGGAACCTTTGTATCAAGAACCCTTGGTGTAACTTGCCAAGGGTAACCCATGTACCCTCACCACGCTCCTGCTGCTCCAGGCTGGCACACAGGGCTTGGAGACCGTCTGGGCTGGAAGTAAAAGTAGCAGTCACTGTGTCCCAGAGGACCTGGCACTGGCTCTGCACTGGCCCTGCATCATCTTCAGCTCTACCCACCCTGGGGTTTGCTGCCCTTCCCTATCTCTTCTGTTAGTCATTGATTTCCCACCCCCTCCCCCTTTTCCCTCGGTTTTGGGCAAAGCTCAGATCAACACCAAAAAATGTGTGGTTGGATGTCACGTGTTGTTAACCTGCTGCTGCTGCACGTTGTCATTACAGGCCAGCACGGACAGGGCCACTGACTCTTGGGCACAAGAGACACGGGGCCATCTATAAACAGTGCTAGTATTGTATAACTTTTATATTTAGGGAGTTAATAACTCTAAAGAAAGCAGATTTTAATCCAATCAACTATTCCTTGAGCTGTGTCAGTCCTGGACATCAAAGAGAACATCAAAGTGAGAGGCATGAAAGGCTCTGATGGCAGTATGGCTACTTTGCCAGGTGTAGCATCTCAGAGCAGGGCTCCCCTCCCTCCTCCGGGGGGGTCCTGCACCTCCAGCAGGGTTCAGCTCCAGGCTCCAGGCAGGGTCCTGTCCCTGCCGCTGTACTGCCTTTGAGCAGGCTCCTGGGCCTCCTCCACACCTCCGAGAGGGCTCCCGCTCCTGTCCCAGCCTGAGGCTCCTCTTGCATATGTCACAGGTAAAAGCTCTTGTCCCAGCAAGGAAAACAAGATTAATGTACAAATGCCCCTCAGTAACAGAACCAAAGGCTGTTTAAACTTTTTGCATTGTTTTCCCTCGGATAGCAATGGAGCTGCATGTGAAGCCTGAAACTGGATGTGGGAGTGTGAGATGCTGCTCCCTGGGACAGCTGGCTCTGGCGAGGTGCTGGGGAGCCTCTCACCCCAATCCTGATTCTTGAATTCTTTCCCCAGTCTCAGTCAGGCTATGAAACAAATCCTGTTCTTGTCCTTTTTTTTTTTTTTTTTTTTGTCTTGTGCCTGCTGACCAGAGAGAGCCCGTGAGTGATGTGGGGAGGCAGGAGGGGCTGTGCCCCCTGGCTGGGCTGGCACAGCAGGGCCTGGGGCTCTTGGGGCCAGGCAGCCACTGCGTCCCCAGCTCTGGCACAGGAGGGACCAGTCCCGGTGTGGCAGCCTTGCCAGCTTGGTGCCCGGAGCACTGGGGGTGTACTGGGACCCCTCATCCTGCCAGCCCTGCAGCGTGGAGAGCCCACTGGCTCCAGGGCAGCCCAAACAGCCAGCAGGCACAGGGCCAGGAGTGCTTCCTCCCCGCTGCTTTCCCATGGCTGCAGCAGCTCCGAGCCTTCAGAACCCCTCCGTGGGCTGTGCAGAGGAAGCTGCTGGGAGCCCTCGTGCTCCTCTGCCTGTTTGGCTCCAGCAACTTCTCCGCTGTCTCTCTTGGGGAAAAGAAAAATAATTTTAAGTGTGTGTGTGTGTTTGTGTGTGTGCAAGGCTGCATTTGGCCAGCAAGAGCTGCTTCAGCGTGAACGTATCAAAATATCGGATGGATTTATTTTATAAGCCCCTTGAACTGGTGCAGGGAAGAGCTCAGGGTTTCCTCCAGGCACATCCTATTTCAGACAGTGGGGAAGAGATGGTGCACTGGGGTGGGGGTGATGGAACTGATGTGCACGGTGGCATGGGGGTGGGCATGTCCCAGTGTGGCACCTGTGCAATTTGTCATTTGCAGGTGCTATAGTAGCAGCCCGGGGCTTCCAGCAGCCAGACCCTCTCCTGCTGCTGGGTCATCCCCCTACACTTTGGTTACAGCCCTTTTTCATAGAGTCCCAGACTGGTTTTTATTGGAAGGACCTTAAAGCTCATCCAATTCCAATCCCCTGCCATGGCAGGGACACCTTCTGCTATGTCAGGTTGCTTCAAGCGCCCTCTAGCCTGACCTAGAACACTTCCAGGATCCAGGGGCAGCCACAGCTTCTCTGGGCAACCTGTGCCAGGGCCTGCCCACTCTCACAGGGAAGGGTTTTTCCTCTTCTCCCCAAGCAGAGCCTGTGCACCACACGAAGATGTTCCAGGGAGGAAAACAGGGCTGGGCTGGGCTGGGCACCACGTTGCTTCCCACAAGGTCAGTTCCTGCAGCAGTGCCAGGGTGAGGGGTCCCTGTGGCTGTGACTGAACAGGGCTCTCCTCACATCCATGATGAGGGACACCACAGTGGGTATCACCCGGAGCCTGCCTTGCTGTGGCTGAGGAAACCACGAGGTACCACTTGTGCACGGGGTGGTGGGTGAGAAAGGAGGGGCTGCATCTGATCGGGAACGTGCTGGGATGCTGGCAGAGGCTGGGTAGCACTTGGGGTGCAGCTCCTGGTGCTCTGCAAACCAGAGTTGGGAGTAGCAGGTTGAGTTGCCTGCTGGGAGCTGTTTTCCAGCCTCGTGCAAAGGAAGTGAGCTAAAAATACAGTTTGTTTGCCTCCAGCTGGAGTTGATTTAGGTATCCCTGGCTGTTGTGGAGTGCAGCAGAGGACAGCCAGTAGTGGAAGTTTGCCAACTATAATTTTGCTGCTATACCCTCCACACCCTGCTCCAAAAACCAATGACCAGGAAAAGCAGGGAGCAGGATGGAATGTTAACAGCTCCCAACCTGCTCTGCTCAGAGCTTCCACGACTTGATTTGACTTTTCTCCTTCACCAGAAGCAGGCCTGGAGCTGCTGGAGGGGATGTTAATAGGTTTATCTGTGCCATGCAGAGCAGCCCTTCTGCATGGAACGCCAGCACGGCCACGCCCCAGTCTTGGCAGCACGTACCAACACAAACACGAAATCATGTGGTTTCTCCTGGTTTTGTCTCCAGCCTTATGGTCCAGGTCCTGCCCTGGCTGGGCTGGAAGGTGTGAGAGGAGCTGCTGCTCCTCCTCTCCCATCCCCTGCATTCGGCTCCTATCCCACTGCAGCTGCTGGCTCTGCTCCATGTGGGGTGAGACAGCTCCAGCCTGTGCTTGCAGGGGCCTGGCAGGGCTGGAGTGTCAGAATGCAGAGGATGTCAGGGTGTTGTTGGGCTGATGTGTCCAACCCCCCAGGCACCTGCTGCTGGAGGAGAGGAGCAGCCCAGGAGTGCAGCTGTAGTCTCACATCTCTGCTCTCCTTCCTTGCAGGTTCCTGACCACCTTCCCTGGTTTTTGATGCTGAATCAGGATTGTGTTAAATAAAGATGGAAACACTGGAGTCAGAATTGACCTGCCCAATCTGTCTGGAGTTATTCGAGGACCCCCTCCTGCTGCCCTGTGCCCACAGCCTTTGCTTCAGCTGTGCCCACCGCATTCTGGTGTCCAGCTGCTCCTCCAGCGAGTCCATCGAGCCCATCACCGCCTTCCAGTGCCCGACCTGCCGCTATGTCATCTCCCTCAACCACCGGGGCCTGGAGGGCCTCAAGAGGAATGTGACCCTGCAGAACATCATCGACCGCTTCCAGAAGGCGTCCCTGAGCGGCCCCAACTCCCCCAGTGAGAGCCGCCGTGAGAGGACCTATCGCAACAGCCCTACCATGTCCGTGGCCGGCGAGAGGATCGCCTGCCAGTTCTGCGAGCAGGATCCGCCCCGTGACGCCGTCAAGACCTGCATCACCTGTGAGGTGTCCTACTGCGACCGCTGCCTGCGGGCCACCCACCCCAACAAGAAGCCCTTCACCAGCCACCGGCTGGTGGAGCCCGTGCCCGACGCGCACTTCCGCGGACTGACTTGCCTGGAGCACGAGAATGAGAAGGTGAACATGTACTGTGTCGCTGATGACCAGCTCATCTGTGCCTTATGTAAACTGGTGGGCCGCCACCGGGACCACCAAGTGGCATCACTCAGCGATCGCTTCGAGAAGCTGAAGGTAAGGATGCAGGATTCCTCCAGAGCACTCGGAAGCTCAGTCTGTATGTGGGAGCTGAGGTTGCAGTGCATGTGATGTGAACCTGCGTGGATGATGTTTGACCTATATGAAGTTTGGAATCCCCCTCCACCCCCCATGCATTCTGAATAAACCTGCAAAACACTTTTCATTCCTTTTTTTTTTAATGAAAAGAACCTACAAGTCCCATCTGAGGTCATGCTGGTGAGGCGTGACTGTGGCAGCAGTCATTTTCCCATTAGAACCCTGCTCATGCCTTTCTCAGCTGCTGCTTTCTCTGGCCTTTTTCCCTTCATGTTCCAGGCTCATTCTGCCCCAAAAGCGCTTTTCTGGGATCTTTGACCTGTTCATGTTCAGAACAAAATCACTCTCTCTACTCTCACGTATTTTGAGGGCAGAAGGAATACTTCAATTCTCCAGCAAAACCACAGAACACTTGGGGTTTTTTTTGCACAGACCAGATTATTTTTTCCTCCTTGTTTTTAAACAAACTGGTGCCTGGAAAGAAATCTTCCTAGATGTCCAGTTTGTTGGGCTGGTTTCCCACCTCCCTGTCTCCAGACTCTCCTGAACTTGCTGTGAGGTGCCCAGTGCTGTGACTAAACACCCCTGATGGCATGAAGAATGGGATGGGAATGTCCTGGGTGTTTCTTCCTCATATTCCAGCCACCAGGTTTGGCTTTGGGTTAGTGCTGCCAAATGGGGCCTGGGGAGGCTTGCTTTGCCTGCCCGTCTCCCATCTCATCATTCTCACCTAGGCTTCCCTGGTGTGCAGAGCTGCGCCAGCAGCCCTGTCCATAGTCCAGGACATTCTTTTTCCATGAGGAAATGTCTCAATTAGCAAATTGGAAACCTTCGAAAGCAGTGACCATGTTTGCATGCAATAAAGCCTGGGCAGAGAAATTAAAACCCTGGAATATTCCTCCCTGATCCAGCCTGTGCCAGCCAGGCAAATCCTTTTGAGGAAGCCTAGCAGGTTGCCAGAACACTGTTATTTTCCCTTTTAAATAAGAATCTGAAGTGATTTTGGCCATGGATGGAAGCTCTCCTCTGCTGAAATCATTTTTCCTGTGCCATTCATCCTGCCCAGCTCCTCAGTCTCTGCAGGGCTGGAGCTGCTGGGGGAGCAGGGGTGAGGATGGCCACAGCTACCTGGAGAGGACCTCAATGTGTGTTCTTCTGCTTCATCCTCCAGCATATCCCTGCCTCTGGCTATGCATTGTTAGGGCTGGATTTGGGTGTCTCTTTTCCTGACACTTTGCCTCCACTCCAGAGATTGCTCAGGATCGACGCTAGGCTTCACCAACAGAGCCAGTATTTGTTTTGGCATCTTGTGGCATCTCCTTACATGGTCCAAGCTCCGACCACTGTGTGCTCCTTGGCACCAATGAAAATCCTTGCAAGTACCTGAAATACTTGAAATCCTTAAATATGTGCTGATAGGATGCTGCTACCTGGGAATCTGTGGCCAGTGGAGCAGCTGCTGCCTCCCATGGGCCTGCTCCATGTCCCATGCCCACGGCAGGGCTCTGCCCCTCTGTCCCCTCCTCAGGACATCACTGGTGAGCTCGGTGCCTGCTCCCAGAGCTCTGCAAAGCTCTCGGGCAGCCAGCAGTGAGCAGATGCGCTTAATCCCTGGCTTTGATCCCGTATCCTGAGTGAGCTGGGAACACCTTTCAAGTTAGATTTTTTTGATGAAAAATTGGATTTTTGAAGTGAGTAACTTCCTGTTGTCAGAAGGGCTGTGCTTTCCACAGAAATCATTGGTGGGGAATATTTTTTGTCTCTTTAGAAGAGCTGAGTGCCTGAAACTGGACTAGTATGTGTAAATGAGAAACCTTCTCCCAGTGCTCCCCTTTCTTCCAAGCTGGTTTTACAACTAAAGTCTCCAGTGCGTGCCAGCAGTCTGACTTCCCCATTGATGCTCTGTAATGATCCATCCATACTGTATTATACACCTTCAGATGCTTTAGGAACCATCTTTAATCCCTTTAATGCACATGATGGGTTTATTTTGTGCATCTTCAACTCCATTTATTTATGTCGTAAATTACGATTCCAGCCGGTGTGAGCAGTTTTCTGGATTTGAACAGGGATCACTTGGATGCCAGGCAGGATGGGGCAGAGGATGGAGTGCTGGATCATGTCCAGGAGCTTTCTGAAGCTGGGGTGCCAGGCATGGATACGGTGACATTGTTTCCCTGGGAAGGTTCATGTCAAAGGTTATCAGCTGCAGATACCATTCCACGGTTCTCTGATTCCCCGTTCCAGCAGGCAGTGCCGATGCTCCTGCTGTGTGAGCATGGCTGGGAGCAAACATCAGGATGGTTTGCCTCTCGGTGGGTGTCGGAGGGGTCGAGATGTTGAGCGCTGGCTGGAAGTCGACATTAAAGATGAAATTAAAACTGTGTGTGGATTAAAAGCAAAACGAATGGCCTGACCTAGATACAGTGAGCGCCCGGGACAGCAGTGCCTTATCTGCCTGGTAAAATCTCAGCCAATTATAAATTCAGATTGCTTGAAATTTGTCATTGGCATCCTGTCTGCAGTGCCTGCCTAGGTCCTGCCCGCGCTGCGGTGCTGAGGCTGGGGTAGGGTCACGCTGGGGGATGCAGCAAGAACAGCTCTGTGTGCAGAGCTCCAGCTGGCTCCTCCATCCATGATTTCTGGTGGAAGGAGTATTTGAAGAAAGGATTTTGCCTTAATTACTGGCCACTGTTGGTGGCTTTTCTGTGAGCTCTGCTCCCTTTAAAGAGCCAGAGAAGGGCCAGCTCTGAGGAGGCTTTTCCTTTGCTGGTGCTGAGTCTTCTGTAGATTGACAGGCTGGAAATATGCAAAAGAAAGAGAAGAGTGGTGTTTTTTAACACATCTGCTCTCTGCTGGAGAAAGAGCCATGAGCTGGGTGGAAAACCCATCCTCTGTTACCTGTCAGAGCAGCACTGCCTCCCGTGGGGCTGTGGGAGTGAGACCAGGATTAACAAAGCCTCCCTGTGCTGACAAATTGTGCAGAGAGCTGGTAATGATTCCAAGGCTTTTAGGAGAGTGGTAGGGTAGAAAATTGAGGAAAATCCTCCATCACGCTTCCCCATGGGACTTGTTCACCTGGGAGCTGCGAGTGTGTTCCCAGTAGTGCAGGGTGAGTCACAGATTGCTGCTTGATCTATAATTTACTGCACTGCCATGGGGCTCAGAGGAGTTTTGGTGTGTATATCTCTATTTCTTCACACCAAGAAGAGTCAGCTGAGGACAAGGGCTGCAGTTGTGACTGCTGAGACTCCCACAGAACAGATGGGGGCAGTTCCCAGCAGGAATAGGATTCTGGTGGTGTCGGAGCTGTTGGCCCCCGAGCCCTGAAGCAGGGATGCTTTGGCTGCTTTATTTCCAGAAGGGGAGAGACGGGGATGCAGCCCCAGCCAAGGCTCACTCCGGGTCAGTGGTGGTGGAGGATGGAACCCCCACTGCTGTGGGGACCTGAGGAAGGGACACGTGTCCCCTCAGGTGCCACAGCCTCAGCTGTGCGGGCAAGGGGGCTTTGGGCCCCCCAACTCAGCCATGAGCTTCTCAACAGCTCTGGGTGTTTTTAGTGTTATCTCAGAGATAGTTTGTTATCTAGTGGCCTCCCTGAGCAGGGGAACCTGTGCCACACACCAGGGTCCCCACCACAGGGTTCTCATTCCCATTGTTGCTCTCAGGGCCAGAGCAGCAAGTGCTCAGCTGACACTAAACACCCAGAAGATCATCCTCATCCCTGCTTAAATATTGACTGTTTGGAGGTCACAGGGGCCAGGAACCAGCTCTGAGGGCTGGGATCTTTGATCATTTGCTTTGCTTCCCAGAAATCTTTTTAAGGAGGGTATTCCTTTTTTACCTTATTAATAACTAAGCTATTATGAATATTGAGATAGCAGAGCTGCAAACTGCTTTGATTCGATTAATCTCTCACTTTTTCCAAATCTACATTCACATCCAAGATGATTTCAACGTTGCTATCTCAAGAGCAACTTGAGCTGGAAAATGAAAGCATAAAACTGTGAAAATCTCTTGGTGACACTATGTTTGGGATGAGGCTGGAAGATTCATCTCTAGCCTTTGTATCCTGGGAGATGGCAGCCCAGAACTGAAGTCCAAGCTCTCTGGAGGGGGAAAGATGGTTTGCAGATGAGGTTCTTTTTAAATAACAGGTGTCACCTTCTTTGATCAAAGTCCCTGTGTTTCTGCAGCAGGGTGTGGTTACCTGTCTGCTTTTCCCTTCTGTGGGCTGTTGAGCTGTTCAGAAAGGGCTCCCTTTCAGGCAACCCTCTTGCATGGAGGGGCTGTGGAGGCTGTGTGTCTCCATCCTTCCCCATCCAATGGCTGCATTTCTGGAGAGCTCACAGCCGCTGCATTTTCTATTTTATTTGGGTTTTTTCCCTCTTTCTGCTCCTGGCATTTCAGCCATGTCAGTGACCAGCCCTGCCTGAAGGCAGGCTGTGCTGGGCAGAGCTCAGTGGGATGGGATGAGGCGTCTCGAGCTGCTTACATTGGAAGGTGCCACCCTGTGAACACCTCATTTGGGGGAAGCAAAGTCTGTTTTTGCTTTAAAAGAATGCATAGCCAACAGTTTTGGAGAGCCCTGCTTGAAGGCTGGGCAGCAGTGCTGGCCCAGGAGCAGCACTGGGCTGCAGGGTTGGGTGGAGGGGGCTGTGTGCCCTTGCACCTCCTGGGCTGCATGCAGGGTGGGTGCTGCGAGGCTGCCAGCCTTCCTCCCCCTGCACCACCTCCCTGGGAGGTGGAGGAGCAGCAATGCTGTCCCTCTCCCCACAGCTGGCAGCCCTCTGTTCCCCAAACAACCAGCAGCTTTGCCGAGGGATTGATATTCCTGCCCTGAGTAGCTCTTGTTTAATATTCAGGATATATTGCATTTGGGCACAATGAATATTCAAGAGTGGGAATGAGCAGAGCTCAGCTGATGCTGCTGGCTGAGCACTGGGGGTGACACTGGCTCTCCTCAGGCTCTGCTTGGTGATTCCTGGCATGTGTGTCCCTGAAAAATGGGTCCCAGCAACATTCAGTGGCTTTGAGTAATTTGGAAAGTTGGGTACGTGAAGTTGAGTGTCAGATGAATTTCTCAGAAGGCTCAAAACCTTGCTCTCTGATACTGAATATTGCTTTTATTATCACATTAGCCTGTGAAACACCTGACAGGTGTAATTAAGTGATTTTACCTTGACAGCTGATGTGTTTTTTTTTTAAAAAAAAACAACTTTGAATATCCAATTGAAGTAGTTTGATGTGCCTTTTTGTAGAAATCAATATGCAGTAGCAGCACATCTGCTGATAAATCCTCCTGTGTCAGGAGTGGAGATGGATCTCAAGGACCTTGAGAAGGAGGGGGGGGGTTACCTTACCAGCTGTAGGCTGGTTCTACGGAGTGTCCCAGCTCCTGCTTTGTGCTTTCAGGATCTCCAGGGAAGCCATCCTCTTGCTGAAAGGTGCTTGTTGGCTACCATGGAGCTGGGCACATCCCCCAGAGCTGACAGATTCTGCTCCCCATGGGAGCTGTGACCTTTCATTTGACCTCAGAGGTCTTTTCCACCCCAAAGGATTCTGTGAGCAGCAGCAGATCAGCCCACCTGGGTTTGATCTCTATCAACAAACAGGTAGGTCTGTGATGAGGAAAGCAGAGGTGTGTCCCCAAAATTTTCTGATCTGGCTTCCAGATGAACAAGTTCTTGCACCTCTGATTCTGCTTCTGAGCTCTTGGCTGGGTGGTTGTAGGAGGGCACATCTGGAGCAGCTGGAGAGCTGTTCTTGCAGGGTGTCATGCCCTTGCAGTGCTGTATGACATGCAGTGGGAGCACATAAAGTCTGTACATGTGAGGTAGAGCATTCTGTCAGGAGGTGGGAGGGGAGGTGTGCAGCCAGGCTGGGTAACAGCACTGGAATGGCACCGAGTGTGAGTTCCTGCTGACTTGTTACACTGATGAGGCACCCAGTTCCCCTGACATGGCTGTCCCCTGTGCTGGGCTCTGGTCATGTACAGCAGGATTAGGGCTGTCTTTGGGTGTCCACAGTGTCTGTGGGAGCCAGGCCCTTTGGGGCATGGATCAATGTCCTTGGCTCTGCTGCGTGGAGCAAACGGACTCTCAGATACGAGGAGCAGGAATATTTCCAATCCTCTTAGTCTCTATGGCATGGATTAGGCATTTCCTGGTCCTGCTGGTTGCCCTCCATTCATTTGGTTGGTTTGGGAGAGTATTTTGCTTTGATGGGAGCATGCCCAGCCGTGTTCTTGGGAGGGATATCAAACACCACCACCAGCGTGAGCTCCCCTTGGCTCCGACCCTGTCAGCTCTGTGCATATGGGGCTTTACCAAATGTGCTCCAGGATGGAGAGACCTGGACAGCCGAGGGCAGGATGGGCTCCTGCCCCATGGCCAGAGGTGCGAGCAGCCACGGTGGCCGGGGAATCGGGTGGGATGTCCCAGCAGGAAACACCTTTTCCTCCTGAGAAAGCTGTTGGATAAATCTGCATCCTGCTATCCTGCGCACCTCCTCTGAGCATGGCCCTTTTGGAGCCCATTCTGAGCACTCCAGCTTTTCCAAGCATTCACATCTGTTTGTGAAAGGCTGGGATTTGGGCATTTTAGTGTTCAAAATCATCACAATATGCAGCCAAATACTTGTGAGCCACCTGAACCCCTTCGTGCTCTTGTGGGCATCTTTGGTTTAAGGGATAAGCTCAGCAAATAATGTGCAAAAAGGTGTGTGTCATGCAGGATGTGCCAAAATGATAAATCCAGATTCCTCCCTTGTTTCTCCAAAGGGCTTTTGGGAACCAGACATCCGGTATCCAAAAGAAAACACGCATTGATTGTCTTTTAGCATGAGTTCTTTGGCTTTGTTTGTTTATTTTTATGATGATGGTAATTGGAAACTAAAGGTCGAGAGACAAGAGAGCCTGATGGATGTGCTCGCTGCAGCTTTGTATCCTGGCTGGAGTCGGATGCTTGTGGTAGAGTGATCCATAAAAATCCAACCTCTAATGGAAAACATGAAAAAAACAAGCCCCTTCTTTGGCCTGCCAAGGAAGGAGTCGTGTCCTGCCTGAAGCTCTCCCAGTACTATGGAGAAGGAGAGGTTTCCAAGTGGTTCAGGGGTAATTGAGCTGCAGCATGATGCCTGACAAAACCCATACCTCTTTCTGAAGTGTGTTTGTAAAGTTTCATCTCAAAATAACTCACCCTGAGTATTTCCATACTGCTCAGAATGGTGTTTTCCCTGGATAACTGGTGCACGGAACCATTTTTTATTAACACTGGGTGGAGGATTGTGTGTTTATTGGGTGCAGAAGTTGAAAGCTGGCTATTCTCTGATGGCGTCTGCAGGCATAAAGCTGAGCCAGGATGTTGGGAAGCTGTGAGCCCATGGTGGAGTCAAGAACGTTGATGTTCTCAGAGGCTGATGACTAGGTTAAAGGCAGGAGAGTTTGAATTTCTTTTCAGCCACATCTGCTTCCAACAGTCAGATCCAGCAGGAAGCCACACAGGCTGGAAAATGGAAGGATGCTTAGAGAGGGTGTTGAGGAGAAAGCAGCTGGGGCGGGGGGGGGGGGGTAGGAATGTGTTTTAGGAATGCTGTTTGCAACATAAACTTACTGGTTTTGTTTGGAATGTGCCAGGTGAGGCCAGAGCAGGTTATTTATTGCAGAGGTGGAGGTGGGACATACATTGCGTTCTCCTCCCAGACACTCTCAGGCACCAGTACAGGGATCATGAGGTATTGTCCTCCAGTGGCAGGGCTGGAGAAAAGGATGCAGTGGCATCTCTTCGCCAGCCCCTCGGGAAGCAGCAATCTACTGGCAAAAGCCAAGGGGTTACAATTCCTACTGTCACAGCCACCCCCTCCAGCTCAGGAGGCTCTGGAAGTGGTGGGACTTAGGCAAGCTGAGTAAACCAAGGACTCAGCCCATCTCCAGGGGCCATGGAGCAGGGCATGGGATGCAGTGTCCTCTCAGCAGGCAAGGTCAGGCTCTGCCCACTCCCACAGCCTGTGTGTATCTGTGGTCTGGCTTCCACATGGCATCACATTGCTGTGGGCCTTGGCAAGCCCCTGCTTTGATGACATCCCAGGGGCACATCGCTCCTGGATGCTCCTGGGCTTCCTGGCCCTTTGGAATGCCAGCTCTGAGCTGTGCATCAGAGGCAGGGGAGATTCACAGCTGCTGTGGGTCACTTCACAGTGCCATGGGCTCAGAGGGGGCTGGTGCTATTCCATTTGGGATGGAGGAGTCCTGGGGTTTTGCTTTAATCTTACAAGTCACAAGACTAAAGGGTGAATTTTTAGCAGAGCCGGGCTACAGGTGATGTGTGCGAGGCTGAAGTTTCCCAATGTGCAGCAGTTTGTCCAGTCCCAGGTGTGAGCTGCGATGTGCCAGCTTCTCCACCCGAGGGGTCAGAGCATTTCCCTTGGGAACAGCCTCTCACCCAAGGGGTCAGAGCATTTCCCTTGGGAATGCTTTCTGTCTTCCCTAAGAGCATGCCCATGGGCCATGCTGGGCTTGCTAATGCCAAGGAGTGCCAGTTGCTGGGGACCAGAGCAGTGCTCAGAGAGGAATCTGGTGTTGGTCCTTTAGCTGATGCTTCTGCTGAAGACAAAGTGCTGGTTATTTATTTCTTGGTCTTCTGTATGTTCAGGCTTTCCTTGGGCACATCTCCCAAGCACCCCTCAGGGAAGCCCACCCTGTAGGCAGCATTCCCAGCAGTACATCCCCACGGCTCTGCTGGTGGTTTTGGGGGTGGCAAGTGCTGCCAGGACCCACAGTTTGGGCATCTGTGTTCCTCCTCCTCATCACCATCTCTGAGCCCTGCAATCTGCCTCAGGTGTAGCGTGGTTGTTATGCCCTGGAAGAAGAGAAATTATTGTCTTGAGCTCATTTTTATCTGTTTTTCCTGATGAAATGAGAGGGAAATTTCTTGTTTCCCTTCCCACACAGTGATAGTGTGGCCACTGGGAAAAAATCTATTAAAGTTTAGGACTGGGAAGAGGGTGAAGGAGTGTGGCACAGCCTGGGGCTGGTCCCAGGGAGGCTGAGGCCTCCATCCTCAGCAGGGACCCCCTTCACCCCTTGCAATGCCCCTGCCTTGAGAAGGCCAGGCCTCTGCCCAGGACCGTGTTTGCTCAACCCCTTCTTCCCTTGCTCAAACCCAGCATTTCTGTTTCATCTGATGCCACTCGGTTCTTAAAGCTGTGATTCTGAATTTCACAGTGTTCCTTGTCAGTCTCAGCAGGAAATATGTTTGGGACCAGTTGGGAAACAGAAGGGAAAAAAATTACCAGAAGGGTTTTTTTCACTCCTTTGATCTGTATTTATTTATTTATTTATTTATTAGCAGTAAAGCACAGCGAGAGCACAACTCATCTCCCACAATCTGTTTGCTGCTTGCTGGGTATTAGAGAATGACACCAGCTGGGCTGGTAAAAAAGCCCTAAAAAAGAATAATCCCAAAGCCACATTAGCAATTAAACATGTCATTCCCTGAACTCTGGGGTTTAATCCATTTTCTTCCCAGTTTTTCTTTTTCCTTTTTTTTTTTTTTTTTAATTCTCTCTTGCTTTGTTTCTGGGTTCTGTTTGGAGGCTGTGCCAGATGGGGGTTGTGCCTCAGATTGATGCTGAGTTATTTTATATTCTCCTCAGGATTAATTAATGCAATGCATGGGCAGCTCCTGGGTGATGGCTCTGCTCTGAGGGGCATGGGGTGAGCGGTGCATTTGGGTCAAAACTCTGAGTGTGGGGTTTGAGACACTGAATCATGGACTCCTTCAGGTTGAAAAAGCCCTTCAAGATTGAGTCCAGCCATCAGCCAGCATCAGCACCTTGTTCATCACTAACCCATGTCCTCCCAAACCCTTCCATGGTTCTAATACAGCAGCAGGGACAAAGCCCCTTTTATATGGGACCAGAGCCTTGAGAAAGAGACATGGAAGCTGATGGGGGAACCACACCCTTCCTGTTCTGGGCAGCAGGAAGGTAGGAGGGGCTTTTCTCCTGCCCCACCTGCCCCCAGGTTGGGCTGCAGGGGCCAGGCTGGGGGGTTTCCCATCCTTTCTTCCGCACTGGGTGTGAGCAGAGCAGAACAGGGGGTGCCTGGGGGTCCCACGGAGAGGCAGCTCTGGCACTGAGCTCCATTCACTGCTGGGCTGAGGCACAGGGAGAGCGGGGAAAATTAAGGAGAATAGAGAGTAATAAATGTGACGGTTTTGGAATAATTTAAATCCAAGTCATGCCCAGCCAGGGAGTAAATTGTTCAAGTTGCCCACGGCTGAGCTTTGTGTAACCTTGGGGAAGTGAAGGGATCCTGCACACCTCTAGTATGATCTGTGGTGAGTTATTTAGTGCTCAAAAGCTACTTTTTAACTGTTGTAAAACACCGCGATCAAAAATGAGAAATTAAATTCTAATGGGGCTGTTTCAGAGCCCAGGCCGAGGCCTCTCGTGGAAGCTGCTGCTCGCAGCAGCCCTGCCAGCACATAAATCTGTGGCGCCAGAGGGAACAAAAAGTTCCCACTGGCAAAGATAGTCTCTAAAGAAAGATGAGGGGACTAACAGGGGGAAGAAAGGGAGGAAAAGCAAATTAGATCAAGGTTCAGTGAGTGACCCTCAGGGTTGGGGTCTGCCAGGGGGAACGGTGTGGGAGGGTTACTCTTGTGCCTTGACACTGTTCAGTGTTGAAAGAGTCTTTTGACCCATTGGTGGATGAGCAGGAAGGGGACTGCTGGAGCCAGATGGGGCCAGGAGCGGGCAGGAGAAGCAGGCAGGGAAGGGGTCAGGAGCAGGCAGGGAGCAGGATTCCTGTCATTATAATAACTCAGGATCTGCTGCAGAGAATGGCCCAAGGGTTTTGGCTGATACAGCTGAGCTCCTGGTCTGGTGGCAAAGGGTACAAAGAGGTGAGGCTGCGATTTTCCTGGATGTGGGAATTCCTGTTCTTCCTTCCATGTGCATAGTCCTCCTGAGGTGTAACTCAAATGCTGAACTTCGTAGAGAGCTGCTGCAGGGACCTTAGGGGTTCCCAGACTGTCCCTTCCATTGGGAGTTGGGAGTCAGGCCAAGACCCCAAGGAGCTGGGATGCTCTGTGCAGCTCCCTGTGCTGCTGATGCCAGTCTGCTGCCCTCCAAGCCAGGCCCCAGTGGGACTTACTGGGCTGAAGGGTGCCTCTGGTTCAAGCACCATCCCAGCTGTCCCAGGGGATTTGGGAAGCCCCTCCTTTGGGAGGAGAGGGGATGTGAAATCAAAATCATGTCAAACCAAGCATCCCAGGGCTGGTTTGTGTGTTATGCTGAGACTTTGGAGAGAAGCTCAAACGTTGACTCAAATCCACTCCAAAGGCTTGGGGAAAAATAAAAAAAAACAAAGTGAACCCACAAGGTGTTTGTTTATTTTCTGAAACTCTTGGGATTTTCCAGCCAGCCTCATGACTCCCTCGGGCTCTGACTCACTGGGATGGAATGGAAGGCCTGTGCTGAGCAGCCAGGGTTGATAGGCAGGGGCTGGCAGGGGGCCCAAGGGCAGGGGCTGCCTGGGGGCTGCTGCTTGCCCCTCAAGAGCCCGTGTCTTGCTGCTGCATGCCAGTGATAGTGGCTCCAGCCAGACCCAGGGCTCTCCCAGGGAAACAGCTGGATGCTCTTGGTCCACGCTGGGAAACCTTGTGCCTCTGGAGATGGTCTGCATTTGTGAGGAGGGGGTGACAGCAACACTGCCCCCTTATCAACCCCCCCGAGGGTCCGTGGGTGGCCCTGGGGTCCTGCCTACAATGCTTGAAGCTCCCCTTTACTGGCTGTATCATAGAGCAGATCTGTTTCCTTCCTAGGGTACAGGAGGGAAGGAGACTTTTCCTTTAATCAGAAATGGATGGGCTTTTTCTGGAACAGTGAGCAAGGGCTGATGGGAGTTTTGCACTTCACTGAGTGCAGCTTTAGCCAAGTTAGAAGCAGCTGGAGCAGGTTTTGGCATGAGCACTTACCCTGTGCTCAGCACAAAGGCTCCAGTGGTCCCTCCCCTCCGCTCTTCCCAGATGTTGTAACTTTTGGAAAAGTCTGCCTTGGGTTGATTCCTGGTCTCGTTCCCGAAGGTGGTCTGCAGAGAGGCTTGGGCAGCGGCATGGCACGGGGTAGAGAGCTCCTGGGTTGCTCGGTGCCACTGGCTGGCATATGGCCATTGTTCTGGGGGAGGCGAGGAGGACAACAGGGCTGGCTGGAGGCAGGGCTGGGCATGTGGGCTCCCTCTGCTCTGCCCTGAGCCGCTGCCTGCGGGCGCCTTGGGGCACCAGGCAGCAGCACCAGTGTCCCCTGCCCCAGGGCAGCCACAGCGGGCAGGGCTGTTTGCTCCAGGAGGGAAAACGTGTTCAGGCATTTTCTCTCGTGCCCATTGCCGTAAGACATTGGAGCTTGAGCAATCCGTGGGGCTGGTGCCCAAGATGTGCTGGATAAGCTGGCACTGGTGTTGTGCCGGGGCAGCCCAGGAGAGTGTTTGGATGTGCTGGAGGAGGCCGTGGGCTCAGACCCATGGGCTGCTCTGGGCCTCAACCCATCGGAGTCACCAGTGGCGCCCTGACTGTGCAGGGGCAAGTGCACAGGCTTTGCTGGCCCAGGATTTCTGTGGCACCCACAGTGCTACTTGGTCTGGTGGGACTCTGGGATACAAAGGCTTTGGAAGTTCAGTGTCCCCTCCACATCTCTGCCAAGTCCCCGCTAGCACCAGCACCCCATGCATTGCAGGGGCAAAAGGAGTCCCCAAGCAGTGCCAAGGCTCTTGCCACAGAAGAAACTCTGAAAATGCTGTTTGTGCCATTGCTTGGTGATGGTTTTGGTGATTTTTTGGTAGGTTTAGGCATTTTGTTTACTTTTCCAGAAGCAAAAGAGCAAAGGGGTAAAGGCAGAAGGACTGGGACTCTCTGCTTGCCTGTGCACAAGGGGTTAAAGCCTTCTCCAGTGTTGGCACATTCACCCCGAGGCTCAGTTTGTACCAAGTGCATCTATCTCAGCATCTCCAGCGTGGCTTTACATAAGCAACGAATCAGCCAAAATAAGCCCCATCCCAGGCAGTTGTTGGCGTGTTGGTTCTACTTCCCAGAGAAACCCAGGGGTTTGCGTCCTGCTGCGCACTTTGGCAGCGCCCACAGCGAGACCTGCCAGCCCAGGCATGGCTGGGCCAGGAGCGGGGAGCGCTCCCCGTGCCGGCTCCCCGCGTTCCCAGGATCTGCCTGCTGCCCCCGCAGCCAGGTGCTGGGGCAGGGAGCCCGGAGCACCCGCAGAGCTCACCCAGCCAAGCAGCTCCCACTCCCCTCAGTGTGGCTTGGAGCCAGCCAGGGAGAAACTCAGGGCAGGTTCCCCAGGAAATGTGGGATGGCCCAGCTGAAGATGGGGATGAACATGCCCCCGGCAGCTCTTACACCGAGCTGGTGCTGAGAAGGTGGAAAAGTTGGTTCAGTGCAGGCACGTCCCACACAGAGCAGGAGTTTGGGAGGAGGTTATTTATGCGGCAGTCTCCACGGGCTTTGCACTTCATAGGATCACAGAATATCCTGAGTTGGAAGGGACCCACCCCTTCTGGCCAGCTCCTCCGCTATTTCCGTCCAAATTCGTTCTTCTGCCAGGGGAGGCGAGGAAGGGAGACCCAGGTTGTGGTGTCACCCTCCAGTCCATGCCTGGTGCTGCTCCATGCCAGCCTCTCACAGCAGGAGACAACTGTGGATGAGAGAGGAGGTCTGCCATAGGACACATTTGGCTTAATTGTCCCCATTTACTTCTGTTCTGCCTTTCCCAGCAGTAGGATGTGGGTTTCTAAACCATCCTTGGGGGGCTCTTCTTACTCAGAAGGAACAGGAACATAGCAAGGCCCCAGTGGAAGAACACTTTCATCAATGGCTCCCAATGCTACTCTCCTTTGTCTTCAAGGTATTAAGGGAAAGTAATAGGTTCTTTCCTTCAGACAGGCTGTTCCCTTGAAAATCCAGAAAAAATAAGGTTGCTGCGTCGGGACATGCTTCAGGGTCATCCTGGCTGTCCTTGGGGTGTTCAGGCGTCTTTGGGATAGGGAGGCCTTTGTGTTGCTCTTTGTGAGGCCTTTCTGTGCTGGGCAGTGTCTTCCTGCTGCTGCTGCCTGCCTCATGCCAGCTCCCTCCATCAGGGCCAGGTGCTGCCTGGTGCCACCAGGTGCAACCAGGAATCTCTGGGTACCATCAGTGCTGGGTGCTGTCTCTTATGGACCCGGTGCACGAGAGCTGACACAAGTGCAAGGTTTGCAGCTACCTTTCAACCCTGACACTGAAGTTTTGTGACAATTAATCTTGCTATTTATATCAGTCTAATTAGCAGCATTATTAATATTATCGAGGCACCACAGTGGTAATTATATGTCTGCTTAACATGTGCTTTCAGTGCTGTTCCAATCCACTGTGATTCTGCCTGACATTATCCCACCATTAGCATTGTTTGTTGTGTGCTGCAGAAGATAATTTGATGCTCCTAATCGCTGCAATCCTCATTAGCAAACTGTCCCCACGTGCCCAAGCTTTTGAGAGTGATGCAACCAAGTGCAAGGGATGTTTCTCTGGGACATCTTCCCCGTTTTGGGGGTTTCCTGTCCATCAGACTCTCCCACAGAAGGGAGGGAATCTTTGGAAGATCCTGCCCCCCAAAATAAAGCAAGTAGATCTTTGCTCTGGCATCAGCAGGAGCTTCTCTGGTATTTTGCCTGGAAAAGGTTTTAAACTGCAAAGAATCCTTCAATATGGGACAGGGGAAGAGATGCATGTGATTGCTGACACTCTCCTGCCTGCTGTTCTGCCTCAGCCGACTGTCCCGAGGCTCCAGCTCCTCTGCCTGCTGCTGCAGAGATGGGGAAAGGAACGAAAAAGGCTCCTGAGTGTGCACAGGAGCTGGATCAACAGGGAATTAAAATCCAGCTGCTGGAGCCTTTGATCAGCTTGTTTGATCATCGGAGCTGGAAGATGAATTTTCAGGGCATGGTGGGAGAAGGAAGGCTCCCGGGCGTGGGCTCTGTGTTCTGTTATCAGGCATTGGCAGCCAGCTCAGTGCCCCTTTCCAGCACAAGCCCCTGATGGGGAGTGTGGGGTGGGGAAGCTGTGAAAAAGGAGGGCTGAGGGAGTCATATTCAGGAGTCTTGGCAATGACTTACTTGCCCTGTGTCATGCTGGGAGGGGGCTCTCTGGGGCAGATGGTTCTGCTCTCTGGGGCAGATGGCTGCCCAACTCAGTTCCTGCTGGCGGGAGGCACCCAGAGATGGGATGGGTGTTTCAGCCCAGAGATGGGTGTCACATCTTCCAGAGAGGTGTTTCAGCCCCGGAAATGCTGTCACAGCCCACAGGTGGGTGTCACAGCCCAGAGATGGGTGTCACAGTCCCAAGATGGGTGTAACAGCCCCGAGATGCATCTCACAGCCCCAGAGATGAATGTAGGCACGGTGGTTTCCTTCCCTTTGAGTTTCTTACTGAGCTTTTCCTATCGGATGGTCTCTCCCTGTCCTTTGACATTGTCACCCAGCACAACCTCTTTGTCTTCCTCCTCCTCCCTGGCCCTCATTCTCCATCCACTTCCAGCTCTCATCTCATCTCATTCCAGCATGGATTGTCTGATTTCAGGCTCTGCCTGTACACAGCTCCCAGATGGAGGAACTGAGAAATAATTCATAGGGACAGGAGCTGGATGCCAGTGCCATGGCAGGTAACAGTGAGGTGCTGGTAGAGGCAGTAGAAGCATGAGGAGGATGAGACACCAAACAAACCACAGACTGGGACAAACAGGCGGGCTGGAGCCTGAACCATTTGCAGACATAATTTATGCATTTATTGCCCATTAATATTTTAGATGAAAACTGTGTTCTGCAGTGTTTTGGCTCAGTAAAGCCAAATCCTGTGCCATGCTCACAGCACAAGTCAGGCTTGATGTCACTCCTGTCACTTGTCACCGACCTCTGGTGCCAGGTCTGACTGATCCCTGCAGCATGATCTCCTATGACTCCTGCCATAAGTTAAAATGCAGGAGCTTTAGCTTCACTTTCCAGCTAATTTTGTATTTGTAATTCAAACCATTTCTTCCCGGTGTTTAGGTGTGAATTCTGCTTCGCAGCCACTTTGTGTTTCCCATTCAGTTTGGGAGCAGCCAGATCTCAATCTTGATGTGCAGCCCAGATAGTGAGGAGGTGGGGAACAGGTACCTTCTTCAGAACTCTTCCTTACTTTTTGCTTAAATTTTGCTAATTTCGTTTGGGAGGTGAGATAGGAATTGAATGAAGTGATTAGTAAATCTTTGATAAACCCATTATCTGGTGAAAATCGCAAAGTAGCTTTTTTGATGTTGAATGGAACCAGATGTTCTTTGGGAGTGTATGAATCTTCCATGAGTTTCTCTCTAGCACTAAACTCCCTGCTCAGTGCATCCCTTTGAATTGCATCTCTTCATTTCTGCCACAGACGCTTGGTTGTTTATTAAGTGCAGATAGGAATTTGCATAAATGACTTGCCAAATCCCAGATTTCCTTTAGCAGCCTCAGATGGGTGTTTGTGCCCCTGAGATTATATTGCTGCTTGGAAAAGCTGTCGGAGCCTGTGGAACCCCAGCCATGCTCTGAGCCAGGTGTCACAGGTGCCCATGGGGTGGTTCCATGGCTCCTGAGAACACATCCCATATCACAGGGCTTTGCCTAATGAAACTCCTGGTTGTGAATCACACAACAGAGGCCCAGAGGATGAAGAGGAAACTTTAATGGAAAAAGTGCTTGTTGATGCTCTTTCTGAGTTTGTCCTCTTCTGCCTTTAGTAATTGTTGGTGACACCAAATCTCGTGCTATTCAGACGCATCTTTGTACCTCACATCAGTATGCGTCAGGCTTTTTCCCTGGAAATTCCATCTCTGAATTCTCACACACCCTGAGAGTATTCCAAAAGGCTCTTCCCAGCCAGACAGTTACCTGCAGCAAGAGCAGTTAACATGATTGCAGTGTCCTTAGAGCACCCCTGGAGACTGCTGTTCACTGTAGTAGTGTCTTGCCCTGCCCTGCCCTGCCTTTCCCTGCCCTGTCCTTCCTTCCTTTTACCTGCCCTCCTCTTCCCTCCCCTACCCTCCTCTCCTTTCCTCTCCATTCCTCTCTTTTGAGGAAAACTTTGATGGTGTTCTTTGCCTACCATGTATTCATAGAACTCATTCAAAAGATGCATCTTCTTTCCACTAGTCAACTCTTCCAAGAGGATATACATATTTATGGAATGAGGCTTTATCTGTCTTTTATACTTTTAAAGGGTTTTGTTCACTTTGGCTGCAGAGCCAGCAGTGCCAGGGTGCTGGCTTATGCCTGACAGCTGATCCTCAAATGTGGGGCTCTCAAGATGTCTCATGGTCTGATTTCTCCTTGAGCTGTGTTGTTGTTGGTTTGTCCTCTGGTTGTCCCTCTGCCTTCTGACAGCCCCTCCAGGTACATGGTGTGTTCTGGTTTCTAATCCTGACCCATGCCTGAGACTGTTGCTCTGTGTTTCAGGCTGTGGGTTGTGCCTGTCCTTTGGAATCTTTGTCTTCCCAGGGCTGTGGGTGACTCCTGCTTGACCTTGCCCTAGGGCTTGCTGGGCTGCTGTCTCCCAAAATGCTGCTGGTGGAGTTCACTGTGCATGGGACCCTGTGAGCCATCCACCCCTGGGGATCTTGCAGACCCCAGATCTGGCAGGATGTGCAACAAGGATTTGTTCACCTGGGTGTCCTTAGGACAGTGAGGATCTTGGGAAGGAGCTACACTGCTGCCAGCACTTGGATCCTACAGCTCCAGCAGCAGGAGCCCCAAGAGGCAGAAGGAACTTGCTCCCTTGCAGCCTCCACAGAACGATCCTCCTGTGCAGGGAGGCTTTGGGCATCATCCCCAAGGCCACAGTGACCCAAAGGGGTGACAAATGAGTCCCTTTTGCTGCACAGGAGAGACAGAAACCCGAGAGGATGGAAGGCTGGAAGGTTGAGACTGAAGGAGCAGGTGGACATCTGCAGCGTCTCCTTTCAGTTTTTTTCTCTCTTTCCTCAAGTTTTGTGTTTTCATCACTGTGGCAGAATAAAATAGGATCATTGTTAATGGCTTATTTTTCTGACAGAAGGGATTTTTAAGGGAAGGAGGAATTCCAGTGACATTCAGCTCCATTGAGGACAACAGAGCTGCTTCCTGGGTTCCTCCCAAAATGAGCCCTGGGGTTTTCTGGAGCCGGTGGGGGGGACCACAGCTGGTGGGGAGCTCTGGGGCTGCCAGCACTGGCTTCTTTTGCTCACCATCACCCATCCTAGAGTGAACTCAAAGAGGGGAAATGGGGAGCTGTTCCCCAGCCCTTCTACCCCTCAGGCTGTGCAGCTGTGGTGGTTCTTACAGCAGAGCATCAGAAAATGACCCCTCTATAACTCCTGGTTTGGAAGGAACCAGGAATTACTCACTGGAGAAAAATTCCTGGAAAAAGGCATTGCTTGGAGCACTGGAAATCTTTTCCTTCTACTCTGTCTTTTTAAAGGAATAAATAAAAATAGTTGGAAATGCACAAATACGCTCCAGGCTCGCTGTAGTTTGGGAATTTTTTATAGCAAATGTAGCACATTTAATACGATCGCTGAAAATCACATTCTTTTAAGCTGAAAAACACACAGCCTGAACTGGGGAGTAAAATCTCGGTGTTTAACTAGGACAGCTCCGACAAGCAGATCATGCTTAGATGACTTCAGGAAAAAAAAAACTGGCTTGTCACAGTGAGGACAAATATAATAAAATATTTAAACAATTTTCAATACTTCTGTAATGGTACAGAAAACCAGGACAATATGCAAGCGGAGAAGAATGGCTTTGGAGAGATTGAAGGATGTAAAGCTGAAGGACCTAAATCAGCCATACACATTTCTGCCAAGATGAACCTCTGTGATGCCCAGAGGCTGCCCCATCCCTGGAAGTGTTCAAGGCCAGGGGCTTGGAGCAACCTGGTCTAGTGGAAGGTGTTCCTGCCCATGGCAGAGGGTGGCATTGGATCAGCTTTAAGGTCCCTCCCAACCCAAACCATTCTGGGATTCACTGATTCTGGTGAGTGCCTGGGGAGTGGGGGGACCTGCTCAGATGCAAACAGCTGCCTTGGGTGCTGCTGGCCCCATCATACCCATCGAGGCAGCAGGCAGTGCAGGGTGGTATTAAAATGTCCTCTTCAGGCTGTTGGGTGTCCTGTGAGAGCTGCTGCCACCTGGCTGTTCACAGGAGTTCCCTGGGCTGGGGGGATGCCTGGTGCTCCAGCAGCCGTGTGCCTCACATGTGCCCTCTGACTGCTGGGGGGGCTGGGGCCCAGGGGCTGACCTTCCACATGTCCTGCCTCTCCATGGCCTGGAAGTGGGCGTCAGGATCTGTCCCAAAATGTCTTGGTTGATAAGGAAGGATGCAGGAGAGGGAACACCCAAAAGCTGTCACAGGAATGAAGGGAACCTGCCTCTACTGGAAGTGTATTTGGTGGAAGTGTGGAAGCTGAACTTGTCTTTGGGCAGCTCCTGGTTTTCCCTTCCAGTTTCAGGAACTGCAGAAATGTGCTGTGCTTTGCCGGGCTTCTGCCTTGTGCTGACTTCCTGGTGGAGCCGTACACTTACGATGTAGGAGAAGGTCTGGTAACCCCCTAACAGGGAGGGTGTCAGCTGCCTTATTCCCATCCTTTTTCTCATAGCCAGAAAAACGGCTGTTGGGAGGAAAGTGTTAAAACCAGAAGATTTGGTGAGGAGGAATACTTGTGCTCAGTGACCTCGCAGCTGGGAATGCTAAGAACATCAGTGTGGGAAAACTCCATTTATTATGCCAAGTTTTGTTCATCCTCTGCCTGTTTTGAGAAGTAGAATTCCTGTGTGGGGGGTAACACACTTTGACAGACATGCTGGAGCCTCCTGCTGGGAGACAGAGAGACCATAAAAACACAGCCTTGTGATAAACTGCGTGTGCACCAAGCCCTGTGATGCACTGGGGCAGGCAGCCCTGCCTGCTGGGATGAGCCGAGCCTGAAGAAGCAGTGTCCCCACGCGTCTGTGCCGCCAGCATTGTTAGACAGGTAATGAGATGCATCTACTCCTGGCATTTCCGCTGTGGTTTGGTGTCCCCCTGGTTACCTGTGTGTGTTTTTTGCCACAGCAGCCCAGTGTGGTGTGCCAAGGAACAGCTCGTCCCATGGCACATCGCGTGTGTGCCGAGCTCCGGCTGCAGAGGGTCTCTCCCACTGCCAGCCATTTCTCTTCTCCCTGCACTGGGGAGGACAGCCCGTGCCAAGGACTTCCAGGTGTTCGGGCTCTTACAGTATTTTGCCTGAAGGAATATTTTTGGAAGCAAAACCCCTGCTGCTGTTAAGTAGCACAGGGACAGGATTAAACGAGGAACAGGGAATGCGCACCCTGGAGCTGCACCAGGCAGCCAGACACAAACCCTGCCAAAACAATGCTCAGACCAGGTCTGCAACTAATCAGCAACTTTGGAGAAACAACAACATTAAACTAATTTGTGTGACTTTCCCCCCTTGTGACTTTTCCCCAGGACAGCTTTGATTTCCAGGAGAGCTAGCAGCACTTCCCAGCCCTCAGGTTGTCCATAGGAGCAGGAACATCTGGTCACATTCCTGGGTAACAGAGGCCCAAGAATGAGGCATTGGGAGGAGGTGAGTGGGACCCTAGGTTGCTCCACTGGCAGGTGATGGAGCAGGTTTTACCTGCAGCCATTTCTGTCCCTCTCATTTCTTCAGTTGAGATGTACCCTAGAAAGGGAGGAGCTCTGTAATTCAGTGCTGGAGCTGCCAAAGATGTGTGGCGCTGGTAATGGTGTCCCATAGGAGTGTGGGTATGGGTGACACCTCCCCATGGGTGAGGCAGCTGCATGACAGATCCGGAGTGTGCTTTTAGCTCATGTGGTGGGATAAGCAACAGGTTTGCTCCCCAAAACCAGGCAGGTTTGGACAATGCTGGTTGGCTCAGCCCAAGAGAAGATGCTGAAGAAGAGCCGACAAGACACAAATCTGGGATGTGCTGATTCAGCAGCAGCACGTGCAGCGGCTGCAAATCCCATACTCAGCTCACCCTGATTGCTTGAGTTTTTCTGCTTTAGTTTTTCTCTCCTCACTTTAAATTCCCAAGGAAACACAAGACACAGTATGTACTGATGCAGCCCACACTGGAATGCTGTGTGGAGGAGCATGGATCCCACCTGCCTGCCTGCCCCCCCAATCCCTGCTCAGCCCAGCACAGCTGCTCCTATGGGCTCTTGACAGTTCCTTCCTTTCTTTCGTCCCATTTACAAATTGGAGCATGGCCACTGAAGTGGTGGATTTACCCCACTGTTGGCAGGATCCAGCCTTAGGTCTTGCCAGGCTGGGACTACTCTGTGCTTTCTGTGAGGTGAAGGGGAGGGGCTGGGGCCACCCCCAGGCTGGGCACCAGGGACAAGGCTGGAGCACTGTGTGCCCATGTAGCATGGGTGACTCCCACCACAGGGCTCATGGTGGGTGTGGCTGGGAGCCCTGGCTGTGACAAACCTACCCCTGTGCCACCTGCATCCCTAGCCCTACTCCCCATTGGGAGCCCTCCGGAGTTGCTTCCCAACTGAAGGTGAGCATAGAAAGAGCAAGTCAGGGTTGAAGCCTAACAGATCATCAGGGATTAAATGTGATTAATGGATTTGGAGCTGCTCTTTTACTGCTCTTTTATTGATCAGGGGACACGGGGCATGTCGCCGCACCCTCGGGTGTGTGTTGGTCAAGTGCATCCCCCTGGTCCTCATCCCCTCCATGCCGGGGGTCACTGCCAGAGCCTCTTTGCCTGGCTCAGGCTCTGGCTCTTGCCTCTTCAGCACCATCAGAGCCCCCCACCCCCATGGCGTGCAGAGCCTCTTGGTTTCTAGGTCAGCTCTGCCAGTGGGGCGACAGCAGCCCTGAATGCTGGCAGAGATTTCAGCTCTTACTCAGTCTCTTTGACTCCAAAGTGACTTAAAATGCATTAATGTCACACATGGCAGCTCAGCCATGTCCCTTTGTCACTTGTCCCATTGTCTAGGGACATTCTCTGAGCAAAGCCCAGTAGCTGACTGGCTTTGCATATTTTTCCCCAAAGTTGTTTTTTTTTTTTCCTTGGTGGTGGGAATTTACTCTAAACATAGAATTGTGGAATCACAGAATGGTTTGGCTTAAAGGAGACTTTAAGCTCATCTTGTTATACTCCTTTTCCTGAGCAGGGACACCTTCCACTATTCCAGGCTGCTCCAAGCCCCAGTGTCCAACCTGGCCTTGGACACTGCCAGGGATCCAGGGGCAGCCCCAGCTGCTCTGGGCACCTGGGCCAGGGCCTGCCCATCCTCACAGGGAAGAATGTCTTCCATATACCTAACCTAAACTTCCCTCTTCTAGTTTGAATCACCTGGATGTGCTGCTGCCAGGGCTGGCAGTGAGCAGTGCCATGTTCTGTGCAGCCATGGGAGGTGGGAGTGGGAGCATCCGCTGGCATGGGAGCAATGCCAGGCTCTGGACCTTTTGTGGCCACTGAGAGGAGCCTGATCTGAGCAGTGCTGTCATTGCCTTGGATGTGTCCAAGGCCAGGTTGGACAGGGCTTGGAGCACCCTGGGATAGTGGAAGGTGTCCCTGCCTATGGCAGGGGTTGTATAAGATGAGCTTTATGGTCCCTTCCAAACCTCTGTGATTTTAGTTGGGCAGTGCAGAGGCAGCTGCCAGTGGAGTGGGAGGATGCTGTACCAACCCCACTGTCACTGTCCTGCTCCAAAACCCCTCCAGAGCAGATGGGGCTGGAATGACCCTGGTGGGAGCTGCCTGGAGGTTACCATGTCAAGCTGCTGCTTCCCCAGGAAGCTGCCCCAGCATTCCTGACTGACACGTCAATTCCATCATCCCCACAGTGGGTGCCTGGGCCAGGAGCTCAGTGCAGAGCAGTGTTTTGGCCAGCAACAGGGTGTGGAGGTTCCCACAGCTCCAGTGTGATTCTGCTGATGCTATCAACAGTGTTGAGGTTTAAAAAAATGAGTAGCTCCCTCAGGAGCTCCATGGCAGACTCCTGATGCCCTGGGCAATGTCCTGGTGACATCTGGCTTCCCTGTGCTGCTCCAAAACAAGTCAGAGGACACCCAGCAGGAATCCTGCCCGTGCTGGGACCTGGCAGCACATCCTCAGCCCCGAGGGCTTCACTGTGTGTCCTCAGCGTGGCAGCAGTCCCAGATGGCTGCTGCAGGGGCTCATCCCCCTGCCCTGATCAGGTGAGGCTGGTGAATGCTGGTGGCTTCCAGGAACTGGTTTTTCTGCTACTTTGGCATGCAGGGAGCATTTTTGAGTGGGTTTGACTTGGTGCCTGTGTGCCTGCACGTGGGTTTGTGGATGCACACATTATATGTGTTTGTGGTGCACAGGAGTATCAGGGCAGGGATTGGCCTCTGTTATTGGAAGTGATCATAGATTAACAGGGGCAATGAGAAGAGCCTTGAGTGAATCGTTGGAAGTATCACTCTCCAGTTTTGGCTGCCTTTCCATGAAGATAAATGCAGAAACCTGTCTGGGCTAAGGCAGAGCCAAAGGACACCCTCTGTGCCGTCGTGCCAGGCTGAGTCTCTTGCCCCTCAGAGCAGCTCTGAGGGATGGCAGCAGCCACCTACCACCCCTGCATTCCTGTCCCTAGCCTAGGGCTTTCCCCAGCTCCAGGGTTCTCCAGGTCCTCCCAGCCCACACCCACAGGTTCTTGCCACTGGAGGAGATCTGAGGCTTGCGTGGCCCAAACCCCTGGGGACTTGGACCCCCCTCAGGTCTGTGTGATGTGTGGAGCCTGTTCTTTGGCCACCTGCTTGGGGCTCAGAGCCTGCTCTGTTCCATCTCTCAGCTGGTTAAAGCCACAAGGCTGCCAGCATTTCTCAGAGTGAACCAGCTGCCAGACTGGTGGATGGGCTGGGGACCGGCTGTGGAGGGCAACTGTGGCCAGGCACAGGCAAGGTCGTGTTTGATGAGCACAGGGACCAGGAGGACACCACGTATTTAGTTCCTGAAATTGTCTTGAGCCTGCAACCTTGATGCCTTCTTCAAACAGAGAAATAAATCTATGTTTAGTTCAACTGCTTGTTTGGTATTTGGAGGAAAAAGAAAATCGAGTTGTTGCCCATTGTGCCCATAACTGAGCAAACATGAGCATTAGTACTTGCAGGTCAGTGCTTGCTCTCCTCTGGCTGGGTGGGAATGGATTTATTGTGTATCTGGTGAGTGGCAGGTAAAGGGGTGCAGGTGCTGAGCTGCTCTGTTGGTATCATGGGAAGGTTTGATCCTGTGGGTGCTTAACACTCAGCATGGGGGAGGTTCAGCCCCCGTCCCAGGGTGCCTGGGCACTTCCCTCTCTGGTCCCGCTGTCCCTAGGTGACCTGGGTGACCCTTCTCCCCACATAGTGACTCCTGCTCAAGGCCTCTTTGTTACTTTTTCTCACTTGTCTCCCCAGTTGTAGAGAAATCACCTATTTGTATTTCAGGACAGAAGGTGGAGGTTTGGGGAAATTACAGGCATTTTATAAAGCAATTAAAACCCAACCCCTATAATTGCTGTAATTTATATACACCTACAAAATTACCAGCTGGTGTGATCCAGGCTTCAAGCCCATTTTATTTGTTTCAACACATCAAACAGATGGAAGCATTCCATCTATGTTTTCCTGGGATGCAGAGGGATTGGCAGCGAGGGTCTGTGGGTGCACTGAGGGCAAGGGAGCAGTAAAGGGCTGTGGAACCATCACTGACACCAGTATAGCACGTCTGATTGCCTCAGCATTGCCACAGAGGATGTGTGATGAAGGGATTGGTGCTTGGGGACAGGGTTTGCGTGTGTTTGTGGATGGGAGGAGTGATACCATCCCCTAGAAAAATTGGATGCTGCAAATTGGGTGTGGGCACGTGTGCTTCAAAGCTGTACCTCAGACCCCCCGCCCTGCCCTCCATCACAGCCTGGAAGATTAAAGCAGATTGGTGCGAGTTCAAAGCTGCAACCTCAGTGCAGCCACGCTGGTGATGAGGGAGGCAATTAGCAAGTGAAATGTTTGTTGCTGTAGTGAAATGATGTTTATAATATCGGGCTATGAGGAGAGGGGGGCGGGAGCAGCTGGCTTTTCCATTATCCATACAGCCCCACTCTGCAAACCCTTCTGGCATAACCAAGGCTCTCTCAGTTTTATTCCATTTCTCCAGCCTGTTCCTGCATTCTGCCTTACTTGCCCTTGGCCAGCAATTTTCAGGGTTGCAGACAAGCTCAGGATATTTTAGGAGCCAGTGGTTTTTCAGGAATGAGTGCTCTGCCTGTGCTCCGTGCCTGTAATTCAAGTTCTCCTGGCTCAGTAGCCCCCAATTACCCATGTGTACGGAGAGGGGCCATGTTTATAGGCCTGCTGGAGTCAGATGAAGGCCTCAGACTGCAGTTCCTACCTGCAGATGAATGAACCACCTCAGGGACCCTCTTCCAGCCCTGGAGTTTAAAATATTAATAGGATATCATTTCCTGACAAGCGCTGCAACAGGTACCGAGTGCTTTGTTATAAAGCATTCCCGTTAGCAGAGCACACGTGGAGCTGGCAATGCTGTGTCTCTGAAATTGTTAACACCCAGAAACTGTGTTCCCCCCGTGGCCATGGATATCGATATCCCCTCAAGTGGGGTCTTCATTGGTGTTTCACTGGATCCCCTCCTTCTCCCAGAGCAGTGCAGCCTGTGGGCACCAAAGCAGGCCCAGGAATCCCTGTCCTCTCAGGTCATGATCTGCTAACAGAGATCTGCTGGCCACGATCCACTGGTTGTGACTTCCTGGTCAAGAGCTGCTGGCTGGGATCCACTGGCCATGATCCACTGCTCATGATCTTCTGGCCCAGATCCACTGGCTGTGATCTGCTGGCTGCAGTCCACTAGCCAAATCTGCCAGCTGAAATCTGCTCTGGTGAGCAAAAGGCAGCGTGGCTGGGGAATGAAAGCCAGCACAGTGCAGCTGAGCTCTCCTTGCCTGTGCCGTGGTAGCTCCAGCTGAAGTGGTTGGCAGAGAAGACATCCCTCTCCCATGGCTCATCAGGCTCTTGTTCATCTCCTTCACCCTGTGCAGAACAAAACTGATGATGAAAATAGCCAAAATTTGCTCTCCAGAGGAGTGGCAAAGGGCAGACACCCACGCTGTCCTCTCCAGCTAGTGACACCCCAGGGTCACCGCGGTGTTGGGCTCAGTGTCTCCCTCATGGCACAGTCCTCTGGCATGGGCAGGAGCTGCCGAGGACCCCCAGAGCCTTTGCCCAAAGTTATTCCAGTGTCCCTCCCTCAGGCAGTGTGCTTGGTGGCAGAGGGTCTCAGCTGCTGGCAGGGGACTGGGGACACTCCAGCTTTGCTGATCTCTGTATTTTTCCTCTTTCTCCCATTTCTGGACCTGCAGCAAACCCTGGAGACAAATCTCACCAACCTGGTTAAACGCAACAGCGAACTGGAAAACCAGATGGCCAAGCTGATACAGATCTGCCAGCAAGTGGAGGTGGGTGAGGGCCGGGGGCACTGGGGGAGGTGCCTGGGGCAGCTTCCAGCTCTAGGGACTCAATGCATGGATCATCCCAGAGTCCCTTCCTGGGGCTCCCATGGGAGCAGAGATGAGTGTGGGGTAGTCCCAAGCAGTGGGATGGTTCCCAGGGGTCTGAAGGAGTTGTCATGATTGGGAGCCACTGAGAAGAGACATGGGCTGCAGAGCTTGCTCCAGGCAGGAGGACCTGCCCACTGCTCTGTGCTGGGGGCAGCAGCTGCCTTTGGTGGAAGACTGAGTGAAACTGAGCGTGAAAACAGGGCTCAGCCAGGTGACACTGAGCCTGTAACAAGGCTCATCAACTGGATGACACTGAGCCTGCAAAGAGGCCTCAGCTGGGTGACACCGAGCATGCAGCAATTCCTTGAACCACCAGCTTCCCGCAGAACTAAACCCCAGGCTGCTGCCATGGATCCAGGGGGAGTTTGCCAGTGCCTGAGAGAACACAGCAGTTGTTTGCTTCACCCTCGCACCCCAGGCCTTGCAGGGAATGGAAGTCCTGTGCCTCCCCTGCACTTCCCCAAGCCAAGCAGCCAGCAGGATGCTGGAATGCTGTGGTGGGATGTGGAGATGTTGCCTCAGGATGCTGTGAGTAAGATGGAGGGATGCTGTGGTGGAATGCTGCAGCAGGATGCAGGGATGCTGCAGCGGGATGCAGGGATGCTGCAGCAGGACAAGGGATCCTCCTGTGCAGGGTGGAGCCGTTTGCCCACAGCAAAGCATCTATGATGCATTTGCCCAGGGAGCTGCATGTTGTCCTCCACCACCTGAATCTCAGAGCAGCCGGGGTTTGGGGCTGTGAAGGTGCTTCAAGCCCTGTGGTTTCCGCAGGCAGCATCAGCGCTTTGTTCTTCACTCCCTCAATAATGTCCTGATGCTCTGGCAAGAGGAAGTGAGTGCAGAAGCCCTTTTTGTGAGTGCCAGCAGGGCTGAGTGTGCCACCAGCAGCTGGCAGCCACTGTCACAATGTGCAGAGAAGGAGGAGGGGGCTGAGATGCTCTGAACTTCCAGCCAAAATAAGGAGCAGAAAAATCCCACTTGGCTCTGCAGCACTGCTGGCCTTCTGTGTCACTGGTGTTGTCCTGCTTCTCTCTGCCTGTGCATCACTCTGCAGTAGGAATGGCTTTGTTGGGAATGTCTCTCCTGGGCTTCCTCTTCCCCAGGGCTCAGTGGGCTTGGACTGAGTCTGGGAATACAGATAGCATGGAGGTTTGGCAGAGAGGGAAGGAGCCAGGATGCCCTTGCAGAGCTCTGGTGACAGTCACCAGCCCTTGCTGCTCTGATGGGCCATGCTTTGGCTCTGAGAACCCACCAGGGATGTGGCTGGATGTCCTTCCAAACCCATTCCTTTGAATCCAGCTCCAATGTCTTAATGACCTGACATAGGATAAATTGAAAGATATTTGGTATTTCTGTCTGATCCTCAGAGTCTGAGACCTCTAAGCTGTCATTTTTGACAGAGTTTGTGAGTTTTCAGCTTTGTCAGATGCTCTTCTTAAAATAACAGTTCAAATAACATTTCTCAGCTATGCTGAATGTACAGCCAGGCCCTCAGAGGCCCCTTCGCAGAGAGCACAGTAAACTGTGAAGCAGAAAATATCTGTGCTCTCCATCAATCTGATTCCAGGGAATTTTGCTTCTGAGATATTTGCAGACATGGCACACAGGCAAGCACATGCAATCCCCACATACTCTGCCCCTCAGAAACATTCAGTGTAAATCTCATGGCATGTCCAGAGAATGGTGCCACCACCACCTTGAGGGACAGAGAAGGGCACTGCAAGTGTCCTCAAGGCCCTGAACCTGGGCTGCCCCTCAGAGTGACTCTGGTGCATGGGGGGCCGTACTGAGAGAGGTCAAAATGGCCAAATCCTGCGGCAGTGATGGAAATGTGGGCCAAGGAGGGCAGATAACAACCCTGCAGAGAAGATGAGTTTGTAAAATAGGGATGGCACCAGCCCAATGTCCCATTGTGGGGAAGAGCAGAAGCTGCAGGTGCGCCATGGGACTGTGGCCTCTGTGTCACAGCAGCCTCAGTGTGAGCTCCTGGTGTCCCCAGGGCACAGCTGCTACACAGCCAAAAACCTGTTGAGGACTGTGGAGGTGGGATGGGGTCCTCTGCTCCATCCCCGAGCTGCCAGGGCACGTAGGAGGAGGCTTGCCTGTGTGTGAGTCAGGCTGTGGGCTGAGATGCTGAGATGCTGCTTCTCATCCCCACGAGGTGCAGGACAGGCTTTTCCCAGAGCTGGGTTTATTCTAGGACTGTTGTCCCTAGCACATTCCCCCCCAGCACTTAGGTGGGTGAAATATTTTTTCTCTCTCCTGTTACAACTAAAAGCTGCCCAGCTTTCCTGCAGCCATAGCACCTGCTGAGTGTTCACCCCCAAACCCAGCATTTACCTGGGAACTGCTTCATCCATACAGAGTGGTCTGGCTAGTGTCCAGGTGTATTTGAGCCAGGGCTTTGCCAGTGGAGCAGTCTTGGTCTGCAGTACCCCCTCCATGCTCTGCTGGCCCTTTGGGGGAACCCCGTTCCTGTTTTGGCAGAAGGCAACTGGGAAAGAGACTGTGGTGCCCTCTGCAACTTTACCTGCCTTCAACCCCCCAGAACTTCAACATGGTTGAGGGGAGATTTCTTGCCCTGGGTAGGTTTTCAGATTTAGGCTGTGGATGGCTACAGATTTACATTGTCCTGTAGCCATCCTGGGAGGGGAACACTCCAGGCCTGAGCTGGACCATTGGGAAGCAGCTGGTTGGAGGGATGGACCCAGGGCCAAGCTGAGGTGCCCCAACCTCCCCTCCTGTCCCTTGGCCCAACATTTCTTTCTTGCCCCTTGCTGTGCACAGCCTTCAGCCTCATATTCCCTCATCCTCATGTGTCCCAGAAGCTGAATGAGAGGGGGAGTCCAGGTTTGTGCTCCTGGGAAGTTGGAGTGACAGCCATCCCTGTGGGTGCACAGCTTTGAGGGACCAGGGTGCTTCCAGCTTTGCCACAGCAGCTCTGCCACAGCAGCTCTGTCACAGCAGCTCTGCCACAGCAGCACAGCAGCAGTGCCACAGCAGCTTGCTGCAGGCTCCAAACCCTGGAGCCATTCCCCAACCCCCGCCACATGCAGCAGATTGGGAAGATTTTCCACTGTTTTTCCTCAGTGGAGCTCTCTTTGCAGACCATCAGCTGTCTCCCACTCCAGTGTTGCATAATCTGCTGGCCAGGTTTAAAAAAAGATCCTGTAGCAAAAATGTGCTTCACTCAAGGCTGCCTTGTTTCAGAGGGATTTGGGAGTATAAAATGAGGAAAACTGATTTCTGTCCTGTAGTGTGCTTTAATAAAGTGCTAAGGCTTGATTCCTCTTCCATGAAGTGCATTCCCCCTTGTCCTGTCCTGTCCATCCTCCCATGGATACTGGTCTTCCCTGGAGGCAGAGGACTGGAACCTCTGCTTGTTGCCCCCACTGCACTCTGTGTGTGCACTACTGTGAGCACAGCCATGAGAGTGTGCTGTGTGTCCCTCCCTACATCTCTGGGTCGTATGTCCCTCCTAAAATCTGTGTATTGTGTGTCCCTCCCAACACCTGTGGGTTGTATGTCTCTCCTAAAATACGTGTATTGTGTGTCCCTCCCAACACCTGTGAGCTGTGTGTCTCTCCCAGCACCTCTGTGCTGTGTGTTCCTCCCAACACCTGTGTGCTGCTGTTCCTGGCCAGGTGAACACAGCCATGCACGAGGCCAAGCTGATGGAGGAGTGTGATGAGCTGATGGAGATCATCCGCCAGCGCAAGCAGGTCATCGCCGTCAAGATCAAGGAGACAAAGGTGAGGGGTCCCAGCTCCTGTGTCCCTGGTCACAGGTCTCCTTCTGTGCCACGGGGTGGCTGCTGCAGGGTCTGCCCCTCCTGTCTAGGAGCAGCCCTTGTGCAGCCAGTGACACCGGGACGTGCCAGCCTCGGGCAGAGGGGCTGCAGCAGCATGTGTTGCCTTGCCATGAAGGGTTTGCTTTGAGCGCACCGGTGCATCTCCTTGTCCAAACTGCAGGTGTCCCCTGGTGCTGCCCTCGTGCCACTCCATGTCCAGGTGTCCATCAGTGCTGCTGCCCCAGGGCTCCTCTGCCAAGGACAAAGCATGTGCTGGCTGGAGGAGGAACAGTGTGTTGGTTAGTGTGACAAGTTGGTGCAGAGGCTTGGATCACTCCAGACAGCTTCCTCAGGGCTCTTCACCACTGTGGTTCTAATAGAATAATGTGGAATTAATACTGAAGGGCCATAGTCCAGTGCTGCAGAGAGAGCAGAGGCTGCATGCTCTGCATTGCAGCACAGCTGAAGGGGGGCTGCTTCTCACCCTCATCTTTGTGGGAGTGTTTGGACCTTTCCTCCAGTGGCTCCAGATGTTTCCTGATGGTTTCTATGTGTAGCATCCCACCCCAAAGGGGAAGGGATCCAAGATTCATAGATGCTTATGACTGAAAGGAATGACAAATGGGTCAGGGTCCTGGGGGCACTGTCTGTGCTTCCTGGGGGGACCTTTTTATAGATAAGTTTTGCCTTTCCTGCGGAGTTCTCACTTTCTCTGCAAATCAGTCCTCATGCACAGTCCATTCTTCCAGACATTTCTGGAAATGAGTCAGAGGCTTCAGGGGTCTTTCATGGTCTTGATGCCCCTACAGTCCATGCCACTGCTTCATCTCACTCCTGTGCTGTGTTGTGTTTATCTCCAGGAGCTGCAGCAAGGATGTTTGTCCCAGGACGGTGCTGACCTACCTCCCTGGGGCCCCTTCTCCAGCTCCAACCCTCAGCTGGCTCTGCAGCTGTCCAGCTGTTGGTGTTTGAGACATCAGCTTCACCTTCTGGGCTCTTCACATCCAGCAGCAAGAGGGCTGGAGGGCTGTAGCTCTGAGGGTGCCCAGGGGAGCCTGCATGACCCCATTGCTGTTCTCACTGAGCTTGGGTGTGCACTGGGGTCCCGCCGCAGTACCCGTGGCCAAGCCCCAAATACAGATGCTGCCCAGGCAGTTTGGGAGCAGGTTCCACTGCGTGTGTAGGCAGAAGAGCCACCGGCACGGCTCCAGGACAGCCTGGCAGCAGTGGGAGCTTTGAAATCCTGCTTCTACCCCAAGCATTCCAGGGAACATATTTTATGTAACGGTGCCGTCTGCTGGTCCATCTGTCTGTCTGCTTGCTCTTCCCACCCTCTTCCTTGACTCTTCCAGGCTCTGCTGTCCAGTTCCAGCCATGCTTAGAAGGACCTGGAAGCTCCAAGATGTTGTTTTCCTACAATTGGCAGCTGGGTAGAGGCGAAGGGCACAGATTAGTGCCCAAACCCTCTGCAGAAGCAGTGGAGAAAGGAGTAACCTCTAGAGGCTGTGGCTGGTTTGAAGTGCTCCAGCTGAGGAGCAAGGAATTCTGCTTTCCTGCTGGATTGCCATTTGGTTTTCCATTTGTTCTGCCCTGCTTTGCCTGACAAATGGCCCAGTGGATGTATGGAGCCTGGGAGAAGGGAGGGGGAGAACATGCAGATTCCCTCATACCTTGGTCACCCAGCAGTCAGTTCAGTTCAGTTCAGCAGCTGTGAATGTGATATCTTCCATCAGCTCTGTAAATGCTTCTCCTGCTCCTGAGGTTCCCTTGCCCTGTGCTGAGTGACTGGCAGGAGTTTCATGGCAGCCTGCTCTCCTCGGGCTGGCATGGGGGGACACTGTATTTGCACAGGAGGAGTGGAGAGAGGATGTGTTGCTTTCCAGGGTCCATCACATATGGGACCCTCAGAGCAGGAGCAGGCTGTGCCCTGGGGCTTTCCTACCCCCAGCAAAATTAAACATGGAAAGTGCTTTGCTGTGCTCCCTCCCCAGAGCCATTGAGACATTCCTGTGCCCTTTCACTGCTCCTTGCTCGTCATGATCAGCTGCTGGCTCAGGATGGGGTTCCCTCTGTGCCACTCAAGCTTCTGAGCCCCGGTGTCTCCCTCTGCTCCTCCGACAGGTGATGAAGCTGCGGAAGCTGGCCCAGCAGGTTGCCAACTGCCGGCAGTGCCTGGAGCGCTCCACGGTCCTCATCAACCAGGCCGAGCACATCCTGAAGGAGAACGACCACGCACGGTTCCTGCAGACTGCCCGGAACGTGGCCGAAAGGTGCGCTGGGCTCGGGACTCTGCTGCTGGAGCTGGCCCCTGGTTGTAGGTCCCTGCCCAGAGATGACCCAAGTCCCCTCCAGTCACTTCGCTGAAGATCCCCAGCCATCCCTGCAGCCTCCCACTGTGCTGTCCTCAAATAAACCCCGGGTTCAGGTTCCCATCCCTCACAGGACAGGTGCTGCATGGTAGGTCCTAACAATTCTGTGGACGCAAACCCCCTTCCCTGGGGTAGGAAGGTGGTGGAAATGCCAGTCCAAAGGGAGTTCAGGGGCCAGTCAAAGCTGTAAACCCCAGGGATGGACCCCCCCCACTCTCAGAGAACCTGTCCCCAGGCTAGGCCACCTTCCTGGGTAGGGGCAGTGGTCTGTAGGTGCAAGCTGTTTTCCTGACAGCAGGTGAGGGGCACAGTGAGGCTGTCCCCATCCCTGTGCCTCCCTCATGCACCCTATTGCATACTGATGGTCCCTTCTTTCCTTCCAGGGTCGCCATGGCAACTGCATCCTCGCAAGTCCTGATACCAGATATCAATTTTAATGATGCCTTTGAAAACTTTGCTTTAGATTTTTCCAGAGAGAAGAAGCTGCTGGAGGGGCTGGATTATCTAACAGGTGAGTGCTCAGGTGTGCTCCACTCTGTATCTTCCCCTCAGTCCCCTGCCCTGTGCTCCACCAAGAGCTGGCAGACCTATTTTAGGACTTAACCAGTAACAAGTGCCAGGTCAGCTGTGGCAGAGCAGGGCCTGTGCTGTCCCCAGAACAGTGATGTGTCCCCATCCTCCTGTTTCACCCTGCTGTTCCTGGAGGACCCATGGAAAAGATCAGAAAGCTTAAAAGTTATGGTCTCCATGACCTGGTGGGGGAGGCTGATGTCCATAAGGATGCAAGAGGGATAAGGATTATATGAGGGTCCATAAGGATTACAGGGGAGGAATGAAGAATTAATTAATTATTATACTTCTAAGGCACTCTGTGCTTTAACATTTCCCTTTTCCTGCCCTTTTTCTGGGTCACTTGGTCCTAAATTATGAACCCTTCTGGGTAGGACCTCAGTGGGCCCCTCAGTGCTGCCCTGATGCCCAGCACAGACTGATCGCTGACCTTGGTGGTCTGGGAGCAGCAGCGGCTGCTGGATCAGCCTGTGCTGGAGCACCAGAGGGATGAGAGCTCCGGGGAGGCAAGGACATCCTCACTCACCCAAATCCGATTTTATCATCATGAAGCAGATCAGCTTTCAGTGAAAGATTAGCACAAGCATGTCCAGATCAGTTATGGGATAAAATACTTACTCCACAACGAGTGCAGGGAAATAAGTGGATTTGGAAGTGGGTTTCAGCCTGTTTCAGGGTGGGGGTGTCAGACTTGATGGAGCAGCAGTGAAAACCCTGTGCTCTGACCTCTGGATGCCTTGTTAAACTAAAAAGTTTAGTTCAGTGGGAAACACAATGACAGATTAAATAAGAGAGTTTTTGGTGTTGAGAGACTACTCCTGCCGCAAGCCCATCTCAGTCCTAATATGAGGAGAAAAGCCCTGGGTTTTTAAGGGGGGAAAGCCCAAACTGACCAGAGTCTGTGGTATGTGCCATCCCACAGCCCCGAACCCACCGTCAGTCCGTGAGGAGCTCTGCACAGCCTCCCATGACACCATCACTGTGCACTGGATCTCAGAGGACGAGTTCAGCGTCAGCTCCTACGAGCTCCAGTACACCATCTTCACTGGCCAGGCCAACTTCATCAGTAAGTCACCACACTCCCCTTCAGCAGGGAATCCCATGTTGTGGGCAGCCAGAGGTTGCCCACACAACCTCTGGCTGCTCCATCCCTGGAAGTGTCCATGGCCAGTTTGGAGCAACCTGGGATAGTGGAAGGTGTCCCTGCCCATGGCAGGGGGTGTCACTGGATGAGCTTTAAGGTCCCATCCAGCCCAAACCATTCTGGGATTTTGTAAGGAAAAGGTTCTCAGGTTCATCAGTGATTTTAAAGGCTGGGTATTTGTGGAGGAAACAGCAGCAAAGGATCTACCGAGAGCTAGTGGATCAGAGCAATGGATACCTCCCCGTGTTGTGGGGCCATCCCTGAGGTGCTCTGGTCTGCGCTTGGTGTCATCAGCCCCAGCTTGGTGAAGCATCAGGAACGTTGGAGGCTACTGTCCATCTCACAGCTCCCAAATCCATGGATACCTGGCATTGTACACAGGGCAGTGCTGGCTGCTCCATGGCTGATAACTAAGCTGGTTTATAAACCCTCTGGAACAGCTCTGAGGCATATTTCCAGGTAATTTTTCATGAAAATCACTGCCATACCAAGTTGGTTTTCCACACCACTACAGATTTGTCTCACAGGGATGGGATTTGATTTGAGGACTGAGGACAGAATCACTGATGGTCTGTGGCTTGTGAGAAAGTTTTATTCCTGGTTTTCCTAGCAACACTTGTCACTGTGAGGGTGGCTCAGAGCAGGTGTTTGGGCTGCTGTCAGTCTGTCCCACTAGCTGGAAGGACGTTGGCACCGGCAGCATGGTGTCACGGCCCCGGAAGGCTGGTCAGTGCACTCTGAAATGTGCAGGAAGCTGCCAGAGAAAGCTCCCTGTGACTTTCCAAGCTGGATCCCACCACCACAGCGCCGGCCCAGCCTTTGCCCTTGTTTTGGAAAACAAGATGATGCGTTTCCTTTCCATGGTGGCTGTCAGGTGCCAGTGCTGCCGCAGCCAGACCCGCCCTGTTTGGCTCTCCTCTCCTTCCCAGCTAGAGCACGTTGTCTCTAGCACTTTGTCCTCTGGAAGCCTGGAGAGCTCAGCCACCTCTCTGGCTCTGCTCTTGGATGGCCACCAGCTCCACATCGCCTGCACTTCCAGCTGTGGACAAGATGGGGACTTGCTGGTGTCACCACGTGGTTTTGGTCAGGAGGGATGTCTGAAGGTCCCTGTGCTGGCTCTGTGCAATCTGGACTGGCAGGTTGCTCAGGGCTTGCTCCTTGAGGAAGAAGGACTGTTCAGGGATGGAGCATCCAGTGCTTCCTCACCCTCAGCTATGAGGATTTTGCCCTCTTCCACTCAGGATTTCCCCTGCTGCAGTTTGTGCCCTTGCCCTGGGACGATGCCAGGGAAGGATCTGGCTCTCACCTTTTCCCACATGCCACTTTGGACACACATGGCTTGGAGTCCCATACACCGAGGGACTTGGGAATGAGTCACCTGCCCACCTCTGGGGTCTGGCACAGGCTTTGGGAAAGCGGGAGCTGTGGAGATCATGAGGGTGAGGAACAGTGAGGGCAGTGCTGGAGGGGAGCCTGGAGGGTCACATGTCAGAAGTGTCCTTCTTGGCCAGCCAGCAACCTCCAGGTTGCTCTTTGTAGGAGGAGTGAAGAAAACATCAGTTCAATCCCTGAGAAGAAAATTAATAACTTATTGTCCCTTGCAATAGCACAGTTTGGGTCATGGGACCGTGTGAGCCCTGGCTGAACTCATGTGAAGAGACACTGGAACACTGAGCAGGGGCTGGGAGCCTGACCAGGAGAGGAAATACCTTTCCAAGGTGTGCAGAGTTGGCTTGTGGAACCCATTCCTTTCACGCTTCCATCAAATCCAAGAGTTTGGCAAGAGGCAGACATTTTTGTGGATGATGAATGCTAGAATAAAAGGGATTTTTTTAAGCTTTGGCAAGGGTAGGGGCAAGGAGGTTAGTCTTCAAGGTCAAGCTCTTTGAGGTTGTTTTGCAAAAGAAACCTACTTGGAAGGTCAAGTCCTTCTCCTCTCTTAGCCACCTTGTTGTTCCTGATGGAGCATCCCCAGCTGGTCCTTCCTGCAGGAAGGTGACACTGACCAGGCCGGGCTGGAAGCTGTGCACTCCAACGAGAGCAGCTCTGTGTGCAGCTGCAATCACGATCACATCTGTTTTATTTTCTACTTCACATCACACTCCTCTGTGCCCCTTGGCCATTCCCATGTGTATCCCAAACTAAATTCAGGATGACAAGGACTGCAACCTGCCCTTGTCCTGCGGCTGAGCCAGCCACTGAAGATAAATGAATTGGAAGCCATTGCAAAAGAGGTGTGGAGCATTCCCAGCTCCCGCCTCCCAGCCCTGCACATGTTGAAACCCCCCCCTCCAGTCACCCCAAATTCACCATGCACTCCTCACCTCTCGCCAGATCTAGGAAGCCTCCAGCTAATTTTCCACGCTTCCTTATTCCTTTTGGCTCAAAGCCCTTCCCCTGTGCTGGGATAGCTGCCCTGGTTTCCCCTGAGCCCCAGAGCATCTTTGTCCCCCAGTTCAGCTACTCCGGTGCTCATGCCAGCTGCAGGTGATCCTCATCCCAGTCATGCAGATGGCAGGAACAGCCTGTGGCACCATGTAAGGCTTTTCCCCTTTCCTGGAGCACTGTGTCACCGCACCTGAGGTACAGCACTACATTTCCACACATGCCAGGCCCTGTAGGCTCAGACACTGCAAATCACTGCAGCAGTCAGCTTGGCACCTCCATGGTCTTGGCTTCTTCATTCCTTCCCCTTTCCAGAAAGAGTTCAGCCTGCTGAATGATTTCCAAGCGTTTGGATCCCTTCACTGGGAGCTCATTTTGTTTGAACTACTCTGCAAACCAGTCTATTCAGGGAGCCAAGCATCAGCCTCCCTTAGCCATGGATTATTACTTCCCACCCTGGAGCACTGGGGACGGGGCAGGAGCAAGATTCAGTTGCAAACACATCGATTTGGGTGCAAATGCATCCCTTTGTGCTGCTGGGGCCCTGGAGCAGGAGAGAGGCTGTCCTGCGGGAGCAGAGACATGGCAGAGAGTGATGGTGGGGTGGTGGTGGGAGGGTGGTGACCATCACCCCCTCCCAGGCACCAACAGCTTCCTCTGCCATCTGCGCTGGCTGGAAGCTGCTGCTGGCTGCATTTCCCTTTCTCTGCACCCTTTCCCCGTCACTTCCCATGGCAGCATCCCAAGATGCCAGCGCTGCAGCCCTGGTCCTGCCTTACCAACATTGCCTTTGTGTGATAATGGAAAAGATTCTGTGTTGCTGGGATTTATCATCTCCGGACATTTCCCTGCAGACACTCTGAACTCCCAGGCAGGTGGTAAATCCTTCCGAGGGACACATGAGCATGAGCATGAGCAGCACAGAGGCTTTGTATTCTCTCCTTCCCTGGGAATAAATCTCTGCCCCTCTCTTGCACTGCAGGTCTCTACAACTCCATGGACAGCTGGATGATCGTCCCCAACATCAAGCAGAACCACTACACAGTGCACGGGCTGCAGAGTGGCACCCGCTACATCTTCCTGGTGAAGGCCATCAACCAGGCGGGCAGCCGGAACAGTGAGCCTGCCCGCCTCAAGACCAACAGTAGGTGCCCAGGCACTCAGCTGGCCCTGGCAAGTGGGGGAGGAGAGTTTCCAGGGTACCAGGGTGCCTGGGGTATGGCTGAGTGCTCCCGGGGAGCGGCCAATGGCTGGCAGTGGGATGGAAACACTATGTTGTTAAATTACTGGAGTGCCCATCTCCCTTGGTGCCTCCGTTCCTTCCCTACCTCAGGGATGGTATCCTGATGCCCCATGTGGTGCCAGAGGCTCCCATCAGTGCTCTGTTCCTGTCAGCACCCATCCCTGGGCTCATCATGGTTCATTCTTCTGGTGGCTTTACATCCCTGGGCTTTTGGGGGCCGATGCAAGGAGTCACAGAGCAACTGTGTTCTTGTGTGTGCCTTAGCTTGCTCAGGGTTGTGGTTTGGAAAGCCGTAAGGTTGAAAATGGTGGTGTCTCCATGGTGGTGGATGGGGCTTTGCAGCCACACACAAAGCAGAAGTTTTTTCTTTCCAGTGCCCTGGGGATGCCAAGGAAGGTTAAATGTGTTTAGGGAAAGCTGAGCTCTGAGAGCAGTGGAGCTAGACCTGTCTGTCCTGGCGCAGAGACAGAGCTCCAGGGTTTGTGGCAGGAAACCTTTCTCCATTGAAAGACAGCAAAGACAGCAGAAGCAGTGGCACCCATGGCCTGAAGGGTGACACAGGAGGGACAGTGTGAGATGTTGGGGGAAGAATAAGTTGTCTCTCCAGGCTGCCTGCCCCGTGCCCGTGCCTTCCCAGTGCTTGCATGTCTCTTTGTGCTCCTGGTGAGCTGTCTCTCTCCCAACAGTTGCTTCTGCCTGAGCAAGGCTTTCATGATGATTTATCACCTCTACCTCCTCCTTTTCTTTGTGCGACATTAAACTGCATAAAACAACATTGAGGCAGGGGGCTGAGGGAGCTGCTGAAGAGCAAACTCCAACCCAATCTGCCTGTTCATTAAAAATTTATCCCTCCTGCAGCTTCTGTTTCTCGGTGCTTTCCCAGCTTGGGAAGGCGCTCGCTCTGGGAGTGAGGAATGGGCGGCTTGGGAAGCTGGGAGCAAGGATGGATGGCCGTGGTGGCAGCTCCCGTTGGACAGGGTCTGCTCTCTGTGATTTTAGCTGAGTGCCAGTCACCAGAGCTGCCAGCACATCTCTGAGGGCTGCTGCTTGGGGATAGACTGGGTTCGATCCGAGTCCAGTCAGGGGTTGAGCTCCCCTTGATCCAGGGATGTGTCTGCAGCAGCCTCTTGCATGTTTGAAACCTGGAGCAGCCCCACGTGAGACACTGCACAGGTTATGTGTGATTGTGGGTTTGCATGTGCTAAAGCCCCTTTCCACAAGGACCCATCCCTCACTTCCCACTCATGTGTTGGGCAGGAGAGGCATGTGGCATCGATGGGCACATCCCACTCTGCCACCAGTTTGGTGTTCCTCTGCCATCTGTGTTTGTGGAAACTTCTGAATTCCTGAAAGTTTGATTATTTGATATATTATATATGGTTATAATATATATTGATTTATTTCCTTCTGTGGCCAGCTTCGGGGGACAAGGGCTCCTTTGGGTGTCCAGCGGTGCTGCTGCCCTGTGCTGCAGCCCCAGCCTGCCCCCACTGTCTTTTCCTCCTGGTGGTATTTGGGACCAGGGTTTCTCCTTTTCCGGTGGACAATATCCAGAGGATATCACACCCATGCTTTCCCACTGCTGTAACCTTGGTGGAAGTGTCAGCAGCTCAACACAGAAACAGCATCTCACCATTAACATATTTCACAGCCCGTTCTGTTCCTGAAGGGATGTCTGGAGAGCTCTCTCCATCGCCAGAAGGTCAGTGTCAGGACACATCGATTTCCGCAGCATTAGCACTGTCAGTGCTGGCACTAAATCTGCGTTCCTGAGAAGAGAAGCTTGGGAGAACAGGTTTGGTTTAGTGACAGAGAGACCATCCTCTGCTGAGGCTGGGCCTGAGCAGGACTTATTTAGGAGCAAGTGTCCAAAAGTAGCTGAAAGTGCTGGAATGCAGGGACAGGCCCAGCTCTGGCCATAAATAAAGTGCAGGGAAATGTGTTTTACAGCCCTTGCCTTGGCCACTGCATCCTGGTCTTATTTTCCCTTACAAATCTGGCTTTTCCTGATTTCTGCATATTTTGGCAACACCTTAGTGTGCTACAGGATGGCTCCATCCGCATCCCATGTGAGATGTCAGGAGTGGGTTTGATGCTTGAGCAGTGGGCAGCAAGGTCAAAATTACTGACTGAATCATGTTAGTGCAGGTGTTTTTAAGGGCAGGATGACCCCTGCAGAAGCTTCCCAGCAGGGAATCTGTGAAAATTTAGATGGATTTATGGCTTTCCTATGACTTGATGACTCAGCAGTACAGTGCTGCATCTTTGTTTCTTTCTTTGCCGAAGGTGATGTCTTCAGGGAGGACAGGATGGTGCTGGCAGCCGTGCTCTGTGGGTGTCCTGTGCCCCACAGATGGCATCTTGGATGGCTGGTGGTCATAGGGACACTGCCACTGCAGGCAGAGAGGAGAGACAGAAAGCAGGAGGGGCTGAGTTTGTGTCCCTGTGTCCCTGCAGCTTTCTTTCCTCTCTGGGCAGAACATGGTGGGTGCCTGCAGCATCCTTGGGTGCCGAGTTCATATCCATCCCTCCTTTCTCTCCACACATTTTCAGCCAAACGCAGTCACCAGCTGTCCGCCCTCTCCGCCCTGCCCCGTCCCTGTCCTCCTGCAGCCAGGGGAGTGGGGCACAGAGGAGCTGCTGTGCTGCAGGGCGCACCCCTGCACTGACCCCCGGTGGGCTGGGCTGCTGTCCCAGATTTGGCTGAGTGTTGGATGTCGTCTCCTGCTCCTGGGGATCTCGTTCCAGTTATTTCCATAGCTGTTATGTAAAGGAGCAGGCAGCCTGTCCTCACTGTCCCTCTGGGTGGGTGACAGGAGCGTCCCAAGCCGTCCCAAGCCCCTGCTCACTGTGATGGGTACAGGAGCCATGTGAGGTCCAGGGGAGCAGGGTGGGTGTCTGGGGTCCTGCAGGGTGGGGATGCAGCTCCAGCACACGCCTCCCTCTGCCTGGCTCCATCCCTGCATTCCACTGACCTTGACCGTGTTCCTGGCTGCCTCCCCTTTGCTCCCTCACACCCAGTGCCAGACAGGATTTCTTCTGCTCTGCTCACTCTGGCTCTGCTGGGAAGGGAGGGCTGATCCAGCTGATAAATGCTCCAGGGGTGCAGCCAGCCGTGTCCAGCCCTGAAGGCAGCTGCTTCCCCACAGCTCCCGATCCTCATGCAGGGATGATCAGCAAAAGGCTGTCAGGAATATCCCAGCAAGCTGAATTTGTGGGATAAAGGTAATCTGAGTGACCAGCCCAGGAGCTACATATTAATGATGAGAGGAAACATTAATGATGAGAGGAATCATCAGTGATGAAAGGAATCATTGTAAGCCTTGGCTCTCTGCAGGGCAGGGCTGGAGAACAGTGACTGGGAGGCACAGAGGCTGCTGATGGTGGGGGAGCAGGGAGTGAAGGCTGCAGGCAGAGCCCCCCTTCCTCTGGCAGCTCCCATGCTGGGGGGTTGAGGTTGGGACCATTATGACCTCTGTGAAGTCTATATTTTTTCCCAGTGCCAGAGTGATATTTTGGGAAGGGTAGCAGGTGCCTGGCTGTGCTCTCTGAAATACTCTCTGAGCCTGCCCATCGCACTCACTGCTTGTGCATGCAGCTCAAGCACTTGCTCCAGGACATGGCAGCACGAACAGTGATAAGAGCTGGGCTGCACTTCTTCACACTGACCTTAATAAGGGGTTGCCTTCAGAAAGAGAGCTGTGAGTGTCTCTCTCCTGATGGAGCCAAGTATTTTTATACCTCACTTCCTCAGAACTTGTCTCTTTGCATTACTGCCAGGAAAAGATATGGCAGAAAGATCAGAGCAGCCAGAAGAAGGAGGGGGCAGGTCACTCCCAATTTGCAGCTTTACATTCAGGTTCCTCAACTCAATTATTCAGCAAATTGGGCTCCAAGGAAAACCAGCACGAGCTACCATCGGGTTACAGAGCACAGCACAGATGAGCTCCGCTCTGCAGCTGCAATGGTCGATGATATTGCAGCTCTTTGCAGACGTTCCCAGCTGTCCTGGGGTTCTCCTTGTGTTTCCTGGCTTTCCAGGGTTTCCTGGCCATTCTGGGGGTCCCCAGCCCAGGTTCAGGACCCAATTGCCATGGTGGTGTCATTGTTTCTTCTTGCTGGGACCCTGTCTCTGTAGCCAAAAATGGGAGTGTAAAGGAGGACACAGCTAGTCATACCCCATGCTGGGTACCAAAACATGAGGGTGAAGGCATTGGCAGGACTTGGGGTGTTCTCTGCAGCTGTCATTTGCTTTGTCCTGAAGCAGGTGAATCCCCATGGAAGTGCTCTCCAGTGCCTGTGTGCACTTTACTGCATCTCATGTGAAAACACAGCAGTAAAACCCACCTGAATTCAGTTTGCTTCTTTGTAGCATCTTGGGGTTTTGTTTGCAAATCTAGGGATAGTCTGGGACTTTCAGAGGGAAATCATGAACAAAAAAGGAGGTTGGTTGAAGCTCTGGGACATCACCCAGATCTGGTCTGGTTTTGGGGAAAACGCCCAAGCAAATCACCATTAAATATGCAAAGCTGAGAACACGGGATGTGAAGAAGCCCCATTAGAAGAAATGATGCTAATTTGTGTCATTAGCATCATTCCTGCACCATGATGCTAACAACACAAATCCTAATCCATGTGTCTCCTCCCCACAGGTCAGCCATTCAAGCTGGACCCCAAGATGGCTCACAAGAAGCTGAAGATCTCCAATGACGGGCTGCAGATGGAGAAGGACGAGAGCTCCTTGAAGAAGAGCCACACACCGGAGAGGTTCAGCGGGACAGGCTGCTACGGCGCGGCTGGCAACGTCTTCATCGACAGCGGCTGCCACTACTGGGAGGTGGTGGTGGGATCCTCCACCTGGTAAGGCACCACCTGTGTGAGGGGGGATGCTTTTCCAGTCCGGCCTCTGCCAGAGATGCCCACCCTGTGCCCTTTTACAGCAGGTGGGCTCTGAAAGCACGGGGTGCTGTAGCCATCAGGGCTGGGCTTGGTGCTGTGCTGAGGCTGGAGGGTGCTGAGCACAGCTTCTCCTCTTCTGCAGGTATGCCATCGGCGTGGCTTACAAGTCAGCCCCCAAAAACGAGTGGATTGGGAAGAACTCCTCTTCTTGGGTCTTCTCCCGCTGCAACAACAACTTCGTGGTGCGGCACAACAACAAGGAGATGCTGGTGGAGGTGCACCCGCAGATGAAGCGCCTCGGTGTCCTCCTGGACTACGACAACAACGCGCTCTCCTTCTATGACCCGGCCAACTCCCTCCACCTCCACACCTTCGAAGTCTCCTTCATCCTGCCAGTGTGTCCCACCTTCACCATCTGGAACAAATCCCTGATGATCCTCTCGGGGCTGCCTGCCCCAGATTTCATCGATTACCCTGAGCAGCAGGAGTGTAACTGCCGGCCCCAGGAGTCCCCGTACGTGTCAGGAATGAAAGCCTGTCACTAGGCTGCCCAGGTCTGCCCATGCCCCGTGGCAGCACTGGCCATGCCGGTGGGTGCAGGTGGCCAGCGCTGCCCACTGGCAGCCATGCCAGAGAGCCACTGTGATGCCCGAGCAGTCAAGCACCATCCACACCCAGCTCCATCTTACTTTAATGAAAAAAGTGGAAGAACCTCGAACCACAGCTGGAAATCAACTGCTGTTGGTGAGCTCCAGGGTGCGCAGGAGTGGCTGGAGCAGCTCTGGCGGTTGCTCCCATCTCTCCCCAACAAGATTGTCACCCGGATGGTTCTGTCTTCCCTTGTGGAGCTGGAGAGGCCAGGGCGGGTTTCAGGGTGACCTGAGGTGCCATGGTGGTCAGGGAATGCCTCGTGTGTACCATGAGGTGCAGGTTGGGACAGGAGAGATGGGCTCTGGAGCCCACTGGCAGCTGGTGTAGGGACCCAGAGCACTGAGCAGCACTTTCCAGGGAGGACACATTCCATGTGTCTGGGGTAGCTTCCCTGGTGGGGTGGATACGGCTTGGAGCCCTCGGGCTCGGTGACACTGGCAGTGGTGGTGTAGTGGATGGTGGTCCTGTGGAGGAGGGTGCTGGTCTGTGGGAGTGCAGAGGGCACTGAGGGTGTTCCCGGTGGCCGTCCGTGCTGCAGATGGCATGCTCCTGATAATTTTCGGGGTCCTGCAGTGTAGAGCCACAGACCCCCAGCCCACCATCTCCTTCTTTGAGAGCTTCCCAGTAACCGGGGAGGCCTGCATCCTTGAGAAGCTTTGGCTCCTGGCACAGAGGTTTGGCAGCTGCTCCTTCCCAACCAGGGTCTGGCCAGTAGTGCCCTGCTCCACATAGGTCTCCATTAGTGTCCTGTCTGGTGTCCCAGCAGCAGAAACTCATCTTCCTACTCTGAGCCCACAGTAGAGTCCTGCTCAAAGACTACCTCTATGCTCTATGACCCAAAATCTCAATTTATGGCACTGAATCTTGACTTCTGGTTTGTTCTCCACCCTGCCAGGGGATTGGACTGGGTGCTGGATCCCTTCCAGCCCAAACTATTCCATGATTCTGTGGTGGTGTGAGTGTGGAGCCATCCTGTTTACTCCGTGGCAGAGGACTGAGTGTCCCAGAGGCTTAGAGACCCTGGCTACTGGGAACTCTTTGGCTGTCTCCAGTATTCCCAGTAACCACAAGCATCAAGTCCCCTGGCCAAGCTCCAGTCTCCAGAATTTTTAAGAGGCCAGGAGGAGCTGGGCTGGCACACAATCCCTGTTGCCACCATGGGGGTCTGTGGCACAGTTTGGGGCCAGTGGGCATGTGAGTGGCTGGGACATTGTGGGGGCAAGAATTTCAGGCATTATGGTAGCCCAAGGCAGCTGGTGCTTGGCCTTTGCTCTGTGACATTTGAAACCCCTTCTCCTCCTCTAGATGTGGTGCCTCAGTGGGACTGGAGACCACTGAGCTGAGACCACCCAGCTCTGCCAGCCTCTCCCCGTGGAGCTTGCTGAGAGGGAACTATCCCTGCTTGTTGAACCTGATTTCCTTCTAAAACAGGGTAACCCACCTGATTGATCCAGGGAAACCATGAGATGGAATCTTTTTGGACTTTAGCAGGCTTTAGCAGTCTCTCACAGGATCCTTCTGGACTAAATGTCCAGCCCACAGCTGGACAAACACATCACGGGGTGGCTGAGCAGCTGGCTCGTAGGTCAGGCACAAAGGGTGACATCAGGCTGGCACTAGTCACTTGTGGGGTTTTGAAGGGCTCCATCCTCAGCCCTGTGCTCTTCAACATCTTCATTAACAACCTGGATGCAGGACTGGAAGGGACACTAAGTCAGTCTGCTGGCTGCACTAAGCTGGGAGGAGCTGTCAACTCTCTCAAGGGCAGAGTGGCCCTGCAGAGTGACCCAGACAAATTAGACAGATGGGGAATCACCAACCATGTGAAGTTTAACAAGGGAAGGTGGTAGATTCTTTGGCTGGGATGGGAAACCCTGATTGTGTGTATGAACTGGGGAATAAGAGGCTGCAGAGCAGCTGGGGAAGGGCCCTGGGGTACCTGGTCCATGGCCAGTTGGATCTCAGTCAGCCAGGAGGGAAATCCCTGTTCTGGGGGCATCAGGCCAGCTGGGCCAGGGAGGGGATTGTCATGCTCTGCTCTGGGCTGAGGCAGTCTCACCTTGAGGCCTGAGGGCAGTTTTGCACACCACAATATTACAAAGGCATGAAGCTATTAGAGAATGAACAAAGAAGGGCTGTGAGGATGGAGAAGGGTCTGGAGGGGTCTTGTGAGGAGTGGCTGAGGTCACTTGGTTTGTTCAGCTGGAGAAGAAGAGAGGGGAGGCCTCTTTGTCATCTTCAACTCCTCCCAAGGGGGAGTGGAAGGGCAGGTACCCATCTCTTCATTCTTGTGACCAGTGACAGGACTGAAGGAAATGGCTGGAGCTGAGTCGAGGGAGGGTTAGGTTGGATGACAGGAAAAGGTTTTTCTCTCAGGGGGTGATCTGGCACTGCTCAGGCTCCCCAGGAAATGGTCATGGCCCTAAGGCATTCAGAGGTCAAGGGGCATTTGAACAGTGCTCCCAAACACGGGGTGGGATTGTTGGGGTGTCCTGTGCAGGGCCAGGAGTTCAGCTCAATGATTCTGATGGGCCCCTTCCAACTCAGCCTAGCCTGTGATTCCAAAGCCCAGGCTCTGGGAGTGAGTGGCTTGCTTGGACAGGGCTCTTGGGGCTCACCCCATGGAGGCTGTGCCAGAGACAGGTTGAATTCATCTGGAGCCAGTTCAGAATTCATCTGGTGCCCCCTCCCAGTGACCTGGCCAAGGGGATGTATGTTGGTGAGTCTGGTGGTGACAGTTTTGCCCAGGAGGAGTGTTCTCAGCATGCCATCTCTCTGTGTGTCTGGGCTGTGGTTTTTGGAAAAGGGAGGTGGGCAGCACTTCGGGGAAGGATCTGCTGCCGGCCCTACCAAGCTGAGAGGAGTTTCCCTCTGATCCAGGCTGCTTCCCATGGTGCCTGGCAGGGCATAGGGGATACACCCCTTCTTCTGCCTCCTCCTGAGCAGAGGAGCAGCTCCATTTGCTCCTCCCAGCCTGGCAGGTAGGAGCTCAGGGAGGGTGCAGCAGGGCACGCCTGCCATCTCCACAGCCTGGCTCATGGCCCCATTTCACTTTGGGAGGTTACATCACCCTTTTAAGTTGGATGTTTTTCATGGGAAGGTCTCATGGAAATCCGTGCCAGTCCCATGGGGCTGCTGATCCTGTGTCACCCCAGAGGGATCCAGGTGCTGGAGGGGGATGTTGGCCCTGGCAATGCCGAGGATGGCGCTGGCACTGCTGGGATGGGCTCAGGGAGCATTCAGCATCCTCAGCTCACAGACCATGGGCCCTTAACGTGACATTTGCATCTGATGAAATTGCACTAACTGTGGGACCCCTGGCCCCCACACATGTCTCATACCCAGTCAGACGGGGGCTGGGGGAGCTCCACACCCCAAGCAGGGGCTGGGGGCCTTTCCCAGTCACCCACATTTTCCTCCTGTGGTACTGAAAGCAGAGGCCACCCAATTGTCACCATGATTTGGGGAGCAGCAGCCCCATCCCTGAGCCCTACTTAAGACATGGAGGGGGGCTCAGAGAGCTGCTGCTCCTGGTGACACCAGTGTTCAAGTTCGGGATGTGTGGACTCCTGGCTCCCCTCAGCCTCCCCTTCCACATGTAACATTCCTGCTTCCATTTTACTTGGGGGGAGGGCTGTTCTTCCTGTTGTATTTTTCCCTTTTTGTTGGTTTTTTTGCAACTTCTTTGTTAACATGTGTATATATATATACATATATATATATATATATATATAATATAATATAATATAATATAATATAATATATATACGTTACTGGGTATGTCTGTGTGTGAGGGAGCCCGTAAGGTGAGGACAGCCCTGGGATTTTCTTGCTGGCCATCACAGCGTTCCCCAAACCTGGCAAAACATGGCTGTGCATCCACAAGAGCAGAGGGGATTTGTGGTACCACCCAGCAGCAGCTTTCCTTGTGCTGGGCTCAGCCCAGCCTGGAGAGCCTGTGGGGTGGCCAGGCACAGGGGGTGCTAAAGCTCCATCCAAAACCATCTGTACACATAAATATCGAGCAGCCTGCTGCCAGCCCCTGGGTGATGTCCCATTATCCAGGACACTGGGTATGCCAGCCTGCCCTTTCCCCAGTCCTGGGTGGCCACAGGGATTCTGGACATCTCTGAGTGCCAGCCATGTCCTGGTGCTCTCGCCCCACCACTGCCTTGGAGCGGGTGGGATGGAGCTGGTGGTGGGGCTGAGCACTGGCCATGGCAGCCCCCTGCACAGAGCCCCTGTTGTGCACAGGGATTAGCAGGGAGCAGCTCAGGGGCTCCCCTTTCCCAGCCCCAGCCCTGGGGGCACATCCCTGGGGTCTCCCACGGGCCCCACGAGGCAGGACTGGGCCCAGGGAGTGGGCACAGCCCTTGCAGGAATGGTGCCACTGGGCAGAAGCTGCTGGAAAAGGGGCATTGGGAGGAGCCTCAGGTGGGGGAGCACAGGCACACAAACCTGTAGAAGACAGCCCATTTTTGGAGCACAAGTGCCTAAAATATTTATTAAGTGGAAAACATATGGTGCAAACCAACACTGTGGAATTAAATATTTTTTGCTTTATGCCTTTGCTCCAGGCTTTTCCTGTTAAACTGCCAGCACATGGAACCTGCCTGGAGGATAATTGCTGCTCCTGCTAGGACCAAACCTGTGGCGTTTGCACTGGTCAGAGATCTGCCCTTGCTGTGGGTTGTCAGTGACACACAGCAGTGATGAGTTGGGTTTGGTGCTGGTGCTCCTTCTTCTGCCACAAAGACCCCACTGCCCCGAGCCCCACACCGAGGAGTGGGGAGCTGCAGTGCCCAGGGCTCACAGCCTCCATTTCCAGACATTTTATTCCCTGGTCCAGAGACTGGCAGGGTAGCCCCAGACCACCGCAGCTTGCCAGGGGTTGTCCCAGCCCCATCCCCGTCATCTGTCCCATCACTCTGCTCCAGCCTGGTTTGCTGCATGTCCTGGGGCAAGTGTGTGGGGTCTGGCAGAGATCTGCAGGGGGTCCTGAGTTCTGGCCCCTTGTCAAATAGATCCCAGCACAGGTGCCAAAAGCCAGAGGTGCCCCAACCCTGGTGAGCAACCCCCATGGCAGGAGAGGCCCGGAGTGCCACCCAGCCTGCCCAGAGCCCAGTGAGCACCCAGCGAGCAGCAAGGACACAACAGGAGCAAAAATCTGGCTATTCCCAGATATAAGGGGACACAGATCCTCTCCTGTCACCATGGCACAGTCGTCCCTGGGAGAGGACCTGCTCCCCTCTCCATGGGATTGACACAGCGTGGGAACTTTCTTTTCTTTTAAACTGAAAAATAAAACCTTCCAAAGGAGAATCATTCCCTGAATGGCCACAAATGGGCACTTGAACGGCAGAGCCTCGGCGTGGAGAGGTGAGGCACTGCTCGGCTCTGCTGTCGGCCCACCGCGAAACTGCCATGAGAACAGCACTGTGCAGCCCATCAGTCTCGAGTGAGCCTCCGGACCTGCGGGGGTTAATCTGGGTCGGCTTACCCCGGCTGTCACAACAGCTCCACAGCACGGACCGTCTGCTCAGTGCATCCAGAGCTTCCAGAAAGGCAGGAATTCTCTGCAGGGATGTGTCTGACACGCTGCTCCCCCGTGCTGCTGGCAGGGTTCCTGCCTCGGTGGCTTGGGCTGGGAGTGGGCGCTCCCAGGATGGATGTTAGCCCAGTGCCTGGAGAGCTGGCGGGGCTGGGAGGTGCTGGGAAGGGCACACCTTGGCAAAGCAGGGTCCCGGGGGTGCCGGGACTCACACTCGCCCCATCCCTCCTCCCTCCACCCCGATGGAATGAGAGGAAGCTCCGGAGATTGCTCCATTGGCCGTAGAACGACCGTGTTAAGTGGGGAAATGAGTCCTGGGAGTGGAGGATGCGTTTTCCTTGAGGCTTTCCATAGGTGCACTTCATTATCCCTTAAACTCATGGGTTTCGTTAACCTGAAACCCATCTCCAGGACAAACCACAGCCCAAGGCAAGGCCCAAAGGGATGAGGAGCACTGGGACAGCAAAGCCGGGAGCTCGTGCCTGCTGGGGCTGCTCAGGCTGGCTCGGCTCAGAGCCCACTTGGTGCCAGCCTGAGGAACGGGCATGACTGGGGGCTGCTGGGCAGGGGAAGAGCAGATGGCAAAGGATCAGCCTGTACTGAGATGGTGCCAGGGAAGAAATGTGGCAGTGTCACCTCTGTGTCCTCTGGCTGTGGCCAAAACTCCCTGAGAGCCATCCCCACCGTGAGACTGGTCCCACGTTCCCTCCTGCCAGTGCCAAACAATGCTCCAGCCCTCACGAGTGCTGGGGATGGCCCAGGGCTCTCTGTCACAGCTCCTGGAAACCAGGGGAAGCTCGTTAAAGGATGTTATCCCTGGTCACCTCTTTTCCAGCCAGTGCCAGCATGAGCCCAGGAAGGAGCTCTTCCCTTTCTCTTCCTGCTTTATCTGGTGCCTTTCCCTGTCAACCTCGGGTTTCTAGGAAACGGCATCCCTCGTTGTGAAAGCCAATTTAAAACCATCACTCACATGGCAGTTTGTTTCATGGAAAGGAAAAGGCTGCTCTGAAATGATGGAATGAGCTTTGCTGCTGCTTTCCAGGAATGTACTTTAAACACAAGAGGTTTCAGTACCACAAATACTGAAAATCAAACCAGAAGTGCATTCCACAAGTCAATCAGGAGGGGAAAAAACAGCATGTGGTGTGGGCTTGGGAAGGCTAATGGCAGGTTTTGGGGACTGAGGGGAAGGTTGGTGTTGGGTTTTTACTTTTAATTTCTTCTGTAGTTCATGAAATAGGAAATTTTAAAAATCCCCCCCTTGAGAAAGCTTAAAAACACACTGCCTGGGAGCCCTGGGGCTTCCCCCCTGCTCTGGGAAGCTGCAAAGTGAAGAGATAAGAGAAATTCCTGGGTTTGTATAGCAAGTGACATCAAGATGCCTCATCTGTCCTGTCTGCAGCAGGAATGGCTTGCACTGGGTTGGGATAATCCTCACCAGGAATCCATTGCTACAGCTCCCCCATCCAGGAATGAAAATCCCTTTAACTGGTGATTTCACTCCAGGCTGGGAAAAAAAAAAAAAAAAATAGTTAAATAAATGGACAGAAAAGAATGACACCCTGACCTGCTCATAGACTGCACAGGGCAAACGAGTTAGAGTCTGAGCTGCCCCAAATTAATCCTTAGTGGAACTTGAGACTTTAAATACTCATCTGAATAACCACCCCCTAAAACTGAGTGTTCTTGATCATTAGACTGAGCATTGCTTAATATTCTTGGTCTGGCTATGGAGTGGACAACACCTGGAATGAGACCAGAAGCCTTTATTGAATAATTCTGGGGTTTAAGACATGTGAAAGGGAAGGAGAGAGGCAGGAGGGAGGTGGTGAGGACATCAGTGCTTGTGTCTCAGACTAAAAATGGCTGCAAGGGGAGCCTCAGGAATTCTCCTGAGCTGCAGGAACCCATTTTGAATTGCAGGAAGTGTCCTGACCAACCTGGGGCAGGCAGCTCGAGACTCCAGCCCTTCATCAGCCCTTGCAAATCCCACCTGGCCCCTCTCCTGAGAACATCCCATCCAGACTCACCACTGCATCCTCCAAGCTTCGGAGGCAGGCAGGAGCAGCACAGGGACTGTTAATGGAATTGGGTCCAGTTCTCCATGGCAACGAGCAAGAACTGGGTCAGTGCAGGATGCAAGGAGCCAAGCACTCCCGGGAGTTTTAAAAGTAAACACTAGCCAGAAAATAAGGCACGAGGAGCCAGGGTGGGGGGGCAAGGGCACCCTGAGACCCCCAGAGCTGAAGCAGAGCCCCCATCACCACATGTCGCAGAAAGCAGAAGGATCCCAGTCCTGCCCAGGGAGGGGGGGCACAGGAAGGCTCCTGTGGGTACTTCTGCACAAGATAGTGGATCCAGGGCTGCACAGAGCAGGGGCTGCCTGGTCCCCGAGGCACACACAGCCCTCCACAGCTACAGTGAGCAACTGAGCCTCAAAAATTCCCTCAGCCACAGCCACCCTGTCCCCTATGCCCCACTGCTTTGAGCCAAGTGCCTTCTCTCCACATGGCCCTTGCTCTCCTGCCTCCCTGGCTCTAATTTGTGCCTGTTTATTTACACAGGCAAGCAGGCTGACATCCGTCACTGGGATTCTCTGTGCAGAGGCTGTCTGTATGAAAATCCTCATTACAGCTCCTCGCTGACAGGAGCTGTGCTGGGCTTGCTGCCTTTGATCAGGCAGCTGCTGGGATGGAGCCTGGCTCTGTGTGATGCAGCCGCTGTCTTTGCTCTGCGCTCAGCAGTGCCTGGCAGAGACTGCAGTGTGCCCCTGCTAGTGCACAGGTGCCTCTGCCACCACAGCCCACCAGAAATCACCTGAGTGATGGGGCTAGGGCTGGGCTGTCGGGGCAGTAGCGATGGGGGAAGTGGTTTGAGTGGGCTGCAGGGCAGAGCAGGAAGAACTGGATGGAACTGGATAATTTTTAAGGTCCCTTCCAACCCAAACCATTCCATGGTTCGAGGAAATTAAACACCAGAACAATGAGAAAATTACCTGCAGAGTCTTCTCAAGGCCCATTAGAGCCACAAATTCGGCTGTCGTGGTTACTGATGGTTGCAAGGAACCATCACCACCTTCAGCTGGATTGATGATTTAATTGATACCTGGGCTCTGAGCTTTCATGTACCAAAATATATGTCCATCATTTGGCAAACCTTTGCCCTTCATTTTTCATTAAAATCCATCTGTTCTGTTCCCAGTGTGTCACCCTGATGTGAATAACTTCTCTTGAATGGTGTCTTCATTTGTAAAATGGGCTTTTTAATCCTGCTCCACCTGATAATGAATTAAATACTCTCTTAACATTCACACAGCACCTGGAGGATGGAGAGAAGTGCTGCTGATGACAAAATTACACTGTTATTTTATTTCACTCACTGCACAAATACACAGCAGCACCCTCTGGGCCCATTGAGCACCTTCATCCTTGTGCCACAATGGAGCCTGAGCCCTGTCCCCTGCACAGCCACACCCGGCCCCAGCTACAGCCTCAGGCATTTCCCAACCCAGTCCCCACCACGGGGGCCCAAGGTGGCCAGCATGGAGATGGCCGAAGCGTGGCGCATGGCCTGGGAAGGTGGGCAAGGGGGGAAGTGGCCAGGTGGGGATGCTCCCTCTGTGTCACTGCTCCCTCTGTGTCACTGCCACCCTCCCTGCCAAGGGCAGGCAGCACTGGAGCAGCTTGGGGCTGGTTAATGGCACGGGAGCCCTTTTATCCCTGATGGCATGGGGTACATCAGGTGTCACATACAGAACACCTGTGTTCTCAAGGCTCCTCAGCCAGGTGGGATTTTCCCCTGGATTGATCAAGGTAACCAATCCTACCACATATGGTTCCATGGGAGCTGGGATCTACCCCCTGTGCCCTCTGCACAGCCCTTCCCGTGTGTCTGGGCCCCTGCACTGTGTTTAACCTGGATTTCCCCTCAATCCTCTTAGAGAATCAGAGAATCTCCTGAGTTGGAAGGAATCCATCAGGATCAAGTCCAGTTCCTGGCCTTGCACAAACCCCCCAACAATGCCACCCTGGGCATCCGTGGCAGCGCTGTCCAAAGGCTCCCAGAGCTCTGTCAGCCTCAGGGCCATGCCCATTCCCTGGGGAGCCTGGGCAGTGCCAGCACCCTCTGGGGAAGAACCTTTCCTGATATCCAGCCTGACCCTCCCTGGCCCAGCATGAACCATTCCCTCAGGTGGAGACAGGCTCAGCAGGAGGCAGGTGGGAGGGAAGCACTTCCTGGACCTCCTGTCCAGAAATCCCCCTGCTCCACTCCCAGCTCCAGGCCAGTGCTGCTGGGTGATGCCTCAGCAGAACCCAAGAGATGCCCAATTATCCATGGACCCAAGTGACCGGAAACCAGGGTAGTGGAGGAATTTGTAATTAAATTGCCATTAGATGGGTAACAGATTGTCTGGCAGCTGACAGTGAGTGAAAATGCTCCATTCTGTCATGTTTTATCAGCATGAAAACCATTTGCAAGTGCTCTAATTACATTCCTAATTGCCAATGTGATTAGGGACCTGCAGCTGTTCATTAAGCGTGTGTCACCCTCAGCCAGCAATCTGGAAGAGAGAATATTTAATTAATTGAATAGCACATTGGATGAGGAGATGGCCGGACCTGAAAGCTGGGAGCCTTGTGCTGAACAGAGCTGGTGGGCAGCAGCCTCCTCCTTCCAGCTCTGGGCCCGGTGTCACACAGCCTCTGTTGGGAACCTAATAATATAAAAATGCAGGAGCTCTCCTGCCCTGATGTCCAGCCAAATTTATATCTTCTTGGCCGGTCATGCTTCTCATCAGTGGAACAGTGTGATCCACATGGCTGCCCACCCACCAGGGCTCAGCCCCAGAGAGGGACAAGACCTTCAAGGTGCCCCTTTCCCTGACACTCCATCCCTCTTGGCCACTCTTCCCAGCCCTCCCTTGTTCCCAGCCTTCTCTTTGTCTTGTACTTTTTCCTTCCTCAAACACACCGACAGCTCACGTGGGGTTTCCTGTTGGAACAGGATGCCCAGAGCAGCTGTGGCTGCCCCATCCCTGGAAGTGTTCAGGGCCAGGTTGGATGGAGCTTGAAGCAACCTGGGATAATGGAAGTTGTCCCTGTCCATGGCCAAGGGTTGGAACCAGATGTTTTTTAAGGTCCCTTCCAACCCAAACCATTCCATGATTCCATTTGCTATGGTTCTACTTCCAGCTCTCCCTGCTTGCCCGAGGAGCCACACAGAGAGAGGCAAAAACACAAGTGCATCCAGATCAGCTCATTTCTTCAAATTTAACATACTCCAGTGCCTTAAAATATTCCTGGTCACAACAGGGAGAGTCTTAGGAGGCTTCACCTTAATCCCTGTTTAATTTCCACTTAAGAAAATATCACTGTGGATGTTTAATAAGAATTAATTCTGGGTTTTGCACAGTTACTTTCAATTAAATAGCCCCAAGTGCTCCATGACTCTTCAAACAGACATTAAAGCACATCGAATCCTGCTCCCCAACCATTAACTCCAGTGCTTCTGTCTCTGCAGCCTGGAGCTGTCAGTCCTGCACTCACTCCAGTGCTGAGGGATGATGTGGGGCTGCAGCTCCAGGCTGGCTCTATCCTGCCATGGGCCCATTTGGGATGATGCCAGGTCCCTCTCAGCCTGGACATCATTTTATGACAAACACTGGAGCTTTCTCTGAAGGGTGGGGGCTGCCTGTAGTCACAGTCAGGCTGTGAAATAATTCATGTGAGGGAGAGCAGAGCCTGGTATTGGGTCAAGGTGCTTGGAGGAAGGGACACCCAGAGAATGTCCCAGCCCCTCTGCCCACTCTCTGAGCTCCCCACAAGTGTGCAAACCTTTCTCTGGCCCTGCTGCCCCAGGCCTGGGAAGTTGCCTTTATAAAAATTGGGAAGTAAATTAAAAAAATAGGGAGTCCACTAGAGAGCAAATTATTCCTCCTTTCATCTTCTTGCATACTTTTTTTTTTCCTGCTGCCTAAGTGCAGTGCTTTGCACTTGTCATTATTGAATTTTCTATCTTTGATTTTGGGCTATTTTTTCAGCATGAGGAGATTATCCTTAATTCCAAGCCTGCTTCCCTCCCTGCAAGCCTGCAGCACACAGGAACATGGAATCTTTTAGATTGAAAAAGTGCTCTGAGACCATCAATCCCAACCGTGCTCCCAACACTGCCAAGCCCACCACTGTCCATGTCCCCAGGTGCCACATCCACAGGACCCATCCCCAGGCAGTACCTCTCCCCTCTGCTGGGAAATTACTCTGTTTCACTTTCAGACACTTTTGGGGTGCAAGTGCTGACAGTGACGCTGGTCCCTGCCCAAACTGTTCCATTCAGCAGCTGCAGCCCCAAATCCCAGAAAACTGCCCCCATCAACCCCCATCCATCTCTACCAAAGGTACTCATGGAAATTTGGGCGCTCCAAGGAACCACCTCTCTGAGCTGCGGCACTTCACTGGGTGAGTGGCAGCAGGAGCATGTGACAGGAGAGGAAGGAAGCTACAGCCTGATCAGGATGAAAACAAATTTTCTATCCACTGGTGAAAATGGGTTCAATAAATATCTGCCCCACCACAGTCATTTCCCACAACAAAGGCCTTCCTTCTCTCCCACTGCCCCCTCTCCGTGCTGGGATGATGTGCGTGCCGAGAGCCACAGCTCTGAAACCTTGGCTGCAGAAGAAAAACACCTCCTAAAGTCACCTTTCCTGCTCATCCTGTCCCCCCTCCCCCCAAGTAAATCCTAGGAGCTTGATCTGTGGAGCTCAATGGAGCTCACTGCAGCCCTGCAGGATGGAGTGAGGCATGGGAATCAGACAAAAACACCAGTGGAGAGGGAGATGAGAATACACAGTGTGGATTTGGCTGTCTTACCTTGGATGTTTTCTTTGGGAGAACCCTGGGCTTGAGCACCAGGCTCTGGAGCCAGGGAGCCCTTGCTCTGACAAATCACTTCCAGGACACAGGGCAAGGAAAGGCAAATGGTCATTCAGGTGTTCAGACCATCCTCGATCCTATTGCCCCATGGGATGAGCTCTTCTCCATTGCTTCTTGCATCCTCCCCGCTTCCTGCTCCAAATTCCTCTCTCTCTCCTCTCCATCACCTCTTGTATCCTCCCTTGCTTCCTGCTCCCAGTCCTTCTCCCTGCTCCCAGTTCTCCTTCCTCCTTTCCATCCCCTCTTGTACCCTGGCTCGGTCCCTGCTCCCTGTCCCTCTCCCTGTTCTCGGCTGCTCTCTCTGTCCCTGTGCCTCTCAGTCCCTCCTACCAGTTCTCAAACCCTCACTCACTCCCTGGTCCTGGTCCTCTCCTTACTCCCCATGGCTCGAGCATCCTTTACCCAGGAGTTGCCCCTCAGCTCTATCTCCCTCTCCATTCCCCTTTCCTCACAGCCCCTGCCCCTTGCCACGTCCCAAACTCAGGAGGAACCCGAGGCGTGGTGTGTGTCAGCCACTACCTGGGCACGTGTGTGCCAATTTCGCACCTCACGGCAGGCACAGGGGCTCTGCAGAGCCGATTCCCAGGAGCCAGGACGCCACCGCCAGCCTGCTCCTCCTCCGTGACTCCAGGAAAAGCCCGGCTCTCATTAGCGTGGATTGCATCGTCCCCGCCCGTGGGTCACTGGAGTCAGACGGTGAATTCATCACAAGCAAAGGGATGAACGAGGCAGTCTGGAGCCTCCGGCTCTGCTCAGTCCCATCCTCTGCAGGGCTGGGACCCAATTAGAGCTGAGTGCCGCAGGCTTCCGTCCACCAGCACACACTAAATGACTGCTCCTGTTCACATTAGAGCGCCTGGAGAGACACTGGGCAACAATTACTCCCTCTAATTAATGGCCAGATTAAAACAGGGCTCAGTTCTACCCAGTAATTTGAAAATGAGAGACTCCATAACCATCCCCAGCACATGAGAGCATCATCCTTATAAGGACCTTTTAAATTAAGATCTTTGAGCTACTGTTACACAGAGGCCATGAATTACTGTCTGTGTTTAAAACAGACACATTATTTATTGAACCCATGGAATTAAGCCTTCCTAGTCTGCTGGAGACCTCGAGCAGATGATTCGAAGCCTGGTGCTGGCAGCCCTGGCCATGCAGCTTGCTGGGGCCAGGCACGGCCAGGCTAATTCACAGCTCCAGGTTGTGCAGCATGACACAACATTAACCAGCCCAACTTCAGGAAATCCAGATTTATATTGTTTTAATTAGACTGGTCTCTTTAATCCCCAAGTGCACGCAGGAACAATGGTACACGGTGGCACAGAGGGGGTGTTACCTCTCCCTCAGCCAGACCCACTTTGCAGGTTGCCATTAAGATTCACACCCACAATGACAGCATCAAGCACATGCCTCATTCCTCCCAAGTCATCAGCGAGATCTTTGGAATGATTTTGAGAAGATAAACCTGAGGCTGTTAGAGAAAAGACCTTGAACTGAACACGTCAGAGGCTCTGCAGCATGTTTGGTATGCAGCATCCATGCTGGGGAGGGAATGTTCCTGTGCTGGAAAATGAGTCCAGAAGAGGAACGAGGCATTTGGAATATGTGATCAGCCATTGTGTCCCTCGAAGCAGGGAAGATGGGCACAGCCCTGTGCCATGGAGTGAGGGACAGGAGGGCTCTGAGGTAGCGAGAGCTGGACGTGTGTCCAATACATCCACAGCATCGGGGCTGGGAATGCAAATGAAATTTTGTGGAAGAAAATGGATGATGGTAAAATAGTTCAGCACAGAACTGGGCCGGTAAATAGAACAGGACTACACAAATGGAGGAGCCAGGGAAATGTCCTCTTTGTGTTGTTTTCCTTCCCCATTTCCAAACCCTCTATGAGGTTGCAGCATGCTGTGCTGGCTGCCAGGGAAGAAATATGATTTAAACAGAGAAAAACTACCACAGTCGGGTTTTTTTGGGGGGGGAAAAGTAGTGCACATTCCCACCTTTAGCTCAGCATCAAATGTGGTGCTTAAATCCCCTCCATCACCAAAGGTGCTTGACCTAAGCTTGACCTAAGTAGTGGTGTGACATGGGAGCAATGGTGACAGGGAGGGGAGGCATCCCTGTGCCATTCCCACAGCATCCCCCAGCACAGGGAGGCATGAGCCACATGGTGCACAACACAGGGAAAAAAAACAGGGTGTTGGTGACACAGAGGAGCCATGGAGAGGGTGAGCAGGAGCAGCTGCCTTTTTTCCTGCACAACATCCCAAGCTTAGTGCCTCTGGCTCGGTATCTGCCATCACTGCAGGATGCTGTTACATTACTTCCAAAGCTGCTTTTGTTGACCCAAGTCTTGAAAATTAAGCAGAAACTGCTACCTGGACAAAAAAAATCAAATCTCCCTCCAGTCCCCAAACAGAGTCTTGGGTAGTGGCTCCTTGCCCTGTGAGGCTCTGGTGGCAGGGACAGCAGGGAGGGAGAGCCCAGCCCAGCCCCAGAGCCAACGCTGTGCAGTAAATCACAGCACAACAACCCCGAGTGGCCCGTGGATCATTTATCATCCTGCATGCACAGGAAGGCAGCAAGGAGATGATAAAAGTCTGTTCAGATTAATGGCTTGAGGAATTAGAGAGGAAGGAAATTGCATCAGCACTGGAATTCCTCAGCCCTGTGCTGGAAAACACCTCCCTGATGGTGCTAATTGCATGAGCCACACAATCACACCTCTGCCGTGTAACCCTTTAGTCTGGACGCTGTGTAACTCTTTAGTACAGATACATTCATACTGCACAAAGGTTTTCCTTTCTTCCCTAACTCCTAGCACAGGTACTTTCCATCACCACCAACCTTAGGACATATCAAGGTTTTGGGCCAGTCTCCTTCCCTATTCCCCAGGCTGCTGATGCTGTGTCCTGATCCCAGAAACATCTTCAAGAAAATTAAAAATAAAAAGTAAGAGTTTTTTGGGTTTTTTTTACAAAACCTGATGAAAAGCTGAAATAAAATTAATACACCTAAGGCAAAAAGATAATAGTTGAAACCAGAATTCCCCCTTTCTCCCTTTTTTCCCCTGCGTGTGTACCCATATACACATATTTAGAGAACTTCAAACAATTTCCATTCCATTTCAGCTGATCTTTTAACTCATTTCCAAGCACTTTGTAAAATGAAAAGACATGGGAGCTCCTCCTCCTGGAAATGCCAAGACCCAGTTTCTGCATCAATCATTTCAAACCATTTATCCACTCATCAGTTTTTTGGACCAAGGAGTCACTGAAGCTGCACATGCATCTGCAGGCAGCTGGATTTTAAATTAAAAAAATTAGGCAAAGCTTAATCCAGGGCTTCCAGGGGCTCTGCCTGTGAAGAGATGGCTGAGATGTGGCTGAGATGAGGAGAAGGGCTGGGCTGGGGTGATGAGCTCCAGTGGGGTGACAGGCTTCCCTTCTCCTGCATCCTTCCCAGCCCTGATGAACCAGCCCTGGGGTCTCCAGCAGGTCTGGCTGTGACACACCTCTCACTTAATCCCTTTGGATAGAGAGGGAGTTTACCCCTTCAGCCCCAGCTCACAGCCCCCTGCACCCTGCTGCTGCTGCTCAAGTGTTTATTTCAGCCTACTGGGAACAAAAAAAAAGGAATACAAAAGTAGAATAGAAGGTTTATTTACTTGCAGAAAAGGCAGCGCTGGAGCTGAGTTCTGGCCATAAGCACAAGAAATATAAATAGCACAGAGAGAGAAAGGAAATTCAGGAGTTGTTTTGGGAAGCATGGCTTGGATGGATTTAACAGCTCTGGCTCCTTCTGATGGCATTGTGCTGGGACATCAGATTAAACCAAAAAAGCACAACTTCTGCCCAGGAATCATCAGGAGACAGCTTTTGCATACAAGCCATGGCAGTAACTTCCCTCAGTAAAATCCATGGGTAGTGATGAAGTTCTGGGACATTCACTCCATATTTCCATCTTTTATGGCAACAGTTGCTATTAAATAAAAATTTTCTCTCTTGTATTGCCAGGCTGGTGACAGCCCCGGCTGCCACCGCAGGCATGAACACATCCATGGATTTCCAAACCCCCGTGTGTGAAACTGGACTGAAATGGGAGCCCTCTGGTGCTGCTGGCCTGGAGCAAAGGTTTGTGCTGGTCAGGGGGCTGTGCTTGGGCACAGCTCTCCTGAGCTCCTGTGTCTGCCTGGTGCTGGCTGGGAGCTCCAGGCAAGGGGGGTCAGGGATGAAGTGAAAGGGATGTGGTGGGGACAGGGATCCCTTGGCATGGAGTCTTGGCAGAAAAAAAACACATTTTAACATTGTGTTGGCCTTAAATGAGTTTTCACCTTTCCACATACCTTCCAAAGGTTTAGATCTAGATTACTTGACTGACCAGCTCATCCCCATGGAACTGCAAGAGACTGGGTGGCTGCTGCTGACACATGGGGACAAGATTATTATTGATTTTCCAATGAAAACCCAACAATACAGCCAGAGCCAAACAACCTCCTAACCCCTCATCATGTGGGTTCTTGACATGTGTTTTCTACATTTCAACATTTTCTCCCCTCAGTACAGAAAGGGCTCTCAGACTCTGCAGCTGGCACAGCTAACCCCTCCACCCCCACAAACACACACCAGATCAGGGCAAAGTATTTCTTTTTCAGCCCAGTATTAAAGCAAGAAAACAAATAAAACCACTCTGTATTTCTCCAAAATAGGAGTATTACCATTTTCTTATTGAACTGTTTCATTGGGATGGGGTTTGTTTCATTTTATTCTGAAAAAAAAAAAAACAAACCCACATTGCATTTAAGAACATCAATTTGGAAAGAGAAATAGGCTTGTTTTCCTTTTAAAAAAATAACAAAATTAAACACTTCAGCAGAGTTGTTTTCCAGCAATAGGCCACCCAGTTCCTCTCCCAAGCAGGAGAATTCTGCCTTTGCTAGGCCCTGCTCCAGCAGCTTCTGCCTTGTTTAAATTACAGTCAGAACCAATTACCACTGCCACCAGCCCAGACTTCCCTCAGCTGCATTTTTTGTCTGACAGGGTAAAATCCTATTCATGCAGTATTTTGCAATAATTTTCTCTCTGAAAACAATTTTCCCCTGACTCCTAGAGACCTGATTTGAAGATTAATTTTCCTCTCACCAGTTTTTCTCCTTTCATTTCTTTTTTCTTTTTTTTTTCCTTTTTTTTTTTATTTTCTTTAACTGCTGGGAAAAAGATAAAAGTTTTCTTTTCCTGATTTATCTGATTTCTCAGCAGTGCCAACCCCAGCCTTTCCCTTGCTGCCCCAGGGCTGCAGGCACAGAGAGGAGGCAGAGGAGGGATTGCAAAGGGGGTTATTCAAGAGGAGGGGGCACTTTCCCACCCATGAAGGGGATCTGATGGCTGATGGGATGCAGGGCAGGAGCAGCACAGCTGCCCCGACCCCTCCTACAGGCTGAGCCTTCCAGACCCTTCCAGCCATTTGAGCCATGCTCAGACAAGCACAGCTCAACTCTCAGCCCTGGCAATGCTGCTGCATACATGAGGAAAGAGGCTTATGGAAGTGCTCCATTAACAATTCCAATCTGCACTTGAGGCTTTTGCCCTTTCTATAAAAACCTGCCCATATTTTCTGAGCCCGTCATGGTGACAGAACAGCAGCTGCCAGAAGTGAGTTCCTGTGCTCCACACTCTCCTGTCCATGCCTAAATCCCTAGAGGAAGCTAGAGACATGCTCCTGCTGTCCCAGCAAGATGGAGACTAGCCCAGGAGGCTTTTCCCAGGAACAACTTCCCATGAGGTTCTGCTCCTCACCCCCAGTGAGGCAGTGCCTGGATGGGGCTGGGCATGAGCCCTCCCCTCCACTGGGCTCCACAGCACCAGGCTCAGTGCCCTCAGCTCCAGGGAGAAAAGGAGAATGGGACAAACTGAGCACGGGGAATGCCACCAAGAAGACCTCCCTGATTTCCATTCACCCTCATTCCTCACCTGGCTCTGCCTCCTTCCTTTTGCTCTGCTCTGAGTTAGTCCAAGAGCCTCTTCCTTGTTGGTTTTCCCTTCTACCAATGAAGGTGGCTGCCATGCCTCCACTCAGCTGTAACCTTGGAAATAACAGTTATTTACCTTCCTAAACTTATGTTGTTTGCCCAGTTACCGAGCTCACCGAACCTCTGCTAAAAGAGAGCAGAGGAGCAGCCAAGTCCACCCACTGCCAGCCAAGGGGGATGAGACCTTTTGTCTCTAGAGAAGCATCCAGGGGATTGTGAGCAGCAGTAGCAGCCCCCCATCCTCCACCTGAGATCACCCTGAGCCCAGGCAGGAGACCTGTCCACACCTGGTGCAGCCTGGGGACGCCTCTGCCTTTCCTGGAGGAGAAGCAAAAGTCACCCAGGAGTCATACCCACTGACTGTGCCCGTGCCACTGCACCCAGCATGGAAAAAGCCAATTCCAGAGACAGAGCCTCTCCTGCTCCAGTCAATGCCACACAGGAGGGACCAGCCAGAAGGGAGGGACCCCAGTACACCCCAATCCCCTGGGTTGTTCCGAACCGCTGGCTCGGGCACTGCACTTTATCCAGGGGGAGTTTATTTGCTCCAATCGCTTTTTGGGTCACCTCAACAATACTAATGGCAACACTCCTGTTTTCAAGCTTTTCTGCTAAGCTGAAGCACTTTCCCTCTCCTCTTGAGTCATTTAAAGGCAGTTAATGAAGAGTAGAAGCCCTTACCAGGTTTTTTTCCCCACTATCATGTATAATAAATGCGGGTTTGATTAAATTTTTACATGCTGCTTAATGCATCAAACAGGAATTTGCTATTCCCCTGGCAGCATGACAGAAACCCCTCCTCAACACAGCACTCATTCCCTAGACTGATCTGCAGTGTCACTTCCCTGGGAAGAAAAGCTGGCAGTGACAGTTTCCTGGGGGATGCCGAGACAACAGCTGCTCCAAGGTTTTCAATCAGCATGCCTTCATTTCACAACTCCAATGCAAACATGTTTATGGTAAATAACCCATCTCAGATGGAGAGAACCAGGTAACTCTCCCATCTGTGCAAACAAACATTTGCTCCTAGCAGAAACTTGGATTTTTGCTCATTCAGAGCCCTGTATAACTGAGAAAACCCAAGGATCTGCTTAAACCAGCCTTAGCCAAACTCAAGGCTCATTAAATAACATCTCAGCTTTGGCTGGGAAACTATTTTAGGGAATGTGGGTGTTTTTCCAAAGGCTATGTGTGTTCTGCAATATCTCCAGGGTATTTATAACAGGCTACTGGGCATCCCAGGAAAATCCCTCAGGCATCTCAGCACCCCCACCCATGGCAGGGGGGCTGGAACTAGATGGTCTTTAAGGTTCCTTCCAAACTTTATCAGGCCACCTGTAACTCCTTCTCAATTCCCATCAAATGAGCAAGAGGAGCCCCTGGGAGCTGCTGCTCCTGGAGCCTGGCAGTGTCTGAGACCAGCAATAGCCGGGCAGGGAGGGAGGGTCAGGTCAGGAGCACAAGGAAGAGACACAGTCTCTTTCCAGAAGGCATCAGCTGTTTCTTGAGGCACCAGACCACTCTCTCAGGGTTTTCTCCTCCTCTGTGCAGCACTCAGGTTCTCTGGTTTTGGCTGGCAGAGGTTTGCTGGTGAATAGCTGGTGAGTGCAGGAGGGTTTTCCATATATGTAAGGACTTTCCAGGCGTCACTCAGAGTTCTCAAGGGGCTGGTCAATCTCCTGCAGCCCCTGAGCATGTCGACTTTCCTGAGATAAACAGCCTGACTTAGCTCCTCACCTCAGGCAGGAAGTAAAGCCTCCATCAGGTTCATGCTTCCGAGGGAAGCCCAGCCAGCCACACTCTGCTTTCCTCTGTCAGCAGCTTCTGAGCATCCAGCCTTCTGCTCTGGCACCCTCAGCAGGACCCAAGTGCAGCTTTCACCCTGCACATTAAAGCTTCTGGGTCCATCCTGCTGCCATCCCCCCTTCCTGGTGCTGGCACTGGGAGCAGGATGGATGGACAGCCCACCCCAGGCTGTGGTGCTCCTGCTGATTTTTTCACCACCTCACGCTCTGGAGAGCACCATTTCACTGATGCTGAGGCAGCCATGAGCACCTCTCAGGTCTCATTAACTTACCTGGAATTTATCCATGGAACCAGCCTGTGAGGACAAGCCTTTTTGGAGAGGGCAGCTTGGGAAAAGAGTGGGAAGTGGGAAAGAGCCCCAGAGTGACTCTGGTATGTGTAGCCAGAGGCTCCCTCCTACCCAGTCCAGCCTCACTACTGGAGCCATTCCCTGCACTCAGCTTTTCTCACGTTTTACCCCATTATTCCTGCAGGCACCATTCCAGACAGGACTTCTCACCTTGTGCCACAGAAGCTATGAGGTGCCAAGAAGGAGTTTCTTGCACCTTTCCACCATCACTGGCCAAACTGTGCCTGGGAAATAGTGATCCCAGAATTCTCAGGCTTGGCCAGGTGGGCTGGGCTCCTCCAGGAGAGGCAGGAGCTGCACCAGCCCTAGTCCAGGTGCCTTCAGGGTGAGGAGGAATGTCCTTCACTACTCCACGTTCTGTGGTTCACCATCAGGCTGCCTTTGAAGCTTGCTAAGCTGGAAAAATACATTAAGGCGGTGATAGAAAACAGCTCCTGGTCACAGGGTAATGGAGAGCAGCTCCAGCCACAGTTCTTCCCATGGGACAGGAGTGCCCAAAAGGAGGGTCTGGTTCCCCAGGACTCAGAGAACCCATGCTGTCCTTGCTGCCAGGGATTCCTGCAGGAGGAAGCTGAGCTGTGGGCAGTGCAGTGGGCAGGGCTGGGGGCTCCAGCACAGGTCAAATCCACACAAAGTTCCACAGGGGTGGGACAGTCTCTGGAGCTCTCACTCTAGACTCAGCAGTTTTCCCAGGTCCTGCAGCAGCAGCTGGGGAGTTGGGTTGTGAGAGATACTGCAGGGACTGATGCCACCAGCCCAAGCTGCTGACTCCGCACAAGGAGCATCGCAGGTGTGCAGAAACCAGGGAAAGGCACAGCAGCACCACGAGATGTGGGAGCAGAGCTGAGGAGCTGCCAAGGCAGGTGGGACACTCCAGCCCCTTCCCAGCCAATCTGCATCCTCATGCCTCCCCAAAGCCCTGCTCTTCATGAGGAGCTTTCTCTCAGAGCCCCTTCTGAAAAGCCTAGAGTTCTCCAGCACTGGAAAGGGAAGGATCTGATCCCAGTCACATTTTGAAATTATTTTGATTTCCCCAGAGAGGCTGCAGATGCAGTTCTGAAGGGAGAACAGTTAATGCTCAGTTTAGCTCCACATGACCTAATTTGCCTCCACTGATTCAACAGGGGGGAAGCAAGGGAAGAGAAATCCTTCCACATGAACCTTGAGAGCCAATACATTCCCGGTGCAGAGGGAAGGGAAGTGTCCGCAGTGGCATCGGTGCAGGCAGAGGATGCCCAGTGGCCACGAGCTGGGGACAAAAGCTGGCAATCTCTCCAGGATGCCTCCAAAGCTGGGCTCCAGTTCCAGTCTTCCAATAAGGCCATGGCTAATGTGCATCTCCCTTAGGTGCTCTGCTGGGGAGGTTTCTGTGGGGAGCGTCTGCAGCTGACCTGCTCCATCCCCCTGTGCATTACTGTGCCAGTCCTGTGCCGACATGAATCACTCCTTTTTCTAACCCACAATGTGCCTTAAAGGAGATGGAGTGATTTAGGAAGGGATCAAAAGAAAGTTTTCTGTGCTGCACCCCAAGCCCATGAAGAGGCCGAGGTGAGTTGAACCCTGCCTCCAGTTTGACACAATTTTCTCCTCACAGCCAGCAGTGCAAGGACTTGGGGAGTGGTGTCACCAAAGGAGCTGGCCCTGGGAACACCTGGGAACTGCAGGAGGGTCTCGTGCAGGTGACCTCAGGGTCTCCATCCTGGGGGAGCATGTGCTGCTGTTCCCATAGCCCCTGCAGCCCAGGGCAGCTCCTCTTACGTATTTCAGAAGTCATGCATTTACTGGGGGGATTTTCTGTCTGGGGACCACGTTTGCTAACTCAGTGCCCAGATGCCATCACTGCCCACAGTGTTTTGTCCCCTTTGGTTTGGGGCATCTTCATGCATTGTTTGCCCTCTGGAAGAGAAATCCCTGTGTGATGCTGTCCCTTGGTGCCACCTTCCCATTACTGGAGCAAAGGCTCCTCCTGATCAAGTGTGTGATGTGGTCTGGGTACCACTGGCCTCTGGGTCCAGCCCAAGGCTGCCATCAAAGGGAACACTGCTTAATTCCCCATCCCCAGCTGCTCCTGGTGCTTCCATACCCCTGCATCTCCATTTCTGCTTCCCAGTGTTCCTAATGGTTGTGCTACCAACCTCCTCCATTCCCCTGCTCCTCTTCCCACGTGTACACAGATCACGTGTATATTTCTGATTAAAGGAAGTGCACCTCTGCAGCCAGAGATTCCACTGCCCATTCCCTTCCAAAGGCCCCTTTCCAGCAGACTGTTACTCCAACACGCAATATGCAATTTTTTTTTATTTAAAAAAACAAGGACAAATGTTTGCTGATAAACATTTCAGGGCAGTGTGCCAACAAGCAGATCCTCCTATTCCTCCCAGAACTGTAAAGCACCAGCCTGCTGCCAGCCACAGGGATCAGAATGTTTTTCTTTTCATACATAAAAATGTCTCAGTAATGAATGCCTGTGTCAGTGGCCAGCACTGAGGCAGCTCTGCCATATGCTGATGCACACTGGGACCTCGTGGCATGGGGAATATTTAATACTCACCAGACACAGGGAATATTGTTCCCTCTCTGCATAAGTGTTGGCTGAAAATGTAGGGAAGTACGTGAGCCCCACGGTGTGGCCCCTGCCCCGCGTCCATCTGCTCCAATGGCACATTGTCCCCAGGAGGGTGAAGGGCACCCAGCTCCCTCGTTGCCCTGGCCCTGACTGCAGTGCTGGGGCACCACTAAATTAGGGACAACTATGGTTGCCAATGGCAGAAAAACAGGTGAAGTGACAGGAGTGACAGTCCTGCGCTGTGAAGGCCGTGTGGCAAGTGCTGGTGCTTCCTGGTTTTGCTCTTCAGTGTAGGGTTGTGAGGGGATGGGTTACATCTTCTGCTGGAACTAGAAACAGGTGACAAGCTTGTCCCCAGAAGAAGTCACAGATCCGTGCTGGTCTCAACAAGAGACCCAAAGTAACTCCCCGGTGTACGTTCAGAAAGTGCCTTGAAATATTTTTAGAATATTGAGAAGTGGTTATAACAGTCAGAAACTTCAGTTCTGTGAGGACCCATTTCCATTTTCAGAGCCAATCTGCCGAGAAGCCGTTCTTCTGAAGCCTGTTCTGATCTTTTGTTTCCTGCAAGATAGATAGAGCTGTGTGTGACAACAGGGAGCTCTGGAGATGCTCCACGAGAACAGGAAGTTCAGAGCAACCCCGCACACCCTGCTGGGAGCTGGCCCCAGAGGGCACTGGACAGAGCCAAGAGGGACGGCCCCAAACACCTGGAATTTAAGATGTGTGGATGTGGCACTTGGGGACATGGGTTAGCAGTGGCCTTGGCAGTGCTGGGGGACAGTTGTACTTGATGAACTTGGAGGGAGGAGGGATTTTCCATGATTCTATGAAATATGTCCCACCATGCCACACCAACATGAGTGCTTCTTGCCCCACCTGGAATGTGGCTGAGCTCAGCTCAGTGACTCGCATCCCCACCTTGGGCTGGAGTAGCTCCACACCTGGCTTTACAGGGATCCTAAACAACCAAAACAGGGATGCAGCCCTGCATGTTCCCAGCTCCAATGGGAACAGCCTTGTCACAATGTTGTGATCTCTGTTCTACAACAAACCTCACCTCCACATCTCAGCTGTGAAATACCAGTTTAAAAACAGTCCCATTGGACAGGAAAAACCAAGATGTTATGAGGAAAACACTAAAGTATTTATCAAAAATCACAGCCCACTGCAGCAACCTGATGTAAATCCAGGCAGGAGCCCATAACTGTGGCTGTGACATTTAAGGAACAGTGTGGATCACACACCCTACCCAAGGTTTGGATCCTGGCTGTTATTGCTGCATAAATGCCCTAATTGCTGCCATTTAAATTACACTCATGAAGAAGGGAGGTCCATCAGTCACTGGTCCCCCATTACAACAACGAAGAGCATCACAAACAAATCATTAACAGGCATGAAAATGGCAGGTAATTAATTTAGTATGAGCATAAACACTGTCATATGACTTTATTACCAGCCTGACCTTCAGGAGAGGATATCAATAGTCTTAATTCAACAACATCTTCCGAGTTAATCATTTCCAGGAGGCAGGAGGTGGGTTTTAAGTGATAAAGGCTAAAATGGAAAACCATCAGGGCTGTCAAAGCAACATGCAGGAATCTCATCTCTCTCAGGACATTCCATCCCACCCGGGGACACCCCATGTGGGACACACAGGCTGAGGCAGTTCACACACTGCCCAGGAGCTGAGCTCACAATTTGTCACCTGACCTAAAACCTGGCACAGCCAGAGTTATTCCTTCCTCAGCTACCATGAGATGCTGTCCCAGAAAATTACATCCTGCTCTTTGGGCCACAGCAATTCAGACTCCCCTGGGTAACATCTGGTGGGAGAGAACAGAGATTTTACTTTCATAACCTGGAATCTACTTTTCCTGAAGAGGTGGCCACATCCCATGGGTGGAGAGGTATCATGGAGCTGGGGGTCCAGAGCCCTGGTTCAGCACTGGTGAGTATCCAGGGAGCACAGGCATAGCCTGGAGAGCTGGAGCTGCTTCTCCCAGGTGGGAAATAATCCCACCCTAAAGGCAAAATTGCCCCTATTTTGTTAATTAAGTGGGCACCAGGGAGAAAAAAAAAAAAAAAAAAGAGGCAAAACAAAGGCAGATAAAGCCCAACCACATGGAACAGAGGGAACATAGAGCCCTTTCAGGGAATGGGGGCACCTTCTCTCTGCAGACAAGGTGTTTGGGCACACACCCGAGGCAGCATGAAGAACACACAACAGCGTGAAGAAATGGATAATTACTTCCCCTGCATGGGGAGACACAGACTAATGAGAAGGAGGACAAAGAGCCTTTTATTTAGTTTTTGGCTGTGTGCTAACACTGCTGAGTGCTTTCCCTGTGCCTCCCTGTTGCTTGCAGAGCCATCCCGGGTTCCTGGGGCAGCATCTGCCTCCACGTGTCCCAGATGGAGCTGGGACACACTGTGGCCACAGGTGCCTGGCCTCAGGTAGTGAGGTGACTCCAGCACAAGGCTGTGCTTAGGACGGGAGTCTGCCTCGTGGGGAGCAGCTGCTTCTGCACCCCATCCCTCAGGGCAGCACCATACCTGTCCAGGCAAAGCTTTAGAGCTCCCCAACCTCCCCAGCAGACAGCACCTCATTCCAGCCCACAAGGACCGGGGAAGGAGTTCTGCTGGCAGCATCAGGCACCCCCGCAGGCATTGCCACACACCCCAGGCTGTCTTCTGAGGGTCCTGAGTGATGCCAGACAAGCTCCAGACCACAGCTTCGGTCCTTGTGAGTGATGGGGCCCAGTCCCAGCGCTGAGGTGCTCACCAGCCCCCCATCCAAGCATGTTCCACCTAATCAAGAACACCTGGGCAGGGTGCTGAGCTCCTCTGCCCGGCCCTGCAGGGGGATAGCAGCTGGGCTCTGCAAGGCGCTGCCCACTGCCCACAGAGGTGCCCGGGGGCTCCAGCCCTGCAGCTGGCACATCACAGAGCTGTTCCCGGCATGTACAGGAGCCTTGGGATGTGGACTCACTCGCAGGTCCAGGGTGTGCTCACCCCTGTGTCTGTGTAACAAATGCAGTGCTCACCCTGTCCCATTCTCAGACAAATGGACCGTGATAACGATGAGCATCAACTTGTGAGTGAGCATGAGAGGCAGTGAGGAAAAAATAAAAGCAGTTTGCATCAGGAGCACCAAAACCCATCCCTGTGAGGCCCTGAGCCTGCATAAATCACCTGGTGACTGAAAGAGCTGTCATTGGGGCTGACTGGAACGCAGCCCAGGAGCAGTTATCCCCTGCTCAGGTATCAATTACCATTGCTAATTCTGAAACGGACACCAGCTGATGCTAACAGGGGACAGGGAATTAAAATGTCACAAGTTAAAACATCAAGTGCCTCTGGATGTTTTCACCAGGAATGCTGAGTTTGAAATGGCCAGAAGTGCTGGGACGTAAATGTCATAACTGCTGCAAGATAAAAGGAGAAAGCAAAACCATCAACTTTTGTCTCGGGTGGATCTGCTTGTAAAAGGAAATAGAGGCGTTTCCACCCCACATCCCACCCGTCCTCCCACCCCACCCTCACCACCAGCGATGGAATGACACTGCTGGGCTGCTGCGGACACATGTGACTCCTCAGTAAAGCTCCCTCAGGGAAGGAGCACGGCTTCAGCTGGAGTCCAGGCTGGTCTCATCTGTACTTCTGGGGAAGGAGATGACTAATGGGGTCAGGGATCATCTGGCTGCTATTTTTAGGTATTTACTGAATTCAGACTTCAGTTGCACGGCAGAGCCCCCGGCTCCCTGCACTGCTTCCCGCCGGGATGTCTGAGTGGGATGAGATGCCAGAAAAGTGCCAGACCTGCTGATTCATTGATTTACCGACAAAAGAAATCACAGCTCCGCACATTCCCTGCCATCGCTTTCCTCCCTCTCCAGCCTTGGCTGCTCCATTCCCACCGGGGCTGCTGCACAGCTCTGGGCTCGGCGGGAGCATTTCTGCCCCTGCTCCCCTCACTGTGGGACAGGTTCTGGGGCTGCCTGGGCACTGAGTGGGCAGAGGCTGCACCTGCACCCAGCATTTTGGCATCTGGTGGTTGTGTCTTCAGGCGGGAAGAAGGGTCCTGAGCAGTGAGAAGTTTGAGGTGGATCGAGTTCTTCCTCCAAAAAGAGCTTTTTATCCCAAAAGTGAAATGTGACCTGAAGAGAAACTGGAACAAGTGGCTTTTGAAGGTGTGGGAGGCTCAAAACAGCTGAATGCATCAGAGCAGAGATGAGAGGGGATCATAAATAAACCTGCACCCACAGCAGGTCCTCTCCTCCATGTCTGCTTCCCACCAGCTCTGGACTTTCAGGAGTTACCACAGCCCTTCAGAGCCCCACCATCTGCCCAGGAGGAGCGGGAGCCTGAGCCAGAGGCAGGAGGAGAGAACCAGAGTGAGGTCCAGGATTTTAGCAGGAGGGGGAGAGCAACTGGAAAAGGACAGGCCAACGGAGACCAGCACCCAACTCCAAAGCTCTTGGCCATCAGTAACACTGGCAGCATGTCAGGCTATGAGAAATATTTTCCTTCCCACTGCTGGGCCAAATCCCCTCCCAGGCAGTGCTGCTCAGCAGCTCGAGAGCGATTGCACAGTGACACCCAAAGGAGAGGTTCCCAAGCTGTCCCCATCACACCGTGCCAGTGCTGGGATGGAGCTGACAACAGGGACATCATCACAGAGGAGCTCTTCAGAGCCACCCAGGGGTGAGTACAGAGTCAAATGCTCCCTTCCGTGGCCTGCATTGGTGCTGGATGTGCACATGTGAAATAACTAATTTCTGTTATAGAAATATGTATTGCCATACCAAAAAGTGACACTATTTATTTTCATGTACTGACACCACCCCCCTACCCTGGGCCCTATAAATATTTATATGAAGCCAGGGAAAAATATGTAGGTGATGTAGTATGCCTTTGAGGTAGAGTTTGCATATAAAGCAGCCCCTATTACTGCTGCACCACACACAGCTGCAATTCAGCCATTCACGGCCACATCAGACATTAAAAGTTTGGATTAGGAAAGGACACAGTGTGAAGCCCAAAATGCAAAGCCACATTTTGGCAGAGAGATGCTTTGCTCTAAGCCCCCCCAAGTCTGTGAGTGTGTCCATGACTGTTCCCCGCGCTGCTGTGAGTCCAGCTGGGGCAGAGTGGGTGAGTGCTGATGGACAGAGGTCCTCTGGGATGATCCACAGGTCCCCTCTCCTGCCTCACGTGCTCTTCATTTCACAGCACTTGCTGGGATGTTTTCACACTTGGAGGATCTTGTGGTGCCTGCTCCGAGACTCTCCGAACCACAGTGCCACTCTCTCCCTCCCCTGCATCCCCTACCCCCTGCAGCGGCTGGAGAGGGATCCCACAGGGACTAGCCATGGGCAGCACTGCACAAGCTCGTCTCCAGTACTGGGGTACTTTACTTGGGAGTATGAGGAAATGCCTCTCTCATGGAGGAAGTCCCCAAGAGACAATCCCTCATACCCATGTTTGTGCTGTTCTGCAGCGCGGGACTCCAGGGCTCACCACAGAGCAAGCACAGCACAGGCTGTCAGGGTGTGGAAGGAAATATGGAGGGAGTAAACTCAAAAAATACATGAAACCTGTGAAATCCACATCACTTCCTCACTGAAGTGCAGTGTTTCATCCTGACATTCCCTCCCCAGGAGGGACATGGGGCCAGGAGTCTGTCCATACACCTGGGGCATCAGGGGGATTCAGCATCTTGGCTTGAAGGAGCTGAGGTTTGTAGGGAACAAAAACCAATTTGGTGCACAACAGTGACTCAGTGGGTGTAATAACGTGGTCATACAACAAGGGAGATGTTAATTGCTGATCTGCTCTCAAAATTCTTCCCTGTGAGGGAGATGAGGCCCTGGCATAGGGTGCCCAGAGAAGCTGTGGCTGCTCCTGGATCCCTGGAAGTGTCCAAGGCCAGTTTGGATGGGACTTGGAGCAGCCTGGGACAGTGGAAGGTGTCCCTGCACATGGCAGGGAGGTGGAATGAGGTGGCCTTTAATGTTCCTTCCAACCCAAACCTTTCCATGATTCATCCTGCTAATGCAGGCTCTGCTCTACCTAGCAGCAATTCACATACCTGGAACCAAAACATCACTGGGGTTGAAGGAGTTACAAGCCAGTGAGTCTGTGTTTGTTCCTGGAAAATGGCTTTAAATTGTGATTAAAAATAGGCTAATGGAGCACAGATGGGATGACATGGATTCTGTGATGGAAAACGTGTCAGTGTCTCCAAAACATCCCTGCTCCTGCTCCCAGCAGGAGGTGTGGATGGTTGGGGTAGCCAGAGGCCTGCAGGACTACAGTCAGGTAAGAGCCAGGGGAACGGTGCCTGTATGGAAAAAATTACTTGAACAGAAAACTGAGGGACTTATATTCAGTTTTTCACCATGGATCTCACCGTGGTGCTAATGTGCTAATGTTTTCCACAGCAATCTGGAAAGGACGAAGGGCTGAGCAGTGCAGCCCAGTGCACAGATGACACAGAGGGAAGTTAATTGAACCCAGAAAGTCCATTGCACCTCCAAACAGCCAAGCCAGGCAGCTGGAGGAGCAGTTTGTAGCTGAACATTCTCTTCAATGAACAAGTTATTCTGCACCTGCATTTCAGGAGTGCAAAGCCCAGCCCCTGGAGTGCACAGTGGGGACTGCCAGGGTGGGAGGGAGTGAATTTGGAGGGAAAAGGAGCTGCTATAATGATTAGGACTGTGTGTGAGCCAAAAACAGGGGATGTTGTAGCACATTTTGGTAGCAAATGGCATCAGTGACCAGCCTGGATTGTGGGACACCCTTGGGGTATTGGCTGTGCCAATTAATTTTTAGCAGGAGGACAGGGACTGGGAGGTGGTGGGAGCTGGATCCATGGGCCTGGTTGGGGATATTTCACTCTCCTCGGATGAAGTTCTGAAAAACCTGTGTGTAGCTTGGGAAATAAAGTGAATTGTGTGGGAGAAAATCTTGATCTCAGGTGCTGTTCCCTGTCCTGCCTCAGTGTCCTGGGCCACGGAGTCACATCTGAGCAGCCCCATGGCCCCAGCAGCCTGTGTGCCCACGCTGGATCTCCTTGGCACCATTGCACAGCATGGCTGGAGGAGACACAGGGAAATCAGGGGGGCTGCAGGAGCTGTCAGGCTCTGGAGCAGGAAAGGGACTTCCCAGAGGCACCCCAAAGGGTGGCCTGGGAGGCACAGGCACACAGGATCCAAGGCAGTGGGCTCTGAGGCTGCGGAGAGGGGCGCAGCGTGGGATGGAGGTGTTTACCCACAGCTCGGGCACAGAACTCTGCCCCACAGCAGAGCCTGGGAAGACAAATCAAATGGGGGGGAGCAAACGGGGGCAGGACCTCGTCCTGGGGCATGTGGCCGCGGTGGGGATCCTGCGTGGTGCCCAGCAGTGTCCAGTGCTGTCTCTCGTAGATTCCACCAAAACCGCTCCAACCCGTCCCTTATTTTCTTTTTTTTTCTCTCATCAAGAGCTGCTTAGAAGCATCCACGGTGCAAATCTTGGCAGAGAGCACCCTCCAGTGGGCACTGGGAGGCCAGTAGGGCCCCGCGCTGGGCACGGGGGGGTTCCAGCATCCGTGCAGCAGGAGTGAGCCCCTGGTGAGGGGTGGTGAGGCAGCTGGAGCAGCTCCCATCAGAAGCTGCCCATGAGGAGCCACGCTTGGCTCCCCTGCACGGCTGTGGGCTCCAGCTGAGTGTTGCCCTGGCGCCAGAGGTCTTCAAGCAGTAAGAAGCAGTTCTGCAAAAGCAGAGAATTTGGCTGTTGGACACCGAACATCTTGGGGTTGGCCCAACCAGTGACACTGCTCTGGATTCACCAGCATCCAGGGATGTGACAAGGGACAGGCAGTTGTTTGGAGAGCCGATGATCCCCAGTCAATCACCAGATGTTTAGTGAGTAGACACGAGGCAGAGGCAGTGGGAGTCCTCAGGACAAACTGGGGAGAAGGTCAGAACCGCCTGTTGACCCCCTCCAGGGTCTGGGCACCACCATCCCCTGACCCCCAGTGAGACTCACAAAGCCCCACAAAGCCCACCCGAGGTGTCCCCTCTGGGCACGCCTCCCCTTCCTCGGAGGGGATGCTCTCCACGGGGCGGAGTGGAGCCAGAGCAGGGAAGGCAATCCCTGCGACATCTGGTTGTAATCAGTGTTTGCAGAACTGGCCTCGCTCCTGCCGGCCACTGGCCAGCGGAGCTGTTTCCCACGGGATGTCGAGCCCATGGCTCCCCGCGCCAGGGTTTCACACATCCGGCACAGCAACTGCATCCCGGAGAGCCCCCGGAGCTGGCTCTGCCCACGCCGAGGGAGCCGGTCCCGCCGAGAGCCAAAACAATGTTCTGGCACTGCTTGTCCCGGGATCTCTCCCTGGGCCTGTCCACAGCTCCAGAGCCACCACGGGGCTGTGGCTCCTCATTTCCAGCCCTCCCACCCTGGCCAGCCCCACTCCTGATCATCAGAATAATGTGGTGACTTCATGGTGCAGTTTACTTCACATGGAAAGGGCCCTTGTAATTTTCTCACACTAAATATTTGACAGAAGACTTCAAGAAAACACAATCCATTTAGGAAAAAAAAAAAAAAAAAAAAAAGCCAGTTTAAGTTGCTAAGTGACCAGATTTTTGTCATTTATTGAGGTTGTTGCACTACACGATGGTTTTATGAATCCCTTGGCTCCCGGAGTCTGGATCTCGGCTCACACTCAATGGCAAGGTGTTCACACCTCTCCATGTACAGAAAAAGCTTTGGAAACAAGGCAAAGGCACACAGAAAGCAAAAGGAAAAGCTCTTGGCACTTACCTGGCTTAAAATCCTCCTTGCTAAGCCAGCCTCGAGACCTGGGCACTGCTGTCACAACAAACCTGCATCATGAGTCAGAACAAGAGGAAATCACGTGAAAACCAGACAAAAAATTCAATAAATTCCCATTTCAGCAGGGTTGCTTGCCCTTGCCCTGACCAGCCGGACATTGCCCAAGTGGGTGTTGAGGTTGCGGGGGAGGACAGTTTAGGCCTCGTGCTTGAATTTCAAGACACACAGATCTGTGTTGAATAAACCACAGAGACAGGCCCACTGTCCATGTGCTCCTTCTCGGCTGGCAGGAGGAGAGGTCAGTGCTGGGAAGGGCAGCTGGGCTGGGAATGGGGAGTGAGCAGAGCCCTGATGGGCTCCAGATGCTCTCCTTACCCGGATGATGATTCATGATTTAGTCTGCCCAAGCCAAGAGAATCAGGCTGACTTCACCCTTGCCGCATCCTAGCAGGGTGTGACACTGTGCCTCAGTTTCCCCATCTGTGCTGGGAACAGAGCCAAGGCACCAGCACTCCTCAGCTCCTTCTGCCTCGATCCCATCCCAGGCAGGTGGCAACCACTACAGTCCATCAGCCCAAGGAATGACAGCACAGGAGAGCTCCAGGACTCCTGCAGGAGACATTGTTCTGTACAGAGAGGAGCTCAGAGCACTTCACAAAGCTGAAAGGGAAAGGGAAAGGGAAAGGGAAAGGGAAAGGGAAAGGGAAAGGGAAAGGGAAAGGGAAAGGGAAAGGGATAGTTCTCAGTGGTAGCACCCCATGGAGCTGGGTTTGGATGGACAAACATTTACACAAACCCAAGCAGAGCAGGAATAGTTCAGGAGTCCAGCAAGGTTCACCACACAGGGAGAAATTGTATCACAGGAAATTCTCAGTAGGAATTCTAGTCCTGCTCTGTCCCAGGCAACTGGAGCTGCTGGGGATGGAGTGCTGGGCCATCTGGATTGGAGATTACATCCGCCACAGCCACTCTTCTCTCAGCTTTTGCTGCTGTCCTCACTGCTGCCAGGAGCCTGGATCTCCCCGAGACTGAGCAGCCAGGACATCCCCACTGCACCCTGGTGCCACCCCGGGACCACCCAAATATTGCTTTAGCGGGAGCTGGAGCAGAGAAGACGGGGAGGGAGCAGCTGCTGGAGCAGGAACACCCACGGGAAATTCGGGGAAAATGCGGGATTAATGGTCTGTCCTGCTGGGCGCTGCCTGCCTCGGGGAGCCTGAGGAGGCCGGGGCAGGACACGGGGAGGCTCCGCAACCCCTCGGTCGCCGCACGGGAGGGACGTCTGCAGCTGGAGACAGCGCTGGAGGAGCCCGCAGCGGGGAATTGCCGATACCGAAGGGTGCCCGTGCCCTCGGGCAAGGCAGCGGGAGGGAACAGGCGGCACTGGCAGGGGTGCCCGTGCCCCAGCCCGAGCCGCGCCAGCTCCGGGGCTCCGGCCGGCAGCCAGCCCGCAGCGTCCCCGCAGCTTCTGCCGCCTTGCCCCGCCGCCGGCCCGAGCATCCCCGAGCGGGGCCGCCCCTCCCTCCCCTTCCTCCTCCTCCTCCTCCCACAGACCGGCTCCGAGCCCCGGCGCTGCGGCCGGACCACAGCCCTCGCAGCTGCGGGGCTCGACGGGGGGAACAGTGCCTGCCTTGGCTGAACCGAACCGGGCCGGGGGCAACCGGACCGGAGGAAATAGAGCCGATCCGCCCCGAGCCGATCCGCCTCATGCCGTTCTACCGACGGAGCGTGGCAGTGCGGGTCCGGCCGGCGGGGCCGCTGACCGATCTGCGGGACACCTGCAGCGTGGCGGCCCTCGCCCTGCTGCGGCAGCTGGCCGAGCTCTGCGGCCACTCGGTCTCTCTCCTGGGGGACATCGAGGGCCACCTGCGGGCTCTGGCCCGTCGCGCCGCCCGCCTGCACCGCCGCGTCGCCCGCCTGCAGTCGCTGCTGCGGGGCCGCCCGCTCCGCGCCACCGCCACAGGTAAGGGGACACCCAGCGAGGGACGGGGTGTCCTGCAGGCCCCATCCCCCTCTGCTGGGGCCGCTTCCCGTTCCGAGGGGTTCCGCTCCCTGCCCCAGTGCCGGAGGGCCAAGCTGCTGCTCCTCCGACGTCGTCACCCCGTGTCCCCTCCCCGGGCGGGTAACCCACGGCAGCTCCTGCTTTCGGGGCCCATCATCCCTGCTTCATCAGCAGGGAGAGCTGGGGGACAGGGTAGGGGTGGCAATGCCTTGCCAAGGCCCGTGGTGCCAGTGGCCAGGGAACCTTGCCGGGCACTGGGGTGAGGTGTCATTGGGATGCTGGTGGCCAGAGCAACCCTGTCCTGGGGTGAGGCCTGGACAACCCTGCACCCTTTCCCTCTGCCCAGACTTTATTTCCCTGCTCACAGTGGGCATTTTCCAGGCTGCCAGCAAGCACATCTCACGCTGTGTCTGCAATTACTGGGGGCTGTTTTGAGAAAGCAGGGACACCGGGCTGTCAGGGCCGGTCCTTGCCACCCCAATACTGTCCCTGCCTCAGGTGTTTCACCTCATCGTGGGGCAGGGGACCAAGGGGGCTGCCCTGCCCAGCGTGGGGCAGTTTTTCACTGGGGTAAAATGTTGGGTTTTTCATCCGGGGAAGATGTTGGGTTGTCATCCAGGCATTGTGTCAGCTCGTCCCCTCTCCTGGCAGCCACAGGGTTTGGGTTGCCTTGGACTGCTTCCACTTCCCATTCCAAGCATTTCGATCTGGTACAGGCTGCTGTGCTGGGTCAGGAACAGGCAGCGCCGTTTCAGAGGATCTTAAAATAAGCTCATTTTGGAGTTGTTTATAGAAGTTTATTTTAAAGGCTTTGCGGGGCGGGGAGGGCAGTGCTGCTCCAGCACGTTCCTCTCAAGCACCGCGCATTTCCCAGGCCCTTGGCAGAGCGTGTGCCTCTGCTGTCGGCAAATCCCCTTGCAAGAGCTCCCCTTGCTGCTCCATCTGCCTGGAGCCATGGGAAATGACTACCAGATCCTCGCAGTCCCGGATGCCGGGAGTGAGCGGAGCACTCAGCCCTGGTGTGGGAGCTGCACTGCTCCCGACAGCGACAGTCATTAGACTGGGAAGTGTTAGACAGTCATTAGACATTCCCGTCATTAGACTGGGAAGTGGTTCCCACTGTCCTGTGCATCGACCAGGAGGGGACAGCGAGGTTTCACAGTCACCCAAACTGACCCGCGCACTGCACCAGCGTGTGCCAAACCTGGCAGCATCACTGTACGTGCTGGACCAGGGTCTGCTGGAGGAGGAGCTGATCGTGCCCGTAGCCAGATGGTCCCTCACTGCCTGTGTCTGGCCAGCAGGCTGGGACTGCTCCAGGTGGCCACAGGAGTACTGCTTGTGTGCCACCGTGGTGGCAGGGCATTAGAGCAGGGGGACCGTGGAGGGCACCATGGAGGAGATGGTGTAGGGGACAGGGGTGAGCAGAAGGACGGTGTGGGGGGATTGTCGGGGGATGCCTGCAGTTGCTGCTGTGGGCAGGTGGAGCCCGCCTTGTGGGTTCAGCTAATTCCATGCACCTGGAAAGCAACACCACAGGTAGCTGCAGGTGTGTGTGTAAGGCAGCAGCAAATTGTCCTCCTGTGCTACAGCTCCTCATCAGAGCCATGAATAGGCACGTGAGTAGATGTACTGGGCTGGCTCAGAGCTGGGGTCAGAAGTGTGTAGTGATAAAAATGCTGTGATTTATCTTGTGGGAAGGCCTGGGGCAGTGTGAACAGAAGCAAGCTCACCTTCATTGCTGCTCAGTGGCACAGAGGCTTAAGAGGTTCATTTCTCCCTGCATCCTAAGGGAACACAGCCCATTCACCCCCCCACAACCTGTTCCACATCCATCCACCACCAGCCAGTGGTGGGATGCCAGAGTTTCCAGTGTGACTGAACTTATTTGAGTAAAGAGCAAAATTCTGACTGGTACTTCAGCAGCAGTTTGCTTTGCTAAGTGCTCCAGCATCAGCCCATGGTGGGGGGTCAGATCATGTCTTGGGGGGATGGGAGCTCCTTGTGAGGCCCCAGCACTGTGGGGGAGTGATGGCTGCCCAGGGCTTAAGAGGACACTTCCCACTGAGCTGCAGCACAGCAGGGACCCAGGAGTGAGGAGCAAACACTTAACAATGCCCCACACTGAGTTTGGGGCTTATTTTCTCCTCTGGTTTCATTTCTTGAAGAGGATCCAATGGCAAAAATCACAATTCCCCTCTTAAAATTGAATGGAAGCCCATGGAAGATGTTCTAGGGGAGCTCACCCAGGACCAGTCGTGCCCTGGCGCAGCCTCTACTTAGCCAGTGTGGGTCCAGGTGACATGTCACAGCCTGTCTGGCCAGCTTGTAAGGACGGGGATGGATCAGGCTGGAGATCCAGCAGGTGCCTCCCAGGCAGGGCTGGAGACAACACCAGCCCAGCACCAGCCACAGCATGTCCTTGCTGCAGACTCAACATCATCCTGGGCTGGAGTAGTTCCATCCTTTAGCTCCTCTGAGGCCACAAGATGGGGACCAGACAGTTCTCAGGAAGTAGAAATGCTCCAGGCATGACCAAAGCCCAGCTGCAGTGCAGGCAGGGCATGGGGGTGGCTGTCCAGCTCTCACAGATGACCTGATTCAGCTTCCATTGCCCTGCCCAAGCATGGTCCTTGGGCCAGCTCCCAGATTTGGACATCCTCATCTGGGTCACAAGCCTTGCCTGGTTTTGGTTTCTACCAGACAGGTTTAGAAAGATTCAAAAGCCATGGGCCTCCTCACCCCATGGCTGGGGAGTTCAGGTCACCACTGAGCAGAAGGACATGTCCATTGGTGTTTCCAGAGGCTGTGAACTGAGGGAGCTGCCTCATCCTCTTCAGGAAAGGGAAATGCTAATGGAGCAGTGTTGCTTCCAGATGAAGAAATCACACAGCAAAGGGCTGGGGAAACACTTGTCCAACAAGGCAGTGTGGCTGTTTCCAGCAGGAGACGGCAGCCAAGGGCTGTTGGATTCCTCTGCTCTTATTCACCAGCCGTGCAGGGAGCGGGGAGGGCTCAGCCTGTCACCGGGAGCTGGGAGCATCCCTCATCCCTTGGTGCAGCCAGCCAAGGATGCCACGGCTGGGTGCAGGGTCCCACTGCAGCCAGAGCAGAGCAGGGACCAGGCCCCCTGTCCCACTCCCACTGGCACAGCCACATCCTGGAGGGTGACACATGCCAGTATGGCTCAATCTCCTCTTCAGGACCCTGCAGCTCCAGAAATAAATCTCAGCGAAGCACAGGATGGAGCCAGTGCCGAGAGCTATTCAAGGTGCAGTCCCTGAAGAGCTGCAGGACAGTTCTCTGGAAGGAACCCCAGACTGTGCTGGCAGGAGCAGCTGTTTACTGCTCGTGCTGAAATGTTCAGCGTTCCCATCCTCTGATCTCCCAGCCTTCTCTGAAAGCAGCCATGGAGATAGACAGAGCTGTCGGCCAGCCAGGGCTGCTGCCCCCCACGCCCTCTGCTCAGCTCTTCCCTTACTGAGCTAGCACAGATGTTTTCCCCCATATTCTGAGACTGGATTTTTTTAAAAAGGAATGAAAGAAAAAAAAAAAAAAAAACCCTTCTGACATGCTGGAGTTTCCTGCGAGGCTGAAGTGGCTGTCTGTCCTTCAGTCGCTGGGACAGGGGACAGGGGCTTCAGCTGTAACTGCACTCCCAAGGCTCACCCACATGAATCTACTGAGCCCCACTCCTTTGACCCCACAGCTGCCCTTGTCAGCACCTGTCCATGGGGTCAGTGCCCTTCAAGTTAAAACAAAGTGCCAGGAATGGTGCAGGGCTCTCACTGCAGCACCATGGGAAGGACATGTCCCAAATTCAGGGGACAAGAGGTGTTGGTTTGGAGTGAGATGTGGTCTCAGTTCACCCTGATGCTCTCTTCCCAAGCAGCCCTGGCCTGCCGTGGCCACAACCACCTCTGAGAAATGGCTCTTGGAGCCTTCTTAGCCACCAGGCTGTGGCCAGTGTGGGGTGAGGATTGCTCAACCCACAGAAGTGCCAAAGCCTCACAGTAGTGCTGAAGATGCTTGTGGGGGCCCCCCACTCAGGAGCCCAGCACTGCTCATTCCAGCCACAACCCACTGCAGCCTCCTCTGCAGGGCAGAGCAGCTCCCAATACCCTTACAGACCTTCCAAGACATTTTCTCTGCCTGCATTTCCCCAAGCCAGTGGTGACTGCAGTGTCAGAGGGGCGAGCACATCTCCCCAGGCCGCTGGTGTGGGTGGGAAGTGGGATGCTGACCAAGGCTGGATAGTTGGCTTGGCTGCCGGCGGAGGAGGAGAGGAGCCACACCCTCCTCTTAACAGGAACCGTCTGCCGGCTCAGTGAGAGGTGGATGGATGGATAACGCACGGCTCCCATCAGCCTGCTCTGGATGAAAGCTGTCTTCGGCAGTGGGCTGATGGCCACTCCCTGAAAATGCGTGCTGCAGGCAGTGTGAGGGGAGGATACCCTGCTGATGTTCCTGCAAGGAATGGGCAGCCCTGTCTGGGCTTTTCCAACCTCCAGTTTCCCCTGGCTCCCCTGCCCATGGGTGCGAGGTTCCTGCAGAGCCTGGCCATGCTGGTGGAGGGGGGCACGTGGGACATCCTTAGAGCTGATGTTGAGGATAGCATCTCCAGCTCATTGCTGCAACCTCTCTCCCACCCTGCTGGGTTTTTTTCAGGGCTGAGATTCCTGCTTGGATGGATCTAAACGCTCATTCAAAAAAAAGTGTTTTCACCCTTGGGTGGTGTTTTGGAAGGATTCATGTGAGAGCTGAGCTGGTGGCCCTTGCTCAGGAGCTGGGCTGTGGCCCTCAGGGGCAGTAAGTCCCCTGGGGAGAGCAGGTCTTCGGGACCCCCATCACCCAGTCAGAACTGCATGAAATCACAAGGGAGTACAGCCACTGCTCTTCCGTCACAGCCTCAGACACCCCTGGTGTTTCTGGTTCCTCCTGCCTGGACCCGTCTCTGCAGAGCAAGCTTAGAAGGAACTCCACGAGCACCAGTGTTCCTGGTTCTTCTTAGGAAGCACTTACAGCCTCTCTTTGGCTGGGAATATGGCAGCACTTACGGACCAGGAACATGGATTGGCTTCAACTATGTGTCTCCTTGGAGTCTGCGTCATCCTAAGTCAGCATGTGGGATGTGTTCACCTCCATGTGTAAGGAAGCGCTGCAGCGTGCCTTTGGCAGCCGGTTCTCCAGCTGTAGGGAGCTCTCTGGTGCTCCATGGAGGCAGAGGTGGGAGTGCAGGATGGCTCCCCATGGCACCCGTGCAACTTATCCATGCAGCAAGGCACCAGTGGCTGCGGGGCTGTGCTTTGGAGAGTAGATGACCCTTGAGGAGGGACACAGGAAGCCACCAGGGACCCACCTGGCTACTTAGGAACCCAGCAGTCCCTTGGAGATGCATATCCAGCTCCCAGCCTGGTCTGCACTCCCCAGGTGCCCAGTGCCATGCCCGCTGGCCATGCCCATTGCCCTGCAGGTGCTGGCACAGGGCTGGCCACACGCCAGTCCCCGCACGTGCACGGGAGCCCCAGGCTGCCAGCACAAAGTCTGGATTGAGCAGGAGCTGGTGCAGCGCCCAACAGGCCAAGCATGCTGGCAAGGAGAATCTTCTGTTTAGCTGTGCCAGCATGTTCTGCCATTCTCCTCCTGCTCTCCCACTGGCTGCCCACCTTGGCACCGGGATGCCTGGCAGGGAATCAGGCTGGCACCTTGGGCAGTGGCAGGCATGTGGCTCTGTGGGAGTACCCATCAGCACAGGGGGTTATCGTCCCCTGTCTGTCTGCTGGAGCCTGACCCTACACAGACGCCAGCCCGGCACAGCACAGTGTCTGGCAGCTGGGGACGGCTCCAGGAGCCAACATGGAGCTGCGTGGCATGGGGAAACTGAATGTGGTGGGGAGAGATCAGGGGACGGTCATTACTCCTTGAGTTAATTAATGGCAGCAGATCGAAGCAGACAGGGAAAAAGGTAATTCCACCTGTTACCCAGAAAGTGGCTGTGAGAGGCCATTTCCTCCCTTCCTGGCACCCTGAGTGGCCAGCTGCATCCATATGGAGCAGCATGGCCCCACTGTGAGCTTGGATCCTGACTCAGTGTCCCCATAGCCAGGAAGGAGGAAGGGGACAGCAGGGCACCGTACATCCCCAGCGCAGAGCAAACCCCCCTGGCACATGTGTCTGTGATTCTGTTCATGTCTGAGTGTGCACACGTGTGTCTGTGATTCTGTACATGTCCAAGTGTGCACACATGTGTCTGTTGCAGAGATGGGGGCTCCTGGCATGCTGAGGGTGCCAGGATTTGTCCTGTCAGTGCTTCCGGAAGGGTTCTCCCAAGTTGTCTTGTGCTTGGTCTGTGCTCTGTGGAAATGGGGGGACTGTGGGGTCAGCCCTGAGATCACCCCCACCCCCCACCCCACCCCCATCAGAATTTTGCTCCAGTGCTTTCCCATCCCTCCCAGTGGCTGCTGTGGCCATTTTCCAGGCTGCCAGGCTTTCCAGGCTGTGCCCAATGCCCACACCTCTCCACTGGACAGGGAGAGGTCCATCACCATCCACTCATAGCCATCCCCAGGGCCTCGCACGTAGCTGCGTCCTGCGAGCAGGGAGAGCAGATCCCCCATTGCATACCCAGCATGGGGTGGCCATCCCCCGGGTGTTCCCCTCCCCACAGCTGCAGCAGCAGCCTCCCGGGTGGTCCTGGCTGTCAGGCAGAGTGTGGGCTGCCGAGGCCACCTGCAAGGCGCTGCCTGTGTGGGACCAGCTCCCTTCCTGCTGCACTGGGACCCCAGCCAAGGGCAGGGGGGGACAGGGGGGGATGGACAGCCACCTCCCTGACAGCCATGGGGTGCTGCCAGCAGCAGGAAACCTTCACCTGGCTACCTGACCCCTGTTAATTACGGGAAGGTCAGCTGGCACTGCCCACAGCACCCACGCAGGCTGGCACAGCTGACAGCAGAGGTGGTGGATGCCATCTCTTCTCCACCAATCTCATCCCTTGCTGTGGCTCTCAGACTCACCGGAAAGACGCCGGCTGGCAGGATGCTCCATCCCCACTCAATCTCCACGGCTCCAGCACCCGCAGCAGGGTTGTGTAGCTATGTCTTTAAGAAGGGCCTGGGCTGGGGTGGGAGAAGCGTTTCCATCCAGCCTTTCTCCAGAAACCTGGTTCGATTTAGTGCGAGCCAGCGACTGCCAGAGCTGGCGCTGTGGCCGTCTCCCGCTCCCGGCCAGGGCAGCCGCCAGTCCATCCCGGCCATGGGGGCTCGGGGCATCCACTGAGGTGTGGGGCAGCTGCCGTACCCCCGGCCTGGGGCCCGCTGGGGAGAGGAAGAGGAGGAGGCAGAGTTGGGTAAGTAAGAGTTTTGTTCTTTCCTGCCTGTGGGACTCCCTGCCCCGCCCCGGGAGGGTTTGGCAGCACCGCAGGACAAGGGCAGGGAGGCGTGGGTGCACAACATGGTGGCTGTCACTGCAGGTGGGTGCAGGCAGCAGCAGCCCCAGGGTGGCACAGCCGCCTGCTCGGCTCCTCGCTCCTGCCTGCGCGCACCAAGGCATGGGGGTGGTGGGATGGTGCCAGCTGGGCACCCCGTGCCCATCACGGCAGGGCTCGCAGGCAGGACACATCGATGGCGGCAGCAGGCAGAGCCCCGGGAGAGGTGTGGTGCCCTCTGCTCCCTGGTAGTGCCCGTGCCCAGCCCAAGGACTGGATGTGTCCCTGCTCTTCTTCCTCACGCGCTCGGGCTGGGACAGAAGCCTCCCCAGAGACCCCACCGGGAGGAAGGTGCACGGCGTGCCCCTGCAGAGGGGCTGGGGGATCCAGTGGCAGTGCGGGGGCGGTGCCAATGCCACCCCTCGCACCCCGCATCTCCCGTAAGAGGCTCATAAATGACAGGTGCTAGTGATGGTGCCACGGCACGTGGTGGCAGCCTGGCTCTGTGCTGCTCTCTGGCATAGCTGTTTTGGGGGGCATTCAGAGGAAGCTCTAGGGGTGTGGGTGAAGGTTGTGGGGTAATCAGGGCTGGGACAACCCTGCCCCCTCTGCCTGACTCCACACACCGCTTCATGCCGAGCTCTCAGACTGCCGGGGTGTAGCAGAGCCGGGTGACTGCATCCTGCAGCCCTGGCACACCGGGAGCAGGGAGGGCAGCCCTGGCAGTGCCGGTCCTGGGCAGGACGGTCAGGCCCCCAGTGCAGTTACCAGGACACAGAGCAACGAAATATGTTTGGTGCACTGAAGGAATCCCAGGAATGCAGAGCCTGGAGGGGACTCGAGGTGGCACGAGGGTGCTCCAGCCCTGCACGCAGATCCCCTGCCGGGCCTCGGGGGCAGCTTGGGGGTCACCTTGAGCAGCATAAGCTGTTGTGGGGCTTGGTGTCCCAGCTCTGCCCTCCAGCTTGGCGGGGACCCTGCCGGTGGCTCTGCTGGGACGTGGCACCTCTCAGGGTCCAGTACAGCCCTGGGAGCGACTCACCATGGTGCCGGCGCGGGGCCGGGAGCCCTGGCCCTCCTCCTCGGCTCTGGCCCGGCCCCAAGCCGTTGTTCTCCAATGAGCTCATCTGCCTCGCTGACTGTGAGTTTTAATATGGCCTCTTGGCCCGAAAATAACCAGCTCGGCCACTTAGCAAATGTTTATGGCTTCTTCATAGCCGGGTTCTCTGCCAGGAGAGGGTCTGCTCCGGGAACGCGGCGCGGAGCCGCTTCCGCGCTCGGGCTGGACTGAGCCGTGGCACCGGCGCTTCCCCACTCAGCCACCTGCAGCCTCCTGCCCTTGGCCCCGGCACGGTGAGCCCGGTGTCCTGGATGAGCCACCCGCATCTGCCTGGGCCCCCAGGAGCCAGGACAGTGCAGGCAGCCGTGTGTGCCCACGGGGCTCGAGGAGGATGCGGGGTCTGGGGCTGCCCCGCACAAGGTGACAAGTGGCTCGGACTGATGGGCACCTGGTGTGGCTCCCCAGGGCAGGAAGCAGAACAATGGCCACGCTGTCGGATCGCAGCTCAATGACCCACAGTGGGGCTGTTTGTACAGGGGCCGCTGCCACCCCTGCCTGACACCGTGTGCTAGGCTCAGCTGGGGCTTGGGGAAGTGGCAGAAAGTATTTTCTTGTTGGAATTTCTGCGAACCACCCCCAACTCACTCCAGTCCTTCACCTCCCTGGGGAGTGCAGAGGCTGGGTGAGGTACCTACAGCCCCATGCCCGGGTCCCTGTGAGCTGAGGCACTGCCACAGACCAGCCCCAGAACAGGGGCAGAGCATGGGGTGCCACCGCGGGGCCCCCGCACCGCTGCGGCTGTCACACCCACCTGCTCCCACATCAGTCACACAAACTGCTCCTTGCACCAAGTACTGATCCAATTTGTGGCTGTTTCCATAACAACCTCCCAGCGCTTTCTGGTCCTTTCTGTTGCTATATGGATGCTGAGATCCGATGTGTCAGGGATGCTGGGTCCTGGGATACAGCGACTGGGCTGAGGCGTCCCAATGCTTCTTGGCTCCCAGGGGTGAAGTGCTCTGCACGTGGGAAGTATTGGCATGCTAGACAGGTTTCCCCACTCTGGAAGGGCTTTTTTCCCCATGAAAGGGATATGGTGAGGTTTGGGCCAGGGGAAGAACCCCAAGGGCAATAGCTGATCCAAGACTCCTGGGGGTCCCTGCATGCAGCTGAGCTTTGTGCAGTCGTGGCATTGCCCGGGACACTCAATACCAGGTTGGGGATCTTGGAGGCATTGGCAGACAGAGACGACCCTGTTTCTGCTATCTGACATGACATCACCCCCAGGCCTGGCTCTTGCAATATCCTGCAGCTCTCACATAGGTTTCCTGACAGAACCCAGCCCCAAAGCTCTTCCCATACCTCCTATTTCCCTCTGTGCATGGCTCCAGGTGCTCTTGGATCTGACCTCTGCCTCCTGTCAGAGGTCCCCGATCCCTTGCCTCCATCCATCCCCTACTCAGCCACCCACCCCACAGGGCCAGCATTGGCGTCCCCACCCAGCCCCAACACCCCCAGTGTGCCCAGCCCCAGGACCTCACATGCAGCCCCATTGCCTCAGGCGTTGCCCAGCCCTGGCACCACCTCATCCCCACCACCCCCGGGGGCTGTCCAGCCCCCTCCACTCATCCCTAAACCAAACTCCACTCATCCCCAGGGGCTACCCAGCCCGAGGGCCCCCAACCCAATCCTATCGTCCTGGGGGCTGTCCAGCCCTGGTATCCCCACACTAGCGGTCTGAGGGTGCCCGGCCCCGGCACTGCCTCACAGTCACCCTGACACCCCCTATCTCCTCGGGCGGTGTCCAGCCCCGGTACCGCCATCCCCATCACCCCAGTACTCCCCAGCCCCAATCCCCCCACCGCATCCCCATCACCCCGGTATTCCCGAGTCCCGCGCCGCCCCCGCCCGGCCCCCGCAGCCGCCGCCATTGGGCGCCCGTTCGTCTCCGAGGGGGCGGCGGGGCGGGGGCCGGTGCCGGTGCCGCCTGGCGCGGCTCGGCTCGGCTCGCCTCGCCCGGGCTCGGAACGGCGCGGAGCGGAGCGATGCGGCCCGGCCCGGCCCGGCCCGGCCCCGCGGCTCCTCCCCGCGCGGCGCGGCGGGCCCGGCGGGGGGCGGCCGGGGGGCGGCCCGGGGGCGGCGGCGCGCGGAGCCCGGGCCGGGCGGCGGCGGAGGATGGGCAACGCGCAGCGGAAGGGGCCGCGCAGCCAGCGGCGGGGCAGGATGCCCTCGGCAACAGGTACCGGCGCGGGCGGGGCGGGACCGAACCCGCGCCCCCCGCCGCCCCCGGGAGCGCCGCCACCCCCGCGACCCCCGGCTGCGGCGGCGGGCAGGGGGCGGCTCGGGCTTGCTCGGGCTGGGGCTCGGCACTTCTCGCTCCCCCGTCCCGGTGGGTCGCTTGGAGGACGCGGGCAGAGGTCACCCCGGCCGACGCTTGGCCTCCTGACGGGGACGGCACGGGATGGGGCTGGCGGTGGGGCCACCGCGGTCCCCCAGCGTGTGGGACAGGTGCTGGCTGTCCGAGCTGCTGCGATCCAGCCCCGGGTTACAGGGAGCCAGCCCCATGCAGTGGGGAACCAGTCCTGGGCACGGGGATCCAGCACCAAGTTGGGGGGATCCAGCCCTGGGCATGGTAATCCAGTCCTGAGCTGTGGGAAGCCAGTGCTGGGCATGGGGCTGCAGCCCAGGCAGTGGGGAGCCAACCCTGGAGGCAAGGATGCAGCCCCAAGGTGTGGGGAGCATTGACTGTAGTTGCTGTCTCCGGAGCTGAGCCCCCCCAGGCAGGGAGCCCAGTGCCTGTGCAGCCTCCGCAGCCCAGCTCCCTTCTCCCACACATCGCAGTGCTGGTGGGTGTCTGGGGGCTCCTGTACCACAAACAATCTCGGGGAGGCGGACAGCCCTGCAGCCCTGCAGGGAGCTTTTTGAGGGGGAGCAGAGGGAGCAGAGGACCCACTTGGAGCTGGGAGTGGGCAGTGAGGGCAGGTGCCCTCTGAGGAAGCAGGGTCAGACAAGCAGGACCTGTCTAGTCACTCCTTTGTCCCCATGTAGCTGGTCCAGGCAGTTCAGCAACCCTCCCCAATGCTCCAACTCTTCTTCCAGCCCAGCTCCTGGGAATGCCAGAAGAGCTGCGAGCTGGGGTCTGCCACAACTCCTGGCACCAGGCCCATCAGAGTCCTGGAGTCCCAGAGTGCAGCATGCTGGGCTCTGCTGGCTCCAGCTCCTGCTGCCCTTTCCCTGCCTGCTGGCTTGGGAGCGGGACACAGCAATGTGGGCAGCAGCAGGTAACTGAGCCCTGGGAGAGACCTGGGAAGATTACTTAGAAACTGTAGAAGAATGGGGACTGCTTGTCACAGCCCAAATGACTGTCACAGCTTAATAATCAGTGGCAGAGAGGGTGGCAGCACAACCGCTGTCTAATTTTGCAACCGCTGTTGTAGCAGTGGGTGCAAAGCACCGAAATGGGGCACAAAACCTCAGGGTTGCACAGGAGGCGGCCAGGAGAGAGGCTGAGCTGTGGGTCGGAGGGGGTGAGAGATATGGGGCTGGTCAGTATCCATCACATCATCCTTGGCTCCCCTCTTGGGTCCATGGGAAGTGGACAGTGGTTGGACTGTGGGGCTCAGAGGGATCATGGGATGCTGTTCCCTACCAGGAGGCAGTGCCTGGACCACAGGCCTGCAGGTCACGGGGGATGAGGGATGCTGTGCCGGCTACTACCCAGCACAATGCCCTTGGCTCCCATTTGCAGGCATGGAAGATGAGCAGTGCCCAGACCACTACTGCTCTGCTCCCTGCCTGCCTCTTCCACCTGGTGCCACTCAGAGGGAGAACTAATCACACTTCTGGATTGTCAAAGGAATTCTTGGAGCTGTGGGAAGGGCCCAAGGGGGATTGCGGGGCCAGGCCGTGGCCAGAGCTGGTTCATCTCTGTCCTCAGGTCACAGTTCCCCACCAGCCTGGAGATCTCCAGCAGATCTCCCTCAGGTGCCTGGTCTCCCTGGAGAGACCTGCATGTGGTTCCTGGGGTCAGGGAAGGGTGGGATTTGGCATTGCATGGCTCAAAACTCATCTTGGGTGTAAAGCTTGAACAAATACTTGGATACTCACAGGGCTGCTGAGACCTCAGTGCCTGGGGCATTCCTGAGAAGTTGCACACAGGCTTCCATGCAGAAAGGTGACAGCAGGTCCAGGCTGGAGCTTATCTGCCAAGGGGAGGGAGCTGAAGCTCCATAAGGAGCAGCCCTGTGGTGGGTGTGGGTCGCTGGTGGTGTGGGATGTTCCTGAATGAAGCCTGTGCTTGGGGCAGCATTCTTGGCTCTCCTGCAGCCCTGGCTCCCAGGAGCCTCCATCCTCTGGGAGAAGCCAGCTCAGCTTTACAAAGCCCTTGGGCACTGGGAAAGTGGTCCCCAAGGAGCCTTTGCTCCAGGCTTTGGAAGGAGCTGAAGTGTGATGAAGCTCCGGGCGCTCTGGCAGCTCCCAGGTCAGAGCCAGGGCGTTCAGAAGGGCCCCTGGTTTTGTAAGCTGTAAGGACTGGGGGAGCTGGCGGGCAGCGGTTCAGCCGGGCTGGGGGCAGCCACAGGCTCCAGGTGCTGGTTTCCCCACAAGGAGTCTTGTGGTTGCTCCATGTGGGAATGGCCGTGCTCTGCTGAAAGGACAAGACCCCACGTGCTGTGTCCCCCCAGGTCACCCACCACTCTCAGATGGTGCTCCAGCCACAGCTGGGGGATATTTTGGTTCCATGACCCTGTCCAGCTCGGGGAATCCAGCCTGTCCTGGCTATAGCATCCCTCTCCAAGTGCTGCAGCAGTGATGTACATAGAGGGATGTGCTTTCCTGGGGCTGAGGGCGGGTGGATGTGGATGGGCTGTGCAGAGTCACGGTCCCTCCACCATCCTTCCCCGGGGAAGGAAGAGGGGCCGGGCCAGGACAATGGGCTGTGGCGCTGACTCAAACAGTCAGTTCCTGGTCGCTTCCTCTCCCCGCTTGGAGCTGGAGGCAGCGAGGACAGGGAAAGCTCAGTCCTCTCGGCCTGGTTTGAGGCAGGAGCTCCTGGGTGGTTGGAGCGAGCGGCCTTCCCCCACCCTCACAGCCATGGCCAAGGTGGAGTGGCTCCTGGCACCCTGGCACCGGGCAGGTAAGGCAGGCAGTAGGGCAGGGCTGAGGCGGGCAGTGGGGGCGGTGGGGTCTGCAGGCACTGCTCACTCTGCAGGGCAGGACCCTGGGCTGGGGGCAGCTCTTGGGCACAGACCCTCTGGAGGCCATGCAATAGCCCCCAGGGTCAGCGCTGTCCAGCAGTACCAGTCTTGTGCCACCTTCCCCAGACTGACCTGAGCTGTGGAGTGTCCCTGTCCCTTTTAATTCCTTCCACCATACCCCAGCCTAGTGGGGTGTCCTTGCTCTGACAAAGCAAGAGAAAGACAGAGACTCCCAGCCCACGTGTCCCACTGACCACTCATCAGTCGTGCAGGGACAGGTCCTTCTTGTCCCAGAGGTACTGTGCCCTCCCGGCAGCTTCCACGTGCTGCAGACAGCAGGAGGGAGGACCATGGGACCGTGGGACTATGGACCGTGGGTCAACACAAACATCACAGAGACCCTCACTGTTGTCACTGCTCTCAGTCCTGCTGTAGCTGATTTCAGGTCTCAGGCCCCTTTGTCCCAGGGCCTCTGGTCACATTCCCCTCTCAGGCAACTTCCTCACATTGTCCCAGCCCTGCGGAGTGTAAAACCAGCTGGGCACAGGGGAAACCATGCTTTCCTGGAAGCAGCCTCTGGAAGCAGCCTCTGGCACAGGCAGCCCACACTGGGCAGAGTGGTGAGCACTGCCTGGGCTTCCATGTGCCACCAAACAGTCCCAGCCAGGCTGGGGACATCACTGTGGGAAGGCTGGTGGGCAGCCAGCTATGGCCACCCTGTGCCCAGTGGCTCCTTCGGCCATGATGCAGCGATGTTGCTGCTGGGACTGGCTGGGTCTGACAGGTTGCCATGCCAGGCTTCCTGAGGCTCTCAGGAAAGGTTTGTGGCTGGAGTTTTGCTGGGAAGCATGGGAGAGTGAGGGTTGCAGTATGAGGAGGCTGCCAGGCTCCCAGGGAGCCACAACAGGGCTGGGAGAGGGCTCTGGGCGCCCATGGTGCCCATGGTGGAGGGCTTGGTGCAGAAATCTGGGTCCAGCCAGACTCTGGGGCTCCAGTGCTTGCCCCAGTGCTGCTGCTCTGGCCCTGGGAGCTGTGGATCTCAGCCCCTTGTCAGGGAGCAGCCTGAGTCCACCTTGGCTGGTATGGTCCCAGGCCAAGCCCTGCTGCCAGCTCAGCTACGGGCAGTTCCCATCCCCACAGCACGGGCGAAGGGCACAGTGGGTTCCTCCTGGGCCAGGTTCAGTGGCCAAATCCTGCAGCACACACACCTCCCCTCCTGCCCAAACTCCCTGACGAGGGCCCATCGCACTGCTGGGAATATCCTTGCACACTGCAGCTGTGAGTCCCGCCGAAGGACAGGGATGTTATTGACTGGTTTGCTGCTAGTGGTTTTCATAGAAACCTCTCATAATCCAGCCTTCTCCCCATGAGCTGAGAGACCCCCAGAGCTGCCAAATCCGCCCTGCCGCCAGCAACTTCTGCAGTGCCTTTTTCTCCCATCAGTACAAAAAGCAGCTGATTCCTTGTTAGACAGGGAGCTTGGAAGAGCCGAAAACCTCTGGCAGATCCAGTGTGTCGAGACAGTGTTGTTTCTCAGGGCCTGTGGTCCTGCTGGGCACCTGCACGGGAGCACGGGGACATGCTGGACCAGGGTCCTGGCATGGCCAAGCTGGGGTCTGGGCATGGCACCCCTGAAAGGCTTCCTGCCCCTCTGGCCTCAACCACCAGCAGGTCAGACACCTGTGCAGGTGGCCCTGCCTCGCTGGGGGATTGAAGCTGAGCCACCAGACATGTGATAGTGGGAGGTGTCCTGGAGAGGGTCAGATTTGGAGAGGGCAGTCTCTTGGCTTTCCCAGTGAGGGTTCATCCGAGGTACAGAGTGTGCAAGTGGCACACAGGGCAGGTCTGCTCAGTGAGCACCGCTGCCTTGTGGCATTGGGCCTGGGGGTGTCAGCAGGGTGCCGCTTCAGGATTTCATTCAGACCCAGGTGGGAATCCGGCCCTGGGGCTGCCGTGCACACGGACGCGGCTCCACATCCCGCAGGGAGCTGGTCCGGCAGGTCCGGTTCGGCAGGGGGTGAGCTTGGGACAGGAGGTGTTTCTGCGGCTGCTGCCAGCTCCCTCTGTGTGCTCTTTTCACTTCCTCTCTGCTCGCCATGGAGCAGCATGCGCTTGGCTCATAGCACGGGAATGACCCCAAGCCGCACGCGCCGGCAACGAGCAGTCCAGGATCGAGGGCAGGCCGCAGCACTCGCTTGAAGCTGGTGGCACACGGTCCCAGTGCTGCGGCACACAGCTCTGGCCAGCGGGCTCGGGGTGCTGTCAGCATCGGTCTCGGCCCCCAGGTTCACTGCCCTCACTCTCCGGCGTGCTCGGTGCTCCGGACCGGCGGCGGCAGCTGCCGCTGTGCCTGTACCCGTTGCCATGGCTGCTCTGCTGATGGCGCATCGCCTGCTGCTGCCGTTACATCATTCCTGACAGTGCTCCACGCTGGCAGAGAGGGTCCGAGCGGCTCCAGACGCACCCCCGGCATCTCCTGCACGTGGGGAGCGAGCCTGAGAGGGAGAAGTTTGGCAGTGAATTCAAGCGAGAGGCATCGTTTCACAGGAGCTTCAGCCTGGATTGAAACAGCTTTGATGGCTCTGTCAAGTATCTCCCTGTGGATTCGGGATGCCTGGGCTGTGGGTGAGTAGGGATGCTGGCATGGAGCAGGGGTGACTCAGGAGATACTGAGGGGCTGGGGGTCCTGCAGGGATGCCATTCCTGCAGGAGAGAGCAGAGCTCAGCTCCCCTTCAAGCGCACTTCCCTGGAATTCAGCCTCAGTCCTTGTGAACCCACCATGGCCACAACACCCCGAGCCTGGACACTGGCTCACGCTCAGCAGGACTCCGAGGCTGCAGCATCTGCTGCAGCTGATGGTGCTGACTCCAAGAACATTCCAGGCAGATGTCCATCGGCAGGCAGGGTAGGTGATGCTGCCTGCTTCTCTCTGCATGCCCTGGGGCCAGGAGGGGGCCTGGTGCCAGCAGGCAGCATGGTGAACCCCCTACCAGCCATGCCTCAGTTTCCCTCATCAGCAAGGCTGGCCAGGCTCAGGTCTAGACTGCTGAGGTTGGTGGGATGGAGCTGTCCCTCTGGCTCTGCTGTCCCAGGATGCCTTCATCTCCTGCAGACATTCACCACGGGGTGGGAGCCCCTCAGAGGTATTTTGTGCTCTCAGCCTGCCGCTGATAAGCGTGGTAGGAGGGTCACTGCCAAGGGCATTGGCTCAACTCAGCTCAACTATCCTGGCCAGCCGCTGTGTCCTCCTGCTAGACACTCCTGCTTGGCTGGGGCATCCCGTGCCCACAGATGGGGTGGCAGCTGGGCTTCCTTGGACACTTACAACCCAACCTTCTACTGAGTCTGCATCAGTGTGCTCCCAAATACTGCCTGTCCCTCGGGAGCACTGTGGCAGTGGCACTGAATCAGGACTGCCGGCTCCTTACACCCCATCACCGAGCTGCCGTGCGGTGTTGGGCTTGGCGTGCTACTCCCAAAACACCCTCAGAGCCACTGCTCCTGAAACACCCTCGGAGTGGCTCCTCCCAGGGAGCCAAAGCCTCAGGGTGCTGCTCACTCTGGCACAGTGCTGCCATTGCAGTGCAAGTTTGGGGCATCTGGGTGCCAGGAGAGTGCTCGGCTCATCGGTTCTTGCCCCCACCCCTTCTCCCCTGCTGGGGAGATGGAACCCACGATGCCTATGCCTTGGTGATGCCAGCACCTCGGCAATGCCAGCGGCCCAGGAGTGCCTGCACCACAGCCCACACCGGCTCAGGAGTTCACTGTGTTACTCACAGTCCCAAAGGAGCATGTGTCAGCAAAGAGGGGGAAGCTCCACGGGGGAGGACCCCCGGCACTGCGTGTTCCCCTTCTGGCCGAAGCTGCCTCCGCGGCGGGGCAGGGTGCTGGGCGTGGGTGCTGCCACGTTTCCGCCGCGCCCAGGGCGGCCCCGAGTTTGGTGCTGTGGTTTGCCCACGTGGTCGGCGCCCGTGGTGGGTGGCGGGGGTGACTCGCGGCAGGGCCGAGGAGCAGAGGTGAGCTCCCGTATTCCGGGCATGGCAGCAGGGGCTTGGAAAGCTGCAGGGGCTGCTCAGGATGTCCCTGAGCCCTTGGTGGGGGGTGGCTGCAGGGAGATATATGGGCAGAAGGTGAGGAGCATCAGCTGTGCTGAGGCCAAAGGCTGGGGCTGCGTGAGCTAGGCAGGAGGTGCAGCAAGCCAGGATTTGGGGTGCACCGTTGGGCTATTCTCAGAAATGACACGGCAGCACTGGATCCCCCACCTCGTCAAAAACAGCAGGTTGTGGGGTCTGGAGTCTGCAGAGGGGAAGGTGTGGTCTCTGCCCCTGGCACTGGAGGTCAGGTTTTTTGGGAGATGCCCAACCTTGCCCTGTGCATGGCACACACATGCACACATGTGCCCCAACACCTCTTGGTTGGTATGGAAACAAGTCAAATTATTTAGAGGAGGAGGAATGGAAAAAAAAAAAAAAGGAAAAAACCCAGTGTTAAGGATTGTTGTTATGGAAACCAATTATAAAAGTAACTAGGGTGGGGACATGGCACCTTGCTTTGGGGTGCTGGGCGTTGTGCAGGCTCCATCAACTGGGGGAAGGGTGTGCATGAGGGCACCCGGGGGCACAGGAGTGTTGTAGGCAGGAGGGCATCTGGGGGCAGGATGGCACCATGAGCAACAGGGGGGATGCTCATGATGCAGTGCAGATGAGCTGGACCGCAGCTGCCTGACCAATGGGGGCAGAGGGAAATGTGGCTTGTGCTGGGGGTCCCTTGCCAGTTTTCGGGCCATTCCCCTTTCCAGGTATGTGGGATTGCTTCCGCTGCCTCAGCTGGGGCCTGGCACAGAGCAGACTTTGGCAGCAGGGCAGTGGTGTGTTCCTGGGGCCGGGCACTGCACTGCAGGTGGCAGAGGGGAAGTGTTTGTCACACACTGGTAATTGGAGCATCTCAACTGATGGGGAAGGGGACAAGACCTCCTCAGCAGAGGATGAGCCCTAAATCTCCAGGGATGAGACCTTGGTCATCCATATCCCTGTGTAAGGCTCACAGAGACCCACTCTGTGCCTGACAGGGCGTGGATGCCCTTGGAGACAGTGTGCCAGTGGTGGCACTCCCTTGAATCCATGCTGGGTACAAAACCCACATCCACTCAGAGCAGTGCAGTCAGGGCTGCAGTGTTCCCATGGCAAAGCGTGTTTGTGGGAGCAGCGCTCAGCTCCCCACAGGGCCAGCTCACTGCTGAGGTCAGATCCTGCTCCCAGGGACTTTTCCACCCATCAAGGTGTTTCAGAGGGTCTGAGCAATCCTCACAGAGGTTTCCTTCCCTGGAGAGCTTTGGGGGTGTCCATGCCAGGGCAGGGCATGTGAGCCCCAAGCTGCAGTGCAATGGAAGCAGCGGGTCCCTGGGTCCTGCCTTTCAGTTGCAACTTCTGCTCCTCCACAGCCAGGATGTTGCTCCACCAGAGCGTGCAGCGTTTCCTGCGCCCGGGCGCGGTTAGGCACGAGTGGCAGGGCTGGTTTCCTTCCCCAATTTCAGCCAGCTCCCATCTTGGCAGCCCTCAGGGACAGTGTCCAACCCCCAAAGTGGTGGCGATGAGGGCTGGTCCCAGCAGGCAGCAGCCTGCCAGGGTGGGATGCAGCCACATCCCAGCATTCCTGGAGAGCTGGGGTGGGATGAGCATTGTGCTGGCAGCATACTATGCCACAGCAGCAGCCGCAGGGAAGCTGCCCCCCACCTGCCTCTGACCCCACTCTCCCCTGCCTGCAGCCACCTCTAACCTGGACGTCGAGAGCAAGAAAGCCGCCCCCACCAAGCTGCCATGGCAGCAGCCCGTGAATGTCTTCCTGGCAGCTGGGCGCCCACCGGGCATGGAGCAGCTGCACCAGGAGGCCCAGCTCAACCTCCAGAGCTTGCTGCAAGGTAGAAAGGAGAGGGGCTGGAGTGGGCTAGGTGAGGGTGGTGGGTGGGTGCTGCCCAGGCTAGGTGGCCACCATGAGCCTGAGCTCATCTCCCACATGCATGTCTGAGCCACTCCTTGGACCTCACCAGGCTGCAGGAGTTGGGTCCTGGGGGTCCCAGCCTCCAGTAGTCCCTCACCGATCTCTGCTCCCAAGTCACAGCTGCAGGTGCCAAAGCAACTGGGACCAGGATTGCCTGCTGGGGCCGCTGATGCCAGTGGGGCCACCAGGGCACCCACGAGCTCCACCACAGCACAGTTCTCACAAGGGCCTAAGGGACCTGCCATGATCTGCCTAACTGGATCAACGTGGCCAGTGGTTTTGTTTCCTTCCAATCTCTGGCCCAGGCTGTCACGCGGCCCTGGCTCAGATGCTCCTCAGGCATCAGATGAGATCAGCAGCCCAGCCATCCCCCAGCTTGTAATCTCATTAAGTCAGCCTGAGCAGCCCTGCTTTCCACCAGTCCACAGCCACCAGCATTAATTAGCCCAACAATTACAGGATGGGGACACACTGAGTTCCTGGCTGTCCCCAGTGGGGCTGTTTCCCAGTGAGACCCACCGCATCCCCTGACTGCACCCCAGGAGGAGTGGGCCAAGCTGCTGGCATCTTTGCACTTCTTCAGTTCCCCTCCTTGGGGTCTCCCTTCCTCACCTTCTGAGCTGCCTGTCCTGAGCAGGGATGGCCAGCTAGGCTGGGGACAGCCAGAGGGGACAGTCACCATCCCTTCACATGCCCCCTGCTCCGGGATCTGGCAGTAGGAGCAGGGTCCCAGGTGCCATTTTTCTTGCAGAGGAGTATGAGGAGCAGTACACCGAGAGCAGGGTCACTGGGCAGACCTTCCGCACTGCTGGTCACCTGCCCCCCGACACCTCCCCTGAACCATCACCTCGACCCCCACTTGCCAAGCGCCTTGAGTTCGTGCTTATGGTGAGTTCTGAGGTGGCAGGGTGGGCAGCAAGTCCCTGTTTGTGTTCCACCCTTGTCCCTTTAGTGGTTGACGTGCCTTTCTCCCCGTAGCCCCCGAGCCAGCGAGCGGCTGAAGAGGAGACCAGCAGCAGCACTGTGCTCAGTGCTCGGCCTCCTGACACCTCCCTGAGCCTCCCCACCAGCCCGGACAAGCAGCCCCCCTGGCCCAGGGCCTTCCCCTTACCCCCTGTGGAGGAGAAGCAGTGGCACCAGCCCGGCTCCATCCAGACCAACATTGTCCCCATCAATGTCTCCGGTAGGGCAGCACCCCATGGCGAGGTGGGGGGGACACGGGGTGCAGACAGGGATGCGCTCCAGCAGCCATTTGGGGCAGGGGATGGGTGGTGGGAGGGGGCTGTGGCTGTGAGCTGTGTTCCTGTGGGTTAGGTGGGCACCGGGGCAGAGAGGGGACAGCAGGGTCATGCTGGTGTCCATCACTCCCAGCCATCTCTCGTGCCATCTGCAGCTTTGTGCGTCTGGTCCACTGGCCATGCTGCTGGCGGGTCTCACATTCCTGATGTAATGCCCAGCCAGCTAGGTCTTTTGCCACCTGTGTCTCCACACACCGTGCACCCTATCTGCCTCACCTGTCTCCCCTGTCTGTCCATCTGCTCATCCTCTTGGGGCCGCAGGTCCCAGCATCATGGTCCTGTCGAGGCCTTGCAGACACAGGTGCCATGCTCTGGCCCAGGTCAGAGTCGGGGGTTGGTGGCTGGATGAGGTGCCCCTTCCGAAGGGCAGAGGTGTCTCTCTGCACTTTCCCTCCATCATGGATAGCTGTGCCAGGGCCACACTGGTCCCTTTCCCTCTTAATGCCTCATGTACCCATTCCCGGTCTGGCTCACCACAGTGGTGTGGGACCTGGCCTCACCAGCACAGACCAGTGCCTATCACACAGCACAAGGCTGGTCTCTGTGGCTCTCCATCCATCTCACCTCCCTCTGCAGCATTCCCACCGTGCCTCCATCTCCCCCGTGCTCACCCCACATGGCTCACACCATCGTCCTGCATCCCACACTCCCACCTATGTCACCATCCCAGGCTGGGGACACACAGAGAACACGGGTGATGGAGGGGGCCAAGCGCCCGGCCCAGCAGCAGCTCCCAGCACTGCGGCATACTGCTGTTTGTTTTGGCTACAGGGCAGCACTTTGCTAGGCACGCGAGTGCTCGTCACTCCCTGTTTAACGCAGAGACTGCGATGAACCCAAAGTCCACCCTGCGGCGTAGACGGACCATTATTGGATTCCCTAACCTGTCCCTGCGAGACCAAGGTGACGGCAAGAACCGCGCAGGCAGCACCCAGGCAGGGCTGGCAACCCCCAGAGCTGCCCTGATGGTGGCACAGCCATCCCGGGGCTGGCAGCCAGCCCAGGCATAGATGGGCTCCCGGGGACACCCGGACCACAGGGAGGTGCAGGCACCACACTGACTCTGCCCCCTCCCAAGGCACTGAGGTGCTGGGCTCACTGGTGACACTGGACTGGCCTGAGGCTGGCATGGCATCCGGGACAGCCCCTTCATCCTGAGTCAGGGTTCTGAGGCAGGAGTCGCCCAGCCTCGGCTCCAACAGCTCCCTGTGCCCACCTTCCTCATGAGCAGACCCTGTCTCAGGGTGCCATGGCTGTTAGGCACACATCTGGCCAGGTCTTTGCTGGGGCTGGCGGGCTGGCCATGCCATGTGAGAGTGCCTGGAGTGCATGTGAGAGTGCCTGGAGTGCTTCCAGGCTGGCACTGGACCCTTGGGAACACCAGCCACTGTGGCTCAGGAGCTCTGAGTTGCTGTCCCCTATGGAAGGTGTAGAGAAATCAGAGCCAGCCTCTATCTAGAGGCAGGTAGAGACAGGGGGAGAAGCCGTGGCACCAGCTGCTCCAAGGCAGTTTTCATTGGGGTAGGAGGAAGGTTTCTTCCCATGACAGTGGTCAGACCATCAACAGGATGGTCACGGCTCCTCCTTGGAGTCAGTCAGACCTCAGCCCACTACTTGAGCATCCCTGTCTGCTGGGGGTGTTCAGAGTGGGGCTGCTGGCTCTTGTGATGGGGTGGCACTGTAAGCCACCATGTCCCTCCCTGTCCCAGCTGGCAATGCCTGACCTGGCTCCTCCTGAACCCCATCTGTGTCCCCACCATGGAGCAGCACTAGGGCAACACTTTGGTTGCCATGGGACTGATGTCCTCATGGGTAGAGCCTCCTGCCATGGCTGCTTATTTGTCCATGGCACATGCCAGCCAACAGATCCATATTTTATGCCTGGGCAGAGGTGCAGCTTCAAGACTGGCTAGGGGCTGGGACAGCGTGCAGAGCAGGGCCATGTCCCTGTGAGGGAGACGGGAAGGCGCTCACCAGGCTGTGTCTCTCCATGCAGGCAGCGCCAACGGCCCCACATCCAGCACACACGCGCCCATCGGTGAGTCCTTGTCCTGCAGCTTCGTGCCTGAGACCACGAGCAGGGGGACGACGCCCCAGGAGATCAGCCCTCGCCCGCCCCTCTCAGCCCCACTGAGGAAGACCTTCAGTGACCTCGGGGCCTGCTGCTGCCAGCCACCTGCTGCCATGGATGGGGCAGCCAACCCCTGTGCCAGTGCCTGCAATGGGACACAGGGCACCCCTTTTTCCCTGCCCTGGACCCCCCTGGGTTATGGGAGCCCCCCCAGCCTCACCACTGGCCCAGGCAAGGGGCCCACCTGCACCTCGCCAGGCGGATTCATCCCATCACCCAGCCCAGGTTCACCCGCCGCCTCCACCTCCTTCTTCATCGCCACAGAAGAGCGCATGGGCAGCAACGGGCCCAGCTTTTTCTCTGGCCCAGTGCCTGCTTCCCCCCCTAGCTCCGAGTGCATCCAGGGAGCCAAGGGGAATTTCTTGCCAGGAAGCCGAGAGGAGCTGGAGCCAATGTCAGGGCCAGCGCAGCTGAAGGTGGAGCGGGCAGGGTGCCGGTTCCGGGAGCGGTCGCTGTCAGTGCCCACTGACTCGGGGTCCCTCTGCTCTGTGGACATCGCATATGCCGAGACCCGGCGGGGCAGTGCCAACTATGCCCTGGGCTACCCCAGCGCCAGCTCCGAGGGCAGCACCAGCACTGACAACATCTCCCTGGGGCTGGAGCCTGAGGGGCAGCGGCGGCAGCGCTCCAAGAGCATCTCCCTGAAGAAGGCCAAGAAGAAGCCCTCGCCACCCACACGCAGCGTCTCGCTGATCAAAGAGGGGCAGGATGGTGATGAGGGGCTCAGTGCGGCACTGCCCAAGGACCAGCGGCCCAAGAGCCTGTGCATCCCACCAGAGCTCCAGGGTCACCGGCTGGTGCATGCCAACCCCCAGGGAAGTGCAGGCAGGGAGCCCAACAGCACAGCTGCCCCCCACCAGTGGCATCTCACAGACTGGAGGGCTGACGGTGATCCCTACCAGTCCCTCTCTGGCTCAAGCACAACCACAGGGACCACAGCTGTTGAGTGTGCCAAGACACGGGGCAGCTCTGAGTCCCTCGTGTCCCCTTCAGTCTCCAGGGCCACAACGCCCTCTCAGCTCTCTGCTGAGGCAGACCTCAAGACCTCCTCACCAGGCAGGCCCACAGGGCTGATGTCCCCCTCCAGTGGGTACTCCAGTCAGTCGGAGACCCCAACCCCTACTGTGCCCACCTCCACCATCCTCGGGCACTCCCCGCACCAGGTGCGTGTGAGGCCACTGGTCCCCGAGAGGAAATCCTCTCTGCCCCCCACGTCCCCCATGGAGAGGAGTCCCAAGGGCAGGCTGTCTTTCGACCTCCCACTGACTCCACCCACCCACCTCGACCACATAGGGCTGAAGATCTCCCTGAAGGGGAAGACAAAGGTCAGCCGGCACCACTCTGACTCCATCTTTGGCACCAAGCTGGCCCAGAAGACCAGTCCCATCACACCCATCATGCCCGTGGTGACGCAGTCCGACCTGCGCTCTGTCCGCCTCCGTTCCATCAGCCGCTCAGAGCCAGAGGACAATGTTGATGGCCCAGAGCACACAGAGGAGCCAGCGCACATCCCCTGCCCAGGGCCGGAGAGGAAAGTGAAGCCACCCGTGGCAGAGAAGCCACCACTGGCCAGGCGCCCCCCCTGCATCCTGCCCAAGCCCCCAGTTCTGCGGGAGGAGGGTCCCCTGTCCCCCAAATCCCCACCAGGCACAACCGCCAAGGAGAAGGGGCTGGCACAGGACGCCTTTGTGGTGCTGCAGAGAGGGGAGCTGAGGAGGGGTCTGGGGGAGCCCCATTTGTCTCTGACCCCAGTGGGGCCCCGGCGGCTCTCGCAGGGCAGCCTGGATGAGCTGCGGCCAGAGCGGAGCGGTGCCGAGGGGGAGCGGAGGAAGGCCAAGGTGCCCCCACCAGTGCCCAAAAAGCCCAGCGTGCTGTACCTGCCGCTCATCCCAGCCCCGGCACAGTTGGGAGCTGGTGTGGGGGACCTGCCACCCACCCCCAGCCCCATCATCACCCTGGACACTGACCCCACCTGCTGCGACCCTGACGCTGAGGATCCACCAACCCCCAAGGCTGTGGGCACGTCTGCCAGTGAGCCTGCCAGTGAACCTGCCTCAGAGCAAGGTGAGGGTCGCCCCACCCCTGTGGTGGGATCACCCCAGGGATAGGGGTTCCCCATGCTGCACAGGGGGAACTGCTGTATTCTCCCTGCCCACAGGCAGCTCAGCAGAAGCCGGCACGGAGGAGAAGAGCTTTGCCAGCGACAAGACGGCCGAGTCCATCGTGGAGGAGGATGATGAGGTGTTCACAACGTCCCGCACTACGGAGGATCTCTTCACAGTGATCCACAGGTAAGGCTGGTGCATGCACTGGAGGGGACAGCCCCTGCACCCACTGTCACAACTCTGGGTGTAGTGTCCCTCCACCATGACACCTCCATTTTCCATACTGGGGCCAATGTTCATCCTTGGGGACAGCCCAGTTGCTGCTACCTTGAGCAGAGTGCAACCAGCAGGGAGGGTCCAGATTAGTCCTACTGGCCAGGAACACCACCTGCCATGCTCATGTTGTCACCTTCCCCCAGCAAAGCAGGCTGGGGACTACCATGCCCCTCGCTCTGGGACCTCACCACAGCCCCAGACTGCTCCAACCCATGTCTCTTTGGTGCCTAGGTCAAAGAGGAAGGTCTTGGGACGAAAAGAGCCTGGTGACACCTTCAGCAGCCGACCCACCTCCCACTCACCTGTAAAGACTTCAGGCTCCCCAATTGGCGAGTCTCTGGCAGCAGCAGGCAGCAGTGGGAAGTCTTCCAGCAGGAATGAGGATTTTAAAGCCCTGCTCCAGAAGAAGAGCAGCAAAACAAGCCCCGGTACTCGGCCATCTGCTGCCGAACTGCTCAAGACCACGAACCCGCTGGCCCGGAGGGTCATCACAGAGTTTGCCCCTGAGCTGGACAGTGCAAACAGCCCCAAAAGCCAGCCCTGACCACACAGGGGCCCCTCCAGCCAGAGGGGTGGCGATGGCTGCAGAGGGAGCACTACTGCAATGGGCTGTCCTGGCTGCTGGGGAGCCCCTGTATCCTGCTGGGGGGGTTCTTCTGCTTTTGTTCCTTACTTGGAGAGCTGCTGGCAGAGAGGCAGTGGCTGGAGCCCAAGCTCTCATGACTCTGGGCCCTTCCCACGAGGGAAGTGGCTGGAACTGGCCCTGGTTGAGCCAGCTCCTAGGATTGAAGGCACCTGCCCAGGATGCAGAAGAGGATCACAGCCCCTGGTGTTGTCCCGTGCCCACAGCAAAGCAGCTTGAGACTCTTCGGTCCCTTCGGCATGTGGTACTTTAAACAGATTTTCTAATGCACAGTGGTGGTGATGTTTGATTCTCTTCCCTTTGACATTGTACCTTGAGTTTCCCATGCAGACATCCCCTGGGTAAATTCAGCTGGACACACAGATGCACTTTGGGAAGATGCCAGGGGTTCGGCTGGATCTGCGGTTGCTTTTGAAGAGTCACAGGAGGTTCCCTGTCATTGCCCTGAGCATCCTCCCTGTCACACAGGGAACCGGCACCCGGCGTCCGCAGCCAGCCCACCACCTCAAGCCAAACCCCCACCCCTTGAAAGCCCCCAAAATGCTGCATTTTGGAGCTCCTCAGCTCTCAGTCCAAAAACAAACCCTGGGGTCACCTCCACTGCCAGTCCCCCTGGCCTCACTGCACAGGGGGTCTGGCAGCCACCCCACCCCCTACCAGCCCCCACGCCAGGGGTCCTGCACCCAGCTGCCAACTGGGGCAATGAGGGTGCTGTGCCATGGGAAGGAAGCTCGTCCCCAGCTCTGCCTCCTGCATCGCCACGACAGACCCTGCGACAACTTCTCCTGCTGCCCTGGCCACCGGAGGTCCTGAGATGCTACCCAGATGGTGGCTCGAATCCAGATGGACATCACCTGAGCCACCTCCCTGGTGACTCCTGGGTCCCCCCAGGGGTGCCCACCACTCACCTGTGCCCACTGGCCACCAGGGAGCCGAGCAAGGCCAAGTGGGACATGTGCCATCAGGGCATGTGCACGGGGCTATGGAAGAGGGTTTGCACATCCCTGGATGGGATTTGTCCCCCTCACCCCCAGCTCCCTCTTCCTGGCCTGGCTCCAGCATGGGGGCCCAGCAGCCAGTAACACAGGCTGTGGTGTGGGGCTCGGGGCAGGGCGGGGAGGAAACATGAGCTCCGAGCAGGAGCACGGCTGCACACCCAGAGAAACAGGAAGGGCCAGCCACAGCTGACAAGGAAAAAGGGCGTTTAGGGTAATTTCTGCCTGGTTTCTTGATGTATTTCCACACACTCCAGCCCTCCTGTGCTGGCGGGGAGCGGTACAGTGGGTCCAGGCAGCAGCAGGGCACCACAGCAGTGCTTCAGCTGCCCCTCCGAGGGGCCTGGGCTGCTCTGGAGGGTCTCTGCCCCACCAGGAGCTCTGCATCCCTGGGGAACACAGCCCAGGCAAACACTTCCCCATCCTTGCCACCACCCTGGATCTGATCCCACTGAGGCTCCAGCTGGTTCCCCTCTCCTCCCTCCTGGTACTTGCCCATCTCTCTCTTTCCCAGAGCGGCAGATTTAAGCCTGTAATTAAGAGCCAGGCTGAGAAACTCAGGAAAAAAAAAAAAAAAAAACCACAAAAAAAGCTCTAATGAATGTCCACATTTCACCCCCATCCCATGGCCCCAGCCAGTGGCAGGATGCTGGCACGGGATGGGGCCAGGGCACAGCTTGGGAAGCTCTGGGGACAGGTACATTTTGCACATGACTGCTCAGGAAAACAGGGACAGAGTCGGCAAAGTGGGCTGGGGACAAGCACAGGGCAGGGACCTCCCTGCAACACCCCCAGCACCACTGGCAGCTGGAGTGGCCAGTGCTGCTGGGGTAAAATATCCAAGTGGGCCAGAGGTCAACTGTGGGACAGAGATTTGCCATGGGATGGAGATCAGCTGTGTGATGGAGATTGGCCATGGGATGGAGATCCTAATTTCCCTAGCCGAAGGAACATGCTCTTCCTGGGGCTCTTCATGGCTGAGTGCTCGCACTCCCTGCTCCCTGCTCCCTGTGGCTGCGGCTATTCCGCTGGGAAGGCAGTGGGTTCCCGGGAAGAGTCCGGCTGGCAGGACAGCCCTGCCCCGGGGTGGGGGCCGCCAAGGTGCCAACTACGGAATGTTGTACTTTTTATCTCGCCAGCTTGGTAAAGTGCTCCCTGCTGCCCGCCTGTGCCTGTGCTTCTTTGGGCTGCTGAGGCACCGGGGCTGGGGAGGTGGGCAGCCCCTGACACCCCTGGGTGACTCGAGGGGAACCAGCTCCCTTAGCTGCGGCCTTTCACAGTGTCTGCCGCGCACTGCTGTGTCCCCAGTGGCTCTGGGGCGGGGGGACAGGGACACCGTGAGGTGTCAGGGACAGCCCAGGCTGGGCACTGCAGAAAGGCCGGAGCAGGGGCCGGGCATGGTGTGAGTGGCTGTGGATGGACTTGACGTCCCGGGGGCAGGTGGGATGGATGACAGGGACAGAACAGCCGGCGGGACTGCTGGGGTCAGCCCCGTGCTGGGGAGAGCTGCGGACAGCCCTGGGCCCTGGGTACAGGCCGGGGGCAGGACTGGAAGTGGGGAAGAGTGGACTGGGATTGGAATCCTGGGACCGGTGGGATGGATGAGGGCGACAGCCCTGAGTGCTGGCGACAGCCTTGAGTGCTGGCGACAGCCCTGAGTGCTGGCGACAGCCCTGGGCGGGCGCTGTGTACGGCCGTGGATGCCGAACGCAGCCCTGTGTGCCGGGTGGCTCCAGCCCCGTCCGGGTGGGCACAACCCCGTGTCCCGCGGCCCCGCGTCCATCGGCCCCGTGTTCATAAGCCCCGTGTCCCGCGGCCCAGCCCCGCGCGGCGGCTCCGTGCCGGCACAGCGCGGGCAGCCGGGGAACCTCGGGGCGGGGCAGGGGCGGCCCCACCCGGCGTGGAGTAGGCAGCGCGGGGGCCTTACGGCGGCAAGATGGCGCCCAAAGGGAAAGGCGGTGGAAAAGGCGGCGGCAAAGCCGGGAAGGGTGAGCGGGACTGGGCGGCACCGGGACCGGCCGGGAGGGGGCTCAGGGACGGCACCGTGACCGGCCGGGAGGGGGCTCGGGGACGGCACCGTGACCGGCCGGGAAGGGGCCCGGGGGCGGTGGGGGCCGAGCCGGTCTCAGAGCCCGGCAGGGTCGGCGGGGACTGGGCCGGTGTCAGGGTGCTCGGTTCACAGGCGGCGACGGCGGCGGCGGCAGCGAAGGCAAAGCACAGGGCCCGAAGGGAGGCGGCAGCGCCGTGAAGGTGAGCGCGGGGGGCGTCGGGGACCAGGCGGGGTGCGGGTTCTCCGCCCCAGCACCTGCCGGCTCGTCCCGCCCGCCGGCCCCGCTCGCCACAGCCCCGTTGCCCGCCCCTCTAGGTTCGGCACATCCTGTGCGAGAAGCACGGCCGGGCCATGGAGGCTATGGAGAAGCTGAAGTCAGGACAGCGCTTTAGCGAGGTGGCGGCACAGTACAGCGAGGACAAGGCCAGGCAAGGGGTGAGTGAGTGCTGCACCCGGGACCGGGCAGTGGGGCCGGGCAGCGGCTGCGGGAGCCTGGCCCACGACCTCATCACCCACCCTCCCTGCTCTGAGTCTCAGAGCTTAACCCTGACGGTCCCTTGCTGCAGGGGGACCTGGGCTGGATGACCAGAGGCTCCATGGTGGGACCATTCCAGGAGGTAGCATTTGCCCTGCCTGTGAGCAGCATGGACAAACCCGTGTACACAGACCCTCCCGTCAAGACCAAGTTTGGATACCACATTATCATGGTGGAAGGCAGAAAATAAAATGTGAATGACCACGATGACCTTGTTGACTGCTTGAATCCTGAGTCCCAGACACCTTGACCTTGGAGCAAGTTGGGCACAACCAGCAACGTGCCTGGAGGCAGCTGGCTGTCCCTGCCACTGTGCTAGCAGAGCAGGGCCCTGCCTGGAGAGGTAAAATGTCCCTGGGAGGGGTGGAACAAGAGCCTTTTACAGAAGTTGAAGTCTCTGTTGCCTGGCTGGCCAGCCTCTTGCTTTTCCACATTATCTGTGGAGATAATGGCCTGTCAGTGGAATGGGTGCCCAGGTTTTTATCTGCAAACAGAAATAATGCAGAAGGGGACAGAGGGGGCCCCAGGGCTTGGTCTCCATCTCCATCCTTCTCAGGAGGATGCAGACAGCTCCCATGGTGCAGTTTGTGCTCCAGGGCTGCAGGACGGTCCCTTCCGTGGCGGGTGGGTAACACTGGAGCTGGGTCAGGCCAGGCAGGGAAGGGAGCAGGGGGCAGCAGGGGAGGAAGAGCTCTCCTGAGCACAGACTCATCTCTTCCTACAGCTGTACCTTGCCCACTCAAAGATGGGGAAAGAAACTGGATAATTCAGGTTTGAATAAGAAAAAAAGCCACTAAATGCTTGTGTGCCACTTCCTGCACTTCCTTGTGCTCTGGAGAGTGCAAAGGAAGCAGCCCAGCAAGATTCCTGCCATCTCAGGAATCCAGCCCAGAGCCATGATCCCCTTCCTGCCCACAGAGCCCCCAAACGAGCTCCAGCAACAGGCACCAGCTTTGTTTACAGGTGAGCACCCTGCACAGAGCTTAGAGATGTGGAGGAAACATCAAAGAAAAGGTCCTTCTCTTCCATCCCTTTTCAGGGCGTTGGTTTTGCTGAGTATGGAACACTCAGAGAAGCCAGTGAATGGCCTGCAATGGAGGGCAGACAGGCTTCCCAGAGCAGACACTGCCCCATGGAATGGTGCTCTGTTAATAAACCACTTGTTTCCAGGCTACCAGAGCTCTGTTCTTTCTTTTGGCACAAACACATTGACACAATTGCACCAGCAGAATTTGCCATGTTTGCTGTGGTTCTGAATTCAAAGAGCTCCTCTCCCAAACTGCACAGCTCAGCCAGGTGTTGTGCTGCAGAAGGCAATGCCAGGGCACAAGGACACATCCATATCTGCTGCTGCACTGTTACCAGGTGAGTCTGGCAGGAGTCAGTCCCAGTGACGAGCACACCAGACTGAGGCTGTGTTGGTGAGGGAAGGGTCACTCAAAGCCAGAACCAGGAGCTTTTGAGCTACTGGTTTGTGGGATTGAGGCACTCTCAGCCAGTTTGCTGACAACACTGAGCTGTGTGGTGTGGTCACACACTGGAAAGGAAGGATGGATCCAGAGGGACCTGGATAGGGTGGAGAGGTGGGACCACGTGAAAAGTACAAGGTTCTACACCTGGGTCAGGGCATTCTCAGGCACAGCTGCAGAAGGGCCAGAGAAGGGATTGAGAGCAGCCCTGGGAGAAGGGTTTGGGGGTGATGGTTAACAAAAAACTCATGAAAAACCATGATCCAGCAGTGAGCATTCCCAGCCCAGAAACCCCCTATGTCCTGGGCTGCATCCAAAGGAATGTGGGCAGCAGGTGAGGGAGGGGATTCTCCCCCACTGCTCTGCACTCCCAAGATCCCACCTAGAGTCCTGCACACAGTTCTGGGGCCTCCAGCATGAGAAGGACATGGAACTGTTGGAGCAAGTCCAGAAGAGTCCATGAAGTTGATAAGAGGACTGAAGAAAGGCTGAGAATTGAGGCTTTTCAGCCTGTTCAACCTGGGAAAGGTTGTGTGGACACTTCATAGCACGTTTCAGTATCTGAAGGGGCCTACAAAGGAGCCAGAGAGGAACTCTAGAACTGGAATGACAGGATACAGAGTAATGGATTCAGGCTGACAGGGCAGGGTTAGAGGGGATATTGGGAAGAAATTCTTTCTTGTGAGAGTGATAAAATACTTGCACAGGTTGCCCAGTGAAGCTGTGGCTGTCCCATCCATGGAAGTATTTCAAGGCCAGGCTTGGAGAAACCTGGTTCAGTGGAAGGAGTCCCTGCTTGTGGCAGGGGTTGAAACTGGAAGATCTGTAAGGCACCCAAATGGCAGGTGACCTTCAGGCACCCAAATTGGCTTATTTTAAACCCAAAAGGAGGGAATAACCACAGCACCACAGAGCTGGGCTGTACAGCGGCCATGGGACTGTACTGTCCCCATCTGCTCAGGGGAGAGGAGCAGCAAAACCTGGAGGGTAGAAAGGTGAATCCAGGGCTGCCAGCCTGGAGAGAGTCTTAGACATCAACAATACCATTCATTTATTGAATAATCAGACATGAACATGAACCATTTTCACCTTTGTGAGTTGACTCCACTGTGACATTCCCTCCCCAGTATCAAACACCTGGATGTTTGGGCTGTTTCCTCAAGCAGGAAGTGCTGAATTTGCTCAGTCCCATGAATATAGGGCAGGCACCAACCCAGAGCTGGCTCAGGGATCCCAGGGCTGTGGTGCAGACACACAGTAACAAGGAACAGCCAGACAGTCTTCACAGAGCCACATACACGTCACTTCTGGGCCAGCTGTCGGTACAAGTTCAGAGTCAGCAGCATAACTTCAGGATCTCCATTTTTTATGTCAAGAGCTTGCAGGAAGCAGTCCAAAGCCTCCTGGAGTTTTCCATCATTCTGAAGTTTCTTCCCACTCTGTACCAAAGTGTCATAATCTGCAGCAGGAGAGGAACTCTGCTCAATGCCCTTTCCAGAGCTGCTTTCCTGGGTAAAGTAGTCAATCTGCTCGCCTGACTGGAGCTCAGTGTCACCTGTGGATTCCTCCTGAGATGATTCCATCTCCTCTGCCTCAGACTGCTCAGATTCCACACTGTCTGTGTGGGAAGACTCTTCACTTGTATCAAGTGTTTCTCCACTAGGTTCTTCTTCAGGCTTAGCAGATTCCCCAGTGCACTCCTCAGCTTCGTCTTCCACAAGCCCATCTTGCTTCTCATCACCATCATCATCATCATCATCTTCTTCATCAGTGGTTCCCATGCTTTCCCCCATATCCTCCACCTCATCTACCAACCTGCTGATGAACGAGCGCCTGGAAGCATTAGACCTGTTTCCACTGTTATTTAGTTGGGGAGAAAAGATGGCTCTAGCTCTTGTTGTGTCATATTTAGGGGTGGAAGCGCTAATTCCTTCCAGAAGTCCATGCCGAGTGCTGTCCAAGGGAGAGGAGGGCACTTGTTCAGGCTGCTCTTCACTCTCACTATCTGAAGAAATTCTGTTTAAGCGTTTCTTCCTACCAAAAGTAAAGAGACCACTGCTTTCCTCCAATGATTTACTCCCTTGCAGGGAGGCATTTGGCTCCTCTTCAGCTGTGGGACAGGGTTTGCCATGGCTACTGGTCTCACTTGGCCAAGTTTTGTTCGGAGATTCTTTGTCTGGAGATTCACACAAGCTTTCTGCCTGGAGTTGTAAGCTCTCCTTCTCAGGGTGTTGCACTGATCGTCCTCTATTTGAGGCATCTTGCCATTCCTCATCAGACTCTTCCAAAACCAGATTGAAGTCAACTTGATCCTGGAAAGAAGGAGCAGATGTACCCTCCAAGTTGTCTTCTAACACGTGAGACTTGCAGAGCACAGCATTGATTTCTGGTGTAGCATTTGATAAACTCAGCACTGCAGAAGCAGAAGCTGGCTCAGAAACATTGTTCTGCTCTGTCCCGAGGGCAGTGTGTGGGTCACATACCTGAACTGACAATTCTGCCTCACTTCTGGGATCATCAGCCATGCCAGACCCAGAGGGATTGTGACAATGCCAAGACAGGTCATTCCTTGTCTTGGCCGAGCTGTCTGAATGTACCTGTGAATGCTGTCTCTCTTGGAGGCTCTGACTCTCTTTCTCGAGTGCAGGGGATGATGGTGTAATGCTAGATTCAGGATTTTGCTCATATTCTTGTTCTGCTTGTTCTTGTTCAGATTGTTCTGCTGTCTTGCTAGTATTGAGCACTCCTGTCTCCATACTGGACACACCTTGTGCCAGTTGCTCTTCATCCAAGTCACCAACAGTCAGAGCTGTCATTCTGGAGCTGACATCAAGCATCTGAGCCTCTTCATCCTCTGTAAGATCAATAACTTTGTCTTTTTCATGTGCATCAGCTACTGGTGGTGAAACAAAGTGATTTTTGTTGTTCAACCCTGGAGACAACTTCTTTGGCCTGGAAAGTGATCCCGATGGTCTTTGCCATGTCTCTTCACAAGCATTTCTGATCCCCTCCATCCTCTGATCTCTGAGCTGGGACTCCAGCTGGACCAGCTCATGGGCTTTCTGTACCCTCCGCTGGATGTACTGATGGGCTTCCTCGCTCTCCACCTGCTCCTCATGAGCCATCTCCCTTGTGTAGATCAGGTCATGGTCAGAAATGCCGAACATTGCCAGGGAATGCAAGTAAGCAAGATGCTCATCCAGCTGCAGGTCAGACTTCCTTTGCATGGCGTGCAGGGACTGCAGCTGGATCTGAGTTGCAGATGTCCGAGTATCTTCCAACGTGAAGAGCTCCCTTAGTTCCTGTTTGGAGAAATAACGGAACGGGTTCTTTTTGTCACCGGTGGTCTGTCTGATTAACGAGTCCTTGAATACCTGCCGCCTGTATATCTTCTCTTCCACGGTGCCGCAGGTGATCAGTCTGTAAATCACTACATTCTCTTTTTGCCCAATTCTGTAAGCTCTGTCCACAGCCTGAGCATCGGTTGCTGGATTCCAGCTGGGATCAAAGATCACCACTCGGCTGGCTGCCGTCAAGGTTATGCCAACACCCCCAACCTGCGTGGTGAGCAGGAAGACAGAGTAGTTGGTGTTGCTCTGGAAGGCGTTGATGCGCCTCTCCCGCTCCGTCAGGTGGGTCACTGTGCCGTCAATGCGCAGGATCTGGAATTGTCGGTGAGACAGGACAAGCTCTATGATATCCAGCATCTTCCTCGACTGTGAGAACACCAGGGTTCGGTGTCCCTCTTCTCTCAGCCGTTCCAGCAGTCCCACAAAGAACTGCATCTTCCCAGACTCCTGGATCACAGTCTCATCAGAGAGATGATCTATTTTGTTCATGCCTGAAAACATACCTGCTTCCATCCTGTAATCCTGTTCAGAGTCCACCTCCTCTTCCAAGCCCAGCTGGACACAAGCTCTCGCAGACAGAAGCCTGGGGTGGTCACAGAGTTTCTTCAGGATTGTCAGCTCAGCCAAAGGCGATCGGTTCGTCATCAGTACTTCCTTCACATGATCCAGGCAGAGAAAGTTCCTGTAGATTTCTTCCTGCACCGGTGCCAGGTACACCCACACAACAAAGTCATTTTTCCTAGTGAGAGATGGCATCACAGGAGCCTTGTTCTCACTTGGATCCTCAGGAAGAGGAGCATCAGCTTTATCAGCATGATAGCTTTTGATGTCTTCCTTGGTCCTTCTGAGGAAATAGGGCTTTATAATTGACATGAGATTCTCTGATATCTTTAGCCCCAGTGCTTTCTCACCTTGAGTTGCATCCTTCTCCCTTGCCCTGGTAATGGGATTCTCATATTCCATTTTAAAAGTTTTGGCAGTTCCCAGGAGGGAACCTTGACAGGCAAAGTCAAACAAGGACCACATTTCCCGCAGGTTGTTCTGCACAGGGGTGCCTGTAAGCAGGATGCGGTACCGGGCCGGGATTGCATACACACACTTGGTTGTCTTGTTTGACGGGCACTTGATCTTATGTGCTTCATCGAGAATTATGTAGTCCCACACAAACTCCTGCTCATGGCGGCTGGCCAGCTGCTTCCAATTGTTAATGAGCATCTGGTAGCTTGTGATGATGATGCCATTCTTCCTCTGGACCCTCTCCAAGTTCCTGGTGCGCTCTGTCTTGCTGGTGCCATGGAACTCCTTAACGCGTAGGCCGGGGGTCCAGCGAGCGAACTCAGCCAGCCAGCTGCTGACCAGTGTGGTGGGCATGATGAGCAGGACATGCTGGACAAGCTCAGCATCGAACATACCCGAGAGGAAGGCGATCACCTGGATGGTCTTGCCCAGGCCCATGTCATCTGCCAGGATACCACCAGGCTTGCCCTCCTGGTGCAGGCGGTACAGGAATGCAACACCTTCCCGCTGGTGTTGGAACAGCTTCCTGTGCATCTCCCCGTAGATCAGGAGGCCGCTGCCGCACACGTCCACGAAGCCCTCATCCTCCTCCTCCTCCTGCTGCTGCTCGGCCGCCGCCAGTGCCTCCTGCACACGCTGCATGCGGTTCCGCAGCTTCTCGCTGGGGCGGATGGCAGCCGCCAACCGGAACAGCCGCAGAGCCTCTTCCAGGTCCCCGTCGGCCGCCGCCGCCTTCGCGCTGGCCACGAGCCTGTGGGAGTCACCGTGAGCACTGGGTGGCCAGGCCCGGGCTACACCCAGGAGTGCCGGCCCGCCACCGCCACCGCCACCGCCGGCCCGGCCCGGCCCGGCCCGGCCCAGCCCAGCCCAGCCCAGCCGCGGCCGCCCGGCCGCTCTAGTCCCGTCCCCGCTCACCCCCGGTAACGCTGCTCCTCCTGCTGCTGCTCCTCCTCCTCCTCCTCCTCCTCCTCCTCCTCCTCCTCCTCCTCTTCTTCTTCTTCTTCTTCTTCTGCTGCTGCTGCTGCTGCTGCTGCTGCCGCCGCCGCCGCCGCCTCTCCCGGCCCAAGAGCGGCCATGGCGCCAACGCTGCCGCCCTGCGCTTCAAACCCGGCCCTTCCCGGCCTGCACCGCGCCACATGTAAATCAGCAGCGCCCGCAGCCAATCAACGCCGGGGGCGGGAGCAAAGGGGCGGGGTCGAGCGCTGCCCGCACCTCCTCCCTAGTCGGGGCAACACCGGGACGAGCACCAGTCCCGGCCGGTCCCTTTCCCGCCGCGCGGTGGGGAGCGGCGTGCGGGACATCCAGGGGAAACCCGGCTGATCCACAAGTCCACCCAGCCCCGGTGCACTGCCGGTTTCTGTCGCGCAATCAGTGCGCGTCACGGGCACGGGCGGTGGGGACCTCCCACCAGCAGGGGGCGCGGCGGCGGGCGCCGCTCTGCTCCGCGCCCGTGCCCGGCCCGGAGTCGCCGGGAGGCCGAGCGCTGCCATGGAGGCGCGCGCCGCGGGCTGCGGCCTGCTTGTATCCACCGGGCGCGGGGGGCCGGGCGGGCGGGGGGCAGCGGTGGGGCGGGGCAGGCCGGTGACCGGAGGTTTTCTTAACTGCGGCGCAGAGCGTTGCTGGTGCGGAGGTGCGGGCCGGGCGGCGGGAGCCGTGCGTGCTCGGCCTGGAGCGGCGGGCCGGCCATTACGGGTGAGTGCGAGCGTGGCGGGGCCCGGCTCTCCTCGCTTCGTGCCGCCGCGGCGGGGCTGGGGGCGGGACACGCCGTGCCCGGGCACGGCTCGGTTCTCCGCCCAGCTGCCACAGCCGTCGTGACTCTCGGGATCCCTGCGGGCTCACCTCACCCTGCGGGCGGGGACCCGCGGGACCGGCGCTCCGGAGGTGCCTTCCCGGCTCCCCGATGCTCCTCCGGTAACCAGAGCCGTTCCCACCCCAGTGTTGGACCTGCCCCGTGGCAGGGAGAGTTCAACAGCTCTTACTGTTCCCCCGGGTTTTCAGCGTCCTGCACGGTCTCACCTTCGTTGCCTTTTTCTCCTCCTGCCCCAGAAGCTTAGCGATAAAAATCAAACATTGTGTCTCTGTACGCACAGCTCCCGTTTGTGTGCGTTGCTGTCGGGTTTTTACAAGCCTTCCTTCTATCTGCAGGGTCGTTATTCGCTCCCAGGAGAAAGAAAACTCTGATCCAGATTATATTCCCATCAATAGCCATTTTAAGTGTGTGCAAGGTACTGACTGCTGGGGGGAAGGTCGAGAATCCCCTGCTGTTCATCCACAAACCTTAAACTTAATGGTATTTCCTGAGCTGTCTCCTGAGCTACAGCAGATTGAATCCTTTCCCTGTGAAGCAGCAAGTCACATTTTATGGCATCCCCTTGTTCCTCATTCAAGCAGGTTGTCATTCCTTGTCAGCATGCACTTGTGAGGAGCTTGGCTGGCTCCAGTGCGTGATGAGCTTGGCATCACACAGAGCCAACACATCCAGCACCTGGTTTCAGGGTCTGGAATTTGGTGTCTGCTGGTGTCTGTCTCTCAGACTTCTCTGCTATGCCAAGAGTTGGGAGCTGTTGCTTTTTCCTGCATGTTTGCATCTAAACTTCCTAAGGTCTAGCAATCTCTCAGTATCCCAGGTGTTGAAAGAGGAAGGGCTTTAGGCCTTGTCTTGGAAGAACTTAAACAGCAGCAAGTGGCCCTGGGGTGAATCCTTGTAAGAAGTAAAACTCATTTTTTCTGAATTTGCTCATTCCCTTGTGTGCAGTTCAGGATGTTCTGCCCCTGGTTTTGCTCTGTAGAGAAGCTCTGAAGTTCCTTGTCAAGTGGGTCTTTCCCAAAGTAACTGCACTGATGGGGAAAAACCGTCCAGGTGTATGAGAACTGTGTGGTGGGAATCTCTCTGGGACACTTGTTGGGAGGTGACTGTCGAGGTTCTCTCTGCCAGAACCGTTAGGAATGTACAGGTGTAAATTAGAGCTCTTTGTTCCTGTCAGGACTCTCTCATGGCTGGTAGCAGGCAGTGTAATTATATGAGTCCTCAATTACTGCAGCATCCAGCGTCAGCTCTACTGATCCCGTTTTTCTCTTTTCTAGAGGCAGAAGAAACTCTGCTGATTGATATAGCTACAAACAGTAAGTTTCATTAGGGTAGTGGTGTAGCTAAAGGTCCTGTCATGGAACAGCCACTGGTGCTTGTTTTGCCTTCCAGTCTTCCTGCAGGCTCTGTGTTTGTCCTCTGCTCAAACAGGGATTGTTTTCCCTCTGACATTATCATCTGGCTCTGTGAGACACTCAGTTGTCGTGACAGACAAGGTTTGAAATGCAAACGGTCAAAATGTTTGCAATTTTTCTTCCTGCTTTTAGAGCACTTCTCTGCAAAATTGCAGTAGGGAGGATTCCTAAAGCCAGGAGAATGTGCTGGGGATACCCCAAGCAGGGCGGGGGGACCTCAGAAGCGCAGGGAGGGTAACTTAGGTGCAGGTTTCCATCACAAACAACACCTGGAAGCTGGGTGGGAAGCCTGGGGACTCTGAGGCAGCCTGGGCTGACTCAGTGAGTGTGTTTGAAGCAGGCTGCAAGATCCGGATCCAGGGTGACGAGGCGCCAGAGCGGCTCTTTGAGATCCCTGACGAGGAGCGCTGCTTGGGATTCCTGTCAGAAGTGCAGAGCATACAGGAAGGTGAGCAGAGTTGCCCCTGTGCATGTGAAATCCTCTTCCAGCAGTTTCTGACAGAGATGGATTTTTTTCCAGCCCACCTGAAAGCATCTCTTCCTGAACCTAAGGACTCAGCCATTTGGCATCAGGTGGAGAAGAGCCTCACAGGTCTATTTCCAGGTACAGCTGGCTTTGCTCTGGGGCCTGTGCAGTGCTGGGGTGCCAAGGGTATGAGCTGGGTCTGGCCGTGCTTCCTTGTCTGTTAATTCCTTCCTGAGTGCTATTTTCATCCTAGGTTTGTGCATTTTAAGCTTCTTCCTGCCTTGCCTTGTGGTTAGTGCCCCTTTCTCCCATTTCCAGGGTCACACAGTTGATGTATTCCTACTCTCATTTGGTTTTTTGCTTTCTATGGAGTTACATTTTTTCCTTCTAGATCTGAGCTGTTTCAGATTGTTTCTCAGGGTGTTTTTCTTGGATTTTTCATTACAGGAGCTCTGGGGTTTGAGGATGACTTCAACACTCTGAGCCTAGAAGAGAAAAGAAACATGCAAAACCACCAGACAGGATCTCGACGGGAACCCCCACCTCCTCCTGTCCCTCAGAATAAGCAGTAAGTAACATAGGGGATCTGTTCCCTTTTTTACTTTTCTTCCTAGATAGCAGAACTAGTTCTAGTGCTGCTCTTGCTTCCTTCCTAGATTTCACCGGGAGAGAGAAGGCACATCCAGAGACCCGCCCAAGGTGACCAACACAATGCGCAAGATGTTTTTGCCCAGCACACAGTCAGGGCAGAGAGAGGGGCTCATCAAACATGTGCTGGCCAAGAGGGAGAAGGCCTACATCAACCTGCACAACTTCAGGTGAGACTTGGGAGGGAAGGACAGAGCTGCAGGATCTCTCCTTTGAGCTTGGATTTCACCCAGGATTGGACCCTGGCAGCTGGTGAGGGGTTGCAGCTCAAGTGGCCAATGAGGATGGTACAGCCCAAAAGTCTCGTGTCCATGGCACAGCTGCTCCTTTTGTCTTCTCTCTGTGTATGTCAGATCTCCTGAACCTTGGTGAGGCTGGAGCAGGTGGGCAGAAAGAGTGAAGACAGAGGTCCTACCACAGTGTCGTGGTGTTGCCTCTCGTGACGTGATGTTCAAAGAGCCAGGTGTTTGCTGGTGGAATGCCTTACTCTGAGGGGACTGTCACTGGGAGTGAGCCAAGCCTGGGAGAATTTTCAAGGAGCAGCTGAGGGAGCAGGGAAGCTTCAGCCTGGAGAAGAGGAGGCTAAGGGGGACCTTATGGCTCTCCCCAGCTCCCTGACAGGAGGGGGCAGCCAGGGGGGTTGGTCTCTGCTCCCAGGGAGCAAGGGAGAGTACAAGAGGAAATAGCCTCAAACTGCAGGAGGAAAGGTTCAGGTTGGACACCAGAAAGAATTTCTTCATGGAAGGGGTGGTCAGGCATTGGAAGGGGCTGCACAGGGAAGAGTCCCCATCTCTGGAGGTGTGCAAGGAATGCCTGGATGTGGCACTCAGTGCTCTGGGCTGGGTAACAAGGTGGGGATTGGGCACAGATTGGACTCAATGATCCTGCAGGTCTTTTCCAACCTCAGTGATTCTGTGACTTTCAGTTCCCCTGTGGCAGTTATTGCCCCATGCAGGGACAGCTCACAGTGTGTGCTTCCAGCCAAAACACTGCTGTGCTGCTGTGGTTTTAATTGTGTTTTCTAACAGCTCAGCTGCTTTTGTGTTGTAGGTTCTTTGTGGGAACCTGGAATGTGAATGGGCAGTCTCCTGACAGCTTCTTGACCCCATGGCTGGTGTATGACATGGAGCCCCCAGACTTCTACTGCATCGGGTGAGCAGCTGGGGGGATCCAGGAGGGCTGGGTTGGGTTTGGGTTCCTGTCATGCTCTCAGAGGCTGCACAGAGCTGAGCTGTGCCACATAGGGGCCGTCGAAGGGCAAAAAGCCATTGGATGAGGCAGAGGATCAGGTTGAACAAAGCTAGCATGACATAATAGATTTTCCTGGAGAGCTGGAAATATAGATTTTTATCCACAGAGCTCGCTCGTTGTCCTCTGCCTAAAGTGGTGTTTCTCAGGGAAAGGGCTGCTGGGGGATTTGGGGTGGGATCTCAAAGGCACTATGGGGGAATTCTACTGCTTTATTTAGCAAGTGGCCATAACGAGCTGTTCCTCCAAGGGCTGTTGCTGGAGGTTTCCCATTCCTGTAGGAAGAGGGGGATGTGCAGGAAGGCTGGAGGTGCTAAGCTCTTGGGTTTCCAGATTCCAGGAGCTGGACCTCAGCACGGAGGCTTTTTTCTACTTTGATTCTACAAAGGAGCAGGAGTGGCTGTCTGCTGTGGAGAAGTCTCTGCACCCTAAGGCCAAATACAAGAAAGTGAGTTCTGCTCAGTGGCATGGGGGATTGTCATGGAGCTGGCATGATGGGAAGGAAAAAGGAAAAAGCTGCCCTTTTCCTCCCTGTTCAAGGAGCAAGGCTTGGAGAAACCAAGGGTGATACTGGGCATGTGCATGCCTGGGCATGTGTCAAATGTGTGAAGTTAAATCTGGAGAGTCTTTTTCTGCACCACAGTTGTAGGAAATACTGTGCTTTGAAGTAGAAATTGGTAAAGGTGGGGACTACAATACCTTTATCAAGTAGGAGGTAGGTGTAAGGGAAGCAGCAGGTTCAAATTCTCTACTTATATTACCTTCTCATCCTGTACTATAGAAGCCAGGGGTGTCCTGAGCTGGTAAATTAAATTAATAGCTTTTCCCTGAAGGAATGGGATGATTTATGAAGTGAAATCTTCCAGATGCTGCTGCCTTGAGTCAGAATTGCTTCAGCTGTGGCAGCAGGACTTTGTTCTGGCTGGGTTAGAGCTGGGTTTTATCTCTGCTGTGAGAAACCTTTCTGCTGCAGGGATCAGCCCTGAATACACAAATGTGTTTCCCTTTCTTCCTTTGCCTGTGTTTGCTGTCACACCCCATACTGCTTGCTCTGAGCAGGTGTTACGGGAAATGAAGCAGGGAATAGAGTGTCTTGCTGAACTGAGACCTACCAAGAAGAGCCAGGAGTCAGGGCTCAAAACTGCAGAGAGGCTCCTGCTCCCTCTCCTCCCTTTGCTTCACTTTAGTTTCGGGTGAATTTCTCCCACCTTAGTGAAAGGGAGAACACAGGATATGGCTGCAGGAGGAGGAAGTGGCTGAAGCTGTAGATAAAGCTTGTGGTTACTTGCAAATTCTGCTCCTGCAGAGCAGACTGGGTGCTGGGCTCTTGCAGCCAAATTCTCTGCTCTCAGCTTCTTTCCTCACTCGATAGACTTAATCCCAACACATGTGAATGTTTCTGTGCATAGAAATGAGCATGCAGACTGTGCTCAAGCAGGCAAGGCCTTGTCACTGTTTCAGAGTGGTGATGTCACTGTTTCAGAGGGGTGATGCCACTGTTTTGGAGGTGCAGGAAGGTCACAGACTGGTCAGTGTTGGCTTAGCACATGTAAAAGATCAGCAGCAGACCTGAGATTCCCATTGGGACAGGGCACATGAGCACTGTGTTAGCCTCTGTGGGCTGAGCTCTGTGGAAGCAGATAACTGCTCAGATCCAGAGAGGCCCTTGGCTTTAGGGAACAAGTATTTCCTGAGAATGAGTCAGTCTGTGTAGCTCAGAGATGCCTTTTGCTACCCCATGCATAAGCACGTCTGCCTCAGGGAAATAGGAACATCTCTGTCCATTCCCCTCTGCACTGGAGTCCACAGTAAGCCAAGGTGGGCTCTGACTCCCACTGCATCTGCAGCCTTCTCTCTGCTTGTGCTGGTTAGAGCATGGCAAGGGCTGAGACCTGAGTCACAAACTTCCTGGGCATTTATTCAGTTTCTCTTTGCCCACCCTGTTGTAGGGAGGGACCAGAGTAGGGAATGCAGTGGGCTCAGCACTGCCGACAGCTCCTGGGGGGTGACAGATAGACCCCAAGAACCTTGCTGTGGACAGGAGACCCTTTGGGTTCTGTTGTTGCAATTAGGGATTGAGTAGAGAACATGAGGAACAGGGAGAGCCAGAGCAGCAGAGCATCAGGCAGAGCAGATCAGACCTGCATTCCCACTGCCTCTCTGGGAATTCAGGATCCTGTTTATTTTTGCAGGTGCAAATGGTCCGCCTGGTTGGGATGATGTTGCTCATATTTGCTAAGAAGGATCATCTGAGCAATATCAGAGAGATTGTGACAGAGTCTGTGGGCACAGGAGTCATGGGAAAGATGGTGAGTCACCAAGGCCAGCTTGTTGCTTCCCTGTATCCATGCAAGAAGTGGCACAGTCTGGTTTGGTTCACCTGTGCCATCCCAGTCCCCTCACCTGCCACCTGCTCCAACCCCACTGGTCCATCCTGTCCCTAGGGCAACAAGGGTGGCGTGGCCATCAGGTTCATGTTCCACAACACCACCTTCTGTGTCGTCAACTCCCACCTGGCTGCCCACGTGGAGGACTTTGAGCGCCGAAACCAGGACTACAAGGACATCTGTGCCCGGATGAGCTTCCTGATCCCCAGCTCAGACTGCCTGTCAGAGTTCAACATCATGAAGCACGAGTGAGTTGTACCCTTTGGCAGTGGTGTTGAGTAACCCAAGTCAAGTCAGAACTGCAGCAACAGGAGGTTTAATGCAGATAAGTTTTCTGGCTTAATAAAATAATTTGAAATTGAAGGGCTGTGGTGTGCTGCAGTTCCTGCAGACAACTGGTCACCTTCTTGTTGCAGTGCCTTGTGCATCCTGTCCCCAGTGTCTCTCTCCTTGCATTTGTGTATAACATTCTTTTCAGCAGGCCTAAACAGAATACAAATGGCTTGTATCTAAACAGAATACAAATGGTTGGTACTTCCATAATGACTACTTAAACCATTTAAAAACCAAAAATGAAGAGTGGATTAGTACAGAAAAAAGCCTTCAAATATTAGATTATCCTTGATAATCCACTAATGGAAATGTTGAGGTTTGACTATAAACAGGAAGAGCTTTGGTACTAGCAAGAGGTTTAAATTTTAATCTTTAAATGAAACCTTTATGGAGTAAAAAGTCCCATGACTGTTTCTTTAGCTGCTGATAGCAAGAAGGCTGTAGACCTGGAGAGGAGCAGGGTGGATGCAGGTGTTGGTGAGGTGTGGCTGATAGCAGGGATGGGAAACAATGTCCAGAAGGTTGTAAACTACAGGAACCTAATTCTGCTCCTGCTAATGCTGCTTCAGGCGGTCTTGGCTCAGTAGGTGGTGCAGCAGTGGCCTGCTCTGGTTGAAGGAAAGGCAGTGAAAAACCAACAGGTAAAAGCAGGGTGTCACATGAGGGATGACCCTGCAGATACAGATGCCTCACCTGTCTTGCTGGCTGACAGGTTGGCTCCACTTAATGAGCTCCACCATGGCCCTCTTCTTAACATGAGAAGAGCCTCAACACCAGCTGGATTTTGTGTGAACACTAGTCTTGCTTCATTAGAGAGTCAGTGCTGTTCTCTGGCTTTTTTCAGACTGAGACAAACACATTATCTCCTACTAAACCAAGTTTTCCATCTTTGGGGAATTCCAAAGGAGATGTACTTAGTCCTGTAGGATCTGCTGTCACTAGAAATTTCTGCTTTGGACTCAGTCTTTAAGGTATCCTTTCTGTCTTCCACATGTCTCAGCTTTAATGTGGTTTCAAAAGGGGAGCTCTTAACTGCTGATCTGCTCCCAGAATTCTTTCCTGTGAGGTTGCTGAGGCCCAGGCACAGGCTGCCCAGAGAAGCTGTGCCTGCCCCATTCCTGGAATTCTTACAGGCCAGGTTGGACAGGGCTTGGAGCAACCTGGGATAGTGGAAGGTGTCCTTGCCCATGGCAGGGGGCTGGAACAAGATGAGGTTAAAGCTCATTTCCAAACCAGACCATTCCACAATTGTATGTGTATCTTTGTTTGCAGCGTTGTTATCTGGCTGGGAGACCTGAACTACAGGCTGTGTCTGCTGGATGCCAGTGAAGTGAAGAATCTCATCAGCAAGAATGAACTTCAGAAACTGCTGACTTATGACCAGGTCAGTGAACTCGCCCCATCCCTGGGAAGTCATCTTGGTTTGGGACATGCCTCTGCTAGGGAGGAGCTAGCAGACATGGAGCTGGGGAAGGGGCTGGAGCACAAATCTGATAAGAAGCAGCTGGGGGGGCTCAGCCCGGAGAAAAGAAGGCTCAGGAGGACCTTCTCGCTCTCTACAACTCCCTGAGAGGACAGTGCAGCCAGGTCAGGGTTGGTCTCTTCTCCCAGGTAACAACTGGCAGGACAAGAGGAAATGGCCTCAGGTTGTGCCAGGAGAGGTTCAGACTGGATATTAGGGAAAATTTTTTAATGGAAAATGCTGTCTAGCCATGAAACAGACTGCCCAGAGCAGTGATGTCCCCATTCCTGGAGGGATTTAACAGACATGCAGAGGTGGCACGTGGGGACATAGGTTAGTTGGGGCCTTGACAGTGCTGAAGGAACTGTTGGACTCAATGGTTTTGGAGGGCTTTTCCAACCTACATAATGCCATGGCAAACTGCAGTAAGGGTCTGGACACTGACATAGACAGTGGACTCTGACAGAGCTTTGGGTGTGCTGGTTGCAACATCCCCATAAAAACAGATTGTCCATACTGGGGTAACTGTGTAACTCAGGCAGTCACTGAGTAAGTGTGTCTACGTCTCAGTGCAGGAGTTCTCTCTTAAATACAAGCTACAAGCTGAACACAGAGATTTGTAACAGAAACAAAAGCTGCTGTGATCAGTGTTGTGAAAGAGGTATTGATTTGGAGTCCAAATCTGCTCAGCCAGTTTAACCTGAATTCTGTGCTGTCGCCTTCCCTGCAGCACACGGAAGCTGATGGCAGGTGCTCTTCAGGTGAAGGGTTGCACTCGGGAAACATAAACAGCAGTGGTGTAATATCACCTCTGACACAGTTTTAACAATAAATTGGTTGATTGTCCTCTGTAGCTCATTTTTGCTACAGAGCTTTGTTCAGGAAACAGCTGTAGCTTAGGTCTTACTGAGGAAAACATGCAGGAGGTTTTTCAGAAGAGGAAAGGAGCAAAGGAGGGTGGTGTCAGGTTGTCAGGCAAGTGCAATCCTGGAGGCTCTTGCTAAAATGATTGGTGGGGAACGATTAATGATGCCAGTCTTAAGCCTGAAAACTGATGAAAGCATTTAGTAATTAATATTTCCCTTAACTCTTGCTTGATGCTGCCTGCATGGTCTGTTGAGCAGTACCACGCCCATTTGTACTTGGTCTGTTTGGAAAACATTCCACTTGTGTTTTAAAGGTGTGAGGTCTGAGAGGCAGTTTGGGGGTGTCTGTGAATCCCACAGAATGGCCACAGGCCATGATTGCTCTGCCTGTAGATCTACTCTCTAACACTGCTGTGGCAAGGGAGGGTTTCTTGGGTTTGGTTTGGTTTTTTTTCTTTCTAAAGCTTTCTTTTTCTGCTTTAGCTGAATATTCAGCGCACTCAGAAGAAAGCATTTGCAGATTTCATGGAGGGAGATATTGACTTCATCCCCACGTATAAATACGACTCTAAAACAGATCGCTGGGACTCCAGGTACAGTGGCTGCAACTGGGTGTATTTACCTATGACATAAAATGTATTTTCTCACAAAACCTGATTTCCTGCTTCTTAGAACTGTGCATACCTGTCAGTGTTAGTTTGGCCTTCCTTTCTTTCCTGCTTTCTGCAATAAGCAGCCCCTGTGTACGTTGACCAGGCACATCCCCTAAACCTCTGTAGCTGCTGATCCCACTAGATGAAGGCAGGTGAAGTGTGAGCTCAGGTCACCCTGCAGTGGGGGCTTTTTCTATTACCAGAGAAAGGCAAACAGTATAAAAAAGGAATCGAAGAACTAAGGAAACAGGCTCTCTGAGTCACCCTGTCCCCTGACTGGCACACCCACAGGGTGGCTGCACTGTGATAGAAACTGTTGTTCCTGCTTGGTTCCTTCCACAGACATGGCTGCATCTGCTGCAGGGGCTGCTCTGAAGGGAGAAACTCCTAAGAAGGACTTCCAAACTATATAGTGATTGAATATGTCTTGCCATGTTTATGAATCATCACAGTAGTTAATCTGAAGAAGGATAACCTAGGATTCAGGCTTCACAACATAATAGTAATCACTGAGTAGACTTTCTGTAGTGGAAACAATAAGCGATGGGTTGGACTGTGGGCAGAAGGGTCTGGCAGCACAAGAAAGTCATGCAGCTTGGGTCACAGAACACATGGGTTCAGGCTGTGGAAATGGGCTCAACTGAGCATTGCTTTGTTTCCTGGTGCTGGAAAGGATGGGAATTTTGTCTGCTGTACTGGGAAAGGGGGAGAGAGCAGAAGAAATAACAGAATTCAAGTTGGGGTAAGTGATAGGAGTTCATCCCATCACTGCTGTGATGATATGGGTGGAGGGAACTGCCTTGTTGCAAAGAGGAACAGCTTGGACAGGATTATTGGATTCCCCTGATAACCTGTTTTTCTTTGTAGTGGGAAGTGTCGTGTGCCAGCGTGGTGTGATCGGATCCTTTGGAGAGGAGGGAACATCAGTCAGCTCCGGTACTGCAGTCACATGGAGCTCAAGACCAGTGACCACAAGCCTGTCAGCGCCCTGTTCCGCATTGGGGTAGGTTTGTGTGTTTGTTGGGGCAGGATCCCAGCACTGCCAGGCATTCCAGGCATTACTGTGGGAGGCAGTGATGGAGTCGGGGCACATCTGCTAAGGCTGTTGCAAGAGGACAGATGAACCCAGCTGAGGCGTGCCTGCCCAGATGCAGGTGTGCCTGCTGCATCTGGCAACACTGGAATGGGTGAGCCCCGCTGTTCCCTGCTCCACATGGAGACACAGCAGCAGCCTGGACCTGGCTGTACCTGTGCTGCGTCAGATGTGTCATCCGGTTCACACCTGGATGTCTTCAGTGGGGAGTGACAGCAAATTCAGGTTTTCTGGTGCAGCAAATGGGGACATTCTATGTCCATTTTTGCTACCTCCTGTTCCCTGGGTGGCTGGTGGTCAGGTTGAAAGGCACCAGAGTGGGTTGTTGGGTCCCATCTCCATGCTCCAGCAGGGCCATCCCAGAGCACATGGCACAGGATTGTGTCCAGGCAGTTCTGGACTCTCTCCACTGAGGGAGATTTCACAACCTGTCTGGGAAAACCATTTCAGTGCTCTGTCACCCACACAGTGAAGAAGCTCTTCCTCATGGTCAGGTGAAACTTCTTGGGATCAGTTCCTGTCCATTCTTCCTGTGCCATTGCTGGGCCCTACAGAGCAGAGCCTGGGCCCTCTCTGAGCCCTCCCTGCAGACATGGAACTGACAGGGCTAAGAACCCCTCTCAGCTGTGTCTCGAGGGTGAACAGCCCCAGCTCCCTCAGTCTTTCCCTGTAAGGGAGATGCTCCAGGCACTTTAGCATCTCTGTAGTTTTTGCTGGCCCACTCCAGGGGCTCCATGTCTCTCCTGTACTGGGGAGCCCCAAACCAGACACAACACCTCATGTGTGCCTTACCTGCGCTGAGTAGAATAGGCTGAGTCTATTTAAAGAAAAGCCTTTCTCCTTTCCCTCTGGAGAATCATGAGGAATGCTGCAGCATGCCAATGCTGTCTCACAGAGGTTGCCTCCAGTGATCTCCCAGTTGTGTGACGAGTGGTCAGTAACACCTGGTAACACCTGCAGGGGTGAAATCTGTGTAGAGTTGCAGATGCAGCTTGGGACTGCACACGTGTGTGTGAACTCTCTCAGCCTTGCAGCTACAGAAGCAAGTGCTTAGAGAAATAATTCACTTCTGCAGTTTGCTCATGATCAAGAGAGTTCCTGTGAAAGCCAGTCAGAAGTTTCACTGAGTGTTTTTTGTCTCCCACAGGTGAAGGTTGTGGATGAGCAGAAGTATCGGAAGCTGTTTGAAGACATTGTTCGTATCATGGACAGGATGGAGAATGACTTTCTTCCTTCGCTGGAGCTGAGCAGGAGAGAGGTGAGGATGAAACTGGGATCACTGTCACTGCCCAAACACAGGAGCCTTCAAAGTGCCAGAACTTCTTTCAAAGACTTTGTTTCAATGAACTGGATTATAGAAAATTGAACTCTATCCTTTATCTTATGATCAGGAATTGGGTTAGCGAGGACATGTTGACATGGCAGGACTTCTGTGAGGAATTCTGCATTAGGTGGGCTCCTCTCTGCCTTGAGGGGCCACTGCAGAGTCTGTGGGGGGCTGGCCATGGGCCATATCCTGGCCAGTAATATCACTTGATTTCTTTTTGCTCTGCAGTTCGAGTTTGAGAATGTGAAGTTCCGTCAGCTGCAGAAACAGAAGTTCCAGATTACCAATAATGGGCAGGTCACCTGTCGCTTCTCCTTCATCCCCAAGCTCAATGACAGCCACTACTGCAAGCCATGGCTTCGGGCTGAGCCTTGTGAAGGTTACCTGGAGCCAGGTGAGTGTAGTGCTGTAGACCCTCCCATCCCATCTCCATTCAGTCCTTCTTGTATTTCCTGTGTCCCACCTTCCTTGCTATCAGTCTTGTATGTTTGTCTTTTCTGTGTGGCCTTTGTCCCTGCTACTGTATGTTTGTCCCCATCATCCCTTTTGGAGAGTATGTGTGTTCTTGAGAGCTCGAGTGTGTTGCAGATGAGAGCACGGAGATCTCCCTGGACGTGTACGTCAGCAAAGACTCAGTCACCCTCCTGAACTCTGGCGAGGATAAAATTGAGGATATTCTTGTCCTGCACCTGGACCGAGGGAAGGACTATTTCCTGACGATCAGTGGGACCTACCTGCCCAGCTGCTTTGGCACCTCGCTCGAGGCCTTGTGCCGGATGAAGCGACCCATCCGAGAAGTTCCAGTCACCAAGCTCATAGACCTGGTGAGTTCTGAAGCGGCTCTTCTAACCCAGAGAACCTGATTCCCTTCTGATTGCTCCCAAATCAGGAGCAGTACCTGCAGGTTGGGTTGTCTGTGCTGGCCCTGAGCTGAGTGACTTCACAGAGCTTGAGGTGCTCTTTTATTCTTCCTGTCTACCACAGCCAATGGCTTTTGACAGCCTGTACTTTATCTCTTTTTTCTGTGTGGGCTCTGAATATTGTTTGATGGGACAAAAAAGTGATCCCAGCACCTCATGTTGGTGTTACTGGTGCTGGCAGGCTCAGCTGGGTGGCACTGCGGTGTCATAAGAGATGTGATTAGGGTCCTCTCATCCAAGGTATATGGGCTGCTTCTGCTGTGGTGAGTGCCTCAGGGGCCTTTTCCTTCTGGATACATTCCCACTGCTCAGGGGAAGGATTAAGCAGAAGTAGGAGGACTGAAGGAAAGTCTGTGGTGTGGGTGTGGGGTGCTGAAAGACACAGCTCAGCAGATGAGCAATGGTGCAGCCTCTCTGGCCATTTCCTCCCACACCAGCCACAGTGAGAGATAATGCCTCGGGTGAGAGATAGCTCATCAGGGAGAGATCTGTCTTTGGTGCAGCAAACTGTTCCTCTCCCCAGCCTATGCCAGCCCCCAGCATCAGTATTCCTCCTCCCACAGCTCGTTGTGTGCATGAGAGAGGGTGCAGTGGTGCCCTAGCCACCTCTTGTTTTTTGGCTACTCTCAGCTGTTTCTGGGGTTGTCCCATTTTGGGGATGTAATTCTGATTTCCAGGCTGGTTTCATTCATCTCTCCTTACTGCCTTACCTGGCCATGTTCCAGTGAGGTGCAGCAGCTCCTGAGTGCCAGTTCATGTCCCTATTCTTGTTCAGCCAGGAGAGTCCTTTCTTTCTGTCCACCTGAAAGCTCAGCCCAATTGTTTGAGTCTCTCTGCCATGTGATACCTTTCCTCTCCTCTCCTATTTCACAGTCTCACCCTTACATGAGGGGTTTTTGTCCAGTAAGCTGCTGCTTTTCCACCTCTGTAGATTTGCCAGCCTCCACTCCCATCGTTTTCATGTTTTCTTATCCTTTCAGCAGTTGTCCAGTGCCTCTCCAGTTCCCGTCTTTTATTGTAGGTATCTACTTTTCTCACAAGTCCAATATACAGAGAAGTCCATTTTATAGGAGAATTTTGCCTTTTTAACACACTATTCAGGCTAGGCAGGATGCAGGTGGCAAGATACAGTGTTTGCCTCTTCAGGTCAAGCAATTGATCCAGGCTTCAGGTTCCTCAGATTTCTGAGGATTTGGTTATAGTCAGCCTTGTTCTAGAAGTGGGTCTGGAACATTTCACTGGCCTTGGTTGCTTTTCCACCTGCTTTTTCCAGCTCAGCACCAACTTCTTGCTTGATAGAGAGGAATTTGGGCCCAGACTCTTGGCTCTGCCCTCATAGACACACACTTTTAGATTTCTAAGAGGCTTCTTCTCCTTTCATATATAGATTTCCTTCTCCTGTTACTCAGTGAAACACCTGGAAATAAAGCAGGCAAAACAATCAGCAAGGAGCACCTGCTCCAGTGTCTGCAGTAGGGACACAGCTCTCCTTATGGACATGGGGAATATTTTAAGTTTTTTGGTTCTGATTTTACCTGTGAGCTGAGAAATCCTTGGAATCAGACCAAGCTGAGCACTTATTGCCTAGGTCGGTGGTGCTGGTGCTGCGTGCCCTGCAAGCTGGAGCATTTGGGTGCAGTTCCTTGAGTTTTGGTGCTGCTCAGGCTGTGTGAGGCTGGCAGTGTCTGTGCATTAAGAACCTTCTGCACTTGCATGGGCTCATCCTTCACTGCCTCCAACATTTTCCTCAGCCTGGCTAGACTTTGTCTATAATTTTCAGTGGAGAGAGGTCTGGAGATCCAGTCACTGAGTGGCTGAGGTAGGTGGGTGCAGGGTAGCACCATGTAGGTTGGAGTTTGTCTGGGAATGGCTCTCCTGGTTCTCCCAGGAGGCAGACAGTGACATGGCTGCTGTCACTTGAGCACGTCTCCTTTGGGATTTGAGTATTAGTGTCTCGTCCTGTTTTTTCTTGGGATCCTACTTGGGGTTTTAAAAGCCTCTTGAAGAACCCCTGTCTGGAACAGGTGAGTCTTGTGGAACAGATTGTGCTGAGGGCTCAGCATTAGGGAGAAATTGTTCCCTGTAAGGGTGGGGGCGCCTGACACAGTTTGCCCAGAGCTGCCCTATCCCTGGAAGTGTCCAAGGCCGGGTTGGAAGGGGCTTGGAGCATCCTGGGATAGTGGAAGGTGTCCTTGCCCATGACAGGGGAGTGGAATGAGATGAGCTTTAAGGTCCCTCCCAACCAAAACCACTCTGTGATTCTGTGGAGAGGTGAGCAGGCAGGCTCGGGTTGGGGAGTGAGGTGGAGATGACACACGCTTTACAAAATGTGCAGGTGGCTGTCTGCCCTCCCAAACCTGTGACTGTGTCCCTCCCCCTTGCCTCAGGAGAGAAACCTGTGCCAGCTCCTGTTCGGAGCAAGCTGTTCTCAGGAAGAGGACAGTCTGTTGTGGCTCTGTAAGAACTCAGGGAGGCTCCAGAGGAAGCAGGCACTGCAGAGGCCACAGGGGACCCTGAGATGCTCCTGCCTCCTGGCGTCCCTGTGCCATAGGAGCTGCAGCTGCTCCCAGCTCAGCCTGGGAATGTGCTGGGGCTGTTCCCAACCTGAAGAGTCCATCTGCCAAGACTCATCATGGACAGCCTGCTTCTGTTTCCTCCTGCAGACCCATAAGCAGTGTCCAGCTGGCCCTGGCTGTACAGGGATGGCTCTTTGGGGATGCTGAGGGCTTGGCACACTCCTCTCTGGGCTATGCTAATGCTCTTAGGCTGCAGCAGCAGCAGCCGGGTTTGAGCACAGACCCTCATTTCCCTGACCCTACCGAAAGCTGCTTAGGGGCCCTGTGAGCTCCACAGCTGCCACACACTCAGAAACACAGATTTAGCCCAGGGAACGTTTTATCTCTGGCCTGGTCACAAGGGAAGATGGCTGAAATAGCATGGGGACAGTGATTCTGACCAGGGAACTTCTTCCTAGCAGACACGTCTCACCTGCCCGTGGCCTGTCTGTTGGCCAGTGAACAGTGCTGTCTAAGCCCCTTGGAGAGCTTTCCAGAAATCCTGACAAGGCTGTACATCATATGAGCAGGATTGTTGTTAATTGGCAGGCAAATCTCTCACCACAGGTTTAATTTTGGCCGTGTCAGCAAAATGTGTGAAGGACCTGGTGTTCAGTGGGTTCTTGTAATGCAAATTAGGCTTCTGCTTAATCACAAGAGTTAATCCAAGAGTGCTTTCTCCCTCTTAACCACACTTTTTCCTCTCCTCTTTCCTGCTGCTCTCAGGAAGAAGACAGCTTCTTAGAAAAGGTAACACAAGCATTGCTGCATGGCAGTCTGCTTCTCAGTGGTGTGTTTGTAAAGAATGAGAGCTTTTCCCTTGTTTTCTGTGGCAGAGGGAAGGGGAGGGGAGCACAGAGGGGACACGGCTGCCAGCAAAGCTTCTTAGCACAGCTGTGGGCTGGATGAGAGCATGGAGAAGCACACAGTGACCCCAGAGCCAAGTCCAATTGCGATGTTAAAGCTCACCAAATTTGCTTTGAGGGGGGAAAAATTACTCTCCTGATCCTGACAGCAATGCTGGATATTCCCAAAAAAAATTGGCAGCTTTTGACATACTTCTGACCATAAGGAGGGGGTTCACCACAGCATCCTCTCAGACCTGTGAGAAGAGGGCTGGAGTAGGAAACTCAGGTCTTTTGTTCCTTCCATCTGATGGTGTCCCTGTGGAGGCTGGGGGAGGGCCTTGTGCAGGAGGAGCTGGATGTTTCTGTGCCTCCTCAAGCAGTGGAGCTGGGGCTGCTTCCTCTGATGGCCACAATGCCTGAGCGGGATCACTGCTTCCCTTGGCACCCGTGCTTGGTGCTGCAGCCAAGCAAGGAAAACTTCCTTGGGAGAGCAAGTGGGAGATGCTGGGGGTGTTCATACTCTCCCTGCGCTGGCTCTGCATGGACTTCCCAGTCTGAGGGACTTGTTCCTCTCTAGGCTGTCAGCCTACAGTGGCAGAGTACAGCAGGAGAGGGAAGGAACATTCCCTCTCCAAGAGGGGATCGAGCTCGGGTGTTTAACCACATGAAGCTCACAGACTCCCTCCTGGCGGAGGAGAAGGGAAGAATTTTGATTTTTTGGGAGCATCTTCCCGTGGGAAGGACGTGGCCGTGCCTCCCTTCCTCACACGCGGCAGGAGAGGGCGCTCGGGGCCCGGCCAATGCGCACCCTCCTCTTCCCCCTGCTCCTGCTCCTCCTCCTCTTCCTTCTCGTCTGCCCCGAGGCACCTCGACCCTTCTCCGAATACTTGGGATCTCCTGTACGTGGATCTCCACAGCTCTCCTAGTCATGCCACAGGCTGCTCCAGCACTGGGCTCCAGTGATGCCCTGGCACAGGGGATTTCTGTAGAAGAGCCTCAGCCCGGGAAGAGTGTCCACAGCCCTGGGAGAGGGCCTGCAGCTCTCCCCCTTTCCCTCTTAGAGGAATTTTGTAGTGCTCTTGTCTGACACGCTGCTTCCCGACCTTTGGCAGTGCATGTGACTGAGTGAGGCAGCCATGCAGCCATGACTCCTTATCTACTGGCGGGGTCAGACTGGTGCAGGGCAGAGCTGTGCTGTGTGGCAAGTGGGGCTACTGCCCATGCCACCAAGGCTCATGTCAGCTGGGGGTGTCTCTGGGCATAGCAGGGAAGCCGCCCCTGGCTGCTGTCAGTGGCTCTCTGTGCTGCAGGGACAGCCATAGCAGTTGTTGTCTCAGCTGGAGTGAGGTGCTTTCTGTGTGGCTTGTGGAGTCCTCTGCTGGTGGCAGGGTTGTGTTCCTGCTTGTGCTGGTTCCTGGGTGCTTTGGGAGTGCTGGGCATGGCTTCTTCCTTGGAGGTCACAGGAATGTGAGTGATTGTGAAGTGAGAGTAAAATCAAGCCAAGAACATGGATCCGGTTAAAGCTTGGTGTGATGGAGACATCTGAGCCATGGAGCTCATCAGCTGCTCCACAGGAGTAAGCAGGAACTGTGACAATGGTGGCCCATATGCAGTGAGAGCTCTCCTTGGGAAAATCAAGGAAGAAACTTCAGGAATCAGGAGAGTTGCAGAGCCCTGAGAGCAGCCGTGGCTGGAGCACCCTGGAGTCAGGGAAGGCGTGGGATCAGCGGGGATGGGGCTGGGCTCCCCAGCGTGGCAGCTCCCTCAGCACAAGGACTTGGGGGGTCCCGGCCTCTCTTGGCTGCAGGGTGGGAGCTGGGATGGGGCCAGGGCACCGTGGGCAGCCAGAGCCACTTCCTGGGGGTCTGAGGGGGCTGTTGGAGAGACCAGGCAGGTTGTTCCATGGGGCAGCAGAAGGGAGAGGAGCCAGGACCTGTGGAGCAATGGCTGCTGCTGTGAAAGCGAGTCAGGGCTAGAGCACCCCAGGGTCCTGCTGCTTCCCCTCTCCCAGCTTTCCCTACCAGGGACTAAGGGCCTGAGGCAGAAGGGGTTGAGGTTTCCCTGAGCCCTTGTGTGCTTTCTCCCCAGGAGAAATCCATCCTGCAGATGGGCTCCCTGGACAGCGAGGAAGCAAGTGAAGTGCCGCTGCAGGTGCCAAAGGAGATCTGGCTCTTGGTGGACCACCTATTCAAGCATGCCCTCCACCAGGTGAGAGGGAGGGCGAGGGAGAGGGCCTCTGCCACGCTGGAGATCTCCTGGTGACCTGGTTCCTCACACACACCTGGAGTTTGGTGTTTACAGGGCAAGGCTTTTCCCTGTGCTCAAGGCACTGGCTGGTGTCCCGGGGTTCACCATTCACTGGGACTCACCATCAGTCACCATGTGCCTCAGCCTTTGTGGGGAAGGTGACTTACTCCATCCCTGTGCTGTTTTTGACAGGAGGACCTGTTCCAGACTCCAGGCATGCAGGAAGAGCTGGAGCAGATCATTGACTGCCTGGACACCAGCATTCCTGAGACAATCCGTATCCTTCCCTGGTGGATCTCAGCTCTGCTGGGAGAGCTCACTCTCGGGAGAGCTTGTCTGTCACCTTTACCTGGCAGGGTTCCTGGCAGGGATGGGCTCCCCTTGGTCCCCCCACAACCTCTCTCAAAGTTGAGACTGTGCTGGCCAAAGTAGCCAGGGGCTCTGGAAGCTTCTGCAAGGCTGTGCCAAGTGCAGGAGCTGGGATACTGAAGAGCATGGTCTGGAGAAGAGGCTAATGGAGCAGGGGGCTCCTGTGCAGCCAGAGGGTGAGAAATGCAGTGTAGGGTTTTTCATGGATGGGGGAGAGTGGAGGAGGAGGAGAGGTTAGACAGGCAGGAAACTTGTGTGACCTCCTGCGAGATGAGCATCTGGGGAGGGAGGGTATCTCTCTGCTCAGCATGACCCTTGATTCCCAGCGCTCCAGCGGGCAGTAATCACTCTGTGGCTGAAGCTCTCCTCATCTTCCTGGAGGCTCTGCCAGAGCCTGTGATCTGCTATGAGCTGTACCAGCGGTGCCTGGAGGGGTCCCACAGCAGCCGGCTGTGCCGACAGGTGTGGGGCTGCGCTGACGTGTGGGGCTGCTGCTGGCTCAGGGCAGCTCCTGCTGCTGTGGGCTGTGCCATGCCTCTGGGCCTGCTGGCCCTGCTCCCTGCCTAGGGGCTGGCAGTGGCTCTGGGAGAGTGGGCAGCTCTTCCAGAGACCCCAAGTGAGCCCTGTCTCATCCTGAGCACCTGGGGAACACGGAGGGGCGAGCCACCCCTGGTCCTGAGGGCTTGAGCACCTGCTCAGAGCTACAATTCCTGTCCTTCATGGAGGGCTTTGCATGGCTTTTGACACCTGGTGGGGCAGCAGGCCAGCTCAAGCATGTCTGTGAGCAGAGGGGGAAGTTTTGGGGCAGTGAGAGCTGGGATCTGACTCGAAACAAGCAGGAAGCAGCCCCAGGGGACTTTTTCCTGGTGACACAGCTTTCCTTGAAGCAGTGTCAGCAGGAGCCACAGCCCGCAAATGCCATCAGTAGCGGGCTGCAGCTGTGGTTAAGTTGCCGTGGAGCCTGGAGTGCCACACATGCCCAGACTGCAGCAGTGGGAGCTGGGAGAGCTTCCTGACACCATTTCCTTGCAGGTGATCCTTCAGCTGCCGAGCTGCCACCGCAACGTGTTTCGGTACCTAATGTCCTTCCTGCGGGAGCTGCTCAGGTACTCGGAGGACAACGACGTCAGTGCCACCATGATTGGTGAGTGTTGTTCCTCTGCAGCCCTCGCTCCATCCCAGACTCTTCCTGCACCTCCCAAGGTCTTCGTTCCTCACCAGTGACTGATTTTACCTGCCTCCACAGCCGCCCTGTTCTCCAGCCTCCTCCTGCGCCCTCCGCCCAACCTGATGGCCAGGCAGACCCAGCAGGACCGCCAGCGTGCCATCAACTTCCTCTACAGCTTCCTGCTCACCGGGGACGAAGAATGACTCATGCCGTGTGCCAAAGCCGGGCCCGCACCTCAGCCGGGCCTCTGACAGCTCCGAGGGGTAAAGGCTCGAAGCTCTCCAAGTGCCGTGTTTACAGTCGGAAGGGACGCATTCCCCCTCCTTGCCATGCCATACCCCACGCTGCAGAGGACCTGCACGCTCATTGCACTGCCATCCACCTCTGGAGCCTCCAGCTTCCCCGTGGGAGCCAGGTGGATCTGTCGATACCCGAACACTGTGCCAGCACCCATCATCCCGTGGCAGTATCACCACTTCCCCAGGTCACGCTTCTCTCTGTGTTACCCCCATCTCCCAAGAGCTGCTGTAGAGGAGGGTGGGGATGGCTGGTGCTCTTGGAGGCCGTGGCACAGTGCGTCCCTCCAGTGCCAGGTACATGTGCTGGTGTGTACACCACCCCAGAATGCTGTGGGACATGTGCCACCCTCTGCTACACAGCCGTGCCAGCCCTGATGCCATCACTGTGCTATGGACCGTGCTGACTCAGGAAGGTTGTTTGGACATTCAGCCTCTCCCCGCTTCGGCATGGCCTTTCCCCTCTCCCCCCCTGCCAGGACTCAGGGCCTTGGCACACAAGTCTGTCCCTCACTTTCCTCTCCCTTCCCTTCCCCAGCTTCCCCCGAGGACACAGGATGGTGGGTGGCTCACAGTGACCAGGGTCAGGAAGAGCCATGAACTGCCCTCGGCTCCTCCTGGGCTGTCCTGTGCGTCAGGATGGGACTGTGAGCAGGATGGGACCGCTGTCCCTCTAGCCCAGCCTGCAGTGTGGGGGTAGGACAGGCTGGGTCACCAGGTGCCACTAGATGGAGTCCATTCTCTCCCTCCTGCATGCTAGCAGAGGGTGCAGGTTTTGGGGGAGTGAAAGGAGCCTCAAACACTCCTTGGGGGCCAGAGGAGCAGCTTGGGGGGACTGTGCAGGGGGGCTGCAGTGCAAGGGTCACACTCAGTTGGCTGAGGGGACAGCCCTGGGGCTAGTGACTGAGGGTGCAAGAGTGGCCTGTCCCACTGAAACACTAAGAGGCCTGTGGGGCCACGTGGCCTCAGGTGAGGGAGGCCAAAGCCAAGGGGAGGGGGTTGTGGTCACAGAGCCCCTGCCGGTGCCTGGGTTTAGCCCAGGGTGTCGTGTGGCCCTGCAGTCCCCATGCACTGGCTGAGCTGCTGCAGGCTCCCCTCCCTTCTGCCTTTTTCTTATCCTTAAAATTTTTAAATTACATAATTTATTGGAAAACCATTAGTTCCAAATAAACCTCCGTTGTGCAAGGCCTGGGGGCTGTGCAGGGCGCGCCTGCCCTCCCTCATGCAGTTCTGCACTGTCATGGAGCCCTGCCTGGAGCTCCAGGCTCGCTCCGGCGGCAGCTGAGGGCTGGGCTCTGCCCCAGCCACTACTGAAGCAAGCTGGGGACAGTGGCAGAGGGTCCCATGCCACTGGTTCCTGCTGGATGAGCTCCTGGGTGCACCCCTGATGTGCTGGCACTGCAGCCCAGTGCCCGTCTCACGGTGGGTGGTGGCGTGTGCCACACCGGGATGGAGATGGCACTGGGTCTGGCCAGGGGCAGCAGGGTGCTGGTGCCTGTGTGTGGCACACAGCTTTGGCAGCCTTGAGCAGTGATGCCTGTGGTGCCCAAGGCCCTGCTGGGCCAGCAAGGGGAGTGCTGGTGGAGAAAGCCCTCACGTCCTGCCACAGGAAATGGCGGCCAGTGTTATCTCCATCTGCTTCCTGCCAGCTCCTTGGGAGCAGGGCTGTGCCTGGGCAGCTGCTCCTGCGCTGTCACGGAGGTGACCAGCGCTAGGTGCCGGCATTGTTCCCGCGGCTACCGCATTCCTGCCACTGCCGGCGGAAATACCAGAGCAAGAGGGAAGCTCTGATGCTCCTCGGGGATGGGACAAAGCCTGGGCCTGCCCATCCTCATCCTCAGGAGGGCATCCTCCTCTTTGTGGGGCACCCTGGAAGCTGTTGGGGTGCAGCTCCAGGGGTCTCAAGCATGCATCAGCCCACCATGAACATGCGCACTGAGGGATGCTTGTGGTACCCAGGTGGTGGTGCTGGAGGAGCTGGTGGTGTCCCACAGCCACACTGAACATCCCTTGCCAGGCCTAGGTGAGCAGTGAGCTCTCCCTCTCCCCCCTGGGGACAGCCAGAGGTCCCCAGGGCCGCAGGGCTCCTACGACTGCTCAGCCCTCTCCCCATGCCCCCAGCACCCCTCTTTCCCTGCTCAGTGAGCTGGGACCTGGCAGACCCCATCCTTGCCCTGCCAGGACAGACCCTGCTTGCACAGCAAGTGGGACAGGACTGCCCCGTGCCCCTCTGTCCATGTCCCCAGCACTGCCCTGTGCCCGCTGCCCACTCTGCCCCACCTGTTGCAGTACAGGAGCTCTGGCACTGCCGTGGCACACAAGGCACGGGCAGCACAGCCGAGCTCAGCAGCTCCCACCTGCCTTGGGCAGCCAGCCAGGCCAGGAAGAGCCAGAGATTCCTTAGGTCTCCCGCCCCAGAAGCCTTTTCCTCCTTCCAGGCTGGCCACAGCCCAGCCAGGAGGTCCTCCCTGGCCTCCTCCTTTCAGGCTAGTGCAGGAGGGCTGGGGTCAGGGCTCAGCTGTGCAGCCCCTGGCTGCAGCCCAAGCACTTGGGGCGATGCCTGGGGGACGTGGGACATCGCTGCCTTGCTGCCACGGCCTTTGCTCGAGGGGTCTACTGGGCCCCCCACTGCCAGTCCTGCAGCAGGGACCTCATTGAATCTCTTGGGCAAGGTGCCTGCTGCTGCAGCTGGGGAGGCAGACCATTGAGGGGTGGTTTGAAATGCAGGGGGAGAGCCCTCCCAGTTCAAACCAGTAGCAGCAGCACTGTAAGCTGGCAATAGAGGAACGATAACTCCCCCAACATCCCACAGCTGGGGGCAGCTGGAGGGGGCTGTGGCTGTGGCACCATGTCCTGCCCCACTCCAGCTCTGGGAGGCTGCTGGGTCTGGAAAACTGGGTATGGGGGTCAGGACAGGACTGGGCAGTGAGTGGGCAACCCTCGCCCACCTACCCAGACCATCATGGGGGCACTGGCAGTGACTCCTGGGGTGGCCATGAAGGCGGGTGGGGGTGGCAGGGTCTCTCAGGGCAGCTGGCACTGGGGACGTGGGGTAGCAGTGGCTCGCAGGGCCCCCGCGGTGGCGGGGCTGGCAGATCGCGCGGCGGGCGCGGTGGCGGCGCGGCCGGCGCGCTGGCGCGGGGCCGGGCAGCGCATCCCTCCCGGTCCCAGCGGATGAGCTAATGGAGGCCAGCTGGGTCCCGGCGCTTCCCCAGCTCCGCTCCCAGCCCGCAGCTGCAGCCCTTCCGCTCTGCCACAGCCCCTTAACCCCCTCCCCGCCGGCACTGCCGACCCCTGCCCACAGCCCCGTGCCCAGGACGTGGGCAGCCCCCTGCAAACAGTGAGGGGTTTGGAGGCCTCGCTTGGGCACCCCCTCTCCCAGCTTCCCAGCCACGGCTGGGGGGGTCCTGTCCCATGGGGTCCCATCCCTTTGCAGGGCTCAGCTCCTCCTCCCCACCTGCAGGGTCCTACTGGGACCCTCAGTCCCCTGAGCCTTGACCCCCCTGCCCCCCATATGGGTCCTGCTCACATCCAGCCCCATGGGGTGGGAACACGTAGGGGAGGAATGCCAGGGATACCAGGGACAGGGACACCAGAAACAGGGATGCCAGGGATAGCAGTGTCTGAACACAAGGGACAGGGATGCCCAGGAGGACCAGCATCCCTGTGCCCTTCCAGCATCCCCTCCTCCATCTCCCAGCCCCTCTGACCTGCGTTTTCCCATCCTCCTTGCCAATTCCACAGGCTTAGTGCACAGCTTCATTCCTTGCTGAGCACCTTCTCTGCCAGCAATGGGCTGGGAAAGGGGCTGCCATGGCCCCAGCCATGACCCCCAGTGCCTATAGACAGCCCCAGAGGCAGTGGAGGCACCTGAGATCCCTCCCCACCAGCAGGAGAGCAACCCCTACCTGCCCTTCCAGAAATCAGCATTTTCTGAGTTAATAATCATAATTCTTTATTATAAAGATGTATTTACATGGAATAAATCTTTACAGACACAGGAGACAATCAGCAGGGCCCAGCTCAGAGCCAGGGCCCCTCCTTTGGAGTACGGCAGAGCTTGAGAGAGACCCCAGTGTCCCCCCATTCCTACTGTCCCATGGCATGAAGCAGAGGGGCTCAGGGCCCCACAGTGTGTCTTGGGTGGGCACCCCACTCCACCACGAGGTGGGTCTGCCAGTGGGAAAGGGAGGACAACTCACCCAGGGTATGGGATGAGCACCATGGGAATAAATAGACCCAGGAAATGCTGTGTGCTCCCCCCTGGCGTGGGGGTGACAGACACGGCTGGGGCAGGACCCTGAGGGAGTGCACAGACCCCTGAGGAGAAGCTGCTCTGCCTGACAAAGTGCTGTGCACAAAGCCCTGTCCCATGCCCACCGGGACAGGGCATTGTAGCTACCCTGGCCCCTCTGCAGGCAACCCCCATCCAGCTGGCCCTGCGAGGCAGTGAGGAGGGGCAGAATGCAACCGCAGTGCCAGACATGGCACCGGGGCCACCAGGGGCAACCACCGGGAGCAGGTGGGGCCAGCCGAGGGCTTACAGGGGGGACCTCAGGCTCAGGAGGGCCGGAGGATGAGCAGATCGGGCAAGAACGCGGCGCGAGCAATGGAAGCCGTGTCCGTGGAAGGCTGGTGGCAACCCTGCAACGAGAGCAAGCCCAAGTACATATGACTTGTTCCCTCATGGCACCGTCACACGTTTCCCCACATCCCCCGTGCCCCGCTGCATCTCACCTGGCTCAGAATGGCATGGGGCCCTTATGGGAGAGCCGCGGCCGGGGCCGCCGGGACCTCCGCCAGCCCCCGAGCCGCTGGCCGGTCCCGCGGCGTGCACCCCGCGGCCGCACCAGCCTTCGGGTGAGGCCATCCTGGGCATCCTTCCCGTCCGGCGACTTCCCCAGTGGCCCTGAGGAGATCAGGAACAGCGTTAGCCACGTGTCCCCCCACGCAGGACAGGGACGGCAGTACCGTGGGGTTGCCTGGCCCCGGGCCGGCCGCTTTCCTAGATTGTCCCCAACAAGAGTCATCACTGCCAAGTGCTTCCTGTGCCGGCGCGGCCCGGCCACCTGTGCCAAGCACGGCCATCTCGTGGGCCACGGCCACCAACCGCACCACCGGGCATGGGGCTGCTCAGCCTCTGCTCTCGGGACCAGCCCTCCCCACAGCCACCCCCTTCTCTGAGCCACCGAGACCCTTAGCCCTTCACCCTGAGCCAGTTCCTGCCTCCCCGTCGTGCCTGGTGCCGGTGCTCCCAGCAGTGGTCCCATTCCCCCAGGACCCTAGAGCCCCTGGCCGGGATGCTCTGCTCCCTGAGCACTGGGTCCTGCTCCCCTGGGTGCCTGGCGGGGATGTTTTGGTCCCAGCTCCTGTCTCAGAACCCCCGCGGGGTCGGTCGGCAGCCGAGGCTGGGGCTGTGCCCCGCGTGGGTCCAGTTGCAGGACCCGGCGATGCCCGGGACTGTCACCGCGGCTCCGGACGCTCCCGCTCTGCACGGGGCCCGGGGGGGGGTTGGCTCCAAAGAAAGCGCTTTGTCTTTCACCAGTCCAGCGGCAGCGGATCCCGGCGACCCCCAACCCGCGGTCACCCCGGCGCGGTCCCCGCGGTCCCCGCGGCCCCCTCTTTCCTCACTCCCTCCCTTCATCCCCCGCTGCCGGCGTGGGGTCCCCGCGGGTGTTCCGCTCTCACCGGGGGCGGCCAGGATGAGCCCGAGCAGCAGCAGCAGCAGCAGCAGCGGGGCCAGGAGCCGGCGCGGGGAGGCCATGGCGGGGGGCGGCGGGGGGCGGCGGGGGCGGCCGCCGGGGGAGCCGCATTTGTAGGCGGTGAGAGCCCGGCCCGGCCCCGCCGCCTCCCGTCATCTGGCCCCCGGGATGGGGGGGCCGTGTCCGCCCTCCGCCCCGCCCCGCCCCGCCGCCCGGACACCTCTGCGGGTTTCCCCCGATCCCGGTTTGCCGTCTGATCCTCTCCCAGCGCATCCTCCGGGGGATTCCCCGCCCACAGTCCCTTCATCGCGTCTCCAGTGCTCTGAGACCACCCCAGCTTGTGCGGGGACCACCATCCAGGCCGAATCTGGGACCGGCTCCCAGCCTAGCCCCAGCCTCTGTGCCCAGCCTGGACCAGGACTCCCTACCCCGGATGGTGCTGGGACCCCCACACCCAGAATGGCCCCCAGACCCTAACACAGCGGCCAGCTTGGCATGGGACCCCTGCAACAGCCTGGATCCAGCATGTCCCCTTCCACCCTAGTCCTGGGACTCCCCCTCCCAGCCTGATCCTCAGATTCTGGGACCCTCCACTTCACCTGGCTCACGCAACCCCTCCCAGTGCCCCCCTTCCCCCAGCACCCAAGGGGGTAGAGGCCTGTCCTGCCCGCCCACTGTCCCCTCCAGCCCCCAGCCAGGCAGTGTCTGCAGAGGGGTCGGTGTGTGCTGAACTGCCCACAGTCCCCACTGCAGAGGGGAGAAGGGAGAGAAATCGGGAATGACTTTGGGCCCAGGAGGAAGGGAGAGGTGGGAAAAGGGGTTAAGGTTTGGGGTTTTTTCTCATTACTCTGCTCTGATTTAATTGGTGATAAATACATAAAAGGGGAGATTTAGATCAGATATTAGGAAGAAATTCATGGCTGTGAGTGGGTGAGGCCCCGGCACAGGGTGCCCAGAGCACCTGTGGCTGCCCCTAGATCCCTCGCAGTGTCCAAGGCCAGGTTGGACAGGACTTTGAGCAACCTGGGATAGTGGAAGGTGTCCCTGCCCATGGCAGGAGCTTGGAACAAGATGGGCTTTAAGGTCCCTGCCAACCCAAACCATTCCATTATTCCATGATTTTATGAAATTCCATTAATTTCCCCAAACTGAAAACGCATGCCTGCACCTGGTGATGTACTGATCCTTATCTTGATCTTTTCCTTGTATTTTCCCTCCCTGCCCAGTTGAGGAGGCAGTGCTGCAGTAGCTTTGGGGGCACCTGGCCAGGGTGAGCCTCCACAAAGGTGGGTGTGATGAACTCTCAGAAAGGTGGATGACAACTACAGCTGCACCCCGAGAGAGCCCCTGCCAGCAGGGTGAGGGGGGTGCCCCTGCCAGGGTGTGGGGGCAAAGAGGAGCATATGGGGGGACTGCAGGAGGAGTTGTATGGGGGCATGGGTAGAGGGAGGTGCTCTAGGAGGGGCTGGTGACTGTATTGGGTGTGAGGGGATCTCTAGGAGGAGCTACAAGAGGAGTGGGGGGATCTGAGGAAGGGCTGTACCGGGTGTGTGGGTACCATGTGCACAGCCCCACACATGTCTGTGGTACCACGGGAGGGCCACATCCCCTGAACCTGTTCCAGCCCTGTTGGCTGCAGCCTCTCACCCCAAACAGGTTCTCCTGCAGCCCCCACTTCTGGCACAATGTGGGGTCAGCATGCCCCACCAGTGCTGTGCACCCCCAAAGTGGGGGTGCTTCTTCAGGGGGAGCAGGAGCTGCAGCCTCATCCCCGCAGCCCGGCTGCCGAGCTCTGTGGTGCAGGGAGGACGCCCCAGCCCATCCCTGGGCAGGCATCACTGGGCACACCCTGCCTGCCAGGGCACCCTCAGGAATCCTGGCAGCATCCCGGTGCCACCACCAGCTTCCGCATTCCTGCGCCCACACACCCTCCCCGCGTCCTGTTTGCCAGGCGCGTCTCCCTAGCCTGAGTCACCCCGCGGCCTCTGCAGGTGACGGAAGGCCAACAATAGCCCACAAAGGGAGGATGTCCCCCCAAAGCCTTCCTCCGGCTCGTCTTCGAGGAAACCTCCCGTGGGAGGGACGGGCCCCACCGGACGCACGGTGGCCAAGGAGCTTCGTCCGGTTGACGCTGGTCGGAGCGACACGCGGCCCTAGGGTCCCTGGGGATGGCCCGTGCCACCCCCGTGCTGGGTGAGGAGGAGGCTTCCACTGAGGGTGATGGCACCGCGGATGGCACTGGGTGTGAGGGCACTGCAGGGTGGAGCTCAGAGGGTAGGAATAAAGGGGGTGGGGACCCCCCTCGCCGTGTGGACCCCCCGGGAGTGGAGTGCAGCCGTGGGGTGAGGAGTGCAGCCCCCAGCAGGGAGGACGAAGCACCATTAACGCGTGTCACTAAGGAGCAGGATGGCAGCAAAGTGCTGCCTGACTGTCCCCATGGCACCGCATTGCATCCTTGGGAAACTGCATAACAATCACAGAAGCTTTGGAGTCCCTCTGCCACCCGTCCCTGTCTTGCCCCTGATGGGGACCCTGCCGTGCCCCTTCCTGGGTTCCTCTCACAGAGTGGGGAGCAGCGGGTGATGCCAGACACAGGCAGCCCGAGAGCATTCGTGACATGAGCGTTCCAGGGCTCAGACGGAGGGAGCGGGTGGCCAGGGGTGCCCCCGGCTCTGCTGCTGCCGGAGCTGCAGGTTGATTAGGGACAGGACACAGGACAGTGGGACACGGGACAGGACAGTGGGACACGGGACAGGACAGTGGGACACGGGACAAGGGTCTGCAGCTCCACGGCGCAGCCCTGGTGCCACCTCGTGGTGAGCAGGGTCCCAGTGCCACAGCTGGACAGTCGGAGCGGTGTCACGGCGGGTGGAGTGGTGACACTGCTGGACACACCAGACAGTGTGGGGACACAGCCGGACAGTCCCTGAGGGGACACAGCTGGACGGTCGGAACAGTGACGCAGCCAGACAGTCACTGCAAGGACAGGTGGGTAAATACCTGTGTGCCCACAACAGGCCATGAAGTGCCACTGGGAAGAGGCAGCAGCTTGGAGGGTTTGTGGTCCCCGCACAGATCCAGCTTTGTCTGGCCTTGAGCCGAGCCTGTGAGAGCTGGGGTGCAGGGACCCCAGGCCCAGGAAGAGGGAGGCATATCCCAAAGATCTTCACGGGCTGTGATGAGCAGTGATCCTGTAGGGAGTGCTCTGGGAAGCCTGGGAGAGTGGGGATGTGAATCTGTGGGCACAAACGTTTTGGCAGGGCCCATTGCAACAGATCAAGGTAGGGTGGTTTTAAATTAAAGAGAGTTGGTGTGGTTAGATAGAGGGAGGAAAATCTTCCTTATGAGGATGGGGAGTCCCTGGCACAGGGTGCTCAAAGCAGCTGTGGCTGCCCCATCCCTGGAAGTGTCCAAAGCCAGGCTGGAAGGGGCTTGGAGCCACCTTGAATGGAAGGTGTCGCTGCCCATGGCAGGGGTTCAAAACTAGAGGATCTCTAATGTCCTTTCCAGACCAAACCAATCTGCGACTCCATAACCTGTCCTGGGTGGGGACGTGCACTCATCCCTGGAGATCTGTGTCCATGCCAGGGGTGGACACCTCCAATGCTTGTGGCAGCAGGTCTGCCCCTCTCCCAGCCTTTCTCTCCACAACTAGAGTCATTAAAGCCGCTGGAGGAAGTAGCTGTGCAATCAAAGTGACAGCCCTCGGGGTCAAGGCTCCTTGTGATGAAGATAATGAGGTTTTAGCAAGGCAGATGCACGGAGGTGCGCTGCTGATGGGCCTGGAGGGACAAAGGGCACATCCCAGCAGGATCCTCCCGTGGAGCACAGGTCCCTGTGTGCAGCCTCAGCAGAGGCTGCTGCTCCCAGGTACTGAACAGGGGCTGGTGTCCCCCTGCATGGCTCCGTGTCCTGTGGAGGAGGAGGGATGGCTTCAGGGCCTGATTGGCTTGGGGGGCATCTGACCCTCACCCCAGAGATCCCATGCCAGCTCTCCATAGATCCAAAACACAGGGGTTCCCCAGGGAGCAAAGCCTTTCCCTGACCTCTCCCTGGCCATCAGGTGGTGCCAGGCTTAGCTGGCACGCTTCCCCTTCTGCTCCTGCAGGATCTTTGGACTTTGTGCTGATTCTGCTGTTTGCTTTTATTTAGCAGCAGAATTCACTTTTCAAAGGGGCAACAAACCCTGCTCCGTCCCTCCCATTCTGCATCCCTCTGCCCCTGGGGCAAAGGCACAGGAGGAGGGACCTGTCACGCACAGTATCTCCTTGGTGCCCGTCGCACCTGGCCGGGGCAGCCATGTCCCCCCCGCTCTGGATCGCAGCCTGGGCGCTCCTGCTCCACGGTACGGCAGCCGGCGGGCGGGGCGCTGGGGTGGGGCGGCACAACTGGGGACCCCACGAACCAGATGTGGAGACCGTGGGATGTCCCAGCCGCAGCTCTGGGTGAAGCAGAGGTGGGTCCACCCCGAGGTATGAGCCAGACTGTGTCGCAGGGCTCACCCTGCCCGGCTGCCTCAGGGATGGGCCTGGGGCAGGCAAGAAGCAGATCCAGCGTGCACACACCTGGTACCCAAGGCCCCTCATGCTGAGGATGACCCCGTCACTCACTGTCCCATGGACACAAGCTGTGTGCCCTTGGCACAAAGTGAGAGGCCAGGTGCCAGCTGGTGATGGAGAGCCCAGGGAATAGTGGTGGGACCCCGTGCCAAGCAGCCCTGGGGAGAGGTCAGGTCTAGCTGGACATGGCCCCACCATCAGCCAGTTCCTTCCACAGCTCCAGGGCTGGGATGCTCCGGGCAGGCACCTGCCAGCCCCTCCATGCTCTGTGCTGGGCACAGCTGCTCCCCATGATGATCCCACTGTACCACGGGCACCGGGAGATTTATCTCCTCTTGAACCAGGGGATGACGTTGCTTTTCATCCACTACTTCTGAGGCTAAAAACACCGGGTTTTGCAAAAAGCCCCAAGCTTGGCTGGCTGGTGTTTGGGGCTGGGGACAAGGGTCACAGCTGCCTGGTGCAGTTCCGGGCTGGAGCAAAGGTCCAGCAGGCCCCCAGGCTGCAGCCTGAGGCTCCTGGGTGCTGCCATGCCCACAGGCTGTGCTGCAGGGCGGGCGCCACAGGCTCCTTCCACCAGGAATGACATCCGGGATTGCTCCGCGGACCCACCGGTGAGCCCTGCCTTGCTCCCCCTCCCTGTTCCTGAGACCCCCGGCATGGGGTCCCCACCAGTCCCAGCACGTTTCCCTGTGCCACCAGTACCTGCCACCGACGGCCACCAACACGACGGCGCGTCTGGCCATGCTGCGGGGCATCATACAGACCCACGGTGTCCACGCCTACATCGTGCCCTCCACGGATGCCCACATGGTAAGGTGGGAGTCCCCCGCACCCCCGGGGACCTGCTCCCTGCCCACAGCCACCTCTCACGGCTCCATCCCGGCTCCAGAGCGAGTACATCTCCGAGCGGGACGCCCGGCTGGGCTGGCTCACTGGTTTCACCGGCTCCGCAGGTGAGTGCATCCCGCAGAGTCAGGTCGCTGCTCGGGGGGCTGGTACCTGCCTGCCTGTCCTCATTCCTGGGATCCATGCGCACGGCATGGTCCCACTCCCTGAGAGCCGCTGGGGGTCCCTGCCAGCTGCAGGGAGAGAGAAAGAGGTGACCCCTGAGCCCCCAACCCTGTCCCAGGCACCGCTGTGGTGACGCAGGACAAGGCTGCCCTGTGGACTGACAGCCGCTACTGGACCCAGGCAGAGCGGGAGATGGACTGCAACTGGGAGCTGCAGAGGACAAGTCAGTGGGGGCAGGACAGTGCCCTCTGAGTCTCCCTGCTTCCAGGGACCCCCCCAGCCCCTGCCACAGCCGCCTCTGGGCTTAGCGTGGGCCAGGATGCAGTGCAAATCCGCGGTGCCACCCAGCTCTCTCCTGCAGCCTCGATCGAGTCCATCGGGATGTGGATCCTGAAGGCAGTTCCTGCGCAGGGGAACGTCAGTTTGGACCCCTTCCTCTTCTCCATCGGTAGGGCTGGCTGACACTGTGGGTCACCCTGCCCATGGGAGGGCAGCCCCTGGGTGCAGATTTACCAGGAGCCCAAACCTGCGGGCTGCTCACCCCACAGACACGTGGAACAGCTACAGCCAGGCTCTGCACGGCTCTGGCCGGACCCTGCTCCCCCTCGAGACCAATCTTGTGGATCAGGCATGGGGTGACCAGAGACCCCTTCCCTCCTCCAGCAAGATCTACAGCCTCCCAGCAGAGTTCACAGGTCTGACCCCAGCCTCCCGCAGCTCACCCACAGCACCCCCAGCCTGTGGCCACGGTGGTCCCTGCACTGAGCCAACCACTTGCCCGACTCGCAGGGAGGAGCTGGCAGGAGAAGGTGGCTGGGATCCGGCAGCGGATGGACCAGCATGTGCGGCGCCCCACAGCCGTGCTGCTGTCAGGGCTGGAGGAGACGGCCTGTAAGGACCCACGGTGCCATGGTGGGGCCGTGGCAGGGGCCGTGGGCTCAAACCCTGGGGGTGGGAGGGCAGTGGCAGTCACGGGTGCAGAGGTCTCGTTCCTGGCAGGGCTCTTCAACCTCCGTGGAGATGACATCCCCTACAACCCTGTCTTCTACTCCTACACCCTCCTGACCAACACAACCATAAGGTGGGCAGCACATCCCTGTGGGCATGGGGCCTGGAGGGGGCTCACCACCCACCCCTCTTCCACCCTTCCTTTCCTGAGCCAGCCTCCCTGGGACCCTCCTCTCAGCCCGTTGCCCCTTATCCCCAGAGCCACCCCATCCTGCCATGCCCAGCCCCACTGACTGTCCTTCTGAGCCACACATCTTTCCCAATCCATCCCCTCGCTCCCAGGGCATGGCACACCCCCTTTCCTCACCACCTGAGTTCCTCCCATTCCCAGCCCAGCATCCCCTCACAGCCCCCCATCTCTGCTGGTGTGGCCGGACTTGGGGGGACCAAAGGCAGCAGGTGACCACCACGTCTGTGCCCGCCCCATCCCGCTCCCTCCCCAGCCTGTTCGTGGAGGAGTCCCGGCTCTCGGTGGCGGCACGGGAGTCCCTGCGCTCGGGCTGCCCGGGGCCGCTGTGCGTGGAGCTGCAGGAGTACGGGCAGGTGAGCACCCACTTGCGCGGCTACACCCAGGGCAATGTCACCGTGTGGCTGGGCACCGAGTACACCACCTACGGCCTCTACGCCATCATACCCCAGGTGAGCACCGAACCTGGCCACGGGGCATGTGGGTCCTGCAGGCTCAGGAACAGCCCCATGTCACCTGATGCCTGAGGGGACAGGTAGCTGTGCCACCTTCTGCCTGCCCCCACAGGAGAAGCTGCTGAAGGAGAGCTACTCGCCTGTCATGATGGCCAAGGCTGTGAAAAACGCCCATGAGCAGGAGATGCTGCGAGCCGCCCATGTAAGGGCTGTCCCCCTCCCCACAGTCCCCTGCAGAGAGGGGGAGAGACCGGAGGAAGCAGGGTGCTGATGTCCCCTCCCCGCTGTCACCGGGCACCCCCAGGTCCGGGACGCGGTGGCCATCATCCAGTACCTGCTGTGGCTGGAGAAGACAGTCCCGCAGGGGCAGGTGGACGAGTTTTCGGGGGCTCAGCACATCAATGCATTTCGCTGGTCAGTGCTGCCCCCGGGGCCTGCCCTGCCCAGGGAAGGGCAGCCGGGGATTCCCAACACCTCCCTTCCCCCCTGCTGCCCTCCAGGGCCCAGGAGCACAGCCGTGGGCCCAGCTTCCAGTCCATCTCGGCCAGCGGGCTCAACGCAGCGCTGGCTCACTACAGGTATGGCTGGGGCAGTGGTGGGCAGTGGGCAGGGGGCAGTGGGCAATGGGCAGCTGGGAGAGGGCTCTGACCCCCCCTCCCATTGCAGCCCCTCCAACGGGAGCAGCCGGACATTGTCTGCGAGAGAGATGTACCTCTTTGACACCGGAGGGCAATATCTGTGTGTAGCTTTGAACGAGACCCCCCACCACAGCCCCACATCCAGGGGCTCCCACAGCCAGTGCTGGGGCTGCATCAGCCCTTTATGACCCACCTTTGCAGGGATGGGACAACAGACATCACTCGCACAGTGCACTGGGGTGAGCCCACCCCGCTCCAGAAGGTACCAGCCCCTCCCATGTCAGCCAAAATCCCCCTGTACTGCCCAGGGCACCCCTGAGATGCCCAGCACCCCCCTGCACTGCCCAGAACTTCCTATGGCACTCAGCATCATGGTCCTGGCCAGGGCTGGATGTGCAGGGGTGGGTGTCTGGGTACCACCCCACTGGGTACCACCCCTGCCATGCCCTACAGGAAGCATACACCCGTGTGCTGATGGGCAACATTGACCTCTCCCGCCTCGTCTTCCCATCCAACACAGCAGGTGGGTGCCAAACCCAGCATTGGCCCTGCACAGAACCCCTGGCACAGGGAGCAGGAGGGCACGGGGGAGCCCCATAGGCTCCTTGGCCCCCATCCCACCTCTTCATTCCCCAGGGAGAACAGTGGAGTCCTTCGCCCGCCGGGCACTCTGGGATGTTGGACTCAACTATGGCCATGGGACCGGCCACGGCATTGGCAACTTCCTCTCAGTCCACGAGTGTAGGTGTCACTAGCACTGGTGCTGGGCATGTGGGCTGAGCTACAGGGACAGGGATGAGGACAGGAGCTCACCGGGGGCTTCCCAGCAGAGCCTCTATAAGGAGCAGGGAAATCCCTGCTTGCAACATCTTGCAGTCTTTGCCTGGGTGGCCCCGTGATCCTTGCTGAGGTGGTCCCAAGGTCCTTACTGGGATGATCCTTGTCCTTGTAGTGGTCCTTGCCATGGTGGCTCCATAGTCCTTGCCTTGGTGGCTCTGTGGTCCTTGCTGGGGTTGTGTTGGCCCTTGCTGGTCCTTGTGTAGGCCCCATGGCTCTCTCCAGTGTGGCACCTTGCTCCTTGCTGGTGTGTCCCTGCAGCACATGTCATCCACAGATCTCTAAACCACCTCGTGTCCCTGCAGGGCCCGTGGGTTTCCAGTCCAACAACGTGCCACTGGAGGCTGGCATGTTCACCTCCATTGGTATGTCCCAGCACCCCGACTGGCACCCCGGCTCTCCGGGACAGCCCTGGGCACAGAGCCCAACCAGGGACAGGGTGTCAGCTCTCAGCCCCACTCAGGGGCCAGATCCAGCCCCACTGGGGTGGGCTGGGGGAGCCGCTGGGGTTGGGGGCTCACCAGGCGTGTTCCCGGCCCTCAGAGCCCGGGTATTACCAGGATGGCGAGTTCGGGATCCGCATTGAGGACGTCACCCTCGTGGTGGAGGCACAGACTGAGGTAGGGCAATGGGGACGGGGTGACAGAGGTGGCACACCATGGGGGCCTGCATCGAGTCAGGGGTGGGGACAACTCCAAAGGGGTAGGGGACATCCAATGACACCTCTTTGTGGCAGCACCAGAGTGGGGAGAAGCCTTTTCTGACCTTTGAGGTGGTGTCCCTGGTGCCCTATGACCGCAATCTCATTGACCTCAGCCTCCTGTCCCCAGAGCAGGTACAGGGGTGTGCTCGGGGTGGGGAGCAGAGCAGGGATGCGAGGTCAGCACAGGGGCTTGGCGGGGGGGGGATGCAGGAAAAAGCCAGGACCATGGCATGAGGCTGGAGTGGGTAAATGAGGACAGAGCAAGGATGGGTGCACGGATGAAGAGGGGCAATGAGCTCTGCAGGTGGGGCCAGTGGTCAGGGTGTGGGGCAGCTGGATGGGGATGGCCAAAGGCAGGGGCAGCACCCAGGCCATCCCCTGGCAGCTCCCCGTGGTGCCTGGCTGCAGATCCGGTACCTGAACTCCTACTACGAGCGGATCCGGGCACACGTGGGGCCGGAGCTGCGGCGGCAGCGACTGGAGGAGGCGTACGCCTGGCTGCAGGAGAGCACCGAGCCCTTCCCGGTGAGCAGCGCCGGCACCGCCGCCGCGGGCACGCTGGCCCTCGCCTCGCTGCTCTCGGTGCTGCTCAGCGGGCTGGGGGCCTGACCCCGCACCCGTGGCCCCACCACCCCCTCCCACCACGGCCGGGTCTTCCCCTGCCCTCACTTCCTTTTTTTCTGGTGTATTCGATTTGTTCGTCTGTGATTAAACAAGAGCGAGGCGGGCCCTGCTGCGCCCTGCTGTGCCCGATGTGCTGCGCGCTGCCTCGCCGGCGAGTTAGGGCTGGAGTCCGGCCCCCATCCCCACCCCTGGCACCCTGCTTGTGCCACCTTGTCCAGCCCTGAGGCGACCAAGCCAACGCCGACAGTGGGGAGATGGATTTCGGCAGATTTCAACTGTCATCTGGTGACAGGGCAAAAAGATGGAGGATTTGGAGTGAGATCCCGGCGGGTGCTAGCAGCGGGGTGACCATGAGCACGTCCCATGTGCGTGTGAGGACATGCGGATGTGAGGGGACATCCCAGACCAAGTGTCACGCAGAGGGCTTGGCTATCGTGTCCCAGCAGGATGAGCAAGCACGGCGGTGGGCACGACAGAGGGGTTGGGGACTGTAACCTTCTCCATGGGGGGACGCACGATGCCCATCTGCAGATGGCCAAGGGGCAGCATCACCGAGGGGCGGCGGCATTGCCAAGGGGAGGCAGGGCACGGGCAGCATCACCGAAGGGCGGCACGGCCGAGAAGTGTCAGGGTGCAGACACCGTCCCCACCCAGGGGCCCCGGGCAGGGCAGCAGCTCGCTGGAGGGTTTCCTTCCTCCTGCCCCAGCCCGCGCTTCGCCAGCCACCCCGAGCACGTCTGCAAGCGCCTCTCATGTGACCGCCAGCTTCCTGTGCGCTCCCGGCTCGGTGCCGGTGCCGCGGGACGGGACGGGACGGGACGGGCCGCGCTCGCCGCTGCCGGACGCTGAGCCCTCGCCACCGGCCCTAGCGCCATGCTGCGCCGCAAACCTTCCAACGCCGGCGACAAGGAGCCGGGACACAGGAAGGTGAGTGCTGGCGGCATCCAGGTGCCCTCGGCACCGCAGATGTCCCGGCACATCCAGAGCTCTCCAAGCCTGGGCTGCTGTGGGGTGCTGAGCAGGAGGGCTGGTGCCGGGGGACTGGGACAGCACGGCAGCTGCCCTGCCATCACTTTGTCTCTGCTGCCACCAGCCACTGTGGCCTCGCCCGTGCGTGGTCCTGGCCTTGTCCACCTCCCACTCTGGCTTCCATCCTGGTGGGACGTGTGGCTGGGATGCACAGCACTCGGGATCAACATGGGTGCTAGCTCAGGTGCCGGTGGGACCCGCGGAGCTCTGCTGGGGGAGGATGTGGCCCCCCACCCCCCATGGCCTCCCCAGGCGTGGGCGGCCGCCTGTCATTTCCGGGGGGGCGGGGGACATGGCTGCGGTGGCGGGTGTGCAGCTCTCTTGCGCAGCAAGGTGCTGCGGTCGAGCCTGCAGCTCCGTCATGTGCGTCAGCCGCTTCCTCCGGCAGCACCGCTGCGAGGTGGGAGCCACAGGAGCGCCAGCTGCCAGTGCCACGGCCTCTCGAGAGCCCCTTGCGTGGCATGGCCGTGTGCCACCCTGTGGCTGAAGTCTGGAGGCTGAAGTCACCAGCGGGGGCCAAAACTGGTTCTTCATCCCCTGCCAGGTCTCGCACCAGCTGGCACTTCAGCTCTTGCCAAGCTTTGCTGGGCTGGCATCAACATCAGCAAGTCACCACGGGGAGCAGGGGCAGTGCCTGGTGGCAAGGTCCTGCCCATGACAGGCACAAACCCTGCCATGGCAGCTCCTCCATGCTGCCAAGCTTCCACAGGAAACCTGGGTGAAGTCCCCCTCCCTGCACTGGGGTGGCCCATCCAGCCCGGCCAGTCCCAGTGGGCATCCCCTGCCCTTGCCCAGCGACAGCCACTCTCACTTCCCCCTCCTGCTCTGCTCCGGGACAGCCCAGCCACCCTGACTCACATCACACTGCCAGGCTCTCCATGGCCCCTCCAGCCCCAGGGCAGTTTTATCTCACAGCTGTTTTATCTCAGCGCTGAAACCCTGGGAGGTTCAGTGGACCTGGATCTGGTGGATTCAGGGCACTGGGGTGGGAGCAGGGCAAAAGCCAGCATCCCCTCTGTACGGATGTACCTGGAGCTGGCACAGTGGCTCTGCAGCTGGGTGTGGCACCGAGAGCCAGCTCTCTGCAAGGAATGGCAAAATCAAGTGCTCAGGGGTGCTCAGTGGAGCCAATGAGAAGGAGAATAAAGAGGGAACACAGCACAGGGCCAGGCTGTGCAGGGCTGGGAAAGATCTCCACCACAACAGGAGCTGGCAGAGCTGCTTGAGAACAGAAATCTCTGGTTGTGGTGGTGGCAGAGCAAGAACTGATTGTGTGCTCCAAGGGCTTCAAGAGTGCTGGCAGTGGCAGCCGAGCTCACCGTGCCCCAGTGTGCCAGCATGCTGGTGCTGGCATCCAGGGTTGAGGGACACCTGGGACCAGGTGGCTGTGCTGGCACCAAGGACGTTCCTGGCATGGAGAAACCCTTCCATGTGAGACAAGCACCTGAGGCCATGGAGAGAAAGGCAGGCAGGGGGCACAGGAAAGACCAAAATGGGCAAGGGATGGAGAGGTGTACCAGGACTGAGATCCAAAACCAGCTTTGATGGCTTAGGCATGGAGGTGGCACCAAGCCAGCTGGTGATGCTGGGGGTGTGCTCTCTGGGCTATGGTGTGACACTTATAGGTGGTAAACATGGATTTGTGATGAATCCTCCAGGATTTCAGTCCTGGAGCTGACCCTGTGAGTAGCAGCAGGGACATGGCCCTTCACTGCCTGCCCACCTGTGCTGAGAGGAGATGCAGAGCCCTGTGTGCCCCCACATCCTGGCCCATGTGCCAGGGTGGCATCATGGCACAGCCCTAGGCTGCTCCCAGCATGGCAGTGCCAGGCTCCACACCAGAGCATCCCTGCCCTGGGAATGCTGTGCCAAGCAGCTGCACAGACACCAAGAGCTCCACATCCCAGTTCCAGGGGGTTGATGACACATGGCCGCTCCTGGAAGAGAGCAAAAATCTCTTCCCAGCACTGGCATCACCCTGGGATGGGCAGAGCAGCCCAAAGGGCAGAGAGGACCTGGGGCAGGGAATGCAAGAAGAAGCCCATCTCCCTCCTCACACCTCTGCCCCTGCTCCCAGCTTTCCCTACAGCGTTCCAGCAGCTTCAAGGATTTCAGCAAGTCCAAGGTCAGCTCCCCTGTGTCAAGCGAGGAATTCAACCTGGAGGAAAATGTGAGTTCCCAGCACCCTCGGAGCAGCAGCACCCCTTGACACATCCTGCTCCCCTGGGAACAGCCCATTTCAGGGCTGGTTTCCCAAAACTCCTGGTCTTACCAGTGGCCCATGGAGCAGCCCCAGGGTGCCAGCACTGGTGGGATTTGGGATCTCACAACCCTGTGTGACCCTGCTGAGGCTTGCCCAGGGTGAGGGGCTCTGCCTTCACTCCATGCCTCTGGCAGATCCCTGAGGATGATCCCAGCAGTGCCAGTCCTGAGGAGGCTGTGCGGAGCAGTGGGACAAAGCTGGGCAGGAAGTGGCGGGCGGTCATCTCCCGCACCATGAACCGCAAGATGGGCAGGATGGCCGTGAGAGCGCTAGCCGAGGGCAAGGTGAGCAGGGGGTGTGGGGACACGCATGGGTGAGTGGGTGACAGCTCCCCCTCCCTCGGCCTGACCCCGGTACCCTCAGCAGGGAGAGGTGGAGGCGGAGGGGACCCCATGCCCCCTGTCCCCAGCCAGCAGCGTGGAAGAGCAGAGCCATGACAAGGTGCCCCTGTCGTACCTGGAGCTGGAGGAGGAGGAGGATGGGCGCCCAGCCCTCGGACGCCAGATGTCCAGCGGTGAGGCCAGCCCCGACGGGACACTGGCCCTACGTCCCCAGCCAGGCACATCCTGACCCCTTCCTCTCTGCAGGCAGCGACATTCCCAGCCCTGGCGATCCCAGGGACAGCCGGTCACTGGAGGAGACTGTCCCAGCCTACATTGGCCCCTTCTGCGGCCGGGCCCGCGTCCACACCGACTTCACCCCCAGCCCCTATGACAAGGACTCCCTGAAGCTGCGGGTGAGCCACGGCCACTGCGGCCCTGGGGAGGGAGGGAGGGAGGGTGGCCAGGGACCCCCTGAGCTGGGGCTGTTCCCTGGCTGTCCCCAAGCCTGCACCCACCACCATCCCACATCCCTTGGTCTAGAAAGGGGACATCATCGGCATCATTGAGAAGCCACCTGTGGGCACCTGGACCGGGCTGCTCAACAACAGGGTGGGCTCCTTCAAGTTCATCTACGTGGATGTGATCCCTGAGGAGACAGTCCCTGCCCGCAGGAGCCGGAGCTCCAGTCGGAACAAGCGCCTCAAGCCCAAGACCCTCCATGAGCTGCTGGAGCGCATCAACCTGCAGGTGAGGGACGGGCTGAGGGGGGACAGCAGCACCCAGCACGGGACCAGCAGTGTGACCGACCCCTCTCCCCTTCACTATCCCCCACCTCGTGGGTCCCTCCACCAAGCACCCAGGGGCACAGAGGGGACACGGGGGGCATTTCTGGGTAATGTGGGGGTAAGTGCCCACCATGGACCCACTGAGGGGGGAGCTACAGGACAGCACTGGGGGTCAGGGGGAGCCAGGGGAGCCACCCAAGCCCTGCTTACCCCTACCCACGCCCCCCACCCAGGAACACACCCCCACCCTCCTGCTGAACGGGTACCAAACCCTGGAGGACTTCAAGGAGCTGCGGGAGACCCACCTGAACGAGCTGCACATCACAGACCCCCAGCACCGCGCCAAGCTGCTGACGGCTGCCGAGCTCCTCCTGGACTATGACAGTAAGAGTCCTGGGGAGGGGCGGGAGAGCCCTGACTGGGTACCCCAGCAGCACCACTAACGCCATGGCCCCTCTCCCAGCAGCCAGTGAGCCAGAGGACGGTGACACCACCGAGGCCCCGCCATCGCCCTCAGAGCCCAAAGGGGACATTCCCCGCGACTCTGGCTGCTTCGAGGGATCAGAGACCCTGGATGGCAGCCGGGAGGAGGCCGAGCTGGGGGCTCCTGAGGAGCAGCTGGGGGCTCTCTCCATGGCAGAATCCCCCTGAGCCCGCCGGCACCGCCACTTCCTGCTCTGGCCCTAACAAGGGGGGCTGGATTGGAGGGGACGGCTGCTGGTGGGGGACAGGGGAGCCCCAGTGGTGGCACCTCGGGGCCTGGCCCGGCCCCTGCACCAGAGCCCAATGCTGGGTGGACACAAGGTGCCCCAGGACATTTTGCATGGCAATGCCTGGCATCACTGCCCCGAGGAAGGGACTCTGGGCACGCTGGGCCACCGCACTCCCCACCAAGACACCACAGGCATTGGCTGCTTTTCCCAGGTTTACCAGCAGGCTCAGGAAGGGAGAGCTGGGGATGGAAGCCGTGTGTGCAGGCAACTGAAGCCTGCCCAGGACACTGTCACTTCTCAGCATGGACACACAGAGACTTCCCCCCATCACCTGCCATGGGGGACAGCAAGATGCAAATAACACAGTTAAGACACCCTGGAAGTGTGAGATGGAGAGTCCTGGAAATGCACAGGAAAGGGGGAAGAGGCAGCTGGCTTGGGGCAGCACAGACACACAGGGGCTACAGCTCAGCCGTTTTCAAACCAATTAAGTTTCCTTCATTGTTTTAAAATAAAAAAACATAATTAAAAAAAATAAAGAACACCCAACCCTCACCCAACCCCCTTCCCTCCTTCTGGAGACCCTGACCCGTGCAGGCAGGTCCCGGCAGGCAGCACTCCACACACCTCGTGGAACAGGGAGCAGCAAAGCCAAAATACACTTTCGCACTGAATTGGAGATTTGGTCAGTAGCGTGTTGGGGCGACTCCCACGGGGTGGGGCACAGGAGCCCTGTCCCCGGAGGATGGAACGGGATGTGGCTGGGCTGGCTGAGGGCCATGGCAGGGTGGCTGGGGCTCCTTCCCAGCCACATTCCAACTGGGAGCAGCTGTGGCAGCTCTGCCCTCTCACCCGGGAGAAGAGGCCCTGCACCGCGGGAGAGGGGGCATTGCCAGTGCCACGCTCACATCACACCCCTCACTGCCAGCCAGGAGCATCACGGACACACACACAGGACTGGCCCGGCAGGATGCCCCCAGCAGCCATCACACACCTGCGGGGAGGAACGGGAGTGCCCAGCACTGTGGCAAGGGACGCAGAGCTGCCAGGGCATGGAATGGCCTCTCCTCCACCAGCGACTCTGCGGAGATCCCAGAGGTGTGAGGGTCCCCTGACAGGGACTGTGGAGTGGGGGGAGCCCTGCCATGGCACAGAGCTCTCCCACCATCCCCCCAGCCTCTCCTTCTCTGTTGAGGACACGTAAGCCCAGCCCTGGGCAGCTGGCACAATCCTGGGAAGATCCAAGGATCTTCCAAAGCCAGTCTAGGATGGCTGAGAACAGCAGAGCAAGGTAAGGTGGGGACAAGGGGATGCAATGACACAACACAGATCGGGGCTGAGGTCCTGCAGAGCTGCTGTGCCACAGCTGGGGAGGGCTCAGTGCAGACACCCAGCAACAAGCGCAGCCCCAGCACCAGCCAGGAGCCAGTGGCACAGGCAGATCCTTCCCTGCAGCTGTCCACCCTGGCTGCCCTCTCCCTCCCTTGAAGCCCAGGGTGGTGTGAGCACCAGGGCAGGATAGGAAGGAGGGTCCCCTCATAGCTGCTGCCTTGTTATATCACATGTAAAGGAAGGGAGCACAGGAAGACAGCTACTTAAAAACGCTGCCAGCAGAACTCCTTCCCACTTGTTTGGGTCCTTGGGGCACCGTCTCCTGACAAGCCTTGCCACGCCAACCACAAAACAACACAACGGATTAGAAGAAGGAGGGAGGAGGGGAGAGAGGACATTGCTGCCACGATTGCTTTCCCCTTCCTTGGGGATTCCTCAGCAGGAGGGAGCAGCCTCGCCCTGTCAGAGCTTGACCCAGGTGGAGGGACAACCCCAGCCCTGAGCTGGGATGGAGCATCCAGGACAGCCCACAGAGCCAGAGGCCCAGCCTCAGGCAGACCTGGTGCTGGCGGTGCCCCACGGTGACCAGGGTGTCGCTGTCCTGTGCCACCGCACAAGGCCAGCGCTGCCCGCACCACGGTGAGTAATGACTAAAGCAAAATGGCCACGGGGAATCAGGTGCCTGCCATCCAGCCCTTCTCCTCTCCTCCACCACTACCAGCTTTGATTAGACAAAACAACAAAGTTCTCCCTTCCAAGCAGATGCTAGTGCTCTGCTCGCCCAGGGTCCGGGGAGGGCACCGGGAACTCCCCAGGCGTTCGCTGCTTCTCCTCTGGCATCTTGGTGTCGCTAACAGACGACGCAGGGACCTGGAGAGAGAGGACAGAGTGACCTCCAGGGACACTCCCCATGCAGAGCCTGAGCACACAGGCCCCACCGCTCCGCTACCACCTCCAGCTCCACTAGCAGCGGTCTCAGCTGGGCTTGGGAAAAGGAGAAACCAAAACCAGGGGCCACCCAACAGGCACAACAGCTGCTTCAGGAAGAGCTGGAGCACTGGACTGCTCCAGCAGAAGGTGTCGGGGCTGTGTCCATCAGAGAAGGGCAGCTCATGCCCAAGCAGGAGCAAGCTGAGCCATTTCCCACCATGCTAATGGAATAATTTAGGTGGGAAGGGCACTCTGGAGGTCTCCTGTCAAACTATGTCCTTAATGCAGGACTAATTTCAAACACAGAGCAGGTTGCTCAGTCACAACAGCTTTCTCCAAGGGACAGCCCTGCAGATCACATGCAGCACCAGAACAAGATGTCTGCAACCTCTCAGCCCTCCCCAGCCCCGCCAAACTCCATGGGCAACAGCTCCTGAGTGCTCTCGTGGCAGGACTGATCTCCAAAACTGCAGCCAGCTGTGCTCTCCTTTGAGGAAATCCAAGGAAACCAAGACGCTGGTTTCCAGGGTCAGAGCAAACAAGCTTTTCAGCAGCAGCCTCTCACATGGCCCCCTATGTCATTTTGTCCTTCCTAAGTCACACTCTCAGCTTTCTCCCACTGTCCCAGAGCCCCCCCAGCTCCCAAGGGGATCACTCACGGCACTGGGGAGAGGAATGCTGCCGTCCTGCTGCTTCACGCCACCCTCCTGGGCCTGCCCAGGGCCCTGCGTGGCCGGGGGCTCCTGCGTGCCGGGTCCCCGTGGGCACGACCCCTCCTGAGCTGTGCTCTCCTCCTGCTGCAGGATGCCCCGTCTGTCCAGGACACTGCAAGAACACAGCCACGCCATCAGAGACCCATGTCTCCCCAAATCCCACCTCTCTTCCCAGCAGAAGTGCTGGTGGAAGACAGAGGTCAAGGCAGCCCCTCAGGAGTTCACCTGGGGGGCAGGGGCCCGCAGAGCACCTCGCAGCAGTTCTTCACTATGTTGCCGTGGCTGTAGGGATTCTGCACGCGGTTCTTCCCAGTCCAGGACCCCTTAATCTGAAATAGTTGGGCACAAGCTCAGGTTTACTCTAAGGCCGCCCTGCCCCAGCCCCCAGATCCCTGTGTTGTGCACAGCCTTGACACGCTGAGAAACAGCAACAGCTCAGAGGAAGAGAAAGGCTCTACTTACGTCTTCGTTGGTTGTCTGATTCAGTGCCACCAGGAAGGTGTGGAACCCAGTTAACCCCACCACTGACCACAGCGTGAAGAAACAGATGAGCACCTCCAGTACAGTGAGAACAGTTAAGGACTGGGAACACCTTGAGAGCAGGCTCAGCCCACCTGTTACTGCCCCCACAAACACCAACTTCTCTTCCTCTCCTAGCCACTGTTTCCTGTTTTATTCTCCTCCCAAAAGCCAAGAAAATGCTCTCCACATTGTCATCCAGGGGAAAATGCTCAGAAAGACTCAGAGTGACCTAAGCAGCCACTCCCCAATGCAGCTCCCAGTTGCAAAAAACCCCCAGTTTTGGAGAAGTCAAGCCCTTGGAACTATGGAAGGATATGTCCCTGGGGTTTCCTTCAAAGTGTTCAGAAACCCAATCTTCAGAGATTCTGCAATACAAAAAGAGAGAGATTTTTTCACCTGGAACATCCCACTGAGTCCAGCTCCCTTTCCCACTCCCTAACTCTGGTTTCACACCACCATCTGTAGCCCCACTCCCTCCCTCCCCCCCTCCCTCCCAGCTCTCCAGGCAGACTCACTCAGTGCTACGTAGACGATGTTGAAGGTGAAGATGTAGATGGTGAGGAGGGAGAGCGAGAGGATGAAGAGGTAGAAGTAGCGGTAGTTCCTCTTTCCCACGCAGTTGCCCACCCAGGGACAGTGATGGTCAAAGCGCTCTGAGGAAGCCAAGATGAAAATTAGCACTGCCCTGGCATGGCCCTGCCCACCTCTAAATCCTTGCTCCTGTGCTCCCACCTCAAAAATCCCCCAGGCTGACACAAACTGCCAAGTTCAACCCTCTGCTCAGTCAGGATCCCATATCCTGAACTCCTTTCAGGAGGTCAAAAAGTCCAAAATTATTTTATAATGAGTGATTTTGCACATCAAGAGAGAGTTTGAGCTTGACCCCCCATGTGTCTTCTCTCCCTGGGGTACAACAGCCACAGCACATTGGTTAGATGAAGGCCTGGGAGTCCCCAAGTTCTTACCCTGGAATAATCAGGAGAAGGTTCAAGAAACTGCATAAACACACAAAGGCTGGGAATCTGAAGAGGAGGAAAGGGGTCCAAAAGGACAGGATTTCCGCCTGGAGCAGTGATGCTGAACATGAGCTAGTTACATACACAGAAGGAAGACTACGACCAGGGCACCCCAGTGAATGGCACAATCTCTGTGCTGATGAAGGAGCTGCTGTCACCTGAGACACAGCTCTCCACCAGAACCCTCCAGTCCTGCAAGGCCAGAGTCCAGTGGGACTCAAAAATGGGCTGCTCATGTACACAGAGCAGCTGGACTCAATTATTGCCAAAGTCCTGGCAAAGAGGAAGCACCTGGCTCCAGGTTCTGAGCAAACTTCAAGCTCCTCGAGCACAAGACGAGGCAGGCTGGACACTCCACCAGTCCAGAGCTGCCCAGCACAAGCCTGGGTGCAGGTCTGCCCTGTCCCAAGGCTCTGTGTGAGGAGCAAGGCCAGGCCAGCCCCGAGCACCACTCACCCACGCAGTTGTCGCAGATGCTGCAGTGCGAGGCGCGGGGCGGCCGGAAGATCTTACACGTGTAGCAGTACTTGAGCTTCACAATCTGGTTGTTGATCTGGAAGTTCTTGATGCGCGGGGGCGGGCGCTGACCCTGCGGCACAGTCCCGTTGGTGGCCTCTGCAAGAGAGAACCGGGCACAGATCGGACCTGCTGCTACAACACGACAGGCCTCAAACGACAACTCACTTCCCTGCCTTTCCTCCCAGCGGGATCAGAGCCCGCTGGCTCCGGAGCCGGAGGCTGCAGCTCTGCTAACGCAGGCCAGAGCCAAACCTGGCAGCCTGGAGGCAGGAAAAGGGATGCCAGAGCTTTCATTGGCATGTTGAGAGTGGGCTGGGTGTTATCACCTGCATCCACCAAACCTCCTCTCTCCCTGAAGGATCAAGGAGACCACTCCAAGCTTTCTGCACCCCATCTCAAAAGCAAACTGAGTTTATATGTACACAGCTATGGGAGAGAAAGCAGCAGGTGAAACGGCTCCCAGAGAGGGACTCAGGTACATCGTGCTGCCTTCTTGAAATTTGGCCAAGTAAAGTGAGCCAGCAGATTGGGGCAATCCTCACTTTTGGAGGTCCAGCCAGGAAGGTAAGCTTTGCAGGGACTGTAACCTAGAAATATGCCATAAACAGGGAGGCTTTTCCAGCCCTCACCAGCTTGGCCACTCCACACTCACCAATCTCCATCTCAATGAAGGCTGCCTCGTCGGGCAGGGCCCTCGGGATCACGCCGGGGTCACTAAAGCTCGTCCGCAGCAGCGTGGCCATGGCGAACAGGAAGAGAACTGCTGCAAACACGGGGATGGCTGGGGAGAGCTGCACAGCCAGGTACCGGCACCTGTGGACACGGGGCAGGCGACGATGAGTCAGAGTCTCATGGCCTGGCACAGCCTCAGAGCCTGGGCACTCCGCAGCACTGCTTAGATCTGGAGCAGAGAAGCAGTTCAGTACATCCTTCTGATCCCACCACCACAGGGGAACACGCTCCTGGGGCAGCTCCAACAACCAGGCACCATCACAGCATCTCCACGTTTTCCACCAGCTAGGCACAGATACTTCTCAGCATTTGTTCTGTTTTCAGCTCCCATTTTAAGCAATGCCAAAAACACAACCAGGCAGCTGGAGAGTCCTTACCCATTACATTCCTGCTGCCAAGGGATGGGCCAGACCACTGGGAGAAGCACCCAAGGCCTGGTCAGGGACCCCACAGCTGGAGAGCCAGAAGGCATGGAAGCCTGTGGGGATGGTGGGAATCTCTGGCTAACCCTTAAAGAGCAGGAGCTTCCAGCACCACAGAAATTATTGGGATTAAGTGCATCCTGTGCTTCTTAGGAATGGATTCCTGTGGAAGCACAACATTCCCATGCAACAAGACATCTGGCTTCCTTTGGCTTTTCTGAGACAACAGACTAGAACGCTTCAAATAAAGCAGAAAGGCTCCTGCTCCAAGACTCCCCCAGCTCAAAAGGGAACAAGGTTTGTTTGCTCTATAAATACAGCAAAGCTCAACAAGGAGTTTATGGTGCTGATCCCACTAATAGAGGAGATGCAAAGGGAGCATGGGACTCATCTCACCATGGCCATGCTGCTCCTGGACACCCACAGCCATGTCCCCAGAGGTGCTGCAGCCCTAGCTGTGTGGGAGGCCTGGGCAGAAATCATGTTTTAGAGACATACTGGGCTGAAAAAAAACATATTTTACCCTGATTCCTTCAGAAAACCCTACTGATGTTGGGGTGAAGTTCCTATGGAGCTTTGCCACGGTTTAAGGGAAACCCCATCTAAATCCCACCACTTGTGCCATGTCTCACCACTCCTCACACATCCCTTCCCCAGCCTCCTGATGCAGCTGGGCACCCAGGCTTTCAGGCACCTGGCTTTCTAGGATCCACCTTTATCCCTGCTGCTGAGGGATGGATCTAACCCAGACTCCTGCTGTTCCACTGTTACTCTCCATGGGAGCATCAGGCTACTGCAGTGATTATCCTCCCAGGGGGGCTGCCATCCCAAGCAAGGCCATTTCCATGACCTCCACAGCACTATTTAATTCTGGATGGCATTCCCACCACAGATTCCCCAAACAAAATGCAGTTTCCAGCTCCAGCTGGCAGCACCAGGCTCCGCAGGCCCACTGCAGGAACATTTCCCGGGCCATTGCCTCCATTGACTCCAGCACTGTCCCCCACGTGTGACAGGGACAGAAGGGCTGCACACTGAAGCTACAGCTTCAGTCACAGCTGCAACACCAAAGCCCACAGCAACACAAGGGCCTGAGTCTTAAACCAACATCCTTCATTTCAGACACTGCACACTCTGCTGTTCCCCAAAACAATGTCCCTGTGCCCAGCCCTGCCCACAGACAAAGAACTGTGGGGCCGAGCTCATCATCTTCAGGCAGCCCAAGATAACTTTGCATTCCCTTTGCAAGGGCAAAGTCCAGGGACAGCTGCAAGTCAGTCAGCAAATAAACAAAAATGTTGGAGCCCATTTGGGATAGAAATATGGAGTTAGGAAGATGGAACATGGATTTAGGTGCAGGTCAGCCTCTTCTCCCAGGCAATCAGTGACAGGACAAGAGGACACAGCCTCAAGCTATGCCAGGGGAGGTTCAGGTTGGACATTAGGAGAAGGTTCTCCATGGAAAGGGCTGTCAGGCATTGGAAGGTGCTGCCCAGGGAGGTGGTGGAGTCCCCATCCCTGAAGGTGTCCAAGGAACAACTGGATGTGGCACTCAGTGCTCCAGTCTGGTTGACAAGGTGGTCACCAGTCACAGAACTTGATGGTCTTGGGGGGTCTTTTCCAACCTAAATGATTCTGTGATTATTCCTTTAAAAGCTGGACACCGTCTGCCCCAAAGGGCTGCAGCCTGACCCTTGTCCAGCTAATATGACAGCTTTTGGAAACTGCTGTGACAACATGAACATATTCTGGGTTTAAATATGGATCCATGAGCTGTGTTAAAGCTGAGCCATGTCTCTTCTGCTTCCACACAGGCTTAGCTTAGCTCCCCTTAGCTGGGCTGGCATCTGTGGGCCCCTTGCAGGTGAGGGCAGAGGTTAGAGCCAGAGGAGCTCCCACCACGGTGAAAATGCATCTCCAGGCCCAGCGTGGTGCCCACCACGTGCCTCCCACCCTCCCTGTGCTGATGGGGCTTCGCTCTTCAGGTGACTTCCAGGGAGCACGTCCAGGGCAGGGAAAGCAGCCACTCAAGTACTCACTAGCACTGGGGTATCTTCAGTCTACGCCTTGTCTCTAAGACAATTTCACTGCTCAGGAACAGACATTTAAAGATCTTTTGTTTGGGAGAGCTCAGAGCCAACAGAGATGCTCTGTTGGCATGTGAGGATGCTGCTCCCCCATTCCCAGCACCATATCTGTGCTCTGGAGCATTCTGTCACCAAAAAGCAAACAATAACAGCACTATCACAACTCATCACCACAGCGGGGTGGGCTGGGGCAGGAAGGCTGAACAAAGGGATCATTGGAATGGGGAGCAGGGGGAGAAGCAGCTGGGAGGTGCCATGAGTTACGGTGCTTGGCTGGTTACTCTGCACCCGTTTGGGAAGGTCTGTTGTAATCAGCACATTGAGCAAAGCTTTGGAGGAAGGGGAAAGCCACAGGGACTGCAGCCACAGCCACAGGACAGCACATCTCCCAGGCAGGCACCACTAGGGCTCAGCACAAGCTCCACAGTATCACTCACCCACATCTCACCTGTTTAACCTCCCTCAGCTACAGCACAGCCACATTGTGTGCCTGGTCTGGGTGCCAGCAGAGCTGTATCTTTACCCAGTGCCTGGCCCTCAGCAGGGCACTTCAGTCTGGCTGTGCTGGGTGTTCACGCCAGGGAAGCAATGGTGTCTAGCAGCCACTGTGTTTGCAGTAAGCATGGAAGCAGCTGCTCCAAAGCCCACACCACAACACTGTGTCCAAGCCCTTCCCAGCAGCACCAGGCAGGGCTGGAGCTCTCCCTGGAACCTCTCCCCACCTGCCAGCAGTGACACATCAGCTGTCAGCACACGCCATGTGTTTCTGACACAACTGAGGCAGGAGACAGGTGTATTATACCGATGTCATTGCTCTTTTCCCAGCTAAAATCTCAAATCTCTGCACAGACAAATAACCCCAAGATCCACCCGGGAATGGGGGTGCTACAGAGGATGTGGAGGCTGCAGAGAGGGCAAAGTCATCTCCTGAGAAGGAGCCCACATCTGAAAAAAAGCTCAATCCAAACCCAGGAGTGGCCACTTCCCCCAGAAACAGGCACAAAACAAGCTGAACTCTGGACACCAAAAAGTTCACTTCTATTGAGAGAAATTGCAATGACTAAAAAGCATGAATTAACTCACATGTAAGTTTTGACCACACTTGACATAGATCTAACCAGAGGTAATGCCAGCTCAGAGGCCCCTTTGTGAGTCTTGGGACTCTGGGCTTTGGAAATCAAAACCAAAAAATAAAGTCACACAAAAGGCAGTGTACGTGTTTTCAACTCATCAGAAAACAAAGACATTTTCATCTGTACAAAGATAAAAAAGTAGGAAAAACAAAGTGACAAATATGCTTGGGCATTGGAAAATCCAAGAGCAGCCCCTTCCCATGAGGAGCCGGTGTTGCTGGCGCTATCATGCCTCTAACATTTACAGATGTCAAGTTTTGTGCTGAAAAGCCAGAGACAAAAGAAATCCCATTCCCTTCAGTTGAGCATGGAACTCACTTCAGAAGAGACAGGAACTGCAAAGGGAACTCCCAGCCTGAGAGTTCCCTGCATCCCATCATCCCAGTTCACAAAGGGATTTTTTACAAGTGCTCTATCTGGTCTCCTCATGCTGGAACACCTCAAGCAGACAGCAGCTAAGTGCCCAACCACAGGGCTGACATACCATTAGGAGTCTGAAATAACGCCAAGAGGATGTGAAACTGTATTTATTTTATGGGACGTGTTATGGAGTAGACCCAGTTAAACACAGGTCTCGGACTCTGCAGGGAGCAGCCCCAAGCAGCGGGAGCTGCTCCCATAGTGGTGAGAGAGGTGCCCTTGGGCAGAGGACTCCAGTCGGTCGCTGCAGAGCCCTTCCCAGGAGCCAGCACAGCTCCGTCCCTCTGCCTTATCTAAGAGGGAGGAGTCAGATCTCAGGTACAGCACTGAGTTCTGCCAGCTTCTGGCTCCTGTTTGCTCCTGGAGAGATTTCCCCAGTCCCAGAACACAGCGCTGCGGTTTGGGGGATCAGCACAGAAATTCCCGCCCACAGGGCTGAGGCGGTTCAGCCCGCTGGCCTGTGGACACCGCAGAGCAGCTGGCGGCACTGGAGAAACCTGGAGGAAAAAACCAGCACCAGCAGCAGCCCCGCGAGTGCGGCCATCGCTCCAGGGCTGGGAAGGAAGGGCCGTGGCTTTCCTCCTGCCGTGGGTGCCGGTCCCCACCGGCCTCAACTGTAACTGGAGACAGGGCAGCCCGGAGCGCCGGGATCAAGCCCAGCCCGGCGCAGGGCGAGCAGCCAGACAGATCCTGGCTCCAGGCACCCAGAGTCGCGCTCAGACAAGGTGTGACTGCGCAAGTGATTCAGCTGAATGAAGCAGGCAGCACGGCACAGGCAGCGTGGCACAGGCAGCCTGCAGTGAGGGACAGCGAGGGAAAGGCTCCTCCGCCCACCGCCGGCTGCCGCGCTCCAAATCCACACGCCAACTTTAAGGGGGAAACCAGGAATTTCCGTGCAAACACTAAAGAATCTGCCAAACACTGAGACAAACAGACAACACAGTGAAAGATCGAGGTTGAGATCCTCACCCAGAGCTCCCTACACAAGCAGGGCAGGTAGGGCTCCTGAGCAGCCAAGCTGCTTATCTCAGCCTGATCAGTGAAACAGAGACCTTGGGGAGTGTTTCCAGCTGGGAAGGCAACATTTCATCCCTATCCCAAATTCAAAAAGCCCCAAACAAGTTCAAAACAACCTCCTCGCTTCCAAACAAAAAAAAACACTGAGGTGTTCTGCACTGAAAGAATCAGTTTGTTGGGTATTTGGATTTTCTCAAACTTTTCCCTATCTCCCTCAGTTGATTTATCTAAAATTCAGAGGTGATCCTGTTCCCAGCAGCATTCCCCCCGCAGAGCCCACGCTCCAGGTCTAGGCATGGCCTTGATGTCTTGGTGCAAGTGACTCCTCCACAGACCTCTGCCTGCCAGAGCACGGAAAGGGGCTTCTCAAGGAATTTCCAGTCACATTCCTGACTAACCACAGCCTAGGTCTATAAAACAGCCTTGGCTCACTCTGCCTTAGTGTAACCACGGCAGAGCGGGATGTGGTTCACTCTCCTGCTACGGACAGGATCCACAGGGAGCCAGAGCAATTATCCCTCAAATCAGTGTTTCTGGTGCAGCAATAAGCATTTCTGGAGCAGCAACACTTATTAGTTCTTCCTGTATGGCAGGAAGGCTCAGCCCTATTTTTCAGATGGAAAAAACCCCAAACATCAAACCAAGAGTGGTGTCACTTGGTACCCCGGAATTCAGACTGAGCCAGGGATAATTTGGGCAGGGAACTAGGGAGAGACACGCTGGGTCAGAGAACATGAAAACAAGTTCCCTGGCTTAGGAACGATGCTGAGGAGGACAGCATCTGGGCCGAGAGCTTTTTGGATCTGCAGGAATAGCCAGGGCTTAGCCAGCGAGCAGGTCCTTCCACTTGCTCTTCTTGGCTTTGCGACCTTTTGTATTACCCAACCCTGTTTCAGCCTTTCTGCTGCCCCAGAACACAAACATGCCCATGGAGACTGAGGAAGGGAAGTTTTTCAGTTGTTTAGCTGATCCAAGTTCATCCTCTAGCCAGGCAACAGGGGTGTCCTGCCCCCTCCCACAGCATCAGCCCAGACAAACATAGGCTTTTTCCTTTTTGCTTGTTTTTGATTTTAGGATTAGTCTAACGCCAGCCCAACTCCCCAGCCCAGCTCCCAGGGAGAGCTGAGGGGAGGGGGCAGATCCCTCTTTTTCAGCAGGATCAAAGGTTTTGGCTGAAGGTCTTTAGGCTGCCGAGGTGATGTAAGGGGTGGTCGGATCCTTCCGAAATACCAGTGTGGCTCCGGCTGCAGTGCAGCCTGATGCTGGGGCTAGCTCAGACTAGCAGGACCCCCAGGCTCACTCCTTATTAATCCTCCAGCTGGGGCCACCTCCCTAGTGGGGCTGATGTGGGGGCTGCACATCCCCCCGTGGGCAGGTACACAGGCTGCGTCCCAGGCTGCACCTCAGGGACAAGGAAGGACTGCCAAGTCCCAGACAGAAGGTGACCCACAGGGAAGCAGGGCCAGTGTCACCCCTCGGCAGGGCTCTGGCAGGGCCCGTTCCTCCCCCAAAACCTCCAGGGTCAGTCTGCTAAGAGTGAGGAAGCAGATCTGGACAGGGAGAGCCACACTCCGACCGGCTGCGCCGTGCCAGGCGTCCCTCCCTCTCCCGAAGGCCCCGGGCACATGGGCCCATCCCCATCCCCGTCCCGTGGGGTCCCCGGGGAACTCACTCGAAGGCAAAGAAGAGGGCGCAGGTGCCGAGGATGAGGAAGAGCGTCAGGTAGAAGATGCCCTTCTGCCGGGCCATCATGATACGGCCGTCGCAGCAGAAGGTGTTCCTGCCCGGCAGCTTCTCCCATTTCCGAACCACCTTCTTCCTCGCCACCATCACCGACATGGCGGGGCCGTCACTGGGGCGGCAGCGGCCGCCGCACGTTCGGGCGCTGCTGCTGCTCCTCCGCCGCCCGCGCGCCCAGCATCATCGGGGCCCCGCGGGGCCGAGCTGGGCTGGGCTGGGCCGGCGGCTGCGGGAGAAGGAACGGGGAGAGTGCTCGGTCAGCACCAGGGCGGCGGCGGCACCGGCACGGGGGGAGGCGGCCGCCGTCGCCATGGAAACCCCGCGCCCGGGAGGGGCGTTGCCCTGGGAATCCACCAGGGAGGGGGAGCGGGGCGCGGCCAGGAAGACCCTCGGGTGGGCGGCTCCGCACCGGGAGGGGACGCGGCAGGGCCGGGCCACACAGGGCAGGGCAGCCCCGGCTCTGCGGGCGTGCCGGGAGCCGGCGAGGAGAGAGCGGAGGGAAGGGTTAGAGAGGAGACGGAGAGAACGGGAAGGGAGGGGAGGGGAAGGGAGGGAAGGGGACGGGAAGAGCCCCGCGCCGCCTCTCACCCGGTGCCGGTGCCGCTCGGGCCGCGCCGGTCGCTCGCACAGCGCCGGGAGGGGCCGCCACGCCCCGCGCCCGAACGGGGCGGGGCCGCCGCGGCCATTGGTCCCGCCGCGCCCTCCGCCCCGCCCCGCCGCTTCCCGCCCTTCCATTGGGGGCGTGCGCTGTCAGTCCTTGGTAGCTCCTCCCATCGCGCCTCTTCTCGCATCTCCATTGGTCGCTAGCACTGTCACTTCGCGGTGACTCCTCCCACCCCACCGCTTCTCGCCGGCCTATTGGCCGTACGCGCTGCCACTCCGCGTGGTTGGCCCCGCCCCGGTGCGGACAAGGGAGGGCGGGATGAGGGCGGGGCGCGGCACGTGGTGGGGGCGGGGCCGGGACGGCGGAGCCGACGGCGGAGGGAGGGGCTCCGGTGTGGCCCGGCCCGGCCCGGCCCGGCTCCCCCGGCTGCTCCCGCCAGACCTCCCGGTGCAGCCCTCGGCGGGGCAAGACCGGCGCCGTCCCCCGTTCCTCTTTTTCGTTTTCTCTCACCGGGTGCCTACAAGGACCGGGTTTCCGAGCCCCAGCGCCGCGGGGAGCGCACGGGATGCTCCCGTCGTGGGTGCCCCGCCCCGCCCCTCCCACCCCATCCGCACATTCCCACATTTCGCACAGTAGTTTTCACATGGTTTTGCACACCCACACCGTGGGGTTGGGTCCACAGAGCCCCCCAGGACTCCATCGCCGGCACCCTGCCACCGGCATCCCATCGATCCCTGTTATCCCACCTCGGGGCGTCCCGCCCCGGGCATCCCAGCCCCGGCAGCCCTCTCTGGAATCCCGCACACAGCGCTCCCGCTGGGCACGTGGCTGCCAGCAAAGGCAGGGCCCGGAGCGCCAAACCCGAGGGGAAAATACAGAACTTTTCCCGCGGTTGTTGCTATGGAGACAGGAGCAGACGGGGAACAGCTCGTTATCCCTCTCCCTCCTGCCCCGAGCGCCCCGCGCGCCCAGCTCGGGACGGAGGAGAACGACAAAGAGGACGGGGAGGACGGATGCTGCGGGCGCGGTGGCAGCCGCTGACACAGCCACTGACACCGCTTCGTGCCTGAGAACCCCGTGTGTTTGCTCCAACGATATTTTGGGTCCCATCGACCCCAAAATCGCTCCCAGTAGCCGGCTCCGGCCGGGCGGGAGGAACCGTAGGTGCGGCAGCTCCGTCCCCGAGCCCGCGGCACTGGCGCGTCCCGGGGGAAAACAGCGAATCCTGACCGACGAGGGTCACAGACGGAGCGAAGACCCTCTGAGCTGCTCTGGCCCGCGGTGGCACCGGCGGCTCCCGCTGACCGGCGAACCGGGGGTGTCCCGGGAGGGCCAGAGCCGTTCCAGAGCCCCCGGGGGCTCCGTCCGAGGCCGGGAGGGCGGTGTCCGTCCTTCCCGGGCCCCCCTCCGTCCCCGCCGGTTCTCCCACCCCGCCCGCCGGACCCGCTGCCATGGCAACCTGGACGTCACGGTGGAGCGCTTTGCGGTAGGGCGGAGGGCTCGGCGCGACACTCGGTGGCGCTTTGCGGCAGTACCGGCGTGCGGAGCCATGGCGGAGGAGGACCCGGCAGCGGCGGCGGCAGGGAGCGGCAGCGAGAGCGAGGAGGGGGTGAGCGGGGCCGGAAAGAGCGCGACAGGCTCTCCGGGCGGCCTCCACCGCTGTTTGCGGGGCTTAGGGCGCTCTCCTGGCCGGGGTGGGCGCAGCGGAGGACGGCGTGGCCTGGCGGGGGATGTCGGGCCGGGGATGTCGGGCCCGGGACCCGGCCGGGCGGTGCCGTGGGGGCACCGGGGAGCACGTGGGAGCGGGCGCTGGGGCTATCCCCGCGGCCGCGCTCTTCCGGGTTGGGTCTGTGACCGCGTGTGCCGTGTGGCAGGAGGATGGCGAGCGGCGGCACCGGCAGCTCCTGGAGGCCATCAGCGTCTTGTCCGGACGGAAACGGTGAGTGGCGGCTACGGGCGTCCCGCGTTTAGGCCCCGGGGCTCCTGCAGCAGCCGCGTGGCGAGAGGCTGCACAGGAAGGGGTGCAGGGGGGACGGTTCTCGGCCCCTGCCCTCGGCACCGGCCCCAGACCCTCCAGAGCACCCGGCGGACACGAGGAACCTTTGGGGTTGTTTGCTGTGTCTCTCTCGCAGGCGGAAGCTGGCGGAGCGCTCCGAGGCGAGCGGGCAGGTGTCCGAGTTCAATGTCACCTGCAAAGGTGAGGCAGGGAGCTGGGCAGGGCTCGCGGGTCTGGGATGGCGCTGCCCACCGAGAGCCACTGTGAGGGCTGGGACAGCTCCCTCACCTGGCAGTGCCACACCTGTGCATAGGTGCTGGGGAAAAGCTGGTTCTGTCAGAGCTGCTGCAGCCCATTCATCCCAAATCCACGCTGGGCAGTGTGAGGAAGGAGCTGGCCAGAGTGAAGCAGAAGGCAGCAGTGGAGCTGCCACTGAGCAAAGAGGAGGCCAAGAGGGTGAGTGCAGGGAGCCAAGGGGGTCTGAGCTGAGCCCCCAGGACCGCCGTGCTTCTCCCTGATGCCACCATCACCTTTCTCTGCTCGTCCTGTCCCCCCCCAGGTGGTGAGGGAGGCCGCCTACATGACCAGCTCGAAGGAGGTGGGGAAGTGGCAGCAGGTGGTGCTGCAGAACCGGCGCGCGGAGCAGCTGGTGTTCCCCCTGCGGCAGGACATCGCCACCGTGACCCCTCTGGAGAGAGTCACCTCGGCGTGGAAGGTGGCCACTGGGGGTCACACAGCTGGGGCGGCTCTGGGGTGCGGCCAGGGTGGCTCCAGGATCAGCTGGGGCAGGTCGATGTCTCCTGGCTGTCCTGGGGGCAGTGATGGCAGGCCCAGCCTGGGGGTGACACCGGACAGGTGCCCGCTGAGCTTGGGAAGGGTAGAAGGGCAGTCTGTGCTCGTCTCACAGAGCAGGTGTGTAAATTCCATCTGGGACAAGCCAGGTAGGGTGTGAGCAGAGGGTTTGGAGCCTGCTCTGTCCCTTCTTGTAGCTTCTCAGGGCCAGGCACATGGGAGTGTCCCCTGGCCACAAGTGCTGAGACAGAGGGGGTTGGTTTGCCAAATCCTGCATGCCTGGAAACATTCCTTACAAAAGAGGGGTGTGTTTGGTTTTGAATGCAAGTTCCTGTGGGGTTGTGCTGCTGGCAGGAAAGTACTGCTATCCCTGGGAGTTGTCAGATGCCCAGGGGAGGGAGGGGCGGCCCCTGCTGAACTCCCAGCAGACATGTCGTTCACACTGATCTGCCCAAAAGTCCCTTTCTGTTTTGAAGGGACATGGCATTGCATGGCCTAGAACTCCTGCTCCACACTTCTTGAGTGGTGCCCCCTGGGCAGCACTGCCTGGCAACAGGGAGGCCATTTTTCTAATGTGGGAGGAATTCTAGCTGCTCTCACCAGGCCATGTGGCTGGGAGAGTGCCCAAGGGCTGTGGTGTGGGACCTGTGAGTGGGGCTATGGCCACCCAGTCCCTCAAGGCAGGGGATGCTTCTGTAGGCCTTCCACAGACCATCGTGGGGGCAGTGAGAATCGATGGGGACATCCAGGGGAGCACTGGCACTTGCAGTTCTCCTCATCCTCTTGCCATGTCTACTGTCCCAACAGGCCCGAACTCCACTGGAACAGGAGATCTTTGGATTGCTCCACAAGACACAGCAGCCCATCACAGACCCGCTGCTGACTCCAGAGGAGATGGCCTCACTGCAGGCCATGAGCTTGGAGGAGGTGAGGCTTCACCCCGCCGGGCCCTGGCTCTGGGGGCCTCTTCCTTGGCCCCATCCCTCACGCCCTGCTCCCCATCCCTCACGCTGTGCTCCCCATCCCTCACGCCGTACTCCCTGGCAGGCCCAGCGCCGGCGGGCAGAGCTGCAGAAGGCCCGGGCAGTGCAGTCCTACTACGAGGCCAAGGCTCGGCGAGCAAAGCGGATCAAGAGCAAGAAGTGAGGCTGTGCCCGTGCTGGGCTGGGCATGCTGGGAGGGCAGGGCGGCCCTGCCTCGCCCGTGGCTGCCCAGCCCCTGAGCCACCCCTGTGCCACAGGTACCACCGTGTGCTCAAGAAGAGCCGGAGGCGCCAGGCCCTGAAGGAGTTCGAGCAGCTGCACAAATCGGACCCTGCGGCCGCCTTGGCACGGCTGGAAGAGCTGGAGCAGCTCAGGATGCAGGTGCTGCCTCAGCACCTCTGCCTCACCCCTTGGGAGGGCCCTGCTCCTTGGGGAGCTCTGTGTAATGCTTCTCTTTCCCCAGGAGCGGATGAGCCTTAAGCACCAGAACAAGGGAAAATGGGCCCGATCCAGGGCCATTATGGCTAAGTATGACCTCGAGGTGAGATGGAGCCACAGAAGGGTTTGGTGAGAAGGGACCTTAAAGCTCATCCAGTTCCACCCCCCTGCCATGGGCAGGGACACTTTCCACTAGACCAAGTTGCTCCAAGCCCTGGCCAACCTGCCCTCAAACATTTCTGGGGATGGGGCAGCTACAGCTTCTCTGGGCAATCTCTGCCTGGGCTTCCCCACCCTCACAGGAAAAAATTTCTTCCCAATATCCCATCTATCCCTGCCTTCTGTCAGTGTGCAGCCATTCCCCCTTGTCCTGTCCCTCCAAGCCATGGTATAAAGTCTCTTTATCTCCTATAATGCCATTTATATATTGGAATGCCATGACAGGGTTCTCAGCATTGCTTGGGGAAGGAGGGGAGGCTGAGGTGGGCAGGGAGGGTTGGGAATGTTGTCTCTGCCCTGTGTTAGAGCCTCTCGGTGCCCCCAGGCCCGCAAGGCCATGCAGGAGCAGCTGGCCAGGAACAAGGAGCTGATGCAGAAGGTGTGGGTGGAGCCGCCCAAGGAGGAGCTGTGTGAGGTGCCCGAGGAGGACACCACAGCCTTGCCCATGCCCAGCGGGGCTAATCCCTGGATGCTGGGCAAGCCCAGTGGCCTGGCCCCGGAGCCTGAGGCACAGCAGGGTCCAAGAGATGACACGGTGCCTGCTGCTGTGGAGAACAAGGACAAGATGGAGGAGGAGGAGGAGGAAGAGCTGTCAGAGGAAGAAGCTCTGCTGCAAGACTTTGAGCAGAAGCAATGGGAGCAGACAGGGAGCCCCAAGGGGCACAGCAAGGAGCATGGTGAGGAGCTTAAGGCCCAAAGCTGGGTGGGCTGGGAGTGCTGGGGGCTGGACAAAGGAGGAGGGATCTGGGGACAGTTTTTGTCTGGTTTCACACAGCTGTCCTTGCTCTCTGCCCTGTGGAGTGACCATTTCTACCTTCAACATGTAGGTGCTGATGAGACTGAGACTGGTGCTGAGCAGCCCAGGGATAGCCCAGTCCCCCCAGACTGTGCCGAGGAGCTGGGGGACAGCCCAGTCCTCCCAGACTGTACCGAGGAGCTGGGGGATCACCCAGTCCCCCCAGACTGTGCTGAGGAGCTGGTGAGCACAGGGATGGAGCCTCCTCCTCAGGCCCAGGAGCAGCTCCTGCTCTCGGAGCAGCTGCGCCACATGCAGAGCATGGAGGATGTGGAGAGTCTGGCCAAGGAGGAGCTTGTGGAAGAGCAGGAGAAGCTGGTAGCCCTGAGAGCAGGGAAGCGAGCACGGCAGCAGGAGGAAGGCAGAGCTGGGGACAGACATACCAAGAAAGCACCAGCCAAGAGGAAGATGATCAGCCTGGAGGCTGTGCTGGATGGGAAGCCCCAGGAGATGGACTGCCCCAGCCTGCCGGTGGTCCTGGAGGAGGAGGTGAGCAGGACGGGCCTTCCCCATGCTCCCCAGTACCCAAAACACCCATCCAGTAATGCCCAAACCCTTAAGTTTCAGTAACCCCAAACCCTCTCCTGATAACCCTAAACTCCCTTCCAGTAACTCTAAACCTTCTTTCAGTAACTCCCAGTAACCCCAAACCAGTAACTCTAAACCTCCTCCCAGTAATTAGAAGCCCCAAACTAGTAACTCCCAGTACTCCTAAACCCCCTTACAGTAACCCCAAACCCCCACCAGTAATGCCCAGTAACTTTTACCCCCTTCCCACTCTTCCCAGTACCCACAAACCCTCTCCCAGTGCCTCCCAATTTGTCCCAGTCTCTCCCAGTTCCCCCAATAACCCTTAAACCCACTCTGTCTTGTCCTCATGCAGGAGGGTGGCATGGAGCAGCGCGGGATGATCACGGAGGCCTTTGCTGGGGATGATGTGGTCGCTGACTTCCGCCGGGAGAAGCGCAAAGCAGAGGAGGCAGTGAAGCCGCAGCCGGTGAACCTGGTGCTGCCGGGCTGGGGCGAGTGGGGCGGCACAGGCCTGAAACCCAGCGCCAGGAAGGTCAAGAGGTGAGTGGGGGAGTCTCAGGGTTCTGCCCAGCCCTGTGCCAGCCCTGACCCCTCACTTGCCCACAGGTTCCTGATCAAGCCGCGGGCGGCGCCTCCGCGAAAGGACCAGCACCTGCCCCACGTCATCATGAGTGAGAAGCGTAACATCCACGTGGCAGCGCATCAGGTGGGCCACACCTGCTCTCCATGAGAGCTCCAGCACCTGGGCAAACCTGGGGCATTCCTGTGATCCCTTCCCAAAACATCCTCAATCCCTGCCTCTAATCCCTGCCCAATGCTTAGCTTCCAGCTAAAACAGCTCAGAAATGAAGGAGGAGGGATGTACAGGGCTCCTCCCTTGGTGGTGGTGGTTGTTCCAGCCCTCTTGGGCTCTGCTGGCAGCGGAAAGGGAAGCAGAGCATGAGTGGGTCCTGGACAAGTGGGAAGCATTGAGCACTGGGGGCAGCATGGACTGGAAAAGCTGGGCTGGGTGACTCAGGGCCATTACCCCTGTGGTGTCCCCACAGGTCAGCGAGCTGCCCTTCCCCTTTGAGCGGCACCAGCAGTTTGAGCAGAGCATGCGGACGCCCGTGGGCTCCACGTGGAACACTCAGCGTGCCTTCCAGAAGCTGACAGCCCCTCGAGTCATCACCCGCATTGGCCACATCATCCAGCCCATCTCAGCTGAGGACGTCCCTGACACGGCCCCTGGCAGCGGGGCCAGGCTTGGGGGGGAGGCCATGCCTGAGAGGAAGGCTGTGCCCAGGGGGAAGGCTGTGCCTAGGGGGAAGGCTGTGCCCGGGGGGAAGGCTGTGCCCAGGAGGAGGGCTGTGCCCAGGGGGAGGGCTGAGCCTGGGCAGAAGGCGCAGCCCCGGCACTCCAGAGCACGGTAGCTCTGTGTCTGCAGCCTGGAGGCTCGAACTGGAGCGAGCAGAGGAACCAGGAGCACCTCCTGGTTCTGTCCAGGTCCTTCTACCTCTTTCTCTGCAATAAAACCCAGGGCTGCCCTCCCTGTGCTGTCTGCATGGCTGCCTTGGCAATGTCCAGGGTTAGGTTAGGCCCTCCATCCTGTCCTTGGGGTCCGTGCAGGGTTGGGTGCTTTGGCTGAGTTGAGAGTGAGAGCTTGGTCAGGAGCTCATAGCGGGGTACTATGGTGAAGGACTGGAATAGCTGCCAACATCCTGTCCTTTGTCTTTTATATCCCCATTTTTATACCTACATAGATTTTTAAACCTTGGCCAAAGGGGCTTTCTCCCCACCTTGTCATGCTGAGCCTGGCCTCAGGGGTTTTTCTCAGGTCCACCTGCACTCCCAGAGTACCTGCTCAGCCCTAATAAACCTGGTCACCTGGAAATGGCTCTGTCAGGTGCTTCTGCTGCTCTGCACGTGCTGGGAGCTGGCTCTGTCCACGGGCAGCCCCCACTCCTGCTGCCCACCTCCAAGCCCATGCTCTGTGCCTGGCCCCCCTCGGAGTGTGACAGTGAGGTGCCTCTCGGGTTGGTTGGTGCATCCAGCACAAGTGGAGCCATGTACCAGAGCCTTATGGACTGGGCAGGGATCTCTCCAGGCTTCTCCCCCCACTTACAACGTGGGCTGTGCTCAGCAGCAGTTGGAGGAGCACTTCCCGGCCCCAGCACAGGAGCTGGAGCTGCTGCTGATCCCAGGAAACGTGTCCCTCGTGTCAAGGACGCCTCCTCCCACCTTGGCACTGCAGCCCACGCCGGGCACGGCCTGTCCCCAGGGCTGCCCTTCTCCCTTGTAGCTGTGTCAGACCGGGAAAAGGGGGCCGTTCTGTGGGGTCAGGGTGCAGACACCCTCCGTGCTGACTGACTGCCGGTATCCATGACTCCCCAGGGCCCCCCCTAGGCAGGGAGGGGACTGGGGGCTGACGTGGGGCAGGTGTCACAGCTTTGCCGGGGACCCATCCAGAGTGTCTGTGGCCACTGCAGCACCCGGGGCTGGGGATTCAGAGGGCGCTGGCCTGTGATGGGGCCACGGTTGTGGGGAGAAAAAAAAAAAAAAAAAAAAAAAAAAAAAACGAAGCAGAGAGCATTTCTGTGCCGTGACACCGAGAGCCCCTCACGAGGCTGGTGGCCCCAGCAGAGCCTGCGGCCCTCTGCCATGGGAATCCTTCGCCCCGGAGATGTCGTGAAGGGTGGGGGGGGTCGTGTTTGTTTCAGTAAAAGGTGAAGCGCCCTGAGGAGGGGAAGGCAGCGTCCCCTGTCAACCCCTCCACCTGCCTGCAGTCCCCCAGAGCCGCCCCCAACCCCCGGCTACTGAGGTCGGGAGATCCCTGCGACACTGCTGTTCCTGTCCCTCTTGCCAGGACCCTCCCTCGCCTGCCCTGGCCAATGGCTCTGCTTTCCTCTTCCCCAGCCCAGACAGTGTTTGGCTGGACACAATGGGCTGTCCTCATCCAGCCCACCTCCTCAGCTCCAGCCCCAGGACGCTCAGGGCACCCGGGCAGGGAACGGTCTGGGGGACCTGTTACAGCACAGTTGGTTCAGGCTCAGCAGGACCTGCGGGGTGCTTGTCCTAGTGTTCGCCTCTCTGCAGGGAGGGGGAAACCCCCACGTGCCTTCAGCCCCCGAATTTGGCCCTGCCCCACGGCAAATGATGCTGCTGCCGTGCGTGGTGTCACCTGTGTCCCTGAAGAAGGGAGCACTGCCCCGCGAGGTCTGGCCCTGCCCCAGCCGGAACTGAGATCTCAGCTCCGATGCGATGGTCCCTCCAGGGCCAGGAAGATGGTGGCACCAGGGCAGTGCTCAGGTGCAGGTCCTGCAGAGGACCGAGGCCGGCAGATGTAACACCAGCTCAGACTGGGAGCAAGCAGGTCTGCAGCTGTCACAAGCTGGAGCGGCGGCAGGACCTGCTGAGATGCAGATCCCTGTATGGATCCCTGCCTCACACAGAGCTGGTGGGTCTGGCAGACTGAGTGGGGGTGATACTCAGCGTGGGAGAGAACAGCTGTAGCCATACATCTGGATCTGCCTCATCCTGTGAGGAACGGCAGCACTGGACTGGAGTGGCTTGAACTGGGGTTTCCAGTATCCAGAGATGCTTCAAAAATAAATGGGGACAACGTTAGCATGAGCTGGTGGGTTCCGCAGGAGGGACCCTGGTGCGGGGTGACCACTGGCGCTGACATCCCCACTCCTCCAGGCTCCTGCTACAGCACAGGCTCCTCTGGAGCCCTCACATTAAGGCAACGCTTGGCCCTCGACTTCTCTGCAGAAATGGATTTGCTGGGCACAGGAGCTTGGGGTTTTTCAATTAATAACCCATTCCAGGTCTGCCGCAGGAAAGGGGGATGCCAGGGATGCCCATTTGCAGCCTCCCGGGTCGCCGGGGAAGGGGGCGAGAGCCCTTTGCAAGGGGACAGAAACGGGCCGGGGAACCCGGCACGGCTGCGGGCTGGGGTGGCTCCCTGCGGGGACTTCCCCAGCCTGATCGTCGTTCTCCCCATGACAGCAGGGCCGGCTGCAGGCTGCCAGACAGGATGCGAGTCGAGGAGAACCTGGACAAAGCCCTGTTGTCGCCGGCCACCTCGTGGGCCACGGGAGCCCCGGTGCCGCGGAGCGAACGAGCAGCCCTCCCTCGGCCGCCTGAGCGCCGCGTCCCCCGAGAGCCGCGAGTGGCTGCGGTTGCTCTTACTGGCCTACTTTCCGGGCTACGTCAAAGCCGGGCTTACGGAGCAGGGAGCCGCGGCAAGGGCGGCCGAGCTGCTCCCCGTGCCAGCGGGGAGCGGGGCCTAATCCGGGCCCGGGGTCGCCCAGCCTGGCTGGCACACGGGCGGCGAGCAGCGGGGCAGGGCCGGCGGCGCTGCCGTGGGGCTGGGGACGAGCACGGCCACCGCGAGGTCTCCCGGGGCAGGGACCCACCCGGGAGCGAGGGCCGCTCCAGCGCCGGGGAGCTGCCGGTGCAGCCGGGCTCCTGCACCCGGCGTCCCGGGAGGCCAGTGGGAGCGGGATAGAGTAAAGGCAGATTTAAAATCAACAAACAAAAGGCTTTTGGTCGCTGGTTTTTTGGGGGTTGTGTTTTTTTGGTGGTTTTTTTTTTTATCTTTTTTAAATGCAGGCTATAAATAACCTGTAAAATATTTCGTCTGGGCTGTTTCTGCAGCTGAAATCTTGTCCCTCTGTCTTCCCAAGCTCAGGAAGTGAATACGAGCACTGCGGCCGTCATAGAGCACCCCTGGGTCCCTGGGGTGGATCCCTAGGATCATGCACCTTTGCCCATTGGGATCGGGGTATTTCCGTGTCCCTGAACACCTCCAGCCCGCATGGGCTGGAAACGCTCCTCCCCAGAATGGGCCCGAGCTCCACTCTCCGGGGTGTGAGAGGGGCTGAACACCGCCCCCCGACTGGACGGAGGCGAGAGGCTCAGCCTGGCACAGTGCGGGACAAACAGGACAAGGGAGGCAAGTCTGAGGTTGGAATGTCAGACTCAGAAATGCTCTCCCCAACAGATCCCGTGCCGGGGACAGGGGTGGTCCCTGCTCCCCGAGTCTCTCAGCCTCCATCGCCCCGCACCAGGGGCGCGCTCACACCCCGCTCCTTCCGCCGCGGTACCCGGTGCCCGGCGTATCCCGGCCGCATCCGGGCGCCGCAGCGGTTTCCGTGGAGATGGCATCTCCCAAGCCCGCACCGCCCGAGCCGGGGGGTTTCCATGGAGATGCCGTATCCATCACGGCACAACCTGAGCCGGAGATTCTGCCGAGATGCTGTAGTCGGGACCCTCGCCCCGCAGCGGGGCCATTCCTGGGGATGTGGGTGGCCGGGGGCCCTCTGTGGCTCTGGGGTGCCTGTGGTGTTACCCACTGCTCCACACACCAGTTCGGTGACAGCACTGGGACACCAATACCTGCGGCTCTGAACATCCTGGGGGAGCTGTAGCCAGCCTTGTCACCCTCCAGAGCAGGAACCCACTCACTCAGGCTGCGTTGTCACATTCTGTCAGGGTCTCCAAGAGATGGCGGGTCCCTGCCTGTACCCAGCTGCCTGGAGAGGAAAGGGGGAAATCCCCGTGTCCCCGTGTCCCCTGGTGACTTTCTCCCAGCTGCTACCCTGCAGCTCCCACAGTGACACGTCAGGGTGGGATGTCAGTGGCACCAGGTGGGAAGCAGGCACCGTGCTGCACTCCTGCACCAGGGGATGAGGTACCCAGCCCCAAACCAGCAGCATCCCGGAGCTGAGGGACACCTGGTTGAGTTCCAACACAGCCAGCGCACCAAAAACTTCCCGGGGGGGGACATGAAGGGCCTCAAAGGGCAGGACTGAGGCCAAGCTGAAGGGTGAGCAGAGGCAGACGTCCTCCTGACAGGCAGCTCTGTGTGTGTACATGTGCCCTGGCCAGTGTTATGATAGCAGCTTCGTTTGAGCACAGCTGCCGCAGAGGTGGCACCTTCCATTCTGCACACAGCAGAGCTCTGGCAAACCCCAAGTTCCCGCTGCAGAGAAGGGGGAGAAGCTCGGGAATGCCCCTGGGGCACACACTGGGACATGCTGGGACACTCTCCTGCCCACTCGGTTCCATGGGAGATGTGGGGCTGGTTCAGCCCCCATGTCCATCCTTGCCTCAGCCCCCTCCATGCTCCTGCTCCACCTCTGCTCCCAGCTGGACCTTCCTTGGCCACCCTTGTCCTGCCCAAGCCAAGGCCATCTGGAGCCTCCATGGGGGCTTCTCAGCTGGCAGAGCAGCAGCAGCCAGGAGCCTGGGGATGATGCCTGAGGCTGGGCATTGCTAGCCATTCCAGCCTCCAGCTCCTGGGGGGCCTCAAGCCCCCACACAGCCTGGCCACTGCCAGGACTGCCAGCAGCACTTGCAGCATCCCCAGGCACAGGCTGTCAGATGCAGCACTGCGGTCAGAGCTCAGCTCTTTGTCTGCTGTTATAATTAGGAGCCCCTCGGTGGCTACTGAGGCCAGACCTGGGAAGCTCAGGGCTGGGGGACAGACACTAAAGGAGCTGAAATTTGGCATGGCAGCCTGGGAGCAGGGGTAGGCCCTGTTCTGCCCACAGCCAGCTACTCTTCAGAGCCTCGTGCTGCATTGAAAAGGGCTGGAGTGTAGCCAGGGCTCTGTGTGGTCACCCCTCTCAGTCCTGCCAGCCCTGCCCTCACCTGATTTCTGGGGCTCCCCTGGCACCCCAGCCTCTGCTCATCCACTGTATTCTTCTCCCCTCCATCACTTTGCCCTTGCCCTGGCTGCCAGCTATTCCCTTGGCTCCCAGGCACAACATGGTTCCTCCCTGCCTTATCCTGGTTATCCCACATTCTCACCCGTCAGCGGTGCTCTCCCAGCCCAGGGCTTCTCCTGGGATGTGGAGGAGGAGGAGGGCAGCAGAGACAGTGTGTGTCTGCTGACTCCTGTCTGTGCTGCTTAGCATGGGCAATACACACTTCTCTAGCCAGCACGGAGGCCTGCAGTGGATAAGGAGGAAGAGGCCAGTCCCAAACTCCCTTGGATGGTCCCAAGAGAAAGCCACCTAAAATCTCAATCCATGAAATTCCCTTCCCGAGGCAGGAGTAGCCTTGTTTTGGCCCCAGCAGCTGGGTTCAAAATGTCAGCCTCTGAGCTCATAACAGATCCAGTTTCTCACGCAGGAGGTGGGACTCTGTCCCATGTCCCTCCTGAGTGCCATGTCCCCTGGGGAGCAGGGGGAAGAGGGGCTGCACAGCAGGACAGCAGGCAGCAGCCTGGCCTGTCATGTGCCCTGCAGCACTTGTGGCCTCCCTGCCCACCATTCCCTGCCCCCGACTGCCAGCAGGGAGAACAAGGCAGCCACTCTGACACCATCACCTTCTATCTGCACTGCCACCCATGCTACCAGTGTTTGTTGTCAGAGTGGGACAGCCCATGGAATGCGGGAGGACGAGGGCTGCAGGTAGAGGTGGCAACTCTCCTCAGTGTCACTGCACCAGCCAAACCCAGGTGAGCTCTGCCCACCTCAGAGGGAGCAGCACGGAGGATCCTTCTTCAGAAAAGTCCCAAGAAACTCAGTGAGAAGTCTCCAGACCCCACAGAAATGGACACACTATTCCTTCCAATGGGACACCCGTCCCCTGGCTCCACAGTCACAGCCCCACCTTTCCAGTGGAAGCTGAGGTGTCCAGGGCAGAAGCAGCCCTGGACATGGAGGTGACATGGAGCACATGAGGCTGAATCACCTCATTCCTCTTCCTCTGGTGCCAAGAAATATAAGCCACCTTTGCTGCCACCACCCTGCCAGAGGAGAAGGCTCCATGATCCCAGCTCATCCAGAGATGCCTGCCAGCCCTGCTGCTCAACTGTGGCTGGCACTAACGTGATTCCCAGAAGGGTCAGGGTCTCCCCTCAGCAGCCTGGCAGGAGCAGAGTGTGCCATGCCCAGCTGGTTGTGTTAGCCAACACGTTCTGGTTTCTGGTCAGGGAGGTGGCAATGATGTGGATTCTATCCAAAAAACAGTGGGGAGAGGAGAAATAAATTTTTAAAAGGACACAAAATGGAGCAGTAATGACAAAAGCAGCAGCAACAGTACTGCAGGCCAGGTCAGAGCTGAGCGCTCAGGCCCTGGTGGCTCAGGGGACCAGAGCAGGCAGGGGACACACATGTCAGGGGCTGCCCTGAGCACTTGGAGGGTTAATGGGTGCCCTTGGCCCTGTGGAACTTGGCAGAAGTCCTGCTGCCCAGGAAGGTGGTGAGGAGGAAATGCTGAGGTGAGGCAGCAGCTGGGGTTGCCCACAGCTGGGTGTCCTGGGGGATGTGTAAAGGAGCCCCCAGCTCCCCCTGCAGCACAAGGCCTGGCTTGATTCCCTTGAGGGATTACTATGAGGGCTCTTTATCATATTTTTGCTGCGACAGATCATTCCCATTGGCATTTCTTCTAGTTAGTCCACGACTGGTGCCTGATTAGCTCCACTCCCTGATGGAGAATGCCCCTTATTCCCCAGACTTTGCCATTTCCCTGGAACATGAGAGCCTCAGAATTTTTCACCACCACCTTTTAAAGTCCTTTGGTGCAAATTATCCCATCCTGAAGATTTTAAAGGTTCTAATTAATTGGGGCAGGAGCACTGGCGTGTCAGAGGATGCGATGGTGGGATGCAGGGCTCTTCCAGTCAACACCACGCAACCCTGGGTGTGATTCCTGCAGGGATGGGGTGAGGCAGCTGCACGATGAGGCTGTTACTCAAACTGTCTGTTTTTAATTGCACCAGGATGCAAATAAGGCAGGTCTTTATGAACCTGGGGTCATGTGCCTGTCTTAGGCTGTGCCAGCCTGACTTTCTGACCATCATCCAACCTGAAATGCCTCTTGGAGCACCTCTTTTACCCACAGTCTACCTGGAGGCAACAGTGGGAAAAGGTTCAATATAATGTGGAGAAGTGGAGTAATTCCCCTCTGCAGGAAGAAGAGCTTCCTCCCTCATGGCCTTCCTCGGTGGAGCCCTGGCTCTCTGCCTTCCCACGGTCCTGGCAGCCCCATGTTTCACCCTGCCACCCCTCACAGTGCCGCCTACAATTCCCGAATCTGTTGCCCCACAAGCTCAGCACTCTTCTGCCCACAGACCCCTGCCCCAAACTGCTCTCCAAGCCCCCCACAGCCCCAAAAGGGGGACAGGCCGTCTCCTGTCCCAGGCTGCTGTGGCCTTTTCTGCAAAAAAAAATAGACCTCAATCTCTGTGTAAGATGTTTTTCCCTCTCCTTAGGCGCTGAAAAGGTTTGCGCTGAGGCTGCAGAGGACTCTCCCGGCAGGTGACACCAGGGTGTGGCTGCCAACCCAGATGTGCCATCTGGGGGTGGCCACACCCTGCAGCCCATGCCCACCTCCTGGACGCCCCGGCCATGGCAACGCTGAAGAAGAGACTTTGCCATCGGATGGACCAAACCGGGGGAGTAAAAGAGTCCTGCAGGGGCGAGGGCAGCACGGATCCCATGGAGATCAGCAACGGAGCCCATCGGGGTCCGAGCAGCACGCCACGGGTGCGGGACGGTGACATCCTCCAGCCCCCCCCCCGGCCCCCACGCAGGATCGCGGGCCGCGGTCACCGCAGCACCGCCCCGTTCCGAGCCCACCCCGCAGCCCTGCGGGGCCCGGCCCCGGGGAGCCCCCGGTCCCTGCCCGCCCCCGGGGCCGCTCCACGCCGGAGCGCGGTGCCACCGCACAGGGACGGGGGACGCCGCGGCGGCATCGCGCCCCCCGCCCCGGGACCAGTCGGTCCTGCCCGTCCCCGTGCAGCCCCCGCGCCGCGGGCCGAGGGGGGGCGGGTCCCGCCCTCCTCTCCGGGTCGTGCAGGAGCAGGGACCCCCGCGGCCCCCCCCCGGCTGCCGGTACGCGGGGGCCGGGCGGAGGGGGGCGGCGGGGCCAGGGCGAGGGGCCGCGGGAGAGGAGCGGGCACGGGGCGGTGCTGCGCGGGGCCCGGCACAGCCCGGGGCGGCGTGGCCGGGCAGGGCCGGGCCGGGCCGGGCAGCCGGTGCCCGCACGGCGGGGCCGCGCCAGGGCGCAGTTAGGCCGCCGGTCTCTGAGGCCCGTGCGGGTGCCGGGGGCGGCGCGGCCCCGGGCTGGGCGAGGCTGTCAGCGCCGGGGCGGTGCGGGACGGTGCGGAGCGGGCCTGGCCGGGCACCACGGGGGTGCGGCGGCCTCCGGGCCTGCGGGCCCCAGTGCCGTGGGCGGGGACCGGTGACAAACTTGCGGCCGCCGCACCGTGCCGTGCCGCTCGAAGTCCCGCATGGCGTGGGGGAGGCGCCTCGACCCCCGCCCCTCAGCGCTGCGCGCCCCGCGGGGCATCGAGCCGGAGGGGGGGGTCACCCAGCGGCAGCGTCGCCGGGGTGGGGGCCACACGCCCACCTGGGCTGGGCAGGCGGGTCCACGTTCTCTCAACCGGCCAGCCCCGCTGCGCCCGGGGACACCCACCCTCCCGCGGCCGCGGCCGGCGGTGGGCACCGGGCGGGGGGTACCGGGCGGAGGGCAACGGGGCGAGGGGCAGCGGGGCGTCGGGGACCGGGGCTGAGGACTCTAGGGCTGGGGACATCGGGACTGCGGGCAACGGGCTGCGTGCGCCGCGCTCGCCGTGCGCTGCCCGTCCGGTTCTGCCCGCTGTCGGGCTCCCGGCGCTGCCCGGGCGTGGAGCGAACGCCCGCCCCCGCTGCCGCCTCCTCCTCCATCCTTCTCCTCCCCCCGGTGCGGAGCGAGCGTCGCTCCCCGGTGCGGGAGCCGGTGCCCCGGCGCGGGGTCGGGCGGGCGTGTGTGTGTGCGGAGCGTGTGCGCGCTGGGCTCCCCCCCGTGCCGAGCCACTCCGCTCTGTGCGGTGCCGAACCCCGGGCGCGGCGGCCTCCCGACCCCCGCCCCTCCCGGGGCCGCGCCGGGCGCGGAGCCCCCTCCCTACCTCCCCGCGCTCCCTCCCTCGTTCCCTCCCCGCGCCCGCCCGTTCCCTCTCCGGACCGGCCCCCCCGCGCGGGCCGGGGCGCGCGGCACGCCGGGACCCGCAGTCCGCGGGGCGGCTCGGCGGCTCCCGGCCCCGGCGGACGGACTACGGCTCCCGGCAGCCCGCGCGGCCGCGGCTCGCTCTCGCCCTCACACTCCGGCTGCCGCTGCCAGTGTCTCCTCCGCCGCCGCCGCTGCCGCCGAACCGCCGCTCGCAGCACCCGGGGTCCGACCCGCCGCCTGGGGCAGGGGCCCGCCCCGGCCCGCCGCCCCCCGCCGCCCGCCCGCCTGCCTCGGGAAGCAGGTGCGTACCCACCGCCCCGCGCCGCCCCGCGCTGGACCCCGGCCCCCGCTGCCCGGGCACCCCGGGCCCGCGCCGCCCCGCACCCACGGCACACGGGGGCAGGCGGGGGGGAGCGGGTGGCCCGACCCCCCCTCCCGGCCGTCCGGACGGGATCTCCATGGAAACGGTCCCGGGACACCCCCGGCGGCGGCGGTGGGGCGGCGCGGGGGGGGTGTGCGGGCTGGGGGGACCGGCGACGTCCTGCGGCGGGACAGCGGCGGTGGCGCGGCGGGCACTGACAGCGCCGGGCGGGGGGCAGCGGGCGGCGGCGGCGGCTCCGCTCTCCGCCCCGCGACGGCGCGGCGGAGCCGCTGCCCTGCCCGGCACGGCTGCTCCGGCTCCGGCACCGGCGGCACCTGCCGCTGCCGGGGCGGTGCGGGGGGTCCCGCGGCGGGGCGGGGCGGCCGCGCAGCGCGGCGCTCTCGGGGCGGCGGTGGGACGGCGGCGCCGGGCGCTCGTGGAGTTTGGCGGCGTGGCCCCAGCCCGCCCCGGCCGCCGCCGCGCCCGGGGCCGGTTCGGCTGCGGGTGCCGGTTCGGCTGCGGGTGACGGCCGGCCGTGTGCCGGGCGGTGGCGGAAGAGCCCTCCCCGGGGGCAGCGCGGCAGCCGCCACCTCCATGTCCGGGGCTGCCCCGGTGCGGCGGCGCGGGGCCCCGGCCGCAGCTGCCGGGGCTGCGGGACGCTCCGCCGGGGAGCGGCCCCGGGGGCAACTGTTGAGCCGGGGGCTGCGGGAGCGGGCGCGGGGCAGCACGGCGGGGCCTAGCCCTCGGCAAGGCTGCGGGATGCGGGGCGAAGCCCCCGGAGCGGCCGCGAGGCCGCCGTGTCCCGGGCGGGGGGGTGCTGCCCGCCCCGCGGGGCCCCGGCGGCGGCGCGGGGCCGTGGGCCGTGCCGTGGCCTCGCGGGGCTCGGGAGCGGGACGTGCCGCGCCTCGGGCGGGGGGCTCGCCGGGGAACCCCCGCGGACCCGGACCCGGGGTGGGCTGCGGCCGGGGCGGTGCCGCTCCGTGCCGACGCCCCCCGACGCCCGGGGCGGGGCGGCGGGGGCGGCCGGTCCCCCGCCCGTGCCTACGGTGATGGCCGGGCAGCGGCAGGACCGGGCGAGGGAGGCGGCGCTTCCTGCCGCCCTCACCGGGGAGGAAACCAGCCCTCCCGCGGTAGCGTGGCGGTACCGGGAGGGGTCCTGGCTCCTCGGCGAGCGACATCGGTCCCCTCATCCCAGTCTGGGTGAGGCCGGTTCAGAGCAGCACCGGGAGAAGGTCTATCAGGCTAAAATAGAGACGAAGTGAGTTTCTCCTGTCACAGAACATCCGCTCTCTGGCACCTGGAATCTGGGGATGAGTACTAGGGCAGGGCTGGTGCATCCCGTGCCCTTCGCAGCTCCTCTGCATCTTTTTGGCCCTGTCTGTAGCAGCCTTCCCTTCCCTGTCTTCTCTTGCCTTCCTTCCTTCCCCTTTCCACTGTGCTACTTCCATTGCCCTGGTCACCCTTTGGGTTTAGGTGGTCCCAGTGCTAGCGCTGGCTGGAGGCTCCATGGCGCCAGTCGAGGACTCCGGCTGCATTGCTGTCACCTGGGTCTGGAGGCACATTCCAGGTGTCAGAGCCCAGGCTCCAGCGGGGTTTGGCCTTCAGAGCTGCCCTTGGGACCTCTGGGCTCTGGAGCACCAGTCTGGCTCCCAGGCATGGGAGGCTGCACTCTGCTTTTGGGGTTTTGGATGATGTGCACCTTGTCAGAGACATTTTTGAATATTATCATCCCTTAATGGCTCTTTTTCAGTCCTTAAAAATTTGTGGGCTTCAGTGGGGGCAGCCTGGTTGTTGCAGACAAGCCAGGGTTTAGTGACACCAGTTGTCCAGCAGCTGGGACCAATTATCACAGCACTGCCCAGTGTGCAGCAAACTTTTATTTTTTTTTGAAATAGGGATGGATTTTTTCTTTTTTATTTCCAATTCATCGTGCCGAGGATCTATAATTACGTGTGGTGTTACTGTGTCTTTAAATCAGCTTAAGCAAATGCGTGTAGGCAAAGCCTGGCTCAGCTCTGCAGCGGCCGGGGTGGCTGTGCAGGCAGTGGGGACCAAACCCGGCTCGGGGCTGCCCTTGCCGGGCACCACTCTGCCCAGACAGCCCCAGAGGTGGCCTGGCCCATTCTTACTGGATTTTGTGCCACTTTAGTCATTCCTGGTGCAATCTCCTACAGTTTCTGACCTCTGCATGAGTGGTAACATAACGTAAGATAGTCTGTTCTCTTTTTTTTAGTTTTCTTGTTTAAATTTTTCCCTCATTGCATATTGTGCCCACTGTGAGTCCTGTGATAGGGCCATCATCGTTTTTTTTTTATTTGATTTTTGATTTAATTTTTGATTTTTTGCCATCAGTTTACTCCACCAGGTTTTCCAAAGTGGTGCTCAGAGCTGAGGTGCTGGGGGCATCAGTGCTCACTCCGGTCCTCTGCACCTCCGATGGACACCAGACCATCCCATATCAGAACACATAGAATTCCTTGCCTGTGTTACTAATGGCAACAAAGAATTGCCAAAGTGAACAAACTATGACAAGGGAAGGAGACCTGCCTGTTGCTGCAGAGAGTTCCCTTCTGGCCCACCTGACCCCCGGGAAGAGCTGCAGGGCACTTTGCACTGCATTTCCGCTCCTGTCAAAGCGGCCAGCTCTGCTCTGAGTGCTGAATCCCACCCGAGTTTCCTGCAGCTGACCTCGTTTTATATTTTGTAGCCATCCACGGGATAAAACCCCCTTCCTTACAGGTTTTGCTGCTCTGGGAATGAATGTTTCAAAGGTGTCTCCCGCGGGTGTGTTTCCAGGGTCAAAGTGCATTGCTCCCGGCTTTCCGCAGTGTCACTTGGCCACAGGAGCCACATAGTGCTGTGGGAGGGCACCCAGAGCATCCTTCCCATCTCCTGCTGCTGAGAGATGTGGTAGCCTTTCTCTATTCCACATCCTAGGGCTGGGAAGTCCTTTTCCTTCCTCTGTGCTGCTGGCCCACTCAATGCCAGCATGGATAGAGGCACCACCGACTGGGCAGCATTTACTGTGTCCATAAAGGCTCTGGAGCAGCTGAGCTGCACCAAGTGACCCACACTGGGATTCCTGGAATCAGCTCATGCTGCCACTCATGCAGGGGGAAAGGCAAAGCTGATGTGCTCCCTGGGTGAACTCGTGCCATTGTCTGAGCTCTCGTTGCCAGCAGTGGAGCAAGTTGCTGCCTCTTGGGTCTTTGCTTGGTGCTCTCCCACCTATGTTGGGAATGATGTGCCTGCCAGAGCAGGCAGAGGGGAATCCTTGTGCTGGGGGGGCTGCTGGTGTTTCAGTACCTGTCAGCTCCCACCTGCCTAGACAGGGTGCAGCGGGACACTGTCCATCTCTTGATGCGTAGCTCATGTGCTGGGGCTGGCACAGAGGAGAGGAAGAGTAAGTGCCTTGAAATCCAAGTGATTTCAGTACTTGGAAATGCACAGAGCAGGAAAACAGAGTGGAAAGCCTTTTGTGGGGGATCAAGGCAGCATGGTCTTCCAGAGGGATGTGTTTGCACCGTGGAGAAGTGATTGGCACAGGCTGCCTCTGGGGGGAGCAGGGAAAAGCCCCCTTCCCACACTGGTAGGCCTGGCTCCACCACAGGTGCCATAAGGTGGATGCTGTAGGAGGTCATGGCTCTGGGTAATCTGATCAAAGTGAGTTAGACCAGGTGGCAGCGTAATTGGAACGTCTGTGAGGGCAAACACCAACAGCACCAAACTCCCCAGTGAGAAGCAAACCCTTGGATATCCATGACTGGCAGGTTGGTGCCAGCCCAAGAAGTTGCTTTATGTGTTTGCCAATGCAAGTACTTGAGGAGCTGAGAGTTGTCAGGTTGAGGACCTGATCGGGCCAAGGGATTGCTGTCATTGGGAAAAGAGGGTGACTTGCAGTGGGATGGCTTCAGAATCTACTTTGCAAGTCCTTAGCTGCATTAACTCTGGGGTGGGAGGTGTGACTGTGAGGGGCTGTGGGAAACAATTAGGCAGCCTCACTTCAGGCAACTCAAGTTGGGATCCCCAGGAGCCAGGGAACAGACACGGTTTAAGAAGGGTCAGTGTGGAGATGGCATGGGCTTAATTCTTGTCAGCAGTGGGAGCTGGTAGGTGAATGCTGGGGGAGCCTGTCCTGGAACCTTTGCTCAGCCTGCCCTGAAATGATGGTTGTCTTGGTGCTGTTGGGGTTTCATTGCAAAGAGGGCTTGTCAATAGATAATGTTAAAAAATGTCCATTCCTGAAGAACTTCATCTCTGGAAACTTGTTTTATTATTAAGCAATATTTCAGAAGAGTAATTTCTTAATCCAAGGGAGCTTCCATGGGTAGCCAAGTCATCACTAACCTGAGTAAAAGCACACTTTCACTGCAAGGAAAATATCTGCTTTGCTTTTCCTAGAGCCTGGAAGAGGCAGGTTTGCAGAGCAGCATCGTTTTCTTTTGCGAAACGATGAGATGTATTGCCTTAATGAACAAAATCCCCTTTTCTTTTAATTTGCCATAGTAGTTTCATTGCAAACCTCTCAGAGGGTTTGTCGGAGGCGAACGTGTTCAGCACCTTCCTTGCTCACAGTTCTTAGGACATGCTTTGTTTCAGGAGGTGAAGGAGCTTTAATATCGTATGAGCTTCCCCACACAGAATGCCTCAATGTTCTTACTTCATTCTAAACTCGTTTTCTTTGGCGTTAATTAGAATTGGCTGAGCACCTATTTAGCTAAATCAAAATAAGACTGTGGTTTCGTATACACTTCCTTTGGCAGACGTTGTGGATTAAGTAGAGTCTGTGCCAGGCTCTGCCCTCTCTCCCTCTTGGTGAAGCTGATCTAGGAGCTGGTATGGGTTAAAACCAGTCCAGCCAGGGAAAAAAAAAAAAAGAAAAAAAGTGTTTTAAACAGAGATCAACTCCCTGGCCAGGTTTACTGGGATACTGCAGGGCTTCAGTGACATGACTGAAGGGGTGAGGGGAGAGAAGGGCTTCAGCAGTTTCTCAACATCTTCTTCTGCTCGAAGACAGGCATGTGAAGCCATGCCCTAGTTGTGTTCTCCAAGGGTTTCCTATGAGTTTAATTACATCCCTTTAATGTTGCTTCCAACTGCACCAGTGTAGATGGGAGATCTGCTCGCTTTCCTTGTGCCGACTCGGCTAAGAGTGTTCTGACCCAGGGAGGCTGCAGTTGCTCTCTGTGGTTCAGTGCTGCATCGGGAGGCTGCTCATCCCTGCATTTCCCAATAAACTTCCTGGTCTGCCTTTTTAAGAATGCTGTTGCTCCACTGGTTTGTGCTTGAATCCATGTCTGTTGCTTGGCCCCTGTTTTATTCCTTCTCTGAGTTCATATCTGGATTATTTTTCTTTTCTGTTCTTCATTCCCTGTGAAATGCCTGTCTTTGGCATGTGTCCCACTTTGTCTGTAGAGGATAGAGGCCAAGAATCCATGAAACAGTGTTGATCTCTGTCACTGTGTCCTCCCAGCTCTCCTCCTGTGGCCGTTGTTCCAGCCCTTTTGACCAGCTCTTACTTGAGCACTCCAAATGTCCCCATAGCACCCTGTTACCACTCCTCCCTTGTCAGACCTATTCCAGGGTCACGCCTGATCTCTGCTTGTCCCCAGCACCACCTCATGCAGCCGCATGCATCCCTGTCCCCTGTTGCAGAGAAGATCCCTTTTGATTCCTCCTGGAACATCTGTCCTGCTGCTGTACTTGGGGGCAGAACGTTCCTCCTCCCCTTCTTTCAGTTTAGCCTAAGATGGTGAAATCCCCGCAGATTGTTTGTTCCCCTATTTCCTTTATGTTGCATTTCTCTCCAAGCATCGAAAGACTCCTCCCCTTCCTGCTCCAAGCCACCTCGGTCTCTTTGGGTATGACCTGCTCTCTGCCTTGGCGTCTGCCCGTCTCCCCCATCGCTACTGAGGATTTCTCCTGTCTCACATTGTGTGTTTTTAGCAGGTTTCCCTCTTCCCCTGACCTCTGATTTCCGTGCACTGTTTGCGCACTTGTGCCCTCACACGTGCAGATGGGTCCGTCGGTTTCTCTTTGGCACACCAGCTGCTTTGCCCCCGTTTCTACCGTGTGCCTGGCCCCTTTTTCCTCCTCCTCCTCGGATCCCCATCGGCACGTTCAGGCTGCAGCGAGGACACCCGGCAGCAGCTGCGCTTGGAGGAGCTGCTCAGCCCTGTGGCTCGTCCCTTGAGCTGTGGCTGGCAGGTCCCTGTGTGGCTCCTTTCATGGCACGAGATACTGCTTGTCCCGTGCAGAGCTGGTGTCACCAGGAGTTTGTCAGGCAAAAGACAGCCGACAGAGATTGTGGATCACGTGCTGCTTCCAGCTAATTCCCACTCCCACCGCTGCACTGAGAGCGTTGCCGTGGCTCTGTGCCTGCTTTACCTTCAGGGTTTAGTATTCCCCTGAACCTCCTTGACGGTATCTCTCTCCCTTTTGCAGTCAGTCCTGCTTGGTTTGGCTGAGTCCACTTGTTAGCCCAGGAGATCCTCTCTTCCTCCTCTGCCTTTTCCCTGGAGCAGCAGAGCTTCTCAATGCTCCAACACCCAGCGCTGCACGATTGGCTGCAACGCTCTCCCCTGAAAGCTCCACCCAGCCGACAGTGCCTCATGGATGCTCCTGAATCTCTGGATTCCCTCATATTTTCCACCCATAGCTCCAAAGAAAACCAGCACCTTCCTCATTGAAGGAGGGGATAAACCCTTGGCAGCACCACTGGCAAACCTCTACTCCCTCCAGGAGCCCTCAGTTGTGGAGAGACCCTCCTTGTTTGAGCCTTTGCCCCTAGGACCTGCCATGGGCTGCTTTAGGAGAGTCCTGTGCAGCCTTGAGGTTTCAGTGCTGTAAATGACCATCACCTTGTACAGCTCTGCTTGGCGTCTTCTAGTGCTGGAGGTTCCTCTGGAGGAAGAAGAAAAGTGGGGGGATTGTTTCAAAGGATGTGTGAGTGTGTGAAGACACTTGCGTGAAACTCTCGTGGTAGCCAGTGGCAGTAACACTGTTTAATGAGAGGATGAGTGGATGGTGGATTCTGTCCAAAGGCACTGCTAATTCCTCCTAGCCCTCTTCCAGACCTGTGGTATCCCAGGGCGTTGTTCCCCATCTGCCTGGCAGCAAAGCTGGGGATGAGTTTTCTCAAAGGGCAGTTGAATTGATTATCCCGAGGAGAGTTCCCAACCTTCTGTTTCCCTTTTGCAGGCAGAGTGGTCCCTGGAGCCCCAGCAGATCTTGGAGGGTGAGGAGTAGCTGTCATGATCTCTACAGCACCTCTCTACAGCGGGGTGCACAACTGGACCAGCACAGAGCGGATTCGCATGTGTGGCCTCAACGAGGAGAGGTGAGGTGCGTGGGTGGCGGGCAGAGGAAAGGAGGCACGAGAAAGCCACTTAGAGATCTAGAGAGGCTGTAGGAAGGGAGCTGGTGCTGACTCAACCCCTTTTCACTGGGGTCTAAAACGGCCTGAAGTGCAAATGAGCCACATTTGGATGTATCGGATATGTTGGCATTCCAGGAGGGTCCCCACATCCCCTGCTCCAGCGAAGAGTGTGCTGGAGGTCTCAGCAGAGGATCTGTTGCCCATGTGTGGTTACGTTACCTCCACAGCTTTGATGCTGACAAGGCCAACTTGTCTGCATGTGCTATTGGCTTCAACAGATCTGTGCTCTCAATGGTCAGGGAAGGGAAAGAGCTTGAACTAAAAGCTTTTGGTGACCCAGGAGGGTTTGTGCCAACCAGATGATCAGATGGGAGGGTTGTGACTTGCCACCAAACAGGAGATTAGGGAGGATTAGTGGCTGGGAGGTAGGATTGATCCAGCCAAGCTCTGTCGCTTTGCATCGCCTGTTCATTCCCATGGCTCGGAGTCTTATTCTCAGAACAGACTAGTCTGTGGCTTCCTCAAGACCACCGCGTCTGTTCCATCCATTTGCCAAAGCCAGGGAAGTTTAATGTGCACAGAGGCAGCGTGTGGCTGTCATCGCTGGCCGCGGGTGCCGAGGGTTTTGGCGGGCGTCCCTCGAGGCCGGTGCAGCAGCGGTGGGCAGGGACGAGCCCCAGGTCTGGCTCGGGCAGAGCCGATCTGCCGCCCGCAGCACCGCCGGGCACTCTGTGTCCCGCAGATAAGGGCTGCGATGGCGATACCCGCCGAGCCTCTCGGCGCTGCTCCGAGCTTACAATAGGCGTCAAATTTTGAGATGTTTGGGCAGGCCGGGGGGCTGCGCCCGGGCGCTCTCTCGTCCCCGATCCTCATCTCATTCCTTGGGCCCCGTCTGCGCGGGGGCATCGCGCACTGCCCCGGGAGGAGCCCCGGCAGGGAGACCACGCACCGCCCTCAGGGCTGCTCCGGGGCAGCCGAGAGGAGCTGGGCAGGGTCATCCCGCCGGCTCTGCCGGTAGCAGCGGGCGAGCTTCGGACCGGGAAGCGCCGCGAATCTCCGGGAAGCGCCGGGAGCGCCGTGCCCGCGCGGGCCCCGCGGGGCCGGGCGGCTGCGCTCGGGCTCCCCCTTGCGCTCGGCTCCGGCCCCGCGACCCCGGCACCCCCGCCAGCTCCGGCCCCGCGACCCGCTCACCGCCGCCCGCTCCGGCCTCTCGGCCCGCTCACCCCCGCCCGCTCCGGCCTCTCGGCCCGCTCACCCCCGCCGCCGGGTGAGGCGGCTTGGCCCCGGCCGCCATCCCCGGCCCGCGATCTGTGACGGCCGGGCCGGGGAGCCCCGAGAACGCGGGAGCCCCTGGAGGGACCGACCGGGCTGTCACTGAGCCAAAGGTCGGTGGGGATGGCACGGAAACAGCCCCAAGCAGGGTCCTAGCAGTAGGGGTACAGAGCAGCATCCTGGTGCTGAGCATGCAGAGCAGGTTCTTGGCACTGGGGGAACAGAGCAGGGTCCTGCTGCGAGGGGTACAGAGAACATTCCTGGCACTGGGGGTACAGAGCGGAGTCCTGGAGCTGAGGCAGCCCAGAATGAGGTCCTGCTGCTAGGGGTATGTAACAGGGCCCCAGCACTGTGGGTACTGAGTCCAAATACAAATCATGTGCCCACAGCTCTGTGTCTGTGACTGCTGTGAAAGCCCAGGACATAGGAAGCAAATCTGTCTGAAATTATGTCATCAACAGAATCCAAACTTGATCTGTTTTGTGCTGGCACGAGCAGCTTGTCCCAAGCAAAACACAGGGGAAGTGCTGTCTGGTGAATACCACCGAGGAAGGACTGTGACCAAAGAGGTCACAGTCCTTGTCCTTGTCCTGTCCAGGCTTTCCACTGAGGAACCACATTCCATAAATGAAGGGTCCAGACACATTGGCCAGCAAGACATGGCACATCGGGATGGCCCGCTGCTCCTCTCCAGGCTTCCTGAGCCCAGAGAGCTTTGGCACCAGAGGGAGGTCCTCACTGGCAGCCAGGCTGGGCTGGGGGTCCCAGGACAGGGAGGAAACAGAAGGAATGGGAATGAGGAGGTGCCTGTTGGGGAAAAGACAAGCAGGATGAGACTCAGGGGAGGATGGAAAGGTGTGGTGGATCAGAATGGGAAATGGAGGGGACAGGAATAGGTCTGTGGCACCAGGCTGTGACACTGGGGAAGGCTGGGCTGGCCCATGATGAGGCTGGGTGGCCATAGGTAAGGAAGGTGTACAGCTGCTCCACTGTCCCACACAGGGACAGGGAGGGGTGGGATTCTGGGAGGGTATTTTGGGGTTTCGTAATGCTGTGTCTTCTTCTTCACCTAGGAGAGCCCCCATTTCTGATGAGGAGTCAAAAACGAGCAGCTCCCAGCACTTGGGGTCTCAAGAGTTTTGTGTCAGCAGCAGCCTTTCCGAGGTGAGTTCTTTGCCTGCTCAGCTGAGTCCAAGAAGGCCATTCCCTGATGGAATAGGCCAAGTAGGAGCATTTTCCCTAGTGGATTCATCGACTCCTTTTTGAGAGACATGCAGTGAGGCAAAGCCATGCTCTTCTTTGGGCAGAGCTGTTTGCTGCTTTTCCCTCTGTGTCTGGGGTTGGGCAGATCCTTCCTGCTTCCCTGGGTGCCCCTTGCAAAGCTCCCAGGAACACCTTCTCCCTTCTTGCTGCAGGTGGAGCTCACAGCAGTCAGCGGTGGTGGCAGCAGTGCCCAGGGGCTGGATGCTGATGGCAAGGTGGAGGAAAATCTTGGACCCAAACTGGAGGAGCAGCCACCCGATCGCAACCCAAACCTGGAGTGTGTGGGAAAGACTGTGACAGATGACGCCCTGAGCCCTCTGGTAGATCAGGGGGATGGCAGAGGGCAGGAGCCAGCGACCCCCAGAGCTGTGGAGCAGGAGAGCAGTGGTGCTGATGCTGTCTGGACACCAGCAGATCCTCCCAGCGACAAGCAGGCTGATGCTGCCCCAGCCTGCTCCGTGGCTCCAGAGAGCGAGCCTGCTAGGAACGAGAAAACCCCCCCAAGCACTGCAGCACAAGGGCCAGGCGTGCTGGCAGAAGGGACATTGTCTGTGGTTGTCTCCAGCTGCAACACCTCTGCCTCCAGTCCCGCCACCTTCACATTGAACAGGGTTTGCTTTCCCCCCTCTCAGGCCCCTGCTATGCAAAAGCTGCCCCTGTCCTTCCAGGCTGGGGCTGTGCTGAGCCCGAGCCAATCACTGGTGTACATCCCCCCTCCCAGCTGCGGGCAGCCACTCAGCGTGGCCACGCTCCCAGCCACTCTGGGGGTCTCCTCCACACTCACCTTCCCCGTCCTGCCTTCCTATCTGCACGAGCGTTGCCTACCGGGCATTATCGCTTCCCCAGAGCTGCGTTCCTACCCCTGCACCTTCTCTGTCACCAGGCCCTTGGCTTCGGATGCCAAAGTGGTGTCTGTGGAGGTGAATCAGCTCAGCTGCCCCCCACCCTCAGGTGGAAGTAGTGCCCAGGCTGCTGCTGAGAGCACTCCCCTGTCCAGCACCGGCCTGGCCCTGCCCTCCACCCAAGCTCTGCCGGCAGCACCAACACCAAGTGGGAGCACTGCTCCCTCCTCTGGCACGGCGGTGCAGGCCAGAGCCCCAGCAGCTCCCGAGCCACATGCTGCCACTGTGGCTGCCACAGAGGCTGCCACTTCCCTGTCGCCTCTGAAGTCCCCTCCCCAGCTAGAGCGTGAGATGGTCTCATCCCCAGAGTGCAGTGAGATGCCTCTTGATCTCTCCTCCAAGTCCAACCGCCAGAAACTGCCTCCTCCCAGCCAGCGCAAGACCCCCCCCATGCCCATCCTCACCCCCGTGCACACCAGTGGCAAAGCGCTGCTCACCACTGTCCTCTCCAAGTCCCAGCGCACGGCACAGGCCACGGGCAGCAGCGTCACCTCGTGCCTCGGCACCACCCCACCCTTGGTCATCTTTCCTGAGTTCCTACGCAACGGCGAGCAGGGCTCCTGGGTGAAGAACACCACGCTCATCAGCACCATTCCCGGTACTTACGTTGGTGTCGCCAACCCGGTGCCGGCCTCGCTGCTGCTCAGCAAGGATGTCGGCGTGAGCCTCAGCAGGGACCCACGCCACCTGCCCAAGCAGGAGCCCATCTCCATCATTGACCAGGGCGAGCCCCGCAGTGCAGGCGTTCCCTGTGGGAAGAAAGCCAATCAGGTTGGCACAGAAGGACAGCAGGATCCTGCCAGGAGACTTCTTCATGGTAGAGTTGCTCCAGGAGCTCCTTTGTGTCAGTCCAAGGACATCGCCACCTGGAATCCTGTCCAGGGAAGTGTGTACCCGCGATGCCCCATCAATGGAAAACCTTCCAATCCTCAACTTCTGCCTCTGGGCTGGTCTCCGTACCATCAAACCCCGCTGCTTTCCATCGGCATCTCCACAGCAGGACAGCTGCCCCTGAACCAGAGCAGCCCCTGCAAGATGGCCGGGGTAGGCAAGCTGCCGGCATTCCTGAGCGTGCAGCCCGCCGAGCCCAGCACAGCCGCCCAGAGCCTGCCGGAGGGCGAACAAGATGCTGTGGCCAAGAGCAAGAGCTGCCAGGCCTTGCCCAAGCCCTGTGAGGAGTCAGCCAACCCAGCACCACCAGAGGCAGGTCCAGCTTTCCATACCAGCGCTTTGGATGGGAAAGGGGGAAAGGGGAAGCTGGACAACGCTCCAAAGAGTCAGGAGTGCACTCAGCCAGAGGCTGACTCCGATCAGGAGAGCAATGCACAGACTGAGGCTCCTCAGGGGAGCTGTAGCCTCAAACAGCCAGATGCAAAACCCAAAAACCAAGTGTTAGCAGCGTATTTGTCACATGACCTGCCAACCGCTGGGCAGCAGGGCCTGCAGATGGTGCCGGAGGTGCCCACAGATGGCCAGCGCAAGGAGGTGGGCTGCAAGGGCTCCCAGGAACCACCGGCCACGGAGCCCCTCCCGTGCACGCAGCAGGTGGATCTGTGCAGGGTCAAGAAGGAACGAGTGGAGTGTGATGTGTCCTTTCCCTCGGTGACCTGCCTGCGGGCCGGGGTGGCTCCCCAGGCCTTTGCTGAGGCCAAGCTCAAAGGAACGGGGCAAATCAAGCAGGAGGGTGGCACACGCTGCAAGGCCAAGCGGCAGCATAATGGGGACACCAGGCAGAGCCACAAGAGACTGAAGTGCCAAGGCCTGGACAGCGAGGAGTCCCCAAGCAAGTCAGGAAGCCGGAGCGTGCATGGCCGGAAGGTGCGTGGGATGGGCTGGGACTCCTGGGTCAGGGGAGAGGAAGGCACTCTCATGGGGGGACAGCTGAAGGCACGGGGCCTTCTGCCTGTGCTCCTGGGCATTGCCTGGCTGTGGGGGAACGTACCTGTGCTGCAGGTTGTCCAGGGCAAAAATGTATCTGGATTGTCAAAAAAGCTGGAGGGGACCAGTGTAATCAGTGGAGACGGAGTTTTGTCCTTTTTGTGCTGCTCCAGCTCAGTCAGTGGGAAGCTCTGGCTTCAGGTCATGTCCTCCTTTCACAGTGGCAAAAACACCACGACAATCCACATGAGCTTGGCAAGCAGGAAGGCCAGGAAGGCCGAGGTGGCCCGGGTGCCATCACGGATCACAACAGCCTCGGGGTGAAGCGCAAGCGTAGGAGGCCAGCGAAGACGGAGTGCCCATCTCCGGCTCACCACGGAGACAGCCACGAGGAAGGTACTCTTGGGAATGGCAGTAGGCTCCTGCGGGATCAGGCTGCCCTAGGGGCCAAACTGCTGTTCTCCTGAAGCCAAATGGCCTCTGGAGCTGGGTTGGGATCCAAAATAGAGCTGCAGCATGATCAGACTCCCAGAATGGAGAAGGTTGGGAGGAACCTTAAAGCTCATCTTGTTCCACCCTGCTGCCATGGGCAGGGGCACCTTCCACTAGACCAGGCTGCTCCTGGTCGAGCCTACCCTTGGATGTTTCCAGGGATAGTGCATCCCCTACCTCTCTGGAGATCCTGTGCCAGTGTTTTAGCACCCTCATTTTCAAAAACTTCTTCCCTATGTCCAATCTAAACCAACCTCTGTTCGTTTAAAACATGGGGCCATCACAGCAGCCCCTGCTATGGTGACACTGCACTGCCCTTCCCACATGAGCTCTGTGATCGGCTCATGGCTTCATTTTCCTCACAGGTTACTTGGAGAAGAAGCCCAAGAACAACTTCCGGGATTTCATTCCAGTGGTGCTGAGCAGCCGGACGCGCAGTCAGTCGGGTGAGCTGGTGCCCAGGCTCCCGGTGACAGTCCTGGTTGGACTGGGAGCATTCCCTTTTCACGTCACCTTGTCCCTGCATTTTGTCCTGCTTTGAGGCTTTTCTTTGTGGATCCTCTTGGCTTTTTTGTCAGCTAGAAATCTCACTTTTTTGCAGGAAGCATTGCTGGCTCTTCTGCTGGTGTGACAGGAGAGTGTGATGTGAGTGGTCAGGAGATTTTACCATTGCTGGAGGAAGATCAGGAAGAAGAGGAGGAGGAGGAGGAGGAGGAGACATCCTTGAAACATTGCAAGCTGCGCAAGTCCCACAGGACATCCCGCTGCCACAGCCGCAGGGACAGGGACAGGACTGTGTCTGAGAGGAGCAGCTGTCACACGAGGAGGACCCGGGAGCTGCCCTGGAGAGCAGAATCACCCAGGCAGGTGTGGGAGCCCAACGAGGAGGAGGAGGAGGAGGAGGATGGCCACATCAAAAGGAAGAAAAGGAGACGGCAGAAAAGTCGGAAATACCAGACAGGAGAATACCTGACTGAGAGGGAGGAGGAGCAAGTGGGATATCCCCACCGGAGGCGGAAATCCAAAGCAGGTACAACCTGGGAAGGGGGTTTGCGTACTAAACTGGGGACCAACATGAGAATTTTTTGCTTTGTTATGTCTGGAATTTTTGGAGGGATTTGGTTTTCATTATTTTTTTTGTAATGATGAAACTCCCTCACTTTTAATGACTTGGTGGCTGTAGCATGGGCTGCTTCAGTTGATCAGCTCTTCTTTCAAAAACATTTACAGTAAATTACAGAGCAATAAACAGCAATTTATGTGGCTAATTAGACACTGATCTTACCCTTGGATTAAGACAGAGGGCGTGGGAAAACAAGAATGGGATGAGGTAGCACAGCAGAATATTTCTGGACAAGCAGGGTCCCTGGGAGCCATGCTCAGCAATCTGTGCTAATGCAGGAGGATGTGGAGCCATCCCAAACCAATTAGGCTGCTCTTGGTTTTGTCTTGCTCTGTGAGGGCCACTTGCAGACTTGCACCAGGGAGCACAAGGGCAAGAGGATTAGCAAGGGTGCAGTGATGGGGGATCCCCCTCTGTGGTTTGTAGGTGTGAGGAGGAACACGTGCCTGCCTGTGCCCACCTCTGCTCTGCCACTGCTCCTGCACCTTCCTCTGCCACTGCCAGACCCTCCATGAAACCTAAATCCATGATGAGCACATCCCTGAGGGCAGCAGTCTCTGCAGTCCCATGTCCCTGTGTAGGGACAGTTGAGGCTGTGGGACCTATCCAGCCGTGCATGGTGGCTTGGTGTGTGCTGGAGCTTGGCTGTGGTTCATAGTCCAGAGTGACACAGGTGACTTCAGGGGGAAAACTGTCATGGGCAGCACTTGTGCCAGCCTTCTGCATGCTTGGGCTGTGCTCTTGGAGGGCATGAAGTGGCCACGGCCCTGTTGCCTTCTGCCACATTGGAGCTCAGATTGGCACTCCTCAGGTGCTGCTGAGATGCTGTGGGGAGCAGAGGTGGCTGCTGTCCTCCCAGCAGCTGGTATCTGCTCCAGCACGGCGCTACACTATCCTGTGGTGTCTGAGAGCCTCTGTTAGACCAGGAACAAAGTTTCGAGTCAGGTTCCCGGTGTCTTGGCAACTCAGGCACTCTCGGGATGCCTCCTTTTCAGGACAGGAGCTTGGAAGGAGCTTTGCAGTGGCATTCAGGAGGGTTTGCCAGCAGCTTTTCTACATATGTTAAGAGTGTCTGTCTGTCTGTCCAGCTTCCCTCAGAGGCTGCTCACTCAGCCCTCAGGTAGGGGACCTGCTGTAGTTTGGATTCAGAAGTTGTGGCCTGGAGCCACCTCCAGTGGCAGTAGAGTCCTGAAGTTCTCTCCCTGCTGTGCAAAGTCCTTTCCTCTGTCTCTTTTTAACGGATCTCTTTTTCATTTCATGGAATGCCTGTAAGTCTCGTGCTGCAGGATTGGGTGAGCAGGATTCCTCCATTCAGGGAAGACAAGGCTGGATTTCCCTTGAGGAATCCTGGTGCTTCCTAACTAGATGCGTGTTAATGAAAACTTAAATATGCTCCTTAACTTCAGGGGAAGATGTGAGAGGGCAAAGCAGGCCTGTTATGTTTAGGCAGCAAGCTCTGAATGTTCACAGACAGCTCCTGCTTGTCCTGCCCCTTTAAGACATATCCCAGTGAATCCTGCTCCCATCTTTCCTTGTGTGTCCTACGAACATGCTGAGTCCATCCCAGATGGGAGAATCTGTGTGTTCTTCCTGCAGTGCCCCTGCCCTGGGGCTGGATTTAGACTCATGGAACCCCAGAAAGGTTTGGGTTGGAAGAGACCTTAAAGCTCATCCAGTGAGCTGCCTGCCATGGGCAGGGACACCTTTCACTATCCCAGGGTGTTCCGAGCCCCATCCAACCTGGCCCTGAACACTTCCAGGGATGGTGCAGCCACAGCTTCTCTGATTTCAGTGCAACTCTCAGAGATGGGCAGTTTGTCTTGGCTGGTGGCAGAGGTCTGGGTGACCTTCAGTGTGGTACCTACAGAAGCTCCACACTCGTTCACATCTCTCCTTTAGATTGCAGGCACCGGAAGCAGAAGGAGTCTGGGAAGGGCAAAGGCACAGAGCTGCAGCTGAGGAGCAGGCTATCCCCATCCCCCTGGAAATCTCAAGGACGCACGGACTTTCGGAATGGCTTCTTCCTGGAGCACTCTGACACCTCTCCTGTCCAAGAAGAGCTAGAGAAACCATCAGGAAAACGCAAATGTAAAACCAAACACCTGGCAGGGATCTGTGACGAGGGGAAGGTATGGCTTGAACAGATGAGGGGAACATGTGAGAGGAGAAGGAGGCTCCCACGAGTCATGGCCACATGTGCCAAGGACTTGTATTCATGTCTTTCCCAGGGGAAAGGCTGCTGCAACCAACCCAAAATGTGCTCTCCGAAGAAGCCCCAGGACTTGTGGACACTTTGTAAGTCCCATCGGGCCAGCCTGGGGAGCTCCCCTGAGCTGCCCACAGCCCAGAATGTTCCCCCCGGAGCTCGGCGGCTGATTGTGAACAAGAACGCAGGGGAGACACTCCTGCAGCGAGCAGCTCGCCTGGGCTACAAGGTGAGTCCTGTGCCCTCCTGCATGTGCCCCTGTGCCCCTGCTGCTCCACCCGGGCTGGTTGTCACAGCTGTGCTCTTGCCGTGCAGGACGTGGTGCTGTACTGCCTGCAGAAGAAGAGCAGTGACGTGAACCACCATGACAACGCGGGGTACACGGCCCTGCACGAGGCCTGTGCACGCGGCTGGATCGACATCCTGCACATCCTGCTCCAGCACGGCGCCAACGTCAACTGCAGCGCCCAGGACGGCACCAGGTGAGTCAGCACAGCGTGGGGCAGGGAGCAGAGTGGGTTCTTCAGGTTGATCATCACTAAATTGATCTTAACCCAAACCAGAGCATTTCCTGAGCGAACTCCCGGTCCCTTTCTGCCCTTGCAGGCCTATCCATGATGCAGTTGCAAATGACAACCTAGAAACCATGTGGCTTCTCCTTTCCTATGGTGCTGATCCCACTCTGGCCACATACTCTGGGCAAACAGCAGTGAAGCTGGCCACCAGCGATGTGATGAAGCGCTTCCTCTGTGGTAGGTGCCAGGCCTGGGGTCACAGTGCTCCCAACCTTCCCCTCTGGCAGCATACAGGGACAAATCTGGGTGTGAAAGGGCCTGAGCAGAAAATTACTCAGTCTTCAGCTCTGTCCTGTCACACAAGCATGTTTTTACCATCCAAACTTTAATTATAGAATTGTATGTGTTTCCTATATAAGATAAAAGTCAGTTTTCAGTTTCAGTGTGCAAGGGGATGGCTGCACTGTGGTCATACAACTAAAGACAGTGCTCTGCTTGGAGATGCTGTTCCACTGTCCCTGGTTCTACTACTTAACCTAAGGGGACAGATTTTTGTTGCCAAATAATGGTGCCTTCTATGGCAAAAGAGCCCTGCCCAAATACTGCTGCTGGCAGAGGTGGCTGTTTTGGATTCCTATGGCCGCACTTGGTGCCATTAGTGTACACGCAAGACGAGTATTGTGGCTTCTCCACAAAAGCAAGGAAGGGACAGCCAGAGGTGGCTCCCAGACAGAGACAAGACAGAAAATATCCAGTGCTGAAAAAACTCTCTTTCCCCACTGCTGTGTAAGCTCCTCCAGAGTCAACTACTCACACAGGTTTTGGGGATGGTGATTTGGAACTCAGGACTGTTCTACGAATCTTTCTTTCTAAGCCACTTCACACTGTCTGTTGTTTTCCCTTTTCAGCTCCCATTTCCTGGTTGGGGGCCTGGGGTGATGCCCACTCCTGAGTGGTGACACCCTTCCTGCAGCTGTGGTTCAGCTTTTGCCGTAATGCCCAAGTGGGAAAAGCAGCAGGGGTGAAGCAGCTCCCCCTGGATCTGTGGGTGTGCACATCGGGATGATGCTTTGAGCCATTAACCCTCTCGATTTTCTTGCTCTAGATTACCTGTCAGATCTGCAGGGCCGGGTTGACGGAGACCCTCAGACAGCCTGGGATTTCTATAGCAGCTCCGTGCTCGGTGAGTGCAGCGTGGGCCGGGTTGGTGGCAGCAGAGCAGGAGGTGGTGCTGTGGAAAACACGTCATTCCCTTGGGTTTGGCCACATCCCTCTCTAGTCACATTTTGGGTAGAGACCTTGTCGTGGTGTTACATGCTGGGAGTTGCTCCTGGGAGGGACTTCTTTGGGAAGCTGAATATGTGCATCCCTTCGAGTGCTGATTCCTGAGGGTCTTTGATTGTCGATCCCAAGCATGTCACTCTTGCTGCAGTTCTTGTTGCTCCCCTGCTAATTGGTCACCAAGGAAGGTGAAGGACATATTCTTTCAAGGTGTAGAAGTCTTGAACTTCCAGGTTCCCAGAGCTGCCCATCCCTCTCCCCTGCTTTGGAGGGGAGATGTTGATCCAGGGAAGGTCCTGTTCTTACAACACCAGGTATTTTTCCCAGTGAAGAGCTGACTGCTGCCTTTACTGTCACTTCTTCAAAACTGCGGTTACAATGGAAGATGTTCTGTATCTCGCATGGGCACACTGGAGTCCCTCCAGCCTCTTCCAAGTTCAGCGTTCCCGAGCGCTCCGTAAGGACTTGCAGCATTTACGCTGGCTGAGAGGCTGCTTGTTGATTGTAGTTGTTCACCTGCATAACTTCCAACATCCTTCTAGAAATAAAAACAAATCTGATACATTCAGGAGGGTGTTCTTGGAAGAGGACTTGTCCTTGGAGGACCCTGATATCTTTCCATTCCAGAACAGGAAAAATTCTGCACTCCTGAGAGCACTGTTTGTAGGGTGCTGCACCTCAGCCCTGCCAAGGGAACAGTTCAAATCTCAGCCTCCTTCCTCACAATTTCTCACTCTCAAAGCTGTCACAAGCCTTTACAAAGAAAAACAGCTGTTCTTTGCGATATTTTTAAAGATACTACTCCTTTTGATTTATCACTGATTTCCTGTTGCCCCATCCACGGGGCATTCCCAGTGTTGCCTTTGGGAGGCTGCCTGGCAAGGCAGGAGCTAACCCAGCTGGGAAGTGATCCCTTACCCTGCCAGGTGTGTTTCCAGCAGGCACAGGAAGAGACCCTCCTCCCCATCTTCCTGGGATCATTTTACAGCAGCAGCAGCTGTGTCACCTGTGCTGTGCCAGGCACTGCTGCTGGACACTGCCAGAGCTGCAGAAAAACCAGGGAGCCCCAGCCTGAGACATGGGCTGGCTTCTTTACAGCCTGTTTACCGTGTGTTCTGCAATGTCCCTTTCTGGCTCAGGCACCTCAGCAATCACCTCGGGTCACCTGAACAGGTACAGCCCAGGGCAGGGAAGTACCTGGTTCTGCTCTGGAATAATGGAGCAGCAAACAACTCTCCTCCTCCCGTGGATCAGTCCTTTAAAATCTCCCTTTCCATCAGCTCCAGCAGCTGAAGCACTGTATGTCCCTCGAGGATACAGGAGAAATCCCAAGCCCTGCTTGAGCTGTTCCTATTCTTTGAGGCAGGAATGCTGTCCACATTTTCCTTGAGGTCTGCAACTCTCTGGGGGCAGAAGGATAATGAAGGAAGCCAGGGTGTGGGATATCTGAGGTGTGGAAAAGTCATCAGTGTCCTGCACTCGGTGCTGCTGGAGCTCCAGACACAAAGTCCCAGTCTGGGGTTTGTCTCCACCTGGGACAGGCATTGTTGTGCCTGATTGTCTCCCTCAGTGGTACAGAATGTTCCTGTCCTTGTCCCAGCCTTTGCATAGGCAGATGGACAGGACTGAGCTTTCAGGACAGACAGTGAGCCCTATTTTTGCCACATTAAATGCATTTAATTTTTTTTTTTCTGAGTTGCTCAGGATATCTGAGGTTTTTCAGTGATGGCATCTGAGCTTTGCCAGCAGCAACATTGGATCAATAATCACATCACTTATTTTCATCCTATTCTACAGCAAGTTTGGATGATTTCAACACCCTGTTTCTTAGGGAATTTTTTTCCCTTGGCAGCACTAGGAAATAACTGGTTTTCCCCAAGACCCTGCCTGAGCCAGTGTCCCCTGTCATCTGCTGTTTTCCTCAGTTGGAATCCCACTTGTGCTGGGTGAGCAGTGGTTGTGTGAAGCTTCCTTGTGCAGTACACCAGAAGATTTTCTTTTTTTCAGCCTTTTCTCTTGTGCATGGGGTTAAACTTTTGCATGATTGGTTTATTTGTTTAGGGACACATTGGGTATCACTGCTCTTTGTAGAATCTAAACTGTCTTATCTGGAAGTTTTTGGAGTTCTCCTGTATTATCTCAGTGGGACAACACCACTCTGCAAACTTAAGACTACTCACACCTCTTCATAATAAAATCCAGGCAGCAAGGTTCTCTTCAACTGGAGCTTTTCAGATTGGTAAATAGGAAAATTACCTGGTTTTAAATGGTTTTGGATCCAGCCTGCTGTTCTCCATCCCCTCTGGACACAGATCCTGCTGGAGCTCAGATGCCTCCTGGAGTACCCAGGCAAATTCTCTAAGTCATGGAATCATGCACTGGTTTGAAATGAAAGGACCTTAAAGACCATCTTATTCCACTCTTCTACCATGAACAGGGACACCTTCCACTATCCCAGGTTGCTCTGAGCCCCATCAAACCTGGCCTTGGACACTTCCAGGGATGGGGCAGCCACAGCTTCTCTGAGCCCTGTGCCAGGGCCTCACCACTCTCACAGGGAAGAACTTCTGTATATCCACCTTAAATTTCCCCTCACGCTTGTTGCTTGGTTGGATTAGTCTCTGGTGGCACAGCCTTGCTGTCCTCACTGAGATGGGTGCTGGCTTCCCTGGATCACCTGCCAGAGGTTCTGAGGGTGGGATATGGGTGGAGAAGCTCTTGAGGAGCAGAGTGCTCGCTGTGCCTTCCTTGGTAGGGCCTGTGCAGGCAAAGCCTCTCTACATCCACCTCCCTCCTCACTGTTCCAGGCTCTTCCATGCTGAGGATATCTCTGCTGGCATGGGAGAGGGGCCAAGGTAATTTTGGAGAGAGTCCAGGGTCTACCAGTGGGGTGGCTGATGGTGCAGGCTGTGCCCTGTCCCACCTGTGGGACCAGAGCACACCTGAGCTTCCTGCCACGACTCGGGATGTTCTCCCCACCTCACCTGGCCAGTGAGCAATCTCTCTATGCAGAGCAGCCAGCACTTGCTCCATGTTCCTCTGGGACGAGGGGCTGGAGGGGAGCAGGAGGGGCGCAGTTCTCACATGGCTGTGGGAATGTTGTGGGAAGGTGTCCGTGGGAGTACCAGCATGGGCTGGTGTGTGACTGAGCAGTGCCAACCTCTGTCCTTTTGCAGAGGGGAAGGACAGCATCGGCTGCGACCTGCTGCTCAACCCTCCAGGGAGCTCAGACCAGGAGGAAGAGGAGCAAGAAGCAGATAACTTCATGTTTGAGTTCTCAGACAAGCCACTGCTTCCCAGCTACAACCTCCAAGTGTCCGTCTCCCGGGGGTGAGTGCCTTTCCCTGGAGCACCAAGCGGGACCACAGGTGGCTGCAGCCCCGGCAATTGGTTGTTCCAGTGGGGTTAATAGCTGCTCGTGTATCTCAGGCAGTTTTTTTCATAGAATCATCACAGAATCCCAGAATGGTTTGTGTTGGGAGGAGCCTTACAGCTCATCCCATTCCATGCCCTTGCCATGGGCAGGGACACTTTCCATTAGACCAGGGTGCTCCAGGCCTCATCCAAGCTGGCCTTGGACACTTCCAGAGATGGGGCAGGCACAGCTGCTCTGGACAGCAGAGGGAAGCTGTGGCTGTGGCACTGGGGAAGTTGGGGAAGCAGTGCCTGGCTTGGCACAGCCTGGAATGTTCTCAGGGAGTAAGGAAGGCTCATCAGGGCTCCCCCCACCCTCTATGGCCAGGCACATCCTGCTGCCCTGAATGTCCTTGTGCTGTGCCTGTCAGGAAGCTCCCCTCTCTCATCCCTGTGATCCTGCTAGTTCTACCCATGTTCCTTCAGCAGGAGCTCACACTTATGGCTCTGAGATAATTTCCTTTCCATCATGGCTAAATCAGTCCCAGCACTGGAACAGCACTCCCACCTGCACCCCCTGTGACACAGTAGCTGCTGCTGGGGCAGAAGGGTGACTTGGAAGAGGCAGCAACCAAAGCACCACTCTTCTCTGCAGCAAATTTCTGTGCCTGCCAGTGTTTGCCCATGCAGAGGGACACATGCAGCAAGCCCTCCAGCAATAAACCACACCAGAAGCTTCATTTCCTGACCATGTGGCTTATTCCTGGCAGGGAAGCTGCCAGGACCTTGTTGAAGGCAGGACTTTCACGTCGGTGTCCCTGCCTGGCTGTGAATGTTTTAAAAAGCTGTGACCTGTGAGGCCGTGATCAAACTGCAGTCTGTGGGCTCCTGAGGGGAAGCAGCACACGGAGAACAGTGCCAGGGCCAGAGGGGGGGGCCAGCATGCCAGGAGGCAGGGGGGAGGGCACCATGCCTGCAGCCCCCTCCACCCCTATAACCCACCGTGCTCTTGCCATCTTTGCAGGCCCTGCAACTGGTTCCTGTTCTCTGATGTGCTCAAGCGGCTGAAGCTGTCCTCCCGCATATTCCAGGCCCGCTTCCCGCACTTCGAGGTGGCCACGCTACCCCAGGCAGAGTTCCAGCGCCAGGTGTCCCTCAGCCAGGTGCTGGCACAGGAAGAGGTGCCAGCAAGCCCCGAGCTGGCGCCGGGCACAGCAGAGACTGTGGAGCTGGTGCACTACGAGCCCGAGCTGCTGCAGCTGCTGGGCTCGGTGGTGGAGTACGAGGCCTGGAGCAGCTGACGGGGACAGGCCACTCCCGGCATCACGAGGCAATAATAAGGACCAAGGGGAAGCAGCTCTCTCAGCGCCAGCAGCAAGGACCCGAGTCTTTAAGCAGCCTCTCCTCAGGGTCTCCGCCAGCTGAGGAGGGAGGACCCTCGCCTCCAAGGCATTCCCGAGGTCCCCCGCCCACGAGCAGAGGCGGTCGCTGCCGCCGCCGCCTCGTCCAGCTCCGGTGGGAGATGGAACCCCATGCACGGGGCTCAGCGAGGGGTGGGAGCCGCCGCCCCTCCCCATCGGACCCTACGGAACTGCGCCTCTCCGTTTGCCCGCCCCCTCCCAATGTCTTCCATAGTATTTATTTAATTAGTATTTAATTTGTAATGTTTTCTTTGTTTTTGCTGAGTCTGTATCACTGTGATGGTGAGCTCCGGGCTGTGGGATGAGGCTGTCCCCCGCCCCTCTCCAGCGTGCCCCGAGGCCAGCCATGCCCAGGGGTTCCCGTCCCTCCCTGGCAACAAGCCAGGGGACAGTCCCTCCCTTGGCTTTGGAGCTGGCTCCTGCTGTCAGCGCTCAACCCCAGCCGGGAGCCAGCCCCACTGCTCCATCCCCTCCCGTGCTCCTCCCCCACCTCATTCGTGTTGCTGCTCCCTGTCCCCGGCGGCGCCGCCCGGGCAGGCGCAGCCCGCGGCCCCCAGCACGTCCCCCGCTTCGGCAACTTGTGCCTCGCCCCAGGCTCTGTCCCCTGGCAGGAGCCGCCCCCGCGGCCCGCCGGGGTCCCGGCAGCAGCGTTCTGTGCGGCAGCGGGTGCGGCCGGGCTGCTCTGCCTCGGGGCCGGTACAGTTTTATTGTACAGGTGCTAACAGGACTGAGGTCGGGACAATCGGGGGATTTCTGGCTCTCCCCGCTCCGCAGCGGGAGCCTTGGGTGAGTTTTTTTGTTGGTTCGTTTTTTCTTTGTGTTGTGTTTCTCCCCAGCCAGGGCAGGCGTTTCCCCCCTTGGAGCCCCACTGCCAGCCTTCCCCCGAGGGCCCGGCAGCACCTTCTTTAGGCCAAGGGTTTTTGCCTTTGGGTGTGTATTCTGGTTGCTCTTTCTGATTTCTGTTTTATTATATGCAGCAACAGGCTGTGGTGTCAAAAACACTGATGTACAGAAAAAACCTGCATCAGGCTCCCTGGCTCCTGCCTTTTTTTTTTTTCGTGTCCAGGCAGATTTCTGTGCATGTCAGCCTGAGTCTGTGGCTCAGGGAAGGGAGAGGGGAAGTGGCCTGTGGGACCTGCAGGGCCCATGTGTCTGCACAGCTGGAGAAACAGGGAGACTCCACTTTTCCTCCCAGCTTCCTGCCTGACCCTGGTGCTGGGAGCACTGCAGCCAAGCCCAGCGATCCCCAAACACAGATGTCGGGAGAGCCCTGTCTGATCCCAGCACCCCACAGCCTGTCCGTGGGGCAGCTGGTCCCTGGCTGGCTTTACTCACCCCTGTGGGAGCAGAGGGAGCTCAGGGCAGTGCTGTAGGTTTGTTATTTGTTTCCTTAGGAAGGGCAGCAGGAATGCCATGATGGCAGGACTAGGAAGAAAGCTTTGCCCACACACCACCAAGAGGAACTCCCCAAAGTCGTACAGGAGCAGTCAAGTCAGGTCTTAGAGAGAGGAGAGGTGCTCCCACACTGGGGGAGGTTCCTTGTGAACCTAAGGAGGTGCAGCCATAGGGAAAACTCACCAAATGAATGATCTGAAATGATCACTTGGAAGCAGGTGGGTGGAAGGGAGCTGACAGGGTTCAGCTGGGGCAGCAGCCCAGGGATCTCAACCAGAGGAGCTGGAGCACCTGAAGCCTGGCAGAGGCTATGGGGCTCTCCTGCTCTGCACGGGCCTCACCTGCAGCTGACTTTCTCCTGATACACTAGGCACAGGTGGGCACGATTAGAGAAATGAAATATTTTATTAAAACTGGTTCATCTCAATGAGCCATGGCCAAGAGTAGGGTGGCAGTGCAGTCCACCCCCACTTGTCTGGTGTGCTATGCTCAGGCCATTGTGGCTGCCTGGAGCAGCGGCTGTCCCTGAGGTCCTGCAGAGCACTGGCAGCACGAGGCTGTCCAGCCGTGCAGGAGCGCCAGAATGCCCTACAGAACAGGGAGTGCGGCTGCTGGTGAGCCAGGGCATCAGTGCCTGTGGAGGGGGCAGAGCTGTGGGCCTTGGTCTGTGTCCACTCGTCAGTGATTTGAGGAGAAGCTGAATTCTTCTCTTGTGTTGGAGTCTCAGTTTCTGTCTCCTGGTCAACCATGAGGGGAGCAGCTGAATTTTTCTCCTCTTCTGCCACACTATCTGTCTGTGTCTCTTGCTCAGCATATTGAACAGCTGAATCTGCCTCTTGTGCCCAGGACTCAGTCTGGGTTTCCTGTTCCACACGATGAGAGGCCTTTCTCTGAGGGTCAGAAATTACTTTCCTCGTGGAGGCCTGGAAGGAGAGTTGGGGATTTGTAGAGGTCACTGGGCTTCCCCCAGCAGCAGCCACTGGGACAGGAGTGCAGGAGCTGCTGGGCCTGCAGCGCTGTGGGCAGGGAAGGCCTCGTCCAGCCCTCTGTGCTTGGCCCTCACCGGTTCTGGCCCCACCGGGCCGCTGCTGGCCCGGCGGCTTCTCACGGGTCGGTGCTGGCCACGGGCTGTGGCTCTGCTGGCCAGCATGGCCGGCTGCAAGGAGCCACCAGGGCGGGACTTGCGTCCCTGCGGGCCTTGTTCCCGCCCCCCCTCGTCCGGGCTGAGACGGCTGTCGGTACCCCCCCGAGCTCAGGGAGCTGCGGGACGATGTCAGCCAGGACACGGACCGGGTCTGGCTGCCCTGGGAGCTGCGGGACGATGTCAGCCGGGACACGGACCGGCCCTGGGAGCTGCGGGGCAGTGTTAGCCGCGTTAGGGACCGGCCCTGGGAGCTGCAGGGCACTGTCAGCCGGGTTAGGGACTGGCCCTGGGAGCTGCGGGGCAGTGTCAGCCGGTGCAGGGACCGGCCCTGGGAGCTGCCCTGAGGCTGCTGCAGCTGTGGGCGGGAGGAGGAAGAGGTGCGGGATGGAGGCAGCTGCTTGGGCAGGGTGCTGGTACAGCTGGTGCCATCCTCCCGTTGGCCTTTCCCTCTGTCTCTCAGCTGGTGCCTCTCCTTGGGGCTCTGGGGACTGGGGTTCTGCTCCTCCATGGCTCCTTTTCCACAGGTGTCCTGGGAAGCTCCTGGGGGGCTCCTTCCTCAGCAAGGTGGTTGAGTTGGAACCCCAGAGGGGTTCCTTAAACACCCCACAGGCAGGATGTGACCCTGCTGTGTCACAATGGCCCCTTGGTGTCATGGGGCTTGCAGTGTCACAACGGCCCAAGGGCACCATGAGGCCCTGCATCACCCAATGCAGTTATCAGGTGTGTTGGGTTTGCATGGCCAGGTTTTGGCAGCAAGGGACTACTGGGGTGGCTTCTGTGAGAAACTGCCAGAACTTTCCCCATGTCTGACAGAGCCAATGCCACCGGCTCCAGGATGCACCCACTGCTGGCCAAGGCTGAGCCCAGCAGAGATGGTGGTGACACCTCAGGGATAAAAGATTTAACTTCAGCCCATGGGAAGGACTCACGCTGGAGAACTTCATGGAGCACTGGCTCCTATGGGAGGGACCCTACCTTGGAGCAGGGGACAGAAACAACATGTGATGAACTGACCATGGCACTCATTCCCTGTCTCCTTGTGATGATGGGAGGGAGGATGGAGAGCCCAGGAAGGAAAGGGAGGGAGGGGAAGTGGTTTTAAGATTTGTTTTACTTATCATCATCCTGCTCTGATTTTGATTGGTAATTTATTTTCCCAAGTTGAGTCTGTTTTGACAGTCTGGAGAACAGGCAGAGAGTCTGCAGGCCTGCTTGCTCACCAGTAGGAATTCCTGCAAGGAAAGATGGAGTTCTGCAGGCTTCTCCAAGGCGCACACAAGGGAAAACTGACCCCAGTGGGGCAGCATGCTCCCCTTTCCTCACCAGCCAGGCAGTGGTGCAGGAAGGAGCAGGTGACTAGAGCAATCTGACTTTATTGGTGCAAACACTGGGCTTGGGTGAGTGGAATATTCCCAAGTGCTTCCAGGAAGCTGCCCAAGGTGCAGGGGTGCACACAGCCAGCAGCCCACTTCCTCCAGGTGTTCCTGCTGTGGAGTTCAGTCTTCATGAATGTTGAAGAGCTTTGCTACTTCATTGAGGTCCTCATGCTCCTCCCCATCTTTGATTATCTGGAAGAAGGAGAACACATTAAATCCTGCGCATCCTGTAGAGAGCCAGTGCTGCAGGACTGTCACAGCCAATGCCAGGAATACCTTGGATCCTCTCTGAAGCACCAGACTGAGACAGCCACAACACAACAGCACTTTCTACACCCAAATTCACATGGGAGTCTTAAATGTACCATCACCTGCCTACAGGAAAAGCAGGAAAACCAACCTCCTGTCCCTACGGCATTTGTTTCTGGGTTTCCCTTTACAGCCAGGGAGAAAAAGTATTATAAAAAGTGATTCAGCTCTGCAAAGAAGAGCCTGGCCCTGACTTGGAGTCAGGATACCTGGCTTGAACCTGCAACTTTTAGAAAAGATGAAGAGACCACGGATTTAGGGTCAGGACTGCTGAGGGAGGGAGGAAGGAAGGGAGGGAGGAAAGGAGGACGGCAGGAAGGAAGGAAGGCAGGATCTCCCATGGGGATGGCAGAAGCAATATGTTTCAATTGCATCTTCAGATTAGATATCAACAAACACTTCACCATGAATAGTTTGTCTTGGGACAGATCATCCAAGGGTAGTGTGGGATCACTCCCATGGTTCAAACAACCAAAATTCTTCAAAGGTTTTAAAACCTGACCCGAGTCTGGCTCAGCTGAGCTGAGAGGTCTGGGCCAGGCCACAGGGGTGGGGACACACCAAGCCCCTGCTCAGGGCTGCACCAGCCCAGCTATGGTGGCTGTTTCTGAGATGGTGACATTTGAGACCTTTTCAGACACTTGGCCATGGGACAAAGCAGCACAAAAATGGAACACTTCGCTTCTGTGCTGTCACTGTGACTCCAGCCTGTACTACAGACCTGGAATTTCAGCCATGCCAAGGCAAGGCTTAGAGCACACACCTGATTCGAGTTATTTCTGTAAAAAATTTGCAAACAATTCAAAAAAGCACAGGGACAGTTCCCCTAATTCACCCAGAACAGTGCTCCCATTGGATATTGCCCAGCTCTGCACCAGACAGAGCATCTGCCTTTATTTATCCTCACTTTGAATTGACAGATTGATTTTTCCACAAGAAAAGCCCCGCTCTAACACACCCTCCTGTCTGCCATCCTCGCCCTGCACTGACCTTCCGAGCAATGGGCATCCTGTTGAAGATGTTCCACAACACAATTCCCACCACGACTTTATCCCTGAGGTAGAAAATGACACCTTTGCCGTAATCTTCTCCTTGCTTTGGGACTTGAGGCATTGGTGAAGAGCTTTGAGAGATCTGAACTTCTGAGGCTTCCGCTTCTGTTTCACTCTCAGATCGAATTCCAGTCCCTAGGGCAGAAATAGGAGGAGTCACACACCCAGTGCAGGACATGTGATGATGAGAGCAGACTAAAGAGCATGTTCTGCAGGAGCATGAGGTGTTTCCCAGAAGTTAAGTTTCATTAACAAAAGGATGAAACCATCCCAACATGGAGCATAACACCAACAATCCCCAACTTCCACCCCCAAATGCAAAGGAGAGCACAATCTGCTTCCTCCAGGCAGCGGATACAAAATAAACATGCTTGGATCCAGAGTCTCTGTTGTCCCAAACTGATCATTTTATTGCTGTGGAGGAGATCAGACTTCCCTGAGAGAGGCTGCATGGCAGTAGAGGTATTCCCTGATATCTTCTTGGAGGAATGTTTTAATCACATTTTAATATAAAAGCCAGCCTTTAAAGCTTGGTGGAGAAACGAGACAGCAGATTGCTGTTTCCTCATGCTCTCAGAGGTCAGGGTGACTCTGTGGTCCCCACACCAGCACGTGCAGGAGCTCCCCAGTCCCTACCTGACTGTTCTGTTGCACTTTTTGGCGTGTCCTTCTCTGTCGCCTTGGCAAACACTCCCACTGTGGGCAAACTGCTGTCCACGAGGCCAATGGCTTCGTACCCCACGTTGGGGCCTAGGTCACTCCTAGGAATGAAGCGGGAACAAAGTAATTTGTAGCAGTAGTGAGACAAATCCAAGGCAGTCCCATCCATCCGTGCTCCACTCCTTACTCCAGCATGGCGTGGGCAATGCTGGACACTGACACACTGACTGAGACACGCAGTCTACTCTGCACACACAGGTGGAACAAGGAGTCAAGACATAACAAGCCCATGGCCGTGAGCTTCAGAAAAACCTGCTCACTGGCCAAAACTTTGAAATCCTTCAGGCCTGCTCCCTGGGAGGCAGCTGGAGGCTTCCCAGCTTCTGGAGTGCTGTTACCCACACCAGGCTTGGCAGCATGGACAATCATTCAGTGAATATTTTTGAGAGCATTTAGAAAAGACTAAAGAGAAGAAAACCTTGCCCTAACACCTTCTTGAACTGGGCACCTGGATCTGAACCAGGGTGCTGATAGTAGATAAAGCAGCTGTGGTTTGGGACCAGTAAGTAGCAGGTGTCTGAAGTGTTTCCCAGGATGCTGAGGAAACAGGTGCATCACAAACCATGAATCTATGTACAACACAACCTGCCTGGCCAGAATCCTCCAGCACAGACTGGTGTTAATGCAAGCAACACCAGTAACATGGCAGCTGTGATCAGCTGGAGCTCAGGAGGGATCAGGGAATGATTTGGGTTGGAAGGGACCTCAAAACCCATTTCATTCCACTCTTCTACCATGGGCAGGGACACCTTCCGCTATCCCAGATTGGGCCAAGGCCCATCCAGCCTGGCCTTGGACACTTCCAGGGATCCAGGGGCACCCACAGCTTCTCTGGGTACCCTGTGCCAGGGCCTCATCACCCTCAGAGGGAAGGATTTCTTCCGTATATTGAAGCTAAATTTCCCCTCTTGTCAGTTTGGAGCCACTCCCCCTTGTCCTGTCACTCCAGTCCCTCTCTGGCTTCCTTGCAGCCCCTTCAGGCACTGGAAGATGCTGTGAGGTCTCCACACAACCTTCTCTCCAAGAGGATCAGGATCCTGAGCACACTGACAAAATGCATGAGGAATTCCTGTCATTTCCTAGCTTTTCAGCATGGGGGAAGGAAGTGTCAGTCTTTGAGGGCTGGCACAGTGTGACACCTGCCAACAAACACGGGGCTGCAACTACACAGCCCTTCACCTGCATTTGGTCCTGGCTGAGAGCATCCCAGAGGAAAGCACCCGTGGGAAATGGCTGTCTTTGTCCTTAGCTGCACTTGATGACCTCTGAAGTTTTTCCCAACCTCAAGGATTCTGTGGCTCTATGTTTCTTGTTTAAAAGTGAAGTGAGAAATGCTCTGGGCCCTGAATCCAGGCAGGACAGACCAAGCATTCAGATAAGTGACAGCAAGTCATAAATAACTATTTCTGTGGGAATTTCCCTGAAAAAACTAAAACTGTTTTACCCATATTTGAAATCCTGTTAATAAACAGGATTTGGGATTTTTAATTGGGCTAAACTAACAGCCTTTTGGATTTTAATTTTTTGTGAAGCTTTTTGTTTTGTTTTCTCATTCATTTTGTTTTAAAAAGAACTTCAGGAAAATATAGCAAATTTGCCCATTTTCCTGATACCTTTCTCTGGAAAACAAACTTTCAGTACACCTGGATGCAGCAATGCTTTGCCACTAAAACATCAGTTCAGCAAAAGTGCAACACTCAGACCCACAGACTGGACTGGGGAACTTCAGATAATCATAACAGAAAGCTGCTGCTAAATTCAACCTGTAAATCAGTCTGCTCTGAGGAAGGGGCTGTTCTGTATTGCTCCTTGCTCTGCGGAATGGGACTCGGTCATGGAGAAACTGGGATCTGCAGGAAGGGAAAGCACTTGAGAGAGGTGAGGGCAGAGCAGCAAATGCTCAAACGCCTCCCCGGCCCTGAGCTTTAGGAACATGAAGCTGTACAAGGTGTTTGCTGAGGTGATTTCACTCCCCTTGGGAAACAGACACTTCTCAAGGTGTATTCTGTCCAAGCTCCTGCAACATGGCCACACATGGAACCCCCAAAGAGGAAAGGACTGTTACCAGAACATGGACTGGTGCCAGTAGGGCTTTGCAGCTCCTGTCATGTTTTCTCCAGCCAGTCTTCCGCTCACCACGGCGTGATCATGGTGCTCCACACGCCTGCGGCCCAGTTTGATGTCATAAAAACAGGCAGCATCCCCTGCCTTGGAGAGAACCATCCTATGAGCACCATGACAGGGAAAGCTTCCACCAGTGCCCCAACAAAAAACATCGGGAAGAGAACAAGTGGAACAAGGAACTGAGTTTTTCTGACAAACCCCAAACACCACCACTACCTCATCCCACTCTCTGGACTACACAACTCCCAGTTTCTCAGCATTTTTCCCCGATGTTCGGCAAAATAAACCAGCATGAGGTACGTTTTCCAGAGGAATCAAAGTATCAACGCCCACCAAGGGACTCTTATGCAAGCAAGTGATCCAGGCTATCTTTAGGTTACCCCAACTCCTCTTACACAGCATAAATATTCCAAACTTGCCGTGGTTACCACGGCAACAAGGTGGCTGCAGCGCCTGACCATGCTCTGGGCCTGCGCTACAACTGCTCTCCTTACTCGCTCCTGTTCACTTCCTTCACCTCCTCCTGTCACTCTGTGTGTCCCACTACAGCAGCAGCAGCACTGGGAAGCTGTGCCCACATTCACCACCCAGATGTTGTAGGAGGCTGTGCCCACACTCACCACCCAGATGTTGTGGGAGGCTGTGCCCACACTCACCACCCAGATATTGGAGCGTGCCTGCAGCTCTGCATTCACCCGGAACCCCCCAAAGTCTGAGTCCACCTCCAGCCCCGCTGACTTGGCCAGTTCCACATTGGGCTCCAGCCCCACTGCAGCCACAATGTGATCTGTCTCCACCTGTTTGGGAATGTATAATTAGGATGTTAATTCCCTGTGTGCCCCTGCAAATGTGACCCTCTCCCTGCTTTCCCATTTACCTTCCGGCCGTCCTTCAGTTTAATCACCAGCCGGTTGCCGGAGACAGAGACTGATTTGACCACGGCATTGGGCAGGACATTGACCCCCTCTGGAAACAAGCACAGGACACCTCACTGCCTGCTCAGGGCTGGGCAGATTCCCACCTACACCAGGTGGTTGGTGCAGACAGATGCCGCGTGAGGAACCAAGTCAGAGCCCACCTGAGCTTTGCTGCATGTGCTACTGCAGCTCTGGGGGAAACAGGAGGAGAAACCCAGCTTAAAAGTCTGAAAGCTGCTTAAAAGACAATCCAAAGTACATCTCATGATGACAAGGCCACATCCAAAAGAATTCCCTAGAACAGGTGTTCAGGAACTAAGGACACTCAATTACCTATTGCTGTGCCACAGCCAGGCCCAGAGGCCCAACAACGCAGCTTGCAAAAGAGAAACTAACTCAGACCTGTAGATTATCAGGCCCTGCAATCCACACCCCAGTGACATTCCTACTCCCTCTCTCCCTCTCCACTTCCCAATGCACAGGATTATTTTGCACTTAATGCAGGAAATGGAAAAAGGTGTCTTGGATCTTACTGACTTTATCAGCTAAATACTACAGCAGCTGGCCTGACCCAGGTGTGTGCATAGACACAGAGATCATTCCAGGGAAACAGCCACAGGGAAGGAAAGCCTCCCTGACATCAGCAAGCCTGTTTGCTCAGCCTTCCCAGAGAAACTGCCAAGAAGCCCAGGATTCATGGCAGCTTTGTGCTGCCCAAGCTCCCTGAACTGCAACTTCCCCTGTGCTGCACCCGGGCCACTTTGCAGGGCGCAGCCCTCCCAAGGCTCCAGGGACAGAAAGGAACTGGATGTCCCCAGGAGCAGCTACCCAGCAGCCACCAGCCCAAGCCCGCTCAGTAGCTTCACCTCTTCTGACTTTCTCCGTGGTCCAGTTGCTCAGGTATTCAGGCAGGACTTTGCCCATGTTGCCGTTCTCTGGAAACAGCTGGATCACCTCCAGGCCTCGGGTTCGTGCTGGAAGAGAAGCATGGAGCAGCAAGATGTTGGAATACACACTTTACTTTACACAAGGAGCTTGACAGAAGTTTCCAAATCTGGGAGTTCTGACTCCCAAGGAGTCACTAAGTGACTGACTACTGTTTCACATATACCTGCAAAGTCTAGATAACAGACTTTTAGGAAAAATGCTTGGTATTTTGGCAGAAACATAAAAAAATTACCATAAAGGCCCTACGCACACACTGACAGTTAGAATCCAGCTACTCACCACCTCTTTGAAATCAAAGAATTATGGACCGCTTTGGATTGGAAGGGACCTTAAAGATCATGCAGTTCCAACCCCAAAATCATAGTTTGAGGGTGGCATTGAGCACAGAGAACAAATGTAACTTTTCAGAGGGTGGAATGACTTTGCAGCTCGCACTGACCCGCAGAGCTCCCACCTCTGTCATCAGGGGATGCTAATGAGGGAGAGACTGGGAAAACCTTGGCCACAAAGGCAACAAAACACCCATGTGTTATTTCCTTTAGGCAAACACAGAGTCTGTGCAGAAACTGAGCAGTTGGGGACTGAAAAGAAGTTTCTAATGTGAGGCTGCTGCCAGTCAGTGCCTCTCATAGCTGGGGACACGCTCACCTCTCCTTCCCAGAGCGCAGGCCAGCTCGCTGCCGAGGAAACCACCACCAATAATTGTGATGGACTTGACTTCCCTGGAAATCTTCTCCAGCCTTCGGAAGTCCTCAATCTGAAAGAACATTTACCCCCATTTCCAATCCTCTCTAACAGGAATGGCAGCATTGGTCATACTCAATGGCTTTTATTCACTTTGGAAGGTGCAGCAAAGTCACACAGGAGGGAAAATTTACAAAAATACCTAAACTCCATAATCCCACATACTGTTACAGCTCTCACACTGAGGAAAGCAGGTGAGTGGTTGAGTAGACTCTACCCTGGTTTCCTGCCTGGGGAAAAAGAATAAGCAGGCAATGGATTCCTGGGCATCATCTGAGGGAAGCATCTGAGTCAAGGCAGGACCATCCCGACCCAAAGCAGAAGAGTTTAAAAACTGAAAAGAGTGGTAAGTGGCTCTGATTTATTCAGCCTCACTGGGGCTGGCAGCACCTGGAGGTTACCTTTCGGAACAGAGTCAGCCTTTTCTGCACGTCCTTTCCTGCTCTTTCGATGGCAGGCAGCTTCCTTGGTGATCCCCCTGTGCACAACAAGGAGAGAAGGGAGACTATTGACACCACAGCCATGGCACTGAATATCCAGACAGCGCAAAGCTGTCTCTGATCTCAATTGTGCTTCCCAAACTGTTCCAGTATGGGAATATCCCAGTATCCCTGTTGCTGCCTGAATGTCCCAGAAAATCTGATGATGCAAGGCAGGTGAAAACCCCAGCATGGCTGTCTGCACAACTATCCTTCAAGTGACTGCTCCACATCATGTTCGACACTATAGAGACTTCTCAAATACAACCAAAGAATCATGGAATGGTTTGGTTTGGAAGGAACCTTAAAGCTGATCCAGTTCCACCCCCTGCCATGGGCAGGGACACCTTCCACTGTCCCAGGCTGCTCCAAGCCCCATCTAGCCTGGCCTTGGGCACTGCCAGGGATCCAGAGGCAGCCACAGTTTTTCTGGGCAACTTGTGCCCAGGAAGAATTCCTTCCCAGTATCCCACCTAACCCTGCCCTCTGGCATTCCCCATTGTCCTGTCACTCTAGACCCTTGTCCAAATTCCCTCTCCAGCTCTCTTGGAGCCCTTTTAGGCACTGAAAGGCTCAAAGATCTCCCGAAAGCCTTCTCTTTTCCAAGCTGGACTCTCCCAGCTCTCCCAGCTTGACTCCACAGGGGAGGTACTCTAGAGAATTTCTCTCTAGCTAAATGTCACTGAAATAAAAAGCCTGGCACAAGACCAGGAACAAGAGAAAAAACACAGCACCTACCAGTGGCAATGAGACATTTGTCATAGGATATCTGGGTCCCATCACTAAGCTTCACTGTGTTCCCTCTGACATCCATGTGCACAACCTGCAAGGTGAACCCAGCTGAGCTCAAGCTCTTCACTTCATGGACTACTGAGCAGAGGTACAAACTTGGAATTAACATTCTCCCACCTTTAGGTTTAGGGTGGGGGCAGGAGTGGGGAAGTGAGAGGACTGGAAGTGGTAATTGAGACAACTTCTTTGAGAGTCACCATAACTCAGGTTGATCTTCCCAAGGTCTGACTGTGAAATGGGCTCAGACACAGCACAGCTCAGCAGGAAGAGTAATCACTGACATTTATCATGGCAACATACAAACAACCGAGGATATAAGTATTTTAGAAGGTTCACCATAAATTTCTCCACCTTCCTGCTGCTTCAGCACAGTGCTCCTGCTCACCTTATCACCCACTACCTCGATCTCTGTGCTCTCTTCACCTCACCCTCCAGCCCACGCAGCCCAGTTCCCACTGTCACACCCTGTCTCTAAGGTCTACGTATTTTTGTCCCATGCCCAGACTCCAAACTTATCCTTCTCTCTTCCTCATCATCTTCCCTCAGCTCACTGCTATTCCTCCAACTCCAGTGGTTCAGTACCAGCTTAGAGTACAGGTTCTGTTCAGGAAGAGCTGTAGGAACAACAGCCAGTGCTGTACCCACCTTCTTGCCAGGCAGAACTGCTACCCCACCATTCTCCACAGAAGGCAGGTCCTCGACAGGCACGTAGAAAGACGGCGGCTGGAAATAGATACTGAGAAAAGCTCCATTACCAAACAGGTTCCCTTTGCTCTTGGATACCAGAAATCCAGCTGTTCAGCAACTCCAATTAAACAAAGACAGTTCTGTGCATCCACAACAAGCTCCATAATTATTTATCTATTTTTAAGAATTAGGGTCTTCACACTGTTGAAGTTCTAGGGTTTGGATCACGGAATCATAGAATCAGTCAGGTTGGAAAAGATCATAAAAGTCCAACCACCAAGTAAGGCTTAATCAGAGAAGTCACAAAAATAAAGTATGATCCCATGTCCTTGGACCTCTGCTCTAACCTGTGGAGCTTCATCTTTATCAACTTATTTCCCAGGACTCCTGCCCATAGAGGAGCATATCTAAGGGGAATCACAGCAAAGTTCAAGAGGTATTGAGTACTGAGCTAGCTCTTGTGGGAAGCAGAATTCTTCAACCCCTGCTAGCACCAACACACCCTTCCCTGCCCTCAGTGCTCCACTGGCTGATGGTTCTCTCCCAAGAACAGTTTGGCCATTGTCACCTTGTCACTAACCACTTCCTTTGCCCTGTCACCTGCAGTGCCATGTACCTCCTCTCCTTGCCGTTCCACTGCTTGAACCGCAACGTCTCTGTCACGTCGGGATCATCAGAAAACCACAGTTCTTTGGAAAGGGGTGGACGCATGTAGGGGAGGGCAGGATCTTCAGACACAATCAGCACCTTTAATTGGCCAGGAAACATATCAGCTGGAGCGAGAGCAGGCAAACAGGAGCACACACAGACCAGGACAGGATGGAGCAGGACAGCTCTTACCCGCGCACCAGGGTCACGGGCCCGGATGGATCTGGCAGCAGCGAAAGCAGCAGTTCCTCCCCCAATGAGCAGGAAAGGGACGTGGGATGGGACCTTGGGAGGCGTGCCCGGAGCTGCAGGTGACAGATGGGACAACGTACTGCAAATACAGGCACACAGCCCAGCCCCAGGGCACAGAGTATGTCACCAGGGGGCCTTCCACATTCAGACTTCCTTTGGAAATTGTCCTCCTTCTGCCCCAGTACCCTTCCCAAGAACCCCGCTGCTGCTTCCCCCAGAGCTGCTCCCTGCAGGAATCAGTCAGATTTCAGCAAAATGGTTTTTCTAAGTAAGCCTGGAAATCTGCGCTGGCCAACCCATAAGCAGTTTATAAGAAAGGGCAAGGCACGTTTTTTGGTAATTTTGTTCGAGGAGACAACTTTTGAGTTGCCTGCAGAAGGCACCTCCTCCCACAGGCAGTCCTGTTGCTGAGAAACATGCGGTTAATCCATGGGCAGGGACAAACTAGGCAGTTAAGTACTGGCACCAGAACTCACCTGCTGTGCCCTGAGGAGCAGCACCTGCACCTGAAAGAGAAGAAAGACATAGCTTAAGTCAGCGAAGCACAGGCTGTAATTTGGGAGCTGCAGTTCAGGGCTCACTCGAGGATGAACAGGCTCTCCACTAGCCAGGGAAGGAGGCTTTCTGGAATCAGTGTCCTTGCCAGACAATGCAAAGGTAAAAGCCAGAAGCAAGGTTCACTTTTTTTACCACAGAAGGAATAAATGGCAGAAATCAGCCCCAGGAGACATCCTACTTCATCCTCAGGATGGTCTGTAAAACAGCCTCTTTTGGGTCATGGAACTTCATGGGTCACTGTTTTCTGTGCTGGGAAGTCACAGAACAACAGAATCCCAGAATGGGTTGGGCTGGGAGAGATGTTAAAGCTCATCCAGTTCCACCCCCCTGCCATGGGCAGGGACACCTTCCACTAGACCAGGTTGCTCCAAGCTCTGTCCAACCTGGCCTTGAATGGGAATTCGAAACAATGGCACACACTGAGAGGTGCAATCCTACAAAGGCACATCTGTGATTCCAGAGAGGCTCTGTTCTGTTTGTTTTGGAGGCCTCAGGCTCATGAAGAACAGAGCCAACCCCCTGACCTGGCAGGCTGGTACCCACCTGAGGCAGAGGACTGATCGTCTTGGGTTTGCCTGGTGATCCTCGCGAGCCGGCTGGCGTATCGCTCTTTGCTCTCCTGGATTGTTTTGTACACCTGCAGACAGACAGGAGACTTTTACCTCATGCACCTTACAGCACCAAGGCACCATCCTGCTGCTGCCCCTGACAGGCTTTTGTCCATCCCACATGCTGGAAAGTCCAGTGACAACACGTGGGGCAAAATACACCTCCCTGGACAAAGTGCCCATTGAGAATGTGCTCAGAAAATGACCTGCTCCCCAGGTGTAATGAGCCTTGGATGTCTGGCTGCTTCCCAGAAGCAATGAACCTTCCTGCAGGTGTTTGGCTGCACACCTGTTCCAAGGGGAACCAGCTCCAGTGAAGGAAATGCAGCCAAACCAGCCCCAAGACCACATGCAAGCTGGGCCATGACACAACACAAGATTGCAGAAACAGAAGACAAATCCAAAGAAAAGCAACTCCCAGCTTCCAAAGCCCAGAGCAGCTGGGCAGAGCCAGCAACCTGACTGGCTTTCTCTAGGCACACTGGTGGCAGGACAGCCCTGACATCAGCACGGCCTTGAGCCATGGGAGTGGGGCTGTTCCAGGCACTGGCCCTTCGATGTGGAATCTCTTCCAGCTGAATGCTGACCTGTTTGTTTGACTGTGAAACTCGGGATACAGCATAAGCAGAGCCTGCATGTACAATTTACTGGTACAGACAAGGAGGAAACATCTCTTATATCACATTAACTTACAAGAAAAACTGGTAATGGACAGGAGCTGAAGACACTGGGAGTGCTGGGAGCAGGTCAGAATCCAGTATTTTTCCCCAAGGGTAAAAAAATTAGAGGGAAGCAAACCTTTCTTTGAGGTAAAACCCAGCCTTGCTAATAATCTCTATCATGTGCATGACATCAAATTTCATTTGCCAATCCTCACAAGCTGCTGTTTTATAGCAAATAGTTTTAAACAAGAATGAAGGAATTTAATACCAGGCACAAAAAAGAGCACAGGACAAAAGCCTGTCCAGGGAACTGGACAGAAATGCTGGAAATATTAGAAAACAAGAACTTGTCAGTGTTTAGAAGAATTAAGATAAAGGTATTTTTAAAGCCTTTTGCTCAAAGACAGAAAAGTCAAGGTTAACAAACCACCTCTGCTTTTACAAGCAGAATCAGGAAGGTTTTAAGCGAGTCCAAAGGGCAGCACACAACAAATTAAATCCGATCCTTTAGGAAAAAACACTATTATGCACAGGCAAAACATCAGATCAGGCCTTAAGGATAAATATTTCCAATGGGACAATGTCAAGTTCTTTCTAATTAGAAGCAGAAATATACTCTGCCAGGACATGGGGTGATGTTTCAGTGCTCTTCCTTGAGGAAATCACCAAGTTGGACAAGTTTTCTTTCCTTCCCTTTAGCACAGTTATATTCAGGTATTATTTCCTTTTCTGCATGCCAAGATTACTGATATCAGGAGAGGTGCACTAATTAATAATTTGTGCCCTTACACAGTCACAAACAAAGATGGCCAGTTTGAGTTTAGATTTACTCAATGTGGCAAGGTTAATTCTAAGGCAGGTTTCTCCACTAAGAACTGCACCACCTGAGAATATTCAATTTGTAACCTTAAATTATTTGGCAATGTCCCTTGAAAATTAAGTACCTGAGGCCAGGGAGTACAAAGAGGGCTGGAAGGAAGGGCTGAAGGAAGGGCTGAAAGAAGGGCTACAGGGTGGGAGGTACAGACAGGTGCCCACCCTCCCACCCCACAAACCCCTTTAGTGAAGCATCTTACATAAACTCCTGTCCCAGTGACTGCTCCTCCCATTATTAAGTATAACAAGAGGTTGTTGCCAGCTTTGCCAGGAACACCTGAAGACGTCAGGGATCTAGAAGGGCATCTTAGCTGATGGCATTGCAAAACTGCAGGGGAAGACAGGCAATGGAAGAGAAGAGGGAAAGAGCTGAATATTAGGAAGGATTCTTGATTAAACAGGTCTTGGGAAAAGCAGAGTGTGCTTTGTAATTTCAGCTACCTTGTCTGCCAAAAAAAAAAAAAAAAAAAAAAAACGGGCAGCAGGGCACAGGAAAGAATTATATTTAAAGGAGATAGGAAAATATTTTTCTTCCATGCACTGTTTTGATTTTTTTTTCCTCTTTCCCAGGAGCTTCCTTTGGAGAAAATTGGGATTTGGAACTTTTAATGAATATGATCGTCCTAGAGAAAGATCTTGGAAACAAAGATTTGTGTGGTGTAAACTTAGGATCTATCTTGTCATTTTCTCTTTCAGTGACGCTGCAAACCTTTATCCTTTTTAAGTAGAACATAAATACTCCCCAGCTGGGGGTTGATTTGGTATACTTACACAAGTTAAGCAAATGTTCTGAACTGAGATTTGGCAAGGAATTGTTTGTCCCATACAAGACAACAGACAAGAGCTGTGCCTGGTCATAACAAAAAAACCCAAGAGTGCCTTTAAGTTAAAAAAACTTAAAAGGTAACTGAAATTACAGTTAAAACCTAAGTAATCATAAGAAGTTACTTTCCATTTAGCTCCCCTTGAAGTTTTCTGAAGGAGGAAACAGGGATAAAGCTACAGAAATCAAAGGCTGAGTAAATAGAGCTGGAATACAGCAAATGCTCGACAGGAAAGATGGACTGCAGCTTCTTCCCAGGAACCACCTTTCTACTTACATAGGCACCTGCTCCTAAGGTGGACAAGCCCATAATAAGGACAAAAACCGAATTACTGCCCTTTTGCCCAGGCATGCCTGTGCTAGCCATTTGTCTGCTCAGCTGCAGGTCTGGGGGCACATTCCAGCGCTGCAACAACGTGCCTAAAGAACAAATTTATTGGAGAAACAACACAAAAACACTGTCAATACAAAGGTTAAGTCTGGAAATTTAGAGACTAAGTAAGTTCTGAACCCAAACAAACTCCTTGTTTGGAAAACCCAGCCCCACATCTGAGCAACCACAGGGCATTATCCTGAGCCACAACAGTGTGCTCCGGGCAGCTGTGGAGACCAAATTATCTGTAAGATCAAGGGGTAACTGAACTAACTGATAGCAGAGGCATCTCTAGGCAGCTGGAAAGGCTGCCTGCAGCTGGAGCCTCCAGCCTCTCTGGGCTGGCCGAGCACAGAGATGTGTATTGGTGGTTCCAACACCTTCTCCAGGCCCTTCCTGTCCGAGGATGCACCTGGCTCCAGCAAAAGCAGGAGCCAGGCCAGGGCGGGCAGCAGGAATGGTGACACCGGCACCAAACTCCCTCTGCTCACACAGCTCATTCCACCGGGATAAACCACCAGCCAGCAAGGAACGGGGTTTTGCTGGCAAAAAGGGCATCCCCGGTGGAAATGAGCAGATCCAGATGCAGGCACCTCCCGCCGTGCAAGCCGGACGAGGAGCACCCGTGGCTGAGCCGCTGCACCGCGTTTGATTTCTCCATCACCAGATCACAGCCAGGGGCCGGCCCAGTTCATCCCTGAATGGAGCGATGCGGGGGACGGCTCCGAGCGCTGCTCCCAGCACCGCCGATGCTCCCGGGAGAGATTTGGGCTCTCTCAATCCCCACCTCCGCCTGCCCAGGCCCGGTGAGAGCAAAACCCGCTTCACCCCTGCCTGAAGGCACTTATTTGTGACAAAAACCGCAGCAAAGCCAGCAGCACCCGAAAAGAGACCGAGGTCCCAACCAGCTCCGGGTCACTCACGCTGTCCCAAACACGTTCCCGAAGCATCCGCGCCTCCGCCGCCCGCGCCCCCTCCCGCAGCGCCCCGGGCACGGCCGTGTCCGCACTGATCCCGCGGGATGACCGCTCGGCCCGGTGCCCTCCGCAAACCGCGCTCCCGGCCGGGATCGGCCCCGGGCCTATGCCGGCCCCGGGCCGCGTGCCGCAGCGGCGAGAATTGCGCCCGGTGCGCCCCGGTCCCGGCACTGACCCGCGTAGGCGCGTCCCCGCGGCGGGGGGCGCAGGGCGCGCGCCAGGCCCGCGCGGCAGCGGAACATGTCGCCGGTCGCCGGTCCCTCGGTCGCGGCCCCGCCGGCCCGGCCCCGCCGCGCACGCGCCTCCCGCCGCTTCCGGGCGGCCGCTCCGCGCCGCCGCATCGACGGTGCCGCTGCCGATATGTGGCGGCCGCCCCGCCGCCTCCCGCGCCCGCTGCGCCGCGCCGCCGCCACCGGGCCCGGCCGCCGCCTGCTGCTCTCCACCCCCATCTTCTACGCGAACGGGCCGCCGCACATCGGACACCTGTACTCGGCGCTGCTGGCCGACGCGCTGCTCCGCCACCGCCGCCTGCGCGCCGCCGGCCCGGCTCGGCTCTGCACGGGTCAGCGAGACCCCCGGTCCGAACTCCCTCCCCCGGGGATAACCCCTTCTGCCGGGGCTGACCCCTCTCCCCGTGTCCCCAGGCCCCTGTGTCCCCGCGGGGCCGCGGGCTCCGGCCTCTCCCCACGGCCCCGCGGCCTCTCTCCGTTTCAGGGACCGACGAACACGGGCTGAAGATCCAGCAGGCCGCGGCCGCGGCGGGGACCTCGCCCGCGGAGCTCTGCGAGCGGGTCTCGGGGCTCTTCCGCCAGGCCCTGACCCAGGCCGGCGTCGCCTACACCGACTTCACGCGCACCAGCGAGCCCCGGCACCAGCGAGCCGTGAGGCACTTCTGGGGTGCCCTCCGCGATGGAGGGGTGCTCTACAAGGGCTCCTACGAGGGCTGGTACTGCACGCCCGAGGAGAGCTTCCTGCCCGAGAGCCAGCTGGCCGAGGGCACGGATGCCCAGGGCCGCCCCTGCAAGGTGTCCTTGGAGACCGGCCACGAGGTAACGGGCTGCGGGAGCACTGCGTGCTCACCTGCTGCTCTGCTCCAGCCAGATTTGGGGTGTTTAATGCTTCCCGTAGGCTTTTATTAATTTGTGTTGGCTGACACTCACCTGTATTTTAGTGGAGTGTCAGAGAGCTGCCAGACCTCTGGCAGGTGCACATCGCAGCTATGTGCAACGGGAAGGATTCAGCCCCTTCTGAGTCCACAGGCTGTCAGCCTGGGAATGGTGTTCTACAGGAGTGTTGACAGAAGTTAGCTGAACAGGAGGATAAGGGTGTATTTCACTGAGGGGTTCCGACTTTCAGACCTGTTTTGTGAGACAGTTCAGTTTGGCTTCTGGACACTTAAACATCTCTTAAGTGGATTTTGGCCCTGCCTAAAACACTGTAACATCACCTGCCTGAGGTCAGCCAGAATGGGTGTGCCCAGGGGTGTGGTACCTTCCCGAGCATCTCTCTGCCACTGTTTTCTTAGAAGGTGTGCAGTTACATGATTTGATCCAGCAGCTACACATAATCCTGCTCAGAGCTTAGCACAGGTTATGCTCCTGTGCTGTTTGTATGAGGCTGGGATGTGGGAGCGTTGGCCCACACAGAAAAGGCTATATTGGCAAATAGGAATTATTGAGAAAGCACCTAAGATAATTGGGGAAAAGATAAGTTTCCAGGCAAAGTAATAATTCTTTAGACTTAAAACAGCAGACTTCAAAGTCAAGCATACCCTGAGAATACTTCCTGGCTTCGCCTGTGTATTAAACTGTCCAAGGAAACAGGAGTGTGCATGGAGAAGAGAAGCTCTTGCAGTGTGGTGAGAAGGGATGGGAGGGTTTATTTCCAACCTGAAAGAGGCAATTGGGCAGTTTGTTCCTTGGATAATTTGTGAAGGAAAAGGGGGAGTTTGTACATGCCATAAACCCCAGACTTCTGGTGAGTGAGTGGGTTCTGGCATCCAGTGGAGCCTGGGGCTGAGGATGTACAGCTTGTCTTTGATGATGCTCTTCAGGTCTTCCTTGTACACTGCAAGATTGCTGACCCAGCCATGGATGCCTGAGTGCCTTATACAGCTCACTTGTACTACATCCACCCACCACGTTTTCACTGGTTTAGTTGAATGTGTCATTTAATGGCTTTAACTGTGGGGGAGAAGTGCTGTCAGTGCTGTAAGGAAACAAAGTTAGTGACTTAGATGCATTAAAGCATAAACTGAGGAAAAAGATGAGTATGGCCCCAGGAGAACAAAGGCAGGCACTAGGAGTGGCAGTAGGGCAGGAATTACAGTGTCATTTTGTCTTTTGATTTTCCACTATGATTGCAAAACTACGTTGTCAAGAAGGTGTATTCTCATCTCCCTAACTCCTTTCTGATGTCACATCAGCCTGGCAGGTGGAAAGGTGTTCCTTCCTACGGTTACCAGTATTTTTAGAAACAGGATGCTTAACCATCTCAGGTGCCTGAGAGTCCTCAGGTGTGTTCCTGGGGATGCCAAGGAGGCACTGTCTTGGGTAAGAAGGTTGCTGCTAGTCATGGAAAGGTGCTGACAGCTTCCCATGGCATGGGAGGACACGCAGACACAGGCAGTGTGCGACAGCCTCCATGCTGAGAACAGTGCGTGCAAATTGTCAGCCTGTTCTTGGGGCCATAACTCTTTCCTCTCCTGCTGTTCCAGGTGCACTGGACCAAGGAGGAGAATTACATGTTCAGGCTCTCAGCTTTCCGGGATCCCTTGCAGAACTGGCTCCGGGACAACCCACGTGCCATTTTTCCTGACCCTTTCTACCAGTGCGTTCTCCGCTGGCTGGACGAGGACTTGCCAGACTTGTCGGTGTCGCGTGAGCGAAACCGGTTGCAGTGGGGCATCCCTGTGCCCAGTGACCCCACACAGACCATCTACGTCTGGGTGGATGCCCTGGTGAACTACCTGAGCGTGGTGGGGTACCCCGAGAGCCACGGCGCGTGGTGGCCGGCTGTGCACCACGTCGTGGGCAAGGACATCCTCAAGTTCCATGCACTGTACTGGCCGGCGCTGCTGCTGGCGGCAGGGCTGGAGCCCCCTGAGCGTATCCTGGTGCACTGCCACTGGACTGTGCGGGGCCAGAAGATGTCCAAGAGCCTGGGCAACGTGGTGGACCCCAGCGTGTGCGTGGGGCAGTACGGCGTGGATGGGTTCCGGTACTTCCTGCTGCGGCAGGGCGTCCCGGAGAGGGATTGTGACTATTACGATGAGAAGGTGGTGAAGTTGGTGAATTCAGAGCTGGCAGATGCGCTCGGGGGGCTGCTGAATCGCTCAACAGCCCCCAGCATTAACCCCAGCAACACCTACCCACGCTTCTCACAACCCTGTTTCCCAAAGGTCCTGGATTCCAGGGAGGTAAAAGGCACAGGCAGGGTGTGTGTTGAGGACTACAAGCTCGTGGCAGCAGTGGCCTTGCTGCCTGTGCAGGTGGACAGTTATTTCAAAGGCTTCCAGATCTACAAGGCTTTGGAATGCATTGCCCAGTGTGTGAGGCAGACCAACGGCTTCTTCCAGAGGCACAAGCCTTGGAAACTTGACCGAAGGGATGCTGCAGAGCAGCTCTGGCTGGACACCATCCTCCATGTCACTCTGGAGTGCCTGCGTGTGTATGGGACGCTCCTGCAGCCTGTGGTCCCACACACAGCAGACAAGCTGCTGTCCCGGCTGGCTGTCGGGCCAGGAGAGAGGGGTCTCTCTGGTCTGACATTCCTGGCACGCTATGATGGAAAGCCATGTCCCTTTGAGGGGAGGCAGCTGGGACCTGACACTGGCATCTTGTTCCACAGGCTGGGCAAGTTGGAAACTATGAAGAAGAGAAAGCAAGAAGCTCAAGTCCCTGACAAACAGCTTCTGTGAATAAAAACTTCTCGGAATTCCTGGAAAACATTGTCTCTGTTAAAAGTACTTTCCTCCCATTCCTGGTGGTGGTGTGGAGGGGTGGGAAGCCAGCCTGAGCAGGGAGGATGAAGCAAGCCCTGAAGAGAGACAGGCTTGGTCCTGGGTCTCCTTAGTGTTGTGTCCTTGCACAGGGAGATGGATGAACAGTTGCTCTGCATGCCCTCATCTCACTTTTGGTCCACAGGTTTTTGACCAGGTCAGAAGTAGCTGGGGGTGGTCAGAAATGGTTCTGTGGGCCCATTGGGTCTCTCAACTGAGCTCCCTTTGTGGGCCAAAACTAGTCTGAGTGAGCCTTAGTGGGGACAGTCCTGTGTGGTTGCTCTTTATTCCTAGGGGAGGACAGTGCCATGGTGGGACAGTGTGTCTCATTCAGCAGTGGAGGACCTGCAGATGTGACCAGAATGGGAAAGAAGGGGATGTGTTTCACGAGACTCAGCTTTCTGAGGCTTTTCCACCTGTTGCGAGGCTTAGTGCACCCTGTTTCATGTCCATGCTGCTGAAAGCAGATGAGCACTGACACTCTGGGGTGGTGGTGCAACTGGGGATCTCTGGTAAATCCTTCCCAGCCTCTGGCTCCTGCAGGTCCCATCAGTGCTGGCACTGGAGGAGTCATCTTCCAGAGGCCTATTCTGGGGCTTTGGGTTCTTTTGGGATCACTCGGGCTGTGTGAGCAGGAGCACTGCAGCCCCTGGGGTTCTGCCCCATGTTCCCATTGGTCCCCGTGCCACTGTTGCTGTGCCACTGCCTGATGTTGTCCCAGTCCAGCTGACCTGAGTCCCCTCATCCCCTCCTGCCATGGCTCTCCTCTCCTCCTGCAGATTGTCACCTGCTCCCCTCACTTCTGCAATCCTTGTGTGTGTCCTTCCTGCTGCAGCCCCCGTGCCCTCGTGCCGTGGGTGCTGGCACCCCACTGCCCTGTTTCTTGGGGCAGGAGGGACACATCCCCTTCCCAGTCTCTCTGATGCTGGCACACGGGCGCTGTGGCTGCCCAGCTGGACATGGAGAGGGTCATTCTGGCACCGGCGGTTGTGATCCCACTGGCACCTCTTGGCACTGGGAACGTGTGGGTGTTGGTGTCCCCTGGTGTCCCCCGGTGTCTGCTCCCGCTTCGCTGTGCCCCTGGTCTCTTGCTCCCTCCCGGGAGGGGCCAGGCCCGCTGCCCGCAGCCCTGCCAGTCCCTGCCGTTCCGCTGGGAATGCCCGCGCCGGCCCGGGCTGAAGGCACTCAGTCCCCGGTGTGTGGCTCGGCGCAGGGCTGGCCCGGGGTCGGAGCTCTGAGCCGGGTCAGTGCCGGTGCCAGAGCTGGGAGCGTAGGGCGGAGCCGCGCGGTGCCGGTGCCGCTACGCGGGGCGGGGACGGGCCGTACCGTAGCCGGTGCGTGGGGAGGAACCGTGTGGTGCCGGTCCCGGAACGTGGGACTGTACCGGTGCCGGTACGCGGGGCGGGAACGTGCAGTGCCGTAGCCGGTGTGTGGGGGCTGTGCCGGTGCCGCTACGCGGGGCTGCGCCGGTGCCGGTGCGTGGGGTGGAGCCGTGTCGTGCCGGTGCCGGTCCTCGGGGCGGGGACGAGCTGTGCCGTAGCCGGGGTGTGGGGCGGAGACGAGCGGTGCCGGTGCCGCTATCCGGAGCTGTGCCGGTGCCGGTCCGCGGGGCGGACCCGGTGCCGTGCAGTGCCGTAGCCGGTCCGCGGGGCGACGCGCCCCTATGAGCCGGTGAGGCGGCAGCGGTGCGTGAGGGATGGCGGCGGGCGGCGGCGGAGGGCGACCGCCGGGCCCCGACCCCGCGCTGGAGCCCTACGTGCAGACCCGCATCTTCAAAATCATCGTGATCGGAGACTCCAACGTGGGCAAGACGTGCCTGACCTTCCGCTTCTGCGGGGGCACTTTCCCCGGCAAGACCGAGGCCACCATCGGCGTGGACTTCCGCGAGAAGACGGTGGAGATCGAGGGGGAGCGCATCAAGGTGGGCCCCGCACCGGCTCCAGGCTGGCTGACACCGGCCCCGGAGGGACCCGCTAAGCCCCCGGTGGGTCCCACACCGTGCGGTGGCCCCTGGTGGGCCTCGCTCCACCCTCTGTGGGTTCCACACCGGTTCCAGTGGGCCCCTCTCTGTCCCCGGTGGGCCCCGCACTAGCCCCGATCTGGCCGGCAGCAGCCCCAGCAGCGATGGCAGCCGGTCCCCTTCCCTGCCTCTTGCCAAACCCCTCCTGGGGGCTTTTGCTTTCATCCCAGTTGGAGGGAGGGAGTAGGGCCAGGGAAGAATTCTCATCCCTGTGTTGCAGAGATGGCCCTGGACCAGTCCCTGCTGCCTTGTCACTATTTCTGGGGTTGGCTTGAGCATGCAGAGATCAGAAGTGATGGCTCAGGGTGAGTCACCGCCACCCTTGCAATGGGCACAGCTGGATCCTCGCAGCATTGGGGTGGCTCCAGCTCCGGACACTGGACCAGTGGAGGGGTAGAGCTGCGGTGGGATGGGGGACATGACTCTGTACCACAGCCAGGGGGTCTGGGGGGCAGAGAACGGTGGGCTGGCAGCAGCCACAGTGGAAGGCTGAGAGCTCACATGGGTCAGCGGCAGTGGGCTCGGTGGTGGCAGCAGCAGTGCAGGAACCTGCTCCCAGCTGCACCTGGAGCTGCGATTGCAGCGGGATGCATTTTCTTAGGAAGGCTGGTGTGACACCTGTAAAGAATGATCAGTTCAGACCTGAAGAGCTCTGGCTGGTGTGTCAGAGCAAATCTGCCACTAGTAGGAAACCACCCAGGAGCAGAGTTTGTGGTGGAGCTTGGCCTGCCCAGCTGTGGGGATCAGCACCCACAGCCCCTGAGGCTGGTGCTGGAAGAACAAACATCGCTGCTGTACTGACAGATGGCTGATTGAAAGTTGAACTCACAATGAAACCCGACCTTGTGTTGGTGGGTGAGAGCTTTAGCTGTGCTCCTAGGCTGTCCATGAATGTTTTTCCCTCTCTCCTTTAGAGGTGCTCATTCTCCCTGCCCTCCCTGGCTCTGTGCAGCCCCACGGAGCCGTGCCAGTGTGAGCTGTGGTGCAGGCTGGCATGGAGCCTGTTTGCTGCCACTATCCGGAAAATGTTGCCAGGTTTTCTACCTTTGGAAATTATTTGAGCTTCAGTGGGCAGGAGTGGGAGGTAGTGCAGCAAACCAGCCTTTTCCTGGGATATGTATCCTAGAGAGGAGGTGAGAGGTGGGACAAGGACCCTCCTTCTCTTGCTCTGCCTGGGAGAGACTGGCTCTGCTTTGCCAGCATTTTTCAATTGGAAAGACTCCGAGGCAGTTACTGTCTCCATGGGTACAGGGCAATTTGGATTAACTTGGAAATTGCCACTTCCAGGCTACAAAACATTACCAGGAGAACCCAGAGTGACCCGTGGGGCACTCTGCTAGTTACCGGTGTTCAGCCAGACTTGGTGTCACTGAGCAGCACTGTCTAGGAGCAGACGACATTCAGCCAGTTCCCAATCCACCTCACTGTCTGCTCATCCAGCCCAGAGACCTCCTTGCATCTCTGTCACTTGGGTCAGGAAGTTGTCATCGATGGTGTCCTGGAATGTTCTGGATTGCCTGTGCTCTGCTGTGCTGTCCTTCCATAAGATATTGGGGTGGCTGAAGTTATCTGTGAGAACCAGGGGCTGCAAACACAAGGCTGCTGCTCACTGTCCACAGAGCACCTCATCTGCTTGCTCTTCCTGGCCAGGTGGTCTATAGCCAAGACCCCCTACAATGCCATCTGTGATGTTTGGTTCTTTAATCCTCCCCCATGAGCTCTGTTGGCTCCTCACCCATCCCCACAGAGCTCCTGGCCCTCCCACTGTGCTCCTACATAAAGGGTGGCTCCCCCGCCTCATTTTCTCTTTTCCTCTGAGAATGAGAACGTCAGCGTTCTCATTCATGGCGTAGGATTTGGTGCATGAATAGACATGGATCTGTTGGAATGAGTCCAGAGGAGGATGCAAAGATGGTCTGAGGGCTGCAGCTCCTCTGAAGTCAGGCTGGGAGAGCAGGGGTTGTTCAGCCTGGAGAAGATGAGCTTTAGATCCCCTTCCAGTGCCTGAAAGGGCTCCAAGAGAGCCGGAGAGGGACTTGGGACAAGGGATGGAGGGACAGGACAATGGCCTTAAACTGAAGGAGGCCAGGTTTAGATTGGATATTGGGAAGAAATTCTTGGCTGTGAGGATGGGGAGGCCCTGGCACAGGTTACCCAGAGCAGCTGTGGCTGCCCCTGGATCTCTGGAAGTGTCCAAGGCCAGGTTGGAGAGGTCTTGGAGCAACCTGGGACAGTGGAAGGTATCCCTTCCCATGGCAGGGGGTTAGACTGTATGATCTTTAAGTTCCTTTGCAGTCCAAACCATGCTGGGACTCTCTGAAACCCAGAGAGCAGGAAGCCCTCCTGCAACCCCTTCCCCAAGGCCTTGCCAGGGCCGTGCTCCACACTCCTGTGGCATCTTTTCTTGTCTGCTTTGCTTCCCAGGTGCAAGTGTGGGACACAGCTGGCCAGGAGAGGTTTCGAAAGAGCATGGTGGAGCACTACTACCGCAACGTGCATGCCGTGGTCTTCGTGTACGACGTGACCAAGATGAGCTCCTTCACCAACCTCAAGACGTGGATCGAGGAGTGCAACGGGCACGCGGTGCCCCCACTCGTCCCCAGGGTGCTCGTGGGGAACAAGTGTGACTTGAAAGACCTCATCCAGGTGCCATCCAGCCTGGCCCTCAAGTTCGCCGACGCTCACAACATGCTTTTGTTTGAGACCTCGGCCAAGGACCCACAGGAAAGCCAGAACGTGGACGCCATTTTCATGTGCCTGGTGTGCCGGCTGAAGGTGCAGCGCTCGCTGCCCTGCCGGGACACGGAGGGCTGGCCGGCGCAGCCCCAGCCGCACCCCCGGCGGCTGGACGAGGCCAGCGGGAAAGGCTCCTGCCCGTGCTGAGCAGGACCCGCCCGGACCCCAATAAAGGCTCTGAGCCCCCTGCGCTCCGACTCTTCCTTTGCGTTATCGTCTGTGATCGGCTCGGCTCGGCCACTATCGGCCGGTTCGGCCTGTAGTGCTCGGCTACAATCGGTCCGATTCGGCTACAATCGGCCCTGTTCGGCCGTGCTCGGGCTACCTCGGTAATTATTGCCCTGACTCGGTTACAATCGGCCCGACTCGGCCACACTCGGCTACAATCGGTCGACTCGGCTGCTATCGGCTACGTCCGCCTCGGCTCGGGGCGGGGCGGTGCCGCGCGCAGGCGCAGTGCGCGCTGCCGCCGCCATGAAGTAGGTGTGAGGGGTGTGGGGGCGAAGGCCGGGCTCGGTCCTGTTCCGCCGGTGCCGGTGCTCATGGTGCCTCGTCCGCAGCCCCCTGACGAAGGTGAAGCTGATCAATGAGCTGAACGTGCGGGAGGCGGAGCTGGGCGTGCAGGAGGCGGTGTCGTGGCACGCGGAGTACAAGGACAGCGCTTGGATCTTTGTAGGTACGGAGCGGGCTAGGGGCGGAGGCCGGTGCTGGTGCTGTTGACCCGTTCCTTCCCTCCCCTCTCCCCGCAGGCGGGCTGCACTACGCGCTGACGGAGGGTGATGTCATCTGCGTGTTCTCGCAGTAAGTACCTCGGCCCCGGCCCCGCCGCCGCGGGCGCTGCCGCGGTGCTGACGGTGCGTGTGGTCACAGGTACGGCGAGGTCGTCAACATCAACCTCGTGCGGGACAAGAAGACCGGGAAGTCCAAGGGCTTCTGTTTCCTGTGCTATGAGGACCAGAGAAGCACCATCCTGGCTGTGGATAACTTCAATGGGATCAAGGTGAGTGGAGCTCAGGTGCTGCCGTGGCTCCCTGAGCGCTCCCTCGGGTCGGCAGCGGCCCTGGGGGCCGGGAGCTGGCGGTGACAGCCCGGCCCCGCAGATCAAGGGACGCACCATCCGTGTGGACCACGTGGCCAACTACCGGCCCCCCAAGGAGTCTGAGGACTGGGATGATGTGACGAGAGCCCTCCATGCCAAGGGCTGCGGGGTGAAAACGCCGCCTCACACCTCGTCCGACTCCCTGTCAGAGGATGAGGAGGTGCCTGTGAAAAAGCAGAAAGGTGAGGAGAGTTCCTGGCAGGCTGGATCCCAGGTGGGCATGCCCATGGTAGGGTTTGGGGGCTGGAGTCTGCGTGGAGGAAAGGTTGGAGGAACAAAAATGGGCACAAAATCAGGGTGGGAATAAGGTGTTGCTACAGAGTGCTGAGGAGATGCTCAAAAATGAGGGAGAAGAAGAAGAGCCATGAGGGAAGAGTCCTCAGGTCTGGAGAGGTAATTTCCACAAAGTGGATCACAGTATTACTGAGGAAAGGGAATGAAAGGGAAGTTGGAAGAAGTTCTCAGCATTCCAAGTGGTGTGGAAATGCCCAGCTTTGCTGGGAAGAACATGATGTGTATGTTGAAGAAAGAAGTGGGGTGGCTGCAGCTGGAGGAGAAAAAGTTGTGATTAGAAGTGGACTGGGATCTCCCTGAGGTGGAAGTAGGCTGAGAAATTAGGTGGAGGGGGAAAATTTGTAGTGGAAGAGGAGTTGGGATGGTGGCAGGGGAGCCATGGGGAGCAAGGTGCTCCTGGAGTTTGGTCCATCCCGAAATGTGAACCCTAATTCCAGAGAAGCAGCGGAGCAGAGCAGAACGGTCAAAGTCGAGCCCACAGGCTGGGAAGCGGGTGAGCACAGAGGAGCCCTATCCCAGGATCAAGATCAAGAAGGAGAAGGAGGACCCTGGGTATGAGCGCTACGCTGGCGGGTGCGCCAACAGGAGCACTGGGAGCAGGACGCAGCTCGATGAGGAGCAGCGGCGGCACCAGCGGCACTCGGACAGCAGTGGGGACAAGAACTGCCGCGAGCAGAGGGGCCAGAGCGGCTCCTGGGAGGAGTGGGAGAGGAAGGAGGAGGCTGGCAGGAGGGGTGACAGGCACAGCAGCCGGCAAGATGCGTCCCCCAGGGGAGGCAGATCTCGAGAGCCCCATTCCAGGCACAGGGAGTGGGGCTCTGGCAGAGACTCTGGCCGCCGCTGAGCCCTCGGTGAGCGTTTGGGGTGAGGGGGGCTCTGAGCCTGCCCAAACCTGCTCCAAGCTCCTGGGATGCTATGGCTGGACCTTTCACCTCGGAGCTTCGCCTTGCCTCTCATCCCACCCTGGGCCAGGGCTCTCCACACTGCCCGTGCTGCTGGCTGGGAGAGGGGTTTGTCCTTTGACTGGGGAGGATGTCAAGTGGTGAAGGCTGGAAGCAGCAGCAGGATGCTCCCCTTCCCTAAATCCCTTGGGGCAGTGTCCCCCTCTTGCACTGGGGGCAGAGGCTGCTGGGTGTCTTGTCTGGCCTCGTGGGCCAGGTTTGGGCCCTGTGCCCACCCAGCATCATCTGGAATTCCACGGTGTATCCCCAGGGTTACACCGCTGTGTTGGGGTGATTTATCATGGATTTGTTTAAAGGTTTCTTAATAAAAGTTCGTGTTAGGGAGAAGCTGGTCCCGGGAGCAGTGTTCCTGTCTGTTTTTCTTACGCTGATTTTAGGCTTATTTTGGCTGGAAAACCGGGAGTGCTGGAGTGTGGGATTCGGAGGGTGGAGAAGGGAAGAGCTTTAGCTGGGTTTGGTTCCTATAAGGAGTAATCCCTCCAGTGCGGGTCCGTGCCGGTTCTAGGCGCAAGGGGGAATTTCCTCCACGGAGCAGCCGGGACCGTTCCCAGAGACAGCCGAGGGGGTTGCGCCGGGCTGGGGTGGAGGCGGGCCCTGCAGCTTCCACCGGCGCGGTGCGGCCGGGGCCGGCAGGGGGCACGCGCGGCGCGGCGGTGCAGAGCCCGGTTCCGGTCGCGGTTCCGGTTCCGGTCCCGGTCCGGTGGCGGCGGCGCGCGCGGCGGTGTCCGCCCGCCATGCGATGTCCGCGCTCAACTGGAAACCCTTCGTGTATGGCGGGCTCGCCTCCATCGTGGCCGAGTTCGGTGAGGCGCAGGGGCCGGGCGGGACCTGGACGGGCGGGACCGGTACATGTACCGGCGGGCGCTGAGGCCACTGTCCCCGCTGTCCCCGCAGGCACGTTCCCCGTGGACCTCACCAAGACGCGGCTGCAGGTGCAGGGGCAGAGCACCGACGCGCGGTTCCGCGAGGTGCGGTACCGGGGCATGTTCCACGCGCTCTTCCGCATCTGCCGCGAGGAGGGTGGACGGGCCCTGTACTCGGGGTGAGCACCGGGGCCGGGCCTCTCGGGGCCAGGGCCCATCGGCAGCGGGCCCCGCTTCCCCCGGGTCCCCATCCGTCCGTACCGGGACACCCACGCATCTGCCACGGGTCCTCCTCCCTGCCCGGCTCCTCCTTGCACCCACCCGGGCCTCCCCGGTGCCTGCCCCGGATCCTTCCCCTCTGGCTCAGGCGCTCCCACTGCCTGTGCTGGGCTCCCTCTTCGGCCGCAGCCTCGCCCCGTCTGCCATGTTCGCCCCTCCATCCCGGCATCTCCCTCCGCCCACCCCGGGACCTCTCCTGCATCCCGGCATCTCCCCCTGCCTTCCCCGGGTCTCCCCCACCCATCCCGGCTTCCTTCACTCTGCCCACCCCGGCCCTGCCCTGCCTCTGTCCCAGTACCCCCTCTCCCCAGCCCGGGTCCCCTCTTCCACCTTCTGTCACGGCATCCCTGTGCTCCCTGCCCGTCCCGGGCCCCCATTTCCTGTACGCTCCTGTGACCCCCTGGATCCCTCCCTGCCTTGTCCCCCTGAGTGGAGCCTCCCGGTGTTCCCGAGGCGAGGAGCAAGGCCAGGGCTGCATGGGTGCCATCCGCTGGCCGTAGGGTGCGTGAGGCAATCCCGAATAACCCGGGCAGAGCTGCATTTCTCAGAGCCCCAGCGGGGTTGTGCCTAGCCCCGGCAGTTTGAGGGCGGGTGGGGAGTGGCCTGGGCTGGCCCGCAGGGATGCTCAGGGTCCATTCCCCCTCAGGATCGCCCCGGCACTGCTGAGACAAGCGTCCTACGGCACCATCAAGATCGGGATCTACCAGAGCCTGAAGCGGCTCTTCGTCGATCGCATGGAAGGTCGGTGCTGGGGAAGGGCAGCACAGGCACCTCCCAGCTCCCCCCCTCACACTCTGGGCTGTGTGTTCTGCTTATTCCTTGCTCTGTCCTTCCCACCCCAAGATTCCCACAGGAATGGAACTCCATTACTGGGTGCTGCGGTTTTGTTTGCCAGTGAGAGCAAGGATTAGATTCAATCCCGATGGGAACCTCACTGTGCTCTGCACTGCCTGTGGTCCCTACCCAAATACCTCCTTCCAGCCAGGTTCCTTCCTTTCACGGAATCATAGGAGAATCACAGGATCCTTTAGGTTGGAAAAGATCTCCAAGATCACCAAGTCCAACCTGTGTCCTATCCCCACCTTGTCCCCAGCCCAGAGCACTGAGTGCCACACCCAGTCCTTCCTTGGATACCTCCAGGGATGGGGACTCCAGACCTCCCTGGGCAGCTCCTTCCAATGCCTGACCATCCCTTCCATGAAGAACTTCCTCCTAATGTCCAAGCTGAGTCTCCCCTGGCACAGCCAGGCACGTTCTGGATAGGAATTGTGCAGTCCAGCTCTAACTTTGGCCCTGACTGTAAAGGTGAGGTTCCACCAGTGCCCTCTGCAGCTCCTGCCTGGGGAGTGGAGCAGCAAGAGTCTGGTGGATGTTCTCTGAGGGAGCACCGAGATCTGCAGTTGAGATTTCCATCCCTGCTGTGATATGAGGGAATGTTGTAATGCCATTCCAGCCTGGGGAAGCGGGATGGGCAGGTGAAATGCAGCACACTAATGATAGGAAGCTGTGTCAAGGGAGGTTTAGGTTGGTATCAGAAGGTTTTTTCCCCAAGAGGGTGCTGGGCACTGCCCAGGCTCCCTGGGTATGGTCCCGGCCTCAAGGCTGCCAGAGCTCCAGGAATGTTTGGACAGCACTCCCAGGCACAGGATGGGATTGCTGGGGGGGGTCTGTGCAGGGTCAGGAGTTGGACTGACTGATCCTTGTGGAACCCTTCCATCTCAGGAGGTTCTGTGACTCTAGAGGTCCTTTCAGGGCTGCTGTCCTGCTTCAGTAAGGCCTCTCCTTGCCTGGTTCTGCCTGTGTACATGGCCCCCATGCCCCCCTCGCTGTTCCAGCCTTTCCAGCTGTGAGCTCCATGCCTGAATGTTTGTCTCCCTACAGGCCTGGGGCAGCCAGTGGCCTGGTGTCCTCTGGGAAGTGTCGTTGTCAGTACCAGCAAAGGCCTGTGTGTTTTCCCAATGTAACCATCATCCTAACACCGGGCCTGGAATCTGGGGTTATTCCCTGGCACTAATCACATCTAATTCCCTGCCTGTTCTCAATTCTCAGCTGGCTCCAAGTGGCTGTGTGTAGGCAAATCCGGGGGCCTGGGGAAACGCTGGGTTGTCCCTCTCTCTCTGTCTCTGTCCTGGCTCATCCCTGCAATGAGAAATCTCAGATAATTGTTCACAATTTTTATATGTCCCAGGATTTTCCTTCTCATCAGTCAGACCCTTTGAGAGTGCATTGCTGATATTTCAACTGCCACCTTCTGTCCCTGACAGGTGTGGGGACAGACCTGTCACGGGCTGTGGCACCTACTCAGGCCCTGCTCCTGCAGCTTCACCGTGTGATTTGAGAGCTGAGCTACCCAGCCCTTGTTCCCTCCTACTGTGCCCCCTCCTGTGAGGGTCTGACCTTCTTTCCTTGCTTGCAGATGAAACGCTGCTCATCAATGTGATCTGTGGGGTGGTCTCGGGGGTCATCTCCTCTGCGCTGGCCAATCCCACAGACGTGCTGAAGGTAAGGTCTGCTCCTGCCTGGCTGTGGGACCTGTGGGAGGAGCAGCTCAGTGCTCCCTGAGCCACCAGTTCTGCTTGTTTGGGTTTTTTTAATGGAGACCAAAGCCCAGGGTCATTAATAGATATTTAAAAACACAGCTCTTAAAGATCACAGAATCCTGGAACGGTTTGGGTTGGGACAGACATGAAAAACCATCTCCTTCCACCTCCTGCCATGGGCAAGGACACCTCCCACTAGACCAGGTTGCTCCAAACCCTGTCCAGTTTGGCCTGGAACACTTCCAGGGATGGAGCAGCCACAGCATCTCTGGGCAACAAGGATGACATTTGTCCTGGTGAGGGGTGGGAGCTGTGTTACCTGACCTGGGCCAGGTGAGCAGGTGGCAGCCAGCTGCTCCTGCCCCCTTGGTCACGGTGCTGGCACTGCCCCAAGGGCCTGCCTGTTACATGGAGTGAGCAGAGCCCAGTGGGGACTGCCTAATGCCCTGGGCTCAGGGTAGCCCTGCTCTGGGCAGAGAGAGCCTGGAGAACTTCCCCACTCTTCTCCCGGTGTAGATCCCCCTTCTGGGACTGCTTTCAGGGGGAAGGCCTTGTTCCTCATGTTCCAGTGCCCCCACCCTGCTGCTGCCCCTGCCCTCTGCCCGCTGCCGTCCTTGTCTGTGTGGTTTGCAGGGAGGGATGTGGAGAACAGTGTGTGCTCTGAGCTGCTCTGTTTCTTCTCCCAGGAGTTCCGTGGAGCTGCTGTCCCTGTTGTCCTCACCCTGTAGACAAGTGCTAGTGTCAGGGCAGGTGTTGACTCTTCCTGCTGACTCTTCCTTTTCTTTCAGATCCGAATGCAGGCTCAGGGCAGCTTGTTCCAGGGCGGGATGATTGGCAGCTTCATTGACATCTACCAGCAGGAAGGTACCCGTGGCCTCTGGAGGGTGAGCACCAGCTCCTAGAATCCCCCACCAGCAGTAGAACTAAGAAAAATCTTAGGGAAGCAGGTGCTCTCCTGCTGTTCTGTAGCAAGGAGCCCTTGGAGCCCCTCCTGCTGCTCTTGTGGGGCAGAATCTTTTCTGGTTTTGAAATTGGTGCAGAAGGTGAGGGGGTGACAGCTTAGTTCCTTTGTGCTGGTGCTGGGAGCAGGGAAGCCGTGTGGTGTTAATCCAGCTGGATTAACGCTGCCAGGGTGGAGACATCCTCCTTGGCTTTGAAGCAAAGCTGGGAAGCAGTTGGTGTGCTTGCAGGGAGGGTACAGGGGAGGTTGTCAGGAGAGGGCCCTGTGGGGGATGTGGCTGTGGTTGGTGACAGTGTCCCTGCTGCACAGGGTGTTGTTCCCACGGCCCAGCGAGCGGCCATCGTGGTGGGGGTGGAGCTGCCAGTCTACGACATCACCAAGAAGCATCTGATCCTGTCAGGCCTCATGGGGGACACCATCTTTGCCCACTTCATGTGAGTATCTGCTGCAGGCTTGGGGGGGGGTGTGTGGGGCAGAGGAGCCAGGTGGGACTGGGGAGAGACCATTCATGGAGCGAGTGCGCTGGAGCTGCAGGGAGCAGGGTTAGTGCTTCCAGAGGATCTGCCCTGTCAGCTGGAACAGCTCAGAGGTATGGAATCATTAAGGTTGGATAAGACCTCCAAGACCGTGGAGTCCAGCCATTCTCCCAGCAGTGCCAAGGCCACCACTAATCCATCCCCACATCCCAGAGACCTCCTTGGAGAAGGACCTGGCAGAAATCCTTCGGTGACATGAAATTCCAGCTTGGTTTCAGCTGGCTGATGACAGAAATGCTCTTGCCCCACATCTGCACCCTGGTATGAGCCAGGCAGGAGATCCATGTGTGTGGCTACATGTAACAATCCCTCAAAAGCTGCTCCAGTCCCTAGTCCTCACCTGTCCAGACCCTGTCATCTTGCAGCCCTTGCTGGAAGAGCCTTGAGAGAGGAGAAGGCACAAAGCTGGCAGGACCCAGAGCAGTCAGTCAGTGTTGCAGTCAGCCTGCTCTGGGCAGGGCTGTCAGAGAACACTGGAATCCTTTTTCACCTCCATTCCTCAGCTGCAGTGCTTCCATTGGCTGTGCCTGCTGGGGTGAAGGTGAGGAGCACTAGACCCTCCATGGAGGGAGAAACTGGCAGCTGTGTGGTCCTTTCTGGTGTCTTTGCTTTTCTTCCCTCCTTCCTAAAGGAAGCTCTGGTGGGAAGGATGTGCGCTTCCAGGGGGTGCCTTCAGGTCTGTGTCACCTGGGCAGCACCTGGGACCCTTGCAGGGCTGCCGGTGCCCTGTGGAACCTAGCTGTGGGCTCAGGTGAGTGTCTGGGTTAGCTGAGCTGAGCATTTCCTTCCCCTGAGCTCCACAGGGTCCTGTGGCAGGCCTGCCGCTGCCCCTTTTCCAGGTAGGAGCAGGTAGTGCAGCTCACGTTCATTGCTAAATGCCTTTGCTGAAGTCCAGTGGAAGGTATTTTGTGCCTGTCTGAACGGGGGTGGCTGTGTCTGGGGCTGTCTCTGCTCTGATTTGGTGTGTGCAGTTCCAGCTTCACGTGCGGGCTGGCGGGGGCCATCGCCTCCAACCCCGTGGACGTGGTGCGGACGCGGATGATGAACCAGCGCGCCATCGTGGGCAGCACTGAGCTCTACAAGGGCACTCTGGATGGCCTCGTCAAGGTGAGGGGACAGGTGGGCACATCCCTGTCCTGGGAGGCTGGCCAGGTCTCAGCACCACGCTGATGGGGGCAGTGAGATCCTACGGTGACAGAATGTGTCATCAGCGAGGCGGGAGAGGGCCCAGAGTCACTTCCCTGAGGCCACTGTCAGCCTGAGCATCCTCCCAGCCTCCTGGGATAAAATTCAGGCCATGATGCAGTTAGCTGGGTTCAGAGACTGTAAGTGATGCTTCACACACTGGCACGGGTCTGTCTGCTCCCAGCAGCAGCTGGGCAGGGCCAGCGGGGCACACGTGGCACTGGGGAGGGAGGTGGGCAGGGCATGGGCCTGGTGTGTCTCCTCATCCATTTGTCTCTCCTCCCAGACATGGAAGAGCGAGGGCTTCTTTGCACTCTACAAAGGCTTCTGGCCCAACTGGCTTCGTCTAGGTCCCTGGAACATCATCGTATCCTCCCTGTGCTGCTGGGAGGTGGTGGAGTGGGATGAGGGGAGAACCCTGTGGGAAGGGCAGGGCAGGGCTGACACCCCCCTGGGGTGCACTGGGGACCCCAATGGGCACTGCTGATGGTTCCTGCAGAGCCTCTGAGGGCTTGGCTGAGACCTTGCGTGGCCTGGGCTGCAGGAGATTGCTGGATGAGCTCCTCTTTGGGAGGGAATTGTGGGGAACATTCTGCTGCTGAGGCAGGTGCTGACTGTGCAGGACCAGCACTGCTGTGTGCTGAGCCAGACCATTCTGCCTGCTGAAACTGGGTGGGGAGTTCACTGTACAGAGCTCCCAGGCTGGGCTTGGAGCCACTTTCCTCTCCCAGTGGTCTGGGCAAGGCTGGCTTTGCTCTGGGTCCACCTCCCTGCTCTTGCCCCAGCTCTGTTCTACCTGGGCAGGTCAGGTTGTGCTGCCTGGACAGGGAGTTCCATGGGTGGGTTTAAGGAGCTCCCTGGATGGGTGTCCAGCCCAGCTGAATGCTCTGCCCACCCTGCCAGGCAGCTGCCTCTCATCTGTCCCAATTCCTTGACACTCCCTTCAGTTTTTTATCACATACGAGCAGTTGAAGCGCCTCCCCTTCTGAGAGCTGCCTTCATCTCCCCAGAATCATCCTCGGGGCTGGCAGCAGAGCTGTGCTGCCGCCTCCCTCTTCATCGCACTGTCCCCATGTTGTGCTGTTTGGTCCCTGTGGGCTGGGCTCTCTCCCCACATGCATGGTCCCTGGAGCAGGAGCTGCCTGGCACAGGCAGGAGCCACACGTTTCCCACCCGGAGGTGTCTGCGTGCCTGAGCCTGCAGGAATATCTTCTGTGAAGATCTGTGCATTCCAGTGGCCTTTGGGGCACTGTGGCTCGTGGCTGGCAGGTCTGGGTCTCCTCCCGTGCCCGTGGGGCAAGGCTGGGGCCTGTGAAGGTGCCATTGTCATCATGTTTCTTGCAGAACTTGTAACTTCATTAAATTATTTATTGACTGGATGGCTTGAGTTTGGGTCTGTGCTCATTCACTGCAGGGGTGTCTGCCCTTGGAGAGCACAGAAGCTGTTTTTCACCATGCTATAGACCCCTTCTTTCTCCATATATTTATATAAAAACAATCTGTAGGATTCATTTCAGTAGAGATGTTTCTAAACTCAAGTTTGTTAGTGTCAGAAAATGACCCTGTTGCCCTCTCAGCTCAGTTTTGCCTCAATCTCTTAAATTCCTGCTTATTATTACAGTATTTTTGTTTAAATAATCTGTAAAGCCACGTAATGTGCTTTAAAGGTGAGCTCAGCACTTGAAAATGGTGGTTCTGGTGCTGAGCAGAATATTTTGGTCATCCTCTTCTGATTTTTGGTTATTTTTTAATGTTTATGGCTATGGAAGCAAATGGTTTTTATGTCCCTGCTCCCTTTCCTCTTCGTGGGGTGGCTTTGGGTGACACAACAGCATGTCCTGGCTGAGCCTGCTGTGAGCTGAGTTTCTGTGGAAGTCACACAAGGAGTGTTCAGCCAAATCCCGCTGGGAAAAATGGTAGGGAATTGGTGTTACAAAGTCAGAGCTGCCTCTAGAAGCTGCAGGGGAAGGGAAAGTGACTCCACTGTGCTTGGGCTGAAATGAGGCCTGAGCAGGGCTCTCCGTACCAGGCAGCGGGTGGGAACCTGCTCCTGCACACACAGGAAGGTCCAGAGGGTGGAACTCCAACGTGGAAGGCTCCATGGGAACCAGTCAGCCCTCCCCAGGTGTTTAAGGTAGAAATACATGTCCTGATACGTGAAAGCTAAAAATGGCAGTCAAGCAGGAGAGGGAGGCACTGGCTCCAGCCTGTACTTGCTCCTCACTGCCCTGCCACTTCTCCCTCATCCTTGATCTCATTCTGAGGGTTTGGACTCTCTCCAGCATCAGGGCAAAGGCTCCCCAAATGTCTCCCTGGGCAAATAAAGTAGAGGATGTGTAAGGGCACCAGAACCCTCCCGTGGCCACCCACAGTGCAGAGCCTGGGTGTTGTGGAGGGTCCTCCCGGCTCTGCAGCTGCAGCGAGCGCCCCCATTCCCGAGCTCCTGCCCTCCAGCAGTGCCCCTCCCGCCCCACCCCAGCTCAGCCTCTCCCCAGTTACTGTTTGAAAGACAGACGCTCAGTCCTGCCTCTTTCCTGGCAGCTTGGATTTTTCCAGCTCATGAGGCAGGAGAGGCTTGTGACACTTTGTGTAGGGGCTGGAGCTGTCGCTGTCAGTCCCCGTGAAGGTCAATCTTCCCCGGGAGGTGTGAGGGGTGTTGTGGGATTCAGTAGCACAAGGATGCAGAAACTTTGCTTTCATTAATTTCTTTGTTACAAGTTACTATTAGATAAATAACAATCATGACTAGCAAAGAAAGTGTATACATAGAAACATTCTTTTTTAATGTTAGTAGCACTTAGGTTTCACTGGAAGTATCACAGCAAAGTCCATCAAACTCCTGCAGGAGTGAGGTCAGTCAATGATGGACAAGGTGTCCCTTTGGATATGACCCCTGTCATGGAGCCTGGAGCCAGTCTGGGGATCTGAAGGGCTGTGCAGGGGGAGCTCCAGGACAGAGAGAGGCTCTTTGGGGCAGCAGCCAGTTAGCTCTGCATGGATCCATGAGTGGGCAGAGGACACCAGCTCTTGGAGGGCCATATCTGCCTTCTGTCTGGATCCAAGGCCCCTCTGCAGGTTGTGGTGGTTTTTTGCCCTGCAGGTTCCATCAATTCTCTGGTTTCAGCCTCTCCAAGGATACCCTGGGCTCCCTGTTGTGCTTGCCGAGGGCACTGCAGGTTCCTAGCTGTGAATGCTGCTGTCCCAGGCTGGCAGATGTTTCTCCATCTGTTTGAGCACACATCCCTCATTGGTGCTTTTCCCCATTGTAACCAGGTCGCCTTCAGGGCTGCTGTTTCAGCAGGGTGTCAGTGTGTTCCCTTGGTCCCAGCAGCAAGAAGCTGTCCTGGATCTGGCAGTGACCCCCAGGAGCCCCACGAGTTGTGCTGGACATGGGGAACTCTCTGTGCTTGTCCCCATTCCCAGCCTCTGTGTCTCAGCAGGCACTGCTTTGCTCCAGCCCCTGGTGCCTGGGGGGGACAGCCACCTCCCCATGTGCCACCGTGGCAGCTTCCTGCCCAGGTGTTCCCTGCTCACCCCCTGCTCCAGGGTTGTCTGGAAACGTGGCTGGAGGGGAGGGATCTCCGCGGGCACAGCAGCAAGTCCAGTAGTCCCTTCCACCGGCAGCTGCTGTCAGAGCTCTGCTCTCCCCTGAGACACCCCTGCTCCCCCAGCTCCTTCTCCCCCCTGAGACACCCCTGCTCCCCCAGCTGCTTCTCCCCCCTGAGACACCCCTGCTCCCCCAGCTCCTGCTCCCCCCTGAGACACCCCTGCTCCCCCAGCTCCTGCTCCCCCCTGAGACACCCCTGCTCCCCCAGCTCCTTCTCCCCCCTGAGACACCCCTGCTCCCCAGGCTCCTGCTGCTCCCCAGGCTCCTGCTGCTCCCTGCAGAGTGAGGGTCTGTGCCTGCTGCCAAGTTGCTCCTGCTGAGAGGCCCCAGGTGAGTGATGGCTGAGAATCGTGCTGGGGGTGCACTATCGCCATGGTGGGTCTCACATGAGGCAGCCACAGCCAGCTGGGCCCTGGGAGCCATCTTCGCCGTGCTGGCCTCACTCATCATCGCTGCCAATGTGCCTGTGGCCATTGTCCTGCTCTGCCACATCCGGAGGAGCGGCTCCAAGGGGCTCTGTTTTGTCCTCAATCTTGCCTTGGCGGATGCCATGGTTGGCTTCACAGTTATGGGCCTGGCCATGGATGAGCTTTCCCAGCCCTTTCATCCTTCCCAGAACTTTTGCATCCTGAGAATGGCTTTTGTGACCTCTTCCTGTGCTGCCTCCATCCTGTCGCTGATCCTGGTTGCATGTGACAGGCACCTGGCGATCCGGAAGCCTTTCCACTATTTCCAGCTGGTGACAGGCCCGCGGGTCAGGGTGTGCTTGGTGGGGCTCTGGCTGTTTGCTGCCATCATCGGCTTCCTCCCGGTCTTCATCCCGCGCTTCCAGAGGGTCTCCAACCATTGGAAATGCTCCTTCTTCAAAGTCTTCCAGCCTTCCTACATGCTCACCATGTTCTGCCTCGGCTTCTTCCCCGCACTCTTCCTCTTCCTCTACCTCTACTGTGACATGCTGAAAATTGCCTCGGTGCACGTGCGGCACATCCAGGAGGTGGAGCAGGCAGGGCTGGGGGGAGGCTGTCCCCCACCCCGTGCCACCAGTGACCTGAAGGCCATGCGCACGGTGGCCACGCTCATCGGGTGCTTCACCCTCTCCTGGCTGCCCTTCTTCATCGCCAGCATCGTGCAGATGGCCTGCCCTGACTGTTTCCCCTACAAAGTCATTGAGAACTTCCTCTGGCTGCTGGGGCTGGGCAACTCCCTCCTGAACCCACTGCTCTACTCCTACTGGCAGAGGGACGTGCAGCTCCAGCTCTCCCAGCTGGCTGCAGGTGTGAAGAGGAGGGTCCTGCTCCACCTGGGCAACAGGCGCTGTTTCCCTGGCAGGGGCACCAAGGCTCCTCCTGCTGTGTCCTGCCTGGAGCTCCAGGACTAACTTGGTAGGGAGTGGCTGTCTCTGGCTTGCCAGCTCCTCTCCTGCATTGTGACCATGAACTTGGGGCCTGAAGGAGATCACAGATGGGTAGGACCAGTCTGGATGTTAATCCCCAGACACCAACATGGCTGGATTCCAGCCTGCCCGCTGCCCCACAGCCCCCAGCGCAGCCAGCTTCACCCCAGCCCCAGGCACCCCAGGTTGTAGGTGTTCTCTAGAGAGCCTCTGCTGGAGCAACCCCGTGTCTCCTGGACCAAGCTGTCCCACTCAGTCTGCAAAGACCCTTCTCCCATTGCTTCCCCTGCCAGGTGTGCACCCCCTGCCCTCCCTTCTGTCTGCAGCACTGGCTCCATGGGCAACAAAACCCCTGTTCCTGGGGCAGGTGTGGGCACAGGGAGGGCTCTATACCCTTGGCCCTGGCAGCAGAGGTTGGGCAGGCTGTGAACATCCCTGAGCTCTCCTGGACCACAGGTGCTCCCCCTCCCTTCCCAAACTCTCCTCTCAATTCTACACAGGGCCATTCCTGCTTTGGGCTGTGCCCACACAGGGTAGCAGAGGTGAGGGGGGGGTGGGTTTGGGCATGGGGGACAGAGAGGGCTCGGCAGTGGCCATGCCTGTGGGGGGGGTGGTGTAACCCTGGGCAGGGGGGCAGCCCCAGCGCAGGGGGACAGCCTGGGCACTGCTGTCACTGTTTACCCAGGCTGTAAAGTGAGTAAATGAGTAACTGGCTGAACAAGGAGAGGGAGGATTGGCTGCCTCAGAGATCCCCACGAAGGAGAGCTACTGTGTCCCACCCAGGATTTGGGACTGGAAGGGTCCCTGCACACCCACTCTGCCCATGGGAACCCCCCCTTCTGCCCTAGTGGCCAGATGGCTGCCCCTGCCAGAGGCTATAGCGATACTTAATTGCTTCTCATAAAATCATTTTGTTTCATCCACATGGCAAGAAAACTTCCCTTAGAAGAGGGTTATTTGCTAAAAAAGTACCCTACTCTGAAAATGAGGGTGCTCAGCATGAAACAGCAGCTGTTCCCACCTCTGTCCTCGCCCTCCTAGCAGAGACAAAGGCTCAGGACCTTGTCACTTGCCTCCAGAACTTACCACAAAGATAAGGTCTTCCCCATCCTAGAGAAAGAGGCAAAAATGAAAGTGTGTTTAAAAGACCCCAAACAAGAGGCCCTCTGCGGCATCCCCCTTGGCCAGGGACAGGCCTGGGACCAGGTCCCACGTGGCAGACACCGTTCCTGGCTGTGCCGGATGGACTGAACCTGGGGGAAGGCTGCCCAGAGCAGGCTGGCTCTGGGGGCTGCTGTAGGGGGATGTGGTGGGTGGATGCAGCTCTGGGCTCAGCCCATCATCTCCCTACACCGGGGATTTGCTGCCTGTTCTTGCTGACGCCTGAGCTCTGCCAGCTGTGGCTTTGATCATCCTCATCCTCACTGAGCCTCTGCCTCCCTCCAACGCCTTCCTGCAGCAGGTCCCAGCAGGAACAGGGACACTTTGGACATGGGCCTTGTGCTGCTTCCTGAGCTTTCTGACTGCCGGCTCTGCTGCATGAGTCCATCACTGAACTGGCCAGGCTGCAGGTCTGAATCAGCGCGAGGAGCAGGAACCCTGGCTGGGCAGGAGTCCTGTCCAAGTGGGATCAGGGCTGTGCAGGAACCCTGACTGTGCAGGAGCCCTGTCCAAGTGGGATCAGGGCTCAGGCAGCCTCCTCGGTGCCATGAACATGCTGCAGTGGCTTTAAACCTCCAGCACTAGAAGGGAGCCTAAAATAGAGATGGAGAATGTGGACTTTGAATAAGTCTGAAGTGATGGGACAAGGGGGAATGACTTCCTGCTGTCAGATGGCAGGCTTGGATGGGGTATTGAGAAGGAATTGTTCTCAGTGAGGGTGGGGAGGCCCTGGCACAGGGTGCCCAGAGAAGCTGTGGCTGCCCCTGGATCCCTGGAAGTGTCCCAGGCCAGGTTGGGGCTTGGAGAAGCCTGGGACAGTGGAAGACGCCAATGACAGAGGGTTGGAATGGGATGGGCTTTAAGTTCTAATTCAAACCATTCTGAGGTTCTGTGACACTGTGCAGGTGGGGGACAAGGTGCAGCTGGAGGCAGAACTCCTCCTGCAGTGGAGCGTCCCTTTCTGGGCATTTCACTGTGGCACTGACCCCTCTCCTCCGTCTGCAAGCCATGGGCTGGAGGGGGCTCACGGGCTGGTACAGCCGGGGCTCCATGCCGGGATGCATCTGCAGCTCCTGCTGGGGTAACCCGGAGTGGCAGCCATTCCTTGTGAGGCCAGGCCTGCTCCCATCCCTTATCCCAGAGAGCCCCTGCCACTGTCCCACTCCAGCCTGCGGTGACCGCGGCACCGAGCGCTGCTCGCGGGAGCGGCTGGACGTTAGTGCACAGGGCGGCCATGGAGGAACGGGATGGAGCCATCCTGCTCCACTGCGACACTGGCAAGGATGGAGGGCGTTGCCCCACTGCTGCCCTGCGCTGAATAAACGCCCTTTGCCCGGCTGGTTTCTGCTCCGCTACCGGGGGCTCGGGGCGGCACCGGGGGCGGCTCTGCCCCAGGCCAGGGAGCAGCAGTGGCGCGGGGGGCGAGCACAGAACCGGGGTGGAAAGGAGGGCGACAGCAGCAGAGCTGCGGCCGCGGGGCCGGCCGTGTGCCGGTGAGGTGTTTCTGGTGGGCTGTTCCTGCTGGGATGTTCCCTGTCCCGGTGGGATGGTCCTGGTCGGTGTGGCCGGTCCCGGGGGGGGTGTGGCCGGCCTCGGTGGGATGGTCCCGGTGGGATGTTATCAATCCCGGTGGGGTGGTCCCTGTCCGGGTGGGATTGGTCCCGGTCAGGCTGGGTTGTCGGTAGCCCCGGTGGGATGTGGCCGGTCCCGGTGGGATAATTCCGGTCCCGGGGGGGTGTGGCCGGTCCCGGTGGGATGGTCCCGGTCCCGGGGGTGTGGCCACACCCGGTGGGATGGTCCCGGTCCCGATGGGTGTGGCCGGTCCCGATAGGATGGTCCCGGTCCCGATGGGTGTGGCCGGTCCCGGGGGGATGGTCCCGGTCCCGGGGGGTGTGGTCGGCCCCGCCCCACACGCTCCCGCCCCGCCGGACGCCGTCACGTGCCCGTCACGGTGCGCGCGCAGCGCCCGCCCCGCCAATGAGCGCGCGCGGCGGGGGCGGGCCGGGGCGTGCGGCGGAAGTGGCGGCGCGTGAGGGAGCGGCCGGGCCGGGCCGGGCCGGGGCGGTGAGTGCGGGGCGCGGGGACCCTGACCGCGGGCAGCGGGGAACTGGGAACCGGGACCCTGACTGCCGGGAGCGGCCCCGGCCTGGCCTGGCCTGGCCTCTCCTCGCCCCGCCCCGGCAGGAGAGGCCGAGCGGCGGCCGGGGCCGGCCCGCAGCGGGCGGTAGCCGCGGTCGGGGCCGGAGCGCTCCCCCGCCGGGGCCCGGGCGTGCGGAGGGGCCGCCCCGGTCTCCATTGCACTCCGGGCCGCTGTCCGACCGGCAGCGGGGCTCGCCGCGCAGGAGCAGCCTCCTCCGCACCTCCGGCCCGGCCGAGCCAGCCGGGGAGTTTTGCGGAGGGCCCGAACAACCTCGTGGGAGCCGTCGGGACTTCGGGAAGGCTGGCGGGGACACCCGCAGGGCTCCGGGTCCGTCCGAGTGGTGGGGGAGGCTGTGTGGGAAAGTTTCTTCCACCTGGGAAGTGTCTGGGCCACTGTTTCGGTTCAGTGGTAGTTAAAGTCACTTTAAAGAGGACATTAAAATTACATCAGAAAAGACAGAGATTGTCACGGAAGGGTTTGGAGTACCAGGAGCTGCTGGGAAAAGGGCTCAGCCTGGCGACAAGGACGGACCTCAGGGGAGACCTTTTGGCTCTGCACAGCTCCCTGACAGGAGGGGACAGCCGGGGGGGTCGGGACCTTGTCGTGTTTGCTCAAGGTGAGAGGAAAGAGGCCTCAAGGTGTGCCAAGGTAGTTTCAGGTTAGGAATTAGCAACAGTCGTTTCCCTACGAGAGCATCAAGTCTTGGAATAAATTGTTCAGGGTGGAGGCGCCATCTCTGAAAGTGTTCACGAGGCATTTGGGAGTGTGTTTTAGGGTTATTGTAGTGGCAGTGGTGGGTCTGGATCATCTTGAAGGTCTCTTTCAATCCTGATGATCCTGTGAAAGTGGCACAAGGAGAAATTGGTTGCATATAAAGAAATTACTCTGATGTTCCAAGCATGAGCAGTTTACAAAAGAGTTGGGCAGCGAAGGTAGCAGCAGCTTTCCCCGAGGTGGGATGCACCTGGCTGTGCTCTCTCCCCCCCGAGCCTCACGCTGTGCTGGGTGTGTGGTGCCACAGCAGATGGTCCGTGGGCAGCACAGGGAGCTTTGGGGATGCTCGTGCTGGTGCCCACAGCTGCCGTGGGCTGCAGCTCTCCCACAGCCCTGGACTGTAACTCATATATGCACATGCATGCATTTATTTGGTTCCTTGAGCATTTGTATTGAACTTCTTTGGTTTACGTGCTTCTTACTCTCTTATTTTCCTCATATTTTGGTGCTGTGTGCTGTTCCCAGTAATGTCTATCCAGGTCATGCTGCGTGGAGATGTTTTTGTTCTTTAGTGCCACGTATTTGTTACACAAACATTAATCCTTGGGTAAGCTCCTCGTTAGTCTACACCATCCCTACCTCCCCTGTCTCTACATTAATTAGCCAGTGTATTTCTCCATATTTTCCTGCAGAAAGTTGCAGCAGAGTTGTGAGACCATGGGAGAGCATGGAGGTGACCCGGGGTAGGAGTTTGTCCCTCCAGCTCGTGTTCCTTCTTAATCCAGCCATACTCCTCCTGTGCTGGAAGCCAAGGGGTGGATTCTCTGTTTCTTCAAGGTTTATTTGATGAATTTTGAGGATCTAATTAAAAAGGCCCTTGAGCTGAGTTGTTGAAAGCTGTGTAGGAGCTGGGTTGAGATCAGGTTTCTGTGTTGAAGGTCATGTGTTTGGAGCTCATAGCAGGGATGAGGTTCAGTCACCGAGCCATTGCAAAGATCAGGTGTTGCTACTGAGGTATTCTGTATACCTTCCAAAGATGGTGTGAGATTTCTCCCTTAATCCCCAACTTTTCTGCTGACATTATTTCAGTTCCAGCATGTCCATCCTGTCCAGCTGCTCCACTCTCAGCCAGCAGTTCCTCACGTTGACGCTGGCTTTCCATGAGGCTCTCTGGCCATCAATCCAAGCTGCACTGGGATTTTCTGATTATCCTGACTGCTGGCTTTACTGGAGTTTTCTTTGTGTCTTCCCCTTTTTTTCCTCCTCTTTTCTTTTCCTTCTTCCCCAGTAGCTCTGTCTTGTTAGTGCTGCATCCCTTTGCCCATCAGCTTTCTTCTTCTAGCTTTTCCGAAAGATATTTCTGAAAACAGGAGCTGTTGAGCGTTGTTCAGAGGTGCTGAGGGAGTCTGGAAGGACAGAAGGGGATGGGACTCAGCTGCCTGCTCTGCACCCCTGGAGCACGAGCAGCTCACCCCCTGGAAATGCCAGGGTTAGAATTCCTAGATGTGTGTGCAGAGGGAGAGGGGTTTGGCAGAGCCTTGTGAGAATCCTGAAAACATTCCATGGATTATTTAATGATTTGGCATGGTGGGCATGGCAGGTTTCACTGTTGAGAAGCACCGAGGGCTGTGTTAGGTCGCTGCTGGTGACACATACGTGTACACATGTGCTGGTAAGGAGTTTTTCCCTTTGTTTTGGGTTACAACATCGAGTGAAGAACACAGCTCATACAGGACTTGGTCAAACTCCCCTATTTTTGCTGCTGTGGCTGTATTTTTGTGAAAACTCTGCAGGTTGGTGTCCCTGACTGGGGTTGCTGACTGCTACATTCTCAGGCACAAAGGAGGAAGGGGCTCTTTGTGTCTCTTGGTTTTATAGAGCCCTGCTAGAATAATTAGCTGCCTGAAATTAATATATTTCTTTCAAATACAAGCTTCCAGAATCAAGGAAAGCGAGCAGTGTGCCTCTTACCATCAAGGATTACCAGGAATTAATCTTTCAGTGCAAAGGCCACTAATCTCGGGCATGCAAACAGGGTTTATTGAGCTTCGTGCCAGTGCTTAGAGCAGTGATGGATGAAATCCCTCGCAAATTCAGATGCTCTGGCTGTTAATTGCCTCTCCACCTGCTCATGCACCTCCGTCTCCTGCATGCTGGAGTCTGCCTATGGGTGTCAGTCACAGGAGATGGACGGGGACACATGGAGCTGCTGGGTGCCAGCTCTGGGCCAGCTTGGGCTCTCATGCCTGGGCTGTCCTGCCTGCCCCAGGGCAGTTCTGCTGTCACTGGGTCCCAGCTTTCCTGTTGTGCTGGGAGCTGAGTGAGGGAGCTCAGCCTGGCACTTGGATTTTCAAACACAAAGCCAAGCTGGGAGCAGTGGGAGAACTGTCTGAACTCCTGCCTTACGATGAGCATCTTGCCATGTTCCTCGTGCAGCTTGCAGGTAACACGGCCGGGGGGAGGTTCTGGGATTCCCTGCACGAATCCTGCTGCCCTGCAGGATTATCTAGAGTTAACAGAAGTCACTGTCAAAATTGTGCTGCTCTCATCAGTGTGCCTGGCCAGCTCCTGGCTCAGACTGATGTTTAGGAAGCTCCACCAGTGATAATTGAGCCAGGAGTATGGTAGAGGAGCATGCACAAACCCAGAAGTAGTTTTTGAACCTGGGAATTATTTTCCAAAAGGAAATTATTGGGATCAAAATGTAACTTCAAAGCTTTGGTATCCCTCTCCTCTGCCTTCCCTGCTGGTCTCTTTTCTCTTGTGGTCTAATTGATTGCTGCAGATGTACTTTGGTGTCTTCTCAAGTTTATTTCTTGAGGGTTTAAAACCAGAACTGTGTAATCAGTGGCACAGTGTATCCCAGAATCCAGTTTATTCCCAAAAACACAGGTACCCTGCTCACACTGAGCACTGCTTATTCCCTAAATTTGCCAATGCTGGCAAAAGTAAATCCGTATTTATAGTAAAGCCTGTGTCAGCCGATTTCTGGAGTTCCCCTGATGCTCAGTAAGAGAAGCCTAATATGTTTTCAGAGGAGTCTAGGGGACCCCAAAATGTCACCTGAGGGGTTCAGAGGGAACTGGGGCACCCCAAAGTGTGACCCAGCGTAGCAGAGAGGGTTCCAGGGCACCCCAAAATATGACCATACAAGCACCAGCCTGCACAGGCTTTTTGAGTGTATCATTGAAAGGCTTTTAGGTGTGTGACATGTTGGAGTACCTGGTAATAGTTGTAATTTAAGTTTTGGGGCAGAGGTTTATGTTCCTGCTGTTTATTAACTAGTTGGATAGCAGGAAACCTGTTCCAGTGCCTGGGCAGAGTGAGGCTGCAGTTGGAGCTTGCGGCTCCAGAGCAGTGCCAGGCTTGTGGCAGAGCTCATGCCACCACTTAACTGAATGTTCCTGAACCCTGCAGGGAACATTTTGCCCAAATCCCGAGGTGGCAGCCCTGTGGCCACTGTGTTGTTTGTAAGTGGTCCCAGGAGTGTTGCACAGGAGCTGCACAATCCTGTGTTTTGGTTGTGATTTCCAGTGTTTCCAGCTCTTGGTAATGGAAGTGGTCTTAAAACAGGCTTTTCAGTTTGCCTCAGGGACTTTCGGGGGTTTATTTTTCCCCTGGTCATTAAGGCAAATGGCCCAGCTCTGTTAGCAGGATTGGGAAACCAAGTCCTGTCCCGGGTCTGGCATGGGACCCAGTGAGGATGGATACTTCCCTAGATTTATGCCTGGAACATTGAGATCTTTCCTCTCTCCCTAGCCCCTTTCTGAAGCTGTGCTGTGGAAGCTGCAGCCATATTTAGCCCCAGCACAGAGCTGGATTGATCCCAGCCCAGTGGGACAGTGGCTGTGCATTGTCAGTGCTGCTTAGGCCAGTGGGAAACTGTGGACGCCTCCCATCAGGCTCAGCTCAGCACCTGTTTCTAGAGGGGAAAACCACCCACAAGGACCTGCTGTGCTGTGGGAGAGGCCTTACTCATCGCCTTCTGCTCATCTTTCATCCCCCCCTTCTTTCCCTGATCCGTGTTTCTGCTGAGGAATCTTCTAGCCCAAGCTTTTATTTTTAAATGTTTAGTCACTGTGTTATGGCAGTGCCTCATGTCTCACTCTTAAAAATGGGCTTTTCTGAAAATCCCTGGAGATAGGAACAGGGAGATGAAGGGCACACTGACACCTGTGTCACATATGGCTCTGGAAGTGCTGACACCAGTTCTGACACTTGCTGGAAACCCAGATTTTCTCCTCTCCCCTTACCTTCTGTGTAGCATTTCCCAGCAAATGCAGAAATCTTATTTTGGCCTTTCCAGGCTGGCTTACTACAGGAAAACTGAGCAAACCCCTGTGGTTTGCTCCTGTGCCGGTGCCTTCCCTCCTGAGCAGAGCATCTTGGAACGGCCAAGGGCACCTCGTTCTGGTTGGCACAAAGGACAGAGAAGTGCTCCTGTTTGTGCCTCCTGGCTGTACTGGCTGAGCCTGTCAGCTTTTATCCTGCTCAGAGCCCAGGAGAGAGGATTTTCTGCAGCTTCAGCTTTCTTGTGAGCCCTTTCTCTGTACCCAGTGGGGTGTGGCTGGAGCTTTGGCTGCTCGCTGAGATGACAGTAGAGAGGCAGGTGGGTCTGAAAGTTGGCTTCCATCTATGGCATTTATCCCATGTAGGGTGGCAAATCTGACATAATGAGGGGTTTCTTACTCCAGAGTGTGTTGGGAATCTCCTCTCTGGCTTGTTTTAATCCTTGGAGCAAACTGTGCTGCTAGAGAACAGCAAGCAAGGTTCCTTTCTAACAGCTTCTATCACGCACTTTCCATACTGCCCTTTTCTGGGACATTTGCTTTTTCTCCATCCTGGTGAAGTGAGAGCAAAGCTTTCACAAGGAGTTTTCTGCTCAGTGTTTCTTGTTAGGTTCTGGTGGATGGTAGCTGGTCCTGTTTTGGGGAGCCCTGAGGACAAGGCTCTTGCTCCATGTCAAATGGGTGCCTCCACCCAGAGCCTTCCAGCTGACGGCTGCTTTGTTTCTGGCTGTCAGCTGGCCCTGGGTACATGCTGGGACATTTGAGATTCCCGCTCAAACCAGGGCTGGAAATCCTTGGAGTGAGTGGCTACCTGTGTTCCCCAGTGGGTTGGGAAGCAGTGGCTGGAGCAGCGTCCATTGGCATTCAGGTGCTGGTCAGTGCCAGGTGTCTCCACAGCACTGTCTTCAGCCAGAGCAGGGTGTCTGTCCATGCTGGTGACAGCACTGTCTGGCTGTCCCACTGCTTCTCTCCATCCTTCCCTATTCCCAAATGCGGGAAAACTCTTGTTCAAGTTCAATTTTGCCTTTACTATCACATGGATAACACCAATGTGAGCTTAGAACTGCTCCTTTTCCTTCCTCCTGCTGTCTTCCCTGTGCACAACCTCTCTATTTTTAACCTGCTGCATTCAGATTTGTTTTCCTGAGCCCTCATGACCTCCATGATATTTTGACTTTGGAATCTTTAACACAGCGTTGTAGGCATCCTGCGTGGCCGGGCGTGACTATTGTTGTTGCCAGCTGAATAGTCCTTGTTTTTTTGGCTGCTTCTTGTGTTCTCAGCTTTCAGTGGCTCGGAGAGGAGCCCTCCAGGCTCCCTGTACCCACTTGGCTATTTACAGCCAGACCCAGCAGCCATGTTTATTAAGTTCTTGGAAGTGGAATCCTCTGGAACAGAAATCACAACGCTGCAGAGGGTCTGGAGGAAGGTTTGGTACAAATGCCTCGGCCCATCAGTGCCCTGGGATGGGATAATTGTCATTGTTGCTGCTTTCCTAGTTCTGCTGATTCCCCTGGCAACACAGAGCACCTTAGAAATGTGCTTATTTTTATCACTTTATATGGGTCCACAAAAATATTTCTTTGTATTTTTCTTCTTTTTTTTCCTGTATTGGCTGTTCAGCGTGGATTTGCTGAGACAAAGATAAATCAAACTTGATATTTCAATACTCCTTTGGCCTTGCATCCCTGCAAGTGCTGACTGTGACAGAAGGTGGAGTGAGGAACTCAGTGGTCAGTTCAGGGCTCTGGACCCATCTCTTCAGCCTGGAGAAAAGGAGGCTCATGGGAGACCTTGCTCTCCACAGCTCCCTGACAGGAAGGTGCAGCCAGGGTGGGGTCTGGAGCTCCCCTTTTTAGGATGTGCATCCCAGAGCCCCTTCCACAGCCACGACCAGGAGCAGTTGTGAGGCAGACTCTTTGAACAAAAATTCCATCAGCATCTTCTCAATATGAAGATGTTCTCAGTTGTGCCTTGGTTTTCAGGTGAATTATCAACTGGTGAAACTTAAATAACTCTTAACAGTGTGTTCCTGGACTGAAGAAATTGGGAAAAATCCTGTCCTTTGAGTTTCTAGGCTTGAAATGCTGCTCAGCCCAGGAAGATGCACCCCTTGCTTACACTCCCAGGCAGTTTGGTTTGTGTGGGTGGAATTGGTGCTAGTGAGTAATATTTTATTGTGTAACATTCAGATCAGGCAGAGCTGGGACCAGAAGTCAGGATTCCTTCAAGACCAGGCGTGCTGCTTGTGCCCAGAACTGGGCATTTCTTTATCTGCAGTGATCCAGAAGCATCACAAACCAGTTTAAGTCAAGTCCCTAAGTGTGCTTTTCTCTTTCAGGTTTAAACCACCTGTCCTTTGACCCTGCCAGCACCGAGTCCCTGGGGCTGGGCAGCGCCGCTGGCCCACGGGTGTTGGACAGCCCAGCTGAGGATGGAAGTGGCCCAGGAAAGAGGAAGAGGAGCAGCATTCCCCCAGGTGAGCTGCTAGCTGCTCCACTGCTGCTCCACTGCTGCTAGCTGCTCCACTGCTGGCAGGACTCAAGGGATCCGTGAAGAGTGGCCTGGATCCAGGGGTGTGGCTGTGCAGGGTGGGCAGGGGGAGCTGTGTGCTGCTGCTGCTGCAGCCCCACCGCTCTGCCTGGGGCCAGGTTTGGACTGTGGGATCTCCCCAAGGAGTACATAGTGATAGAACAGTGGGGAATGGCTTCCCACTGCCAGGGGGCAGGGATGGATGGGTTATTGGGAGGGAATTGTTCCCTGTGGGGGTGGGGAGGCCCTGGCACAGGGCAGCTGTGGCTGCTCCATCCCTGGCAGTGTCCAAGGCCAGGTTGGACAGGGTTGGAGCGCTCTGGGGTAGTTGAAGGTGTCTCTGCCCGTGGCAGGGGTTGGAATGGGATGGTCTTTCATGTCCCTTCCAACCCAAATTCTTCTGTGATTCTCTATACTTGTCCAAATAGATATATTTTCCTAATTGAACAGAATCTCAAGATTAAAATCATGACCTTAATTAAAAGCCGGATAAGGCACCTTGGGCTGAATGGCTGGAGACATTCACATTTAAGATAATGTCATAAAAACAAAGTGTTAAAAGAACTGTATGATATTGTAATGTCAGATCAAGGAGTCTTGCAAGGAAAACTTCCTAGATGCCAGCTTCAGGATTTCTCACAGAGCATTGGGAAAAAAGGGAACACAGAATAATGTCCTTGCATATTATATTGTGGCTGAAAACTGCAATCCCACCAGTGTGACTGGGGAAATGTGGCACCTGCTTGTGCTATGGAGGTGGGATGTTACAGCATGGACAGAGCAGTCTGTGGGAATGAGTTGGGAACTTCCCTAGGGAGGTTCCAGGTGCAGAGGGGAAGGATGAGGCTGCACCTGAGGCAGAAGGAAGGTGATGTGCAAAGCTCTTGCTGCAGAAAGAGAGGGTGAAATGCATCTGTTTCCCTGGAGAGTTAAAAATCCTTGAAGGAGAATCGGGGACTTTACAGCACAGTTTAATGATGGTTTTGATGAGCTGACAGAGCACTTCCAATGGCAGTGGGAGAATCCTGCTGGGACAGCTCCCTTCTGTTCAGTGCAGTCTGACAGTTTATACCTGCTGGATGTGTCCTTTGTTCCTAAATCTCTTGTGCGGAATCAGTGTCTCCTTATCTTTAATCAGTGTTCCTTCAAGGCCCCTTAGAGCTGTTAATTGCAATGGATGAGCTATAACTGAGGTGCTTTAAGGTGTTTTCCAGATCCCAGCTGCTCCAGAGGCACAGCACTGCTTGTTTTTTATTTTCCTGGCTCTTCCCTGAGAGTGGGTTTAGCTCTGGTTTTGGGTGCTGACACTGCAGAGCCTCACTGGGCAGAGCTGAGATCTGCTCAAGCCCTTAATCACTTTTATGTTCCTCTCAACAGATGGTGGCAGAAATCTGAGCCTGGACTCCATTCTGATGGGATTGCCAATGTCCGACCCGACTGCCTGGGCCACCGCCATGAACAACCTGGGCATGGCTCCCATGGGCATGACAGGACAGCCCCTGCTGCCTGGTGAGCTGAGCCTGTCACAGCTCTTTGGGAGCAGCCTGTTGCACTGAGGCTGGGTAGACACCCACCACGTACACACTGAGCTGTGTTTGAAATGCATTCATGCTGCAAGTGATTTATTTAGAGACCTGAATTGAGAGGAGATGAGAATACATGCATTTTAATGCAAATAGTAGTTATTGTGGGGTACCCCTAGATATCCTGCAGTGGAACAGGAGGAGGGTGCCACACAGAAGTCAGGAAACCAGTGATATCCAGGAACATGTTACTCTAAACTGAACTGCAATGGCTGGTAAGGAAGGAAGGGAGGAAGATGAAGAGGAAAGCAACAGGGTAGCAAAATTGATATGGCAGAAATTAATGGAGAATTCTGCCCCAGAAACGACCACCTTGTAGTGTGAAATACGTGTGCATGGCTGAGTCATCTTGTACTGGATGAAAGAGCTCCTGCAGGAACAGAGCTGAGCTGTGCCTGATTTCCCAGCAGTGAGGATGCTGGACATCAAAGTCCTGAATGGAGCTGACTGTTCCAGTGCTTTGCTGCTCCTAAGAAGGATGCTTTCCCTGCCATAAGACATGCCTGCTCACCTGGGGAGGGAATGTCTGTGTTGGCAGACAACACAGCCTTCTCTCCTCCAGTTTGAACAGCCCCAACTCTCTCAGCAATAATAGAGTTCTCTCCTGTCCCCAAGGCCTTGTTTCACATTTGGCTTTGCTGTAGAGATGGTGTTTCTGTGTCATTCTCCTGCTGACATTCTTCCATAAAGGAAAAATCAGCACAAGCCTATCCCATGGATAAGGATACAATTCCCATGTACTCCTCCACCCATGTTTCACAGTTGGAACAAGAAGGTTTCTTGTCCCTTCCTCTAAAAATGCTGGTTGGTGGCAGAGGATTGGCCTCATATCTATGTTTTTGCCATGACTGTGTTTCAAAATACCGAGGAAATGGCAGGTTCTTAGCTGCTGGATTGTTCCACTTGTGTGCTTGGTGAGATCATGCCCTAAATCCCGGAACCATTTAGATTGGAAAAGGCCTCCAGGATCATCGAGTCCAACCTGTGACTGATGCCCACCTTGTCAACAGCCCAGAGCACCGAGTGCCACATCCAGTCATTCCTTGGACACCTCCAGGGATGAGGACTCCACTCCTTCCAATGCCTGACAACCTTTTCCATGTACAAATTCTTCCTGATGCCCTTAAGCCTGTGTCACAACTGTCTGTGCTGCTGAACTACTTAATACAACCAAACTGAGTCAGGTTTTCCACTGTTCCCATATGTCACAGGTGTCTTTTTCTGGACAAACCTCTCTGGGAAGGGTTGGACACTAGATGGGAGGCAGTGTCTACAGAGGTTAGAAGGAAGTAATTTATTTTAACAGAGAAAAGTTAATTGACTGTGGCAATGAGCAATAAAATAGTTTTAAAACATTATTTTGAGGGCACAAATCTAAAGTTTGATGTTGACATGTTCCTGATTTTCACTGGCATGTGTGGGAGTGTTCCCCGTTTGCTGTCAGAGCTCACAGTCACTGTATGACTCTACCCCACCATGCTTGACTCCCTTATTCTCTGCCCCATTTAGATTTTGATCCTGCTCTTGGAATGATGACTGGAATCCCTCCGATCAACCCCATGATGCCAGGCCTGGGGATTGTCCCACCTCCCATCCCTCCGGACATGCCAGCTGTGAAGGAGATCATCCACTGCAAGAGCTGCACTCTCTTCCCACCTAACCCACGTAACTGTCTGTTGTGCTTTGTCTCTACAGGGTGTCCCTGTGTTTATGTTTATATAAACCCCAGGTGTGTGAGAGAAAAGGGCCATTCCTGGGACTCACTGCTGGCAAGAGGGTGACAGAGCAACAGGAAAAGCCTGTTCTTGTCACTGTTTGCCATTTCCAGAAATAGCCTTTTCAGCTGCTAGATTGATAAGGACTGGGGAAGAAGCCATTCCAGTTGCTGAGTGTTTGAAGTCCTCATGGTTTGATTTGCAGTGTGAGGTGTAGCTCAAACACACAAATCTGGAGTGTGTGCAGTTGCAGCACAGAGAATTCTTTGAGTATGTTTTTTGTGTGTTATTTACATTAGGGCAGTTTTTTAAGCTGTGATTTTGTAGCACCTTCCATGATGAAGTTGGGAGCTCCGGGTGCTGCTTGTGTTCTTTGACAGCAGCTTAGTGAACCTCCTGCACTCGGGAGAGTATTTGGAGGGCTCCAGACTCCCAAGATCTTCTTTTTGCAAACATACTGGTGAATGTGCTTATTTTTATCCAGAACCTCAGCAGTGTTATGGATCCACTCCATAAATCTGAGTGTGGCACAGACATTATTTGGAGGAAGCCAGGAAATTGTGGTCATCTCTCAGGAGAGAGGGGCAGGTGGAAGGAATGTGTGCTGGCAACCCAAAACCTGACCTGCTCTGCTTTTTCTCTTCAGATCTTCCTCCTCCGGCCACGAGAGAGAGGCCCCCAGGGTGCAAGACAGTGTTTGTTGGAGGCCTGCCGGAAAACGGGACGGAGCAGATCATCATGGAGGTGTTTGAGCAGTGTGGGGAGGTCATAGCTATCCGCAAGAGCAAGAAGAATTTCTGCCACATCCGCTTTGCTGAGGAGTTCATGGTGGACAAGGCACTTTACCTGTCTGGTGGGTGTGTTTGGCTCAGAGGGAAGGTTAAAATTCTGGGACAGAACTGTGGTGGTGTGTTATAGGCAGAACAATAGAATTGGGGCAGATTTCTCTGTCAGTTTGCCTTCTGCTGCCATTGCATTTCTGCTTAAATATATGAAAACAGTTCTTGAGAGGAAAGGCAGCAATGCTTTGTCACCTGAAAACGTTTACAAAACACTGGGCTGAGGTGCAGAGTCTATTTCCATCTTACATGGATAAGTGTCTGGCTAATTCTGTAGATAGTGCCTAAAAAAATGGACAGTTGCTCCTAATTTGCTGACTGGTGGGCTGGACTTATTTGGCTGGTTGGCTTGCCTTAGTGGGGGTTTACTTGGCTGGTTGGCTTGCCGTAGAGGGGTTTTTTTCCCTGTTAGCCGAACTGTCTGGGCTCCTTTTGCCACAGGAGCCTCAGGTAAGTCCCCTGCCCTACTGACCACTCTCCCTCCTGCCAGGCTACCGCATCCGGCTGGGCTCCAGCACGGACAAGAAGGACACAGGCCGGCTGCACGTGGACTTTGCGCAGGCACGGGATGACCTGTACGAGTGGGAGTGCAAGCAGCGCATGCTTGCGCGGGAGGAGCGGCACCGGCGCCGCCTGGCTGAGGAGCGCTTCCGCCCGCCCTCCCCGCCCCCCGTCGTCCACTACTCCGACCACGAGTGCAGCGTGGTGGCCGAGAAGCTCAAAGGTGAGAGGGGCTGGGCAGGCAGAGCTGTCTTCTCCAGGGGTTGGCACACAGCCACTCTGCCGCCATATTCCTTCTTTTGTCAAAAAAACCCTGCACTTGAATCGTATTCATAGAATCTCAGGATGGAGAAGACCTGAAGGCTCACCTGGCCTGACCTTTCTTGGCAGAAGCATGGTCTAGACCAGATGGCCCGACACTCTGCCTGGCCAGGTCTTGAAAGCCTCTGGTACTGGGGAGTCCAGCACTTTTGCAGTGCTGCCATTGTGAAAAGTTGTCCCCAGGAGTATCCGTTCCCCCTCATCCTTTCCACATGACTCCCTTGTAAAAGAGGAGTTTCCATCTTCATAGCCCTCTCCAGGACAAAGTGATGAGGTCTCCCTTAAATCTTATTTTCCCAAGGCTGAACAAACCGAGTGAGTGCAGGAAACTTGTACAAATCAAAACTGTTCAGTACGAGTTTCTTCCACATAATTTTGGTTAAGGTTAAAAGACTAATGTAAGACCTTCTTGGAAGCCTGGGATTCATGTGTTACCTGATGATTTTGGAGCTGGAGGTCATTTCCTCTCACAAAAGGGTCCATCTCAGTAGACGTGAAGTTTTCCAGTAAGTTTCTAGTGCTTGTTCCTCCTCTTGCTGCACCTCAGCAGGTGATTTGCTCCATCAGCTTGGTGCTGGACTTGCCTTCCTTTGTACAGCCACGTGTTCAGATCCTTCCCTGCTTCCAGGAGTTGTGATGACTCACCTGAAGGATGCTGACCTTTGAAGGAGCAGTTCAGCTCGGAGGAAAGGACCTGAAATCTGGCCAGGCTACCCCAGAGCTGTGGTGTAAAGTTGTCCTTTCCTGCTGCAGATGAGACCAAGTTCTCGGAAGCCATCCAGACCTTGCTGACCTGGATAGAACGTGGGGAAGTGAACAGGAGAACTGCCAACAACTTCTACTCCATGATCCAGTCAGCCAACAGCCACATACGCAGGCTCGTCAACGAGAAGGTGGCTCACGAGAAGGAGATGGAAGAAGCTAAAGAGAAGTTCAAACTGGCTCTCTCAGGGATCCTGGTGCAGTGTGAGTAGTGTCTCCACACTGGATGTTGGTTGTCTGGTATAGGGAAGACTCCAGAGTCTGGAGAGGCCCCACTAAAAAGGCTCTGGGAAAAGAAGTAGCAATTGCTTTAGTGCAGGTCCAGCTGATTTGGAATCACTTGGCACGAACCTGGCAAAAATCCCTTGTGGTACTTTTTACTGGAGTAAGAGTCCACATCTGGGGGGAGGAGAGAATGAATTCTGAATTTGTTTCCTCTTAATTATCATCTGTTACTAGTTCTGTCATCTTTTCAACCCCTCCTGTGCACAGACAAGGTAAGTTCCTGGGAATCTGGTGCCTCAGCGAAGTGTGCAGGATTTGTTCGCAAAAGGTAGGAGCAGCAGAGTGCTTCCAACACCCTGTTGCACACCCTGGGTCTTTCAAGTCCCAGTACTTAATAAAACCAGGAAATCAAGGAAGAGGCATGGACTGTATTCATTCCAGGATGTGATTTGTAATAGTTCCTCAGACCATTCATTGCCTGTTACACATCCTTGCTTTAGTAAATCTGAATATTTTTACTTTTTTAGAAGGACCTTCTCCACAATTGTACTAATTCTCTTTGAGCCCCTTGCCTAGCTTTTGAATATTCTTAACTTTTGGTTTTGTATCTAGTAATTTTAGAGCTTACTTGATTTTTTAAAATTATTTTCTATTAAATTCTGTTAATGGTAAAAACTATGGGCACACGGTCCAGAGGGACATACAGTGAGCACTGCAGAGTAAGTAGTAATAGAGACCAGTAACTCCATTCTCTAAAACCAAGACTGATATCTCAGCTACTCTTAGGTTACTCTAAGGAGCAGGGAGCAGTGTTTTTATTTTGTGAGAATTATGGGTACTGCATCACAAGCGTAGAAAAAATCAAGTGGATATGCTTTGTGCTGTGGGTGAGCTCTCAGGCAAGGAGAAACACTTTGTGTATTCCAAATCCTCTAAATTTTCTAGAGAAGCAGGAGGAATAAATCCCAGGACCAAGCATAGCTGATGGCTGGTGCCTTTGCTTTGGTCCTGGTCCTGTAGCTCACACAGGCTGTGGCACTGTCTAAAGGCCAACTCGTGGTTGTAGCTCATCACCCCATTTCAGAGGTGAGTCCTGCCCCTCTGAACTTACACTCCCAGCCAGCCTCACACAGCACACTTGGATATTTTTCAGCACCTGTGCCGCCTTTTTTTCCACATGTCCTGCTTTTTTCCCAGCTGAGAGCAGAGCCCATGCCCCAGTTGGTCATCGCTCTGTGAGCGTTTGGCACTGGCCTGGTGAAGCCCACAAGGCTCTTTCCAGGCACCGAGCCCCCTCCCTGAGTGTAGCGTCAGCACAGAGCAGTGTTATAAGAAAAGGGGAGCCAAACCACCTGCCTGATTCCACTTTTTTACTCCTTTACTCCTCTTGTTCGCCCTCTCTGGATGCTATTCGGGCCCGATTTGCTGCTGATTTGCCACTCCAGTCGAGCAGATAGTGGCCGTGTACCATTCTGCCTCCAAACAAAAGGCTTGGGACCATTTCACGAAAGCTCAGCGTAAGAACATCAGCGTGTGGTGCAAACAAGCAGAGGTTGGTAATCTTTTCTTGTGTTAGATCCTCCAGCACGGTTTCTTGCTTGTCAGGATGTTGATGTTCAGTTTGCGCGATGCTCGCATGGATAACACCTTCCTTCACAGTGTGAGGTGGGAATCACTCGGGAGGCTCTTGTGGTACAGGTAATACATTTTCTCTTGGTATTTGTGTCACCAGTAGCAATACATCAAGACCTGTCTGCTGATGGAAGTTGTGCACAACAGTAGTCACAATAATGATAATAAATGCTGATTTTTCTGTTGGTTTTAATATTGAAGTGAGAAGGATTTCTAGAGAGATGTTAAAAAAACCCAGGAACTCTTAGTTTCATCAGAATCTTTTATCACATTTTTATGTGATAATTCCACCTTGGGGTGAAAATAATTGCAGATGGACAGCCTGGAAAGCTTGAGGGAGGATGTTGTCATGCTTGTGTATTTATCCCATGAAGTGACATGATGAAATGTGTGGTTTAAAGATGGTGATCAGAAAGGAGCTGATTGAAGAAAGCTTGACACTCCCCCTGCTCTTCCTGCAGGAGGAAGAACAGTTCTTAGTCCAATAATATTTGATAAAATCAAATAAGGGAGACAGGCAGAATGTCAGAAATAAAGAAGCTAAGGTAAAGAAAGGGTGTCCATTGGAAGGTGATGGGTGGGGAGATGTTTGTCCTGGGGGCTGTGATGAGATCCGTGCTGCCAGCTGCCACCTTGGGGGTGCAGGGCCTTGCACTTGGCCTTGTTGAGTCTCATGAGGTTTTATCCCTCTCCTCCACCCTGTCCCGCTCCCTTTGGCTGTCATTCCTTACCCCTAGTGTAAATCTTCCTGTGGTTCTAGATTTATCTGGGATATTGAGTTCCTTACTACAAACTTGGAAAGCAAGTCTATCTCAGCAAAGCAAGGAGGTGTCTTTCACCTTTGAGATTATTTAGCATCCAGAATGAATCTCAGTAAAGCTGAGAGGTTGCTGATCCATGATCACCACAGGTCAGGGACGTGCAGGCCTGGGATCCCCGTGGGCTGGAAGTGTCCAGGCCTGTGATCCCTATGGATTGGGGTGTCCAGGCTACCTTCCTGCAGAGCTGCAGCCTGGGAAGACTCTGGATCACGCCCAGCCAGGGCCCTGCTAGTACCAAGCAGATGGTTGATCCTCCACCATGCTGGAACGCTAAATGCCCACGTTGGGCTGGGAAGTTTCCAGCTGTGATCTCCCCATGAGACTGTACCTATGGGACTTGCCAGATCCCACAGAGTCAAACCTTTGTAGCAGCTAACAGAGGAGCCAAGGTTTCTTTTGCACCTGAGAAGCCAAGTGCAATCTGATTCAGATTCACTCTGAGCCCAGTGCTCCCGTTCTTCCCTGCCTTCTGATTGCTGGCTGTGGCTGGGGTGGGAGCTCTCTCTCCAGTTGGAGCTGTCTTTTGTTCCAAGGTAAGTTCTCCCAGTAGGAAGAGGCTGTGAGACCACTGGTGAGGCCTCTTTCAGGAGCACTTCAGCTGCCAGGCGCAGTCTGCTGCTCTCCCCCATCTTAGGGACTGCTCTTAAAGGAAGATGGAAGTCACAAGATGCAGCTTCTTGGTACAGATTTTGGCAGATCCATGTATATTTATAAAAATGCTGCTAGTATATGGTATATTTTTAGATGTTATTTAAAATGTCTCTTACCTTGTAGATATCAGATGCTGGCTAAAGGATCTCTCAGCCTTTTGGGGTCACCTTGAAGAGATCCCTGTACATGTAGGGGTGCAGCTGTAGCTTGGTTTGCTCTGTCCCAGCTCAGGTTGGGACTTCTGGCTCAGAGAATTAGGGCTGACTCCAGTTCCTCATGGTTTGCACAGCAAGGCTGAGCTGCCTCATCACAAGAGCAGAAGGGAGATGGAAGAGTCCGTAATTCCAGTAGCTCTGACAGAGTGACTTGTGCTGGATATTGCCCTTGATCTAATAATCTGTGCCAGTTTTAAGTCATGTCCTGGAGTTGTTTTATGCAGACCTAGATTTCAGAAACTTTTCATCCAGCCAACCTGTTCCTCAAAATCTGCATTGAAACCCTCTCTGCTTCTGAACTCCAGGAGATCCGTAACATCCACAATGATGAGCTGATGGGCATTCGGAGAGAGGAGGAGATGGAAATGTCTGATGAAGAAATAGAAGATCCATCAGAGATTAAAGAAACGGAGGAGTCAGGTAAAATCCCTTTTTACAGCTCAGAATGTGCTTCTCTTCAGTGGTTTCTTGCTGGCAGTAGGAAGCCATTCCCCTTGTCCTGCCACTCAATCCTTTGACCAAAGTCCCTCTCCAGCTCTCTTGAGCCCCTTTAGGCCCTGGAAGGGGCTCTGAGGTCTCCCTGGATCCTTCTCTTCTCCAGGCTGGATAGCCCCAGCCCTCCCAGCCTGACTGCAGAGCAGAGGGGCTCCAGCCCTGTGGTATCCCAAACAGCTGGAGCCATTCCTTTGTGTGCTCAGAGTTTGTAACCCGAGCTGCTGAGCCCGTGTGCAGGGTGGGGAGAGCATCCAGGGGTTTCTTGCTGTCCTCTGTTTGATTGCTGTGCTGTCCCCAGCGCTGGTGTCGCAGGTGGAGGCGCTGAAGGAGGAGAACGACAGCCTGCGCTGGCAGCTGGACGCCTATCGCAACGAGGTGGAGCTGCTCAAGCAGGAGCAGGGCAAGGCCTCCAGGGATGAGGACACCACCAAGGAGCAGCAGATGAAGCTCCTCCAGCAGGCTCTGCAGGGCATGCAGAAGGTGGGCCTGGAATTTTCCATAGCTGGGGCCGTGCTGCAGGGGAAAGAGGCTGGGATGGGTGGCAGAAACACTTGGAAAAACACTCTGGATTTTAGCAGGATCCAAACTGGCAGCGGGGAGCAACTTTGTTGTGTCCAGTGTTGCTTAAAAAAAAAAAAAAAAACCCAAGCAAATATTGATACCAGGGATTGTGTATGAGCTGATAAGTCCCACGGAAGCAATCCATAGTTGAAGGATTCCTTGTGTGCTCTTTACTGGGACTTCCAAAGTACCAAGTCTGTCCATAATGAGCTGGGTTAGGAAGTGAGAAATCCCATCCATTGGGGATGGAATTACTGCCCCATGTTTACACAACTGTGCTTTTTTCTATGCTAATAGGCAAAGGCATTTCTAAGGTGGATCCTTCTTTTATACTTGATCTTATAATGGTTCTGGATGTGATCTGTCTGGTATTCATGGAAAAGCCCTTCTAAATTTTATGGTCTTTGAACAACAGTTATTGGAAGGCAGATTAAGAAGGTGGAAGGCAGGTTAAGAGTTTATCTTTTCTCTTCCAGCATCTTTTGAAAATCCAAGAGGAGTACAAAAAGAGAGAAGCTGAGTTGGAAAAAGTGAAAGAAGACAAACTTAAAATAGAAACATTACTAGAAAACCTGAAGGAGCAGGTATGTGCCATGCAGGTCTTCCTTGTGCAGTCTTTGGGTTTTGTGGTGAAGGACATCTGTCCTTCTGCACTCCTGCTGAGAATGTCCAGCCCTGTTTTTGAGCAGTTGTCTTTGGAAAATGAGGGAAAATTACCTGTCAAATTGCAGGATGTCTGTCAGGAATGGACCTGCAGTTGCTTCATGTACCTGTGAGACAATCTCAGCAAATGTATAAATAAAATTGGACTGTCACTGGACAGTGTACAGTGGTATCACAGTTGGAACGGGGTTTTCTGCAGTGTGATCTTTTAAAAGATAAGAAAAAAGGTCTCAGTTATCAGATACTGATATTTACAACTGTGGTTTAGGAGCACATTTTGATCTGCCCTCCATAAAACAATTTGGAACTGGAATTTTTTATGAGTGTTTTAATATTTTTATTCTTGCTGTGTTTATTCCAAACAAAAATCCATGCAGAATTCCAAACAGAAGTCCATAGTGCTGCTTCTAAGGTTTGATCCCCTCTGTTTTGATTGTGGATCTAACTCTACACTTGCTGGGTCCTTTCAGCTATAGCACAGGCATAATTACAAAAGAAGCATGAGGCAGCAGTTCCCTCTTGGCCCACAGAGCCTGATACTGGGTTTATCTCATTCTCCATCTTAAGTCCCGCTTCTTTGTGCCAGGAGCTAGGGATGATAATGCCCTTCTACTAACTAAAAATGTTTTGTGTATTCCAGTAATCATCAGAGCAGGATCTTCAAAACAAAAATAACAGATTATCATCAGTAATCTTTCCTTCCTTTGCCCATATATAGCAGAGCATGGCAGACGAAGAGGACAAGGAGGGAGATGCAGCTGACTGCCAAGGGAATGTAAGTCCAGGTGCTCTGGGATAGTGGAAGGTGTCCCTGCCTGTGGCAGGGGATGGAATGGGGTGGGCTTTAAGGTCCCTTCCAGCCCAACCCATCCCATGATTGTGATCGTCAGGAGAAGGCAGGCTGTGGGTTTGCAGTGTAGCTGCTGGGCTGCAGTCCCTGGATCAGCTTCCACAAGGCAGAGCTGCTCTTTCTCCTCTGGAAGCAAATGTGGAAGCTCAGGCCATTCGGACACAGCCTTGGCCCTGTGAGCTGAGAACTGCACTGGTGTAAGAATTTGAACAAACCCAGGGGACCATTCAGTTCTATCTTGGTCACTGGCCTCCCTCCAGCCCATCTCACTGGTCACTGGAAGCTGTTCCAAATTACAGCTGTCCACAGCTCTCAGGCCACTGGAATTCCGCATAAAACTAGGGAATAAAAGCAAGGTCTGCTTTTAGTGCAGCCACCGTCCTTGCATTGTTGTGTTTATGTCAGGGATAATAAATTATATCCAGTTCTGTTTTAATTCAGTACCACAAACTCAAGTCAGGGACAGTCTGATCCTAAGCCCTGTGCAGCCCCATGGCATTTGATTAATCCCATTTGTGTCAGTGTGGGCATTTGAAAAATAAACCTCTGCAGCTTAATCAGTCATGGCAAGGCCATGATCTGGTTTGTATTTTTTTGTTTAAAGCAAGGCCCTTCTGGAGCAGATGTCATGTCAGGGAGCAGGGCTGATGCAGAGTGTGTGGTGGCATCTGCTGAACTTTGTGACCTTTTCATCTCACTTGGTGGATGACACCCAGCACCATGGACATAGCTGTGCTTTGCCTGGAGTATTTTTGAAAATAAATTTCAGATACAGCAGTGATGGATGCAGTGACTCAGAAAACCTGGAGAACACCCCTGCATGCTCTGTGGAGCCCGCCCAAGCCAGTCCCTGGTGTGCCAGCTTGTCTGGGACGTGCCCTGTGGGTTTGTTTTGCAGGAGAGCAGTATGTCCAGAGTTTGTGCCTGCAGCCAGGAAAAAGAATGTCCAGTGGAGAAGACCTTGAGCAACAGTCCTGTGAAATCTGAACGAGAAGTTCTCTTAGTTGGTGAGTTCTGCTTGCTCAGTGGTGATTCTGGAGACCTGAAATGGGAGGACCTGCTTCAAGGTGACCTTGCACTCCTCCTGCCCACCTCTGGCTCCTTTGGTTATCCCAAGGGAGGTGGGAGTCCTGGAACTGAGGAAAACCTCGAGCTTTGCTGGGGTCAGGGTGTGACCTTGTGACCCCTGGCTGCCTGCAGGGGCACAGGGCTGGTGTTCCCAGCTGGCTTTTGTCTTGTAACCATGACCTTTGTGGTGTTCCTTTCCCCAGGAATAATTTCAACGTTTCTCCACGTGCATCCGTTTGGAGCCAGCATTGAGTACATCTGCTCCTACCTGCAGCGCCTGGACAGCAAGGTGGGTGTGGGCCAGGCTGGACAGTGTGGGGTGGGCTGGCCAGGCAGTGAGGCCTGGGCTTCACTCCCTGCAGAAATCTGCTGGAAGAGGATGAGGGACGGGGTGAATTTTTGGATGACAAGATGGTTTGTGTTGGGAGGGACCTCAAAGCCCATCCAGTTCCACCCCCTGCCATGGGCAGGGACACTTGCCACTATCCCATGTTGCCCAAAGCAGCCCAGCTTTGGGGTTCACCACTAACTACATTCCCAAGCACTCCCATGTCCCGCTGGCTTTGTGCTCCTTTTCAGAGTAAATGGGAGAAACTGTGCAAAGGCTTCTGGATGTGGGAAGGAATTACATCTCATTCTCCTCTATCCTGGTCTCCAGCTGTCTTCCTTAAAGAGCCCCAGGGACAGGAGGCCCCACAGGCATAAGAATCCTGTCTTGGGATTGGAACTTATCTAGCTGCTTGTGTATATAAATGAATGTTTAATTTACCCTTTCCTAAGAAAACATGGCTCCCTGGCCTTGCTCACTCCAGCCTTATAAAGACAGAGTTAATAATTTTATCTCCTCATTCTAGCTTGGAATTTGTCTGTGGGGCCGCCAGCTGCCTTTATTTTGGTTTGGAGCTCCTATAAAACTGTCATCATAGCACTCAGCTGCCTTCTGGAACTTCCTCTTCGGTACCCACAGTGCAGAGAAGGGCTCCTGGGAGCTTCTGCTTGTGAGAACCCCTGTGAAGAACCCACCCTTTAACCTGTACTATGGCATCAGTCTCCTCGTGTTCACTCACACTTTAGGGCTGTTCCCATTGTCCTTTGTGTTCCTTCTGAGCTCTTCTGTCTCCTCCTTGACTCTTGTAGGAGCTCAGATTAGGTTGGGATGTTAATTTTAACCCTGAGCAGATCTTTGGGCCTGAGGTGTGAGGCAGGAGGAGGGGGAGTACTTGGAAGTACAACCTGGTTTATTGAAGCTGCCAACAGAAAAGGAAGGGGAATATCTTTCCTCTGTTCCCTGTCCGTCATTCTCACCAAGAAGATCAGCAGAGAGCACAAAAATTAAGATCCAAGATGGTTTGGAGCCATGGAAGAGCCCTTCAGAAGTTGCCTGTAGCCCTGAGTGTGGCTTGGCAGGACCTTGGGCTCACCTGAGGTTCCTTCTGCGCAGTGGTGCAACCCCTGTCTTAGCTCTTGTCACAGCTCCTCGTGTCCCAGCATTATCTCCAGGAGTTCAGGGAAAGCCTGGATGAACTTCAGCTGTGTACCTGTTTGAGTTTGAATTATCAGCAGCCATCAGGGCTTCCATCTTCCCTTTCAGTCCTGTTTTCTTTGTGTCCCCCCAGATCTGCACGGCGGAGGTGGAAGTTCTCATGACACGACTGCAGAACACGTTCCGGCAGGAGCTGAGCGGGGTTGGGGCCAGCCTGGAGAAGAGGTGGAAGTTTTGTGGCTTTGATGGCTTGAAAATGACTTGAGCTTTGACTTAACGCTGGAAACAGTGGGATATGGATGCTGAGAAAAGCTGGGATGCTCCTCCCTCTGTTCCTGATTATTCCCTCACACCACGGCCTCGGGGTACAAAGTATAAAAGTGAAACCAAGTCCAGAGCAGCACGGGAAGAACCTCCAAGTTCTGCAGCTGCTTTGATCAGTTATTTGTTAATGGGCAAGTGCTGTTCAATATATTTGGGGAAAAAAGCTCCTGCCTGACCCTTTGAAGCACAGCGTGTTGACTCTGTGTTCTGCCAATGTTGTATGTGCTTGTGTGCCCAAATTCCTCCTCTTCAACCTTCCTTCTGCTAGGAGCAGCCACAGACTGTCCTGAGGCAACAACAAAGGGGCATCTTCTGATTTCTAGATGACCAAAAGGGAAAAAAAGGCATTTTTTAGATATTTCTATGGGTAAAAACCAAGGTATATTTAAACAGAAGATTTAGATTGCTCAGGAATTGTTTCTTTTTTTGCTGTTTTCTCTGTTAGCAGTTAAGCTGAGGTGGGGGCGGAGGGGGATGCTGGCAGTGCCACTCCTGCTCTGGGTCAATCTGTATGGAATCTTTTACATGGGAAGGGTGTTTAATTTTCTGGGGATGTGGGTGGAGCAGAGCTACATCAGCCTGGCTTTTGGTGATTTTTACCACCCAGTTCCTCCACCTACTTTGCTGTGGAGACCAAGCTCAAGCAGCACAGACTCTTCTGCTCCTGATCCTTCCCAGCCCTGTTCTTCATGTTCCCAGTGCATGCCATGCTCTTGCCCAGCTGTGCAGAGGTGCAGGGTAGCACAGCTCAGCCCATCTCAGCCTGCCTGGAGCCTCTGGATCCTCTTGCCCGCAGCAGCCCCACGTTCCCAGCCTGGTGTCACCTGCAGAGCTCTCAGCCACCCCATGCAGTATTCCTGTTCTGCTGGACATCCCAGCGTGCTCCCAGCACAGCAGCTGGCACAGTTCCAGCCCCTCCTGCTTGTTCCCCATGCCCCAGGTGTTGGTGCCCTTCACTTGGGCTGTTGATCCCACCTGATCTTTAGGGAGAAGCCCAATTCCTAAATTCCTGTTCTCAGGCATTTCCCGCATGTGTGACACATCCCCAACCCTGGTGTCATCCTGCCAGGTGCTTCTCCACCCTGTGCCATGGCCAAGTTGGTGCCCAGGTGAGTACAGGGACATTTCTGGTGTGTTCTGTGTACCTGGCACAGACACCCAGTGTTATGTGAACCAATTCCTCATCCAAAACCCCAAAATTCCACTGGGGACACCAGGCTTGAAGCCAACTATTGACCTGCTGGCTCTGTTTCTCCCTTCACCATTCCCTGCAATGGGAAGGACAGAGGAGAGCACTCCCTGTACTCCTGCTCCCTTTCCCACTCACCCCAAGGCCCTGAGGTCTCTCCAGATCCCTTAGATTTCTTCCTGCTCTTTCATTCCTTGGATTTCATCCTCCAGCCCCGATGAACCATCCTCGTTGTTCCCACTGGCAGAGCCTGGCACCAGTTCTCCCAAGGCACTGGGGGCCGGGGTGGTCACAGAGGAGACACCCCTGCTGTGCTAGGTGGGAATGTGGCACCTGTGCCACCTGTCCCTTGGGGTCAGCCAGGTGGAGAGAGGGCAGGGTGGCCTGTACTCAGTGAGAGCTCTCCTTGGGAAAATCAAGGAAGAAACTTCAGGAATCAGGAGAGTTGCAGAGCCCTGTGAGCAGCTGTGGCTGGAGCACCCCGGAGTCAGGGAAGGCGTGGAATCAGCGGGGATGGGGCTGGGCTCCCCAGCGTGGCAGCTCCCTCAGCACAAGGACTTGGGGGGGTCCCAGCCTCTGTTGGCTGCAGGGTGGGAGCTGGGATGGGGCCAGGGCACCATGGGCAGCCAGAGCCACTTCCTGGGGGTCTGAGGGGGCTGTTGGAGAGACCAGGCAGATTGTTCCATGGGGCAGCAGAAGGGAGAGGAGCCAGGACCTGTGGGGCAATGGCTGGTACTGTGAAAGCGAGTCAGGGCTAGAGCACCCCAGGGTCCTGCTGCTTCCCCTCTCCCAGGGCCTTTCCAGAGGGGCTGAGGTTTCTCCCAGGAGAAATCCATCCTGCAGATAGGCTGCTGAGGTGACATCCAGGGATGGGTGACAGAGACCTTCCCTTGGGACCAGACTGTTCCCACATGGGCTGTTGCTCTCCCTGCTCCCAACACTGAGCACTTGCTACACTGGGAGCAGATAAAAACCCTTTTAAAAAAATGTTCTGAATAGTTGTGTCCCTGCAGATGAATGCTGTATTTTTAAGGAATAAACATTTTTTATGGGCAGATCTTGGCCCTGCTGCTTTCTTTGTCATTCTAACCCAAACTATTCCATGATCATGGGCCAGGAACCTGGCTCTGGCCCCCAAAGGGCTCATGGGTTTCTTAATTGGCAAGGAAGTGCCAGTTTTGGGTGTTGGTAGAAGTTTGGGAGGCTTTCCAAGGTCTGTAACACTCTGGGAACAACCTGAGCTGTAGATCCACCCCATGAAGTCTGTGAGCTCCTCATCAGTAGAGCTCTGCAGGGACCCTGGATGTGCTAGACCCTGCCAGACACTGTCACAGGGAAGATGCTGTGGTGGAGCAGCAGGAAGGTCTGCATGGAGAGCTGAGGTGGGAATCATCCACTGGCCCTCCCCAGGCAGCACATTCCCAGTTCAGGTTTCACCTGGCAGCACAGCTGATGCTTTGGGGGTGTCCTGGTTGCCCATGGATGGGAGTGGGGAAAGCTGAGGATGGAGGGGATTGAGCAATGAGTAATCCCTGCCAAGGCTGTATGTCCAGCGTGGGAAGTGCAGTTCCATCCAGACCTGCCCTCTCTCCACACGCTGTTTCTGGCTCTCATTTCTTTGGCAGAAAATTCACATTCTAATCCCCTCTCTCCTCCCCTTGGCTGTGGCAGCTCCTTTCCATCACTTCCCCACTTCTCCTCCCGCCTGTGGGCTGGAAGAGCCCCTGGAGCCTTGGAGGAGATGCTGCTGTGAAAAGCACTGTCCCAAAGGAAGAGCTGGGAGCTCCAGGAGCTGCTGGTGCTGCTGCGAGAGGACACGGGCAAGGTAAACGTGGGCCCTTTGCTCCAGCTGGGGAGAGAGAAACTGCAGCTGAAATTGGGGAGCAGCCACTGCTCCCTGGGAATGGAGGGGGCAGCTGGACTGAGCTTTCCCCATGAGATTTCCTGAAATAAGCACTAGTCCTGTTTTTGAGTTTGTGAGATTCCTGCTCTGGCATCCCCTCCAAAGGAGGATTTTTGTGGGGCTCTGGCTTTGCCCCCACTGTGGGCCAGCCTTTCCTTCCTTGTGGGGAGCCTGGTACCTGTCCAGGCTGAGTGAGCTCTCCTGTCCCAGGGGATTCACAGGGATCACCAATCCCTGTCCCCTGCAGGGACACCCACGCTGCTGTTGTGCCTCTGGCTTGGAGGTGCTGGTCCCCATCTCAGCTGTTTCCAGGGACATAAATCCACACCTGGGGTGAGAAACAGGACAGGTGCTTGGGGTTAACTCCTGGAGGATGAGCTTTGGCAGTGCCAGTGGTGGTGGCACGTCACAGAGCTCCTTGAGTGGCACCTGCGGTTGGGCAGATAAGCAGCAGCCTGTCTGGCCTTCTCCTTCCTGCCTTCTCCTTCCTGCCTTCCCTCTGCTGCTCCCTCTCGTGACTGGGATTCTTCCTACTCCTCACTCCATGGTGGCCACATCCCCCAGGACTCCGCTCAGGCTGGGGATGTGGCCGTGGGCTCTGCTGGAGTGTGGAGCTTCACCTGCACAAAGGTAATTCCCTGCAGTGTGTTTCTCTGGGGGTTTATCCATCCATCCATCCATCCATCCATCCATCCATCCATCCATCCATCCATCCATCCATCCATCCACAGCAGAGCTGCTCCCGCCCTGCTGGGAGCTCCTGGTGCAGCAGAGGCATGGGAGCTGTCCCTGGCGTGTGGGGATGCTCACATCTGTGATACCCAAGGAATTTCCTGCCTCAGGCCATCCCAGGGGAGCAGGATGGAAGTTATAAAAATCCCTGCATTGTGCCTCTTTAATTTGACAGAGGGCAGGGATAGATGGGATATTGGGAAGGAATTCCTTCCTAGGGTGGTGAGGCCCTGGCACAGGTGCCCAGAGAAGCTGTGGCTGCCCCTGGATCCCTGGAAGTGCCCAAAGCCAGGGTGGACATTGGGGCTTGGAGCAACCTGGGCTAGTGGAAGGTGTCCCTGCCCATGGCAGGGGTGGAACGAGATGGTTTTTGAGGTATCTTCCAACCCAAATTAGTGTGGGATTCTATGATGTAGTTGAATTCCCTTTTCAGTGTCCTCTTACAGGGAACTCTGAACAACTCCTTTATATTTGTTTTCTTCTTTAATTTATGTAACTTTTTAAATTCTAATTTCTAAATTTCCAATTTCTAACCTTTAGAAACTGAAATTTCAAACCTGGCCAGAAGGAACCAGTCAGTCTCAGGGGCTGGAGGCGGGTGGCAGAGACTGACACAGGAGCCCTGTTCCATTCCTGGGGGTCTCACTGCATCCCTTGAGACTTCCAGGCATTTATTTTTCATTCTTGCCTTAAGCGTCTTTGGGGAGGATCTCTCCAGAGCCCATACTCTGACCTCAATCCTATCTTCTCTCTGGGGCTGCTGTTGCTCTTTGGACTGTGCTGGGTGGTGCCAGTGCTGGGGCACTGCTGGCACAGGTGGCATGAGGAGGAGGTGGCACCAGCTGGAGGCAGCCAGGTCAGTGTGGAGTGAGGAACCAGGTCCCTGTGTGGGCTCTCCCAGAGCCTGCACACAACAGGGAGGGCTCCCCAAAGCTCTGGGAGAGCAGATGGGGTGTCCAGGGCGTGTCCATGGGCTGTTGTCCAGCCTGTGCCTGGGGTAAAGGGCTTCAGCACCTCTGGTCATGTGCGGTGGTTTGTGATTTAAAAGAGATAAATCATAGAATTGTGGAATTGTTTGGGTTGGGAAAGACCTTAAAGCTTATCTCCTTCCATGCAGGGACATTTTCCACCAGTGCAGGCTGCTCCAAGCCCCATCCAACCTGGCCATGGACACTCCCAGGGACACAGCTCCTCTGGGCACCCTGTGCCAGGGCCTCCCCACCCTCACAGGGAAAAATTCCTTCCCAATATCAAATCTAAATCTCTTCTCCTGCTGCCTCCAAGGCCTTTGCTTGGAAGGTTGAAGCGAGATGATGTGGTTGGGGCATCTGCAGTCCCACTGGCTCTTTGGAGAGGTGACAGAGGGACAAATGTCTCCTGCAAAGACTCCCTGAGGTGCTCCCAGAAGTTTCTCTCCTAAAGGGGGTATTGCTGCTATGTGTTCCTTTCACGCAGGTGTGTTTTCCAGAGGACCTTTGGCTCGCCCCCTGTGCCAGGCCCCAGCCCTGGGATGCAGCCCGTGGCCCTGCAGAGCCTGTCTGAGCTGGAGAGGGCCAGTCTGCAGGAGCTGGCGCTGTTCCAGCTGCAGGAGAGGCTGCCTGTGGGGCACCTCAGTCTGGACAGAGGTACAGGGGGAGAGGAGGGACAGGAGGGGAGAGGACGGGAGAGGGGACCCCCCTCCTGCCAAGGGGAGCTGAGGCTGAGCCATTCATGCTGCTCACCCCTCACCACAGCCCGGGATGATGGTTATGGAAAGACATTTGTGACACATTTTGGTCCATGTTGTTTCTCATTCCTGCTTTATTCTGAGCCCCAAAGGCCTGATCAGCCTGGGTTTGCGTGTCCGCAGCAGTGTGAGAACATGACCCTCCAACCCCCAAACCCAAACCAGATGTGGCAGCACTGGGATTGTCTGAGTGCCCTTGGGGTGGGACGGGATTTGCTATTTGGATCCATGTCCAGCACTGAGTCCTGATGCTGGAAAGGGGCTTATGGGAAAGTGGATAATGCACTGGCACATTAAAGGGTGGATAAATTTAGGAGCTCCACAGGAACTGAGCACAGAGGCCCTGTCAGGGTTCCCAGGGCTGCCTGTGTCCCCCACCAGCAAACCCAGAGAGTTGTGGTTCCCAGACTCCTTCCCAAATTAATTTCTTATCCACTTGATGTGCCTCCTGTGCTCTGGGCCATATTTTGGCATTCCAGCAGGGCAGGGGATGCCACCAGCTCACTACGTCTGGGGCTGGGGGTACAGAGGGATCCTGGGGGTCTCCAGCCCTCCCCTTCCATCCTGGCACGCCAGGGCAGGATGGAGGCCACAGGTCTCTGGAATCCTCTCCCAGGGACGGATCATCTCCCAGTGCCCAGCCTCACACTGAGCACCAACTGCTTGAGGTGACACCCAAGTCTGGTTTCCCATCTTAATATCCCAAAGATTTCATGCCATGAAGAGTCCAGCACAGTTCCCCTCTCCTTCCCAGAAGTCCCAGTTGCTCCAAGGCTGCAGCCCTGGAGGACTTTGACCACAAACATCCTGATTCCTTTTCTATTTTGTTTTATCTTGGACTGTTGTGATCCAGCTTGCAGTGACACCCTGCAGCAGCAGCTCCTCTAGGGACCAGTGCAGTGCCAAAAAAAACCCAAACCCCAGTATTTCCTTCCTGGTTGGTCAATGTGCTGCTGGATAATTTATGTTGGCTTCTATGCTCATGTTCCTCATTCCAGCTGTCAGAGCTTTCCTCTAAGTCTTACAAAATAACCCAAACAAGTAGATATAAGCTGTTCCTGGGAAGAGAATTCCTCAGGAATGAAGAGTATGAGCCAGAATAGGGTGATGTGTCCTGGAAGGATTTAGGGTGAGCAGTGAGTGAATTCTCAGTTCCCTGCTGCTGGATGTGTGAGGTGGGAGTCCTCCAGAGCAGGATGGGATTTGTGATGGTGTTTTGTACATCTTTTTATGTCTGTGCTCTGTAAAATATTCCCAAAAGCCTTTCTGGGCCTCACTGCTTGTGTAGAGCCACGTGGTCCCTCCACCCCTTCACCCACAGCCCATCTCCAGGGCTGTTCCCCAGGCACTGATGTCCATCTCCAGGGCTGTTCCCCAGGCACTGATGTCCATCTCCAGGGCTAGTCCCCGGGCAGTGATGTCCATCTCCAGGGTTGTTCCCCAGGCAGTGATGTCCATCTCCAGGGCTGTTCCCCAGGCACTGATGTCCATCTCCAGGGCTAGTCCCTGGGCTGACCACTGTGTGTCCCAGGGGACTCCTGGATCCCCTCAGGGCCGTGGCTGTCACTGCAGGGTCTCCTGGCTGGAGGCTGCAGAGGGACAGAGAGCCTATGCTGAACCAGCCCCAAGTTGCTGGTGCTGAACCTTCCCCTTCTCTTCTCCTCCTAGATGGCTCCAAAGGCATTAAATCCATCCGGCAAAAGCTGGAGAGCTTCTCGAAGGAGAGGAAAGGTGAGCAGCCACACTTTTACTTGGGCTTTGGTCCCTGCTCTCAGGGGGACTGGGTGATTTTTGGTGGGGTGGAGTGGGAGGTGCCCAAATCCAGCAGGATGCTTCATCACAGGTTGTTCTGCTGTTCTTGGAATGGCACAAGCTTAATGGAGCCTGGAAGGCACAGAAAGATGTGTGGAATATGTGCAGTGTGAAATGCATTTTCAAGGTGAACACCTATAAATGTGTCTACCTGCACATTTTGCCCCAGTCTTGCTGCCTCCAGTTCTATCTTAGCATCCCTTGAAGGACCTCAGTGACAACCCTGGGGTACACAGAATCCTGGAGCAGAGCCAGGTGGGAATGAGCTTCCCCACACCAGTACAAAGTCCATTCAAGGAAACGACTGAAATTAATGCCTCATATTTTACTTAGAATGTTTAGTAGAATGTTTAAACATATCAATCATTGTACGACATGCTGGTAGCAACTTAACAACTGTTTGATCTCTGTTTAAAGCAGCCATTTAAAGCAACTTAACAATTGTTTGATCTCTGGTAAAAGCATTGTATGGTTTCAGTCCTAAAAGTTCTCAGAGAGGGAGTGATAACATAGAAGCTTCATCTGCAGCTGGAAACTTGTTCTGAATGCATAATAGTAAATCCTTTAACTCAGATTTTGAAACGTTACAGGAATTAGATTTGACTAGATCTTTAAGGTGTTTATAAACAACATCTCTAGGCAAATTGGACATCTTGTGTCCTAATGTGTTCCCCGAGGCTTACCTGATGCTGAACAACAGGCAAGTCCTTGTCGGATCTTCGTTCTGATTGAGCCAGCGACGAGGGTAGAAATCCAACTTCTCTCTTTTTGCAAGAGTTATGATCCTGGGATTTGTGCTTCTCTGAGCAACACTTTACAAAAATGACCTCGGGGCTTTCCAACATGTCGGACAGTTTAGCAGGGTTATCTGTGTCCTCACACAGGGCACCAATTTGTTGGACAATACTCTTTTCTTGATCTAGAGATGGGACAACTGAGAGGACGTTTAAAAACTTTTATTCCATTTTCAGTCTCATGAGAAGAGTGAGACAATACAGATGTTATAATTCACGCCACCACAATCAGAAGCCAACTATTTCCTAATTACAAGACACTAGAAGCGTTTCTTGGCCTATCAGCTTTTTGCTATGCTATGCTGTAGATGCCTTAAAGTCAATCCTCTAAAACTACCCCTCATGGGTCCTAATAGAATGCATTTCTCATTGTTTTATTTCTCTAAAGTATCTAGTCTTATTTGTAAGGTCATATTTTGAAACCTTTTTCTAGCTCCATTTTTCTCTCAACAATATTTGTCTTATTCTTTGGTATTTCTAAGTCAGGATTTCTTGTCTCAAAGTTTGCATACAGATGTATACTGTGTGGGCCTTCTGTTAGGCCCTGAGAACTCTCTACAAATCGATTTCTCACAGTTAGAATTTGGAAAGGATCTTTTGGTGATTTATGAAGTTGTTGCTTCATAGATGCCATGGCATCTTCATGGGGCTGTAGCCAGTTAAAGGAAGGAAACTCCAGGAAAAACTGGGATGGGCTCCAACAAGCCCGCTGATGGAGAGCAGACCCCTGTGTCTCCTCCCTCTCCCCCCAGCACCCCATTTCCCATGCCATGCCCTCCCCCTTGGCTCTTTGGCACCCAGGGTCCCCCCACACCTTTCCTGCTCTCCAGTAGGAGCAGCTCCCTTCGGGTTTGCCCGCCTCCTTGGGAATGCACCACGCACTCCAGGTGCTCCTGGGGGCAGGAAATGCGGGGTTCATTCCTGCAGCTCCCTCACTGCAATGCCTGTCACTTCCTCCTGTGTCTCCCCCAGACTGCTCTCCCCACACCTTCGGGGTCCCGCTCCCCCAGGTCATCGCTAACGACCGCGCCTGCCGCCAGCTGCAGGAGGCTGTGGGCAAGAGCCGGCGGCTCTGCCTGGAGGTGGAGGCCACGGTGACGAGGTTCCGGGCTCAGAGGCAGAAGAGGTTGGGAATGGGCACCAGCTGTATCCGGGCACCTGACGGGGGCTTCCCAGAGGAGCCGCTTTCCCCAGCTCTTCTGGACAAGAGCTCCTGGAGCCAGCGGAGGGTATGGTCCCCAAAATGGGCTGTGCTGGTGCTGTGGGATGGGGGTGTCTGAATTTAGGAATAAATGGGATTTTCCAGGATCTTTTCTTACTGACGGAGCTGGTTGTGTCCTGGGCTGGGCCAGTCCCAGTCTGTCCTCAGGGAAATGGTGATGTCCTCAGTCCCCCCAGAGATGGACTGTGAGGAGTGGGAGGACCTTCACTTGCACAGCTCTTATGGAGCTGAGGTTACCAGGGCGACATTTAAGGGTCCAGAGGGCACGGGTAGATGGGATATTGGGAATTAGGAATTCTTCCCCATGAGGATGGGGAGGCCCTAGCACAGGGTGCCCAGAGAAGCTGTGGCTGCCCCTGGATCCCTGGAAGTGTCCAAGGCCAGGGTGGATATTGGGGCTTGGAGCAGCCTGGGATAGTGGAAGGTGTCCCTGCCCACGGCAGGGGTGGCATTGGATGCTGCTCTTTCCCAGAAACCCATGAGGTCACGGCAGTGATGGATCTGTGGGGTCATTCCTGCCACCTGCAAACGCCCTCTGCTCCATCACAGGGGGCCATGTCTGTGGATTCCATCACGGATCTGAGTGACAACGCGTCCAAGCTGCTGGAGGCCCTGCAGCTCTCACACCCCCACGAGCTGGACCCTCGCAGGAGCCAGGGCAAGAAGAAGCCGCTGAGCCTGAACCCCATCACCCGGCAGGTGCCACGGATTGTGGACAGGTGCTGCACACACCTTGAGACACACGGTAAGGGCTGGAAAAACTCCCTGTGTGTGGCCACCAGCACATCCTGGCCTGGCCACCCCCAAGGTGGGAGGAGGCGCCGGGTTTAATGGGCACCGTGGGATTCACCCAAAGGTTGGACTCGGTGGTCTTGGAAGTCTTTTCCAACCTGAATGCTTCTGTGAGTCCTGGGGCAGGGCATCTTCCAAAAAGCCTCCTGTGGAGAGTCCTCAGGGTTGTATGCAGCACCAGAGGGAAATGTCAGGAGGGAATGTCACTGTGTGTGTCAGTGACCAACTCCTGGTGCCTCAACCTCTGCTGCACATCCAGCCCTCGCTCACAGTGACTGTAGGGATGGGATCTCCTCCCTTCACACAGACAACCCAAGGAAATCTTATGGCTCCACAGCCTTTCCTTTTCCTCACTGCCTGGAGAAGGGAAAGCATTGCATGAGAAGCCATACCATGGTGCTGAGGTGCTCCCAGGCGCAGCCAGGGTGGCAGGGAGCCATGGGAATGCACAGCACTAACCTCTCTGTCCCCCAGGGCTCCAAACTGTTGGCATCTTCCGTGTTGGGAGCTCCAAGAAAAGAGTCCAGCAGGTAAAGGGGGATATTCACTGCATCCTCTGGCTGTGCCTTGTCAGGGATAGATGCTCGTGTGGATGGGGATGGATAGAACTGACACTGGTGTGGAGAGGTCTGAAACAGACTGGAACTGACTGTGATTTTCATCCTTCCCATTTCTTCCATCTCCAAGCTGAGGGAAGAGTTTGACCGAGGGCTGGATGTTTTCTTGGATGAGCATCAAAGTGTTCATGATGTGGCTGCCCTGCTCAAAGAGTTTCTCCGGGATATGCCTGATTCCCTGATTCCCAGAGAGCTCTATGGAGCCTTCCTCAGCACAGCCAGTGAGTACCTGTGGAGCAGAGCCTGCACAGCCACAGGAGGGTTTGTGTAAGGGGCACCTCTCACTTGGTCAGGTTGCTCCAAGTCCTGTCCAATCTGACTTTGGACACTGCCAGGAATGGATCCTCCCTCACCACCCTTCTTTTCCAAAGCCTCTGGACAGCAATGGGATGGGTGTTGTGGTCCCTGGCACTGCCACACACAGTTACTGTAATCAGTGGGTTTGGTGGGGGTTTTGTTTGATTTTTTTTGAACTGGACTATAAAAATCCCTCTGGTCCGGGACAGTCTTTGGCTGGGGGCTGTGCAGTATCCAACCTCACCACAGCCCTTGCTGGGTTCTCCATCCCATGGGATAAAGGGTGGGACAGCAGCCTGGCTCCCACCAGAGCTCACTCCCAAGCATGTGGAGGAGGGCTGGAAGTGCCTGGTGGGCCGGGACCCTCACTAACAGCTGCTCTCCCCAGCCCTGGAGGGGCCGGCCCAGCTGGACACCCTGCAGCTGCTGCTGTTCCTGCTGCCCCCGTGCCACAGTGACACCCTGCTCCACCTCCTGCGCTTCCTGGCCCAGGTGGCCCGGCACGCTGAGAGCTCCTGGGACCCCGAGGGACGCAAGGTAAGGCTGCTCTAGAGGAGCTGCCCAGGGAAAGGGGCTCGGGCTGCTGTGGCTGGAACTGAGCAGAGCTGCTGCAAGCCTGGGTGAAGGCTTTGGGAAAAACAAATCCTTCACGGAATCCCAGGATCATTGTGGCTGGAAAAGGTGGGAAGGTCAGGCAGGTGGGAATGGGATGAGTGTGTGCTCCAGCACCTCAAGCCCTTTGTGCTGGCCCTGCCACCAGCTCAGAGAGGACCAAACTACACCCAGACCAACATCTCACCCTCACCTCACCCTTGTGTTCCTGCCCTGGGGTGGGTGAGGATATCCTGGGATATCCCATGCCACTGCATCCACAGTCCACAGGTTCCTTTTGTGCTTCCTTGTAGATCCCTGGGAATAAAATGACAGTGTCAAACCTGGCTACAGTCTTTGGTCCCAACATCCTGCAGAAGGAGAAGCCTGGAGAGAAAGATGCCGGTGCCCTGAACTTTGAGGACAGTGCTGCCATAATCCTGGTCCTCCAGAGGCTGATTGAGCACCACCACTCCCTGTTCATGGTATGTGGGGCTCCTCAGGGCAGCCCCTCCAGCCCCTCCTTCCCTCTGAACTCTTCCAAGAGCAGCAGGGGAACGATTTTGCTCCTGTTAGAGATGCACACCTCGGTCTGTGCCTATCCTCTGGGAAGGCTCTGGCTCCATCCTCTCTCCACACTCCCACAGGGCTCTTGCAGGCAGCAGTAGAATCCCCTCAGGTCTATTGGAATGTGACATTTCAGGTCCCCAAAAAGCCTTATAGCAATTTTTGGGGTCTGCAGGGAGCCAAAGGACTGGGGATAGTGTGGGGAAAGCAGGGGCTGAGATCCTGCAGAGTCTGGAAGGTGTGTGGGGTGTGACACCAAGGTGCTGGGTCTGCAACCATGTCCTGGGGTCCTTCCTTTGCTGCCTCTGCTCAGCCGCCTGCCGAGAGGGGCCCCATGAGTGGTGTGGCCGTGTCTCCCCAGGTGTCTCCAGAGATGCAGTGTGATGTGCTGAGGAGGCTGTTCCAGACAGACCCCGATGTCATCGAGTACCTGCTGCGCAGGAAGTTCCCTGATGTGCCGTAAGTGCCCAAGGGGCTCCTCGGGGCACAGGGACAGGTGACAGCACACCCTGCTCATCTTCCTTCAGACTGCTCCTTCCTACAGTGCTCTGATCGTGAGCTCCCCAGCAAAAGCCCTTCACACTCCATCCTTCCCATCCCCTGGAGCTCCCTGCTGTCCCTGTTTGCTCCTCAGCCTGTGCCAGCTCTCTCCAGAGCTTTGGTATCCACAGGGCTCCTGTCCAGCCCCTCCCCTGCTCCTGCCTCTCAGTGTCACACGCTGATTCCTGCTCCACCACCAGCCTTCTCCGAACCTCCTCCATCCTTGGTGTCCACGTTTCCCTGCAGTCTTTGCCTGCCCCGTGTGTCTGGGTGGGGCTGCCCATACATCCATATTTCGGGTGCAAGACGGGGCAGTCCCACTGAGGCTCAGAACTGGAGCTCGTGCCCTTCCCTAAGGTTGAAGATGGTGGGGCTGAAAGGACCTTGTGTCCCATGAGCTGAGTCCACCATGGCACATATTGCAGGAGGGGCTTTGCTCCCTGGTGTTGGAAGTAGGGAATGGTTGAAAACAGGGGATTCTCCGAAGCAGGGGATGCTCAAGAGCCTTCAGTAGACCTGGTGACTCTTCAGTAAACATGAATTGTCCTGTGGGAAGGGTTTTCCTGGACCACAGGCTACTTCAATACCAGTTTGCATGGGGCTTGGAGCAACCTAGTCTAGTGGAGGGTATCCCTGCCCATGGACTAGATGCTCTTCAAAGTTCCTTCCAACCCAAACCTAGGATTCTGTGATCCATTCTACAGCTTCTTGTTTGTCTTCACATTCCTTTTGGGACTGTCTGGAGACGGCAATCTTTGGGATCACTGCTTGAGCCCATTTGGGAGTGCAGTAGGCAGTAGAGGCATTTGCAAACATCATCTCTCTCTTTTTTGCTTTCTTAGGAGCCCAGAGCGTGAGGATCATGGGGAGGACCTTGCTCGGTCTGCACTGCCTGGCTGGACACACAGCCTGGAGCGAGGCTCGGTCTCCTCAGAGCTGTACAGCAACGTCTCCTTCCTAAACCTGGATGTTGGCATCTAGCAAGCCCTGGCCAGGCTCTCTGGACAAAACCAGGCAGCTTTTCCCAGCAAAACCCAGCCCCTGACTCACTATGGGGGCAGCCCCTGTGCCTGTGCCCTGGGGGCAGAGCTGTACTCGGGGGTCACCTGCCAGGCTGGCACCTCCCTGCGGGTCCAACCACTGCCACGTCCTCAGCACAGCTCTCCCCTGTCACCTCCTTCTCACAGGACCTTGGGGAATGGATTTCCATCCCTAGACCTGTGGACACTCTTGGGAGGACAGGCTGAGGAAGCTGGGACTGCTCAGCCTGGAGAAGAGATGGCTCAGAGGGAGCTTATCCATGTATCCAAATGCTTTTGTAAGGGCCTGGAGGGACAGGGCAAGGGGAATGGCTTCCCACTGCCAGAAAGCATGGCTAGATGGGATATTCAGAGATATTCTTCCCCGTGAGGGTGGTGAGGCCCTGGCACAGGCAGGGACACCTTCCACTGCGCCAGGCTGCTCCAAGCCCCATCCAGCCTGGCCTTCTGGCCTTGAACGTTTCCAGGGAATGGGGCAGGCACAGCAGGGCACTTTTGGGGATAAAACAGTACTTCTGCAAACAGTATTCCATATTCCACCACAGCCTGCACCCAGTCCTGGCCTGAAAGCATCCAAACCTGCTCAGGTGCCCTGCTCAGGGCTGGGCTCTTATTTTGCAGAGGTCCCTTCCCTGCAGATCAGAACAGTCGGGATGGGTGGGGAAGCATTTCCCGGAGGAGCCTGTGCTGTGAGATAGCTGGTGAGACCCCCTGGGAGCTGATAAGCTCCAAAGAGCAGCAGAGCTGTTGTGTCTGGAGGAGCAGATAAATTTGGGACACCATGAGGCTGTGGAAGGTTCCAGAGGCCACTGGAACACTCGAGTGTCAGCTGTGAAACCCACATTGTGTCCAGCCACTGCTCTGGGTGGGATTGTACCTGCTGCAAGAGCAGCCTCCAGCCTTTCAAATTCCTTCCTGGGGTGGTAAAACACTGGCACAGGTTGTCCAGAGCAGCTGTGGCTGCCCCTGGGTCCCTGGAAGTGTCCAAGGCCAGGCTGGATGTGGCTTGGAGCAGCCGGGATAGTGAAAGGTGTCCCTGCCCATGGCAGGGGCTGGAATGGGATGGACTTTAAGGTCCCTTTTAACCCAAGCCATTCTGTGATTCCATGATTCTAGGATGGAACAGGGATGCTGACATAGGAGGCAGCTCTTTGCAGGAAAACTCCTGTTGGATTTCTCTTTCCCAGCACCATAACGGGCGCAGTGGGAGCTCACTGGGAAGCGCCAGCTTTCTCTCCTGCTACAGAACCATCGAAGTCACCGTAGGGAGTTTATCCCTGGCAGTGTTGATGGGATATTGCTGGAAACTCCGCTTGAGGGCAGCCTGGCCACAGGCTCCTGCGGCTGCACAGAGACTCTGCCTGCCACGGGAGCAGCCCTGGAGCACACGGGGCTGGCTCGGAGCTGCTCTATTCCAGCCTCACGAAATAAACCCCCTCCCCAGTCAGCTGCAAATGTCATTCATGGAGCCTTGGCATTGCTCTGGGCCCGCTCTGGAGAGGCTGGCTGGCTTTTGTCACGCTCCAGGTTCTGTTTTCATGGGCTCTTTGCCCCTGCAAGCCTTGGGAGTCACCTCAGAAACAATAGGGAAGGTTCTGTCCTAATCTTTCCTGATCCCCAGTGCTGGCACAGGAGGGGTTGCTGCTGTTGGGCGTGATTGCTTGAGGGGGGGTGCTTGCTTTTGGGGCAGTGGTGGCTTTTGGGGGGGTGGTGAATGTCTGGAGGAGTCTGCTTGGGGGGGCTGGGAGCTCTCAGGAGCTGGTCACTGTTTTGGGGCTGGTCACTGTTTGGGGGAGTCATTGCTGTTTAGGGAGCGGTTGCCGGTTTTGGGGGCAGTTGCTGCTGTTGGGGTGGTTCTGTTTTTTAGCTCCAGCCCCACCAAAGCCCCCTTGAGCCCCTCAGACCATGGGGTTTCACAGGCAGAGCCAGGCCTAGGGCGTGTGTGAGGGTACAACAGGAGGTATCTGCAGGATGCTCGGATTCATGGGTGGGTTTAGAGTCAACAGCAAAGAAAGCAGAGCCCAAGGCAGAACCTGAGCTCCTCTTTTTCTAAGCCCCTGTGCTCCCTCATGCTGCTGACCAGATCCAGGGCAGGTCCCAAGCACAGAGCTCTGGGCTTGACAGCCCTCTGTGAAATCTATGGGAGAGAACTATGGAATCCTTGAGGTTGGAAAAGCCCTCCAAGAGCACCGAGCACAACCATCCCCCAGCACTGCCAAGGCCACACTGACCTCTGTCCCCAGGTGCCACATCCACACGGCTTTAAATCCCTGCGGAGTCAGGCACCTAACCCCTGCCCTGGGCCCTGTTCCAGGGCTGGACAGCCCTGCTCACGAAGGAATTTTCCCTGATATCCAACCTGACCCTCCCCTGGCACAGCTTGAGGCCGTCTGTCCCTTGTTCTCTGGGAGCTGAGCCTGACTCCCCTGTTCCACCTCCTGTCCGGGGTTTGTCAGGAGTGAGATGGGACGGGGAGAGTTTGGGGGCGTTTGTTAGGGGTTGTTTGTTTGGGGGTGTTCGGGGTGTGTGTTTGGGGGGTGTGTGTTTGGGGGGTGTTTGTTTGGGGGTGTTTGTTTGGGGGTGTTTGTTTGGGGGTGTTTGTTTGGGGGTGTTTGTTTGGGGGTGTTTGGGGGTGTTTGTTTGGGGGTGTTTGTTTGGGGGTGTTTGTTTGGGGGTGTTTGTTAGGGGGTGTTTGGAGTTGTTTGTTAGGGGGTGTTTGGGGTGTTTGAGGGTGTCTGGGGATGTTTGTTCGGGGGTGTTTGGGGTGTTTGTTAGGTGGTGTTAGGGGGTGTTTGGGGTGTTTGTTAGTGGGTGTTTGGGGTGTTTGTTAGGGGGTGTTTGGGGGGGTGACCCCGGGATTCCCCCGGTCCCGCGCGGCCGTTTGGGGGCGGAGCCTCCCGGAGACCCCGCCCAGCCCCCGGTGCGGGGCCAAAAGCGGCGGGGGCGGAGCGGGAGGAGCCGCTGCCGCCGGGACCGGAGCGCAGGGAGCCGAGCAGCCGGTGAGTGCCGAACCGAGCCGAGCCGAAGCGGGGGATGCCGCCTCCTCGGAACCTGCGAGGGGCTCCGCTCCTGTGTCCCCTCGCAGCCTCCGGGCATTCCCTGGCAGCGGGATGCAGCCGGGGGTCCCAGGCTGCCCCGGCCGGGAATTGTGCCCTCTTCCGCTCCTCCCTGTGCCGCCAGGCTGCCGGAACAGCTGGGGCTGCCCCTGGGTCCCTGGCAGGGCTCAAGGCCAGGCTGGACATTGCGGCTTGGGGCAGCCTGGGATGGTGGAAGGTGTCCCTGCCCATGGCAGGGGTGGGATGGGATGGGCTTTAAGGTCCTTTCCTGCTCAAACCCTTCTGGGTTTCTATCAAGCCTGTGTAGGACCAGCTCTGACTGGGCTGGCCCCAGCCCAGCTGTGGGATGAGCTGGAGGGAAGGCTGAGCTGTCTGAGGAGCTGGGTGTGCTCGGACCAGTGCTGGCCACTGCCTGCAGAGACGGGACCTGGAGCCCGGCTCTGCCCATCCCCAGCCCGGGCTGCTCCCGAAAGGTTCACCTGCCTGCCAGGTGGGCACCCCAACACCCCCACGTTTCCCCCAGCTATGGCTGAGGAGCTCAGTGAGCTGCTGAGGGAGTTCGATGAGGTCATGGAGGACTTCGACCGAGGCCCTGCAAGTCAGTACCAGCAGCACCTGGAGGAACTGAAGAGGAAAGCGGGACAGAGTGTGTATGACAGTGGCATTGATGAGCTGGAGAGTGAGTCTGGGGCTGGGGGTGAGGAGCCCTGGGGAGGGTGGTGTCTGCCAGGGTGGGAGCTCCATGGTTCCTCCATGGAACACCTCTTCCTGCTGATGCTGCCTGACTCAGGTGGGCTGGATGAGCAATGGGGGGATGACCACTGGATACTGGCCCAGGACCTGCCAATATCTGCCAGGGCTCCTTATGCCAGTCAGGCTGCTGCAGCACCGTGAGAGGCTGGGGATAACCCAGTTCTCTGTAATAACCCTGTCCTTGTAACTGTACCCAGACAACCTCTGGTGCTCTTTGACCTGAGAAAGAAACTCAGTTCCATTTTCCAAGCATTCCTGGAAGCAGGGGAGGAGCAGATGGGGTCTCCAAGATTGTGCCACCCTGTGCCATGGGCGTGATCGTGTTCCTGCAAAGTGTTCATCAGGTGTCTGTGCCCAGGCCAGAGACTGATGCTTTGTCTCTGCAGGTGCCAGCACATCCCCAGGAAGCAGCCTCAACTCCAGTGAGGAGCACCTCAACGGCCCAGCTGACACTTATCCCACCAAAGGTGAGCCTGGCCCCACCCGAACAGGTTTGCAGGGTTTCCTTCTCTGTGCTCAGCTGGGCTTGGCAATGACAGCCAGCCCTGGATAGGGGGGTGCCAATGGGGCCCTACAGAGTGGGAATGAGCCCTTGTGTCCTGGCAGGAGCCTGGAAGAAGCAGAAGTTGGATTGGGATTTTCCCAGCTGAGGCTGGACTGGCTGGGACAGACACAGCTGGAGCAGCTGTGCAGGAACAAGGGGTTGGGGTCTCTCTCTCCCCAGTGAAAGGGGGAATGGGAAGGCCTGACTGTGTTTTTCCCCCCTAGCAAAGCTCGGAGACACGCAGGAGCTGGAGGAGTTCATCGCAGACCTGGATAAAGCCTTGGAGGGTACATGCCCAGCTTTGATCCCTGCACTTCCCACGGGAGGGGACACCTGGGCTGGGGCTCCCCCACTGCCCCTGACTTGGCACAGCCTGGCCAGCACCTCCTCTGCCTGGGGGTCCCGCTGCAGGGGGCTTGGAACTTGATTGTGGCTGCACTGGTGGAGCCCTTCCATCCTTCCTTTTGGGGAGGGGCTCATGGATGTCACCTCCCTCTTCCAGCTTTTTCAGCTTGGGAAGAAATTCCATGGCTTAAGTGTCTTCCCCCCCTGCTGCCTCAGTTTCCTCAGATGAGGTGCAGTGCTGATGCCTGGGGGAGGGGACTGGGGACATGAAGGCCGGGTTAGCCCTGGCAGTGAAGCCCAACAGCACAGCCTGCAGAGCTGTTGATGTTTTTGGGAACATGCACAGAGACCTGCAGCCCTCTGCCTGCAGCCTCCCTCCAGCTGCTGCTCAGAGGCTGCTCTTTACTTGTGGGGGAAGGTGAGCAGGAGGAAAAAAAGGATCTTCCCTTGTGGTGTATCCTAACCTACCCCATCAGGAGGGAGGAGAGTGGTCCTGTGTGGTGGCAGGGAGGGCAATCCCAGCCTGTTGGGTCATGCTCTCCTCCTCCAGATGTTTCCCTCCTGGTTAGAGCCTGGGGGTGTCCCTGTGAGAGGGGGTGATGCTGTGCTGGGCATCTCTGGCATCTGTACCCAGCAGCTCTGGAGAGTTTGGCTGCTCCCCAATGGCTGTTTTGCTGGGGAAACTGAGGCAGAAGCCACTTCCTCCCACAGGGGCCCTGCATGGCAGGCTGGAGGCAGAGAGAACTGGTTAAAAAAACATTTTCCCCCATGCAGACTGTGTAAGGCACAGTTCTGGTATCTGTTCCCATCCCTGGTGTCCAAATTGAGGTGGCTGGTGGGAAGTGTTCCTTTGCAGGCCCAGCCATGCTGGGAGGGAGGGAGGGAAGAAGGGGACCAGAGCTGACCCCCTGCCCCAGATTTCTGCTCTAACCCTGCAGACTGTCATCATCTTCTGTGTCATCCTGCAGAGATGTGAGCTGTGCTGTGGAGTCTGGAGAGGAGCAGCCCCAGCCCTGAGTCTCCCTGACGCTGCCTCTGCTTCTGCACCCCTGGCTGGGGTGGGGATGGCTCCGGGGACAGGGACGGGCAGTGGGGATGAATCCGGCCGCGGGACAATGGTGGCAAGGCTCTGCCAGCGCCAGGAGAGGACAGCCCTGGGCGAACACCTGGCCCTGCCCTGGACCAGGTCTGGTGGCTCTGGGCTTTGGGGGGGAGCTGGGCTGCTGCTGAAGCCCCCAGAGTAATTTTGGGGAAGATCAGCTTGCAGGACATCAGCGTGACCTCAGTGTCCCCCCCCCCCCAGGGTGGGAAGCCTGGTTCCTTGGTGGCATCTGTCACTGCTGACCTTTGCTTTGCATGGGGAGCCCCAAAGCGGGCCCCTCTCTGCCCCCCAAGTGCCTCTGCCCCAGCTGCTGCTGTAAATACTGTAAAAAATATGTTTTGTGCTGTACAGAGGGGACATGGTTCTGTGAACAGGATTTTAAACCTCTGCCTGTCTGTGTCCATCTTTTTCCTGTTGGCAGGGGTGGGAGCAGGGATGCCTAGGGCTGCCAGCTGGTGGGACTGGCATTGGAAAAGGGGGAAACCTCAGGGAAGCAAGTTCAGCAGCACGTGCCTCCTGAAGAGGAATGCAGGAATCCCTTGTCCTGCCTCCCCCTTGGTGCTCAGACGCTGTGGGGTGGCAGAGGGTGCAGAGTCCATGCCTTTCCCCACCTGCTCAAGGAGATGGACCACTGCCTGTCATCCTTCTGCCATGGAGGGCCCTGCTCCGGGGGTCCTGCTTCCAAAGGGAGATGCTCTGGTGCCACTTCCCTTGGATATTGCCGCTGACAGCAGCCCAGGAACAAGGCCCTGTGAGTTTGCAGCCCTCTGCCAAGCTGAGCTTTGAGTGAGATTTGGCCGTGGATGATGGGTCCCCCCAGGATTCCCCTCCTATCTTTCTCCCTGGAGTTTCAGTTTGCCACCATGAGCACTGGGATGACAGAAGAGGAACCTGTGGTTCTGCTCATCCCCCTCTCTCCCTGTGATCTTCACGTGGAGCAGGGTCACGTGTAGCTCTGCCTGTCTGAGCAGGAAACGGGCAGTTTCGCTTTCTGCCCTCATCCCTGGTCCCTGGGTGCTGAGCAGGAGGATGTTGGACACCCCCTCTGGCAGCCCCAGGACTCAATGCTGCTGAGGAGGCTCTGAGCACACACAGATCCCAGCCTGGCAGTGCAGGTCCAGCAGGAGGATGGCAGCCCCTGGGCAGGGCTGGCAGGGGGATGCTCTGGGCTGTTGCTGTCCCCATGCTATGTGATGTGACCATTGATGTCTGTCCCAAATGGACCCCGAGGGGCAGCCAGGAGATGGGAGTGAGTGTGTGCCAAGGTGGTGACACCCAGAGATGTCTGTGACACTCAGGGATCTGCCCGTGACCCTCTGTGGGGACACAAAGCCCCCATCACTGGGGCCAGGGTGGTGTGGGGACTGTCCCACTGTGCTGATGGCAGCAAGCCCTGTGGCACTGAGGGCGTTTTTCCCCTCTGAGTCATTGCGCTCAGCGCTTTGCCCTCGCTGTCTTGCTCTGACTCTGGTGTTTGTTCTGTTCTGACCCATGATCCTGTTCTGCAGCAGCTCCTCCCCAGCCTGTGCAGGAAGGAGCTTTAACCCCCCCCCCCCAGCCAGCACTGTCCTGATGGGTGACAGCAATGCTTGGGCTGTCACTGTCCCCAGTGACATTTGCCCCCTTCCACCCCCACAGTAGTGGCAAATGTTGCCAAGCTACAGAAATAAATATTTTCCAGCCCCAAATCTGCTGAGGCTGATAACCCCTGCAGCCACAGCACAGCTCTGGTGACGCTCCAGGGGTCTGTTTGCTGTGGGGGTTGCCAGGAGCAGGTTGGGGTGTCACCCCGGGCTCCTCCAGCCCCTCGGGGTGGGTGGGAGCTGCCCCAGTCCCATGGCTGAGCTGTCCCATCAGCACAGGAGCCTCTCCTGCCTCAGTGACACAGACCTCAGCACCTGCTCAGGTTGGGGCTGGGGGCTCAGGGGGTGTCACTGTGGAGTGCCAGTTCTGTGTGTGGGGTGACAGACAGAGGCCCTAATGCCAGCCCTGTCCTGCCCAGCCTGTGCTGACAGCAGATCATCCTAAACCTCTGTGCTGGGCTTCCCAGGGCAGTGGTGGAACCCCCACCCCTGGAAATATTCAAAAAACATGTGGATGTGGCATTTGGGGACATGGATTAATGGTGGCTTTGGCTGTGCTGGGGGAACAGTTGGACTCGATGGTCTTGGAGGGCTTTCCCCACTTAAATGATCCCATGATTCTGTGGCTTCTGCACATTGCTGAAGCAGCTCCCTTTGGGCACGGGGGCTCTTCTGTGGGGACAGGGGATGGATTCTTTTTCCTGGGAACCCCAGCAAGAGCTTGACAACACACCACAGTGGCCCTGAGATGGAGGTTGTGACATCCACTGTCCCATGGAGGGACAGTTGTCCAAGGGCTGTTGTGCAGCCTGGGAGGAACCCTGACCTTGCTCCCACACTCTCATCATCACAGAAGATGATGACAGTCTGTAGGGTTAGAGCAGAAATCTGGGGCAGGGGGTCAGCTCTGGTCCCCTTCCTCCCTCCCTCCCTCCCAGCATGGCTGGGCCTGCAAAGGAACACTTCCCACCAGCCACCTCAATTTGGACACCAGGGACGGGAACAGATACCACAACTGTGCCTTACACAGTCTGCATGTGTGGATGTAAGGCTGAGGGGCTGGGGGGTCCATGAGCTGGAGGGTCTGGTGTGTAGGAATGTCTGTGGGTCAGAGGGTCCATGGGTTGCAGGGTGTGCCCTGCACGTGCCCTGGAGGTGCTGCAAAATCAATCAGAGCGAACATGCATGTCCTGCCATACAGGAAGTTCCTCCCCAGGGTCCTGCTCCCCACAGCAGGAAAAGCATCCAACCATTCCCGGCCAGGCTGGAGTGGGGCTGTGCTGCTGCTGCACGGGGCCACCAGCGAGGCGGTCACTGCTCCCTGCTGCACTCTCCAAGGGCCCCCGGGTGTTTTCCCAGAAGCGGTGGCAGCGGGAAGTGGGTAACGCAAGCGAGGCGGCTGCACGAGCCTGCAGCTGCTCCCACAAGCCCAGCTCCACAAGCCTGGCTCCCTGTGGCTCCTCCGCAGCCCACGGGAGCGTTTGCCAGCGGAGCAGGCGCTGGGTCCCACACATTTCCTCCCACGGTCCTCAGCAAGCCCCTTTTCCAGGCTGGGGAATGCAGCTCTGGCTTGGAGCAGATCTCCTGCCTTCCTGGGGACCCAGGTGGATCTGCTGGGACATGGAGGTGACAGCTTCGTGGAGGTGGCCCTGGCTGCCAGCCAGTCACATCCTTCCTATACTGCCTGGAGGGCACCACTGTAGGGACCACCTCAGGGCAGGTGTTGCCTGTACCTCCCTGCTTTCCCCCACTCTCATGTCCCCAGGAAAAAGGGATGGAGGGATGCATCCCTCAAGGCAGGACCACCATGCGCATACCAGGGGGCTGATGGAGCTGGAGAAGCTCCTCACCCTGCCAAGGTGTGATGCTCCTCAGTGAAATTGCTCCCACCTGGAAGGATCTCCCCAGCCACTGAGGGGGCAGAAAGAGTCAGCAGAGTTCCCCTAAAAGAAGCTGTTGCCACGCTGCAATTTGGAGAAGAACCTCAGCTCTCTGGGGAGGGGAAGTCCCCGGCTGCCCAGACAGTCTGGCTGTGATAGTGGAAGAGGCTGTAACTATTTTGGGAGACAACCTAACCACAGGGATGTCACAGGCTTTCTGTCCTGTTAAGCCCCCTCATATATTTTTCTGGGATCCCAGAATGGTTTTGGTTGGGAGGGACCTTAAAGCCCATCTTGTTCCACCCCTTGCTATGGGCAGGGACACCTCCCACTGTCCCAGGTTGCTCCAAGCCCCAGTGTCCAGCCTGTCCTTGGGTACTGCCAGGGATCCAGGAGCAGCCCCAGCTGCTCTGGGCACCCTGTGCCAGGGCCTGCCCACCCTCGCAGGGAAAAAATTCTTCCCTGTATCCCATCCATCCCTACCCTCTGGCAGTGGAAGCCATTCCCTGTGTCCTCTCCCTCCTTGTTCTTGTCCTAAGTCCCTCTCCAGCTCTTCTGGAGCCCCTCTGGGCTCTGGAAGGGGCTCTAAGTTCTCCCTGGAACTTCCTTTTCTCCAAGTGAGCAGTCCCAGCTCTCTCAGCCTGGCTCCAGAGCAGAGGGGCTCAAGCCTTTGGAGCATAGAGGGATTTTTCCACATTTACAGGACAGGGAGAATTTGGGCCCTTTTGTGTTTGCCAGGGGTTGCTGCTGCACCCCAGGGCTGGGAGAATCCTCCGCAGTGCTGGGATTTGTCCCTGGGGAGCCTCTGTGTGACCTCCAGCTGCCCAGGGGACAGGAGACTTCCCCTCCCAGGGATCCCAGCCCCCACAGGTGGAAGGAGACAGCCTCCCCTGAGTCCCCGATGAGGTTCAGAGCGTGGCGGGCGCTGTGATCTGGGCTTGGTGTTGCTTTCTCCGGCCGCTGTTCCCTGCTCAGCCTCTGACCTCATCCCGCAGCCATCCAAACAGACAATGCCGGTGGCAGTGGCCAGCGCGGTATCCTGTCCCCTCGTGTCCCTCCCGTCCGGTCACTTCCCGGGATTGTTCAGCTCCCCTGGCCGGGCCTGGCCGTGCTGTCCCCTGGGAGCGGGCAGGGATGAGCCACAGGTGCTGGTGGCTGCTGGAGCTTGCTCGGCTGGAGCATGGCTGGGGCACGGGATGGAGCAAGAAGTCATCCTTTCCCTGAGCTTCCTCCTGCCACCCTCTGCTCCGTCAGGAGCTGTCCTGATGCCACCAGCCCCATTCGCAACCCAGACAGGGCCCTTGGTGTGATGGTGCCGAGCCTGAGCTGGGTCAGGGCAAGCTCAGGGAACAGCAGGGTCGTGGCTGAACCGGGCTGGGCTCCCTGCTGGCTTAGTGGCATTAACCTCACAACTGAACCCGTTCATCCAATACCAGGAGAATCCAGCCCTGTGCCACCATTCCCTGCCTCCAAGCTTCCATTCAGGCAGGGGCTGAGCCTGCAAATGCCCTCCTCACCATAATCCCCGATTTCTGTGCCCAGAGGCCAGCAGCTTGCTCCAGCAGCGATCTTTGGACCTGGAATATCTGCTTGTTCCCATGCAATTCTTCGTGTTTTGGGAGCACAGTGCCCAGCCATGCTCCTTCCTCGCTGTGTCTCACCTGTGCCTCCCGTGTCCTGCCTGTCCAACTGCTGTGGACAAGTTCAGCTTGTAAAGCTGAATACTTCAGATTACAGTTTTCAGCTTTTCCCATTTGGCTGTGATATATACTTTTTTTGAGATTTGTTCGTAGAATCCAAGATTAGTTTGGGCTGGGAGGGCATTTAAACATCCTGTTCCACCCCCTGCCATTGCAGGGACACCTTCCTCTGTCCCAGGTTCCGCCAAGCCCCGTCCAACCTGGCCTTGGACACTGCCAGGAACCCAGGGACAGCCACAGCTTCTCTGGGCACCTTGCGCCAGGGCCTGCCCACCCTCCCAGGGAAGGATTTCTTGCCAATATCCCATCCACCCCTGCCCTCTGTCTGTTTGAAGCCATCATTCCTGGCTTTCTGCTGGCTCCAGTTGCATTCCAGCTGTCAGCCCTGGACAGGCGGTGCTGGGTGGGCATTGCTGGCAGCCCCTCTGTGCAGAGGCCAGGGGGATGAAGCATCCTGCTGCTCATCCCTGCAGCTGTGCATGCTCTGGAGTATCTCCCCTGCCCTCCTCCTCCCTGCCTGCCCTTGGTGTGGTCAGCTCAGACGCAGTTCTGGGTCCCCTGATCCCTCTGGGACAGCAGCTCTGGCCTGGCATTTGCAGTAGGGGCTGTACCAAGAGCTGGTTTTGTCCTCCCTGAGAGTTGCCCTGGTTTGTCCCAGCCAGGGGAGCAGCAGGGAAAGCAGCACCTCTCCCCTGGGTGCCCTCTCCAAGTGGGGTGCTGGATCCACGGTGGCCCAGAGCATTCAGGGATGGCTCCTGGAGCACCCAGTGCTTTGGGCTGGGTTCTGCTGGGATCAGCTTGGGTGGGAGATGAGGATCTGCCACAGGAGTAGAGGCAGAGGGCAGTGGGTTCATCCTGGAATGATGTCAAGGGCCTGTTCAGGGAGCTGGGGGGACACTGGACGCTCCCAGCTCCCCCTGGCCACGTGTTTCCAGCTTCTGCTATTTCAGGGCTTCCTGTTTCCCTCCACAAAGTGCCGTCCCAGCAGGCTGGGACCAGCCTGGGGCTGTCCCTGCCTTGCTGGCATGGGGCTGGGCTCCACATCCAGCCAGGGGGATTTGTTCTTCCTTCTGGTGGTGCTCCTGAGCATGGAAAACAATGGGCAGGAAATGGGGATGGGGTCTGTGTTCCTCCCCCCGGAGCAGCTCACCCCGGCTGAGGGGGCTGGGGGGGCTCAGCCCGCAGAAAAGGAGGCTCTGGAGAGACCTTTCCTCTCCCTCCAGTCCTGGAGGGAGGGTGGAGCCGGGTGGGGATTGCCTCTCCCAGGTAACAACTGGCAGGACAAAAGGAGACGCCTCAAACGGTGCCAGGGGAGTTTTAGGTTGGACATGGAGAAAATTCCTCCATGGAAAGAGCTGTCCAGCCCTGGCAGTGGTGGAGTGCCCGTCCCCGGAGGGGTTAAACCCTTTGGATGTGGCAGATGGGGACATGGGTTAGCGGTGGCCTCGGGTTCCAGCCCCCGAAATTCCATGGATCTGTGATAACTCCAGGGCTTCGTGCTCCTCTGGGTGTTCTCCCAGCAGGAACCGGCCAGGTTTCCGGAGCCGGAGGAGAAACCCGGAGGGATAACTGGAGCTCCGGGATGCTCGGCGCTGACTCTGCTCCTGCCCGGGCCTCTGCCGCCCTCTAGTGACCCCAGCACGGACACTGGGGACACTGGGGGGACACTGGGGAGGCACTGGGGACACTGGGGTGGCACTGGGGAGACACTGGGGTCGCACTGGGGGGTTGGCACTGGGGACACTGTGGGGGCACTGGGGAGGCACTGGGGCAGCATGGGGGACACTGGGGACACGGGGGACACTGGGACGGCACTGGGGACACTGAGGATACTGGGTGTTATAAATAGAGGCGAATAATTTGTTCAGCCTTTCAAGAGTCAATCAGAAATTTATTGATTACAGCAAGCGATGGCAAGCAAACAGCACTGGGTGCAGCCAGGGAGTCCCCGCTCCGCCTACGGCTCACACACCGTTTTCCCCTTCCCGCAGTCTTTTTATACTCTCTTCCTTCCGTGTCCGCAGTATCTCTGGGTGTACTCTGCGCTTGCGCCCTCTGTTGCTAGGGGGTCGTCTTCTACTCTCTGGTGGTCGCTTGGGGAAGGCTCTTCTCTTCTTCCTTGGTAAAAGTCCACGGCCCTGTAATGGTCTTTTCCATATAAGGTTATATGTTATATGCACCTAAGTTCTAATTACACAACTAGTTTAAGTAATCAACATATTAGCTAGTTTCTGGCTGGCGGTTTTCTGTTATCTACACAAGGCTTCTCCTTTGGTTTTCTGTTATCTTACACAAGGCTTCTCCTTTGATTTTCTGTTATCTACACAAGGCTTCTCCTTTCTGTCTTGATGAACAAAGAGTCTTCTCTAACTTATCACACTGGGGAGGCACTGGGGACACTGGGGCAGCATGGGGGACACTGAGGATACTGGGGAGGCACTGGGGACACTGGGGCAGCATGGGGGACACTGGGGAGGCACTGGGGACACTGGGGCGGCACTGGGGACACAGGGTGGGCTCTGGTGGGGGGACAAGGAGGGGGGATCACTGTGGGGGTTTCTTCTGAGGAGGCCAGGGACAGGTCAAAGATGGGGGGTCAGTGATGGTGGTCAGCAGTGGTGGTCAGCGATGGAGGTCAGTGATGGGGGGGTCAGTGATGGAGGTCAGTGACGGATCAATGCTGGGGGGTCCGCAGCAATGTCGGGGTCAGTGAGAGGCAGTCTCTGCTGGGGGACCGAGAGTGGGGCTGAACAGTGACAAGGCCCGGTCCCGGTCCCGGTCCCGGTGTCCCCGCCGTGTAGAATGAGACGCTGCCGCTTTAAGAGCGCGGTGCCCTCACCCAAGATGGCGCCGGCGCGGTCCGCCCGTGCTTCGAATGCGCCTGCAGGGGGCGTGGTCTCGGCGGTCACGCCCACTGCTCGCTCCGCCCCTTCCGCCCGCCCCGCCGGAGGAGCTGCCGGAGAGGCCGCGGGCGCCGGGCCCGGGACGGGCCAGGCCGGAGAGAGCGGTCGAGGTACGGGATCAGGGCCGGGGCAGAGCCAAGGGGAGCTCAGAGGGCGGCAGCGCGTCCTCTCGCCCTCCCGGTGTGTGCGGCCGTGCCCTGGGTCCTGGTGCGGAGGGACGCGGCCGCCGCACCGGGAGCTTTGCAGAAGGCGGTGGTGGAGGCTCGGGGCAGTGACGGAATCCGGGGCTTGCGGATCCCCGTGTCGGGCAGGGACGTGCCCGTGACTGGCAGGAGTCAGTGACTTCCAACTGCCAGAGGGCAGGGCTGGCAGGCTGGCTGGGGTACTGGGCAGGAATTGTTCCCTGCGAGGGTGGGCAGGCCCTGGCACAGGTGCCCAGAGCAGCTGGGGCTGCCCCTGGATCCCTGGCAGTGCCCAAGGCCAGGCTGGACACTGGGGCTGGGAGCAGCCTGGGACCTGGGAAGGAGCCCCTGCCCATGGCAGGGGGTGGGAGATGGACTTTGAGGTCCCTCCCATCCCAAGCCCTTTTGTGACTCCGTGAGTCCCCTGTGTGAAGTGCCAGCAGCCCCCCTGCTCCAGGTGCAGGCTGGCCCTGCCCCACAGTTCAGCCTGGGGAGGGCCCTGTGTCCTGGCTGGGCTTCCTTGCCTGAAACCCTCTTTCTCATCCAGCAGCTCCAGGAGGGGTTAGAGTGGTGGCAGGAGCAGCTGGTCCTTGCCAGAAGGTACTGACACAGCTTGTTGGATGGATAAATGACCCTCTGGAATGGTCACTGACTTCTCTGCGGGGGAATGCCGCTGCTGGAGGCAGAGAACGGGATGGGGCAGCACAAGGATGGGATTCCTCCTGTCTGTCCCTGCTGCAGTGCACGGGGTGGAGCTGGTGTCCCTCTGGGTCTGTTTGGGTGCTCAAGGAAAACTCCCCTCTGAAGAAATCTCCAGGAATAGAGAGGGTGATTAACAGAGCAGCTGCAATTTGGGAATCCTGTGACACTCTGTGTTCCCAGCCTCTGGGTGCTGTGAGCTTTGGCTTGTCCAGACTTTAAAGCCTTCCTTAATCTTGGATCTTGTTGCTCAGGTTTTTGCAGCCAGAATGAAATGAATGATTCAACTTTTTACATTTGTTCAGAGTAGGTGTTTGTGGAATGCACACTTCGGAATGTTCCAGGTGTTGGTGGTTCAGGGGTCCATGGGACAGGACTGGGAGCACCTGGGAGGCTGTGGGGACATGGCTGGCAGACACTACTGCTCTTCTGACTCCCTTTATTCCCACAAGGACTCAAAAACAGGATTGCTTTTGTTTTCATGAGCTGCATGGGTGGTGCTTGTGTAGAATAGAGAATTGTTTTTAATTCTTTGGGATGCAGCAGCCAAATCTTCTGGCTGTGCTGAGCTGCCTCCTTGGGAAAGGCCCCCACCCTGTGCACAGGGCAGGGAATGGGCTGGGGGGTGTGACCTCACACTTGGCTGCACCAAAATATCTTTTGAGATTTGGATTTGTGCTCCTGTACTTTACATCTACCTTCCCAAAATCCCAGGTGATTTCTTTCCCTCTGTCACAGTCCCTCATTTTTGTCTTCCCTCCTTGTTGTGCAAGGTGGCACCAGCTGTGTCTCCAGCTGGATGTGGCTGCTAGTAAAGGAAGGCAAGTCGGCCCCCAGATTTCTCACCTGGAGCATGTTCACACAGAGTTCATCCACGCAGTATCCCTTGGGTGTTCTGGGAATTGGCCAGGATGTCTGCAGCCCCAGGCTGCCCAGACACATGAGGGCTGGTACTGACTGACCATGCCATGGTCTGGTCATGGACTCATCCAGCAGGTTTGTCCAGCAGCTTGGATTCGGGTGTGAGTGGTTCTGTGCATCAGGCCTTTAATTGTTCCCTCTGGGATAACAACCCCCTCCTGGTGCTGCAGCACAGCCTCACAGCAGGTGTTTGTGAGGGACTGAGAGCCCTGGTTTATAGGTCATGGAGTGCTTTGGGTGGGAAGGGACCTTAAAGTTCATCCAGTCCCACGCCCTGCCAGGGACAGGGACTCCAGGCTGCTCCAAGCCTCAGTGTCCAGCCTGGCCTTGGACACTTCCAGGGATCCAGGGGCAGCCACCGCTGCTCTGGGCACCCTGTCCAGGGCCTGCCCACCCTCCCAGGGAAGAATTTCTCCCCATTATCCCACATAACCCTGCCCTCTGTTAGTTTAAGCCACCATTCCTTGCTCTCCGTGGATGAATATGTGTTTTAGTTGGAATAAGGATGCTATAGTTGTCCCTGGAGTTTGGGGAGAGGAGCAAGCCTAGCTGAGCACTTTGGTCTGACAGAGCAACTGGTGGCATTTTGGGATAGGATATTTCCGTCATATCCCTGGATTTTCTTCTTAATAGCCCCTTTTCCTCTTCATGGCTTTTCCTCCAGAATACTTAGACCCAAAATGTCCCAGTTTGTGCTGTTGCTGGGTGGAAGGTGAGGTTGGACTGTGTGTCATGCTTTGGGAGGAGGTTGGAACCATCCCTGGAAATTCAATGAGCCTGGAGAGTGACTCCAGTGCTGCGCTGTCCCTGTGCTGTTGTGCCAGCCTGTTCTGCCTCAGTGCAGTGGGGTTCAGAGCTGCTGGGCTGTGATCCAGCACTTCCAAAGGGCTGCCTTTATTCCTTCCTTCCTTCTTCAGGAACTTCTGTTCATTTCTTAACCATTGGCAAGGAAGGAGAGTTTATAGTTGAGGTCAAGGAGATGCCTGTGAGTGGAATGAGATCCTGTTGTTTGATAAAAATTTAGAAAATCATCTCCGTGTTGTGTGCTGCTCAGCTGGGATGGATTTTGTGGAGAGGGAGGGCTTGGAAAGGTACATGATGTGCTCAGCTCTCACTGTGTAATTCCCGCTGCAGTTGGCAGCAGCTCTGGATCATCCACGTGGCTCCCCAGAGGCTCAGCAGCATCCCCAGCCTGGGCTCTGGCTCTCTTCCCCTTACCCTTTCCCTTGCCTCAGGGAGGCTTTCCCAGCCTGTTCTCTCCTAGGATTTTGTGCAAGTTGGGTGTTTTGTGTTCTCTGTGTGCCTGAAAATCCCCTGTTAAACCTCTTGTAGCCCATATTTCGGTATTGTGGGGGTTTTCTGCCTTGCTGAGCAAGAGGCAGGGCTTAGTTCTCATTGGAATGAGTCTGGAGCTGGTTCCATGTGGTACTGTTTGGATTTTGGGGTGTGCTGAGAAGTGTGTCCTAAAAAGAACACCAAAAGGGGAAGGTGTTCTGCTGGAGGAGATCCAGCTGGGTGTTCACAAAGCATGGAATGACAGATTTCCAGCTGGGATTTGATGCAAGCGTGACACTAAACTGGACTATAAAATATAATTGAAAATATCTGTTGAAGTCTTGGTTTTGTAGCCATGGTAGTCCTTAAAACAGTTAAAGGAGAAAGAAAAATGGGAAAAAATAAGTGGTGTTTGAAGTGAGATGGTATTTTATCAGTGGTTATTTGACTTTTTTTCTGTCTGACACAGTTTTGGGCATCAGCTTTCTCTGTTAGATCTGTAACAGTAGATCCTGTTTCCTTTTGATTTCCAGGAGAATAACTAAACATAGCAGATACAGGAAGAATGGGATAAGTGTAAGGCATATGATCCAAAGGTATGGATCCTCTCTGGTGGTGAATGGATAGTGACTCCAGCAGAGACATTTATAACCTGGAAAGTGGAAATGAGCTTACAAAATGCTACAGAACAAATTCACAAACCAATAACTTGCTTATTTGGGAAATAGAGAATTCTCTTTATTTGTTGCACAGAGAAGCTGTGGCTGCCCCATCCCTGGAAGTGTCCAAGGCCAGGTTGGACAGAGCTTGGAGCAACCTGGGATAGTGGAAGATGTCCCTGCCCATGGCAGGGAGATGAACTTTCAGGTCACTTCCTACCCCAGTCATTCTGGAATTCCATGGTTCTAGGTATTAACATCTCATTTGCACCCAGGCCATTTTCTAGTTGCTTTTGTGGTAGATGTGCTGGGGCTGTTTTCACACTCTGCTGTGCACTGGGATGAATGTGTGGGGCTGCACTCTCGGGGCCATGTCCCAGGTACTCCACGGTGCAAACCAGCCCTGTTTGTTGGGGCTGTTCCCCTCTGGGTCTGCCCTGTTTGTTGGGGCTGTTCCCCTCTGGGTCTGTGTGGGTCACGCTCGTGCCGCAGGGCTGGGTGAGTGGGTGCCAGCCGTGTGCAGGGTGTGCTGAGCCAGGGTGCCCACGGACACCTACCAGTCATCACTTACCAGCCACACAGGTATGCTGGGCAAACAGGTGATCCTCCCACACGGAGCTGTGACACCATCCTGGATTCCCAAAGAGGATAGGAATGGTGGAGAAGCTATTATTGCGTTTGAGTATGGAAACTGCTGTAAACAACTGCATTTCGTCTGGAAAATACAGTTTAGATTCCAGAGACAACTTCCCCTCAACTGGTCACAAACTACTGTCAATTTGGTCTTGGGCATTTTTATGCTGAGCTGCTTTTAGTGAAAACATTAAGCAGAAAGGAAAGGAAGCTGGCAGTAGTTGTAAGGAAACTCCTGGGAAGAGGTGGCTGAGCTGAGATTGTGGCTTTTTAAATGAGAGCTAAAATGGTAATGACGGAAAGTTTAGGAGGAAGAAAAGAGGTTCTGTGGTGAAACTAATGGATGGGGCGGATAGCTGTGAATAAGTAATTGAGATGTGTTCCTGATTTCTGAGTTGTGATGTACCAGTGCTCCCAGCTCAGCTGGATTTGTGTTAAGCAGCGTTTATTTTGGCTTTTGGAGGACTGGTGCTGGTTCTGAACAGGGCTGGCAGTGCTTTGGGCACATCTGTGCACTCACCTGGGTCTGTACCTGCTGCTGGAGCAGTTGCTGGGGTAGTTTTGGGATGGGTGTGTTGCTGTTTGCCTCCGTTTGAGTATTCCAGTGTCCTGGGCTGAGGGGCAGAAGCTCTGTGGAATGGTGGATTGTTCCAGAAGAGGTGGTCCTGGTGTGGATAGAAGGATGAGGGCTCTGTGTGTCTGGGCACCCCGGGATGGCAGCGGATCCCACAACACCCTGTGAGCCCGAGTGCCTGGAAACCCAAGCTGCCACAGGATTCATGTGCTGCTCTCTGCCATGACTGGTGATATATGATAGCCCCTGTTACCTTGCTGGAAGGATGTCCAAGCAAAGCCTGCAATATTGGCTCCCAGGACCCGTGAGGGTATGCGTCAGAGAACAGCAGAAGAGCCCCAAACAAACCCTAAAACAATGCAAGTCTTTGTGTTCAGCCTGTGTTGGTAGAATTCCCAGTTTCTCTCAAACCTATTGTTCGGGCTGGCATGGCTGGACAGCCCAGGCCCAACACAGGCAGCATTCCTGGGATGTGTTTGCCTGTGCTGGAGCAGCTGCTGAGGGCGAGAGGCTGCCTGGAGAGGTCAGCCTTGTGCCAGGGTCAGCTCTCTGCCCCTGGCCCAGGAGGGACAGCTTCTCCAGGATCCTGCTCCTGCACTGGTAGGAGGCTGGGAGAGCACTGGCGTCCTCCGTGGCTACCCTGGGAATGGAGCTGTCATAGAATCCTGGAGTGGTTTGGGCTGGAAGAGACCTTGAAGACCATCTATTGCCATGGGCAGGGACACCTTCAGCTATCCCAGGTTGCTCCAAGCCCTGTTCAACCTGGCCTTGAATGTTCCAGGGATGGGGCAGCCACAGCTTCTCTGGGCAGCCTGGGCCTGGGCCTCCCCACTGTCACAAGGAGGAATTCCTTCCCAATATCCCATCTAACCCTGTCCTCTGCAGGGGTGAAGCCATTGCCCCTTGTCTTGTCACTCCAGGCCCTTGGAAATTTGGTGTAATTTCCTCTCTACCGAAGCTGGAGCTGGTTGTGGTCACTTCAGACAGCACAGGGATTGGAGGAGAGAATGGCTTGGAAAAAATAACATTGTCTTGGAACTGCCTGCGGCAAATCATCATCTCTTTTGTCACAGCATGGGGACACAGGGCTGGCCCCTCCTTGGGGTATTGGTTTGGCAGCACAACTGTGCACGAGTTCAGCTCCTCTTGCAGAAGGTTCCATGTCTCGAGAGCTGGAATACAACAAAATCCAAACCGGCTCTCTCAGTTCACACATAGGTGGAGTTTCACCCTCATGGAGTCCCTTCCTCTATTTAGGATGGGAAATGTGGGGGATTTTTTAGTGTTGGTGGGAGCCTATAGAGTGATGGGAGCCCAGGGAGGTTGTGGACTCCCTGTCCATGGAAGTGTCCACGGCCAGGTTGGATGGAGCTTGGAGCAACCTGGAATAGTGGAAGGTGTCCCTGCCCATGGCAGAGGTAGGATGAGTTTTAAGGTCCCTTCCAACTCAAGCCATTCCAGGACTATGTAAGCCTGGCTCTTCTGGCTCCCAGCCAGGCACCAGGAGTGTTGATCCAACAGCCAAATGCTACATTTTTTTCTCCTTCCTTTTTTTATTCAGTTAAAATTGGCTTATTCTGCAGTTTTTTCCTAGTTTGTATGCCAGTGGTCTGATACTTGTGGGAAGAGATGTACCTGAGAACCACATGGGGCTGGAGAGGAAGGAGAGCCCTGAGTTGTCAAATCTCAGCTTAGATTTGCTGATCTTTAAAGAAGCCCCAGTCTTGTGATCCAAGTTTTTGGTTTCCCCGTGGGAGCAGCCACTAGGTGGTAAGCTGGCTCCTTCCCACAGCAGGAATGGCTCCCGAGGTGGCTGGTTGGGATTGCTGCCTGCTCCTGGTGTGATGTCCGTGTGGTGCTGCTGAAGCTGGGATCAAGCCTCTCCTCTGACAGGGAGGAAAAAATGCTGTGGGAGCTTTTTCCATGCTGTGACTGGGAAACCCTCGAGCCTGTGTGCTGGAAGGGCCTCTCTGAGCGTGGCGGTGCCAGAGCTCTGGAGTCCTGGTCCCATCCCCTGCTGCCACGGTGGCGCTGGGATGGGTGGTACAGCGAGACTGAGGGAGCCCATCTGGGTGACACCAAGCCTGGAACCAGGAGAAAACCTTGGAATGCTTGGGTTTTGGATTGGAAATGGCAGCGAGGCTCCGGCTTCCTGCTGCCAGTGCTGTCACTGAGTCACTTCCAGGCGCGGCCTGGGGACCCTGCTGGGTTCTGCTTTGCTGCTTCCCTTTCTCTGATTGCCATGGGGAGCACCAGGATGGAGTAGAAGGGCAGAGGAGGCGGATGGGAGCAGCTGGAGGAGGCTGGTGTCACACGGGCGTTGGGGACACTGGCAGTCCTGGGGTATGTATGAGTGATCCGGGGGTTCAGGCAGTGCCAGGGCCTGTGCAAAGAGGCAGCTGTTGCCCTTTGGAGAATTGGGGTAAACAAACAACCAGATAAGCATGAAAACAGTCAATTTATTATTTAATTTTATTCCTTGTGCCTGGGAAAGCATCTGTAGAGGGAGTGTTTTGGTAAGAAAAAGTATCTTAAACCTCTTGTCTCGATCTGACAGGAGAAGTGAGCATGGAATTATCCTCCTGTGTGTCCTTGTGCTGCCAAGTGTTCCCTGGGCTCTGCTGTGGCTGGAAGGTGCCGTGTTTGCTGCCATGCTTTTGGGTTTTAAAGCTGTCAATGAGAACCAGCTCAGGGAGGGATTGAGGGGAGCAGGAGGTGCTGTTGCTCTGCCTGTGCTGCAGAAACTGCTGCTTTCTGTGCAAAGCAGAGAGCTTTAGATGGAATACTGGGGAGAAATTCCTCCCTGTGAGAGTGGGCAGGCCCTGGCCCAGGTGCCCAGAGCAGCTGTGGCTGCCCCTGGATCCCTGGCAGTGTCCAAGGCCAGGCTGGACACTGGGGCTTGGAGCAGCCTGGGACAGTGGAAGGTGTCCCAGTGGAAGGGGTAGAATGGGATGGACTTCAAGAGCCCTCCCACCCCAACCATTCTGGGATTGTACAAATACAGAGATATTTTAGCCCCATTTCCCACATATTTACACCCAGTCAGTCTTATTGGAAAATCCCTGTAAAACCATGTTATGCTGCAAACGAGCCCTGAGACACATGAGCACAGCTCCCTTAATTCTCTGCCAGGCTGACTGGGCCATCCCTGCCTCCCAGGCTGGGAGCTGGATCTTATGTGCTCCCTGGAAGCAGTTTACTGGAAGAGCATCACAGCACTTCAATGCCATTGAATTATTTTCATTGTTAATGGCAAATAACTTTGGCTCTCTGGGCCACAATGTGTGTGTGCTCTCAGGGTGTGCAGCTGCTCGTGTGCCTTCCCAAGCACCTGGCTCCCCTTGTCTCCCTCCTTTCCAGGATCTTCTGTGGCAGTGGGAAAACACACTGTAAAAGTTAAGGAACGTGGTGTTCCACAGTGTAGCGCTCAGCAGAGAGCACCCTGTGCAGTGCCAAGGCTTTTTGTGTGTGCTGTGGTGGCTTCTTCTGTGTAATAGGAAGTGTTTTCTGCAGAGTGTGTAACTCAGCCTGTTGGGAAGTGCTGGCTGGCGTTTTTCCTTCCTGGAATAGGTCTGAGCTATGTAGTTGGTTTCTCTCTTAAGTCTCTGGAAGAAATTCAGTGTTTGCAAGAGCAAAGTGCTCATGGCCAGCAGTGAGTCCAGGTAGGCAACCTGGCCTGGATCAAGAACAGTGTGGCCAGTAGGACCAGGGCAGCCTCAAGCTGTGCCAGGGGAGGTTCAGATGGACACCAGGAGGAATTTCTTCACAGGAAAGCTTGCTAGCATTGGAAGGGGCTGCCCAAGGAGGTTTGGGGTCCTGTCATGTCAAACCATGACAGCTCCCCATCCCTGGAGGTGTCCAAGGAAGGCCTGGAGGTGGCACTCAGTTCTCTGGGATGGGGACAAGGTGGGGATTTGGCACAGTTTGGACTCGATGGTCTTGGAGGTCCTTTCCAACTGAAATCATTCTGTGGTTCTGTCTTCTCATGGAGATGCAAAGATTCCCATTTCCATGTGGCAAGAGCTGTTTTCAAGGCTCATATATTACTTTTCCCCCCTATTTAGTTTGTTATGTTTTTCAGAGCTTGTGCTTTTGTAGCTCCTCTGCTGTTCTGGAAGAGAGGAGGAGAGACAATGGGTCTCTTGTCATGGTGTGGCATGGGCAGCTCCTCGAGATTGGTGGGGTCAAAAAAAAAAAAAAAAAAATCACTGCAAACCTTTTGAGAGCACGTGTGGAGATTATTTAATAAATACATCAGAGTGGCTTTTTCCCTGGCTAACACTGGAATTCCAGCCTGAACTTCAGGTCACATCACTGCATCCAGCCTTCCCATGGGAAGAGCAGTGTAGTCTCTGGGTCTCCAGGGTCAAGTGTCAGTCCAGTTGGGTTAGAAAATGAGTTTTCCTGCTTGTGCTCTAAAAAGCTTCCCTTTGCTTGCAGGTTTGGAAGCTCTGGCCATGGATCAGAAGGGCTATCGTCGGGGGAGCTTCCAGAGTGCCACCAGCGATGAGGATATGCTGGAAATAGCTGGAGCATCCATGGAGTTCTCCATGGCAGACGATGACCCACCACTCGACAGGGAGAGAGGAGGTAGCACCCACGAGCTCTCCCCTTTCTGCTTTTCCTGATGGCTTTGGATAGGATTTAATGGGAATATTTGCTGTGTGGGTCCCGCTGGCCTCTGCCCAGGATGGGTCTGGTGTTTTCTGGCACCAGGGTGAAGAGTTTGCAGGATTCCATGCTGGATTGTGTCCCTATCTGTGTGGCTTCTGGGCTGTGACATGGAGCATGTCCTCTGGCTTCAGGAGAGTCCTTCCTGGAGTTTTCCAAAGTAGCTGCTGTGGAGAAGAGCTGGCAGTGGCAGGAGGGAGGCATGTGGGTGCCATGAAATTGCAGCACTGAGCCATTCCTGTGGCTGTGGTATGAGCACAGATTGTCCCCTCCCTTCATTTCTTGCTTATCTGTAATTTTGGAGGTTTTCTGTTGTGGAGAGAATCATTCTGTGTGGCAGCAGAGAGGATTTGGTGCTTCCCCTGCCACCCCTTGTCTGGCCAGAGGGTCTGCTCCTCCTTCTGGAGTCTGAGCAGTGAAATTTGTGGAGAAGAGATGAATCCACATGGATATGCTGAACTCTGAGTACTGCTTCCCCTGGATGAGGCTCTCTCTGTTGACAAGGTGCTCAGGTCCTCAGGGGAGGGTGACACTGAAGTAAAAGAGGAACTTTAAAGGGGGAAGAGCTTCTTGCCCAAATGCCAGTTTCAGTTCTCCCTGTGAACTTCCCCTGCTGACTTCAGATGTTTGCTGGCAGACGTTGGGGTGCCAGTGTGAAACCTGAAGCTGTGGAGGCCCAGCTGGGAGGTGGTAGCCGAGGTTCTCTCCTCCATTCAGAGGAAGACTCAAAAGTCTTTCAGTGGTGGAAGGTCTCCTTTTCACTGTGGCATTTTAAAATATTTTTTCTCCTTGAGTTTTAAAGGCAAGAATTGAGGCAGGTAGTGACAGGGATTGGTTTGAACTGAGAGAGGGAAGATTGAGGTTAGTTTTAAGAAGAAACTGTTCCCTGTGAGGGTGGGCAGGCCCTGGCACAGGGTACCCAGAGAAGCTGTGGCTGTCCTGGATCCCTGGAATTGTCCAAGGCCAGGCTGGACAGCGTGGAGCTGGGGCTTGGAGCAGCCCGGGATAGTGGAAGGTGTCTCTGCCCCTGGCAGGGGTGGAAGGAGATCAGCTTTAAGTCCCTTCCAACTCAAACCTGTTTGTGACTCCATGATCAGAGGTCTGAGTGCCCAGTTTACCCTGAATGACTCCCTGGTGCTTATAAGGACAAACAGGATTCAGCAGCGAGTTATTCTCCATCTTAAATTAAAAATTAAATTAAAACTGAAGTGGGAGCCTTGAGCTGGCTTATCTCCCCTGCTTTCTTCATCCGCCTTCCTCCTTGACCTCAGACAGAACCCAGGAGCTTTTATCAGGGAGACCAAAGTCAATGTGGGGAGTGTGCAGAGTTTCAGCCTCCCAGACAATGTCTGAATGACAAGTTATCACCAGCAAACTGGTGCCCGAGCAACTTAATCACCACCCCCTTTGAGCTCTGTGTGCATTGAATAAAGGTGAGATAAAGGCTGCTCATGTGTTGGGAGAGCCTTTGAAGTCTGACTGTGCCCAGAGGACAAAAGGAAAATCCAGTGCCTGCCTGCTGGAAAGACAGTGAGCAAAGAGTGTTCCTGGGAGTGATTAAGTAAGGAAAATGTCTGCTGGTGGGAAAAGAAAGGGGTTTGTCTGTCAGTACATCAGTGACTGACCCACCACTGTCAGGAGACTGCTGATAAATGTGCTTTCCTGTGCTGCATCATGACTTGGGCCAGAGCTTTGGGAATGGGCTGCAGAGCAGGGAGTGTCCCAGTCTGGGGTGCCAGGAGCATCCCATGTAGGAGATGGTGAGCAGAGTGCTGGGTGTCCCTCCATGGTTAAGGGTCGGGTTTGGTGGATCTTTGGGGCTGGGCTGTCAGGAGAAGCAGAACTGGCAGCTGGGTCGGGGTAATCGCAGGAACAAATCCAGCCTGGGGCCACAATGGATGGAGAGCAGCTCTGAGGAGAAGGGCTTGGGGCTGTTGGTGGAGGAGAAGCTCAACTTGCCCTGGCCATGATGCTTGAAACCCCCAGTGCCCTGGGCTGATGGCCCAGCATGGGCACCAGGGAAGGGGGGGTTCTGCCCTGCTCAGGTGAGACCCCACCTGCAGAGCTGCCCCAGCCCTGGGGCCCAGCAGAGGAAGGAGCTGGAGCCACAGGAGTGGGTCCAGCGGTGTCCCCTGGTGGGGTGCAGGGCTGGCTCTGGTGACAGTGTCCCCTGGCAGTTGCAGGGGCTGACTCTGGTGACAGTGTCCCCTGGCAGTTGCAGGGGCTGGCCCTGGTGACAGTGTCCCCCTGGCAGTTGCAGGGGCTGACTCTGGTGACAGTGTCCCCCTGATGGGTTGCAGGGGCTGGCCCTGGTGACAGTGTCCCCCTGGCAGTTGCAGGAGCTGGCTCTGGTGACGGTGTCCCCCTGATGGGTTGCAGGGGCTGGCTCTGGTGACGGTGTCCCCTGGCAGTTGCAGGGGCTGGCCCTGGTGACAGTGTCCCCGGCAGTCAGTTGCAGGGGCTGGCCCTGGTGACGGTGTCCCCGGCAGTCAGTTGCAGGGGCTGGCCCTGGTGATGGTGTCCCCGGCAGTCAGTTGCAGGGGCTGGCCCTGGTGACGGTCTCCCCGGCAGTTACAAGGGCTGGCCCTGGTGACGGTGTCCCCGGCAGTTGCAGGGGCTGGCCCTGGTGACGGTGCCGGTGACGCCAGGGGCGGGGAGGGCCCAGCAGCGCTGCGGGATCGGCCCGGCAGAGCCCGGAGGAGGAGGATGCGCGAAGTACCGCTGTGAGCCCCGGGAATGTCCCCCTGCGCCCGGCCACGGCACGGACAGACCCCCGGAGCTGCTCCTGCGGGATGGGGAGTGGCTGAGCCGGGGTGAGGAGACCCTTCTAGGGAGGAAAAGGAGATGTGAGCCAAGGGGAATGTGTCTCTGTGTCCGTGCACGCTGTGGGGCAGCAGAGCCAGGATGAGGGTGGTGGATCCGGCTGGGTGGGCTGTGGGATTTCTGCTGTGTAATGGTTGTTTGTTCACTGTCCTGTGAACCCCCTGCATTTCTGGGATTTGCTGGAGCAGGGAAGCAGCCATGGAGCCCTCCAGGTGCCATGGCTGTCCCCTTGCCACTGGCAGGACAGTCAGCAAACGCTGTGGCTTTGTAGGGTGGCACATGGCACAGCCTGGAACTTCACCAAGTGCAACCTGGTTTTCCTAAGCCCGGCAGGGTCTGAAGTGGAGCATTAATTAACCCCTTCCAGGGAGTGATCAGAACACTGAGAAATCTCTGAAATGAGCTGTAACAGGGTCACTTTTCACTCACTGTCTCTGATTTGGAGATCTGGATGTTACAAACAGGGAGATCTGTGCAATCATCTTGGATGTGTTTTTGCAGGGCATCACGGAGCTCATTTTCCTCCTTTATTCCTATCTGGGAATCCTAGGATCCTTGATTTGCAGCAAGCTGAGGCAGGAAACATGATCTTTATAAATATTTATGGCTGTCAGCCATTTCATAGTTCTGGATTACCCCTGGAAAAAAAATATAAAGATGTTTTCTCATTATCATGTGTCAAATGAACAATTGTATGTGGCTGGAGACCTCGAGATTCTCCTTTGGGAATAGAAATCCTGGTGGTGTAGGAGGGCAGGCTGGGCTGAGCAGGGATCCTGGAGAGCAGGATCAGGCTCCAACCTGCACCTGCCTGGTCTGGAGTGGGATCAGCCCATCCCATCTGCCCGTGGACTCACTGGGGCTGTGGATGGGATGGGATCACAGGGGCTGTGCCTGAGGGATCCTGCAGGTGCCATCAGGGTCTTACTGGTGGTACCAGGACTTGCAGCCCCTCTGTCATTGCAACTCTGTGCTTGCATTGTGCCTCAGGGTCTGATTCCTGGTGCTCCAGGGCAACCTTTGAGCTGGGAGTGTTCCCAGGACAGCTCAAAGTCACTGGTCTGGGCTGTTATTTCGGGAGAGTGAGCATGGAATGTGCCTGATCTCATCTTCTTGCAGAAAATACTTCTCAGGGTGTTCTGTCAGCTTGGTTAACTCTCCTTCATTAATACTTTTCTTTAAGACAGCTGTATCTTTTATCTTTAGGAAAGATTTGGTAGCTAGGGAACAAAAAAAAAAAAAAAAAAGGAAAGGGAATAGCCAGAGAGAGCCTTCTGTCTGCAGCACAGAGTCAGGGATGATTGGGGTGCTTCTGGGAGAGGTGGTCATTCCTGTGGGAGCACACCCAGCTCCTGCTCTGGGCTGCAGGTGGGACTTGTTCAGGTGACGAGGATGAGGCCTCTGTTTGTTCCCTGGATACCTGTGCCAGGTAGCTCTCATGTCCTTGGAGCAGCAACAGCCAGGTGCCAGGAGGAGTTCCAGGCACTTCAGTGTTCCATGTTCTCCCCTTGCTCATGTTGCTGTCAGGATGGTTTATTCCAGGAGGGTCTGATCCATCAGATTTAGAGAGCAGCGTCTAGGATTTCCTGCGGGGATATTTCCATGGGGGAAGTCTCTGGAAACCTTGATACTAATTTTGCATTTCCAAGCTTCTGGTCTCAAAAATGCTGTTAAAACCAGGGATTCCTCACAGAAAATGTGCCTCATTTTCCTCCCAGTGCAGTTGAGCCTCACAGCCTGTGCAGTCAGCATTTGGAAGAACTCTGCAGAACTCCACCTTTTTTTTTATTTGTCCCAGGTGAAGCGAGGAGCTGTTTTAAGTGGGTTATTTTGTGGTGGTTGTCAGTTCTGTACATGACTCATGTTGTTTTCCTGCAGCTGTGGCAATCTGGGAGATGGGCTTGGGAAGACTTCACGGCTCTTTTCCCTTCCTGCTTCAGATGATGGGGCAGAGGGCAGCTCTTTGAATTCCTTCTTTTTCCCATTTGGAGACACCTTTGCACCCATGATATCTGCAAGCTAAATATGCTCAAGTATCAACTATTATCCTTCTGTCTGGGAGTTTTAACCCTCCTCTTCCCCCCACCTTCCAGTTTTGACTGGATTTTGGTTTTCGCTCTTCTGTTTTTCCCTCTGAATGACTGCAAACACTCAGTGTCTTCCAGAACCAGAATTTTGGGAACGTATACCCAAGCTAAGCATTGTTTTCCATGGGCTGGAGCAGGTTAAACTGGAAGCCCAGTGGTTTGGCTGAGTTCTCACCTGAGGGAGGCTGCAAGTCCCAGTTTGGTGTTTTGCCAAGCCCCCATTTGGTACCATTTTCTGCTTTCCAGGCCCCATTGGATGCTTTGCTTTCCCTGTATCCCCGCTCCCATCCATGCCTTCCTGCCCATCCTGCTCTCATCCTTGCCAGATCCACCTGGGATACCCTTCAGCTCTGTTGGAAGTTTTATATATTCCTTTTCTCCTCTCCCTCTCCCATCTGCTTGCCTCAAATGGCAAAATATCCTCGTGGCAAGTCCTGGATTTGGGGAAAAGGCACCATCTAGATGCTGATGGTGATTTACTTTGCTCTGAACAGTAATTTCTAGGAGCAACCCCATCTCCAGGTGATCTGCTGAAGCTGGGGAGGCTGTACCTGGCACAGATCACCTGGGAGCATGTGTCCATGGTATTCAGCTCAGGAAACACCTCAGTAGCTCTTTATTTCCATTGAAATCTTTAGTTTTCCTCCTATATGAGTTTCGTTTTTTTATAAAAAGAGGAAAAACTAAGAAATGCTCAATTTTCCCCCTTCCTCCCCCACCAGGCTTCTCCTCATATAATGGAGGAGGGATGAATGGCACGAGCACCATGACGGATTTCCTGGAGGAGCCTCTGCCCGGTGTGGGCACCTACGAAGATTTTAACACCATAGACTGGGTGCGAGAGAAGTCCAGGGATCGAGACAGACACAGGGAGGTAAAAATCCCTCCTCCTCCTCACTGCAGGATAATTAACGTGTGACTCTTGCTGGGGTAGGGAGGCTCTTCTTGGAGACCCCTGGGATGGAGGGATTGCCCTTAGGATGGGGGCTGAGAGTTCAGTTTGAGGAAAAAGAGCACTAAATCAAACTTGTTGCCGTTTTTTTGGTTGCTGTTTCTCTTCTGAAGGTTTTGATTTATTCCAAATGGGGGTTTGGAGAACACAACCAGCCTGGTTTTCTGCTCTCACATTTGCACTGGTGAATGGTGCTCTTTCTATTGGAATTTTTTTGTTTGAGGAGACTGGGTTCAGTTCTTCCAGAATTCCTTCCCAGGACTTCACTCTGCAATTAAAGGAATCTGCTCAGAATGCAAGGGGGGTTTTAGCTGAACACCCATGTCCCCAGCCTGCTCCTGCCTTGCTTCCTCACAGGGAATAACAGTGGGGAGCTGGAACGTTTCCCTTGGAAGAGGCAGCTGGGCACACAATGGCTGTTCTGTCATCCTTTGTCTGCCTGTCAGGAGCAGTGAGACTGACAGGCCTCAGCCATCCTGGGCATCTGGGACAGGGCTGAGTCCCACTTCCCAGTGCCACCAGTGCCCACTTCCCAGCTGGACCATTCCTCTCTGCTGGCATTAAATCTGCGACCCCAATCTCTATCCGTATTGTTCGGACTCTGGCACAGGTGCCCACAGAAGCTGTGGCTGCCTATCCTTGCAAGTGTTCCAGACCAGGTTGGATGGAGTTTGGGATAGTGGAAGGTGTCCCTGCCCATGACAGGGGGTGGTACTGAGTGATCTTTAAGGTCCCTTCCCACCCAGCCCGTTCTGTGATTCCACGATCCTTGATCCATTCTCCTGCCCATACCCCGAGCTGTAGGAGCAGCCACTGTCAGATGCTTTTTCTCTCCCTCCTCAAAGCAGAGTCACAGTGTCACCAAGTAGTTTTAGAGCATTTACACCACAGTGGATCAGAGTCCTCACAGGTTTTTGTTTCTTTCTGCAAACCCTTTCCCAGATCACCAACAGAAGCAAAGAGTCCACCTGGGCCCTGCTGCACAGCGTGAGCGATGCCTTCTCTGGCTGGCTGTTGATGCTCCTTATTGGTTTGTTGGCAGGTGAGGGCAAACCTCCAGGTAAAACTAATTCCTGTACTGTAAGCATCAGGATCCATTCCTCTCCAAGGCCTGGCTGATCCTTGGAGCAGCAGGATTTTGGAGTGAGGACTTGTGCTGACATTTTTAAGTGCTTTCAGCCTGTGTTTGTGCAAAACCAAAATACAAAACTGAGGCTGAGAGATGTCCTGGACACTGCTCTAGGTCTGCTGCTGGCATAGAATTCTGAAATGAATAAAAAACATTCATTAAAGCAGAGCTGATTGAAACACTGGAAGTGTCTGTGCTGAATGCTCCTCATGAGTACTGAAGGGATTAATGCCAGGGGCTGCCAGCAAGAGTTTCTTATTGTTTGATGTTTTTCCATCTATACTTAGATATAAAAAGGGAGAGATATTGCTTGAAAATCAGGTGTCTTTCAGAATTCAGCTGGCTGAGACCTTTTATATTACTTAGAAACAAACTTTGGCCCCAGGGCAGCAGGAATAAATCACTTGGATACAAATCTTCCCGATAGGAAGCAGCAAGCATCTGTCACGAGGGATGGGGTGAAATCTCGTGTTAATGTTTACCCAGGAAGGCTGCTGGCCAGTTGGTCATTAATTGGGGGATTTGCTGGATGTTTATTGCAGCCTCTGAGCTTGTGCTGCCACTTGCTTCTATGGATCAGAGGTCCCTGGCCTCTGCCTTGGTGTGGGGGTTTTGGGATTGGAGGAGTTATTAACAAAAGTGACTTGAGGATTCCTCTTAAAACCTGACTTCCCTTCTGTGCTGGCTCTGCTTGCCTTGTTTTACTTGGCACAGTTGTAACTTTCCCCTCCTTTATTTTTCTTTTTTTAAATTAGGGTTGGAAATGTTTTCTCCAAATTCAGAGTTATTCCTGTCACAGTGTTGCTGTTGTTGGTACAGCTCCTGAATCCTGGTGACACATTTTGTCTGAGTCCCCCAGGAATGTGGGACATCCCTCTCTGCCCTCCCACTGCTGCTGTGCTGTATTTAACAAACAGTTACTGAGAAGAATTAATTGCTGGTGATGCAGGGGAGGGTTTGGACACAGTCAACCTTTGAAGCATCATCAGCCATGCTCTGTTTCCTGACTTGCTCTTTTCAATATATTGAAATTATTCAAAACTAGGCAAATCCTCTCATTTAGCTCTCGATAGAATAAAAGTGATTTGTAGGCAGAAATACCACACTGCTCTATGTGTTGGGAGGTGAGTCCAAAATTGGTGGGGCAGGCTGTGACCTTCAGGTGTTTTAGTCTGCTCATTAAATTATTTGGGGTTTTTTCCCTTTAAACCAGGTTCCTTGGCAGGTCTGATCGACATCTCTGCCCACTGGATGACAGATCTGAAGGAAGGAGTGTGTTTGGCAGGGTTCTGGTTCAACCATGAGCACTGCTGCTGGAAATCCAACACCACCTTCACTGACAGGGACAAGTGTCCTGAGTGGAAGAGCTGGTCCCAGCTGATCCTTGGCCATGGAGAGGTGATGGGCACCTGGAGCTGCTTTTGGTGCTGAATTCCCTGTTTGCCCAGCCTGTAGCATCCCTGGGGTGATGTGGATGCCAGAAGTCCAAGCTCTGAGTGGTTCAGTGGTTCATTGTTGGGGCGCTAAAGGAGCGTCAATAAACAGGTTATATGGGTGTTGTCCTTGGAGGGGATGTGGGAAGGCAAAACACTGCCACATTTACAGGTGCAGTGTGCCACTGGTGTGTCCAGGATGTGCTGTTGGAGGGTATTTTGCCCATTCTGGGGAATGCCATGATTGCTAACCCAGCAAATGGAACTTGGCCTTGAAAGGTCAGACTTAGGGCAGGTCTCTCCATTTTTAGCTGATAACTCTGTGTGGTGTCCTGCTGATTCCCCATGCTCACTTCAGTGCCCAGGTCTGATGTGGTTTCAGTTGAAACCATCTAATTTTAGCAATTTCCTCTATGTTTCAGGGGGCCTTTGCATATATCCTCAACTACTTAATGTACGTTATTTGGGCCTTGATGTTCTCCCTCCTTGCTGTGCTCCTGGTGAAGGGCTTTGCTCCCTATGCCTGTGGCTCAGGGATCCCAGAGGTGAGTGAGAACGAGAGTGGGTTGTTTTTCAGGTGGGATCCACCACCTAAAATTTACACATGCATGTTATGGAATAATATATTCCACTTTAGATGATGGCTTCATATGTAGGTGTTTTTCCAAGCTGATTGAAACATGTCTAATACTAAAGTCTCCATGCAGTCCCTTGGAAAATCAGATGTTTTGGTGTTGCTGCAGGAGGTACTGCTTAGGTGTTCCTCCAGCAGGGATAGTGGCCCTCAGGGAAGGACTCAGATGGCTGCTCCCACCTTTGTGTGGAGAGATATTTTTATGGACTCTCACTTTTGATAGCTCAGGGGGACTCTTGAAAGCTGTAGGAAAGGGCAGGATTGGGAATGTTCAGTAAATCAGGAGCTCTGACCAGGGCTTGAATGAAAGCCTGTAGAGCTTTGTGTGCTTGACTTCCAGATCAAAACTATCTTAAGTGGTTTCATCATTAGAGGCTACCTGGGCAAGTGGACGCTGGTCATCAAAACCATCACCCTGGTGCTGGCCGTGTCCTCGGGGCTGAGCCTCGGCAAGGAGGGGCCCCTGGTCCACGTGGCCTGCTGCTGTGGGAACATCCTGTGCCACCTCTTCACCAAGTACCGCAAGAACGAGGCCAAGCGCAGGGAGGTGCGTGGGGACTCCAGCCTGGGGAGGTCAGGTGGGCTTGGGGCTCTGGGGCTGAGGGTAAATGGTTCTGTTTTGGGGTAAATGGTCCTGTTATGCTAACTGATTTTTTTTTGGAGCTCCTTCTCGTGGAATTGGCTCACTCCACCTTTTCCCTGCTGTCTTAAAGCAGGTCAGACCTAGCTGACTGTGCTGTAGATAAACATTGTGCAAATTTAAGTGAAGACGTACCACCAAAAAAGGGGGGTCGTTTGGAGGGCTGAGAAGTCTGAGTGCCTCTGTCTGTCCCTCAGGTGCTGTCAGCAGCTGCTGCCGCCGGTGTGTCTGTGGCTTTTGGAGCTCCCATTGGAGGAGTGCTCTTCAGCCTGGAGGAGGTAACCTTGGAATGCTGTGGGTTAGAAACACAGCCTGTGGAGAAATTCCTCCTGATGTCCAACCTGACCCTCCCCTGGCACAGCTTGAGGCCATTTTCCCTTGTCCACTCTCCTGACAGCTATGTCCCAGGGTACCTGGGTGTTGCAGCAGACCTCTTGTTAGGGGTAAAAATGAGCCAAGACACAGACTCTCATTTAACAACATGAAAAGGGTCCCAGTTTATTCTTCTTTACAGCTTAGCCATCCTGACTGACTACAGCAAACTCCTGCTGTTGGCTTCTCTGACAGACTGCTGGCTATTTCCTGCTGGAATATGATTGCAAGTATTTCCTTGCTGCCTCTGACCACAGGCTTTTACCTAGCTGCACTATGACTGCAGGCTCCAACAGCAGGCTCTAAGTCTATTGGACCCAGACTGATCTCACAGCAGATCTTTTGCAGCAGCAACTCTCTTCCTTGTTTCATTCTTCTTTGTGTCTCTCTGGATTGTTCCTTCTTCCTCAGGGCTCCTCTGCCTCCTCAAGGTCCTCTTCCTCCAGGCTCTCCGTGACTGCCCAACCCACCCCTTCTATCACACTTATCTTAAGTAGTCACAGCTGCGACCCATTAAGGGTGAGGCTGTTCTTCTTTGGTAATTAGTACAACTGTGATTTAGCAGGGGTGAGGTCACTTGTAATCTCTTCTTCTGCATCTATACATGGGAACAAACTTTTCTGGTTTATCAATCCTCTTTTTTCCCAAGGACCTAATCCTTAATCTGTTGATCTGGATGTGAAAGGACTATTGCTGTTTAGCTCAGGGGAGTACCAGGATGGATTTCAGAGGAAGGCAGGGATGGATTTGCTCAGCTGGGCAATAGTTGGTGGCAGTGATGGCAGGCACTGCTGTTTGGTACTTTGGACCTTGCAGAGCCACAAAATTCTCTCAATTCAGCTCATGGCTGATGTGTAACAGGTTGTATTACCCAAGTGAGTTGCTCCAGTGATCACAGAGGACACATGCACGTGCTGCAGGCCAGGGCGGATCCCACTCACTGAAGTCCTCATTGAACTGGAGCTCCAGAGCAAGCCTGGGGTGCTTGGCTGGAGAGCAGGGAATGAGCCAGTGTTCATGGATCTCTGTCCTAGCTTTACTCCCTGCAGTGGGGTTGTGTTAAGTGCTCAGGTGACCAAATGTGCTTTGTTCTCCTCTTCAGGTGAGTTACTACTTCCCTCTGAAGACCCTCTGGCGCTCCTTCTTTGCTGCGCTGGTTGCTGCCTTCACCCTGCGTTCTATCAACCCTTTTGGCAACAGCCGCCTCGTGCTCTTCTACGTGGAGTTCCACATGCCATGGCATCTGCTGGAGCTGGTGCCCTTCATCCTGCTGGGAATATTTGGTGGGCTCTGGGGAGCTTTCTTCATCCGCAGCAACATTGCCTGGTGCAGGCGGCGCAAGATGACGCGTCTGGGCAAGTACCCGGTTCTGGAGGTGTTCGTGGTGACGGCCATCACGGCCATCCTGGCCTTCCCCAACGAGTACACCAGGATGAGCACCAGTGAGCTGATCTCAGAGCTCTTCAACGACTGTGGGATTTTGGACTCGTCCAAGCTCTGCGAGTACGTGAACGATTTCAACAGCACCAAGGGGGACGATCTGCCTGACCGCGCCGCTGGCCCCGGCGTGTACACGGCCATGTGGCAGCTGGCACTGGCCCTCATCATGAAGGTCTTCATCACCATCTTCACCTTTGGCATGAAGGTGAGGGTTGCCTGTAAAGGAGCTCATGTTCTTCCCATGCTCTTCAGGACCCTTAAAATTTTATTTCCTCCCTAACCAGACATGTGTCCCCCAAGCTCTGTCAGAAGGGGACAGACTGCAGTTGTTTGTCCTGCTGCTTGGATCTGAGGGCAGTAGAAACCTTCCAGTCTGACTGTGGGCACCAAATGCAGTCACAAAACTGCCGCCTCAGGGCTCCACATCCCATTTTCCAGACACAGAACGCTCCTAAATTGTCCTGCCTCAAGCTTTTTTGATAAATATGTGATTTAGATGAAAGATCTAATTGCAAAGCAATCAGTGTCTTAATTTGTTAATGCATAATTGGAGCCGTTCCTTGCTCAGAGGGTTTGGAAGTTGTTTGGTGCAGCCTCTGGAGCTGCAGGTGTAGTTCCCAGGTGTGAGCTTTCCTGCAGTGGATGGAGCTGATGGACAGTTTTTATGTCCCTGCTCATTGCAGGGGGGTTGGACTAGATGACTTTTCCAATGTCCCTTCCAGCTCAGCTCCAGCAAAGCCTCTGCCTCACTCTGGTTTGAGGTTCCACCACTCCTCTGTGCAGTCCCTGGGCTCTGCTGCTCACTGCCCCGTGTTCCCACAGGTGCCCTCGGGGCTCTTCATCCCCAGCATGGCCGTGGGGGCCATTGCGGGCCGGCTGCTGGGGGTGGCCGTGGAGCAGCTGGCCTTCTACCACCATGACTGGGCCATCTTCAGCGGCTGGTGCAGCCAGGGGGCCGACTGCATCACCCCTGGCCTCTATGCCATGGTGGGCGCCGCCGCCTGTCTGGGTAAGCTGGGGCTGCCTGGGGCCATGCTGGGGCTGGGCCTTGGTTGGCCATGTGAAGAGGTGGTGTGGTGGGTGAATGGTTGGACTCCCTGATCTTAGAGGTTATCCCTGCCTTAATCATTGAACCACAGAATGGTTTGGGCTGGGAGGGACCTTAAAGACGATCTCATTCCACCCTGTAGCGATTCTGTGGCTGAAGAGCTGTGGTTGTGGCCGATCATCAGAGCTGGTGTCACCTCAGGAAACTCTGTCACAGAGCATGCCATGTGTTCCTCACCCTGGTGGTGTTCTTTTGCTGTCTCCAGCCTGGTGCTGGGCAGGGCAGCTGCAGTGGGGAGCTCCTGAGTGGGAGCCGGAACAGTTGAGGCTGCCCAGGGACTTGAATTTTCCTCTGAGGTTTTAATTCATTTTACTTCCTGTTCTGGCCTTAAATCTTGTGATGCAATTCTGCTTTTAAGTGCTCTGTTTTTTGGTAACACTTCTTCCTCTTGGCTGAGTTGGAGAAACTGGGTGCATGTGACTGAACTTCACTTTCACAATTCCCAGTCCCTTCATCCATGGAATAGTACTGGAGTCCTAATGGACTACTTTATCAGGAGAAACTCACCTCTAAAAACATGCCACCAAACCCCATCTTTGGCCTTTTTAGAGGGGATACACCTTGTTTGAGCAACCCAGTCTAGTGGGAGGTGTCTTTGCCTGTGAAAGGGTTGGAATGAGATAGACTTCAAGGTTCCTTCAAACCCAGACCTTTCTGGATTGTTTGCATGTAATTGATGGAAGATAAATACACTTTGACTTCATTAATGGTTCTGTTTGCTGCTGGGCAGCACTGAAGGGTCTTTGTCCCCTTGGGGAATGGGTATTGGAACAAAACTCCTGTAAAATATTTGGGAGTAGTTTTAGGACTTGAATCTCAAAAGTGTAATTAAAATATGCCAAGACAAAACCCCGCAGAGACCCTGAGCTCCGTGCCAGGGCCTGGTGCTGTGGCAGGGACAGAGGTTTTGGTGCTGTTCTGATTGTGTTTGGTGCTGCTGAACCGGGCAGTCCAGCTGTGCTGGCACCACCCTTCTCTAGAGGCGGGGACTGGTGTGACACAATCCCAGAGTGACCTGAGCTGTGCTGTGTTGGCAGGGGGTGTGACCCGGATGACCGTGTCACTGGTGGTCATCATGTTCGAGCTCACCGGGGGCCTGGAGTACATCGTGCCCCTAATGGCAGCAGCCATGACCAGCAAGTGGGTGGCCGACGCCATCGGCCGGGAGGGGATTTACGACGCCCACATCCGCCTGAACGGGTACCCCTTCCTGGAGGCTAAGGAGGAGTTCTCGCACAAGACGCGGGCCATGGACGTGATGCGGCCACGCAAGAATGACCCTCCCCTGACGGTCATCACGCAAGACTCCATGACCGTGGAGGATGTGGAGACCATTGTCACCAGCACCACCTACAGCGGCTACCCCGTGGTGGTGTCCCGGACATCCCAGCGCCTGGTGGGCTTTGTCCTCAGGAGAGACCTCATAATTTCCATCGGTAAGGGGTGGCACTGCCCAGGTGAAGGTGATGTCATTAATGCCAGCTGTCACTGACCTGGGGAGGTCACACACTCCTGGTGCTGGTGGCTGGGCCAGCTGGTGCATCCCTGAGCAGTGTGGGTGGGCTCTGCTTGCCTTGGATGTGAAGGACAGGGTGGCTTGTCACAGGATCATTTAGGTTGGAAAAGCCCTCCAGGATCATTGAGTCCAACTTGTGTCCGATCTCCACCTTGTCACCAGCCCAGAGCACTGAGTGCCACATCCAGGCCTTCCCTAGACACCTCCAGGGATAGGGACTCAAGCTCCCTGGACAGCCTCTTCCAATGTTAGCAAGCTTTCTTGTGAAGAAATTCCTGATGATGTCCAACCTGAACCTCCCCTGGCACAGCCTGAGGCTGTGTCCTCTTGCCCTGTCACTGGTTGTCTGGGACAATATGGAATAAAATACAGGAACAAGGGCATCAGAATATGTGCATTGCCTGCCTTCTGTGGTACACATGAGTTTTTGCACTTGGGTCCCTTGGAATCTCCAGGGATTCATTAAGAGTGGTCCTGTCCCCAAGCTGCACACAGTAAGGCACAGGATGGGATTTGGGTTTTCATGATCAAATATCCCAAATATTCTGAAGTATTCTGAATATCCAGCCTGGTTTTTGGGCTGCTGGACCTGGCCCTTCCCAGGAAGCCTTGGAATGCTGATATCAGATTGCAGTGTGGCAGGTACCCACAGTATCTCTGTGTGCATTGCTGTGAAGGTCTGAGGGATGGCCAGTACTTGACTTGTTCTCCATTCCTGACCCTGATGACGTCCATGGAGCCTGTGCCAATCATTGAATGCTTAAAAATAGTCCTTTAACTGCTCTGCATGGGACCCAAATCAGTGACTCATAAAGGTACAAAGCATTTTATTTACCTTCTCTAAAAATTGGGAAGTTAAAAGGTCTCCAGAACTTGTATTTACCTGGCCGGAGTACAATGAGATGCAACAACCTTGGCTTTGGGCAAAGCTGATGTGCTGATCCTGCAGTGGAACTTGGGAGATCTTGGAGGTTCTCCCAGGTAACGAGTGACAGGACAAGACCTGAAGCTGTGCCCAGGTGAGGTTTAGGTTGGATATTGGGGAAAATTTTTTCATGGAAAGGGTTGTCCAGTCCTGGCAGAGGCTGTCCTGGAGTCACCATCCCTGGAAGTGTTCAAAAAAATGTGTGGATGTGGCACTTTAGGACATGGGTTTGTGGTGACCATGGTGGTGGTGCTGGTCGACAGTTGGACTGGATGGTCTTAAGGATCTGATCCAACATTAATGATTCCATGGTTCCCTTAGAAGAAAGGCTGGAAACCTATCACACCCTCCTTGGATGGGAACAGCTCTGGCAAAGGGAAGGAGAGGATTTCTAAGGCCATTAAATGTGAGCTGAGGAACAGGAACGCTCCTCTGTTTGGAAAAGAGTGCTGATATTGATTTAAATATTTCTCTTTTCAGAAAACGCCCGTAAGAAGCAGGATGGGATTGTGAGCACCTCAGTTATTTGTTTCACTGACTACTGTCCCCCCCTGCCTCCAAGCTCCCCGTCTGTGCTGAAGCTCAGGAGCATCCTGGACCTCAGTCCCTTCACGGTGACAGACGAGACGCCCATGGAGATCGTGGTGGACATTTTCCGCAAGCTGGGATTGCGCCAGTGCCTGGTCACTCACAACGGGTAGGAGCCCGGGGCCTGGGGTCAGAACCTCCTCTGCTCCCAGGGCAGAGGGGACTGGGATCCATCTGGGGCTGGATACTGCAGCAGTTCTTGCCTGGTAAAGGTGCTTGTGACAGCCCAGCTCCAAGCCCTGTCCAACCTGGCCCGGCACACTTCCAGGGATGGGGTAGTCACAGCTGCTCTGAGAGCCTGTGTCAGTGTTTTACCACCCTCAGAGGGTGCAATACTTTCTGTGGGGTGTCACTTTGAATCCCAAAAGACTCTTCAGCAGCTGCAAGGGGCTCAAGTGGCCCTGCCAGGGTCCCTTCTGATGGTGTTGGTGCCTTAAAAGCATTTTTTCATTTTCCAGGAAGCTACTGGGGATCATTACCAAAAAGGATGTACTAAAGCACATTGCACAGATGGCCAACCAGGATCCTGATTCCATCCTCTTCAACTAGAGGCAGACTGTAGGGATTGTGTGTCCCACATACCTGGAACTTTCTAGCCCATCCTGGGTAGACTTTCCTATTTTTATTGAGACCATAGAACTGTTTCCAGCATTTTCCTCCATGGAGCTGAAGAAGATATTTTTTTTCTACCAGATAACGAATTGCACTACGGAATCTGTGGAACATGATCTTCTTTTTAGAAGAAAAGAAAGAGACTTTATTTACATTGCTTTTGTGAAGTTGCGTTGGAAAGATTCCATGAAGGAGTAAAAGCAAAATGTTAGAGAATTGTATTTCCTCCTCTTCTTTAATTGGAACTGCTGTTACAAATGTGGGGAGGAAAAGCCAAAGGTGTTTGTGCACTTCCAGAGGTATGGAAGGAGCAGGATGGTTTTGCACACAGTATTCAGGTGGTGGCAGGGGGACAGGGCTGAGCTCAGGGTTGTGTATTTCCAGTTGTCCACTTGGGAAAAATCACAACCTTGGGAAGCCAAAATAGAGGAGAGAAAAAGAAAAATTTGGCCGGCTGAGGCTGCTTGGCTGAAAGAAGGAAAGAAAAAAACCAGCAAACCAACCCTCCCCCCAATCAGATCTCCTTAAAATTTGGCCCAGTTTCTAATTGGGAAGATGTTGGTTTTGATTAATTAGTGAACGTATTAATTACTCTACCACTGCCTTGTCAGGAGAACCCCAAGGAGGAGGTAGGAAGAGTTCACAGGTGTCTTCCCATCCTGCTGCCTTTCTCTGATCCATTCCCAAGGATTCCTCCTCCTTGATTTCCCCTGGGCACGTCACTAAAATGCCAGAGGCTGAGTCCTAAATTCGTGCCCTTCCCCAAACCCCGGTGGCGTTGGACATGGCACAGGTGGCCTCCTCCTCACCCTGTCCCACTGGAGAGCCTGGTGCCTGGCACATGGATGCTGTTCCCTGATCCCTCCTGTCCCTGGATCCCAGCTGGAGGATTCCCAGCAGGGAATTCCCAGGTCTCTTTTAGCCAACAACTATGCAAGAAACCCTTCCCACCATGGCCCCCTGTGCTCCTCAGTCCCTGTTCCAGCACTGACCAAATTATTTTCCTGTTAATAAAACTGTGCCCATTTACTGGAATTTGGGAGGCTTCTGGGTGCCTTGGGAGACTGGTGTTCTTCATCCTGGCCTCAGCTGTTTGATGTCTGTGGGGAGTGGGGACTTCTGGCTTGACTTGGCTGGGTCCCTCTCAAAATCTCTCTGATACAAACAAATTCCTTGTCTTTCCAAGGAGCAAAAGCCAGATTCTTGATCTTCCAAAGCCATTCAGCAGCCAGTCTCTGCTCTGCTGCTTCCACCTGATGTCTCAATCCTTGTACAGCTCAAAGCTGCTTCAACCTGAGGTGTCACTGATGGATCCAGTTCTTTCTGCTTGGAAAATAAATGCCTGGACTTGTCTGTGGTGGTTTTGTGCAGCAGGAGATGGTTGGAATTCTCCGTGTTTTGCCTCAGCCCGTGCCAGCAGCAACTTTGCCTTTAAATGTCCTTTTTTGTTCTCTTTGGAGGGCAGGTGGATGCTCCTGGGAGCTGGGGTTGAGTTCAGGGAAGAAGCTGCCTTCTCCCAGTCCCCTGGGAGCTCCTTTCTGGGAATGCTTGTCCTGTATGCTTCTCTTCCTGTGGCACACCTGGAATACCAGAAACGCAAAGCTTTTCTATTTTCTGCTCACCTTACCATCCTCAGGAGGGTCCCAGCTTGGGAAATGTGGTCCTGCTTCAATTAGATCCATGAGAGGATTCTTCTCCTTGTGGGAAGGCTGCAGCAGCCCAGTGCAAAGGTAAGGTGCCAAAAGGGAAACCCTTGTGCAGGGTTCTCCCAGATGGACCATCCCAGCTGGCTGGTGGCTCATTCCAGCTGCTCCTGGGGAAGGAGGGCAGGGAGCAGCTGTCACAGGGAATTGCAGCTGCTCTGCTGAATGGGGATGGGAGCCCGGGGCAGTCCAGCAGCCCAGCAGTTCCTGGCTCTCCTCAGCTGCTGCTGTGTCTGTCCCATGGATGTTTTTTTCAGTGGGAGAGGTTTCCTAGGGATGCTGTCTGGAGAAAGTCCAGTCCAGGAGGGTGGGAGTGGGAAGGGCAGGAACAGCCCAGTAGGGCCAGGCTTTAGGGAGGCTCACTTTGGGTGCCGGCAGGATCTGGAGTCCTCACGGTGCCAAACTTCCAGCTTCTGAGAAGGGCTCTGCCCAGGCCAGCTCTTGCTCTTCCATTGCTTCACTCCAGGAGGAGCCCTGTGGTTCCCTTCGGCAGACAGATGGGGATGCAGGACGCAGCTGGGGAGGTCCATCCACTGCATGAGTGACCCAAAAGGACCAGGGGGGTTGCAATATCCCATTTATGGCCCATGACTTTGGGGACCTCTCTGAGACAAGGCTGTCAGATGTTTGAAGGGCAGGATGGTGAAACAGAGATTTTTAGAGTTAAATTAACAAAATGAATTAAGCATTTATAATTTAGATTGTAGAGTTATATATTGAATTTTAACCTTTTACTTAAGAAACCTCTGCCTGGTACAAAGGGCATAGGAAAATGCAAATTTCTGGAGCTTCTTGCATAAAGAACAATACCAGAAGAGGCAAAGAACCCAGATAAAGAAGCTCCTCTGTCTCCAAGCCTATCAAGACTGACAGACGGACTCAGATAGCACCAAAGGACCAAAAGCGCATGCACAGAGAGGAAAAGTTCAAAAGTTCAGCCATGAGGAAGACCACAATCTTCAGCCTCAGGACCACCGAGAGACCCCCGTATGACCACCACAGCAAACCACGCGTACTCAGAAGGGCATGGACTTATTTAGCATGAGAGGCGAGGACAGGCGGGGCCAAGTGTGATAAGTTAGAGAAGACTCTTTGTTCATCAAGACAGAAAGGAGAAGCCTTGTGTAGATAACAGAAAACCAAAGGAGAAGCCTTGTGTAGATAACAGAAAACCGCCAGCCAGAAACTAGCTAGTATGTTGATTACTTAAGCTAGTTGTGTAATTAGAACTTAGGCGCATATAGCATATAACCTTATATGGAAAAGACCATTACAGGGCCGTGGACTTTCACCAGGGAAGAAGAGAGGAGCCTTCGTCAAACGACCACCAGAGAGTAGAAGAAGACCCCCTAGCAACAGAGGGCGCAAGTGCAGAGTACACCCAGAGATACTGCGGACACGGAAGGAAGAGAGTATAAAAAGACTGTGGGAAGGGGGAAACAGTGTGAGCTGTTTGCGGAGCGGGGACTCCCCAGCTGCACCCAGCGCTGTTTGCTTGCCATCGCTTGCTGTAATCGATAAATTTCTGATTGACTCTTGAAAGGCTGAACAAATTATTCGCCTCAATTTATAACACAAGGGTTGAATATGCATGAAAAAGTTGTGCAATGTATTGCATATGGAACATCTTTGAGGGTCAGACTGAGGCTCGGAGCACGAGTTTTGGAGAGCTATCTCACTTGTGCCGGGCGCTGACATACATACCCACTTCATAACTATCCCAGGTTATGGAGTCTATTTATTCCGCGTATCGCTTCAGTTGGCGACCATGAAGGGACTGCTCTGCTCACCCGCGGGTCCGGTTGGGAGCAGACACCCTCAGGCGCCGCGGGGCTTTTCCCCAGAGGGACTCTACGCCTCGGCTGTACACTGCAGGGAGCAGACCACGGCCCGTCGACAAGCGGATGAAAGCGGTATGTATTAATTTCTTTTCTTAAGGTTAGCACTGATAAGTCGCAAAAAGACGTTTTTGCGCACAGGTTTGCCCAGGGGCTTGCAAGCAGACCGCCACTGGGGGAGAGGCGGGCGGCGGGAGGACCTCCCCAGCTGATAGCGCGGCTCGGGAAGGGAGAAATCACAATTGCAGTGTGTTGTGTGTTGTGTCCCGATTGCAGTGTGGTGTGACTGTTACGTCCGGATGCGCGTGCTTGTGTGCGTGTGTGTGTATGTGTGAGTGAAACGGTGAAGCGCGGTGCGGCCTTGCTAACATACAGCGCGGCGGTGCTGGAGAGCGCATGCGTGGAGCAATTCTCAGCCCACACTACCTGATCGTGCGGGTAGTGCGCATGCGCAGGGCAGCTCAGTCACACTACCTGCTAGAGCGGGTGGTGCGCATGCGTGGCAGAGGCTGTCTCTGGCGAGAGGGGAGCGCGGCGCGGGGCTTAAATCGGGGCTTGCAAAGGTGCTTTAGGCGCAGCCCAGCTGATAGCGCAGCGGGTGCGCGGGCACAAGCTGCGGTTTGAGGAGCTGCTTTGAACACCGCTAGCTGATAGTGCAGCTAGTGGGAGCGTGGTACAAGCTGGGAGTTACAAGCAACGCTTACAAGCATCGCTAGTTGCTAAAGGGCTTGCAAAAGTAGCCACCGAACCCGGCTGGGCTAAGAGTTAAGTGTTTGTTGTGCGATAGCACTGCCCTTTAGTGTTAAAAGCTGTCACTGGGAGATCCTTTGCATTACAGGGCAGATAAAGGGGGGATGAATGTGTGTGAATGAGAAGCGGGCTGGTTACCCCAGACCTGCTAAGCGAGAGCGGTAGTCTCCCATGCTGCGTTTCCGTCTTTTTCGCGAGAAAAGCGGCCAGTAAAGAGACGAAGCGAGTGATAAAAAGAGTGAGAGAACCCCCCCTAGGACTGGGTCTCAGAGAAAGAGTGGGACCCCTTGGTGGGGGGGGGGGGGAAATAAAAGGTAATTAATTAGAAAAAAAAAAAGGTAAAAAAGAGGGTTTTCTTGGCATAATCTACTGGGGAAAAATAAAAGGTAAAATGTATAGGAGGGGCCCCTAAAAATTCTGCTGGGTTGAGGGATTAATATTCCAAGAGCATCCAGGGTTGACTCAAACCTGCTGGGTTGAGGGATTAACATTCCAAGAGCACCCAAAATTAAGTTTTGCTAGGTTGAGATATTAATATTCGAGAGCACCCAAAATTGAATAAAAATTTTGCCAGTTTGAAAGATAAATCTGAGAGAATCTAGAGTTGGGAACCACACAGCTAGATTGAGGGGTATCCAAAAAAAATAAAAGGTACCTTGTTGATGTGGTTGTTTTGTTGTGTGTGAGAGTAAGTGAAAAATAAAGTTAAGTGAATGTGGATGAATGAAATTATATGTATGCATCCAAAGTTCAATCAAATATTGCTTCCATTGATGACCATGATATTGTCTACAAGAGCGACTGGCCAAACTGAAAAGGCATTTTTCTTTAGGCTACTGAAATACAAACTGGGAAAGCAGTGGGGGATTCACAAATTTCTATATATGCCTAATTCCCCTGAGCCACTTTTGGGCAGAGATTTACTGGGACAATTACAAGCAACTATTACATTTAAAAATGGGGAGATGACTCTGGAGGTAAATGATCAAAAGTATGTAGAAGTATTGAGTTTAACATTAACCACCAGTGAAGTCATGAGAGAAACTGAAATTGATTAAGAGATAATGAATCAGGTATTTCCTGGAGTATGGGCTTCTAATATACCAGGGAGAGCGAAAAACGCTCCCCCTATACAGATCAGACTAAAAGAGGGAAAGCAACCTGTCAGGGTTAAACAGTATCCCTTGAGGAGAGAGGATAGGGAAGGGATTAGCCCAGTAATTGAGAAATACCCCTATCCTACCAGTTCGCAAACCTGATGGGTCATATCGGTTAGTACAGGATCTGCAAGCCGTGAACAAGATAACTGAGGATCTGTATCCTGTGGTGGCCAATACCTATACGTTATTAATTTGCTTAACACCCAAGCTAACTTGGTTTACCGTTTTAGATTTAAAAGACGCCTTCTTTTGCCTTCCTATCCACGAAGCCAGCCAGAAAATTTTTGCATTTGAATGGGAAAATCCTAAAAGCGGGCAAAGAACTCAACTGACATGGACCAGACTCCCACAAGGATTCAAAATCTCACCCACTTTGTTTGGAGAAAAACTTGCAAAGGAAGTAGAGACCTCGGAAGCCCCTCCAGAGAAAGGGAAGTTGCTACAGTATGTAGATGACATCCTGATAGCCACACAAACAAGGGAAGCATGCATGGCCTGGACGGTAAGCCTCTTAAACTTTTTGGGGCTCCAAGGGTACCGAGTACAACGTACCTTGGGCCAAAGCCGAAAGAGGCAATATGCCAGACCGCAAAACCTCAGACTGTAAAGGAACTTTCCTGGGGATGACAGGGTGGTGCAGGTTATGGATCTATAACTATGGACTGTTTGTTAAGCCCTTATATGAACTGATTGCAACTGAAAGCAGGAACATCCAATGGACAAAGGAAGCTACGCAAGTTTTCAACCAGCTGAAAAAAAGCCCTCATGTCAGCTCCAGCCCTGGGATTGCCGGACGTGAGTAAGCCTTTCCTTTTGTTCTCCAATGAGATGCAAGGAATTGCCTTGGGCATACTAGCACAGGACCTCGGCCGGTACCAGAGGGCAGTGGCTTACTTCTCTAAGCAATTAGATACAGCAGCTAAAGGGTGGCCTAGGTGCCTCAGAGCTGTTGCAGCAGTCGTACTGAATATCCAAGAGGCACGCAAATTCACCCTGGGCCTGAAAATGACTGTGCTGGTGTCTCACACGGTGTCTGCAGTGCTAGAGGTAAAAGGCGGACATTGTCTTTCCCCACAACGGTTCCTGAGATACCAATCTATTACTAACATTGTCAATCCAGCCTCCTTCCTCAGTAGAAACCAAGGGGAACCAGTGAAACATTACTGCCTGGAGACCATCAAAGTCACCTACTCCATCCGCCCTGACTTGAAGGACACCCCCCGTGAGAATGCGTAAGTCCACTATACTGATGGAAGCAGTTATATCATCAGTAGAAAACGGCATGCCGGGTACGCAATTATGACGTGCAAGGAATCTGGGCCCCTGCCAAACTCGGGCCCTAGAACTGGCAAGAGGGAAAGAAATAAAACATATACGCGGACTCAAAGTATGCATTTAGAGTAGTGCGTGCTCACGGAGCCATTTAGAAAGAGAGAGGACTGCTGAACTCTCAAGGGAAAAATATTAAACATGTATCAGAAGTACTGCGACTTCTAGAAGCAGTCCAGTTGTCAGAGAAAGTAGCGATCATGCACATTAAGGCACATCAGACAACAAACTCAGAATTAGAAGAAGGAAACAAGCTGGTGGATAGGGAAGCAAAAGAAGCAGCAAAAATTGAGGTAATAACTGAGCCCTGACTCCAGATGAGCAAATTTCACCCGAAGGTAAGCCAAGATACAACAAACTAGAAAAAAATATTGATCCATGAGCAAAAAGGAGACTATAACCAAGAGGGATGGGCCACCATAGAAGGAAAATTAGTTCTACCCTCCTATTTATAATAGTCCCTAATAAGAGAGGAACACCAGAAAACCCATTGGGGTATTGATGCTCTATATAAATATCTAAGTGAAAGGATCATAGCTAGACATTTACAAACAACTATCACCCAAGTGACTCAACAATGTGACCTTTGCCTCCAGACCAACCCCAAAAATACTCCTAAACCAAAACTTAGCCAGACTGAGAAGGGTCATGGGCCGGGGCAGCAGTGGCAGATTGATTTCACAGAATTGCCAAGAAAAGGGGGGTATAAGTTTTTACTAGTGCTAACAGATACCTTTTCAGGATGGCCAGAAGCATTCCCCACCAGGACTTCTAAAGCTTGGGAAGTAACTAAGGTATTAGTACAAGAAATCATACCACGCTTTAGAGTCCTGGCCACAATCTCCTCAGACAGAGGACCACATTTTATTGTAAAATTATTGCAACAAGTTAGCCAATACTTGAGCATAGACTGAGAACTTCACACGCCATATAACCCACAATCAAGTGGTCAGGTAGAGAAAATGAATCATTTGATCAAACAACAAATTGTACGATTGGGACAAGAGGCTAATTTGCCATGACCTCAATCCCTCCCATTAGCACTACTACGGATCCGAACCAAACCCAAGACTAGAGAAAAGCTAAACAATTTTGAATTGCTTTATGAAAAACCGTATGGGGTGCGGAAAAGAATGTCTACCCAAGACATGTCACTAACCTCCTATATGTTAAGTCTCTTACAAGAAGACCCTAGAAACACAATGAGAAAAACCACACCAAGTGCCCCTTACTAACTTTGTGTATTCAACACTAATCACTAGCTAATAAACACAAGTCATATCTAGTGAAATACACTGTTTAGAACATTTTATGTCACCCCATTATAATTCTATTAATTTTAGTTACTGTATGTCTATTTTAACACTCATGTGGAATAAGAGGATGTTAAAACGCGTAGCCATTCTGACCTCACTCCCTAGAACTCATAGAATCTTACTGAAAGAGAACTGTCATGATGGTAAATCAGAATTTAAATCAAGACCCCTGTAGTAAAAGGATTTACTCTATTTTAAGAAAAGGGAGGATTGAAACAGAGATTTTTAGAGTTAAGTTAACAAAATGAATTAAGCATTTATAATTTAGATTGTAGAGTTATGTATTGAATTTTAACCTTTTACTTAAGAAACCTCTGCCTGGTACAAAGGGCATAGGAAAATGCAAATTTCTGGAGCTTCTTGCATAAAGAACAATACCAGAAGAGGCAAAGAACCCAGATAAAGAAGCTCCTCTGTCTCCAAGCCTATCAAGACTGACAGACGGACTCAGATAGCACCAAAGGACCAAAAGCGCACGCGCAGAGAGGAAAAGTTCAAAAGTTCAGCCATGAGGAAGACCACAATCTTCAGCCTCAGGACCACCGAGAGACCCCCGTACGACCACCACAGCAAGCCACGCGTGCCCAGAAGGGCGTGGACTTATTTAGCATGAGAGGCGAGGACAGGCGGGGCCAAAGGTTGAATATGCATGAAAAAGTTGTGCAATGTATTGCATATGGAACATCTTTGAGAATAAAGGTGTGGGTCAGAATGAGGCTCGGAGCACAAGTTTTGGAGAGCTATCTCACTTGTGCCGGGCGCTGACATACATACCCACTTCATAACTATCACAGTTTATGGAGTCTATTTATTCCGCGTATCGCTTCAATGGGACTGGTGGGAGCCAACTTTGGGCCTCCCACTGAGCTGATCTTTAAGGTCCCAACCCAAACCAGTCTGATTTCTTGGTTCTGTGGAATAGTGCAGGGGTTTGAACAGGACACAAAAGGAGGAATTTTCTTTAAATGTGGAATTATTCCTTCCCGATGTCTCCAGCTTGTCTCATGGGGGAATAAAAGGGGAAATGCGTGTGTGAGTGGTGCGGGAGGCCCGTGCACCTGGCTGGAGCTGGCTCAGCGCTTCCCTTGTACTCAGCCCGCGGGCAGAGCTGGGGCCGGAGCTGCTGAGACCGAGAGGGAACCGGGGGAACGGCCCTGCTGCTGCTGGGAGCCACGGGCTGCACGAGGAAAGACAACTGCTCCTGGAAAGGAGAGAAATCCCCTTCTTTCCTCTGGGCTCTCAGTGGGGCCGTGGGAAACGGGCTGGGAGCAGCGCAGCTGGGATGAGATTGCACTAAATGGCCTCTAAAGGTCCTTCCGACCCAAACCATCTGGGATTCCTCAAGGGATGAGCTGAGCCTCCTGCCTGCAGCAGCACTGGGCCCCCCTGCTCGCTCACAGCGCCCCAGCATCAATGCCTTCCTGAGGGTTTAAGGAGCATCCCGCGAATTCTTCGTGCTGTAGGAAAGAGGTTTCTGTTTTGTTTCCCTCCTTTTTCCAGGCTGAATTCCTGCCTGGGGGGAGCTGTGGCTGGTGAGGTGCCCCTGCGGCAGAGCGAGGGGCGCTGCTGGGCTCTCACCACACCCCGCTGCCTCTCTTTGTGTGCTTTATTTACAGTGTCCCAAAGAATGATTTCCCACCGGGGTGATGTGGATTTCGGCGTGGATTGCCTCTCCCTTCTGTGAACTCGAGCCAGGCTGGGGACTTGAAAATAAAACGAAATTGTGTCTGAGCAGGGATGGAGACTTGGAAGTGGGAGCTGGTTCATAACAACAAAGAGGGAAAAAAAGAGCCTTTGGCTCAGGATTTATTTAGAGATGAAGGCTCAGGGCCGTGAACGCCCTGGGCTGAGGTAGAAGCAGCTCCTCAGCAGTGGAGATAAGAGGGTCCTTTGGCAGCGGCTGGAGGAAGCAGTTTTTGTCTGGATTGAATCCACAGGATGAGGCCATGGGAAATCAGGTCAGTGTGAGATTTTATTAGTGCTGCAGTCACCCCCCCCCCCCCCCCCTCCACCCCCAGCTCCTAGGCTGGGTTAGAGCAGGAGGGAATCAGAATTCTGGAATGGTTTGGATTGGAAGGGTCATGAAGCTTGTCTGGCTCCATCCCCTGCCATGGCAGGGACACCTTCCACTGTCCCAGGCTGCTCCCAGCCCCATCCAGCCTGGCCTTGGGCACCGCCAGGGATCCAGGGGCAGCCACAGCTCCGGAGTTGTCACTGTAGGGACACTGTAGGGGTGTGCTGCCTGGGGAGCTGGAGCTCTCTGTTTTGGGGGACAGGGTCAGAAGGGATAATGGGGACTTGTTTATTCTTGTGGCTCTCCCCAGCTGAGGGAGGTACTGGCAGAGGAGGCTGCAGAGTTGGTTTAGGGACCATTGACTTCGCTTTCTAGCAGGAGTTACAGTGAACTTGTCAGCAATACACACGTTAAAATAGTGAGTTGTAATTTCTAATAAACAATTTTAACAATAACAGAAAAGTTGTATGAGAAATCTTCAGTACTTTGCTCCATTTGCACAGCAGATTTTGTTTCCTTAGTCAGAGAAAAGTGGTGTGTCCTCATCCAGGTCTTTCCACACTTGGTTCTTTCTTTCCTGGAGCACATCCTGCGACAGGTACTGTTGGCACAGGTGCCTCAGGCAGTTTTTGTGGAGGCTGGGTTTTCATGCTGCTGGGTTCTCCTGCTGGTGGCCAATCCACTTGTCCAGGTGGGAGCCCAGCCCTGGCCAGGCTGGGGGTGTCCAACCCTTCTGCTGGAAGCACTGGGACAGGGAGGACCATGGAGGAGGCAGAGGGACCACAGGGGCTGAGGCTCTCGGGGTAACCTGTGCCAGTTCCTCTCAGTGAGGAATTCCAGCTGGGCTCTCCCCAGACAAGGTGAGGCTGCTCTTTGCCCTGATGCTGCTGGAGTTCTCCTTCTCCCATCCACCCACCCATGAGCCTTCTCCTTTCCAGGAAAGCAGGGTGGGCCATTGCCCGCTGGTGCCAAGCCCGGCTCTCCCCACTCACTGCTTTCCCTGCTTCCTCCATGGCAAACACAGCCTCTGCTGGCCCCCTTGGGCCGTGTCCATGTTCAACTCCCTTTCAAAGGAAATCTTGGAACCACCTGCTGCGTTTCCTGTAGCCCCAGCTCCCTGCTTCAGCCCTGCTCTCCCAAGGCTGCTGCCAGAGGTGGGATAAGCTCAGTGCTCCTGGGGGTGTTTGAGACCTGAAGACCTCAAGAGCCCTGATGTGGGTCACCGAGGTGGTTGGGACAGCAGGAGGGGGATGAGAGGTGGAGGAAGAGGGATGGTTTTAGAATGGAGGAGTTTGGAGTGGTTTTTTTTGCTTTGGGTAAGAGCCCAGCATGCTCCAGGACCAAGTGCTGCAGAGCCAAGGCTCGGCTCAGCTCCCTCCATCCCTCCAAGGGGACTGGGGAAATGGGACTGCAGCCCTGCCATGGAGGGATCAGCCCTGTCACCCCTCTGGAGGCTGCAGGAGGCAGCTCTTGGTGCTCTCTGGCTTTGGATGAGCTTTTGGAGATGCTGGATGAGCTGGGGAATCTTCCCTTGCATTGGGGCCGGTCCAGGTGCTTGTGTGCAGGTGCCAGGGTGGCACCGTGTCCTGTGGGGGTTGTACCAACACCCGTGGATTGGGAGCCTGCAGGGGATGGGGGCTGGAGAGTGGGAATGCCCAGCAGCTGGGGGTGGGGTTGATATGGGAACTGCCTGGCTCAGCCCCCAGCCCTGGCTGGATGTGGAGGGCCAAGAGTCAGGACTGGCTGTGTCCTGGGCTGGGCTCAGCAATCCCAAACTCAAAGAGGAGGAGCACTGGGACCCCCTGGGAGCTGATGGGTGCAGGGGAGGAGCTGGGATGGGCTCAGATCTCATGGGGTCTCTGTAGGAGCTGAGCCAAATGAAAATGAAGGCTCCAGGTTGAGAAGCAGGAACACATCCCCTTGGGACTACCTTGGGTGCCCATGGAGGCTGGCAGCTGCAGAGCCCCTGGAGGTGCTGTGGGTGCAGGATGAGCAGGAGACTTTGCTGGACTCTGGCAGTGGCCAAGCCCTGCTCCACCTGGCTCCAGGCCCACCCTGTCCAGGCCCACCCTGGTTCAAAGGGGCCAGACCTGTGCTGGAGTACAAGGCTTTATTCCATCCTCCCTGGGAGCCTCATGCCTGTGGCAGCCCAGGCTGCCACTGTGTAAATCCCCCCAGGCTTAGTAGGATACAGAGAGTACAGGGAGAGTTGAAAAAGGGGGCTGTGCCCACCCAGTGTCCATGGGCTGAGCCAGCTGGGCCCTGCTCTGCCCTGCCTGAACCCACCTTTGGCCTCTGGAGTGGCTCCATCACATCACCCAAGGGCTGGTTTGGTCCCTCCAAGGTCTTGCTGTGACCATGGGGCTCTCCCAGAGCTGGAATCCTGCAGGGATTGCCAGGGCTGGAGGTGTGAGGAAGTGGGGACTGTGCTGTCCATGAGGGCTGGGCGGGACGAAATCCACACAGGAAGAGCTCCTGGTCCTGTGCAGCCTGGCTCAGTCACCACGTGCCCCAGTGCCACGTGCTGGGTGTGGTGCCAGGACTGGTGACTGCTGCGGTGTCACGGTCCTGCCCTTTGCCCTCCCTGCAACCACCAGTGCTGTTGTCCCAGGCTTTCATCTCCCAAACTGAAACGCCTTCATTCCCTTCCAGAGGCGGACACTGCACCCATCCCCACAACGTGTGCCCCAGGGGTGCCAGCCCTGTGTCCCAGGGTGCTTCCAGCCCCAGGTCCTGGCATCCACAGCCCTGCTCAAGGTGGGGTCAGACTCATGGGTTTCACCCTGCCATGGGGACACGCTGTCTTGCAGTGGCAGGTGTGGCCCTGGTGCCTTTCCTGCTGCAGGGAGCCGTTGGGAGGTTCTGTGCCACCAGGGCTAGGATGTCCCTCCTCGTGCATGTCCCCTGTAGGCCCTCGGAGACCCTTCCTGGTTCACAGCTGCCTCCCACGTGGAGGGTGGCACGGAGCACAGCAGGGCCCTGTGGGCAGCCACCCCTGTGCCCTTCTTGGCTCATCCCTCACCACAAAGGACAAGGCAGCCATAAGAGCCCTGCGCCACCCCGGGCCATTGGCCGCTGTCCAGGGGCCAGGTGGGAGCGGAGGGGGTGTCACAGGTCGAGCTGAAAGGCCCCAAAGTAACTGGCTGCTGCGTCACTGGAGTCGATGGCCAAGGAGGAGACGGAGACGAAGAGCTCGTCCCCAGCCTTGAGCTCAAAGAGACCCCCCTGGTAGAACGCGTGGAGCCCGTAGTCAGCCTCGGGCGCCCAGCACTTGGTGCCCATGCCCTTGAGCAGCAGCACGGGCGGGCTGTGGGCCGGCTGCCACTGGATGCACTGCACGAGCTGAGGGCCCGAGTCGCGGCCGGCACCGCGGGAGCGGAAGTAGATCTGCGAGTACACAGGAAGTTGCCCCTCCGAGGTGTTGAAGTAGCTCCGAGAGGCCTCTGCAGGAAAGGGACAGATGCTGTAAGAACAGTGTGGGGACACCCGGCCCCATGCCAGCAGGGCAGAAAATGCCCCACTGACCCACCAGAGCAAAAGATTATCGAGGGATGGAAATGTCTCGTCAGTCATCAACCAACACATCTGTGTGTGCCATGGCCCTGTTTCCCCAGCCTCTGGACAAATGAACGTGGCTGTCCCCCGGCCCATTCCCAGAACTTGTGCTTGTCATGGCGAGTGATAATCCTGGCTCTCCCCTCTCCTGCCCAGCTTACAGCACCGGAGTTTGCCGCAGGAGTGACTGCCCCCCCCCACCCCCTGCTGGCCTCCCAGGATCCTGGTTCCCATGGATCCCAGCTCCCTGGACCACAGCTCCTGTGGATCCCAGCTCCCTGGATCACAACTCCCATGGATCCCAGCTCCCTGGACCTGTCGTGGGGACAGGACATTTTCATGCTCATTATCCCAATTGTGGTTTCTGTTCCCTGTCCTCAGTTTGTTTTGTCTTCCTTCCCCCCCCCCCGGCTGGCTGCTGGCTTGCTGCTTGGCTTGCTTGCTGCTTTTGCTTGCTGCTGGCTGCCTGCTTTGCTGGCTCTGTTTTCCTCTCTTTTTTTCTCTGCTTTTCGCTGGTTTGCTTTTTTGCCATTTTTTTCCTTTTCCCCGGTTTCCGTTGTTCCCTCCCCCCCCCCCCCCCCCCGAAGACATCGGACCTACTCCGGGCAGGAGCTCCCCCGGGGTCTGCGAAAGAAGCTCCGTACCCTCTGCGGCGAAGAGAGATACAGCTCAACCCCCTTAGACTGGTGAAAACATCTGTGGTCATCTTGGGCTATTTCTCTTGTGCTGGGGAGTGTTTTTTGTTGTTCCTTAATAAACAAGTTTTTTCCACTTCCCCTCTGAAGGAATTCCTCCCGAACCCGGTGGTGGGGGGAAGTTGCGGAGGGTTTGGTTTCCTATAAGGGGCTCCTTTGGAGGTGTTTTCCCCTAATTTGTCCTAAACCAGGACAGGACCACAGTTCCCGTGGGTCACAGCTCCAGTGGGTCACAGCTCCCATGGATCAGGTCTGTCCCAGGAGGGACTCACCCTTCACCACGCTCCTGCGGATGATGTCCTCGGTCACCTGTACCACAGAGAAGAGAGAATTCCCTGGTTAAATGTGACACGGGGGTTCCCCATGCCTGAGTTCCTACTCCAAGCCTCCATCACGTTCCCTGTCACGCTGTCTCTGGGCCCCACCACCTCCTTGCTGTGAAGGGCTTGAGTCCCACTCCCACCTTGAACCATCCTGGCTATTCCTCCCTCCCACTGGTCTGGTGAGGTGTGCTCTAGTGAGGCACGGGGACAACCAGGAGCTCTCCCATCCTCCCCTGGTCCCGGGCTCACCGTGGCCACATAGGCTTTGTCCTGGCCAGCTTGAGGCAGGCCTGGCTGCTGCTCAGCTTCTCCAGGCTGGAGCCCTCAGGCTGCTGATTGAGCACCTGCAGACACCGCAGCTCCTCCACATTGCCCGCAGCCTGGGATTTCAGCTGGGATGGAAACAGAGTGATGGCAAACTGGGACAGAGCAAGGGAGCAGCCTGGATCCTTCTGGGATGTGAGCAGGGGCAGCTGCCTTCAGCACGGCTCCTCCAGCACCTGGGCACTCAGAGAACAACCAGGATATTGGGATCAGCTCAGCCTCTAGATCCACAGGACAGCCAGGATCCGCAGGATCCATAGGACCAGTACGATCCTATGAGGTCATATTGAAAGGACTGGGTTCATCTCTGCCCTTCAGGTCCCCCGGCCGGCCCTGCCCCCGGCCATTCCCAGCGGGAGGGCTGCGGGAGGGCTCGCAGGCTGTTCCTGCGCACACTGGCACCGGCACCACCGGGTGCTGCCAAGGCAGGGAATCCCCCCCGGGATGGGGCTGCTCCCTTGGAATGCCCGCGGCGGGTGCGTGTCCGGGCAGGGCCGCCCGCGCAGCTCCTCCGGTCTGACTGCGGCGTGTGCCCGTCCGCGGAACCGGGGCCAGCCCGGCGCGGGAAGCTGCTGGAGAGGCTCTAGGAAAAGCCACGGAGATGTTCCGAGGGCGGGAGCCGCTCTGCCCTGGAGACAGGCTGGGAGAGCTGGGGGTGTTCACCTGGAGAAGGCTCCAGGGAGAGCTCAGAGCCCCTTCCAAGGCCTAAAGGGGCTGCAGGAAATTTACTCCCTACTCCAACCACAGATCCAGTGACCGGCCGCTGAAATTAGCCCAAATTGTTCCACTACAGTAGTTTTCTCCTCCCTCCGGCACTTCCCTGGGGCTGAATCTCCCCATTCCCCGCCTCTCCGCGCCTTTCATGTAAATCCCTCACATCGGGACCCCATGTGACCCAGGAATGGAGACAAAGCCCGAAAGAGGGCCGGAACCCACTACGAAGGATCCTCCGCTGGATCCAGACGGGCTATTTATTCCCCCTGCATCCGTGGCAGGGCTTTTCCTTCTTCCCCGTTTCTGGTGTGTTTGGATCTCCTCCCTGGCTTTCACTGCCGCTCCTGAGGGGCTGTTTGGCAGCTGCTGAAAAGAAGGGCAGCAGTGAGTTTGTCAAGAAACAAGAACATAGGCAGCTGACTGTGCTTGGCAAGGAGCAGCTGCTGCATTCTTGCAATTGCCTTGAGTGCGCACAGAAGCCCGCTGCTCTGCTGCTTCGTTTTTCGCATTCAGTCAATTGCACAGGATTGAAGCTGAGGCAGGCTGTTCAGCTTTGCTGCTTTTCAGCATCTCATCTGCCCTTCTGCTCTGTGACAGCTCTCGAGGTTTCCTGCCTGCGCCAGACGGCAACGTGCCCGCTAGTACCCAGAGCTGGGCAGAGTGGGCAGAGAGCACGCTCATATGCCAGCAGTTTGCGGCTTGCCCTGGAAAGTGCAGTGTCCTTGGAATGTGCAGCAAATCCAATTTCTTGGCAAGTCCGGGGGAAGTGAGCAGTGCAGGTACACTTTCTCCTTGAGAAATGGAGTGGCAAAGCTTTTGGCTAAGATGTAGGCGACTAGAGAGGCAGAATACGGAGCTCCGGCGCTGGCCGAAAAGAAGTGCCGCTTCCCGGCGTCTTTCGGCAGAAGCGGCGATCCGCAGAGCACCGCTGCCGCTCCGGTCATCTGTGCGCCAAGTAGCCGCTTCTTCGCCTCCGGCAGCCAGAGATCGCGGTAGCTTGCATAGGCGAAGAACGAAGCCGCGAAGAAGCCGGCTTGTGCGCGAAGCTTGCAGACAGCTGCAGGACGGTGGGTGCCGCTCTCCTGCCTGTTGAATTCACTCTGGGCATGCGAGTGGAAGGTGTTCCAGGACAACTTTCCTGGGTTTTGACGTAGTCCTGCTGCATCCCTCCTTGGAAATTCTTGCTGCTCCCCGGAGGCTCTGAGATGCAGAGAACACGATGGCAGCTGCTGAAAAGAAGGGCAGCAGTGAGTTTGTCAAGAAACAAGAACATAGGCAGCTGCCTGTGCTTGGCAAGGAGCAGCTGCTGCATTCTTGCACTTGCCTTCCTTCAGTGCGCACAGAAGCCCGCTGCTCTGCTGCTTGGTTTTTCCGCATTCAGTCAATTGCACAGGATTGAAGCTGGGGCAGGCTGTTCAGCTTTGCTGCTTTTCAGCATCTCAGCTGCCCTTCTGCTCTGTGACAGTTCTCGAGGTTTCTTGCCTTCGCCAGGCTGCAACGTGCCCGCTACTACCCAGAGCTGGGCAGGAGTGGGCAGAGAGCACGCTCATCTGCCAGCAGTTTGCGGCTTGCCCAGGAAAGTGCAGTGTCCTTGGAATGTGCAGCAAATCCAATTTCTTGGCAAGTCCGGGGGAAGTGAGCAGTGCAGGTACACTTTCACCTTGAGAAATGGAGTGGAAAAGCTTTTGGCTAAGATGTAGGCGACTAGAGAGGCAGAATACGGAGCTCCGGCGCTGGCCGAAAAGAAGTGCCGCTTCCCGGCGTCTTTCGGCAGAAGCGGCGATCCGCAGAGCACCGCTGCCGCTCCGGTCATCTGTGCGCCAAGTAGCCGCTTCTTCGCCTCCGGCAGCCAGAGATCGCGGTAGCTTGCAAGAGGCGAAGAATAAAGCTGCGAAGAAGGCGGCTTGTGCGCGAAGCTTGCAGACTGCTGCAGGACGGTGGCTGCCGCTCTCCTGCCTGTTGAATTCACTCTGGGCATGCGAGTGGAAGGTGTTCCAGGACAACTTTCCTGGGTTTTGACGTAGTCCTGCTGCATCCCTCCTTGGAAATTCTTGCTGCTCCCCGGAGGCTCCGAGATGCAGAGAACACGATGGCAGCTGCTGAAAAGAAGGGCAGCAGTGAGTTTGTCAAGAAACAAGAACATAGGCAGCTGCCTGTGCTTGGCAAGGAGCAGCTGCTGTATTCTTGCACTTGCATTCATTGCGCACAGAAGCCCGCCGCTCTGCTGCTTGGTTTTTCCGCATTCAGTCAATTGCACAGGATTGAAGCTGGGGCAGGCTGTTCAGCTTGGCTGCTTTTCAGCATCTCAGCTGCCCTTCTGCTCTGTGACAGCTCTCCAGGTTTCTTGCCTTCTCCAGGCTGCAACGTGCCCGCTAGTACCCAGAGCTGGGCAGGAGTGGGCAGAGAGCACGCTCATCTGCCAGCAGTTTGCGGCTTGCCCAGGAAAGTGCAGTGTCCTTGCAATGTGCAGCAATTCCAATTTCTTGGCAAGTCCGGGGGAAGTGAGCAGTGCAGGTACACTTTCTCCTTGAAAAATGGAGTGGCAAAGCTTTTCGCTAAGATGTAGGCGACTAGAGAGGCAGAATACGCAGCTCCGGCGCTGGCCGAAAAGTGCCGCTTCCCGGCGTCTTTCGGCAAAAGCGGCGCTCCGCAGAGCACCGCTGCCGCTCCGGTCATCTGTGCGCGAAGTAGCCGCTTCTTCGCCTCCGGCAGCCGGAGATCGCGGTAGCTTGCATAGGCGAAGAACGAAGCCGCGAAGAAGCCGGCTTGTGCGCGAAGCTCGCAGACAGCTGCAGGACGGTGGCTGCCGCTCTCCTGCCTGTTGAATTCACTCTGGGCATGCCAATAGGAGGTGTTCCAGGACAACTTTCCTGGGTTTTGACGTAGTCCTGCTGCATCCCTCCTTGGAAATTCTTGCTGCTCCCCGGAGGCTCCGAGATGCAGAGAACACGATGGCAGCTGCTGAAAAGAAGGGCAGCAGTGAGTTTGTCAAGAAACAAGAACATAGGCAGCTGCCTGTGCTTGGCAAGGAGCAGCTGCTGCATTCTTGCACTTGCCTTCCTTCAGTGCGCACAGAAGCCCGCTGCTCTGCTGCTTGGTTTTTCCGCATTCAGTCAATTGCACAGGATTGCAGCTGAGCCAGGCTGTTCAGCTTGGCTGCTTTTCAGCATCTCAGCTGCTTTCTGCTCTGTGACAGCTCTCCAGGTTTCTTGCCTTCGCCAGGCTGCAACGTGCCCGCTACTACCCAGAGCTGGGCAGGAGTGGGCAGAGAGCACGCTCATCTGCCAGCAGTTTGCGGCTTGCCCAGGAAAGTGCAGTGTCCTTGGAATGTGCAGCAAATCCAATTTCTTGGCAAGTCCGGGGGAAGTGAGCAGTGCTGGTACACTTTCACCTTGAGAAATGGAGTTGGAAGGCTTTTCGCTAAGATGTAGGCGACTAGAGAGGCAGAATACGGAGCTCCGGCGCTGGCCGAAGGGAAGTGCCGCTTCCCGGCGTCTTTCGGCAAAAGCGGCGCTCCGGAGCGCACCGCTGCCGCTCCAGTCATCTGTGCGCGAAGTAGCCGCTTCTTGGCCTCCGGCAGCCGGAGATTGCGGTAGCTTGCATAGGCGAAGAACGAAGCCACGAAGAAGCCGGCTTGTGCGCGAAGCTCGCAGACTGCTGCAGGACGGTGGCTGCCGCTCTCCTGCCTGTTGAATTCACTTCTGGCATGCGAGTGGAAGGTGTTCCAGGACAACTTTCCTGGGTTTTGACGTAGTCCTGCTGCATCCCTCCTTGGAAATTCTTGCTGCTCCCCGGAGGCTCCGAGATGCAGAGAACACGATGGCAGCTGCTGAAAAGAAGGGCAGCAGTGAGTTTGTCAAGAAACAAGAACATAGGCAGCTGCCTGTGCTTGGCAAGGAGCAGCTGCTGCATTCTTGCACTTGCCTTCCTTCAGTGCGCACAGAAGCCCGCTGCTCTGCTGCTTGGTTTTTCCGCATTCAGTCAATTGCACAGGATTGAAGCTGGGGCAGGCTGTTCAGCTTTGCTGCTTTTTAGCATCTCAGCTGCCCTTCTGCTCTGTGACAGCTCTCCAGGTTTCTTGCCTTCGCCAGGCTGCAACGTGCCCGCTACTACCCAGAGCTGGGCAGGAGTGGGCAGAGAGCACGCTCATCTGCCAGCAGTTTGCGGCTTGCCCAGGAAAGTGCAGTGTCCTTGGAATGTGCAGCAAATCCAATTTCTTGGCAAGTCCGGGGGAAGTGAGCAGTGCAGGTACACTTTCACCTTGAGAAATGGAGTGGAAAAGCTTTTGGCTAAGATGTAGGCGACTAGAGAGGCAGAATACGGAGCTCCGGCGCTGGCCGAAAAGAAGTGCCGCTTCCCGGCGTCTTTCGGCAGAAGCGGCGATCCGCAGAGCACCGCTGCCGCTCCGGTCATCTGTGCGCCAAGTAGCCGCTTCTTCGCCTCCGGCAGCCAGAGATCGCGGTAGCTTGCAAGAGGCGAAGAATAAAGCTGCGAAGAAGCCGGCTTGTGCGCGAAGCTTGCAGACTGCTGCAGGACGGTGGCTGCCGCTCTCCTGCCTGTTGAATTCACTCTGGGCATGCGAGTGGAAGGTGTTCCAGGACAACTTTCCTGGGTTTTGACGTAGTCCTGCTGCATCCCTCCTTGGAAATTCTTGCTGCTCCCCGGAGGCTCCGAGATGCAGAGAACACGATGGCAGCTGCTGAAAAGAAGGGCAGCAGTGAGTTTGTCAAGAAACAAGAACATAGGCAGCTGCCTGTGCTTGGCAAGGAGCAGCTGCTGTATTCTTGCACTTGCCTTCATTGCGCACAGAAGCCGGCCGCTCTGCTGCTTGGTTTTTCCGCATTCAGTCAATTGCACAGGATTGAAGCTGGGGCAGGCTGTTCAGCTTGGCTGCTTTTCAGCATCTCAGCTGCTTTCTGCTCTGTGACAGCTCTCCAGGTTTCTTGCCTTCGCCAGGCTGCAACGTGCCCGCTAGTACCCAGAGCTGGGCAGGAGTGGGCAGAGAGCACGCTCATCTGCCAGCAGTTTGCGGCTTGCCCAGGAAAGTGCAGTGTCCTTGGAATGTGCAGCAAATCCAATTTCTTGGCAAGTCCGGGGGAAGTGAGCAGTGCTGGTACACTTTCACCTTGAGAAATGGAGTTGGAAGGCTTTTCGCTAAGATGTAGGCGACTAGAGAGGCAGAATACGGAGCTCCGGCGCTGGCCGAAGGGAAGTGCCGCTTGCCGGCGTCTTTCGGCAAAAGCGGCGCTCCGGAGCGCACCGCTGCCGCTCCGGTCATCTGTGCGCGAAGTAGCCGCTTCTTGGCCTCCGACAGCCGGAGATCGCGGTAGCTTGCATAGGCGAAGAACGAAGCCGCGAAGAAGCCGGCTTGTGCGCGAAGCTCGCAGACAGCTGCAGGACGGTGGCTGCTGCTCTCCTGCCTGTTGAATTCACTCTGGGCATGCGAGTGGAAGGTGTTCCAGGACAACTTTCCTGGGTTTTGACGTAGTCCTGCTGCATCCCTCCTTGGAAATTCTTGCTGCTCCCCGGAGGCTCCGAGATGCAGAGAACACGATGGCAGCTGCTGAAAAGAAGGGCAGCAGTGAGTTTGTCAAGAAACAAGAACATAGGCAGCTGCCTGTGCTTGGCAAGGAGCAGCTGCTGCATTCTTGCACTTGCCTTCCTTCAGTGCGCATAGAAGACCGCTGCTCTGCTGCTTGGCTTTCCCGCATTCAGTCAATTACACAGGATTGAAGCTGGGGCAGGCTGTTCAGCTTTGCTGCTTTTCAGCATCTCATCTGCCCTTCTGCTCTGTGACAGCTCTCCAGGTTTCTTGCCTTCTCCAGGCTGCAACGTGCCCGCTACTACCCAGAGCTGGGCAGGAGTGGGCAGAGAGCACGCTCATCTGCCAGCAGTTTGCGGCTTGCCCTGGAAAGTGCAGTGTCCTTGGAATGTGCAGCAAATCCAATTTCTTGGCAAGTCCGGGGGAAGTGAGCAGTGCAGGTACACTTTCTCCTTGAAAAATGGAGTGGCAAAGCTTTTCGCTAAGATGTAGGCGACTAGAGAGGCAGAATACGCACCTCCGGCGCTGGCCGAAGGGAAGTGCCGCTTGCCGGCGTCTTTCGGCAAAAGCGGCGCTCCGGAGCGCACCGCTGCCGCTCCAGTCATCTGTGCGCGAAGTAGCCGCTTCTTCGCCTCCGGCAGCCGGAGATCGCGGTAGCTTGCATAGGCGAAGAACGAAGCCGCGAAGAAGCCGGCTTGTGCGCGAAGCTCGCAGACAGCTGCAGGACGGTGGCTGCCGCTCTCCTGCCTGTTGAATTCACTCTGGGCATGCGAGTGGAAGGTGTTCCAGGACAACTTTCCTGGGTTTTGACGTAGTCCTGCTGCATCCCTCCTTGGAAATTCTTGCTGCTCCCCGGAGGCTCCGAGATGCAGAGAACACGATGGCAGCTGCTGAAAAGAAGGGCAGCAGTGAGTTTGTCAAGAAACAAGAATATAGGCAGCTGCCTGTGCTTGGCAAGGAGCAGCTGCTGCATTCTTGCACTTGCCTTCCTTCAGTGCGCACAGAAGCCCGCTGCTCTGCTGCTTGGTTTTTCTGCTTTCAGTCAATTGCACAGGATTGAAGCTGGGGCAGGCTGTTCAGCTTGGCTGCTTTTCAGCATCTCAGCTGCCCTTCTGCTCTGTGACAGCTCTCCAGGTTTCTTGCCTTCGCCAGGCTGCAACGTGCCCGCTACTACCCAGAGCTGGGCAGGAGTGGGCAGAGAGCACGCTCATCTGCCAGCAGTTTGCGGCTTGCCCAGGAAAGTGCAGTGTCCTTGCAATGTGCAGCAAATCCAATTTTTTGGCAAGTCCGGGGGAAGTGAGCAGTGCAGGTACACTTTCACCTTGAGAAATGGAGTTGGAAAGCTTTTCGCTAAGATATAGGCGACTAGAGAGGCAGAATACGGAGCTCCGGCGCTGGCCGAAGGGAAGTGCCGCTTCCCGGTGTCTTTCGGCAAAAGCGGCGCTCCGGAGCGCACCGCTGCCGCTCCAGTCATCTGTGCGCCAAGTAGCCGCTTCTTGGCCTCCGACAGCCGGAGATCGCGGTAGCTTGCATAGGCGAAGAACGAAGCGGCGAAGAAGCCGGCTTGTGCGCGAAGCTCGCAGACAGCTGCAGGACGGTGGCTGCCGCTCTCCTGCCTGTTGAATTCACTTCTGGCATGCCAGTGGAAGGTGTTCCAGGACAACTTTCCTGGGTTTTGACGTAGTCCTGCTGCATCCCTCCTTGGAAATTCTTGCTGCTCCCCGGAGGCTCCGAGATGCAGAGAACACGATGGCAGCTGCTGAAAAGAAGGGCAGCAGTGAGTTTGTCAAGGAACAAGAATATAGGCAGCTGTCTGGGCTTGGCAAGGAGCAGCTGCTGCATTCTTGCACTTGCCTTCCTTCAGTGCACACAGAAGCCCGCTGCTCTGCTGCTTCGTTTTCCGCATTCAGTCAATTGCACAGGATTGAAGCTGGGGCAGGCTGTTCAGCTTTGCTGCTTTTCAGCATCTCAGCTGCCCTTCTGCTCTGTGACAGCTCTCCAGGTTTCTTGCCTTCGCCAGGCTGCAACGTGCCCGCTAGTACCCAGAGCTGGGCAGGAGTGGGCAGAGAGCACGCTCATCTGCCAGCAGTTTGCGGCTTGCCCAGGAAAGTGCAGTGTCCTTGGAATGTGCAGCAAATCCAATTTCTTGGCAAGTCCGGGGGAAGTGAGCAGTGCAGGTACACTTTCACCTTGAGAAATGGAGTGGAAAATCTTATCGCTAAGATGTAGGCGACTAGAGAGGCAGAATACATAGCCCCGGCGCTTGCCGAAAAGAAGTGCCGCTTCCTGGCGTCTTTCGGCAAAAGCGGCGCTCCGTAGAGCACCGCTGCCGCTCCAGTCATCTGTACGCCAAGTAGCCGCTTCTTCGCCTCCGGCAGACAGAGATCGCGGTAGCTTGCAAGAGGCGAAGAATAAAGCTGCGAAGAAGGCGGCTTGTGCGCGAAGCTTGCAGACTGCTGCAGGACGGTGGCTGCCGCTCTCCTGCCTGTTGAATTCACTCTGGGCATGCGAGTGGAAGGTGTTCCAGGACAACTTTCCTGGGTTTTGACGTAGTCCTGCTGCATCCCTCCTTGGAAATTCTTGCTGCTCCCCGGAGGCTCCGAGATGCAGAGAACACGATGGCAGCTGCTGAAAAGAAGGGCAGCAGTGAGTTTGTCAAGAAACAAGAACATAGGCAGCTGCCTGTGCTTGGCAAGGAGCAGCTGCTGTATTCTTGCACTTGCCTTCATTGCGCACAGAAGCCCGCCGCTCTGCTGCTTGGTTTTTCCGCATTCAGTCAATTGCACAGGATTGAAGCTGGGGCAGGCTGTTCAGCTTTGCTGCTTTTCAGCATCTCAGCTGCCCTTCTGCTCTGTGACAGCTCTCCAGGTTTCTTGCCTTCGCCAGGCTGCAACGTGCCCGCTACTACCCAGAGCTGGGCAGGAGTGGGCAGAGAGCACGCTCATCTGCCAGCAGTTTGCGGCTTGCCCAGGAAAGTGCAGTGTCCTTGCAATGTGCAGCAAATCCAATTTCTTGGCAAGTCCGGGGGAAGTGAGCAGTGCTGGTACACTTTCACCTTGAGAAATGGAGTGGCAAAGCTTTTGGCTAAGATGTAGGCGACTAGAGAGGCAGAATACGCAGCTCCGGCGCTGGCCGAAAAGTGCCGCTTCCCGGCGTCTTTAAGCAGAAGCGGCGCTCCGGTGGTCACCGCTGCCGCTCCAGTCAGCTATGCGCCAAAAAGCCGCTTCTTCGCCTCCGGCAGCCAGAGATCGCGGTAGCTTGCAAGAGGCGAAGAATAAAGCTGCGAAGAAGCCGGCTTGTGCGCGAAGCTCGCAGACTGCTGCAGGACGGTGGCTGCCGCTCTCCTGCCTGTTGAATTCACTTCTGGCATGCGAGTGGAAGGTGTTCCAGGACAACTTTCCTGGGTTTTGACGTAGTCCTGCTGCATCCCTCCTTGGAAATTCTTGCTGCTCCCCGGAGGCTCCGAGATGCAGAGAACACGATGGCAGCTGCTGAAAAGAAGGGCAGCAGTGAGTTTGTCAAGAAACAAGAATATAGGCAGCTGCCTGTGCTTGACAAGGAGCAGCTGCTGCATTCTTGCAATTTCCTGCAGTGCGCACAGAAGCCCGCTGCTCTGCTGCTTGGTTTTTCCGCATTCAGTCAATTGCACAGGATTGAAGCTGGGGCAGGCTGTTCAGCTTGGCTGCTTTTCAGCATCTCAGCTGCCCTTCTCCTCTGTGACAGCTCTCCAGGTTTCTTGCCTTCTCCAGGCTGCAACGTGCCCGCTACTACCCAGAGCTGGGCAGGAGTGGGCAGAGAGCACGCTCATCTGCCAGCAGTTTGCGGCTTGCCCTGGAAAGTGCAGTGTCCTTGGAATGTGCAGCAAATCCAATTTCATGGCAAGTCCGGGGGAAGTGAGCAGTGCAGGTACACTTTCACCTTGAGAAATGGAGTTGGAAAGCTTTTCGCTAAGATGTAGGCGACTAGAGAGGCAGAATACGCAGCTCCGGCGCTGGCCGAAGGGAAGTGCCGCTTCCCGGTGTCTTTCGGCAAAAGCGGCGCTCCGGAGCGCACCGCTGCCGCTCCAGTCATCTGTGCGCCAAGTAGCCGCTTCTTGGCCTCCGACAGCCGGAGATCGCGGTAGCTTGCATAGGCGAAGAACGAAGCGGCGAAGAAGCCGGCTTGTGCGCGAAGCTCGCAGACAGCTGCAGGACGGTGGCTGCTGCTCTCCTGCCTCTTGAATTCACTCCTGGCATGCCAATGGGAGGTGTTCCAGGACAACTTTCCTGGGTTTTGACATAGTCGTCAGGCATCCCTCCTTGGAAATTCTTGCTGCTCCCCGGAGACTCCGAGATGCAGAGAACACGATGGCAGCTGCTGAAAAGAAGGGCAGCAGTGAGTTTGTCAAGAAACAAGAACATAGGCAGCTGCCTGTGCTTGGCAAGGAGCAGCTGCTGTATTCTTGCAATTGCCTTCATTGCGCACAGAAGCCCGCCGCTCTGCTGCTTGGTTTTTCCGCATTCAGTCAATTGCACAGGATTGAAGCTGAGCCAGGCTGTTCAGCTTTGCTGCTTTTCAGCATCTCAGCTGCCCTTCTGCTCTGTGACAGCTCTCCAGGTTTCTTGCCTTCGCCAGGCTGCAACGTGCCCGCTAGTACCCAGAGCTGGGCAGGAGTGGGCAGAGAGCACGCTCATCTGCCAGCAGTTTGCGGCTTGCCCAGGAAAGTGCAGTGTCCTTGCAATGTGCAGCAAATCCAATTTCTTGGCAAGTCCGGGGGAAGTGAGCAGTGCAGGTACACTTTCTCCTTGAAAAATGGAGTTGCAAAGCTTTTCGCTAAGATGTAGACGACTAGAGAGGCAGAATACGGAGCTCCGGCGCTGGCCGAAAAGTGCCGCTTCCCGACGTCTTTAAGCAGAAGCGGCGCTCCGCAGAGCACCGCTGCCGCTCCGGTCATCTGTGCGCCAAGTAGCCGCTTCTTCGCCTCCGGCAGCCAGAGATCGCGGTAGCTTGCAAGAGGCGAAGAATAAAGCTGCGAAGAAGCCGGCTTGTGCGCGAAGCTTGCAGACTGCTGCAGGACGGTGGCTGCCGCTCTCCTGCCTGTTGAATTCACTCTGGGCATGCGAGTGGAAGGTGTTCCAGGACAACTTTCCTGGGTTTTGACGTAGTCCTGCTGCATCCCTCCTTGGAAATTCTTGCTGCTCCCCGGAGGCTCCGAGATGCAGAGAACACGATGGCAGCTGCTGAAAAGAAGGGCAGCAGTGAGTTTGTCAAGGAACAAGAATATAGGCAGCTGCCTGTGCTTGGCAAGGAGCAGCTGCTGCATTCTTGCAATTTCCTGCAGTGCGCACAGAAGCCCGCTGCTCTGCTGCTTGGTTTTTCCGCATTCAGTCAATTGCACAGGATTGAAGCTGGGGCAGGCTGTTCAGCTTTGCTGCTTTTCAGCATCTCAGCTGCCCTTCTGCTCTGTGACAGCTCTCCAGGTTTTTTGCCTTCGCCAGGCTGGAATGTGCCCGCTACTACCCAGAGCTGGGCAGTGAAATGAACAGGGCTAATGCCTTTATTAATGTTCAGCTTCTTATTAAAAAGATCAGCTGGGCAGGGGGCTCGACGCAGAGCTCGCCCCCGCAGTCGTAGCTTTCCCAGGCAGCCAGAAGGAAGGCGGCGTGCAGAGTCGGTCACTGGAGTCCCGAGCAGCAGCTGTCCTTTCTCCTTCCGTGGCACACCGGTGGCCCGAGGATGAGGAGGCGTGGTGTGCAGAGTCTGTTGCTGAAGTCCAGAACAACAGCTGTCCCCGCTCCTTCCATGGTGGCAGCACCAGGGCTCTCTGTCTCTATCTCCCTGCTTCTCAGAGCCTAATATAGTCTGTTCTCTCTTAGGTGATGGCGACGGTTAAAAGCCAGTCAGGGGATGTGTTTCCCTCTTCCTCAGCTAGGGCATTTATCTAGACTCCTCTATTGTGTTCAGTTTTTGATTTATATTCATTTTTACCTCCTAAAAATACTCCCATGATCCTAAGGGGTTTTTATTTGCATGTTAGTCCCAGAATGGCAGCGTGGAGGGGTGGGAGGCCAGGTAGTTTAGAGAAAACAAACAGAGCAATTAGCTAATTAGCATTTCAATATCGGTACTTAGCTAGACTTAGTTGTTTTCTTTTAGTGTTGCTATGGGAACTAGGAAAGCCCTGCCCGTGTCTCTGGGGAACACCTGGAAACTGTTCATAACAAATCCCTCCTCTACTTCTTTGATCGGGCTTAAGCCCGCATCAACTTACAGTCTTTGGCTTTTGAGGGCTAACTTCTTTTGGCATTTGTATGCTTTTACTCAGGCCTGAGGGTAATTCTAGTGTTCTTTAGAAACCAAGGGTTTTTTTTTTTTTTTTTTTTTTTTAGGTAACTCCTTTGGCTAAAGGACACATAGTCTTATTAAACAATTACCAAGTACTTAAACCTTTTCTATGGTACTTTAACTCAGAAACAGTTATTAACACCTTACTGTATATCAGCCTCTAGCAAGTCTTCTTTAAAGTTAATTTTAAGTCCTCTGGTTTCTTAATTACTGTCCATGCACAAGAGGAGGCGGGTGACACTGTTGGGTCTGGTCTGGCGTCTGGGGGTGGCACTGGTCCTTTGACTCTGGTGACGTGGGTCCAGCCTTTTTCTTAGGTCCATACCGCAGTGTGTGTGGTGAGTAGTACCTGGAAAGGTCCTTCGAATTTGGGGGTTAATGGAGTGGTAGTGTACCAGGACTTTATCAATACCCAATTCCCAAGACTGATGTGGGCATTGGTGTCCAGAGGGGAAGTTTGGGAGAGATACCCCTTCTTTCGGAGGCCTTCTAGGGATTTTCCTATGACCTCTAAATATTTCTGAGTTGCTGCCTCCCCTTCCAGATAATCTGCTGTACTGAAAGGGGTGATTAAAAAAAAAAGGAGTCCAAACATTATTTCATAGGGAGAGACCCCTGTGTCAGACCAAGGTCTGGTTCTGATGCGCAAGAGAGCGAGAGGTAAACACCTGAGCCAATTCATCTTTGTTTCTTCAATTAATTTAGTTCACACATTTTTAAGAGTTCTATTCATCCTTTCCACCCTTCTAGAGCTTTGAGGATGCCATGGGGTGTGCAACCTCCACCTTATCCCCAGGGCTTTTGTTACTTGATGTAAAGTTTGAGCGACAAAATGTGGACCTTGGTCCAAGTCAATGTTATTGACTAGCCCATATCGTGGTATGATGTTTTCTAAGATTATTCTTGCAACTTCCTGCAGTTTCCTTTTTGGTTGGGAAAGCCTCCACCCAGTGAGTGAGGTGATCTACGATCACTAGTATATGTTTGTACTTTAATTTTCCCTTGCAGGATCAATTTTTGGGCTTCTTTTATCAGGATAGCTGCTGCTGCTGTGATTACTTTCCCACTTAAATACATTCTTAGGGCTTCTTTGAGCAACTCATTGATGTTCTTTGCTTGCCAATCCTCTATCTTTTCTGGTTTTTGTCTAATATCGGGTCAGGATTTGGTGGCAAACTAGACCTTTAAGAGGACTTGACCCTCTGGGCTATCTGGGTCTCTATTTGAATATAACTGGAAATTTCGTTTTAGTTGGTTAAGCCAAATTGCCGGGGTCTCATCCTTCTCCTGAGTACCATCAAAGGCCAATTTCGTGTTGCTTCCCCTAGGGATACTCTTTGATCCCTCTTATCATGAGGGACCTATAGTCTCTCATGTTTTGCCTACCTTCTTGTTGGCTGGGACTCCAGTTGGGGTCCACCAAGGGCATTCCCTGGTTCCCTGGGGGCCCCAATCCACCCTCTCTTTCCCATATCTTCACCCCTGCTGCTCAGATCATCTGGACCTTTCTCAGAAAGAACAGAATGCTTAGAATAGCTCAGGTCTCCCCAGGTACAAATACTCAGCCCTAGAAACTGGTCCAACTGGCTAGATATTCCAATGGGGTCTTCCACTAAATTTCTTAGCTCTTTCCCAAATCCCCAGACTTCAGAAGCTGCCAAAGGTGCATCCACAAACCTAACTCCCCCAGCTGCTCTACCCATAGGAACCCCTCTAAGGGGAAAGAGCCCCTCCACCCTTGGTGCTTTGGATTGGGTGCTACAATACGGCCCTTTTTCTAAGGCACCAAGCAGGGAAATAGTAGTGGAGAGAGACACTGGAGGCCAGGGGGCATGCCAGGTGATGAACCAACCCTGGGCAAAGGTGGCCTCAGCTCCCAAGTGGGAGGAGGCAAGGAAACTCCAGCTGGAGAAGGGGAAGAGGGAGTTGGGGAGATGGTTGAGGAAACTAAGGGAAGGGATGATGAAACAGAGGTGGGAAAATGGGGGAAGGGAATCAGGGACTTAATAGGAGGGGCTGAAGGACCAACTGGGGAAACTGTTGGGGAAGTAACAGGAGCAGAAGGGGACAGGCAATCGAGGGGGTCCCATTCCTTTATTTTTCTAGTCTCCCCCTCTCTATTCCCTTTGTCTTCCTCTCTATTTCTTTGTAACTTGTATATTCTCACAGTCTCATTATTTATAGAATTCTCCAGCCAGCAAGCTGCAAGAGATAGTTGTTCTATATCAAGGCCCTCTCTTCTGATTACACATCCACTGATCTTGGGTTCCATACCACGGCCACTCTCCCCGTAATTCTAACTTCGGCCATACTTCCTATACTGTAAAGTATCATCTTACTCTTGTCTAGATCCTTCATGATCTCCCGAGAATCCCATTAGTCTAACAGTTGCCCCAAGGGGCTGTTAGGGGGAATTCTCTTTGCTTTGGAAGGATTTGCTCTTTTTACTATAACCTCTTCCCATTTTCAGACCTCAAAAACAAAAAAAAATATATACCTTAAATGGTGCTTCTATCTAAAATGGAATATACTGACAGGCAGCTAAAGCGCATCTGACCCCTCCCAACTTCGTATTTTGAATCACTTGACTAAACTTAATCGCTTTTAACTAAATTCCCCTCGTGGCACTTTACATTGTCTCTTGGCCAGGACAATCACTAGTCATACTCTTATCGATTGTCTTCTGTTCTTTTTCTCTTTGGCCTAAGTTTTGAACTCCTTGATGGACTTTCTAGCCTTGTACCCCTGCTAAGTCCTGCCCAAACTCTTACTTGGCCTTTTGCCTAACCTTCTTACTAGGCTTGGGAAGCTTGGTCTCCCTGCCGAGGTAAGGTCGAACGTCTTGCCGAGCCTTACACTCGAACTCCGGCCAAGCCCCCTTGCCTGACTCTCCTACTAGGTTTGGGAAGCTTGGTCTCCCTGCCGAGGTAAGGTTGAACGTCCTGCCGAGCCTTACACTCGAACTCCGGCCAAGCCCCCTTGCCTGACCCTACTAGGCTTGGGAAGCTTGGTCTCCCTGCCGAGGTAAGGTCGAACGTCCTGCCGAGCCTTACACTCGAACTCCGGCCAAGCCCCCTTGCCTGACCCTACTAGGCTTGGGAAGCTTGGTCTCCCTGCCGAGGTAAGGTCGAACGTCCTGCCGAGCCTTACACTCGAACTCCGGCCAAGCCCCCTTGCCTGACCCTACTAGGCTTGGGAAGCTTGGTCTCCCTGCCGAGGTAAGGTCGAACGTCCTGCCGAGCCTTACACTCGAACTCTGGCCAAGCCCCCTTGCCTGACCCTACTAGGCTTGGGAAGCTTGGTCTCCCTGCCGAGGTAAGGTCGAACGTCCTGCCGAGCCTTACACTCGAACTCCGGCCAAGCCCCCTTGCCTGACCCTACTAGGCTTGGGAAGCTTGGTCTCCCTGCCGAGGTAAGGTCGAACGTCCTGCCGAGCCTTACACTCGAACTCCGGCCAAGTCCCCTTGCCTGACCCTACTAGGCTTGGGAAGCTTGGTCTCCCTGCCGAGGTAAGGTCGAACGTCCTGCCGAGCCTTACACTCGAACTCCGGCCAAGCCCCCTTGCCTGACTCTCCTACTAGGCTTGGGAAGCTTGGTCTCCCTGCCGAGGTAAGGTCGAACGTCCTGCCGAGCCTTACACTCGAACTCCGGCCAAGCCCCCTTGCCTGACCCTACTAGGCTTGGGAAGCTTGGTCTCCCTGCCGAGGTAAGGTCGAACGTCCTGCCGAGCCTTACACTCGAACTCCGGCCAAGCCCCCTTGCCTGACCCTACTAGGCTTGGGAAGCTTGGTCTCCCTGCCGAGGTAAGGTCGAACGTCCTGCCGAGCCTTACACTCGAACTCCGGCCAAGTCCCCTTGCCTGACCCTACTAGGCTTGGGAAGCTTGGTCTCCCTGCCGAGGTAAGGTCGAACGTCCTGCCGAGCCTTACACTCGAACTCTGGCCAAGCCCCGTTGCCTGACTCTCCTACTAGGCTTGGGAAGCTTGGTCTCCCTGCCGAGGTAAGGTCGAACGTCCTGCCGAGCCTTACACTCGAACTCCGGCCAAGCCCCCTTGCCTGACTCTCCTACTAGGCTTGGGAAGCTTGGTCTCCCTGCCGAGGTAAGGTCGAACGTCCTGCCGAGCCTTACACTCGAACTCCGGCCAAGCCCCCTTGCCTGACCCTACTAGGCTTGGGAAGCTTGGTCTCCCTGCCGAGGTAAGGTCGAACGTCCTGCCGAGCCTTACACTCGAACTCCGGCCAAGCCCCCTTGCCTGACCCTACTAGGCTTGGGAAGCTTGGTCTCCCTGCCGAGGTAAGGTCGAACGTCCTGCCGAGCCTTACACTCGAACTCTGGCCAAGCCCCCTTGCCTGACCCTACTAGGCTTGGGAAGCTTGGTCTCCCTGCCGAGGTAAGGTCGAATGTCCTGCCGAGCCTTACACTCGAACTCCGGCCAAGCCCCCTTGCCTGACCCTACTAGGCTTGGGAAGCTTGGTCTCCCTGCCGAGGTAAGGTCGAACGTCCTGCCGAGCCTTACACTCGAACTCCGGCCAAGTCCCCTTGCCTGACCCTACTAGGCTTGGGAAGCTTGGTCTCCCTGCCGAGGTAAGGTCGAACGTCCTGCCGAGCCTTACACTCGAACTCCGGCCAAGCCCCCTTGCCTGACTCTCCTACTAGGCTTGGGAAGCTTGGTCTCCCTGCCGAGGTAAGGTCGAACGTCCTGCCGAGCCTTACACTCGAACTCCGGCCAAGCCCCCTTGCCTGACCCTACTAGGCTTGGGAAGCTTGGTCTCCCTGCCGAGGTAAGGTCGAACGTCCTGCCGAGCCTTACACTCGAACTCCGGCCAAGCCCCCTTGCCTGACCCTACTAGGCTTGGGAAGCTTGGTCTCCCTGCCGAGGTAAGGTCGAACGTCCTGCCGAGCCTTACACTCCAACTCCGGCCAAGTCCCCTTGCCTGACCCTACTAGGCTTGGGAAGCTTGGTCTCCCTGCCGAGGTAAGGTCGAACGTCCTGCTGAGCCTTACACTCGAACTCTGGCCAAGCCCCGTTGCCTGACTCTCCTACTAGGCTTGGGAAGCTTGGTCTCCCTGCCGAGGTAAGGTCGAACGTCCTGCCGAGCCTTACACTCGAACTCCGGCCAAGCCCCCTTGCCTGACTCTCCTACTAGGCTTGGGAAGCTTGGTCTCCCTGCCGAGGTAAGGTCAAACGTCCTGCCGAGCCTTACACTCGAACTCTGGCCAAGCCCCCTTGCCTGACTCTCCTACTAGGCTTGGGAAGCTTGGTCTCCCTGCCGAGGTAAGGTCGAACGTCCTGCCGAGCCTTACACTCGAACTCCGGCCAAGCCCCCTTGCCTGACCCTACTAGGCTTGGGAAGCTTGGTCTCCCTGCCGAGGTAAGGTCGAACGTCCTGCCGAGCCTTACACTCGAACTCCGGCCAAGTCCCCTTGCCTGACCCTACTAGGCTTGGGAAGCTTGGTCTCCCTGCCAAGGTAAGGTCGAACGTCCTGCCGAGCCTTACACTTGAACTCCGGCCAAGCCCCCTTGCCTGACTCTCCTACTAGGCTTGGGAAGCTTGGTCTCCCTGCCGAGGTAAGGTCGAACGTCCTGCCGAGCCTTACACTCGAACTCCGGCCAAGCCCCCTTGCCTGACTCTCCTACTAGGCTTGGGAAGCTTGGTCTCCCTGCCGAGGTAAGGTCGAACGTCCTGCCGAGCCTTACACTCGAACTCCGGCCAAGCCCCCTTGCCTGACCCTACTAGGCTTGGGAAGCTTGGTCTCCCTGCCGAGGTAAGGTCGAACGTCCTGCCGAGCCTTACACTCGAACTCCGGCCAAGCCCCCTTGCCTGACCCTACTAGGCTTGGGAAGCTTGGTCTCCCTGCCGAGGTAAGGTCGAACGTCCTGCCGAGCCTTACACTCGAACTCCGGCCAAGTCCCCTTGCCTGACCCTACTAGGCTTGGGAAGCTTGGTCTCCCTGCCGAGGTAAGGTCGAACGTCCTGCCGAGCCTTACACTCGAACTCTGGCCAAGCCCCGTTGCCTGACTCTCCTACTAGGCTTGGGAAGCTTGGTCTCCCTGCCGAGGTAAGGTCGAACGTCCTGCCGAGCCTTACACTCGAACTCCGGCCAAGCCCCCTTGCCTGACTCTCCTACTAGGCTTGGGAAGCTTGGTCTCCCTGCCGAGGTAAGGTCGAACGTCCTGCCGAGCCTTACACTCGAACTCTGGCCAAGCCCCCTTGCCTGACTCTCCTACTAGGCTTGGGAAGCTTGGTCTCCCTGCCGAGGTAAGGTCGAACGTCCTGCCGAGCCTTACACTCGAACTCCGGCCAAGCCCCCTTGCCTGACTCTCCTACTAGGCTTGGGAAGCTTGGTCTCCCTGCCGAGGTAAGGTCGAACGTCCTGCCGAGCCTTACACTCGAACTCCGGCCAAGCCCCCTTGCCTGACCCTACTAGGCTTGGGAAGCTTGGTCTCCCTGCCGAGGTAAGGTCGAACGTCCTGCCGAGCCTTACACTCGAACTCTGGCCAAGCCCCCTTGCCTGACCCTACTAGGCTTGGGAAGCTTGGTCTCCCTGCCGAGGTAAGGTCGAACGTCCTGCCGAGCCTTACACTCGAACTCCGGCCAAGCCCCCTTGCCTGACCCTACTAGGCTTGGGAAGCTTGGTCTCCCTGCCGAGGTAAGGTCGAACGTCCTGCCGAGCCTTACACTCGAACTCCGGCCAAGTCCCCTTGCCTGACCCTACTAGGCTTGGGAAGCTTGGTCTCCCTGCCGAGGTAAGGTCGAACGTCCTGCCGAGCCTTACACTCGAACTCCGGCCAAGCCCCCTTGCCTGACTCTCCTACTAGGCTTGGGAAGCTTGGTCTCCCTGCCGAGGTAAGGTCGAACGTCCTGCCGAGCCTTACACTCGAACTCCGGCCAAGCCCCCTTGCCTGACCCTACTAGGCTTGGGAAGCTTGGTCTCCCTGCCGAGGTAAGGTCGAACGTCCTGCCGAGCCTTACACTCGAACTCCGGCCAAGCCCCCTTGCCTGACCCTACTAGGCTTGGGAAGCTTGGTCTCCCTGCCGAGGTAAGGTCGAACGTCCTGCCGAGCCTTACACTCGAACTCCGGCCAAGTCCCCTTGCCTGACCCTACTAGGCTTGGGAAGCTTGGTCTCCCTGCCGAGGTAAGGTCGAACGTCCTGCCGAGCCTTACACTCGAACTCTGGCCAAGCCCCGTTGCCTGACTCTCCTACTAGGCTTGGGAAGCTTGGTCTCCCTGCCGAGGTAAGGTCGAACGTCCTGCCGAGCCTTACACTCGAACTCCGGCCAAGCCCCCTTGCCTGACTCTCCTACTAGGCTTGGGAAGCTTGGTCTCCCTGCCGAGGTAAGGTCAAACGTCCTGCCGAGCCTTACACTCGAACTCTGGCCAAGCCCCCTTGCCTGACTCTCCTACTAGGCTTGGGAAGCTTGGTCTCCCTGCCGAGGTAAGGTCGAACGTCCTGCCGAGCCTTACACTCGAACTCCGGCCAAGCCCCCTTGCCTGACTCTCCTACTAGGCTTGGGAAGCTTGGTCTCCCTGCCGAGGTAAGGTCGAACGTCCTGCCGAGCCTTACACTCGAACTCCGGCCAAGCCCCCTTGCCTGACTCTCCTACTAGGCTTGGGAAGCTTGGTCTCCCTGCCGAGGTAAGGTCGAACGTCCTGCCGAGCCTTACACTCGAACTCCGGCCAAGCCCCCTTGCCTGACCCTACTAGGCTTGGGAAGCTTGGTCTCCCTGCCGAGGTAAGGTCGAACGTCCTGCCGAGCCTTACACTCGAACTCCGGCCAAGCCCCCTTGCCTGACCCTACTGGGCTTGGGAAGCTTGGTCTCCCTGCCGAGGTAAGGTCGAACATCCTGCCGAGCCTTACACTCGAACTCCGGCCAAGCCCCCTTGCCTGACCCTACTAGGCTTGGGAAGCTTGGTCTCCCTGCCGAGGTAAGGTCGAACGTCCTGCCGAGCCTTACACTCGAACTCCGGCCAAGCCCCCTTGCCTGACTCTCCTACTAGGCTTGGGAAGCTTGGTCTCCCTGCCGAGGTAAGGTCGAACGTCCTGCCGAGCCTTACACTTGAACTCCGGCCAAGCCCCCTTGCCTTACTCTCCTACTAGACTTAGCTTCCTTGCCTTCCTGCCTTTCTGCTTACTTGGGTTATTGCCTGCTCTGACGGGGACATCCTGCCCTGCCTTCCCGGGCCATTCCCCTATCTGCACTGACGGGGACCTCCATCCATGCCTGCCATGGACATCCTACCTGCCCTGTTATCCTGTCCTGCCTGCTGGGGACATGCCCTCTGCCTGGCGGGACTTGCTGCTCCTGCTTGCTAGGACATCCCGCCCTACATGCCCTGTTATCCTCTCCTGCCTGGCGGGGACATGCCCTCTGCCCGGTGGGGACATGACGCTCCTGCCTGCTTGGACATCCCACCTGCCCTGTTGTCCTGTCCTGCCTGGCAGGGACATGCCTTTTGCCTGTCGGGGACATGTTTTCTGTCTGCCAGGTACATGCCCTCTACCTGCCAGGTACATGTCACTCCTGCCTGCTAGGACACCCTGCCCTACCTGCCAGGGACATCCCACCTGCCGTCCTATCCCATCCTGCCGGCGCCGGGGATATGTCCTCTAGGACCTCCACATCCCACCTGCCCTGCTGGGGATATTCCCCTTGCCCTGATTGCCAGGGACTTACTTTGCCCATAGGGCACCTCCACACGCTCGGAGGAGGGCCTGCTTTACTTCTAAGGAGACGCCTCAGTCGCTCCTCTATTCCACTCGCTTCCCCCCGTTCCCGGCCGGCCCCTTCGCAGGAGTCCGGAAACGCGGTACTAGCGGGTCCCTCTCACTTCGGGGGTCCGAGCTGCCGGCCCCCGTCTCACTCACTCACTCATTCGCTCGTCTCCCGGTTTTTCTTACCCATCCGATGCTCCTCTGCGTTGCTCGTCTCACGCGGATCCTAGGGTCCGAAGGTAGCCAGCAACTCCCGAGGGTCCCTCGAAGCAGATGGTTGAGCTGTCCAGCTGTCCGGGGGTCCTCTTCGGGCGTGGCTCTCCCGGACGAGCCCCCAAATTGAAATGAACAGGGCTAATGTCTTTATTAATGTTCAGCTCTTTATTAAACAGATCAGCTGGGCAGGGGGCTCGACGCAGAGCTCGCCCCCGCGGTCGTAGCTTTCCCAGGCAGCCGAAAGGAAGGCGGCGTGCAGAGTCGGTCACTGGAGTCCCGAGCAGCAGCTGTCCTTTCTCCTTTCCTTGTGGCACACCAGTGGCCCGAGGATGAGGAGGCGTGGTGTGCAGAGTCTGTTGCTGAAGTCCAGAACAACAGCTGTCCCCGCTCCTTCCATGGTGGCAGCACCAGGGCTCTCTGTCTCTATCTCCCTGCTTCTCAGAGCCTAATATAGTCTGTTCTCTCTTAGGTGATGGCGACGGTTAAAAGCCAGTCAGGGGATGTGTTTCCCTCTTCCTCAGCTAGGGCATTTATCTAGACTCCTCTATTGTGTTCAGTTTTTGATTTACATTCATTTTTACCTCCTAAAAATACTCCCATGATCCTAAGGGGTTTTTATTTGCATGTTAGTCCCAGAATGGCAGCGTGGAGGGGTGGGAGGCCAGGTAGTTTAGAGAAAACAAACAGAGCAATTAGCTAATTAGCATTTCAATATCGGTACTTAGCTAGACTTAGTTGTTTTCTTTTAGTGTTGCTATGGGAACTAGGAAAGCCCTGCCCGTGTCTCTGGGGAACACCTGGAAACTGTTCATAACAGGCAGGAGTGGGCAGAGAGCACGCTCATCTGCCAGCAGTTTGCGGCTTGCCCAGGAAAGTGCAGTGTCCTTGGAATGTGCAGCAAATCCAATTTCTTGGCAAGTCCGGGGGAAGTGAGCAGTGCAGGTACACTTTCTCCTTGAGAAATGGAGTGGCAAAGCTTTTCGCTAAGATGTAGGCGACTAGAGAGGCAGAATACGGAGCTCCGGCGCTGGCCGAAGGGAAGTGCCGCTTCCCGGCGTCTTTCGGCAAAAGCGGTGCTCCGGAGCGCACCGCTGCCGCTCCAGTCATCTGTGCGCGAAGTAGCCGCTTCTTGGCCTCCGGCAGCCGGAGATCGCGGTAGCTTGCATAGGCGAAGAACGAAGCCGCGAAGAAGCCGGCTTGTGCGCGAAGCTCGCAGACAGCTGCAGGACGGTGGCTGCCGCTCTCCTGCCTGTTGAATTCACTTCTGGCATGCGAGTGGAAGGTGTTCCAGGACAACTTTCCTGGGTTTTGACGTAGTCCTGCTGCATCCCTCCTTGGAAATTCTTGCTGCTCCCCGGAGGCTCCGAGATGCAGAGAACACGATGGCAGCTGCTGAAAAGAAGGGCAGCAGTGAGTTTGTCAAGAAACAAGAATATAGGCAGCTGCCTGTGCTTGGCAAGGAGCAGCTGCTGCATTCTTGCACTTGCCTTCCTTCAGTGCGCACAGAAGCCCGCTGCTCTGCTGCTTGGTTTTTCCGCATTCAGTCAATTGCACAGGATTGAAGCTGGGGCAGGCTGTTCAGCTTTGCTGCTTTTCAGCATCTCAGCTGCCCTTCTGCTCTGTGACAGCTCTCCAGGTTTCTTGCCTTCGCCAGGCTGCAACGTGCCCGCTAGTACCCAGAGCTGGGCAGGAGTGGGCAGAGAGCACGCTCATCTGCCAGCAGTTTGCGGCTTGCCCAGGAAAGTGCAGTGTCCTTGGAATGTGCAGCAAATCCAATTTCTTGGCAAGTCCGGGGGAAGTGAGCAGTGCTGGTACACTTTCACCTTGAGAAATGGAGTGGCAAAGCTTTTCGCTAAGATGTAGGCGACTAGAGAGGCAGAATACGGAGCTCCGGCGCTGGCCGAAGGGAAGTGCCGCTTCCCGGCGTCTTTCGGCAAAAGCGGCGCTCCGGAGCGCACCGCTGCCGCTCCAGTCATCTGTACGCCAAGTAGCCGCTTCTTGGCCTCCGGCAGCCGGAGATCGCGGTAGCTTGCATAGGCGAAGAACGAAGGCGCGAAGAAGCCGGCTTGTGCGCGAAGCTTGCAGACTGCTGCAGGACGGTGGCTGCCGCTCTCCTGCCTGTTGAATTCACTTCTGGCATGCCAGTGGAAGGTGTTCCAGGACAACTTTCCTGGGTTTTGACGTAGTCCTGCTGCATCCCTCCTTGGAAATTCTTGCTGCTCCCCGGAGGCTCCGAGATGCAGAGAACACGATGGCAGCTGCTGAAAAGAAGGGCAGCAGTGAGTTTGTCAAGGAACAAGAATATAGGCAGCTGCCTGTGCTTGGCAAGGAGCAGCTGCTGCATTCTTGCAAATTCCTGCAGTGCGCACAGAAGCCCGCTGCTCTGCTGCTTGGTTTTTCCGCATTCAGTCAATTGCACAGGATTGAAGCTGGGGCAGGCTGTTCAGCTTTGCTGCTTTTCAGCATCTCAGCTGCCCTTCTGCTCTGTGACAGCTCTCCAGGTTTCTTGCCTTCTCCAGGTTGCAACCTGCCGGCTAGTACCCAGAGCTGGGCAGGAGTGGGCAGAGAGCACGCTCATCTGCCAGCAGTTTGCGGCTTGCCCAGGAAAGTGCAGTGTCCTTGGAATGTGCAGCAAATCCAATTTCTTGGCAAGTCCGGGGGAAGTGAGCAGTGCAGGTACACTTTCACCTTGAGAAATGGAGTTGGAAAGCTTTTCGCTAAGATGTAGGCGACTAGAGAGGCAGAACACGGAGCTCCGGCGCTGGCCGAAAAGAAGTGCCGCTTCCCGGCATCTTTCGGCAGAAGCGGCGCTCCGCAGAGTACCGCTGCCGCTCCGGTCATCTGTACGCCAAGTAGCCGCTTCTTCGCCTCCGGCAGCCAGAGATCGCGGTAGCTTGCAAGAGGCGAAGAATAAAGCTGCGAAGAAGCCGGCTTGTGCGCGAAGCTTGCAGACTGCTGCAGGACGGTGGCTGCCGCTCTCCTGCCTGTTGAATTCACTCTGGGCATGCGAGTGGAAGGTGTTCCAGGACAACTTTCCTGGGTTTTGACGTAGTCCTGCTGCATCCCTCCTTGGAAATTCTTGCTGCTCCCCGGAGGCTCCGAGATGCAGAGAACATGATGGCAGCTGCTGAAAAGAAGGGTAGCAGTGAGTTTGTCAAGAAACAAGAATATAGGCAGCTGCCTGTGCTTGGCAAGGAGCAGCTGCTGCATTCTTGCACTTGCCTTCCTTCAGTGCGCACAGAAGCCCGCTGCTCTGCTGCTTGGTTTTTCCGCATTCAGTCAATTGCACAGGATTGAAGCTGGGGCAGGCTGTTCAGCTTTGCTGCTTTTCAGCATCTCAGCTGCCCTTCTGCTCTGTGACAGCTCTCCAGGTTTCTTGCCTTCGCCAGGCTGCAACGTGCCCGCTAGTACCCAGAGCTGGGCAGGAGTGGGCAGAGAGCACGCTCATGTGCCAGCAGTTTGCGGCTTGCCCAGGAAAATGCAGTGTCCTTGGAATGTGCAGCAAATCCAATTTCTTGGCAAGTCCGGGGGAAGTGAGCAGTGCTGGTACACTTTCACCTTGAGAAATGGAGTTGGAAAGCTTTTGGCTAAGATGTAGGCGACTAGAGAGGCAGAATACGGAGCTCCGGCGCTGGCCGAAGGGAAGTGCCGCTTCCCGGCGTCTTTCGGCAAAAGCGGCGCTCCGGAGCGCACCGCTGCGGCTCCAGTCATCTGTGCGCGAAGTAGCCGCTTCTTCGCCTCCGGCAGCCGGAGATCGCGGTAGCTTGCATAGGCGAAGAACGAAGCCGCGAAGAAGCCGGCTTGTGTGCGAAGCTCGCAGACAGCTGCAGGACGGTGGCTGCCGCTCTCCTGCCTGTTGAATTCACTTCTGGCATGCGAGTGGAAGGTGTTCCAGGACAACTTTCCTGGGTTTTGACGTAGTCCTGCTGCATCCCTCCTTGGAAATTCTTGCTGCTCCCCGGAGGCTCCGAGATGCAGAGAACACGATGGCAGCTGCTGAAAAGAAGGGCAGCAGTGAGTTTGTCAAGAAACAAGAATATAGGCAGCTGCCTGTGCTTGGCAAGGAGCAGCTGCTGCATTCTTGCACTTGCCTTCCTGCAGTGCGCACAGAAGCCCGCTGTTCTGCTGCTTGGTTTTTCCGCATTCAGTCAATTGCACAGGATTGAAGCTGGGGCAGGCTGTTCAGCTTGGCTGCTTTTCAGCATCTCAGCTGCCCTTCTGCTCTGTGACAGCTCTCCAGGTTTCTTGCCTTCTCCAGGCTGCAACGTGCCCGCTACTACCCAGAGCTGGGCAGGAGTGGGCAGAGAGCACGCTCATGTGCCAGCAATTTGCAGCTTGCCCAGGAAAGTGCAGTGTCCTTGGAATGTGCAGCAAATCCAATTTCTTGGCAAGTCCGGGGGAAGTGAGCAGTGCTGGTACACTTTCACCTTGAGAAATGGAGTTGGAAAGCTTTTCGCTAAGATGTAGGCGACTAGAGAGGCAGAATACGGAGCTCCGGCGCTGGCCGATAAGAAGTGCCGCTTCCCGGCGTCTTTCGGCAAAAGCGGCGCTCCGGAGCGCACCGCTGCCGCTCCAGTCATCTGTGCGCGAAGTAGCCGCTTCTTCGCCTCCGGCAGCCGGAGATCGCGGTAGCTTGCATAGGCGAAGAACGAAGCCGCGAAGAAGCCGGCTTGTGCGCGAAGCTCGCAGACTGCTGCAGGACGGTGGCTGCCGCTCTCCTTCCTGTTGAATTCACTTCTGGCATGCCAGTGGAAGGTGTTCCAGGACAACTTTCCTGGGTTTTGACGTAGTCCTGCTGCATCCCTCCTTGGAAATTCTTGCTGCTCCCCAGAGGCTCCGAGATGCAGAGAACACGATGGCAGCTGCTGAAAAGAAGGGCAGCAGTGAGTTTGTCAAGAAACAAGAATATAGGCAGCTGCCTGTGCTTGGCAAGGAGCAGCTGCTGCATTCTTGCACTTGCCTTCCTGCAGTGCGCACAGAAGCCCGCTGCTCTGCTGCTTGGTTTTTCCGCATTCAGTCAATTGCACAGGATTGAAGCTGGGGCAGGCTGTTCAGCTTTGCTGCTTTTCAGCATCTCAGCTGCCCTTCTGCTCTGTGACAGCTCTCCAGGTTTCTTGCCTTCGCCAGGCTGCAACCTGCTGGCTAGTACCCAGAGCTGGGCAGGAGTGGGCAGAGAGCACGCTCATCAGCCAGCAGTTTGCGGCTTGCCCAGGAAAGTGCAGTGTCCTTGGAATGTGCAGCAAATCCAATTTCTTGGCAAGTCCGGGGGAAGTGAGCAGTGCTGGTACACTTTCACCTTGAGAAATGGAGTTGAAAGCTTTTCGCTAAGATTAGGCGACTAGAGAGGCAGAATACGCAGCTCCGGCGCTGGCCGAAGGGAAGTGCCGCTTCCCGGCGTCTTTCGGCAAAAGCGGCGCTCCGGAGCGCACCGCTGCCGCTCCAGTCATCTGTGCGCGAAGTAGCCGCTTCTTCGCCTCCGGCAGCCGGAGATCGCGGTAGCTTGCATAGGCGAAGAACGAAGCCGCGAAGAAGCCGGCTTGTGCGCGAAGCTCGCAGACAGCTGCAGGACGGTGGCTGCCGCTCTCCTGCCTGTTGAATTCACTTCTGGCATGCGAGTGGAAGGTGTTCCAGGACAACTTTCCTGGGTTTTGACGTAGTCCTGCTGCATCCCTCCTTGGAAATTCTTGCTGCTCCCCGGAGGCTCCGAGATGCAGAGAACACGATGGCAGCTGCTGAAAAGAAGGGCAGCAGTGAGTTTGTCAAGAAACAAGAACATAGGCAGCTGCCTGTGCTTGGCAAGGAGCAGCTGCTGCATTCTTGCACTTGCCTTCCTGCAGTGCGCACAGAAGCCCGCTGTTCTGCTGCTTGGTTTTTCCGCATTCAGTCAATTGCACAGGATTGAAGCTGGGGCAGGCTGTTCAGCTTGGCTGCTTTTCAGCATCTCAGCTGCCCTTCTGCTCTGTGACAGCTCTCCAGGTTTCTTGCCTTCTCCAGGCTGCAACGTGCCCGCTACTACCCAGAGCTGGGCAGGAGTGGGCAGAGAGCACGCTCATGTGCCAGCAATTTGCAGCTTGCCCAGGAAAGTGCAGTGTCCTTGGAATGTGCAGCAAATCCAATTTCTTGGCAAGTCCGGGGGAAGTGAGCAGTGCTGGTACACTTTCACCTTGAGAAATGGAGTTGGAAAGCTTTTCGCTAAGATGTAGGCGACTAGAGAGGCAGAATACGGAGCTCCGGCGCTGGCCGATAAGAAGTGCCGCTTCCCGGCGTCTTTCGGCAAAAGCGGCGCTCCGGAGCGCACCGCTGCCGCTCCAGTCATCTGTGCGCGAAGTAGCCGCTTCTTCGCCTCCGGCAGCCGGAGATTGCGGTAGCTTGCATAGGCGAAGAACGAAGCCGCGAAGAAGCCGGCTTGTGCGCGAAGCTCGCAGACTGCTGCAGGACGGTGGCTGCCGCTCTCCTGCCTGTTGAATTCACTTCTGGCATGCGACTGGAAGGTGTTCCAGGACAACTTTCCTGGGTTTTGACGTAGTCCTGCTGCATCCCTCCTTGGAAATTCTTGCTGCTCCCCGGAGCCTCCGAGATGCAGAGAACACGATGGCAGCTGCTGAAAAGAAGGGCAGCAGTGAGTTTGTCAAGAAACAAGAATATAGGCAGCTGCCTGTGCTTGGCAAGGAGCAGCTGCTGCATTCTTGCAATTTCCTGCAGTGCGCACAGAAGCCCGCTGCTCTGCTGCTTGGTTTTTCCGCATTCAGTCAATTGCACAGGATTGAAGCTGGGGCAGGCTGTTCAGCTTGGCTGCTTTTCAGCATCTCAGCTGCCCTTCTGCTCTGTGACAGCTCTCCAGGTTTCTTGCCTTCGCCAGGCTGCAACCTGCTGGCTAGTACCCAGAGCTGGGCAGGAGTGGGCAGAGAGCACGCTCATCAGCCAGCAGTTTGCGGCTTGCCCAGGAAAGTGCAGTGTCCTTGGAATGTGCAGCAAATCCAATTTCTTGGCAAGTCCGGGGGAGATGAGCAGTGCAGGTACACTTTCAACTTGAGAAATGGAGTTGGAAAGCTTTTCGCTAAGATGTAGGCGACTAGAGAGGCAGAACACGGAGCTCCGGCGCTGGCCGAAAAGAAGTGCCGCTTGCCGGCGTCTTTCGGCAGAAGCGGCGCTCCGCAGAGCACCGCTGCCGCTCCGGTCATCTGTAAGCCAAGTAGCCGCTTCTTCGCCTCCGGCAGCCAGAGATCGCGGTAGCTTGCAAGAGGCGAAGAATAAAGCTGCGAAGAAGCCGGCTTGTGCGCGAAGCTTGCAGACTGCTGCAGGACGGTGGCTGCCGCTCTCCTGCCTGTTGAATTCACTCTGGGCATGCGAGTGGAAGGTGTTCCAGGACAACTTTCCTGGGTTTTGACGTAGTCCTGCTGCATCCCTCCTTGGAAATTCTTGCTGCTCCCCGGAGGCTCCGAGATGCAGAGAACACGATGGCAGCTGCTGAAAAGAAGGGCAGCAGTGAGTTTGTCAAGAAACAAGAATATAGGCAGCTGCCTGTGCTTGGCAAGGAGCAGCTGCTGCATTCTTGCACTTGCCTTCCTTCAGTGCGCACAGAAGCCCGCTGCTCTGCTGCTTGGTTTTTCCGCATTCAGTCAATTGCACAGGATTGAAGTTGGGGCAGGCTGTTCAGCTTTGCTGCTTTTCAGCATCTCAGCTGCCCTTCTGCTCTGTGACAGCTCTCCAGGTTTCTTGCCTTCGCCAGGCTGCAACGTGCCCGCTACTACCCAGAGCTGGGCAGGAGTGGGCAGAGAGCACGCTCATCTGCCAGCAGTTTGTGGCTTGCCCAGGAAAGTGCAGTGTCCTTGGAATGTGCAGCAAATCCAATTTCTTGGCAAGTCCGGGGGAAGTGAGCAGTGCAGGTACACTTTCTCCTTGAGAAATGGAGTTGGAAAGCTTTTCGCTAAGATGTAGGCGACTAGAGAGGCAGAATACGGAGCTCCGGCGCTGGCCGAAAAGAAGTGCCGCTTGCCGGCGTCTTTCGGCAGAAGCGGCGCTCCGCAGAGCACCGCTGCCGCTCCGGTCATCTGTACGCCAAGTAGCCGCTTCTTCGCCTCCGGCATCCGAAGATCGCGGTAGCTTGCATAGGCGAAGCACGAAGCCGCGAAGAAGCCGGCTTGTGCGCGAAGCTTGCATACAGCTGCAGGACGGTGGCTGCCGCTCTCCTGCCTGTTGAATTCACTCTGGGCATGCGAGTGGAAGGTGTTCCAGGACAACTTTCCTGGGTTTTGACGTAGTCCTGCTGCATCCCTCCTTGGAAATTCTTGCTGCTCCCCGGAGGCTCCGAGATGCAGAGAACACGATGGCAGCTGCTGAAAAGAAGGGCAGCAGTGAGTTTGTCAAGAAACAAGAATATAGGCAGCTGCCTGTGCTTGGCAAGGAGCAGCTGCTGCATTCTTGCACTTGCCTTCCTTCAGTGCGCACAGAAGCCCGCTGCTCTGCTGCTTGGTTTTTCTGCATTCAGTCAATTGCACAGGATTGAAGCTGGGGCAGGCTGTTCAGCTTTGCTGCTTTTCAGCATCTCAGCTGCCCTTCTGCTCTGTGACAGCTCTCCAGGTTTCTTGCCTTCTCCAGGCTGCAACGTGCCCGCTACTACCCAGAGCTGGGCAGGAGTGGGCAGAGAGCACGCTCATCTGCCAGCAGTTTGCGGCTTGCCCAGGAAAGTGCAGTGTCCTTGGAATGTGCAGCAAATCCAATTTCTTGGCAAGTCCGGGGGAAGTGAGCAGTGCTGGTACACTTTCACCTTGAGAAATGGAGTGGCAAAGCTTTTCGCTAAGATGTAGGCGACTAGAGAGGCAGAATACGGAGCTCCGGCGCTGGCCGATAAGAAGTGCCGCTTCCCGGCGTCTTTCGGCAAAAGCGGCGCTCCGGAGCGCACCGCTGCCGCTCCAGTCATCTGTGCGCCAAGTAGGCGCTTCTTCGCCTCCGGCAGCCGGAGATCGCGGTAGCTTGCATAGGCGAAGAACGAAGCCGCGAAGAAGCCGGCTTGTGCGCGAAGCTCGCAGACTGCTGCAGGACGGTGGCTGCCGCTCTCCTGCCTGTTGAATTCACTTCTGGCATGCGAGTGGAAGGTGTTCCAGGACAACTTTCCTGGGTTTTGACGTAGTCCTGCTGCATCCCTCCTTGGAAATTCTTGCTGCTCCCCGGAGGCTCCGAGATGCAGAGAACACGATGGCAGCTGCTGAAAAGAAGGGCAGCAGTGAGTTTGTCAAGAAACAAGAATATAGGCAGCTGCCTGTGCTTGGCAAGGAGCAGCTGCTGCATTCTTGCACTTGCCTTCCTGCAGTGCGCACAGAAGCCCGCTGTTCTGCTGCTTGGTTTTTCCGCATTCAGTCAATTGCACAGGATTGAAGCTGGGGCAGGCTGTTCAGCTTGGCTGCTTTTCAGCATCTCAGCTGCCCTTCTGCTCTGTGACAGCTCTCCAGGTTTCTTGCCTTCGCCAGGCTGCAACCTGCTGGCTAGTACCCAGAGCTGGGCAGGAGTGGGCAGAGAGCACGCTCATCAGCCAGCAGTTTGCGGCTTGCCCAGGAAAGTGCAGTGTCCTTGGAATGTGCAGCAAATCCAATTTCTTGGCAAGTCCGGGGGAAGTGAGCAGTGCAGGTACACTTTCTCCTTGAGAAATGGAGTTGGAAAGCTTTTCGCTAAGATGTAGGCGACTAGAGAGGCAGAACACGGAGCTCCGGCGCTGGCCGAAGGGAAGTGCCGCTTCCCGGTGTCTTTCGGCAGAAGCGGCGCTCCGCAGAGCACCGCTGCCGCTCCAGTCATCTGTACGCCAAGTAGCCGCTTCTTCGCCTCCGGCAGCCAGAGATCGCGGTAGCTTGCAAGAGGCGAAGAATAAAGCTGCGAAGAAGCCGGCTTGTGCGCGAAGCTTGCAGACTGCTGCAGGACGGTGGCTGCCGCTCTCCTGCCTGTTGAATTCACTCTGGGCATGCGAGTGGAAGGTGTTCCAGGACAACTTTCCTGGGTTTTGACGTAGTCCTGCTGCATCCCTCCTTGGAAATTCTTGCTGCTCCCTGGAGGCTCCGAGATGCAGAGAACACGATGGCAGCTGCTGAAAAGAAGGGCAGCAGTGAGTTTGTCAAGAAACAAGAATATAGGCAGCTGCCTGTGCTTGGCAAGGAGCAGCTGCTGCATTCTTGCACTTGCCTTCCTGCAGTGCGCACAGAAGCCCGCTGCTCTGCTGCTTGGTTTTTCCGCATTCAGTCAATTGCACAGGATTGAAGCTGGGGCAGGCTGTTCAGCTTTGCTGCTTTTCAGCATCTCAGCTGCCCTTCTGCTCTGTGACAGCTCTCCAGGTTTCTAGCCTTCGCCAGGCTGCAACGTGCCCGCTACTACCCAGAGCTGGGCAGGAGTGGGCAGAGAGCACGCTCATCTGCCAGCAGTTTGCGGCTTGCCCAGGAAAGTGCAGTGTCCTTGGAATGTGCAGCAAATCCAATTTCTTGGCAAGTCCGGGGGAAGTGAGCAGTGCAGGTACACTTTCTCCTTGAGAAATGGAATTGGAAAGCTTTTCGCTAAGATGTAGGCGACTAGAGAGGCAGAATACGGAGCTCCGGCGCTGGCCGATAAGAAGTGCCGCTTCCCGGCGTCTTTCGGCAAAAGCGGCGCTCCGCAGAGCACCGCTGCCGCTCCGGTCATCTGTACGCCAAGTAGCCGCTTCTTCGCCTCCGGCAGCCGGAGATCGCGGTAGCTTGCATAGGCGAAGAACGAAGCCGCGAAGAAGCCGGCTTGTGCGCGAAGCTCGCAGACTGCTGCAGGACGGTGGCTGCCGCTCTCCTGCCTGTTGAATTCACTTCTGGCATGCGAGTGGAAGGTGTTCCAGGACAACTTTCCTGGGTTTTGACGTAGTCCTGCTGCATCCCTCCTTGGAAATTCTTGCTGCTCCCCGGAGGCTCCGAGATGCAGAGAACACGATGGCAGCTGCTGAAAAGAAGGGCAGCAGTGAGTTTGTCAAGAAACAAGAATATAGGCAGCTGCCTGTGCTTGGCAAGGAGCAGCTGCTGCATTCTTGCACTTGCCTTCCTTCAGTGCGCACAGAAGCCCGCTGCTCTGCTGCTTGGTTTTTCCGCATTCAGTCAATTGCACAGGATTGAAGCTGGGGCAGGCTGTTCAGCTTTGCTGCTTTTCAGCATCTCAGCTGCCCTTCTGCTCTGTGACAGCTCTCCAGGTTTCTTGCCTTCGCCAGGCTGCAACGTGCCCGCTAGTACCCAGAGCTGGGCAGGAGTGGGCAGAGAGCACGCTCATCAGCCAGCAGTTTGCGGCTTGCCCAGGAAAGTGCAGTATCCTTGGAAAGTGCAGCAAATCCAATTTCTTGGCAAGTCCGGGGGAAGTGAGCAGTGCTGGTACACTTTCATCTTGAGAAATGGAGTGGCAAAGCTTTTCGCTAAGATGTAGGCGACTAGAGAGGCAGAATACGGAGCTCCGGCGCTGGCCGAAGGGAAGTGCCGCTTGCCGGCGTCTTTCGGCAAAAGCGGCGCTCCGGAGCGCACCGCTGCCGCTCCAGTCATCTGTGCGCGAAGTAGCCGCTTCTTCGCCTCCGGCAGCCGGAGATCGCGGTATCTTGCATAGGCGAAGAACGAAGCCGCGAAGAAGCCGGCTTGTGCGCGAAGCTCGCAGACAGCTGCAGGACGGTGGCTGCCGCTCTCCTGCCTGTTGAATTCACTTCTGGCATGCGAGTGGAAGGTGTTCCAGGACAACTTTCCTGGGTTTTGACGTAGTCCTGCTGCATCCCTCCTTGGAAATTCTTGCTGCTCCCCGGAGGCTCCGAGATGCAGAGAACACGATGGCAGCTGCTGAAAAGAAGGGCAGCAGTGAGTTTGTCAAGAAACAAGAATATAGGCAGCTGCCTGTGCTTGGCAAGGAGCAGCTGCTGCATTCTTGCAATTTCCTGCAGTGCGCACAGAAGCCCGCTGCTCTGCTGCTTGGTTTTTCCGCATTCAGTCAATTGCACAGGATTGAAGCTGGGGCAGGCTGTTCAGCTTGGCTGCTTTTCAGCATCTCAGCTGCCCTTCTGCTCTGTGACAGCTCTCCAGGTTTCTTGCCTTCGCCAGGCTGCAACCTGCTGGCTAGTACCCAGAGCTGGGCAGGAGTGGGCAGAGAGCACGCTCATCAGCCAGCAGTTTGCGGCTTGCCCAGGAAAGTGCAGTGTCCTTGGAATGTGCAGCAAATCCAATTTCTTGGCAAGTCCGGGGGAAGTGAGCAGTGCAGGTACACTTTCAACTTGAGAAATGGAGTTGGAAAGCTTTTCGCTAAGATGTAGGCGACTAGAGAGGCAGAACACGGAGCTCCGGCGCTGGCCGAAAAGAAGTGCCGCTTGCCGGCGTCTTTCGGCAAAAGCGGCGCTCCGCAGAGCACCGCTGCCGCTCCGGTCATCTGTACGCCAAGTAGCCGCTTCTTCGCCTCCGGCAGCCAGAGATCGCGGTAGCTTGCAAGAGGCGAAGAATAAAGCTGCGAAGAAGCCGGCTTGTGCGCGAAGCTTGCAGACTGCTGCAGGACGGTGGCTGCCGCTCTCCTGCCTGTTGAATTCACTCTGGGCATGCGAGTGGAAGGTGTTCCAGGACAACTTTCCTGGGTTTTGACGTAGTCCTGCTGCATCCCTCCTTGGAAATTCTTGCTGCTCCCTGGAGGCTCCGAGATGCAGAGAACACGATGGCAGCTGCTGAAAAGAAGGGCAGCAGTGAGTTTGTCAAGAAACAAGAATATAGGCAGCTGCCTGTGCTTGGCAAGGAGCAGCTGCTGCATTCTTGCACTTGCCTTCCTTCAGTGCGCACAGAAGCCCGCTGCTCTGCTGCTTGGTTTTTCCGCATTCAGTCAATTGCACAGGATTGAAGTTGGGGCAGGCTGTTCAGCTTTGCTGCTTTTCAGCATCTCAGCTGCCCTTCTGCTCTGTGACAGCTCTCCAGGTTTCTTGCCTTCGCCAGGCTGCAACGTGCCCGCTACTACCCAGAGCTGGGCAGGAGTGGGCAGAGAGCACGCTCATATGCCAGCAGTTTGCGGCTTGCCCAGGAAAGTGCAGTGTCCTTGGAATGTGCAGCAAATCCAATTTCTTGGCAAGTCCGGGGGAAGTGAGCAGTGCTGGTACACTTTCACCTTGAGAAATGGAGTTGGAAAGCTTTTCGCTAAGATGTAGGCGACTAGAGAGGCAGAATACGGAGCTCCGGCGCTGGCCGAAGGGAAGTGCCGCTTCCCGGCGTCTTTCGGCAAAAGCGGCGCTCCGGAGCGCACCGCTGCCGCTCCAGTCATCTGTGCGCCAAGTAGCCGCTTCTTCGCCTCCGGCAGCCGGAGATCGCGGTAGCTTGCATAGGCGAAGAACGAAGCCGCGAAGAAGCCGGCTTGTGCGCGAAGCTCGCAGACAGCTGCAGGACGGTGGCTGCCGCTCTCCTGCCTGTTGAATTCACTCTGGGCATGCCAGTGGAAGGTGTTCCAGGACAACTTTCCTGGGTTTTGACGTAGTCCTGCTGCATCCCTCCTTGGAAATTCTTGCTGCTCCCCGGAGGCTCCGAGATGCAGAGAACACGATGGCAGCTGCTGAAAAGAAGGGCAGCAGTGAGTTTGTCAAGAAACAAGAATATAGGCAGCTGCCTGTGCTTGGCAAGGAGCAGCTGCTGCATTCTTGCACTTGCCTTCCTTCAGTGCGCACAGAAGCCCGCTGCTCTGCTGCTTGGTTTTTCTGCATTCAGTCAATTGCACAGGATTGAAGCTGGGGCAGGCTGTTCAGCTTTGCTGCTTTTCAGCATCTCAGCTGCCCTTCTGCTCTGTGACAGCTCTCCAGGTTTCTTGCCTTCTCCAGGCTGCAACGTGCCCGCTACTACCCAGAGCTGGGCAGGAGTGGGCAGAGAGCACGCTCATCTGCCAGCAGTTTGCGGCTTGCCCAGGAAAGTGCAGTGTCCTTGGAATGTGCAGCAAATCCAATTTCTTGGCAAGTCCGGGGGAAGTGAGCAGTGCTGGTACACTTTCACCTTGAGAAATGGACTTGGAAAGCTTTTCGCTAAGATGTAGGCGACTAGAGAGGCAGAATACGGAGCTCCGGCGCTGGCCGATAAGAAGTGCCGCTTGCCGGCGTCTTTCGGCAAAAGCGGCGCTCCGGAGCGCACCGCTGCCGCTCCAGTCATCTGTGCGCGAAGTAGCCGCTTCTTCGCCTCCGGCAGCCGGAGATCGCGGTAGCTTGCATAGGCGAAGAACGAAGCCGCGAAGAAGCCGGCTTGTGCGCGAAGCTTGCAGACTGCTGCAGGACGGTGGCTGCCGCTCTCCTGCCTGTTGAATTCACTTCTGGCATGCCAGTGGAAGGTGTTCCAGGACAACTTTCCTGGGTTTTGACGTAGTCCTGCTGCATCCCTCCTTGGAAATTCTTGCTGCTCCCCGGAGGCTCCGAGATGCAGAGAACACGATGGCATCTGCTGAAAAGAAGGGCAGCAGTGAGTTTGTCAAGAAACAAGAATATAGGCAGCTGCCTGTGCTTGGCAAGGAGCAGCTGCTGCATTCTTGCACTTGCCTTCCTTCAGTGCGCACAGAAGCCCGCTGCTCTGCTGCTTGGTTTTTCCGCATTCAGTCAATTGCACAGGATTGAAGCTGGGGCAGGCTGTTCAGCTTTGCTGCTTTTCAGCATCTCAGCTGCCCTTTGGCTCTGTTACAGCTCTCCAGGTTTCTTGCCTTTGCCAGGCTGCAACCTGCTGGCTAGTACCCAGAGCTGGGCAGGAGTGGGCAGAGAGCACGCTCATCAGCCAGCAGTTTGCGGTTTGCCCAGGAAAGTGCAGTGTCCTTGGAATGTGCAGCAAATCCAATTTCTTGGCAAGTCCGGGGGAAGTGAGCAGTGCAGGTACACTTTCACCTTGAGAAATGGAGTTGGAAAGCTTTTCGCTAAGATGTAGGCGACTAGAGAGGCAGAATACGGAGCTCCGGCGCTGGCCGAAAAGAAGTGCCGCTTGCCGGCGTCTTTCGGCAAAAGCGGCGCTCCGCAGAGCACCGCTGCCGCTCCGGTCATCTGTACGCCAAGTAGCCGCTTCTTCGCCTCCGGCAGCCAGAGATCGCGGTAGCTTGCAAGAGGCGAAGAATAAAGCCGCGAAGAAGCCGGCTTGTGCGCGAAGCTCGCAGACAGCTGCAGGACGGTGGCTGCCGCTCTCCTGCCTGTTGAATTCACTCTGGGCATGCGAGTGGAAGGTGTTCCAGGACAACTTTCCTGGGTTTTGACGTAGTCCTGCTGCATCCCTCCTTGGAAATTCTTGCTGCTCCCCGGAGGCTCCGAGATGCAGAGAACACGATGGCAGCTGCTGAAAAGAAGGGCAGCAGTGAGTTTGTCAAGAAACAAGAATATAGGCAGCTGCCTGTGCTTGGCAAGGAGCAGCTGCTGCATTCTTGCACTTGCCTTCCTGCAGTGCGCACAGAAGCCCGCTGCTCTGCTGCTTGGTTTTTCCGCATTCAGTCAATTGCACAGGATTGAAGCTGGGGCAGGCTGTTCAGCTTTGCTGCTTTTCAGCATCTCAGCTGCCCTTCTGCTCTGTGACAGCTCTCCAGGTTTCTTGCCTTCGCCAGGCTGCAACGTGCCCGCTACTACCCAGAGCTGGGCAGGAGTGGGCAGAGAGCACGCTCATCTGCCAGCAGTTTGCGGCTTGCCCAGGAAAGTGCAGTGTCCTTGGAATGTGCAGCAAATCCAATTTCTTGGCAAGTCCGGGGGAAGTGAGCAGTGCAGGTACACTTTCTCCTTCAGAAATGGAGTTGGAAAGCTTTTCGCTAAGATGTAGGCGACTAGAGAGGCAGAATACGGAGCTCCGGCGCTGGCCGAAAAGAATTGCCGCTTGCCGGCGTCTTTCGGCAGAAGCGGCGGTCCGCAGAGCACCGCTGCCGCTCCGGTCATCTGTACGCCAAGTAGCCGCTTCTTCGCCTCCGGCAGCCGGAGATCGCGGTAGCTTGCATAGGCGAAGAACGAAGCCGCGAAGAAGCCGGCTTGTGCGCGAAGCTCGCAGACTGCTGCAGGACGGTGGCTGCCGCTCTCCTGCCTGTTGAATTCACTCTGGGCATGCGAGTGGAAGGTGTTCCAGGACAACTTTCCTGGGTTTTGACGTAGTCCTGCTGCATCCCTCCTTGGAAATTCTTGCTGCTCCCCGGAGGCTCCGAGATGCAGAGAACACGATGGCAGCTGCTGAAAAGAAGGGCAGCAGTGAGTTTGTCAAGAAACAAGAATATAGGCAGCTGCCTGTGCTTGGCAAGGAGCAGCTGCTGCATTCTTGCACTTGCCTTCCTTCAGTGCGCACAGAAGCCCGCTGCTCTGCTGCTTGGTTTTTCTGCATTCAGTCAATTGCACAGGATTGAAGCTGGGGCAGGCTGTTCAGCTTTGCTGCTTTTCAGCATCTCAGCTGCCCTTCTGCTCTGTGACAGCTCTCCAGGTTTCTTGCCTTCTCCAGGCTGCAACGTGCCCGCTACTACCCAGAGCTGGGCAGGAGTGGGCAGAGAGCACGCTCATGTGCCAGCAGTTTGCGGCTTGCCCAGGAAAGTGCAGTGTCCTTGGAATGTGCAGCAAATCCAATTTCTTGGCAAGTCCGGGGGAAGTGAGCAGTGCTGGTACACTTTCACCTTGAGAAATGGACTTGGAAAGCTTTTCGCTAAGATGTAGGCGACTAGAGAGGCAGAATACGGAGCTCCGGCGCTGGCCGAAGGGAAGTGCCGCTTGCCGGCGTCTTTCGGCAAAAGCGGCGCTCCGGAGCGCACCGCTGCCGCTCCAGTCATCTGTGCGCGAAGTAGCCGCTTCTTCGCCTCCGGCAGCCGGAGATCGCGGTAGCTTGCAAGAGGCGAAGAATAAAGCTGCGAAGAAGCCGGCTTGTGCGCGAAGCTTGCAGACTGCTGCAGGACGGTGGCTGCCGCTCTCCTGCCTGTTGAATTCACTTCTGGCATGCGAGTGGAAGGTGTTCCAGGACAACTTTCCTGGGTTTTGACGTAGTCCTGCTGCATCCCTCCTTGGAAATTCTTGCTGCTCCACGGGGGCTCCGAGATGCAGAGAACACGATGGCAGCTGCTGAAAAGAAGGGCAGCAGTGAGTTTGTCAAGAAACAAGAATATAGGCAGCTGCCTGTGCTTGGCAAGGAGCAGCTGCTGCATTCTTGCACTTGCCTTCCTTCAGTGCGCACAGAAGCCCGCTGCTCTGCTGCTTGGTTTTTCCGCATTCAGTCAATTGCACAGGATTGAAGCTGGGGCAGGCTGTTCAGCTTTGCTGCTTTTCAGCATCTCAGCTGCCCTTCTGCTCTGTGACAGCCCTCCAGGTTTCTTGCCTTCTCCAAGCTGCAACGTGCCCGCTACTACCCAGAGCTGGGCAGGAGTGGGCAGAGAGCACGCTCATCTGCCAGCAGTTTGCAGCTTGCCCAGGAAAGTGCAGTGTCCTTGGAATGTGCAGCAAATCCAATTTCTTGGCAAGTCCGGGGGAAGTGAGCAGTGCAGGTACACTTTCTCCTTGAGAAATGGAGTTGGAAAGCTTTTCGCTAAGATGTAGGCGACTAGAGAGGCAGAATACGGAGCTCCGGCGCTGGCCGATAAGAAGTGCCGCTTCCCGGCGTCTTTCGGCAAAAGCGGCGCTCCGCAGAGCACCGCTGCCGCTCCGGTCATCTGTACGCCAAGTAGCCGCTTCTTCGCCTCCGGCAGCCGGAGATCGCGGTAGCTTGCATAGGCGAAGAACGAAGCCGCGAAGAAGCCGGCTTGTGCGCGAAGCTCGCAGACAGCTGCAGGACGGTGGCTGCCGCTCTCCTGCCTGTTGAATTCACTTCTGGCATGCCAGTGGAAGGTGTTCCAGGACAACTTTCCTGGGTTTTGACGTAGTCCTGCTGCATCCCTCCTTGGAAATTCTTGCTGCTCCCCGGAGGCTCCGAGATGCAGAGAACACGATGGCAGCTGCTGAAAAGAAGGGCAGCAGTGAGTTTGTCAAGAAACAAGAATATAGGCAGCTGCCTGTGCTTGGCAAGGAGCAGCTGCTGCATTCTTGCACTTGCCTTCCTTCAGTGCGCACAGAAGCCCGCTGCTCTGCTGCTTGGTTTTTCCGCATTCAGTCAATTGCACAGGATTGAAGCTGGGGCAGGCTGTTCAGCTTTGCTGCTTTTCAGCATCTCAGCTGCCCTTCTGCTCTGTGACAGCCCTCCAGGTTTCTTGCCTTCTCCAGGCTGCAACGTGTCCGCTACTACCCAGAGCTGGGCAGGAGTGGGCAGAGAGCACGCTCATGTGCCAGCAGTTTGCGGCTTGCCCAGGAAAGTGCAGTGTCCTTGGAATGTGCAGCAAATCCAATTTCTTGGCAAGTCCGGGGGAAGTGAGCAGTGCTGGTACACTTTCACCTTGAGAAATGGAGTTGGAAGGCTTTTCGCTAAGATGTAGGCGACTAGAGAGGCAGAATACGGAGCTCCGGCGCTGGCCGAAAAGAATTGCCGCTTGCCGGCGTCTTTCGGCAAAAGCGGCGCTCCGGAGCGCACCGCTGCCGCTCCAGTGATCTGTGCGCGAAGTAGCCGCTTCTTCGCCTCCGGCAGCCGGAGATCACGGTAGCTTGCAAGAGGCGAAGAATAAAGCTGCGAAGAAGCCGGCTTGTGCGCGAAGCTTGCAGACTGCTGCAGGACGGTGGCTGCCGCTCTCCTGCCTGTTGAATTCACTCTGGGCATGCGAGTGGAAGGTGTTCCAGGACAACTTTCCTGGGTTTTGACGTAGTCCTGCTGCATCCCTCCTTGGAAATTCTTGCTGCTCCCCGGAGGCTCCGAGATGCAGAGAACACGATGGCAGCTGCTGAAAAGAAGGGCAGCAGTGAGTTTGTCAAGAAACAAGAATATAGGCAGCTGCCTGTGCTTGGCAAGGAGCAGCTGCTGCATTCTTGCACTTGCCTTCCTTCAGTGCGCACAGAAGCCCGCTGCTCTGCTGCTTGGTTTTTCTGCATTCAGTCAATTGCACAGGATTGAAGCTGGGGCAGGCTGTTCAGCTTTGCTGCTTTTCAGCATCTCAGTTGCCCTTCTGCTCTGTGACACTCCTCCAGGTTTCTTGCCTTCTCCAGGCTGCAACGTGCCCGCTACTACCCAGAGCTGGGCAGGAGTGGGCAGAGAGCACGCTCATCTGCCAGCAGTTTGCGGCTTGCCCAGGAAAGTGCAGTGTCCTTGGAATGTGCAGCAAATCCAATTTCTTGGCAAGTCCGGGGGAAGTGAGCAGTGCTGGTACACTTTCACCTTGAGAAATGGAGTTGGAAAGCTTTTCGCTAAGATGTAGGCGACTAGAGAGGCAGAATACGGAGCTCCGGCGCTGGCCGAAGGGAAGTGCCGCTTCCCGGCGTCTTTCGGCAAAAGCGGCGCTCCGGAGCGCACCGCTGCCGCTCCAGTCATCTGTGCGCGAAGTAGCCGCTTCTTCGCCTCCGGCAGCCGGAGATCGCGGTAGCTTGCATAGGCGAAGAACGAAGCCGCGAAGAAGCCGGCTTGTGTGCGAAGCTCGCAGACAGCTGCAGGACGGTGGCTGCCGCTCTCCTGCCTGTTGAATTCACTTCTGGCATGCGAGTGGAAGGTGTTCCAGGACAACTTTCCTGGGTTTTGACGTAGTCCTGCTGCATCCCTCCTTGGAAATTCTTGCTGCTCCCCGGAGGCTCCGAGATGCAGAGAACACGATGGCATCTGCTGAAAAGAAGGGCAGCAGTGAGTTTGTCAAGAAACAAAAATATAGGCAGCTGCCTGTGCTTGGCAAGGAGCAGCTGCTGCATTCTTGCACTTGCCTTCCTGCAGTGCGCACAGAAGCCCGCTGTTCTGCTGCTTGGTTTTTCCGCATTCAGTCAATTGCACAGGATTGAAGCTGGGGCAGGCTGTTCAGCTTTGCTGCTTTTCAGCATCTCAGCTGCCCTTCTGCTCTGTGACAGCTCTCCAGGTTTCTTGCCTTCTCCAGGCTGCAACGTGCCCGCTACTACCCAGAGCTGGGCAGGAGTGGGCAGAGAGCACGCTCATGTGCCAGCAGTTTGCGGCTTGCCCAGGAAAGTGCAGTGTCCTTGGAATGTGCAGCAAATCCAATTTCTTGGCAAGTCCGGGGGAAGTGAGCAGTGCTGGTACACTTTCACCTTGAGAAATGGAGTTGGAAAGCTTTTCGCTAAGATGTAGGCGACTAGAGAGGCAGAATACGGAGCTCCGGCGCTGGCCGAAAAGAAGTGCCGCTTGCCGGCGTCTTTCGGCAAAAGCGGCGCTCCGCAGAGCACCGCTGCCGCTCCGGTCATCTGTACGCCAAGTAGCCGCTTCTTCGCATCCGGCAGCCAGAGATCGCGGTAGCTTGCAAGAGGCGAAGAATAAAGCCGCGAAGAAGCCGGCTTGTGCGCGAAGCTCGCAGACAGCTGCAGGACGGTGGCTGCCGCTCTCCTGCCTGTTGAATTCACTCTGGGCATGCGAGTGGAAGGTGTTCCAGGACAACTTTCCTGGGTTTTGACGTAGTCCTGCTGCATCCCTCCTTGGAAATTCTTGCTGCTCCCCGGAGGCTCCGAGATGCAGAGAACACGATGGCAGCTGCTGAAAAGAAGGGCAGCAGTGAGTTTGTCAAGAAACAAGAATATAGGCAGCTGCCTGTGCTTGGCAAGGAGCAGCTGCTGCATTCTTGCACTTGCCTTCCTGCAGTGCGCACAGAAGCCCGCTGCTCTGCTGCTTGGTTTTTCCGCATTCAGTCAATTGCACAGGATTGAAGCTGGGGCAGGCTGTTCAGCTTTGCTGCTTTTCAGCATCTCAGCTGCCCTTCTGCTCTGTGACAGCTCTCCAGGTTTCTTGCCTTCGCCAGGCTGCAACCTGCCCGCTACTACCCAGAGCTGGGCAGGAGTGGGCAGAGAGCACGCTCATCTGCCAGCAGTTTGCGGCTTGCCCAGGAAAGTGCAGTGTCCTTGGAATGTGCAGCAAATCCAATTTCTTGGCAAGTCCGGGGGAAGTGAGCAGTGCAGGTACACTTTCTCCTTGAGAAATGGAGTTGGAAAGCTTTTCGCTAAGATGTAGGCGACTAGAGAGGCAGAATACGGAGCTCCGGCGCTGGCCGAAGGGAAGTGCCGCTTGCCGGCGTCTTTCGGCAGAAGCGGCGCTCCGGAGCGCACCGCTGCCGCTCCAGTCATCTGTACGCCAAGTAGCCGCTTCTTCGCCTCCGGCAGCCGGAGATCGCGGTAGCTTGCATAGGCGAAGAACGAAGCCGCGAAGAAGCCGGCTTGTGCGCGAAGCTCGCAGACAGCTGCAGGACGGTGGCTGCCGCTCTCCTGCCTGTTGAATTCACTCTGGGCATGCGAGTGGAAGGTGTTCCAGGACAACTTTCCTGGGTTTTGACGTAGTCCTGCTGCATCCCTCCTTGGAAATTCTTGCTGCTCCCCGGAGGCTCCGAGATGCAGAGAACACGATGGCAGCTGCTGAAAAGAAGGGCAGCAGTGAGTTTGTCAAGAAACAAGAATATAGGCAGCTGCCTGTGCTTGGCAAGGAGCAGCTGCTGCATTCTTGCACTTGCCTTCCTGCAGTGCGCACAGAAGCCCGCTGCTCTGCTGCTTGGTTTTTCTGCATTCAGTCAATTGCACAGGATTGAAGCTGGGGCAGGCTGTTCAGCTTGGCTGCTTTTCAGCATCTCAGCTGCCCTTCTGCTCTGTGACAGCTCTCCAGGTTTCTTGCCTTCTCCAGGCTGCAATGTGCCCGCTACTACCCAGAGCTGGGCAGGAGTGGGCAGAGAGCACGCTCATGTGCCAGCAGTTTGCGGCTTGCCCAGGAAAGTGCAGTGTCCTTGGAATGTGCAGCAAATCCAATTTCTTGGCAAGTCCGGGGGAAGTGAGCAGTGCTGGTACACTTTCACCTTGAGAAATGGAGTGGCAAAGCTTTTCGCTAAGATGTAGGCGACTAGAGAGGCAGAATACGGAGCTCCGGCGCTGGCCGAAGGGAAGTGCCGCTTGCCGGCGTCTTTCGGCAAAAGCGGCGCTCCGGAGCGCACCGCTGCCGCTCCAGTCATCTGTGCGCCAAGTAGCCGCTTCTTCGCCTCCGGCAGCCGGAGATCGCGGTAGCTTGCATAGGCGAAGAACGAAGCCGCGAAGAAGCCGGCTTGTGCGCGAAGCTCGCAGACAGCTGCAGGACGGTGGCTGCCGCTCTCCTGCCTGTTGAATTCACTCTGGGCATGCCAGTGGAAGGTGTTCCAGGACAACTTTCCTGGGTTTTGACGTAGTCCTGCTGCATCCCTCCTTGGAAATTCTTGCTGCTCCCCGGAGGCTCCGAGATGCAGAGAACACGATGGCAGCTGCTGAAAAGAAGGGCAGCAGTGAGTTTGTCAAGAAACAAGAATATAGGCAGCTGCCTGTGCTTGGCAAGGAGCAGCTGCTGCATTCTTGCACTTGCCTTCCTTCAGTGCGCACAGAAGCCCGCTGCTCTGCTGCTTGGTTTTTCCGCATTCAGTCAATTGCACAGGATTGAAGCTGGGGCAGGCTGTTCAGCTTTGCTGCTTTTCAGCATCTCAGCTGCCCTTCTGCTCTGTGACAGCCCTCCAGGTTTCTTGCCTTCTCCAGGCTGCAACGTGCCCGCTACTACCCAGAGCTGGGCAGGAGTGGGCAGAGAGCACGCTCATGTGCCAGCAGTTTGTGGCTTGCCCAGGAAAGTGCAGTGTCCTTGGAATGTGCAGCAAATCCAATTTCTTGGCAAGTCCGGGGGAAGTGAGCAGTGCTGGTACACTTTCACCTTGAGAAATGGAGTTGGAAGGCTTTTCGCTAAGATGTAGGCGACTAGAGAGGCAGAATACGGAGCTCCGGCGCTGGCCGAAGGGAAGTGCCGCTTGCCGGCGTCTTTCGGCAAAAGCGGTGCTCCGGAGCGCACCGCTGCCGCTCCAGTGATCTGTGCGCGAAGTAGCCGCTTCTTCGCCTCCGGCAGCCGGAGATCACGGTAGCTTGCAAGAGGCGAAGAATAAAGCTGCGAAGAAGCCGGCTTGTGCGCGAAGCTTGCAGACTGCTGCAGGACGGTGGCTGCCGCTCTCCTGCCTGTTGAATTCACTCTGGGCATGCGAGTGGAAGGTGTTCCAGGACAACTTTCCTGGGTTTTGACGTAGTCCTGCTGCATCCCTCCTTGGAAATTCTTGCTGCTCCCCGGAGGCTCCGAGATGCAGAGAACACGATGGCAGCTGCTGAAAAGAAGGGCAGCAGTGAGTTTGTCAAGAAACAAGAATATAGGCAGCTGCCTGTGCTTGGCAAGGAGCAGCTGCTGCATTCTTGCACTTGCCTTCCTTCAGTGCGCACAGAAGCCCGCTGCTCTGCTGCTTGGTTTTTCCGCATTCAGTCAATTGCACAGGATTGAAGCTGGGGCAGGCTGTTCAGCTTTGCTGCTTTTCAGCATCTCAGCTGCCCTTCTGCTCTGTGACAGCCCTCCAGGTTTCTTGCCTTCTCCAGGCTGCAACGTGCCCGCTACTACCCAGAGCTGGGCAGGAGTGGGCAGAGAGCACGCTCATCTGCCAGCAGTTTGCGGCTTGCCCAGGAAAGTGCAGTGTCCTTGGAATGTGCAGCAAATCCAATTTCTTGGCAAGTCCGGGGGAAGTGAGCAGTGCAGGTACACTTTCAACTTGAGAAATGGAGTTGGAAAGCTTTTCGCTAAGATGTAGGCGACTAGAGAGGTAGAACACGGAGCTCCGGCGCTGGCCGAAGGGAAGTGCCGCTTCCCGGCGTCTTTCGGCAGAAGCGGCGCTCCGCAGAGCACCGCTGCCGCTCCGGTCATCTGTACGCCAAGTAGCCGCTTCTTCGCCTCCGGCAGCCAGAGATCGCGGTAGCTTGCATAGGCGAAGAACGAAGCCGCGAAGAAGCCGGCTTGTGCGCGAAGCTCGCAGACTGCTGCAGGACGGTGGCTGCCGCTCTCCTGCCTGTTGAATTCACTTCTGGCATGCGAGTGGAAGGTGTTCCAGGACAACTTTCCTGGGTTTTGACGTAGTCCTGCTGCATCCCTCCTTGGAAATTCTTGCTGCTCCCCGGAGGCTCCGAGATGCAGAGAACACGATGGCAGCTGCTGAAAAGAAGGGCAGCAGTGAGTTTGTCAAGAAACAAGAATATAGGCAGCTGCCTGTGCTTGGCAAGGAGCAGCTGCTGCATTCTTGCACTTGCCTTCCTTCAGTGCGCACAGAAGCCCGCTGCTCTGCTGCTTGGTTTTTCCGCATTCAGTCAATTGCACAGGATTGAAGCTGGGGCAGGCTGTTCAGCTTTGCTGCTTTTCAGCATCTCAGCTGCCCTTCTGCTCTGTGACAGCTCTCCAGGTTTCTTGCCTTCGCCAGGCTGCAACGTGCCCGCTAGTACCCAGAGCTGGGCAGGAGTGGGCAGAGAGCACGCTCATCAGCCAGCAGTTTGCGGCTTGCCCAGGAAAGTGCAGTATCCTTGGAAAGTGCAGCAAATCCAATTTCTTGGCAAGTCCGGGGGAAGTGAGCAGTGCTGGTACACTTTCATCTTGAGAAATGGAGTGGCAAAGCTTTTCGCTAAGATGTAGGCGACTAGAGAGGCAGAATACGGAGCTCCGGCGCTGGCCGAAGGGAAGTGCCGCTTCCCGGCGTCTTTCGGCAAAAGCGGCGCTCCGGAGCGCACCGCTGCCGCTCCAGTCATCTGTGCGCGAAGTAGCCGCTTCTTCGCCTCCGGCAGCCGGAGATCGCGGTATCTTGCATAGGCGAAGAACGAAGCCGCGAAGAAGCCGGCTTGTGCGCGAAGCTCGCAGACAGCTGCAGGACGGTGGCTGCCGCTCTCCTGCCTGTTGAATTCACTTCTGGCATGCGAGTGGAAGGTGTTCCAGGACAACTTTCCTGGGTTTTGACGTAGTCCTGCTGCATCCCTCCTTGGAAATTCTTGCTGCTCCCCGGAGGCTCCGAGATGCAGAGAACACGATGGCAGCTGCTGAAAAGAAGGGCAGCAGTGAGTTTGTCAAGAAACAAGAATATAGGCAGCTGCCTGTGCTTGGCAAGGAGCAGCTGCTGCATTCTTGCAATTTCCTGCAGTGCGCACAGAAGCCCGCTGCTCTGCTGCTTGGTTTTTCCGCATTCAGTCAATTGCACAGGATTGAAGCTGGGGCAGGCTGTTCAGCTTGGCTGCTTTTCAGCATCTCAGCTGCCCTTCTGCTCTGTGACAGCTCTCCAGGTTTCTTGCCTTCGCCAGGCTGCAACCTGCTGGCTAGTACCCAGAGCTGGGCAGGAGTGGGCAGAGAGCACGCTCATCAGCCAGCAGTTTGCGGCTTGCCCAGGAAAGTGCAGTGTCCTTGGAATGTGCAGCAAATCCAATTTCTTGGCAAGTCCGGGGGAAGTGAGCAGTGCAGGTACACTTTCAACTTGAGAAATGGAGTTGGAAAGCTTTTCGCTAAGATGTAGGCGACTAGAGAGGCAGAACACGGAGCTCCGGCGCTGGCCGAAAAGAAGTGCCGCTTGCCGGCGTCTTTCGGCAAAAGCGGCGCTCCGCAGAGCACCGCTGCCGCTCCGGTCATCTGTACGCCAAGTAGCCGCTTCTTCGCCTCCGGCAGCCAGAGATCGCGGTAGCTTGCAAGAGGCGAAGAATAAAGCTGCGAAGAAGCCGGCTTGTGCGCGAAGCTTGCAGACTGCTGCAGGACGGTGGCTGCCGCTCTCCTGCCTGTTGAATTCACTCTGGGCATGCGAGTGGAAGGTGTTCCAGGACAACTTTCCTGGGTTTTGACGTAGTCCTGCTGCATCCCTCCTTGGAAATTCTTGCTGCTCCCTGGAGGCTCCGAGATGCAGAGAACACGATGGCAGCTGCTGAAAAGAAGGGCAGCAGTGAGTTTGTCAAGAAACAAGAATATAGGCAGCTGCCTGTGCTTGGCAAGGAGCAGCTGCTGCATTCTTGCACTTGCCTTCCTTCAGTGCGCACAGAAGCCCGCTGCTCTGCTGCTTGGTTTTTCCGCATTCAGTCAATTGCACAGGATTGAAGTTGGGGCAGGCTGTTCAGCTTTGCTGCTTTTCAGCATCTCAGCTGCCCTTCTGCTCTGTGACAGCTCTCCAGGTTTCTTGCCTTCGCCAGGCTGCAACGTGCCCGCTACTACCCAGAGCTGGGCAGGAGTGGGCAGAGAGCACGCTCATATGCCAGCAGTTTGCGGCTTGCCCAGGAAAGTGCAGTGTCCTTGGAATGTGCAGCAAATCCAATTTCTTGGCAAGTCCGGGGGAAGTGAGCAGTGCTGGTACACTTTCACCTTGAGAAATGGAGTTGGAAAGCTTTTCGCTAAGATGTAGGCGACTAGAGAGGCAGAATACGGAGCTCCGGCGCTGGCCGAAGGGAAGTGCCGCTTCCCGGCGTCTTTCGGCAAAAGCGGCGCTCCGGAGCGCACCGCTGCCGCTCCAGTCATCTGTGCGCCAAGTAGCCGCTTCTTCGCCTCCGGCAGCCGGAGATCGCGGTAGCTTGCATAGGCGAAGAACGAAGCCGCGAAGAAGCCGGCTTGTGCGCGAAGCTCGCAGACAGCTGCAGGACGGTGGCTGCCGCTCTCCTGCCTGTTGAATTCACTCTGGGCATGCGAGTGGAAGGTGTTCCAGGACAACTTTCCTGGGTTTTGACGTAGTCCTGCTGCATCCCTCCTTGGAAATTCTTGCTGCTCCCCGGAGGCTCCGAGATGCAGAGAACACGATGGCAGCTGCTGAAAAGAAGGGCAGCAGTGAGTTTGTCAAGAAACAAGAATATAGGCAGCTGCCTGTGCTTGGCAAGGAGCAGCTGCTGCATTCTTGCACTTGCCTTCCTTCAGTGCGCACAGAAGCCCGCTGCTCTGCTGCTTGGTTTTTCTGCATTCAGTCAATTGCACAGGATTGAAGCTGGGGCAGGCTGTTCAGCTTTGCTGCTTTTCAGCATCTCAGCTGCCCTTCTGCTCTGTGACAGCTCTCCAGGTTTCTTGCCTTCTCCAGGCTGCAACGTGCCCGCTACTACCCAGAGCTGGGCAGGAGTGGGCAGAGAGCACGCTCATCTGCCAGCAGTTTGCGGCTTGCCCAGGAAAGTGCAGTGTCCTTGGAATGTGCAGCAAATCCAATTTCTTGGCAAGTCCGGGGGAAGTGAGCAGTGCTGGTACACTTTCACCTTGAGAAATGGACTTGGAAAGCTTTTCGCTAAGATGTAGGCGACTAGAGAGGCAGAATACGGAGCTCCGGCGCTGGCCGAAGGGAAGTGCCGCTTGCCGGCGTCTTTCGGCAAAAGCGGCGCTCCGGAGCGCACCGCTGCCGCTCCAGTCATCTGTGCGCGAAGTAGCCGCTTCTTCGCCTCCGGCAGCCGGAGATCGCGGTAGCTTGCATAGGCGAAGAACGAAGCCGCGAAGAAGCCGGCTTGTGCGCGAAGCTTGCAGACTGCTGCAGGACGGTGGCTGCCGCTCTCCTGCCTGTTGAATTCACTTCTGGCATGCCAGTGGAAGGTGTTCCAGGACAACTTTCCTGGGTTTTGACGTAGTCCTGCTGCATCCCTCCTTGGAAATTCTTGCTGCTCCCCGGAGGCTCCGAGATGCAGAGAACACGATGGCATCTGCTGAAAAGAAGGGCAGCAGTGAGTTTGTCAAGAAACAAGAATATAGGCAGCTGCCTGTGCTTGGCAAGGAGCAGCTGCTGCATTCTTGCACTTGCCTTCCTTCAGTGCGCACAGAAGCCCGCTGCTCTGCTGCTTGGTTTTTCCGCATTCAGTCAATTGCACAGGATTGAAGCTGGGGCAGGCTGTTCAGCTTTGCTGCTTTTCAGCATCTCAGCTGCCCTTTGGCTCTGTTACAGCTCTCCAGGTTTCTTGCCTTTGCCAGGCTGCAACCTGCTGGCTAGTACCCAGAGCTGGGCAGGAGTGGGCAGAGAGCACGCTCATCAGCCAGCAGTTTGCGGTTTGCCCAGGAAAGTGCAGTGTCCTTGGAATGTGCAGCAAATCCAATTTCTTGGCAAGTCCGGGGGAAGTGAGCAGTGCTGGTACACTTTCACCTTGAGAAATGGAGTGGCAAAGCTTTTCGCTAAGATGTAGGCGACTAGAGAGGCAGAATACGGAGCTCCGGCGCTGGCCGAAAAGAAGTGCCGCTTGCCGGCGTCTTTCGGCAAAAGCGGCGCTCCGCAGAGCACCGCTGCCGCTCCGGTCATCTGTACGCCAAGTAGCCGCTTCTTCGCCTCCGGCAGCCAGAGATCGCGGTAGCTTGCAAGAGGCGAAGAATAAAGCCGCGAAGAAGCCGGCTTGTGCGCGAAGCTCGCAGACAGCTGCAGGACGGTGGCTGCCGCTCTCCTGCCTGTTGAATTCACTTCTGGCATGCGAGTGGAAGGTGTTCCAGGACAACTTTCCTGGGTTTTGACGTAGTCCTGCTGCATCCCTCCTTGGAAATTCTTGCTGCTCCCCGGAGGCTCCGAGATGCAGAGAACACGATGGCAGCTGCTGAAAAGAAGGGCAGCAGTGAGTTTGTCAAGAAACAAGAATATAGGCAGCTGCCTGTGCTTGGCAAGGAGCAGCTGCTGCATTCTTGCACTTGCCTTCCTGCAGTGCGCACAGAAGCCCGCTGCTCTGCTGCTTGGTTTTTCCGCATTCAGTCAATTGCACAGGATTGAAGCTGGGGCAGGCTGTTCAGCTTTGCTGCTTTTCAGCATCTCAGCTGCCCTTCTGCTCTGTGACAGCTCTCCAGGTTTCTTGCCTTCGCCAGGCTGCAACGTGCCCGCTACTACCCAGAGCTGGGCAGGAGTGGGCAGAGAGCACGCTCATCTGCCAGCAGTTTGCGGCTTGCCCAGGAAAGTGCAGTGTCCTTGGAATGTGCAGCAAATCCAATTTCTTGGCAAGTCCGGGGGAAGTGAGCAGTGCAGGTACACTTTCTCCTTCAGAAATGGAGTTGGAAAGCTTTTCGCTAAGATGTAGGCGACTAGAGAGGCAGAATACGGAGCTCCGGCGCTGGCCGAAAAGAATTGCCGCTTGCCGGCGTCTTTCGGCAGAAGCGGCGGTCCGCAGAGCACCGCTGCCGCTCCGGTCATCTGTACGCCAAGTAGCCGCTTCTTCGCCTCCGGCAGCCGGAGATCGCGGTAGCTTGCATAGGCGAAGAACGAAGCCGCGAAGAAGCCGGCTTGTGCGCGAAGCTCGCAGACTGCTGCAGGACGGTGGCTGCCGCTCTCCTGCCTGTTGAATTCACTCTGGGCATGCGAGTGGAAGGTGTTCCAGGACAACTTTCCTGGGTTTTGACGTAGTCCTGCTGCATCCCTCCTTGGAAATTCTTGCTGCTCCCCGGAGGCTCCGAGATGCAGAGAACACGATGGCAGCTGCTGAAAAGAAGGGCAGCAGTGAGTTTGTCAAGAAACAAGAATATAGGCAGCTGCCTGTGCTTGGCAAGGAGCAGCTGCTGCATTCTTGCACTTGCCTTCCTTCAGTGCGCACAGAAGCCCGCTGCTCTGCTGCTTGGTTTTTCTGCATTCAGTCAATTGCACAGGATTGAAGCTGGGGCAGGCTGTTCAGCTTTGCTGCTTTTCAGCATCTCAGCTGCCCTTCTGCTCTGTGACAGCTCTCCAGGTTTCTTGCCTTCTCCAGGCTGCAACGTGCCCGCTACTACCCAGAGCTGGGCAGGAGTGGGCAGAGAGCACGCTCATGTGCCAGCAGTTTGCGGCTTGCCCAGGAAAGTGCAGTGTCCTTGGAATGTGCAGCAAATCCAATTTCTTGGCAAGTCCGGGGGAAGTGAGCAGTGCTGGTACACTTTCACCTTGAGAAATGGACTTGGAAAGCTTTTCGCTAAGATGTAGGCGACTAGAGAGGCAGAATACGGAGCTCCGGCGCTGGCCGAAGGGAAGTGCCGCTTGCCGGCGTCTTTCGGCAAAAGCGGCGCTCCGGAGCGCACCGCTGCCGCTCCAGTCATCTGTGCGCGAAGTAGCCGCTTCTTCGCCTCCGGCAGCCGGAGATCGCGGTAGCTTGCAAGAGGCGAAGAATAAAGCTGCGAAGAAGCCGGCTTGTGCGCGAAGCTTGCAGACTGCTGCAGGACGGTGGCTGCCGCTCTCCTGCCTGTTGAATTCACTTCTGGCATGCGAGTGGAAGGTGTTCCAGGACAACTTTCCTGGGTTTTGACGTAGTCCTGCTGCATCCCTCCTTGGAAATTCTTGCTGCTCCACGGGGGCTCCGAGATGCAGAGAACACGATGGCAGCTGCTGAAAAGAAGGGCAGCAGTGAGTTTGTCAAGAAACAAGAATATAGGCAGCTGCCTGTGCTTGGCAAGGAGCAGCTGCTGCATTCTTGCACTTGCCTTCCTTCAGTGCGCACAGAAGCCCGCTGCTCTGCTGCTTGGTTTTTCCGCATTCAGTCAATTGCACAGGATTGAAGCTGGGGCAGGCTGTTCAGCTTTGCTGCTTTTCAGCATCTCAGCTGCCCTTCTGCTCTGTGACAGCCCTCCAGGTTTCTTGCCTTCGCCAGGCTGCAACCTGCTGGCTAGTACCCAGAGCTGGGCAGGAGTGGGCAGAGAGCACGCTCATCTGCCAGCAGTTTGCAGCTTGCCCAGGAAAGTGCAGTGTCCTTGGAATGTGCAGCAAATCCAATTTCTTGGCAAGTCCGGGGGAAGTGAGCAGTGCAGGTACACTTTCTCCTTGAGAAATGGAGTTGGAAAGCTTTTCGCTAAGATGTAGGCGACTAGAGAGGCAGAATACGGAGCTCCGGCGCTGGCCGATAAGAAGTGCCGCTTCCCGGCGTCTTTCGGCAAAAGCGGCGCTCCGCAGAGCACCGCTGCCGCTCCGGTCATCTGTACGCCAAGTAGCCGCTTCTTCGCCTCCGGCAGCCGGAGATCGCGGTAGCTTGCATAGGCGAAGAACGAAGCCGCGAAGAAGCCGGCTTGTGCGCGAAGCTCGCAGACAGCTGCAGGACGGTGGCTGCCGCTCTCCTGCCTGTTGAATTCACTTCTGGCATGCCAGTGGAAGGTGTTCCAGGACAACTTTCCTGGGTTTTGACGTAGTCCTGCTGCATCCCTCCTTGGAAATTCTTGCTGCTCCCCGGAGGCTCCGAGATGCAGAGAACACGATGGCAGCTGCTGAAAAGAAGGGCAGCAGTGAGTTTGTCAAGAAACAAGAATATAGGCAGCTGCCTGTGCTTGGCAAGGAGCAGCTGCTGCATTCTTGCACTTGCCTTCCTTCAGTGCGCACAGAAGCCCGCTGCTCTGCTGCTTGGTTTTTCCGCATTCAGTCAATTGCACAGGATTGAAGCTGGGGCAGGCTGTTCAGCTTTGCTGCTTTTCAGCATCTCAGCTGCCCTTCTGCTCTGTGACAGCCCTCCAGGTTTCTTGCCTTCTCCAGGCTGCAACGTGTCCGCTACTACCCAGAGCTGGGCAGGAGTGGGCAGAGAGCACGCTCATGTGCCAGCAGTTTGCGGCTTGCCCAGGAAAGTGCAGTGTCCTTGGAATGTGCAGCAAATCCAATTTCTTGGCAAGTCCGGGGGAAGTGAGCAGTGCTGGTACACTTTCACCTTGAGAAATGGAGTTGGAAGGCTTTTCGCTAAGATGTAGGCGACTAGAGAGGCAGAATACGGAGCTCCGGCGCTGGCCGAAAAGAATTGCCGCTTGCCGGCGTCTTTCGGCAAAAGCGGCGCTCCGGAGCGCACCGCTGCCGCTCCAGTGATCTGTGCGCGAAGTAGCCGCTTCTTCGCCTCCGGCAGCCGGAGATCACGGTAGCTTGCAAGAGGCGAAGAATAAAGCTGCGAAGAAGCCGGCTTGTGCGCGAAGCTTGCAGACTGCTGCAGGACGGTGGCTGCCGCTCTCCTGCCTGTTGAATTCACTCTGGGCATGCGAGTGGAAGGTGTTCCAGGACAACTTTCCTGGGTTTTGACGTAGTCCTGCTGCATCCCTCCTTGGAAATTCTTGCTGCTCCCCGGAGGCTCCGAGATGCAGAGAACACGATGGCAGCTGCTGAAAAGAAGGGCAGCAGTGAGTTTGTCAAGAAACAAGAATATAGGCAGCTGCCTGTGCTTGGCAAGGAGCAGCTGCTGCATTCTTGCACTTGCCTTCCTTCAGTGCGCACAGAAGCCCGCTGCTCTGCTGCTTGGTTTTTCTGCATTCAGTCAATTGCACAGGATTGAAGCTGGGGCAGGCTGTTCAGCTTTGCTGCTTTTCAGCATCTCAGTTGCCCTTCTGCTCTGTGACAGCCCTCCAGGTTTCTTGCCTTCTCCAGGCTGCAACGTGCCCGCTACTACCCAGAGCTGGGCAGGAGTGGGCAGAGAGCACGCTCATCTGCCAGCAGTTTGCGGCTTGCCCAGGAAAGTGCAGTGTCCTTGGAATGTGCAGCAAATCCAATTTCTTGGCAAGTCCGGGGGAAGTGAGCAGTGCTGGTACACTTTCACCTTGAGAAATGGAGTTGGAAAGCTTTTCGCTAAGATGTAGGCGACTAGAGAGGCAGAATACGGAGCTCCGGCGCTGGCCGAAGGGAAGTGCCGCTTCCCGGCGTCTTTCGGCAAAAGCGGCGCTCCGGAGCGCACCGCTGCCGCTCCAGTCATCTGTGCGCGAAGTAGCCGCTTCTTCGCCTCCGGCAGCCGGAGATCGCGGTAGCTTGCATAGGCGAAGAACGAAGCCGCGAAGAAGCCGGCTTGTGTGCGAAGCTCGCAGACAGCTGCAGGACGGTGGCTGCCGCTCTCCTGCCTGTTGAATTCACTTCTGGCATGCGAGTGGAAGGTGTTCCAGGACAACTTTCCTGGGTTTTGACGTAGTCCTGCTGCATCCCTCCTTGGAAATTCTTGCTGCTCCCCGGAGGCTCCGAGATGCAGAGAACACGATGGCATCTGCTGAAAAGAAGGGCAGCAGTGAGTTTGTCAAGAAACAAAAATATAGGCAGCTGCCTGTGCTTGGCAAGGAGCAGCTGCTGCATTCTTGCACTTGCCTTCCTGCAGTGCGCACAGAAGCCCGCTGTTCTGCTGCTTGGTTTTTCCGCATTCAGTCAATTGCACAGGATTGAAGCTGGGGCAGGCTGTTCAGCTTTGCTGCTTTTCAGCATCTCAGCTGCCCTTCTGCTCTGTGACAGCTCTCCAGGTTTCTTGCCTTCTCCAGGCTGCAACGTGCCCGCTACTACCCAGAGCTGGGCAGGAGTGGGCAGAGAGCACGCTCATGTGCCAGCAGTTTGCGGCTTGCCCAGGAAAGTGCAGTGTCCTTGGAATGTGCAGCAAATCCAATTTCTTGGCAAGTCCGGGGGAAGTGAGCAGTGCTGGTACACTTTCACCTTGAGAAATGGAGTTGGAAAGCTTTTCGCTAAGATGTAGGCGACTAGAGAGGCAGAATACGGAGCTCCGGCGCTGGCCGAAAAGAAGTGCCGCTTGCCGGCGTCTTTCGGCAAAAGCGGCGCTCCGCAGAGCACCGCTGCCGCTCCGGTCATCTGTACGCCAAGTAGCCGCTTCTTCGCATCCGGCAGCCAGAGATCGCGGTAGCTTGCAAGAGGCGAAGAATAAAGCCGCGAAGAAGCCGGCTTGTGCGCGAAGCTCGCAGACAGCTGCAGGACGGTGGCTGCCGCTCTCCTGCCTGTTGAATTCACTCTGGGCATGCGAGTGGAAGGTGTTCCAGGACAACTTTCCTGGGTTTTGACGTAGTCCTGCTGCATCCCTCCTTGGAAATTCTTGCTGCTCCCCGGAGGCTCCGAGATGCAGAGAACACGATGGCAGCTGCTGAAAAGAAGGGCAGCAGTGAGTTTGTCAAGAAACAAGAATATAGGCAGCTGCCTGTGCTTGGCAAGGAGCAGCTGCTGCATTCTTGCACTTGCCTTCCTGCAGTGCGCACAGAAGCCCGCTGCTCTGCTGCTTGGTTTTTCCGCATTCAGTCAATTGCACAGGATTGAAGCTGGGGCAGGCTGTTCAGCTTTGCTGCTTTTCAGCATCTCAGCTGCCCTTCTGCTCTGTGACAGCTCTCCAGGTTTCTTGCCTTCGCCAGGCTGCAACGTGCCCGCTACTACCCAGAGCTGGGCAGGAGTGGGCAGAGAGCACGCTCATGTGCCAGCAGTTTGCGGCTTGCCCAGGAAAGTGCAGTGTCCTTGGAATGTGCAGCAAATCCAATTTCTTGGCAAGTCCGGGGGAAGTGAGCAGTGCAGGTACACTTTCTCCTTGAGAAATGGAGTTGGAAAGCTTTTCGCTAAGATGTAGGCGACTAGAGAGGCAGAATACGGAGCTCCGGCGCTGGCCGAAGGGAAGTGCCGCTTGCCGGCGTCTTTCGGCAGAAGCGGCGCTCCGGAGCGCACCGCTGCCGCTCCAGTCATCTGTACGCCAAGTAGCCGCTTCTTCGCCTCCGGCAGCCGGAGATCGCGGTAGCTTGCATAGGCGAAGAACGAAGCCGCGAAGAAGCCGGCTTGTGCGCGAAGCTCGCAGACAGCTGCAGGACGGTGGCTGCCGCTCTCCTGCCTGTTGAATTCACTCTGGGCATGCGAGTGGAAGGTGTTCCAGGACAACTTTCCTGGGTTTTGACGTAGTCCTGCTGCATCCCTCCTTGGAAATTCTTGCTGCTCCCCGGAGGCTCCGAGATGCAGAGAACACGATGGCAGCTGCTGAAAAGAAGGGCAGCAGTGAGTTTGTCAAGAAACAAGAATATAGGCAGCTGCCTGTGCTTGGCAAGGAGCAGCTGCTGCATTCTTGCACTTGCCTTCCTGCAGTGCGCACAGAAGCCCGCTGCTCTGCTGCTTGGTTTTTCTGCATTCAGTCAATTGCACAGGATTGAAGCTGGGGCAGGCTGTTCAGCTTGGCTGCTTTTCAGCATCTCAGCTGCCCTTCTGCTCTGTGACAGCTCTCCAGGTTTCTTGCCTTCTCCAGGCTGCAACGTGCCCGCTACTACCCAGAGCTGGGCAGGAGTGGGCAGAGAGCACGCTCATGTGCCAGCAGTTTGCGGCTTGCCCAGGAAAGTGCAGTGTCCTTGGAATGTGCAGCAAATCCAATTTCTTGGCAAGTCCGGGGGAAGTGAGCAGTGCTGGTACACTTTCACCTTGAGAAATGGAGTGGCAAAGCTTTTCGCTAAGATGTAGGCGACTAGAGAGGCAGAATACGGAGCTCCGGCGCTGGCCGAAGGGAAGTGCCGCTTGCCGGCGTCTTTCGGCAAAAGCGGCGCTCCGGAGCGCACCGCTGCCGCTCCAGTCATCTGTGCGCCAAGTAGCCGCTTCTTCGCCTCCGGCAGCCGGAGATCGCGGTAGCTTGCATAGGCGAAGAACGAAGCCGCGAAGAAGCCGGCTTGTGCGCGAAGCTCGCAGACAGCTGCAGGACGGTGGCTGCCGCTCTCCTGCCTGTTGAATTCACTCTGGGCATGCCAGTGGAAGGTGTTCCAGGACAACTTTCCTGGGTTTTGACGTAGTCCTGCTGCATCCCTCCTTGGAAATTCTTGCTGCTCCCCGGAGGCTCCGAGATGCAGAGAACACGATGGCAGCTGCTGAAAAGAAGGGCAGCAGTGAGTTTGTCAAGAAACAAGAATATAGGCAGCTGCCTGTGCTTGGCAAGGAGCAGCTGCTGCATTCTTGCACTTGCCTTCCTTCAGTGCGCACAGAAGCCCGCTGCTCTGCTGCTTGGTTTTTCCGCATTCAGTCAATTGCACAGGATTGAAGCTGGGGCAGGCTGTTCAGCTTTGCTGCTTTTCAGCATCTCAGCTGCCCTTCTGCTCTGTGACAGCCCTCCAGGTTTCTTGCCTTCTCCAGGCTGCAACGTGCCCGCTACTACCCAGAGCTGGGCAGGAGTGGGCAGAGAGCACGCTCATGTGCCAGCAGTTTGCGGCTTGCCCAGGAAAGTGCAGTGTCCTTGGAATGTGCAGCAAATCCAATTTCTTGGCAAGTCCGGGGGAAGTGAGCAGTGCTGGTACACTTTCACCTTGAGAAATGGAGTTGGAAGGCTTTTCGCTAAGATGTAGGCGACTAGAGAGGCAGAATACGGAGCTCCGGCGCTGGCCGAAGGGAAGTGCCGCTTGCCGGCGTCTTTCGGCAAAAGCGGTGCTCCGGAGCGCACCGCTGCCGCTCCAGTGATCTGTGCGCGAAGTAGCCGCTTCTTCGCCTCCGGCAGCCGGAGATCACGGTAGCTTGCAAGAGGCGAAGAATAAAGCTGCGAAGAAGCCGGCTTGTGCGCGAAGCTTGCAGACTGCTGCAGGACGGTGGCTGCCGCTCTCCTGCCTGTTGAATTCACTCTGGGCATGCGAGTGGAAGGTGTTCCAGGACAACTTTCCTGGGTTTTGACGTAGTCCTGCTGCATCCCTCCTTGGAAATTCTTGCTGCTCCCCGGAGGCTCCGAGATGCAGAGAACACGATGGCAGCTGCTGAAAAGAAGGGCAGCAGTGAGTTTGTCAAGAAACAAGAATATAGGCAGCTGCCTGTGCTTGGCAAGGAGCAGCTGCTGCATTCTTGCACTTGCCTTCCTTCAGTGCGCACAGAAGCCCGCTGCTCTGCTGCTTGGTTTTTCCGCATTCAGTCAATTGCACAGGATTGAAGCTGGGGCAGGCTGTTCAGCTTTGCTGCTTTTCAGCATCTCAGCTGCCCTTCTGCTCTGTGACAGCCCTCCAGGTTTCTTGCCTTCTCCAGGCTGCAACGTGCCCGCTACTACCCAGAGCTGGGCAGGAGTGGGCAGAGAGCACGCTCATGTGCCAGCAGTTTGCGGCTTGCCCAGGAAAGTGCAGTGTCCTTGGAATGTGCAGCAAATCCAATTTCTTGGCAAGTCCGGGGGAAGTGAGCAGTGCAGGTACACTTTCAACTTGAGAAATGGAGTTGGAAAGCTTTTCGCTAAGATGTAGGCGACTAGAGAGGTAGAACACGGAGCTCCGGCGCTGGCCGAAGGGAAGTGCCGCTTCCCGGCGTCTTTCGGCAGAAGCGGCGCTCCGCAGAGCACCGCTGCCGCTCCGGTCATCTGTACGCCAAGTAGCCGCTTCTTCGCCTCCGGCAGCCAGAGATCGCGGTAGCTTGCAAGAGGAGAAGAATAAAGCTGCGAAGAAGCCGGCTTGTGCGCGAAGCTTGCAGACAGCTGCAGGACGGTGGCTGCCGCTCTCCTGCCTGTTGAATTCACTCTGGGCATGCGAGTGGAAGGTGTTCCAGGACAACTTTCCTGGGTTTTGACGTAGTCCTGCTGCATCCCTCCTTGGAAATTCTTGCTGCTCCCCGGAGGCTCCGAGATGCAGAGAACACGATGGCAGCTGCTGAAAAGAAGGGCAGCAGTGAGTTTGTCAAGAAACAAGAATATAGGCAGCTGCCTGTGCTTGGCAAGGAGCAGCTGCTGCATTCTTGCACTTGCCTTCCTTCAGTGCGCACAGAAGCCCGCTGCTCTGCTGCTTGGTTTTTCCGCATTCAGTCAATTGCACAGGATTGAAGCTGGGGCAGGCTGTTCAGCTTTGCTGCTTTTCAGCATCTCAGCTGCCCTTCTGCTCTGGGACAGCCCTCCAGGTTTCTTGCCTTCTCCAGGCTGCAACGTGCCCGCTACTACCCAGAGCTGGGCAGGAGTGGGCAGAGAGCACGCTCATCTGCCAGCAGTTTGCGGCTTGCCCAGGAAAGTGCAGTGTCCTTGGAATGTGCAGCAAATCCAATTTCTTGGCAAGTCCGGGGGAAGTGAGCAGTGCTGGTACACTTTCACCTTGAGAAATGGAGTTGGAAGGCTTTTCGCTAAGATGTAGGCGACTAGAGAGGCAGAATACGGAGCTCCGGCGCTGGCCGAAGGGAAGCGCCGCTTGCCGGCGTCTTTCGGCAAAAGCGGCGCTCCGGAGCGCACCGCTGCCGCTCCAGCCATCTGTGCCCGAAGTAGCCGCTTCTTCGCCTCCGGCAGCCGGAGATCGCGGTAGCTTGCATAGGCGAAGAATAAAGCTGCGAAGAAGCCGGCTTGTGCGCGAAGCTTGCAGACTGCTGCAGGACGGTGGCTGCCGCTCTCCTGCCTGTTGAATTCACTCTGGGCATGCGAGTGGAAGGTGTTCCAGGACAACTTTCCTGGGTTTTGACGTAGTCCTGCTGCATCCCTCCTTGGAAATTCTTGCTGCTCCCTGGAGGCTCCGAGATGCAGAGAACACGATGGCAGCTGCTGAAAAGAAGGGCAGCAGTGAGTTTGTCAAGAAACAAGAATATAGGCAGCTGCCTGTGCTTGGCAAGGAGCAGCTGCTGCATTCTTGCACTTGCCTTCCTTCAGTGCGCACAGAAGCCCGCTGCTCTGCTGCTTGGTTTTTCCGCATTCAGTCAATTGCACAGGATTGAAGCTGGGGCAGGCTGTTCAGCTTTGCTGCTTTTCAGCATCTCAGCTGCCCTTCTGCTCTGTGACAGCTCTCCAGGTTTCTTGCCTTCGCCAGGCTGCAACGTGCCCGCTACTACCCAGAGCTGGGCAGGAGTGGGCAGAGAGCACGCTCATCTGCCAGCAGTTTGCGGCTTGCCCAGGAAAGTGCAGTGTCCTTGGAATGTGCAGCAAATCCAATTTCTTGGCAAGTCCGGGGGAAGTGAGCAGTGCAGGTACACTTTCTCCTTGAGAAATGGAGTGGCAAAGCTTTTCGCTAAGATGTAGGCGACTAGAGAGGCAGAATACGGAGCTCCGGCGCTGGCCGAAGGGAAGTGCCGCTTCCCGGCGTCTTTCGGCAAAAGCGGCGCTCCGGAGCGCACCGCTGCCGCTCCAGTCATCTGTGCGCGAAGTAGCCGCTTCTTCGCCTCCGGCAGCCGGAGATCGCGGTAGCTTGCATAGGCGAAGAACGAAGCCGCGAAGAAGCCGGCTTGTGCGCGAAGCTCGCAGACAGCTGCAGGACGGTGGCTGCCGCTCTCCTGCCTGTTGAATTCACTTCTGGCATGCGAGTGGAAGGTGTTCCAGGACAACTTTCCTGGGTTTTGACGTAGTCCTGCTGCATCCCTCCTTGGAAATTCTTGCTGCTCCCCGGAGGCTCCGAGATGCAGAGAACACGATGGCAGCTGCTGAAAAGAAGGGCAGCAGTGAGTTTGTCAAGAAACAAGAATATAGGCAGCTGCCTGTGCTTGGCAAGGAGCAGCTGCTGCATTCTTGCACTTGCCTTCCTTCAGTGCGCACAGAAGCCCGCTGCTCTGCTGCTTGGTTTTTCCGCATTCAGTCAATTGCACAGGATTGAAGCTGGGGCAGGCTGTTCAGCTTTGCTGCTTTTCAGCATCTCAGCTGCCCTTCTGCTCTGTGACAGCCCTCCAGGTTTCTTGCCTTCTCCAGGCTGCAACGTGCCCGCTACTACCCAGAGCTGGGCAGGAGTGGGCAGAGAGCACGCTCATCTGCCAGCAGTTTGCGGCTTGCCCAGGAAAGTGCAGTGTCCTTGGAATGTGCAGCAAATCCAATTTCTTGGCAAGTCCGGGGGAAGTGAGCAGTGCTGGTACACTTTCACCTTGAGAAATGGAGTGGCAAAGCTTTTCGCTAAGATGTAGGCGACTAGAGAGGCAGAATACGGAGCTCCGGCGCTGGCCGAAGGGAAGTGCCGCTTCCCGGCGTCTTTCGGCAAAAGCGGCGCTCCGGAGCGCACCGCTGCCGCTCCAGTCATCTGTGCGCGAAGTAGCCGCTTCTTCGCCTCCGGCAGCCGGAGATCGCGGTAGCTTGCAAGAGGCGAAGAATAAAGCTGCGAAGAAGCCGGCTTGTGCGCGAAGCTTGCAGACTGCTGCAGGACGGTGGCTGCCGCTCTCCTGCCTGTTGAATTCACTCTGGGCATGCGAGTGGAAGGTGTTCCAGGACAACTTTCCTGGGTTTTGACGTAGTCCTGCTGCATCCCTCCTTGGAAATTCTTGCTGCTCCCCGGAGGCTCCGAGATGCAGAGAACACGATGGCAGCTGCTGAAAAGAAGGGCAGCAGTGAGTTTGTCAAGAAACAAGAATATAGGCAGCTGCCTGTGCTTGGCAAGGAGCAGCTGCTGCATTCTTGCACTTGCCTTCCTTCAGTGCGCACAGAAGCCCGCTGCTCTGCTGCTTGGTTTTTCCGCATTCAGTCAATTGCACAGGATTGAAGCTGGGGCAGGCTGTTCAGCTTTGCTGCTTTTCAGCATCTCAGCTGCCCTTCTGCTCTGTGACAGCTCTCCAGGTTTCTTGCCTTCGCCAGGCTTCAACCTGCCCGCTACTACCCAGAGCTGGGCAGGAGTGGGCAGAGAGCACGCTCATATGCCAGCAGTTTGCGGCTTGCCCAGGAAAGTGCAGTGTCCTTGGAATGTGCAGCAAATCCAATTTCTTGGCAAGTCCGGGGGAAGTGAGCAGTGCTGGTACACTTTCACCTTGAGAAATGGAGTTGGAAAGCTTTTCGCTAAGATGTAGGCGACTAGAGAGGCAGAATACGGAGCTCCGGCGCTGGCCGAAGGGAAGTGCCGCTTGCCGGCGTCTTTCGGCAGAAGCGGCGCTCCGGAGCGCACCGCTGCCGCTCCAGTCATCTGTGCGCGAAGTAGCCGCTTCTTCGCTTCCGGCAGCCGGAGATCGCGGTAGCTTGCATAGGCGAAGAACGAAGCCGCGAAGAAGCCGGCTTGTGCGCGAAGCTTGCAGACAGCTGCAGGACGGTGGCTGCCGCTCTCCTGCCTGTTGAATTCACTTCTGGCATGCGAGTGGAAGGTGTTCCAGGACAACTTTCCTGGGTTTTGACGTAGTCCTGCTGCATCCCTCCTTGGAAATTCTTGCTGCTCCCCGGAGGCTCCGAGATGCAGAGAACACGATGGCAGCTGCTGAAAAGAAGGGCAGCAGTGAGTTTGTCAAGAAACAAGAATATAGGCAGCTGCCTGTGCTTGGCAAGGAGCAGCTGCTGCATTCTTGCACTTGCCTTCCTTCAGTGCGCACAGAAGCCCGCTGTTCTGCTGCTTGGTTTTTCCGCATTCAGTCAATTGCACAGGATTGAAGCTGGGGCAGGCTGTTCAGCTTTGCTGCTTTTCAGCATCTCAGCTGCCCTTCTGCTCTGTGACAGCTCTCCAGGTTTCTTGCCTTCTCCAGGCTGCAACGTGCCCGCTACTACCCAGAGCTGGGCAGGAGTGGGCAGAGAGCACGCTCATGTGCCAGCAGTTTGCGGCTTGCCCAGGAAAGTGCAGTGTCCTTGGAATGTGCAGCAAATCCAATTTCTTGGCAAGTCCGGGGGAAGTGAGCAGTGCTGGTACACTTTCACCTTGAGAAATGGAGTGGCAAAGCTTTTCGCTAAGATGTAGGCGACTAGAGAGGCAGAATACGGAGCTCCGGCGCTGGCCGATAAGAAGTGCCGCTTCCCGGCGTCTTTCGGCAAAAGCGGCGCTCCGGAGCGCACCGCTGCCGCTCCAGTCATCTGTGCGCGAAGTAGCCGCTTCTTCGCCTCCGGCAGCCGGAGATCGCGGTAGCTTGCATAGGCGAAGAACGAAGCCGCGAAGAAGCCGGCTTGTGCGCGAAGCTCGCAGACTGCTGCAGGACGGTGGCTGCCGCTCTCCTGCCTGTTGAATTCACTTCTGGCATGCGAGTGGAAGGTGTTCCAGGACAACTTTCCTGGGTTTTGACGTAGTCCTGCTGCATCCCTCCTTGGAAATTCTTGCTGCTCCCTGGAGGCTCCGAGATGCAGAGAACACGATGGCATCTGCTGAAAAGAAGGGCAGCAGTGAGTTTGTCAAGAAACAAAAATATAGGCAGCTGCCTGTGCTTGGCAAGGAGCAGCTGCTGCATTCTTGCACTTGCCTTCCTTCAGTGCGCACAGAAGCCCGCTGCTCTGCTGCTTGGTTTTTCCGCATTCAGTCAATTGCACAGGATTGAAGCTGGGGCAGGCTGTTCAGCTTTGCTGCTTTTCAGCATCTCAGCTGCCCTTCTGCTCTGTGACAGCTCTCCAGGTTTCTTGCCTTCGCCAGGCTGCAACCTGCTGGCTAGTACCCAGAGCTGGGCAGGAGTGGGCAGAGAGCACGCTCATCTGCCAGCAGTTTGCGGCTTGCCCAGGAAAGTGCAGTGTCCTTGGAATGTGCAGCAAATCCAATTTCTTGGCAAGTCCGGGGGAAGTGAGCAGTGCAGGTACACTTTCTCCTTGAGAAATGGAGTTGGAAAGCTTTTCGCTAAGATGTAGGCGACTAGAGAGGCAGAATACGGAGCTCCGGCGCTGGCCGAAAAGAAGTGCCGCTTGCCGGCGTCTTTCGGCAGAAGCGGCGCTCTGCAGAGCACCGCTGCCGCTCCGGTCATCTGTACGCCAAGTAGCCGCTTCTTCGCCTCCGGCAGCCGGAGATCGCGGTAGCTTGCATAGGCGAAGAACGAAGCCGCGAAGAAGCCGTCTTGTGCGCGAAGCTCGCAGACAGCTGCAGGACGGTGGCTGCCGCTCTCCTGCCTGTTGAATTCACTCTGGGCATGCGAGTGGAAGGTGTTCCAGGACAACTTTCCTGGGTTTTGACGTAGTCCTGCTGCATCCCTCCTTGGAAATTCTTGCTGCTCCCCGGAGGCTCCGAGATGCAGAGAACACGATGGCAGCTGCTGAAAAGAAGGGCAGCAGTGAGTTTGTCAAGAAACAAGAATATAGGCAGCTGCCTGTGCTTGGCAAGGAGCAGCTGCTGCATTCTTGCACTTGCCTTCCTTCAGTGCGCACAGAAGCCCGCTGCTCTGCTGCTTGGTTTTTCCGCATTCAGTCAATTGCACAGGATTGAAGCTGGGGCAGGCTGTTCAGCTTTGCTGCTTTTCAGCATCTCAGCTGCCCTTCTGCTCTGTGACAGCTCTCCAGGTTTCTTGCCTTCGCCAGGCTGCAACGTGCCCGCTACTACCCAGAGCTGGGCAGGAGTGGGCAGAGAGCACGCTCATATGCCAGCAGTTTGCGGCTTGCCCAGGAAAGTGCAGTATCCTTGGAAAGTGCAGCAAATCCAATTTCTTGGCAAGTCCGGGGGAAGTGAGCAGTGCTGGTACACTTTCACCTTGAGAAATGGAGTGGCAAAGCTTTTCGCTAAGATGTAGGCGACTAGAGAGGCAGAATACGGAGCTCCGGCGCTGGCCGAAGGGAAGCGCCGCTTGCCGGCGTCTTTCGGCAAAAGCGGCGCTCCGGAGCGCACCGCTGCCGCTCCAGTCATCTGTGCGCGAAGTAGCCGCTTCTTCGCCTCCGGCAGCCGGAGATCGCGGTAGCTTGCATAGGCGAAGAACGAAGCCGCGAAGAAGCCGGCTTGTGCGCGAAGCTCGCAGACTGCTGCAGGACGGTGGCTGCCGCTCTCCTGCCTGTTGAATTCACTTCTGGCATGCCAGTGGAAGGTGTTCCAGGACAACTTTCCTGGGTTTTGACGTAGTCCTGCTGCATCCCTCCTTGGAAATTCTTGCTGCTCCCCGGAGGCTCCGAGATGCAGAGAACACGATGGCAGCTGCTGAAAAGAAGGGCAGCAGTGAGTTTGTCAAGAAACAAGAATATAGGCAGCTGCCTGTGCTTGGCAAGGAGCAGCTGCTGCATTCTTGCACTTGCCTTCCTTCAGTGCGCACAGAAGCCCGCTGCTCTGCTGCTTGGTTTTTCTGCATTCAGTCAATTGCACAGGATTGAAGCTGGGGCAGGCTGTTCAGCTTTGCTGCTTTTCAGCATCTCAGCTGCCCTTCTGCTCTGTGACAGCTCTCCAGGTTTCTTGCCTTCTCCAGGCTGCAACGTGCCCGCTACTACCCAGAGCTGGGCAGGAGTGGGCAGAGAGCACGCTCATATGCCAGCAGTTTGCGGCTTGCCCAGGAAAGTGCAGTGTCCTTGGAATGTGCAGCAAATCCAATTTCTTGGCAAGTCCGGGGGAAGTGAGCAGTGCAGGTACACTTTCACCTTGAGAAATGGAGTTGGAAAGCTTTTCGCTAAGATGTAGGCGACTAGAGAGGCAGAATACGGAGCTCCGGCGCTGGCCGAAAAGAAGTGCCGCTTGCCGGCGTCTTTCGGCAAAAGCGGCGCTCCGCAGAGCACCGCTGCCGCTCCGGTCATCTGTACGCCAAGTAGCCGCTTCTTCGCCTCCGGCAGCCAGAGATCGCGGTAGCTTGCAAGAGGCGAAGAATAAAGCCGCGAAGAAGCCGGCTTGTGCGCGAAGCTCGCAGACAGCTGCAGGACGGTGGCTGCCGCTCTCCTGCCTGTTGAATTCACTCTGGGCATGCGAGTGGAAGGTGTTCCAGGACAACTTTCCTGGGTTTTGACGTAGTCCTGCTGCATCCCTCCTTGGAAATTCTTGCTGCTCCCCGGAGGCTCCGAGATGCAGAGAACACGATGGCAGCTGCTGAAAAGAAGGGCAGCAGTGAGTTTGTCAAGAAACAAGAATATAGGCAGCTGCCTGTGCTTGGCAAGGAGCAGCTGCTGCATTCTTGCACTTGCCTTCCTTCAGTGCGCACAGAAGCCCGCTGCTCTGCTGCTTGGTTTTTCCGCATTCAGTCAATTGCACAGGATTGAAGCTGGGGCAGGCTGTTCAGCTTTGCTGCTTTTCAGCATCTCAGCTGCCCTTCTGCTCTGTGACAGCCCTCCAGGTTTCTTGCCTTCTCCAGGCTGCAACGTGCCCGCTACTACCCAGAGCTGGGCAGGAGTGGGCAGAGAGCACGCTCATCTGCCAGCAGTTTGCGGCTTGCCCAGGAAAGTGCAGTGTCCTTGGAATGTGCAGCAAATCCAATTTCTTGGCAAGTCCGGGGGAAGTGAGCAGTGCTGGTACACTTTCACCTTGAGAAATGGAGTTGGAAGGCTTTTCGCTAAGATGTAGGCGACTAGAGAGGCAGAATACGGAGCTCCGGCGCTGGCCGAAAAGAATTGCCGCTTGCCGGCGTCTTTCGGCAAAAGCGGCGCTCCGGAGCGCACCGCTGCCGCTCCAGTGATCTGTGCGCGAAGTAGCCGCTTCTTCGCCTCCGGCAGCCGGAGATCGCGGTAGCTTGCATAGGCGAAGAACGAAGCCGCGAAGAAGCCGGCTTGTGCGCGAAGCTCGCAGACTGCTGCAGGACGGTGGCTGCCGCTCTCCTGCCTGTTGAATTCACTTCTGGCATGCGAGTGGAAGGTGTTCCAGGACAACTTTCCTGGGTTTTGACGTAGTCCTGCTGCATCCCTCCTTGGAAATTCTTGCTGCTCCCCGGAGGCTCCGAGATGCAGAGAACACGATGGCAGCTGCTGAAAAGAAGGGCAGCAGTGAGTTTGTCAAGAAACAAGAATATAGGCAGCTGCCTGTGCTTGGCAAGGAGCAGCTGCTGCATTCTTGCACTTGCCTTCCTTCAGTGCGCACAGAAGCCCCCTGCTCTGCTGCTTGGTTTTTCCGCATTCAGTCAATTGCACAGGATTGAAGCTGGGGCAGGCTGTTCAGCTTTGCTGCTTTTCAGCATCTCAGCTGCCCTTTGGCGCTGTTACAGCTCTCCAGGTTTCTTGCCTTTGCCAGGCTGCAACCTGCTGGCTAGTACCCAGAGCTGGGCAGGAGTGGGCAGAGAGCACGCTCATATGCCAGCAGTTTGCGGCTTGCCCAGGAAAGTGCAGTGTCCTTGGAATGTGCAGCAAATCCAATTTCTTGGCAAGTCCGGGGGAAGTGAGCAGTGCAGGTACACTTTCACCTTGAGAAATGGAGTTGGAAAGCTTTTCGCTAAGATGTAGGCAACTAGAGAGGCAGAATACGGAGCTCCGGCGCTGGCCGAAAAGAAGTGCCGCTTGCCGGCGTCTTTCGGCAAAAGCGGCGCTCCGCAGAGCACCGCTGCCGCTCCGGTCATCTGTACGCCAAGTAGCCGCTTCTTCGCATCCGGCAGCCAGAGATCGCGGTAGCTTGCAAGAGGCGAAGAATAAAGCCGCGAAGAAGCCGGCTTGTGCGCGAAGCTCGCAGACAGCTGCAGGACGGTGGCTGCCGCTCTCCTGCCTGTTGAATTCACTCTGGGCATGCCAGTGGAAGGTGTTCCAGGACAACTTTCCTGGGTTTTGACGTAGTCCTGCTGCATCCCTCCTTGGAAATTCTTGCTGCTCCCCGGAGGCTCCGAGATGCAGAGAACACGATGGCAGCTGCTGAAAAGAAGGGCAGCAGTGAGTTTGTCAAGAAACAAGAATATAGGCAGCTGCCTGTGCTTGGCAAGGAGCAGCTGCTGCATTCTTGCACTTGCCTTCCTGCAGTGCGCACAGAAGCCCGCTGCTCTGCTGCTTGGTTTTTCCGCATTCAGTCAATTGCACAGGATTGAAGCTGGGGCAGGCTGTTCAGCTTTGCTGCTTTTCAGCATCTCAGCTGCCCTTCTGCTCTGTGACAGCTCTCCAGGTTTCTTGCCTTCGCCAGGCTGCAACGTGCCCGCTACTACCCAGAGCTGGGCAGGAGTGGGCAGAGAGCACGCTCATCTGCCAGCAGTTTGCGGCTTGCCCAGGAAAGTGCAGTGTCCTTGGAATGTGCAGCAAATCCAATTTCTTGGCAAGTCCGGGGGAAGTGAGCAGTGCAGGTACACTTTCTCCTTGAGAAATGGAGTTGGAAAGCTTTTCGCTAAGATGTAGGCGACTAGAGAGGCAGAATACGGAGCTCCGGCGCTGGCCGAAGGGAAGTGCCGCTTGCCGGCGTCTTTCGGCAAAAGCGGCGCTCCGGAGCGCACCGCTGCCGCTCCGGTCATCTGTACGCCAAGTAGCCGCTTCTTCGCCTCCGGCAGCCGGAGATCGCGGTAGCTTGCATAGGCGAAGAACGAAGCCGCGAAGAAGCCGGCTTGTGCGCGAAGCTCGCAGACAGCTGCAGGACGGTGGCTGCCGCTCTCCTGCCTGTTGAATTCACTCTGGGCATGCGAGTGGAAGGTGTTCCAGGACAACTTTCCTGGGTTTTGACGTAGTCCTGCTGCATCCCTCCTTGGAAATTCTTGCTGCTCCCCGGAGGCTCCGAGATGCAGAGAACACGATGGCAGCTGCTGAAAAGAAGGGCAGCAGTGAGTTTGTCAAGAAACAAGAATATAGGCAGCTGCCTGTGCTTGGCAAGGAGCAGCTGCTGCATTCTTGCACTTGCCTTCCTGCAGTGCGCACAGAAGCCCGCTGCTCTGCTGCTTGGTTTTTCTGCATTCAGTCAATTGCACAGGATTGAAGCTGGGGCAGGCTGTTCAGCTTGGCTGCTTTTCAGCATCTCAGCTGCCCTTCTGCTCTGTGACAGCTCTCCAGGTTTCTTGCCTTCTCCAGGCTGCAACGTGCCCGCTACTACCCAGAGCTGGGCAGGAGTGGGCAGAGAGCACGCTCATATGCCAGCAGTTTGCGGTTTGCCCAGGAAAGTGCAGTGTCCTTGGAATGTGCAGCAAATCCAATTTCTTGGCAAGTCCGGGGGAAGTGAGCAGTGCAGGTACACTTTCACCTTGAGAAATGGAGTTGGAAAGCTTTTCGCTAAGATGTAGGCGACTAGAGAGGCAGAATACAGAGCTCCGGCGCTGGCCGAAAAGAAGTGCCGCTTGCCGGCGTCTTTCGGCAAAAGCGGCGCTCCGCAGAGCACCGCTGCCGCTCCGGTCATCTGTACGCCAAGTAGCCGCTTCTTCGCATCCGGCAGCCAGAGATCGCGGTAGCTTGCAAGAGGCGAAGAATAAAGCCGCGAAGAAGCCGGCTTGTGTGCGAAGCTCGCAGACAGCTGCAGGACGGTGGCTGCCGCTCTCCTGCCTGTTGAATTCACTCTGGGCATGCCAGTGGAAGGTGTTCCAGGACAACTTTCCTGGGTTTTGACGTAGTCCTGCTGCATCCCTCCTTGGAAATTCTTGCTGCTCCCCGGAGGCTCCGAGATGCAGAGAACACGATGGCAGCTGCTGAAAAGAAGGGCAGCAGTGAGTTTGTCAAGAAACAAGAATATAGGCAGCTACCTGTGCTTGGCAAGGAGCAGCTGCTGCATTCTTGCACTTGCCTTCCTGCAGTGCGCACAGAAGCCCGCTGCTCTGCTGCTTGGTTTTTCCGCATTCAGTCAATTGCACAGGATTGAAGCTGGGGCAGGCTGTTCAGCTTTGCTGCTTTTCAGCATCTCAGCTGCCCTTCTGCTCTGTGACAGCTCTCCAGGTTTCTTGCCTTCTCCAGGCTGCAACGTGCCCGCTACTACCCAGAGCTGGGCAGGAGTGGGCAGAGAGCACGCTCATCTGCCAGCAGTTTGCGGCTTGCCCAGGAAAGTGCAGTGTCCTTGGAATGTGCAGCAAATCCAATTTCTTGGCAAGTCCGGGGGAAGTGAGCAGTGCTGGTACACTTTCACCTTGAGAAATGGAGTGGCAAAGCTTTTCGCTGAGATGTAGGCGACTAGAGAGGCAGAATACGGAGCTCCGGCGCTGGCCGAAGGGAAGTGCCGCTTCCCGGCATCTTTCGGCAAAAGCGGCGCTCCGGAGCGCACCGCTGCCGCTCCAGTCATCTGTGCGCCAAGTAGCCGCTTCTTGGCCTCCGGCAGCCGGAGATCGCGGTAGCTTGCATAGGCGAAGAACGAAGCCGCGAAGAAGCCGGCTTGTGCGCGAAGCTCGCAGACAGCTGCAGGACGGTGGCTGCCGCTCTCCTGCCTGTTGAATTCACTTCTGGCATGCGAGTGGAAGGTGTTCCAGGACAACTTTCCTGGGTTTTGACGTAGTCCTGCTGCATCCCTCCTTGGAAATTCTTGCTGCTCCCCGGAGGCTCCGAGATGCAGAGAACACGATGGCAGCTGCTGAAAAGAAGGGCAGCAGTGAGTTTGTCAAGAAACAAGAATATAGGCAGCTGCCTGTGCTTGGCAAGGAGCAGCTGCTGCATTCTTGCACTTGCCTTCCTTCAGTGCGCACAGAAGCCCGCTGCTCTGCTGCTTGGTTTTTCCGCATTCAGTCAATTGCACAGGATTGAAGCTGGGGCAGGCTGTTCAGCTTTGCTGCTTTTCAGCATCTCAGCTGCCCTTCTGCTCTGTGACAGCCCTCCAGGTTTCTTGCCTTCTCCAGGCTGCAACGTGCCCGCTACTACCCAGAGCTGGGCAGGAGTGGGCAGAGAGCACGCTCATGTGCCAGCAGTTTGCGGCTTGCCCAGGAAAGTGCAGTGTCCTTGGAATGTGCAGCAAATCCAATTTCTTGGCAAGTCCGGGGGAAGTGAGCAGTGCTGGTACACTTTCACCTTGAGAAATGGAGTTGGAAGGCTTTTCGCTAAGATGTAGGCGACTAGAGAGGCAGAATACGGAGCTCCGGCGCTGGCCGAAGGGAAGCGCCGCTTGCCGGCGTCTTTCGGCAAAAGCGGCGCTCCGGAGCGCACCGCTGCCGCTCCAGCCATCTGTGCGCGAAGTAGCCGCTTCTTCGCCTCCGGCAGCCGGAGATCGCGGTAGCTTGCAAGAGGCGAAGAATAAAGCTGCGAAGAAGCCGGCTTGTGCGCGAAGCTTGCAGACTGCTGCAGGACGGTGGCTGCCGCTCTCCTGCCTGTTGAATTCACTCTGGGCATGCGAGTGGAAGGTGTTCCAGGACAACTTTCCTGGGTTTTGACGTAGTCCTGCTGCATCCCTCCTTGGAAATTCTTGCTGCTCCCCGGAGGCTCCGAGATGCAGAGAACACGATGGCAGCTGCTGAAAAGAAGGGCAGCAGTGAGTTTGTCAAGAAACAAGAATATAAGCAGCTGCCTGTGCTTGGCAAGGAGCAGCTGCTGCATTCTTGCAATTTCCTGCAGTGCGCACAGAAGCCCGCTGCTCTGCTGCTTGGTTTTTCCGCATTCAGTCAATTGCACAGGATTGAAGCTGGGGCAGGCTGTTCAGCTTTGCTGCTTTTCAGCATCTCAGCTGCCCTTCTGCTCTGTGACAGCTCTCCAGGTTTCTTGCCTTCGCCAGGCTGCAACCTGCTGGCTAGTACCCAGAGCTGGGCAGGAGTGGGCAGAGAGCACGCTCATCTGCCAGCAGTTTGCGGCTTGCCCAGGAAAGTGCAGTGTCCTTGGAATGTGCAGCAAATCCAATTTCTTGGCAAGTCCGGGGGAAGTGAGCAGTGCAGGTACACTTTCTCCTTGAGAAATGGAGTTGGAAAGCTTTTCGCTAAGATGTAGGCGACTAGAGAGGCAGAATACGGAGCTCCGGCGCTGGCCGAAAAGAAGTGCCGCTTGCCGGCGTCTTTCGGCAGAAGCGGCGCTCTGCAGAGCACCGCTGCCGCTCCGGTCATCTGTACGCCAAGTAGCCGCTTCTTCGCCTCCGGCAGCCGGAGATCGCGGTAGCTTGCATAGGCGAAGAACGAAGCCGCGAAGAAGCCGTCTTGTGCGCGAAGCTCGCAGACAGCTGCAGGACGGTGGCTGCCGCTCTCCTGCCTGTTGAATTCACTCTGGGCATGCGAGTGGAAGGTGTTCCAGGACAACTTTCCTGGGTTTTGACGTAGTCCTGCTGCATCCCTCCTTGGAAATTCTTGCTGCTCCCCGGAGGCTCCGAGATGCAGAGAACACGATGGCAGCTGCTGAAAAGAAGGGCAGCAGTGAGTTTGTCAAGAAACAAGAATATAGGCAGCTGCCTGTGCTTGGCAAGGAGCAGCTGCTGCATTCTTGCACTTGCCTTCCTTCAGTGCGCACAGAAGCCCGCTGCTCTGCTGCTTGGTTTTTCCGCATTCAGTCAATTGCACAGGATTGAAGCTGGGGCAGGCTGTTCAGCTTTGCTGCTTTTCAGCATCTCAGCTGCCCTTCTGCTCTGTGACAGCTCTCCAGGTTTCTTGCCTTCGCCAGGCTGCAACGTGCCCGCTACTACCCAGAGCTGGGCAGGAGTGGGCAGAGAGCACGCTCATATGCCAGCAGTTTGCGGCTTGCCCAGGAAAGTGCAGTATCCTTGGAAAGTGCAGCAAATCCAATTTCTTGGCAAGTCCGGGGGAAGTGAGCAGTGCTGGTACACTTTCACCTTGAGAAATGGAGTGGCAAAGCTTTTCGCTAAGATGTAGGCGACTAGAGAGGCAGAATACGGAGCTCCGGCGCTGGCCGAAGGGAAGCGCCGCTTGCCGGCGTCTTTCGGCAAAAGCGGCGCTCCGGAGCGCACCGCTGCCGCTCCAGTCATCTGTGCGCGAAGTAGCCGCTTCTTCGCCTCCGGCAGCCGGAGATCGCGGTAGCTTGCATAGGCGAAGAACGAAGCCGCGAAGAAGCCGGCTTGTGCGCGAAGCTCGCAGACTGCTGCAGGACGGTGGCTGCCGCTCTCCTGCCTGTTGAATTCACTTCTGGCATGCCAGTGGAAGGTGTTCCAGGACAACTTTCCTGGGTTTTGACGTAGTCCTGCTGCATCCCTCCTTGGAAATTCTTGCTGCTCCCCGGAGGCTCCGAGATGCAGAGAACACGATGGCAGCTGCTGAAAAGAAGGGCAGCAGTGAGTTTGTCAAGAAACAAGAATATAGGCAGCTGCCTGTGCTTGGCAAGGAGCAGCTGCTGCATTCTTGCACTTGCCTTCCTTCAGTGCGCACAGAAGCCCGCTGCTCTGCTGCTTGGTTTTTCTGCATTCAGTCAATTGCACAGGATTGAAGCTGGGGCAGGCTGTTCAGCTTTGCTGCTTTTCAGCATCTCAGCTGCCCTTCTGCTCTGTGACAGCTCTCCAGGTTTCTTGCCTTCTCCAGGCTGCAACGTGCCCGCTACTACCCAGAGCTGGGCAGGAGTGGGCAGAGAGCACGCTCATATGCCAGCAGTTTGCGGCTTGCCCAGGAAAGTGCAGTGTCCTTGGAATGTGCAGCAAATCCAATTTCTTGGCAAGTCCGGGGGAAGTGAGCAGTGCAGGTACACTTTCACCTTGAGAAATGGAGTTGGAAAGCTTTTCGCTAAGATGTAGGCGACTAGAGAGGCAGAATACGGAGCTCCGGCGCTGGCCGAAAAGAAGTGCCGCTTGCCGGCGTCTTTCGGCAAAAGCGGCGCTCCGCAGAGCACCGCTGCCGCTCCGGTCATCTGTACGCCAAGTAGCCGCTTCTTCGCCTCCGGCAGCCAGAGATCGCGGTAGCTTGCAAGAGGCGAAGAATAAAGCCGCGAAGAAGCCGGCTTGTGCGCGAAGCTCGCAGACAGCTGCAGGACGGTGGCTGCCGCTCTCCTGCCTGTTGAATTCACTCTGGGCATGCGAGTGGAAGGTGTTCCAGGACAACTTTCCTGGGTTTTGACGTAGTCCTGCTGCATCCCTCCTTGGAAATTCTTGCTGCTCCCCGGAGGCTCCGAGATGCAGAGAACACGATGGCAGCTGCTGAAAAGAAGGGCAGCAGTGAGTTTGTCAAGAAACAAGAATATAGGCAGCTGCCTGTGCTTGGCAAGGAGCAGCTGCTGCATTCTTGCACTTGCCTTCCTTCAGTGCGCACAGAAGCCCGCTGCTCTGCTGCTTGGTTTTTCCGCATTCAGTCAATTGCACAGGATTGAAGCTGGGGCAGGCTGTTCAGCTTTGCTGCTTTTCAGCATCTCAGCTGCCCTTCTGCTCTGTGACAGCCCTCCAGGTTTCTTGCCTTCTCCAGGCTGCAACGTGCCCGCTACTACCCAGAGCTGGGCAGGAGTGGGCAGAGAGCACGCTCATCTGCCAGCAGTTTGCGGCTTGCCCAGGAAAGTGCAGTGTCCTTGGAATGTGCAGCAAATCCAATTTCTTGGCAAGTCCGGGGGAAGTGAGCAGTGCTGGTACACTTTCACCTTGAGAAATGGAGTTGGAAGGCTTTTCGCTAAGATGTAGGCGACTAGAGAGGCAGAATACGGAGCTCCGGCGCTGGCCGAAAAGAATTGCCGCTTGCCGGCGTCTTTCGGCAAAAGCGGCGCTCCGGAGCGCACCGCTGCCGCTCCAGTGATCTGTGCGCGAAGTAGCCGCTTCTTCGCCTCCGGCAGCCGGAGATCACGGTAGCTTGCAAGAGGCGAAGAATAAAGCTGCGAAGAAGCCGGCTTGTGCGCGAAGCTGGCAGACTGCTGCAGGACGGTGGCTGCCGCTCTCCTGCCTGTTGAATTCACTCTGGGCATGCGAGTGGAAGGTGTTCCAGGACAACTTTCCTGGGTTTTGACGTAGTCCTGCTGCATCCCTCCTTGGAAATTCTTGCTGCTCCCCGGAGGCTCCGAGATGCAGAGAACACGATGGCAGCTGCTGAAAAGAAGGGCAGCAGTGAGTTTGTCAAGAAACAAGAATATAGGCAGCTGCCTGTGCTTGGCAAGGAGCAGCTGCTGCATTCTTGCACTTGCCTTCCTTCAGTGCGCACAGAAGCCCGCTGCTCTGCTGCTTGGTTTTTCTGCATTCAGTCAATTGCACAGGATTGAAGCTGGGGCAGGCTGTTCAGCTTTGCTGCTTTTCAGCATCTCAGCTGCCCTTCTGCTCTGTGACAGCTCTCCAGGTTTCTTGCCTTCTCCAGGCTGCAACGTGCCCGCTACTACCCAGAGCTGGGCAGGAGTGGGCAGAGAGCACGCTCATGTGCCAGCAGTTTGCGGCTTGCCCAGGAAAGTGCAGTGTCCTTGGAATGTGCAGCAAATCCAATTTCTTGGCAAGTCCGGGGGAAGTGAGCAGTGCAGGTACACTTTCTCCTTGAGAAATGGAGTTGGAAAGCTTTTCGCTAAGATGTAGGCGACTAGAGAGGCAGAATACGGAGCTCCGGCGCTGGCCGAAGGGAAGTGCCGCTTGCCGGCGTCTTTCGGCAGAAGCGGCGCTCCGGAGCGCACCGCTGCCGCTCCGGTCATCTGTGCGCCAAGTAGCCGCTTCTTCGCCTCCGGCAGCCGGAGATCGCGGTAGCTTGCATAGGCAAAGAACGAAGCCGCGAAGAAGCCGGCTTGTGCGCGAAGCTCGCAGACAGCTGCAGGACGGTGGCTGCCGCTCTCCTGCCTGTTGAATTCACTTCTGGCATGCCAGTGGAAGGTGTTCCAGGACAACTTTCCTGGGTTTTGACGTAGTCCTGCTGCATCCCTCCTTGGAAATTCTTGCTGCTCCCCGGAGGCTCCGAGATGCAGAGAACACGATGGCAGCTGCTGAAAAGAAGGGCAGCAGTGAGTTTGTCAAGAAACAAGAATATAGGCAGCTGCCTGTGCTTGGCAAGGAGCAGCTGCTGCATTCTTGCACTTGCCTTCCTTCAGTGCGCACAGAAGCCCGCTGCTCTGCTGCTTGGTTTTTCTGCATTCAGTCAATTGCACAGGATTGAAGCTGGGGCAGGCTGTTCAGCTTTGCTGCTTTTCAGCATCTCAGCTGCCCTTCTGCTCTGTGACAGCCCTCCAGGTTTCTTGCCTTCTCCAGGCTGCAACGTGCCCGCTACTACCCAGAGCTGGGCAGGAGTGGGCAGAGAGCACGCTCATCTGCCAGCAGTTTGCGGCTTGCCCAGGAAAGTGCAGTGTCCTTGGAATGTGCAGCAAATCCAATTTCTTGGCAAGTCCGGGGGAAGTGAGCAGTGCTGGTACACTTTCACCTTGAGAAATGGACTTGGAAGGCTTTTCGCTAAGATGTAGGCGACTAGAGAGGCAGAATACGGAGCTCCGGCGCTGGCCGAAAAGAATTGCCGCTTGCCGGCGTCTTTCGGCAAAAGCGGCGCTCCGGAGCGCACCGCTGCCGCTCCAGTGATCTGTGCGCGAAGTAGCCGCTTCTTCGCCTCCGGCAGCCGGAGATCACGGTAGCTTGCAAGAGGCGAAGAATAAAGCTGCGAAGAAGCCGGCTTGTGCGCGAAGCTGGCAGACTGCTGCAGGACGGTGGCTGCCGCTCTCCTGCCTGTTGAATTCACTCTGGGCATGCGAGTGGAAGGTGTTCCAGGACAACTTTCCTGGGTTTTGACGTAGTCCTGCTGCATCCCTCCTTGGAAATTCTTGCTGCTCCCCGGAGGCTCCGAGATGCAGAGAACACGATGGCAGCTGCTGAAAAGAAGGGCAGCAGTGAGTTTGTCAAGAAACAAGAATATAGGCAGCTGCCTGTGCTTGGCAAGGAGCAGCTGCTGCATTCTTGCACTTGCCTTCCTTCAGTGCGCACAGAAGCCCGCTGCTCTGCTGCTTGGTTTTTCCGCATTCAGTCAATTGCACAGGATTGAAGCTGGGGCAGGCTGTTCAGCTTTGCTGCTTTTCAGCATCTCAGCTGCCCTTCTGCTCTGTGACAGCTCTCCAGGTTTCTTGCCTTCTCCAGGCTGCAACGTGCCCGCTACTACCCAGAGCTGGGCAGGAGTGGGCAGAGAGCACGCTCATCTGCCAGCAGTTTGCGGCTTGCCCAGGAAAGTGCAGTGTCCTTGGAATGTGCAGCAAATCCAATTTCTTGGCAAGTCCGGGGGAAGTGAGCAGTGCAGGTACACTTTCACCTTGAGAAATGGAGTTGGAAAGCTTTTCGCTAAGATGTAGGCGACTAGAGAGGCAGAATACGGAGCTCCGGCGCTGGCCGAAGGGAAGTGCCGCTTGCCGGCGTCTTTCGGCAAAAGCGGCGCTCCGGAGCGCACCGCTGCCGCTCCAGTCATCTGTGCGCCAAGTAGCCGCTTCTTCGCCTCCGGCAGCCGGAGATCGCGGTAGCTTGCATAGGCGAAGAACGAAGCCGCGAAGAAGCCGGCTTGTGCGCGAAGGTCGCAGACAGCTGCAGGACGGTGGCTGCCGCTCTCCTGCCTGTTGAATTCACTCTGGGCATGCGAGTGGAAGGTGTTCCAGGACAACTTTCCTGGGTTTTGACGTAGTCCTGCTGCATCCCTCCTTGGAAATTCTTGCTGCTCCCCGGAGGCTCCGAGATGCAGAGAACACGATGGCAGCTGCTGAAAAGAAGGGCAGCAGTGAGTTTTTCAAGAAACAAGAATATAGGCAGCTGCCTGTGCTTGGCAAGGAGCAGCTGCTGCATTCTTGCACTTGCCTTCCTTCAGTGCGCACAGAAGCCCACTGCTCTGCTGCTTGGTTTTTCCGCATTCAGTCAATTGCACAGGATTGAAGCTGGGGCAGGCTGTTCAGCTTTGCTGCTTTTCAGCATCTCAGCTGCCCTTCTGCTCTGTGACAGCCCTCCAGGTTTCTTGCCTTCTCCAGGCTGCAACGTGCCCGCTACTACCCAGAGCTGGGCAGGAGTGGGCAGAGAGCACGCTCATCTGCCAGCAGTTTGCGGCTTGCCCAGGAAAGTGCAGTGTCCTTGGAATGTGCAGCAAATCCAATTTCTTGGCAAGTCCGGGGGAAGTGAGCAGTGCAGGTACACTTTCAACTTGAGAAATGGAGTTGCAAAGCTTTTCGCTAAGATGTAGGCGACTAGAGAGGTAGAACACGGAGCTCCGGCGCTGGCCGAAGGGAAGTGCCGCTTCCCGGCGTCTTTCGGCAGAAGCGGCGCTCCGCAGAGCACCGCTGCCGCTCCGGTCATCTGTACGCCAAGTAGCCGCTTCTTCGCCTCCGGCAGCCAGAGATCGCGGTAGCTTGCAAGAGGAGAAGAATAAAGCTGCGAAGAAGCCGGCTTGTGCGCGAAGCTTGCAGACAGCTGCAGGACGGTGGCTGCCGCTCTCCTGCCTGTTGAATTCACTCTGGGCATGCGAGTGGAAGGTGTTCCAGGACAACTTTCCTGGGTTTTGACGTAGTCCTGCTGCATCCCTCCTTGGAAATTCTTGCTGCTCCCTGGAGGCTCCGAGATGCAGAGAACACGATGGCAGCTGCTGAAAAGAAGGGCAGCAGTGAGTTTGTCAAGAAACAAGAATATAGGCAGCTGCCTGTGCTTGGCAAGGAGCAGCTGCTGCATTCTTGCACTTGCCTTCCTTCAGTGCGCACAGAAGCCCGCTGCTCTGCTGCTTGGTTTTTCCGCATTCAGTCAATTGCACAGGATTGAAGCTGGGGCAGGCTGTTCAGCTTTGCTGCTTTTCAGCATCTCAGCTGCCCTTCTGCTCTGTGACAGCTCTCCAGGTTTCTTGCCTTCGCCAGGCTGCAACGTGCCCGCTACTACCCAGAGCTGGGCAGGAGTGGGCAGAGAGCACGCTCATGTGCCAGCAGTTTGCGGCTTGCCCAGGAAAGTGCAGTGTCCTTGGAATGTGCAGCAAATCCAATTTCTTGGCAAGTCCGGGGGAAGTGAGCAGTGCAGGTACACTTTCTCCTTGAGAAATGGAGTTGGAAAGCTTTTCGCTAAGATGTAGGCGACTAGAGAGGCAGAATACGGAGCTCCGGCGCTGGCCGAAGGGAAGCGCCGCTTGCCGGCGTCTTTCGGCAAAAGCGGCGCTCCGGAGCGCACCGCTGCCGCTCCAGTCATCTGTGCGCCAAGTAGCCGCTTCTTCGCCTCCGGCAGCCGGAGATCGCGGTAGCTTGCATAGGCGAAGAACGAAGCCGCGAAGAAGCCGGCTTGTGCGCGAAGGTCGCAGACAGCTGCAGGACGGTGGCTGCCGCTCTCCTGCCTGTTGAATTCACTCTGGGCATGCGAGTGGAAGGTGTTCCAGGACAACTTTCCTGGGTTTTGACGTAGTCCTGCTGCATCCCTCCTTGGAAATTCTTGCTGCTCCCCGGAGGCTCCGAGATGCAGAGAACACGATGGCAGCTGCTGAAAAGAAGGGCAGCAGTGAGTTTGTCAAGAAACAAGAATATAGGCAGCTGCCTGTGCTTGGCAAGGAGCAGCTGCTGCATTCTTGCACTTGCCTTCCTTCAGTGCGCACAGAAGCCCGCTGCTCTGCTGCTTGGTTTTTCCGCATTCAGTCAATTGCACAGGATTGAAGCTGGGGCAGGCTGTTCAGCTTTGCTGCTTTTCAGCATCTCAGCTGCCCTTCTGCTCTGTGACAGCCCTCCAGGTTTCTTGCCTTCTCCAGGCTGCAACGTGCCCGCTACTACCCAGAGCTGGGCAGGAGTGGGCAGAGAGCACGCTCATCTGCCAGCAGTTTGCGGCTTGCCCAGGAAAGTGCAGTGTCCTTGGAATGTGCAGCAAATCCAATTTCTTGGCAAGTCCGGGGGAAGTGAGCAGTGCTGGTACACTTTCACCTTGAGAAATGGAGTTGGAAGGCTTTTCGCTAAGATGTAGGCGACTAGAGAGGCAGAATACGGAGCTCCGGCGCTGGCCGAAGGGAAGCGCCGCTTGCCGGCGTCTTTCGGCAAAAGCGGCGCTCCGGAGCGCACCGCTGCCGCTCCAGTCATCTGTGCGCGAAGTAGCCGCTTCTTCGCCTCCGGCAGCCGGAGATCGCGGTAGCTTGCAAGAGGCGAAGAATAAAGCTGCGAAGAAGCCGGCTTGTGCGCGAAGCTTGCAGACTGCTGCAGGACGGTGGCTGCCGCTCTCCTGCCTGTTGAATTCACTCTGGGCATGCGAGTGGAAGGTGTTCCAGGACAACTTTCCTGGGTTTTGACGTAGTCCTGCTGCATCCCTCCTTGGAAATTCTTGCTGCTCCCCGGGGGCTCCGAGATGCAGAGAACACGATGGCAGCTGCTGAAAAGAAGGGCAGCAGTGAGTTTGTCAAGAAACAAGAATATAGGCAGCTGCCTGTGCTTGGCAAGGAGCAGCTGCTGCATTCTTGCACTTGCCTTCCTTCAGTGCGCACAGAAGCCCGCTGCTCTGCTGCTTGGTTTTTCCGCATTCAGTCAATTGCACAGGATTGAAGCTGGGGCAGGCTGTTCAGCTTTGCTGCTTTTCAGCATCTCAGCTGCCCTTCTGCTCTGTGACAGCCCTCCAGGTTTCTTGCCTTCTCCAGGCTGCAACGTGCCCGCTACTACCCAGAGCTGGGCAGGAGTGGGCAGAGAGCACGCTCATCTGCCAGCAGTTTGCGGCTTGCCCAGGAAAGTGCAGTGTCCTTGGAATGTGCAGCAAATCCAATTTCTTGGCAAGTCCGGGGGAAGTGAGCAGTGCTGGTACACTTTCACCTTGAGAAATGGAGTTGGAAGGCTTTTCGCTAAGATGTAGGCGACTAGAGAGGCAGAATACGGAGCTCCGGCGCTGGCCGAAGGGAAGCGCCGCTTGCCGGCGTCTTTCGGCAAAAGCGGCGCTCCGGAGCGCACCACTGCCGCTCCAGTCATCTGTGCGCGAAGTAGCCGCTTCTTCGCCTCCGGCAGCCGGAGATCGCGGTAGCTTGCAAGAGGCGAAGAATAAAGCTGCGAAGAAGCCGGCTTGTGCGCGAAGCTTGCAGACTGCTGCAGGACGGTGGCTGCCGCTCTCCTGCCTGTTGAATTCACTTCTGGCATGCGAGTGGAAGGTGTTCCAGGACAACTTTCCTGGGTTTTGACGTAGTCCTGCTGCATCCCTCCTTGGAAATTCTTGCTGCTCCCCGGGGGCTCCGAGATGCAGAGAACACGATGGCAGCTGCTGAAAAGAAGGGCAGCAGTGAGTTTGTCAAGAAACAAGAATATAGGCAGCTGCCTGTGCTTGGCAAGGAGCAGCTGCTGCATTCTTGCACTTGCCTTCCTTCAGTGCGCACAGAAGCCCGCTGCTCTGCAGCTTGGTTTTTCCGCATTCAGTCAATTGCACAGGATTGAAGCTGGGGCAGGCTGTTCAGCTTTGCTGCTTTTCAGCATCTCAGCTGCCCTTCTGCTCTGTGACAGCCCTCCAGGTTTCTTGCCTTCTCCAGGCTGCAACGTGCCCGCTACTACCCAGAGCTGGGCAGGAGTGGGCAGAGAGCACGCTCATCTGCCAGCAGTTTGCGGCTTGCCCAGGAAAGTGCAGTGTCCTTGGAATGTGCAGCAAATCCAATTTCTTGGCAAGTCCGGGGGAAGTGAGCAGTGCTGGTACACTTTCACCTTGAGAAATGGAGTGGCAAAGCTTTTCGCTAAGATGTAGGCGACTAGAGAGGCAGAATACGGAGCTCCGGCGCTGGCCGAAGGGAAGTGCCGCTTGCCGGCGTCTTTCGGCAAAAGCGGCGCTCCGGAGCGCACCGCTGCCGCTCCAGTGATCTGTGCGCGAAGTAGCCGCTTCTTCGCCTCCGGCAGCCGGAGATCGCGGTAGCTTGCATAGGCGAAGAACGAAGCCGCGAAGAAGCCGGCTTGTGCGCGAAGCTCGCAGACAGCTGCAGGACGGTGGCTGCCGCTCTCCTGCCTGTTGAATTCACTTCTGGCATGCGAGTGGAAGGTGTTCCAGGACAACTTTCCTGGGTTTTGACGTAGTCCTGCTGCATCCCTCCTTGGAAATTCTTGCTGCTCCCCGGAGGCTCCGAGATGCAGAGAACACGATGGCATCTGCTGAAAAGAAGGGCAGCAGTGAGTTTGTCAAGAAACAAAAATATAGGCAGCTGCCTGTGCTTGGCAAGGAGCAGCTGCTGCATTCTTGCACTTGCCTTCCTGCAGTGCGCACAGAAGCCCGCTGTTCTGCTGCTTGGTTTTTCCGCATTCAGTCAATTGCACAGGATTGAAGCTGGGGCAGGCTGTTCAGCTTTGCTGCTTTTCAGCATCTCAGCTGCCCTTCTGCTCTGGGACAGCTCTCCAGGTTTCTTGCCTTCTCCAGGCTGCAACGTGCCCGCTACTACCCAGAGCTGGGCAGGAGTGGGCAGAGAGCACGCTCATCTGCCAGCAGTTTGCGGCTTGCCCAGGAAAGTGCAGTGTCCTTGGAATGTGCAGCAAATCCAATTTCTTGGCAAGTCCGGGGGAAGTGAGCAGTGCTGGTACACTTTCACCTTGAGAAATGGAGTTGGAAGGCTTTTCGCTAAGATGTAGGCGACTAGAGAGGCAGAATACGGAGCTCCGGCGCTGGCCGAAGGGAAGCGCCGCTTCCCGGCGTCTTTCGGCAAAAGCGGCGCTCCAGAGCGCACCGCTGCTGCTCCAGTCATCTGTGCGCGAAGTAGCCGCTTCTTCGCCTCCGGCAGCCGGAGATCGCGGTAGCTTGCAAGAGGCGAAGAATAAAGCTGCGAAGAAGCCGGCTTGTGCGCGAAGCTTGCAGACTGCTGCAGGACGGTGGCTGCCGCTCTCCTGCCTGTTGAATTCACTCTGGGCATGCGAGTGGAAGGTGTTCCAGGACAACTTTCCTGGGTTTTGACGTAGTCCTGCTGCATCCCTCCTTGGAAATTCTTGCTGCTCCCCGGAGGCTCCGAGATGCAGAGAACACGATGGCAGCTGCTGAAAAGAAGGGCAGCAGTGAGTTTGTCAAGAAACAAGAATATAGGCAGCTGCCTGTGCTTGGCAAGGAGCAGCTGCTGCATTCTTGCACTTGCCTTCCTTCAGTGCGCACAGAAGCCCGCTGCTCTGCTGCTTGGTTTTTCCGCATTCAGTCAATTGCACAGGATTGAAACTGGGGCAGGCTGTTCAGCTTTGCTGCTTTTCAGCATCTCAGCTGCCCTTCTGCTCTGTGACAGCCCTCCAGGTTTCTTGCCTTCTCCAGGCTGCAACGTGCCCGCTACTACCCAGAGCTGGGCAGGAGTGGGCAGAGAGCACGCTCATGTGCCAGCAGTTTGCGGCTTGCCCAGGAAAGTGCAGTGTCCTTGGAATGTGCAGCAAATCCAATTTCTTGGCAAGTCCGGGGGAAGTGAGCAGTGCAGGTACACTTTCAACTTGAGAAATGGAGTTGGAAAGCTTTTCGCTAAGATGTAGGCAACTAGAGAGGTAGAACACGGAGCTCCGGCGCTGGCCGAAGGGAAGTGCCGCTTCCCGGCGTCTTTCGGCAAAAGCGGCGCTCCGCAGAGCACCGCTGCCGCTCCGGTCATCTGTACGCCAAGTAGCCGCTTCTTCGCCTCCGGCAGCCAGAGATCGCGGTAGCTTGCAAGAGGAGAAGAATAAAGCTGCGAAGAAGCCGGCTTGTGCGCGAAGCTTGCAGACAGCTGCAGGACGGTGGCTGCCACTCTCCTGCCTGTTGAATTCACTCTGGGCATGCGAGTGGAAGGTGTTCCAGGACAACTTTCCTGGGTTTTGACGTAGTCCTGCTGCATCCCTCCTTGGAAATTCTTGCTGCTCCCTGGAGGCTCCGAGATGCAGAGAACACGATGGCAGCTGCTGAAAAGAAGGGCAGCAGTGAGTTTGTCAAGAAACAAGAATATAGGCAGCTGCCTGTGCTTGGCAAGGAGCAGCTGCTGCATTCTTGCACTTGCCTTCCTTCAGTGCGCACAGAAGCCCGCTGCTCTGCTGCTTGGTTTTTCCGCATTCAGTCAATTGCACAGGATTGAAGCTGGGGCAGGCTGTTCAGCTTTGCTGCTTTTCAGCATCTCAGCTGCCCTTCTGCTCTGTGACAGCTCTCCAGGTTTCTTGCCTTCGCCAGGCTGCAACGTGCCCGCTACTACCCAGAGCTGGGCAGGAGTGGGCAGAGAGCACGCTCATCTGCCAGCAGTTTGCGGCTTGCCCAGGAAAGTGCAGTGTCCTTGGAATGTGCAGCAAATCCAATTTCTTGGCAAGTCCGGGGGAAGTGAGCAGTGCAGGTACACTTTCTCCTTGAGAAATGGAGTGGCAAAGCTTTTCGCTAAGATGTAGGCGACTAGAGAGGCAGAATACGGAGCTCCGGCGCTGGCCGAAGGGAAGTGCCGCTTGCCGGCGTCTTTCGGCAAAAGCGGCGCTCCGGAGCGCCCCGCTGCCGCTCCAGTCATCTGTGCGCGAAGTAGCCGCTTCTTCGCCTCCGGCAGCCGGAGATCGCGGTAGCTTGCATAGGCGAAGAACGAAGCCGCGAAGAAGCCGGCTTGTGCGCGAAGCTCGCAGACAGCTGCAGGACGGTGGCTGCCGCTCTCCTGCCTGTTGAATTCACTCTGGGCATGCGAGTGGAAGGTGTTCCAGGACAACTTTCCTGGGTTTTGACGTAGTCCTGCTGCATCCCTCCTTGGAAATTCTTGCTGCTCCCCGGAGGCTCCGAGATGCAGAGAACACGATGGCAGCTGCTGAAAAGAAGGGCAGCAGTGAGTTTGTCAAGAAACAAGAATATAGGCAGCTGCCTGTGCTTGGCAAGGAGCAGCTGCTGCATTCTTGCACTTGCCTTCCTTCAGTGCGCACAGAAGCCCGCTGCTCTGCTGCTTGGTTTTTCCGCATTCAGTCAATTGCACAGGATTGAAGCTGGGGCAGGCTGTTCAGCTTTGCTGCTTTTCAGCATCTCAGCTGCCCTTCTGCTCTGTGACAGCCCTCCAGGTTTCTTGCCTTCTCCAGGCTGCAACGTGCCCGCTACTACCCAGAGCTGGGCAGGAGTGGGCAGAGAGCACGCTCATCTGCCAGCAGTTTGCGGCTTGCCCAGGAAAGTGCAGTGTCCTTGGAATGTGCAGCAAATCCAATTTCTTGGCAAGTCCGGGGGAAGTGAGCAGTGCTGGTACACTTTCACCTTGAGAAATGGAGTTGGAAAGCTTTTCGCTAAGATTAGGCGAGCAGAGAGGCAGAATACGCAGCTCCGGCGCTGGCCGAAGGGAAGTGCCGCTTCCCGGCGTCTTTCGGCAAAAGCGGCGCTCCGGAGCGCACCGCTGCCGCTCCAGTCATCTGTGCGCGAAGTAGCCGCTTCTTCGCCTCCGGCAGCCGGAGATCGCGGTAGCTTGCATAGGCGAAGAACGAAGCCGCGAAGAAGCCGGCTTGTGCGCGAAGCTTGCAGACTGCTGCAGGACGGTGGCTGCCGCTCTCCTGCCTGTTGAATTCACTCTGGGCATGCGAGTGGAAGGTGTTCCAGGACAACTTTCCTGGGTTTTGACGTAGTCCTGCTGCATCCCTCCTTGGAAATTCTTGCTGCTCCCTGGAGGCTCCGAGATGCAGAGAACACGATGGCAGCTGCTGAAAAGAAGGGCAGCAGTGAGTTTGTCAAGAAACAAGAATATAGGCAGCTGCCTGTGCTTGGCAAGGAGCAGCTGCTGCATTCTTGCACTTGCCTTCCTTCAGTGCGCACAGAAGCCCGCTGCTCTGCTGCTTGGTTTTTCTGCATTCAGTCAATTGCACAGGATTGAAGCTGGGGCAGGCTGTTCAGCTTTGCTGCTTTTCAGCATCTCAGCTGCCCTTCTGCTCTGTGACAGCTCTCCAGGTTTCTTGCCTTCTCCAGGCTGCAAGGTGCCCGCTACTACCCAGAGCTGGGCAGGAGTGGGCAGAGAGCACGCTCATCTGCCAGCAGTTTGCGGCTTGCCCAGGAAAGTGCAGTGTCCTTGGAATGTGCAGCAAATCCAATTTCTTGGCAAGTCCGGGGGAAGTGAGCAGTGCTGGTACACTTTCACCTTGAGAAATGGACTTGGAAAGCTTTTCGCTAAGATGTAGGCGACTAGAGAGGCAGAATACGGAGCTCCGGCGCTGGCCGATAAGAAGTGCCGCTTGCCGGCGTCTTTCGGCAAAAGCGGCGCTCCGGAGCGCACCGCTGCCGCTCCAGTCATCTGTGCGCGAAGTAGCCGCTTCTTCGCCTCCGGCAGCCAGAGATCGCGGTAGCTTGCAAGAGGCGAATAAAGCTGCGAAGAAGCCGGCTTGTGCGCGAAGCTTGCAGACTGCTGCAGGACGGTGGCTGCCGCTCTCCTGCCTGTTGAATTCACTCTGGGCATGCGAGTGGAAGGTGTTCCAGGACAACTTTCCTGGGTTTTGACGTAGTCCTGCTGCATCCCTCCTTGGAAATTCTTGCTGCTCCCCGGAGGCTCCGAGATGCAGAGAACACGATGGCAGCTGCTGAAAAGAAGGGCAGCAGTGAGTTTGTCAAGAAACAAGAATATAGGCAGCTGCCTGTGCTTGGCAAGGAGCAGCTGCTGCATTCTTGCACTTGCCTTCCTTCAGTGCGCACAGAAGCCCGCTGCTCTGCTGCTTGGTTTTTCCGCATTCAGTCAATTGCACAGGATTGAAGCTGGGGCAGGCTGTTCAGCTTTGCTGCTTTTCAGCATCTCAGCTGCCCTTCTGCTCTGTGACAGCTCTCCAGGTTTCTTGCCTTCTCCAGGCTGCAACGTGCCCGCTACTACCCAGAGCTGGGCAGGAGTGGGCAGAGAGCACGCTCATCTGCCAGCAGTTTGCGGCTTGCCCAGGAAAGTGCAGTGTCCTTGGAATGTGCAGCAAATCCAATTTCTTGGCAAGTCCGGGGGAAGTGAGCAGTGCTGGTACACTTTCACCTTGAGAAATGGAGTGGCAAAGCTTTTCGCTAAGATGTAGGCGACTAGAGAGGCAGAATACGGAGCTCCGGCGCTGGCCGATAAGAAGTGCCGCTTCCCGGCGTCTTTCGGCAAAAGCGGCGCTCCGGAGCGCACCGCTGCCGCTCCAGTCATCTGTGCGCCAAGTAGCCGCTTCTTCGCCTCCGGCAGCCGGAGATCGCGGTAGCTTGCATAGGCGAAGAACGAAGCCGCGAAGAAGCCGGCTTGTGCGCGAAGCTCGCAGACTGCTGCAGGACGGTGGCTGCCGCTCTCCTGCCTGTTGAATTCACTCTGGGCATGCGAGTGGAAGGTGTTCCAGGACAACTTTCCTGGGTTTTGACGTAGTCCTGCTGCATCCCTCCTTGGAAATTCTTGCTGCTCCCCGGAGGCTCCGAGATGCAGAGAACACGATGGCAGCTGCTGAAAAGAAGGGCAGCAGTGAGTTTGTCAAGAAACAAGAATATAGGCAGCTGCCTGTGCTTGGCAAGGAGCAGCTGCTGCATTCTTGCACTTGCCTTCCTTCAGTGCGCACAGAAGCCCGCTGCTCTGCTGCTTGGTTTTTCCGCATTCAGTCAATTGCACAGGATTGAAGCTGGGGCAGGCTGTTCAGCTTTGCTGCTTTTCAGCATCTCAGCTGCCCTTCTGCTCTGTGACAGCTCTCCAGGTTTCTTGCCTTCTCCAGGCTGCAACGTGCCCGCTACTACCCAGAGCTGGGCAGGAGTGGGCAGAGAGCACGCTCATGTGCCAGCAGTTTGCGGCTTGCCCAGGAAAGTGCAGTGTCCTTGGAATGTGCAGCAAATCCAATTTCTTGGCAAGTCCGGGGGAAGTGAGCAGTGCTGGTACACTTTCACCTTGAGAAATGGAGTGGCAAAGCTTTTCGCTAAGATGTAGGCGACTAGAGAGGCAGAATACGGAGCTCCGGCGCTGGCCGATAAGAAGTGCCGCTTCCCGGCGTCTTTCGGCAAAAGCGGCGCTCCGGAGCGCACCGCTGCCGCTCCAGTCATCTGTGCGCGAAGTAGCCGCTTCTTCGCCTCCGGCAGCCGGAGATCGCGGTAGCTTGCATAGGCGAAGAACGAAGCCGCGAAGAAGCCGGCTTGTGCGCGAAGCTCGCAGACTGCTGCAGGACGGTGGCTGCCGCTCTCCTGCCTGTTGAATTCACTTCTGGCATGCCAGTGGAAGGTGTTCCAGGACAACTTTCCTGGGTTTTGACGTAGTCCTGCTGCATCCCTCCTTGGAAATTCTTGCTGCTCCCCGGAGGCTCCGAGATGCAGAGAACACGATGGCATCTGCTGAAAAGAAGGGCAGCAGTGAGTTTGTCAAGAAACAAGAATATAGGCAGCTGCCTGTGCTTGGCAAGGAGCAGCTGCTGCATTCTTGCACTTGCCTTCCTTCAGTGCGCACAGAAGCCCGCTGCTCTGCTGCTTGGTTTTTCCGCATTCAGTCAATTGCACAGGATTGAAGCTGGGGCAGGCTGTTCAGCTTTGCTGCTTTTCAGCATCTCAGCTGCCCTTTGGCTCTGTTACAGCTCTCCAGGTTTCTTGCCTTTGCCAGGCTGCAACCTGCTGGCTAGTACCCAGAGCTGGGCAGGAGTGGGCAGAGAGCACGCTCATCAGCCAGCAGTTTGCGGTTTGCCCAGGAAAGTGCAGTGTCCTTGGAATGTGCAGCAAATCCAATTTCTTGGCAAGTCCGGGGGAAGTGAGCAGTGCAGGTACACTTTCACCTTGAGAAATGGAGTTGGAAAGCTTTTCGCTAAGATGTAGGCGACTAGAGAGGCAGAATACGGAGCTCCGGCGCTGGCCGAAAAGAAGTGCCGCTTGCCGGCGTCTTTCGGCAAAAGCGGCGCTCCGCAGAGCACCGCTGCCGCTCCGGTCATCTGTACGCCAAGTAGCCGCTTCTTCGCCTCCGGCAGCCAGAGATCGCGGTAGCTTGCAAGAGGAGAAGAATAAAGCTGCGAAGAAGCCGGCTTGTGCGCGAAGCTTGCAGACAGCTGCAGGACGGTGGCTGCCGCTCTCCTGCCTGTTGAATTCACTCTGGGCATGCGAGTGGAAGGTGTTCCAGGACAACTTTCCTGGGTTTTGACGTAGTCCTGCTGCATCCCTCCTTGGAAATTCTTGCTGCTCCCCGGAGGCTCCGAGATGCAGAGAACACGATGGCAGCTGCTGAAAAGAAGGGCAGCAGTGAGTTTGTCAAGAAACAAGAATATAGGCAGCTGCCTGTGCTTGGCAAGGAGCAGCTGCTGCATTCTTGCACTTGCCTTCCTTCAGTGCGCACAGAAGCCCGCTGCTCTGCTGCTTGGTTTTTCCGCATTCAGTCAATTGCACAGGATTGAAGCTGGGGCAGGCTGTTCAGCTTTGCTGCTTTTCAGCATCTCAGCTGCCCTTCTGCTCTGGGACAGCTCTCCAGGTTTCTTGCCTTCGCCAGGCTGCAACCTGCCCGCTACTACCCAGAGCTGGGCAGGAGTGGGCAGAGAGCACGCTCATCTGCCAGCAGTTTGCGGCTTGCCCAGGAAAGTGCAGTGTCCTTGGAATGTGCAGCAAATCCAATTTCTTGGCAAGTCCGGGGGAAGTGAGCAGTGCAGGTACACTTTCTCCTTGAGAAATGGAGTTGGAAAGCTTTTCGCTAAGATGTAGGCGACTAGAGAGGCAGAATACGGAGCTCCGGCGCTGGCCGAAGGGAAGTGCCGCTTGCCGGCGTCTTTCGGCAAAAGCGGCGCTCCGGAGCGCACCGCTGCCGCTCCAGTCATCTGTGCGCGAAGTAGCCGCTTCTTCGTCTCCGGCAGCCGGAGATCGCGGTAGCTTGCATAGGTGAAGAACGAAGCCGCGAAGAAGCCGGCTTGTGCGCGAAGGTCGCAGACAGCTGCAGGACGGTGGCTGCCGCTCTCCTGCCTTTTGAATTCACTTCTGGCATGCGAGTGGAAGGTGTTCCAGGACAACTTTCCTGGGTTTTGACGTAGTCCTGCTGCATCCCTCCTTGGAAATTCTTGCTGCTCCCCGGAGGCTCCGAGATGCAGAGAACACGATGGCAGCTGCTGAAAAGAAGGGCAGCAGTGAGTTTGTCAAGAAACAAGAATATAGGCAGCTGCCTGTGCTTGGCAAGGAGCAGCTGCTGCATTCTTGCACTTGCCTTCCTTCAGTGCGCACAGAAGCCCGCTGCTCTGCTGCTTGGTTTTTCCGCATTCAGTCAATTGCACAGGATTGAAGCTGGGGCAGGCTGTTCAGCTTTGCTGCTTTTCAGCATCTCAGCTGCCCTTCTGCTCTGTGACAGCCCTCCAGGTTTCTTGCCTTCTCCAGGCTGCAACGTGCCCGCTACTACCCAGAGCTGGGCAGGAGTGGGCAGAGAGCACGCTCATCTGCCAGCAGTTTGCGGCTTGCCCAGGAAAGTGCAGTGTCCTTGGAATGTGCAGCAAATCCAATTTCTTGGCAAGTCCGGGGGAAGTGAGCAGTGCTGGTACACTTTCACCTTGAGAAATGGAGTTGGAAGGCTTTTCGCTAAGATGTAGGCGACTAGAGAGGCAGAATACGGAGCTCCGGCGCTGGCCGAAGGGAAGCGCCGCTTCCCGGCGTCTTTCGGCAAAAGCGGCGCTCCAGAGCGCACCGCTGCTGCTCCAGTCATCTGTGCGCGAAGTAGCCGCTTCTTCGCCTCCGGCAGCCGGAGATCGCGGTAGCTTGCAAGAGGCGAAGAATAAAGCTGCGAAGAAGCCGGCTTGTGCGCGAAGCTCGCAGACAGCTGCAGGACGGTGGCTGCCGCTCTCCTGCCTGTTGAATTCACTTCTGGCATGCGAGTGGAAGGTGTTCCAGGACAACTTTCCTGGGTTTTGACGTAGTCCTGCTGCATCCCTCCTTGGAAATTCTTGCTGCTCCCCGGAGGCTCCGAGATGCAGAGAACACGATGGCATCTGCTGAAAAGAAGGGCAGCAGTGAGTTTGTCAAGAAACAAAAATATAGGCAGCTGCCTGTGCTTGGCAAGGAGCAGCTGCTGCATTCTTGCACTTGCCTTCCTTCAGTGCGCACAGAAGCCCGCTGCTCTGCTGCTTGGTTTTTCCGCATTCAGTCAATTGCACAGGATTGAAGCTGGGGCAGGCTGTTCAGCTTTGCTGCTTTTCAGCATCTCAGCTGCCCTTCTGCTCTGGGACAGCTCTCCAGGTTTCTTGCCTTCGCCAGGCTGCAACCTGCCCGCTACTACCCAGAGCTGGGCAGGAGTGGGCAGAGAGCACGCTCATATGCCAGCAGTTTGCGGCTTGCCCAGGAAAGTGCAGTGTCCTTGGAATGTGCAGCAAATCCAATTTCTTGGCAAGTCCGGGGGAAGTGAGCAGTGCTGGTACACTTTCACCTTGAGAAATGGAGTTGGAAAGCTTTTCGCTAAGATGTAGGCGACTAGAGAGGCAGAATACGGAGCTCCGGCGCTGGCCGAAGGGAAGTGCCGCTTCCCGGCGTCTTTCGGCAGAAGCGGCGCTCCGGAGCGCACCGCTGCCGCTCCAGTCATCTGTGCGCGAAGTAGCCGCTTCTTCGCCTCCGGCAGCCGGAGATCGCGGTAGCTTGCATAGGCGAAGAACGAAGCCGCGAAGAAGCCGGCTTGTGCGCGAAGCTTGCAGACTGCTGCAGGACGGTGGCTGCCGCTCTCCTGCCTGTTGAATTCACTTCTGGCATGCGAGTGGAAGGTGTTCCAGGACAACTTTCCTGGGTTTTGACGTAGTCCTGCTGCATCCCTCCTTGGAAATTCTTGCTGCTCCCCGGAGGCTCCGAGATGCAGAGAACACGATGGCAGCTGCTGAAAAGAAGGGCAGCAGTGAGTTTGTCAAGAAACAAGAATATAGGCAGCTGCCTGTGCTTGGCAAGGAGCAGCTGCTGCATTCTTGCACTTGCCTTCCTTCAGTGCGCACAGAAGCCCGCTGTTCTGCTGCTTGGTTTTTCCGCATTCAGTCAATTGCACAGGATTGAAGCTGGGGCAGGCTGTTCAGCTTTGCTGCTTTTCAGCATCTCAGCTGCCCTTCTGCTCTGTGACAGCTCTCCAGGTTTCTTGCCTTCTCCAGGCTGCAACGTGCCCGCTACTACCCAGAGCTGGGCAGGAGTGGGCAGAGAGCACGCTCATGTGCCAGCAGTTTGCGGCTTGCCCAGGAAAGTGCAGTGTCCTTGGAATGTGCAGCAAATCCAATTTCTTGGCAAGTCCGGGGGAAGTGAGCAGTGCAGGTACACTTTCACCTTGAGAAATGGAGTTGGAAAGCTTTTCGCTAAGATGTAGGCGACTAGAGAGGCAGAATACGGAGCTCCGGCGCTGGCCGAAGGGAAGTGCCGCTTGCCGGCGTCTTTCGGCAGAAGCGGCGCTCCGCAGAGCACCGCTGCCGCTCCAGTCATCTGTACGCCAAGTAGCCGCTTCTTCGCCTCCGGCAGCCAGAGATCGCGGTAGCTTGCAAGAGGCGAAGAATAAAGCCGCGAAGAAGCCGGCTTGTGCGCGAAGCTCGCAGACTGCTGCAGGACGGTGGCTGCCGCTCTCCTGCCTGTTGAATTCACTCTGGGCATGCGAGTGGAAGGTGTTCCAGGACAACTTTCCTGGGTTTTGACGTAGTCCTGCTGCATCCCTCCTTGGAAATTCTTGCTGCTCCCCGGAGGCTCCGAGATGCAGAGAACACGATGGCAGCTGCTGAAAAGAAGGGCAGCAGTGAGTTTGTCAAGAAACAAGAATATAGGCAGCTGCCTGTGCTTGGCAAGGAGCAGCTGCTGCATTCTTGCACTTGCCTTCCTGCAGTGCGCACAGAAGCCCGCTGCTCTGCTGCTTGGTTTTTCCGCATTCAGTCAATTGCACAGGATTGAAGCTGGGGCAGGCTGTTCAGCTTTGCTGCTTTTCAGCATCTCAGCTGCCCTTCTGCTCTGTGACAGCTCTCCAGGTTTCTTGCCTTCTCCAGGCTGCAACGTGCCCGCTACTACCCAGAGCTGGGCAGGAGTGGGCAGAGAGCACGCTCATGTGCCAGCAGTTTGCGGCTTGCCCAGGAAAGTGCAGTGTCCTTGGAATGTGCAGCAAATCCAATTTCTTGGCAAGTCCGGGGGAAGTGAGCAGTGCTGGTACACTTTCACCTTGAGAAATGGAGTGGCAAAGCTTTTCGCTGAGATGTAGGCGACTAGAGAGGCAGAATACGGAGCTCCGGCGCTGGCCGAAGGGAAGTGCCGCTTCCCGGCGTCTTTCGGCAAAAGCGGCGCTCCGGAGTGCACCGCTGCCGCTCCAGTCATCTGTGCGCCAAGTAGCCGCTTCTTGGCCTCCGGCAGCCGGAGATCGCGGTAGCTTGCATAGGCGAAGAACGAAGCCGCGAAGAAGCCGGCTTGTGCGCGAAGCTCGCAGACAGCTGCAGGACGGTGGCTGCCGCTCTCCTGCCTGTTGAATTCACTTCTGGCATGCGAGTGGAAGGTGTTCCAGGACAACTTTCCTGGGTTTTGACGTAGTCCTGCTGCATCCCTCCTTGGAAATTCTTGCTGCTCCCCGGAGGCTCCGAGATGCAGAGAACACGATGGCAGCTGCTGAAAAGAAGGGCAGCAGTGAGTTTGTCAAGAAACAAGAATATAGGCAGCTGCCTGTGCTTGGCAAGGAGCAGCTGCTGCATTCTTGCACTTGCCTTCCTTCAGTGCGCACAGAAGCCCGCTGCTCTGCTGCTTGGTTTTTCCGCATTCAGTCAATTGCACAGGATTGAAGCTGGGGCAGGCTGTTCAGCTTTGCTGCTTTTCAGCATCTCAGCTGCCCTTCTGCTCTGTGACAGCCCTCCAGGTTTCTTGCCTTCTCCAGGCTGCAACGTGCCCGCTACTACCCAGAGCTGGGCAGGAGTGGGCAGAGAGCACGCTCATGTGCCAGCAGTTTGCGGCTTGCCCAGGAAAGTGCAGTGTCCTTGGAATGTGCAGCAAATCCAATTTCTTGGCAAGTCCGGGGGAAGTGAGCAGTGCTGGTACACTTTCACCTTGAGAAATGGAGTTGGAAGGCTTTTCGCTAAGATGTAGGCGACTAGAGAGGCAGAATACGGAGCTCCGGCGCTGGCCGAAGGGAAGCGCCGCTTGCCGGCGTCTTTCGGCAAAAGCGGCGCTCCGGAGCGCACCGCTGCCGCTCCAGCCATCTGTGCGCGAAGTAGCCGCTTCTTCGCCTCCGGCAGCCGGAGATCGCGGTAGCTTGCAAGAGGCGAAGAATAAAGCTGCGAAGAAGCCGGCTTGTGCGCGAAGCTCGCAGACTGCTGCAGGACGGTGGCTGCCGCTCTCCTGCCTGTTGAATTCACTCTGGGCATGCGAGTGGAAGGTGTTCCAGGACAACTTTCCTGGGTTTTGACGTAGTCCTGCTGCATCCCTCCTTGGAAATTCTTGCTGCTCCCCGGAGGCTCCGAGATGCAGAGAACACGATGGCAGCTGCTGAAAAGAAGGGCAGCAGTGAGTTTGTCAAGAAACAAGAATATAAGCAGCTGCCTGTGCTTGGCAAGGAGCAGCTGCTGCATTCTTGCAATTTCCTGCAGTGCGCACAGAAGCCCGCTGCTCTGCTGCTTGGTTTTTCCGCATTCAGTCAATTGCACAGGATTGAAGCTGGGGCAGGCTGTTCAGCTTTGCTGCTTTTCAGCATCTCAGCTGCCCTTCTGCTCTGTGACAGCTCTCCAGGTTTCTTGCCTTCGCCAGGCTGCAACCTGCTGGCTAGTACCCAGAGCTGGGCAGGAGTGGGCAGAGAGCACGCTCATCTGCCAGCAGTTTGCGGCTTGCCCAGGAAAGTGCAGTGTCCTTGGAATGTGCAGCAAATCCAATTTCTTGGCAAGTCCGGGGGAAGTGAGCAGTGCAGGTACACTTTCTCCTTGAGAAATGGAGTTGGAAAGCTTTTCGCTAAGATGTAGGCGACTAGAGAGGCAGAATACGGAGCTCCGGCGCTGGCCGAAAAGAAGTGCCGCTTCCCGGCTTCTTTCGGCAGAAGCGGCGCTCTGCAGAGCACCGCTGCCGCTCCGGTCATCTGTACGCCAAGTAGCCGCTTCTTCGCCTCCGGCAGCCGGAGATCGCGGTAGCTTGCATAGGCGAAGAACGAAGCCGCGAAGAAGCCGTCTTGTGCGCGAAGCTCGCAGACAGCTGCAGGACGGTGGCTGCCGCTCTCCTGCCTGTTGAATTCACTCTGGGCATGCGAGTGGAAGGTGTTCCAGGACAACTTTCCTGGGTTTTGACGTAGTCCTGCTGCATCCCTCCTTGGAAATTCTTGCTGCTCCCCGGAGGCTCCGAGATGCAGAGAACACGATGGCAGCTGCTGAAAAGAAGGGCAGCAGTGAGTTTGTCAAGAAACAAGAATATAGGCAGCTGCCTGTGCTTGGCAAGGAGCAGCTGCTGCATTCTTGCACTTGCCTTCCTTCAGTGCGCACAGAAGCCCGCTGCTCTGCTGCTTGGTTTTTCCGCATTCAGTCAATTGCACAGGATTGAAGCTGGGGCAGGCTGTTCAGCTTTGCTGCTTTTCAGCATCTCAGCTGCCCTTCTGCTCTGTGACAGCTCTCCAGGTTTCTTGCCTTCGCCAGGCTGCAACGTGCCCGCTACTACCCAGAGCTGGGCAGGAGTGGGCAGAGAGCACGCTCATATGCCAGCAGTTTGCGGCTTGCCCAGGAAAGTGCAGTATCCTTGGAAAGTGCAGCAAATCCAATTTCTTGGCAAGTCCGGGGGAAGTGAGCAGTGCTGGTACACTTTCACCTTGAGAAATGGAGTGGCAAAGCTTTTCGCTAAGATGTAGGCGACTAGAGAGGCAGAATACGGAGCTCCGGCGCTGGCCGAAGGGAAGCGCCGCTTGCCGGCGTCTTTCGGCAAAAGCGGCGCTCCGGAGCGCACCGCTGCCGCTCCAGTCATCTGTGCGCGAAGTAGCCGCTTCTTCGCCTCCGGCAGCCGGAGATCGCGGTAGCTTGCATAGGCGAAGAACGAAGCCGCGAAGAAGCCGTCTTGTGCGCGAAGCTCGCAGACAGCTGCAGGACGGTGGCTGCCGCTCTCCTGCCTGTTGAATTCACTCTGGGCATGCGAGTGGAAGGTGTTCCAGGACAACTTTCCTGGGTTTTGACGTAGTCCTGCTGCATCCCTCCTTGGAAATTCTTGCTGCTCCCCGGAGGCTCCGAGATGCAGAGAACACGATGGCAGCTGCTGAAAAGAAGGGCAGCAGTGAGTTTGTCAAGAAACAAGAATATAGGCAGCTGCCTGTGCTTGGCAAGGAGCAGCTGCTGCATTCTTGCACTTGCCTTCCTTCAGTGCGCACAGAAGCCCGCTGCTCTGCTGCTTGGTTTTTCCGCATTCAGTCAATTGCACAGGATTGAAGCTGGGGCAGGCTGTTCAGCTTTGCTGCTTTTCAGCATCTCAGCTGCCCTTCTGCTCTGTGACAGCTCTCCAGGTTTCTTGCCTTCGCCAGGCTGCAACGTGCCCGCTACTACCCAGAGCTGGGCAGGAGTGGGCAGAGAGCACGCTCATATGCCAGCAGTTTGCGGCTTGCCCAGGAAAGTGCAGTATCCTTGGAAAGTGCAGCAAATCCAATTTCTTGGCAAGTCCGGGGGAAGTGAGCAGTGCTGGTACACTTTCACCTTGAGAAATGGAGTGGCAAAGCTTTTCGCTAAGATGTAGGCGACTAGAGAGGCAGAATACGGAGCTCCGGCGCTGGCCGAAGGGAAGCGCCGCTTGCCGGCGTCTTTCGGCAAAAGCGGCGCTCCGGAGCGCACCGCTGCCGCTCCAGTCATCTGTGCGCGAAGTAGCCGCTTCTTCGCCTCCGGCAGCCGGAGATCGCGGTAGCTTGCATAGGCGAAGAACGAAGCCGCGAAGAAGCCGGCTTGTGCGCGAAGCTCGCAGACTGCTGCAGGACGGTGGCTGCCGCTCTCCTGCCTGTTGAATTCACTTCTGGCATGCCAGTGGAAGGTGTTCCAGGACAACTTTCCTGGGTTTTGACGTAGTCCTGCTGCATCCCTCCTTGGAAATTCTTGCTGCTCCCCGGAGGCTCCGAGATGCAGAGAACACGATGGCAGCTGCTGAAAAGAAGGGCAGCAGTGAGTTTGTCAAGAAACAAGAATATAGGCAGCTGCCTGTGCTTGGCAAGGAGCAGCTGCTGCATTCTTGCACTTGCCTTCCTTCAGTGCGCACAGAAGCCCGCTGCTCTGCTGCTTGGTTTTTCTGCATTCAGTCAATTGCACAGGATTGAAGCTGGGGCAGGCTGTTCAGCTTTGCTGCTTTTCAGCATCTCAGCTGCCCTTCTGCTCTGTGACAGCTCTCCAGGTTTCTTGCCTTCTCCAGGCTGCAACGTGCCCGCTACTACCCAGAGCTGGGCAGGAGTGGGCAGAGAGCACGCTCATATGCCAGCAGTTTGCGGCTTGCCCAGGAAAGTGCAGTGTCCTTGGAATGTGCAGCAAATCCAATTTCTTGGCAAGTCCGGGGGAAGTGAGCAGTGCTGGTACACTTTCACCTTGAGAAATGGAGTTGGAAAGCTTTTCGCTAAGATGTAGGCGACTAGAGAGGCAGAATACGGAGCTCCGGCGCTGGCCGAAAAGAAGTGCCGCTTGCCGGCGTCTTTCGGCAAAAGCGGCGCTCCGCAGAGCACCGCTGCCGCTCCGGTCATCTGTACGCCAAGTAGCCGCTTCTTCGCCTCCGGCAGCCAGAGATCGCGGTAGCTTGCAAGAGGCGAAGAATAAAGCCGCGAAGAAGCCGGCTTGTGCGCGAAGCTCGCAGACAGCTGCAGGACGGTGGCTGCCGCTCTCCTGCCTGTTGAATTCACTCTGGGCATGCGAGTGGAAGGTGTTCCAGGACAACTTTCCTGGGTTTTGACGTAGTCCTGCTGCATCCCTCCTTGGAAATTCTTGCTGCTCCCCGGAGGCTCCGAGATGCAGAGAACACGATGGCAGCTGCTGAAAAGAAGGGCAGCAGTGAGTTTGTCAAGAAACAAGAATATAGGCAGCTGCCTGTGCTTGGCAAGGAGCAGCTGCTGCATTCTTGCACTTGCCTTCCTTCAGTGCGCACAGAAGCCCGCTGCTCTGCTGCTTGGTTTTTCCGCATTCAGTCAATTGCACAGGATTGAAGCTGGGGCAGGCTGTTCAGCTTTGCTGCTTTTCAGCATCTCAGCTGCCCTTCTGCTCTGTGACAGCCCTCCAGGTTTCTTGCCTTCTCCAGGCTGCAACGTGCCCGCTACTACCCAGAGCTGGGCAGGAGTGGGCAGAGAGCACGCTCATCTGCCAGCAGTTTGCGGCTTGCCCAGGAAAGTGCAGTGTCCTTGGAATGTGCAGCAAATCCAATTTCTTGGCAAGTCCGGGGGAAGTGAGCAGTGCTGGTACACTTTCACCTTGAGAAATGGAGTTGGAAGGCTTTTCGCTAAGATGTAGGCGACTAGAGAGGCAGAATACGGAGCTCCGGCGCTGGCCGAAGGGAAGCGCCGCTTCCCGGCGTCTTTCGGCAAAAGCGGCGCTCCAGAGCGCACCGCTGCTGCTCCAGTCATCTGTGCGCGAAGTAGCCGCTTCTTCGCCTCCGGCAGCCGGAGATCGCGGTAGCTTGCAAGAGGCGAAGAATAAAGCTGCGAAGAAGCCGGCTTGTGCGCGAAGCTCGCAGACAGCTGCAGGACGGTGGCTGCCGCTCTCCTGCCTGTTGAATTCACTTCTGGCATGCGAGTGGAAGGTGTTCCAGGACAACTTTCCTGGGTTTTGACGTAGTCCTGCTGCATCCCTCCTTGGAAATTCTTGCTGCTCCCCGGAGGCTCCGAGATGCAGAGAACACGATGGCATCTGCTGAAAAGAAGGGCAGCAGTGAGTTTGTCAAGAAACAAAAATATAGGCAGCTGCCTGTGCTTGGCAAGGAGCAGCTGCTGCATTCTTGCACTTGCCTTCCTTCAGTGCGCACAGAAGCCCGCTGCTCTGCTGCTTGGTTTTTCCGCATTCAGTCAATTGCACAGGATTGAAGCTGGGGCAGGCTGTTCAGCTTTGCTGCTTTTCAGCATCTCAGCTGCCCTTCTGCTCTGGGACAGCTCTCCAGGTTTCTTGCCTTCGCCAGGCTGCAACCTGCCCGCTACTACCCAGAGCTGGGCAGGAGTGGGCAGAGAGCACGCTCATATGCCAGCAGTTTGCGGCTTGCCCAGGAAAGTGCAGTGTCCTTGGAATGTGCAGCAAATCCAATTTCTTGGCAAGTCCGGGGGAAGTGAGCAGTGCTGGTACACTTTCACCTTGAGAAATGGAGTTGGAAAGCTTTTCGCTAAGATGTAGGCGACTAGAGAGGCAGAATACGGAGCTCCGGCGCTGGCCGAAGGGAAGTGCCGCTTCCCGGCGTCTTTCGGCAGAAGCGGCGCTCCGGAGCGCACCGCTGCCGCTCCAGTCATCTGTGCGCGAAGTAGCCGCTTCTTCGCCTCCGGCAGCCGGAGATCGCGGTAGCTTGCATAGGCGAAGAACGAAGCCGCGAAGAAGCCGGCTTGTGCGCGAAGCTTGCAGACTGCTGCAGGACGGTGGCTGCCGCTCTCCTGCCTGTTGAATTCACTTCTGGCATGCGAGTGGAAGGTGTTCCAGGACAACTTTCCTGGGTTTTGACGTAGTCCTGCTGCATCCCTCCTTGGAAATTCTTGCTGCTCCCCGGAGGCTCCGAGATGCAGAGAACACGATGGCAGCTGCTGAAAAGAAGGGCAGCAGTGAGTTTGTCAAGAAACAAGAATATAGGCAGCTGCCTGTGCTTGGCAAGGAGCAGCTGCTGCATTCTTGCACTTGCCTTCCTTCAGTGCGCACAGAAGCCCGCTGTTCTGCTGCTTGGTTTTTCCGCATTCAGTCAATTGCACAGGATTGAAGCTGGGGCAGGCTGTTCAGCTTTGCTGCTTTTCAGCATCTCAGCTGCCCTTCTGCTCTGTGACAGCTCTCCAGGTTTCTTGCCTTCTCCAGGCTGCAACGTGCCCGCTACTACCCAGAGCTGGGCAGGAGTGGGCAGAGAGCACGCTCATGTGCCAGCAGTTTGCGGCTTGCCCAGGAAAGTGCAGTGTCCTTGGAATGTGCAGCAAATCCAATTTCTTGGCAAGTCCGGGGGAAGTGAGCAGTGCAGGTACACTTTCACCTTGAGAAATGGAGTTGGAAAGCTTTTCGCTAAGATGTAGGCGACTAGAGAGGCAGAATACGGAGCTCCGGCGCTGGCCGAAGGGAAGTGCCGCTTGCCGGCGTCTTTCGGCAGAAGCGGCGCTCCGCAGAGCACCGCTGCCGCTCCAGTCATCTGTACGCCAAGTAGCCGCTTCTTCGCCTCCGGCAGCCAGAGATCGCGGTAGCTTGCAAGAGGCGAAGAATAAAGCCGCGAAGAAGCCGGCTTGTGCGCGAAGCTCGCAGACTGCTGCAGGACGGTGGCTGCCGCTCTCCTGCCTGTTGAATTCACTCTGGGCATGCGAGTGGAAGGTGTTCCAGGACAACTTTCCTGGGTTTTGACGTAGTCCTGCTGCATCCCTCCTTGGAAATTCTTGCTGCTCCCCGGAGGCTCCGAGATGCAGAGAACACGATGGCAGCTGCTGAAAAGAAGGGCAGCAGTGAGTTTGTCAAGAAACAAGAATATAGGCAGCTGCCTGTGCTTGGCAAGGAGCAGCTGCTGCATTCTTGCACTTGCCTTCCTGCAGTGCGCACAGAAGCCCGCTGCTCTGCTGCTTGGTTTTTCCGCATTCAGTCAATTGCACAGGATTGAAGCTGGGGCAGGCTGTTCAGCTTTGCTGCTTTTCAGCATCTCAGCTGCCCTTCTGCTCTGTGACAGCTCTCCAGGTTTCTTGCCTTCTCCAGGCTGCAACGTGCCCGCTACTACCCAGAGCTGGGCAGGAGTGGGCAGAGAGCACGCTCATGTGCCAGCAGTTTGCGGCTTGCCCAGGAAAGTGCAGTGTCCTTGGAATGTGCAGCAAATCCAATTTCTTGGCAAGTCCGGGGGAAGTGAGCAGTGCTGGTACACTTTCACCTTGAGAAATGGAGTGGCAAAGCTTTTCGCTGAGATGTAGGCGACTAGAGAGGCAGAATACGGAGCTCCGGCGCTGGCCGAAGGGAAGTGCCGCTTCCCGGCGTCTTTCGGCAAAAGCGGCGCTCCGGAGTGCACCGCTGCCGCTCCAGTCATCTGTGCGCCAAGTAGCCGCTTCTTGGCCTCCGGCAGCCGGAGATCGCGGTAGCTTGCATAGGCGAAGAACGAAGCCGCGAAGAAGCCGGCTTGTGCGCGAAGCTCGCAGACAGCTGCAGGACGGTGGCTGCCGCTCTCCTGCCTGTTGAATTCACTTCTGGCATGCGAGTGGAAGGTGTTCCAGGACAACTTTCCTGGGTTTTGACGTAGTCCTGCTGCATCCCTCCTTGGAAATTCTTGCTGCTCCCCGGAGGCTCCGAGATGCAGAGAACACGATGGCAGCTGCTGAAAAGAAGGGCAGCAGTGAGTTTGTCAAGAAACAAGAATATAGGCAGCTGCCTGTGCTTGGCAAGGAGCAGCTGCTGCATTCTTGCACTTGCCTTCCTTCAGTGCGCACAGAAGCCCGCTGCTCTGCTGCTTGGTTTTTCCGCATTCAGTCAATTGCACAGGATTGAAGCTGGGGCAGGCTGTTCAGCTTTGCTGCTTTTCAGCATCTCAGCTGCCCTTCTGCTCTGTGACAGCCCTCCAGGTTTCTTGCCTTCTCCAGGCTGCAACGTGCCCGCTACTACCCAGAGCTGGGCAGGAGTGGGCAGAGAGCACGCTCATGTGCCAGCAGTTTGCGGCTTGCCCAGGAAAGTGCAGTGTCCTTGGAATGTGCAGCAAATCCAATTTCTTGGCAAGTCCGGGGGAAGTGAGCAGTGCTGGTACACTTTCACCTTGAGAAATGGAGTTGGAAGGCTTTTCGCTAAGATGTAGGCGACTAGAGAGGCAGAATACGGAGCTCCGGCGCTGGCCGAAGGGAAGCGCCGCTTGCCGGCGTCTTTCGGCAAAAGCGGCGCTCCGGAGCGCACCGCTGCCGCTCCAGCCATCTGTGCGCGAAGTAGCCGCTTCTTCGCCTCCGGCAGCCGGAGATCGCGGTAGCTTGCAAGAGGCGAAGAATAAAGCTGCGAAGAAGCCGGCTTGTGCGCGAAGCTCGCAGACTGCTGCAGGACGGTGGCTGCCGCTCTCCTGCCTGTTGAATTCACTCTGGGCATGCGAGTGGAAGGTGTTCCAGGACAACTTTCCTGGGTTTTGACGTAGTCCTGCTGCATCCCTCCTTGGAAATTCTTGCTGCTCCCCGGAGGCTCCGAGATGCAGAGAACACGATGGCAGCTGCTGAAAAGAAGGGCAGCAGTGAGTTTGTCAAGAAACAAGAATATAAGCAGCTGCCTGTGCTTGGCAAGGAGCAGCTGCTGCATTCTTGCAATTTCCTGCAGTGCGCACAGAAGCCCGCTGCTCTGCTGCTTGGTTTTTCCGCATTCAGTCAATTGCACAGGATTGAAGCTGGGGCAGGCTGTTCAGCTTTGCTGCTTTTCAGCATCTCAGCTGCCCTTCTGCTCTGTGACAGCTCTCCAGGTTTCTTGCCTTCGCCAGGCTGCAACCTGCTGGCTAGTACCCAGAGCTGGGCAGGAGTGGGCAGAGAGCACGCTCATCTGCCAGCAGTTTGCGGCTTGCCCAGGAAAGTGCAGTGTCCTTGGAATGTGCAGCAAATCCAATTTCTTGGCAAGTCCGGGGGAAGTGAGCAGTGCAGGTACACTTTCTCCTTGAGAAATGGAGTTGGAAAGCTTTTCGCTAAGATGTAGGCGACTAGAGAGGCAGAATACGGAGCTCCGGCGCTGGCCGAAAAGAAGTGCCGCTTCCCGGCTTCTTTCGGCAGAAGCGGCGCTCTGCAGAGCACCGCTGCCGCTCCGGTCATCTGTACGCCAAGTAGCCGCTTCTTCGCCTCCGGCAGCCGGAGATCGCGGTAGCTTGCATAGGCGAAGAACGAAGCCGCGAAGAAGCCGTCTTGTGCGCGAAGCTCGCAGACAGCTGCAGGACGGTGGCTGCCGCTCTCCTGCCTGTTGAATTCACTCTGGGCATGCGAGTGGAAGGTGTTCCAGGACAACTTTCCTGGGTTTTGACGTAGTCCTGCTGCATCCCTCCTTGGAAATTCTTGCTGCTCCCCGGAGGCTCCGAGATGCAGAGAACACGATGGCAGCTGCTGAAAAGAAGGGCAGCAGTGAGTTTGTCAAGAAACAAGAATATAGGCAGCTGCCTGTGCTTGGCAAGGAGCAGCTGCTGCATTCTTGCACTTGCCTTCCTTCAGTGCGCACAGAAGCCCGCTGCTCTGCTGCTTGGTTTTTCCGCATTCAGTCAATTGCACAGGATTGAAGCTGGGGCAGGCTGTTCAGCTTTGCTGCTTTTCAGCATCTCAGCTGCCCTTCTGCTCTGTGACAGCTCTCCAGGTTTCTTGCCTTCGCCAGGCTGCAACGTGCCCGCTACTACCCAGAGCTGGGCAGGAGTGGGCAGAGAGCACGCTCATATGCCAGCAGTTTGCGGCTTGCCCAGGAAAGTGCAGTATCCTTGGAAAGTGCAGCAAATCCAATTTCTTGGCAAGTCCGGGGGAAGTGAGCAGTGCTGGTACACTTTCACCTTGAGAAATGGAGTGGCAAAGCTTTTCGCTAAGATGTAGGCGACTAGAGAGGCAGAATACGGAGCTCCGGCGCTGGCCGAAGGGAAGCGCCGCTTGCCGGCGTCTTTCGGCAAAAGCGGCGCTCCGGAGCGCACCGCTGCCGCTCCAGTCATCTGTGCGCGAAGTAGCCGCTTCTTCGCCTCCGGCAGCCGGAGATCGCGGTAGCTTGCATAGGCGAAGAACGAAGCCGCGAAGAAGCCGTCTTGTGCGCGAAGCTCGCAGACAGCTGCAGGACGGTGGCTGCCGCTCTCCTGCCTGTTGAATTCACTCTGGGCATGCGAGTGGAAGGTGTTCCAGGACAACTTTCCTGGGTTTTGACGTAGTCCTGCTGCATCCCTCCTTGGAAATTCTTGCTGCTCCCCGGAGGCTCCGAGATGCAGAGAACACGATGGCAGCTGCTGAAAAGAAGGGCAGCAGTGAGTTTGTCAAGAAACAAGAATATAGGCAGCTGCCTGTGCTTGGCAAGGAGCAGCTGCTGCATTCTTGCACTTGCCTTCCTTCAGTGCGCACAGAAGCCCGCTGCTCTGCTGCTTGGTTTTTCCGCATTCAGTCAATTGCACAGGATTGAAGCTGGGGCAGGCTGTTCAGCTTTGCTGCTTTTCAGCATCTCAGCTGCCCTTCTGCTCTGTGACAGCTCTCCAGGTTTCTTGCCTTCGCCAGGCTGCAACGTGCCCGCTACTACCCAGAGCTGGGCAGGAGTGGGCAGAGAGCACGCTCATATGCCAGCAGTTTGCGGCTTGCCCAGGAAAGTGCAGTATCCTTGGAAAGTGCAGCAAATCCAATTTCTTGGCAAGTCCGGGGGAAGTGAGCAGTGCTGGTACACTTTCACCTTGAGAAATGGAGTGGCAAAGCTTTTCGCTAAGATGTAGGCGACTAGAGAGGCAGAATACGGAGCTCCGGCGCTGGCCGAAGGGAAGCGCCGCTTGCCGGCGTCTTTCGGCAAAAGCGGCGCTCCGGAGCGCACCGCTGCCGCTCCAGTCATCTGTGCGCGAAGTAGCCGCTTCTTCGCCTCCGGCAGCCGGAGATCGCGGTAGCTTGCATAGGCGAAGAACGAAGCCGCGAAGAAGCCGGCTTGTGCGCGAAGCTCGCAGACTGCTGCAGGACGGTGGCTGCCGCTCTCCTGCCTGTTGAATTCACTTCTGGCATGCCAGTGGAAGGTGTTCCAGGACAACTTTCCTGGGTTTTGACGTAGTCCTGCTGCATCCCTCCTTGGAAATTCTTGCTGCTCCCCGGAGGCTCCGAGATGCAGAGAACACGATGGCAGCTGCTGAAAAGAAGGGCAGCAGTGAGTTTGTCAAGAAACAAGAATATAGGCAGCTGCCTGTGCTTGGCAAGGAGCAGCTGCTGCATTCTTGCACTTGCCTTCCTTCAGTGCGCACAGAAGCCCGCTGCTCTGCTGCTTGGTTTTTCTGCATTCAGTCAATTGCACAGGATTGAAGCTGGGGCAGGCTGTTCAGCTTTGCTGCTTTTCAGCATCTCAGCTGCCCTTCTGCTCTGTGACAGCTCTCCAGGTTTCTTGCCTTCTCCAGGCTGCAACGTGCCCGCTACTACCCAGAGCTGGGCAGGAGTGGGCAGAGAGCACGCTCATATGCCAGCAGTTTGCGGCTTGCCCAGGAAAGTGCAGTGTCCTTGGAATGTGCAGCAAATCCAATTTCTTGGCAAGTCCGGGGGAAGTGAGCAGTGCTGGTACACTTTCACCTTGAGAAATGGAGTTGGAAAGCTTTTCGCTAAGATGTAGGCGACTAGAGAGGCAGAATACGGAGCTCCGGCGCTGGCCGAAAAGAAGTGCCGCTTGCCGGCGTCTTTCGGCAAAAGCGGCGCTCCGCAGAGCACCGCTGCCGCTCCGGTCATCTGTACGCCAAGTAGCCGCTTCTTCGCCTCCGGCAGCCAGAGATCGCGGTAGCTTGCAAGAGGCGAAGAATAAAGCCGCGAAGAAGCCGGCTTGTGCGCGAAGCTCGCAGACAGCTGCAGGACGGTGGCTGCCGCTCTCCTGCCTGTTGAATTCACTCTGGGCATGCGAGTGGAAGGTGTTCCAGGACAACTTTCCTGGGTTTTGACGTAGTCCTGCTGCATCCCTCCTTGGAAATTCTTGCTGCTCCCCGGAGGCTCCGAGATGCAGAGAACACGATGGCAGCTGCTGAAAAGAAGGGCAGCAGTGAGTTTGTCAAGAAACAAGAATATAGGCAGCTGCCTGTGCTTGGCAAGGAGCAGCTGCTGCATTCTTGCACTTGCCTTCCTTCAGTGCGCACAGAAGCCCGCTGCTCTGCTGCTTGGTTTTTCCGCATTCAGTCAATTGCACAGGATTGAAGCTGGGGCAGGCTGTTCAGCTTTGCTGCTTTTCAGCATCTCAGCTGCCCTTCTGCTCTGTGACAGCCCTCCAGGTTTCTTGCCTTCTCCAGGCTGCAACGTGCCCGCTACTACCCAGAGCTGGGCAGGAGTGGGCAGAGAGCACGCTCATCTGCCAGCAGTTTGCGGCTTGCCCAGGAAAGTGCAGTGTCCTTGGAATGTGCAGCAAATCCAATTTCTTGGCAAGTCCGGGGGAAGTGAGCAGTGCTGGTACACTTTCACCTTGAGAAATGGAGTTGGAAGGCTTTTCGCTAAGATGTAGGCGACTAGAGAGGCAGAATACGGAGCTCCGGCGCTGGCCGAAAAGAATTGCCGCTTGCCGGCGTCTTTCGGCAAAAGCGGCGCTCCGGAGCGCACCGCTGCCGCTCCAGTGATCTGTGCGCGAAGTAGCCGCTTCTTCGCCTCCGGCAGCCGGAGATCACGGTAGCTTGCAAGAGGCGAAGAATAAAGCTGCGAAGAAGCCGGCTTGTGCACGAAGCTGGCAGACTGCTGCAGGACGGTGGCTGCCGCTCTCCTGCCTGTTGAATTCACTCTGGGCATGCGAGTGGAAGGTGTTCCAGGACAACTTTCCTGGGTTTTGACGTAGTCCTGCTGCATCCCTCCTTGGAAATTCTTGCTGCTCCCCGGAGGCTCCGAGATGCAGAGAACACGATGGCAGCTGCTGAAAAGAAGGGCAGCAGTGAGTTTGTCAAGAAACAAGAATATAGGCAGCTGCCTGTGCTTGGCAAGGAGCAGCTGCTGCATTCTTGCACTTGCCTTCCTTCAGTGCGCACAGAAGCCCGCTGCTCTGCTGCTTGGTTTTTCTGCATTCAGTCAATTGCACAGGATTGAAGCTGGGGCAGGCTGTTCAGCTTTGCTGCTTTTCAGCATCTCAGCTGCCCTTCTGCTCTGTGACAGCTCTCCAGGTTTCTTGCCTTCTCCAGGCTGCAACGTGCCCGCTACTACCCAGAGCTGGGCAGGAGTGGGCAGAGAGCACGCTCATGTGCCAGCAGTTTGCGGCTTGCCCAGGAAAGTGCAGTGTCCTTGGAATGTGCAGCAAATCCAATTTCTTGGCAAGTCCGGGGGAAGTGAGCAGTGCAGGTACACTTTCTCCTTGAGAAATGGAGTTGGAAAGCTTTTCGCTAAGATGTAGGCGACTAGAGAGGCAGAATACGGAGCTCCGGCGCTGGCCGAAGGGAAGTGCCGCTTGCCGGCGTCTTTCGGCAGAAGCGGCGCTCCGGAGCGCACCGCTGCCGCTCCGGTCATCTGTGCGCCAAGTAGCCGCTTCTTCGCCTCCGGCAGCCGGAGATCGCGGTAGCTTGCATAGGCAAAGAACGAAGCCGCGAAGAAGCCGGCTTGTGCGCGAAGCTCGCAGACAGCTGCAGGACGGTGGCTGCCGCTCTCCTGCCTGTTGAATTCACTTCTGGCATGCCAGTGGAAGGTGTTCCAGGACAACTTTCCTGGGTTTTGACGTAGTCCTGCTGCATCCCTCCTTGGAAATTCTTGCTGCTCCCCGGAGGCTCCGAGATGCAGAGAACACGATGGCAGCTGCTGAAAAGAAGGGCAGCAGTGAGTTTGTCAAGAAACAAGAATATAGGCAGCTGCCTGTGCTTGGCAAGGAGCAGCTGCTGCATTCTTGCACTTGCCTTCCTTCAGTGCGCACAGAAGCCCGCTGCTCTGCTGCTTGGTTTTTCTGCATTCAGTCAATTGCACAGGATTGAAGCTGGGGCAGGCTGTTCAGCTTTGCTGCTTTTCAGCATCTCAGCTGCCCTTCTGCTCTGTGACAGCCCTCCAGGTTTCTTGCCTTCTCCAGGCTGCAACGTGCCCGCTACTACCCAGAGCTGGGCAGGAGTGGGCAGAGAGCACGCTCATCTGCCAGCAGTTTGCGGCTTGCCCAGGAAAGTGCAGTGTCCTTGGAATGTGCAGCAAATCCAATTTCTTGGCAAGTCCGGGGGAAGTGAGCAGTGCTGGTACACTTTCACCTTGAGAAATGGACTTGGAAGGCTTTTCGCTAAGATGTAGGCGACTAGAGAGGCAGAATACGGAGCTCCGGCGCTGGCCGAAAAGAATTGCCGCTTGCCGGCGTCTTTCGGCAAAAGCGGCGCTCCGGAGCGCACCGCTGCCGCTCCAGTGATCTGTGCGCGAAGTAGCCGCTTCTTCGCCTCCGGCAGCCGGAGATCGCGGTAGCTTGCAAGAGGCGAAGAATAAAGCTGCGAAGAAGCCGGCTTGTGCGCGAAGCTGGCAGACTGCTGCAGGACGGTGGCTGCCGCTCTCCTGCCTGTTGAATTCACTCTGGGCATGCGAGTGGAAGGTGTTCCAGGACAACTTTCCTGGGTTTTGACGTAGTCCTGCTGCATCCCTCCTTGGAAATTCTTGCTGCTCCCCGGAGGCTCCGAGATGCAGAGAACACGATGGCAGCTGCTGAAAAGAAGGGCAGCAGTGAGTTTGTCAAGAAACAAGAATATAGGCAGCTGCCTGTGCTTGGCAAGGAGCAGCTGCTGCATTCTTGCACTTGCCTTCCTTCAGTGCGCACAGAAGCCCGCTGCTCTGCTGCTTGGTTTTTCTGCATTCAGTCAATTGCACAGGATTGAAGCTGGGGCAGGCTGTTCAGCTTTGCTGCTTTTCAGCATCTCAGCTGCCCTTCTGCTCTGTGACAGCTCTCCAGGTTTCTTGCCTTCTCCAGGCTGCAACGTGCCCGCTACTACCCAGAGCTGGGCAGGAGTGGGCAGAGAGCACGCTCATGTGCCAGCAGTTTGCGGCTTGCCCAGGAAAGTGCAGTGTCCTTGGAATGTGCAGCAAATCCAATTTCTTGGCAAGTCCGGGGGAAGTGAGCAGTGCAGGTACACTTTCACCTTGAGAAATGGAGTTGGAAAGCTTTTCGCTAAGATGTAGGCGACTAGAGAGGCAGAATACGGAGCTCCGGCGCTGGCCGAAGGGAAGTGCCGCTTGCCGGCGTCTTTCGGCAAAAGCGGCGCTCCGGAGCGCACCGCTGCCGCTCCAGTCATCTGTGCGCCAAGTAGCCGCTTCTTCGCCTCCGGCAGCCGGAGATCGCGGTAGCTTGCAAGAGGCGAAGAATAAAGCCGCGAAGAAGCCGGCTTGTGCGCGAAGCTCGCAGACTGCTGCAGGACGGTGGCTGCCGCTCTCCTGCCTGTTGAATTCACTCTGGGCATGCGAGTGGAAGGTGTTCCAGGACAACTTTCCTGGGTTTTGACGTAGTCCTGCTGCATCCCTCCTTGGAAATTCTTGCTGCTCCCCGGAGGCTCCGAGATGCAGAGAACACGATGGCAGCTGCTGAAAAGAAGGGCAGCAGTGAGTTTGTCAAGAAACAAGAATATAGGCAGCTGCCTGTGCTTGGCAAGGAGCAGCTGCTGCATTCTTGCACTTGCCTTCCTGCAGTGCGCACAGAAGCCCGCTGCTCTGCTGCTTGGTTTTTCCGCATTCAGTCAATTGCACAGGATTGAAGCTGGGGCAGGCTGTTCAGCTTTGCTGCTTTTCAGCATCTCAGCTGCCCTTCTGCTCTGGGACAGCTCTCCAGGTTTCTTGCCTTCTCCAGGCTGCAACGTGCCCGCTACTACCCAGAGCTGGGCAGGAGTGGGCAGAGAGCACGCTCATCTGCCAGCAGTTTGCGGCTTGCCCAGGAAAGTGCAGTGTCCTTGGAATGTGCAGCAAATCCAATTTCTTGGCAAGTCCGGGGGAAGTGAGCAGTGCTGGTACACTTTCACCTTGAGAAATGGAGTGGCAAAGCTTTTCGCTGAGATGTAGGCGACTAGAGAGGCAGAATACGGAGCTCCGGCGCTGGCCGAAGGGAAGTGCCGCTTCCCGGCGTCTTTCGGCAAAAGCGGCGCTCCGGAGTGCACCGCTGCCGCTCCAGTCATCTGTGCGCCAAGTAGCCGCTTCTTGGCCTCCGGCAGCCGGAGATCGCGGTAGCTTGCATAGGCGAAGAACGAAGCCGCGAAGAAGCCGGCTTGTGCGCGAAGCTCGCAGACAGCTGCAGGACGGTGGCTGCCGCTCTCCTGCCTGTTGAATTCACTTCTGGCATGCGAGTGGAAGGTGTTCCAGGACAACTTTCCTGGGTTTTGACGTAGTCCTGCTGCATCCCTCCTTGGAAATTCTTGCTGCTCCCCGGAGGCTCCGAGATGCAGAGAACACGATGGCAGCTGCTGAAAAGAAGGGCAGCAGTGAGTTTGTCAAGAAACAAGAATATAGGCAGCTGCCTGTGCTTGGCAAGGAGCAGCTGCTGCATTCTTGCACTTGCCTTCCTTCAGTGCGCACAGAAGCCCGCTGCTCTGCTGCTTGGTTTTTCCGCATTCAGTCAATTGCACAGGATTGAAGCTGGGGCAGGCTGTTCAGCTTTGCTGCTTTTCAGCATCTCAGCTGCCCTTCTGCTCTGTGACAGCCCTCCAGGTTTCTTGCCTTCTCCAGGCTGCAACGTGCCCGCTACTACCCAGAGCTGGGCAGGAGTGGGCAGAGAGCACGCTCATGTGCCAGCAGTTTGCGGCTTGCCCAGGAAAGTGCAGTGTCCTTGGAATGTGCAGCAAATCCAATTTCTTGGCAAGTCCGGGGGAAGTGAGCAGTGCTGGTACACTTTCACCTTGAGAAATGGAGTTGGAAGGCTTTTCGCTAAGATGTAGGCGACTAGAGAGGCAGAATACGGAGCTCCGGCGCTGGCCGAAGGGAAGCGCCGCTTGCCGGCGTCTTTCGGCAAAAGCGGCGCTCCGGAGCGCACCGCTGCCGCTCCAGCCATCTGTGCGCGAAGTAGCCGCTTCTTCGCCTCCGGCAGCCGGAGATCGCGGTAGCTTGCAAGAGGCGAAGAATAAAGCTGCGAAGAAGCCGGCTTGTGCGCGAAGCTCGCAGACTGCTGCAGGACGGTGGCTGCCGCTCTCCTGCCTGTTGAATTCACTCTGGGCATGCGAGTGGAAGGTGTTCCAGGACAACTTTCCTGGGTTTTGACGTAGTCCTGCTGCATCCCTCCTTGGAAATTCTTGCTGCTCCCCGGAGGCTCCGAGATGCAGAGAACACGATGGCAGCTGCTGAAAAGAAGGGCAGCAGTGAGTTTGTCAAGAAACAAGAATATAAGCAGCTGCCTGTGCTTGGCAAGGAGCAGCTGCTGCATTCTTGCAATTTCCTGCAGTGCGCACAGAAGCCCGCTGCTCTGCTGCTTGGTTTTTCCGCATTCAGTCAATTGCACAGGATTGAAGCTGGGGCAGGCTGTTCAGCTTTGCTGCTTTTCAGCATCTCAGCTGCCCTTCTGCTCTGTGACAGCTCTCCAGGTTTCTTGCCTTCGCCAGGCTGCAACCTGCTGGCTAGTACCCAGAGCTGGGCAGGAGTGGGCAGAGAGCACGCTCATCTGCCAGCAGTTTGCGGCTTGCCCAGGAAAGTGCAGTGTCCTTGGAATGTGCAGCAAATCCAATTTCTTGGCAAGTCCGGGGGAAGTGAGCAGTGCAGGTACACTTTCTCCTTGAGAAATGGAGTTGGAAAGCTTTTCGCTAAGATGTAGGCGACTAGAGAGGCAGAATACGGAGCTCCGGCGCTGGCCGAAAAGAAGTGCCGCTTGCCGGCGTCTTTCGGCAGAAGCGGCGCTCTGCAGAGCACCGCTGCCGCTCCGGTCATCTGTACGCCAAGTAGCCGCTTCTTCGCCTCCGGCAGCCGGAGATCGCGGTAGCTTGCATAGGCGAAGAACGAAGCCGCGAAGAAGCCGTCTTGTGCGCGAAGCTCGCAGACAGCTGCAGGACGGTGGCTGCCGCTCTCCTGCCTGTTGAATTCACTCTGGGCATGCGAGTGGAAGGTGTTCCAGGACAACTTTCCTGGGTTTTGACGTAGTCCTGCTGCATCCCTCCTTGGAAATTCTTGCTGCTCCCCGGAGGCTCCGAGATGCAGAGAACACGATGGCAGCTGCTGAAAAGAAGGGCAGCAGTGAGTTTGTCAAGAAACAAGAATATAGGCAGCTGCCTGTGCTTGGCAAGGAGCAGCTGCTGCATTCTTGCACTTGCCTTCCTTCAGTGCGCACAGAAGCCCGCTGCTCTGCTGCTTGGTTTTTCCGCATTCAGTCAATTGCACAGGATTGAAGCTGGGGCAGGCTGTTCAGCTTTGCTGCTTTTCAGCATCTCAGCTGCCCTTCTGCTCTGTGACAGCTCTCCAGGTTTCTTGCCTTCGCCAGGCTGCAACGTGCCCGCTACTACCCAGAGCTGGGCAGGAGTGGGCAGAGAGCACGCTCATATGCCAGCAGTTTGCGGCTTGCCCAGGAAAGTGCAGTATCCTTGGAAAGTGCAGCAAATCCAATTTCTTGGCAAGTCCGGGGGAAGTGAGCAGTGCTGGTACACTTTCACCTTGAGAAATGGAGTGGCAAAGCTTTTCGCTAAGATGTAGGCGACTAGAGAGGCAGAATACGGAGCTCCGGCGCTGGCCGAAGGGAAGCGCCGCTTGCCGGCGTCTTTCGGCAAAAGCGGCGCTCCGGAGCGCACCGCTGCCGCTCCAGTCATCTGTGCGCGAAGTAGCCGCTTCTTCGCCTCCGGCAGCCGGAGATCGCGGTAGCTTGCATAGGCGAAGAACGAAGCCGCGAAGAAGCCGGCTTGTGCGCGAAGCTCGCAGACTGCTGCAGGACGGTGGCTGCCGCTCTCCTGCCTGTTGAATTCACTTCTGGCATGCCAGTGGAAGGTGTTCCAGGACAACTTTCCTGGGTTTTGACGTAGTCCTGCTGCATCCCTCCTTGGAAATTCTTGCTGCTCCCCGGAGGCTCCGAGATGCAGAGAACACGATGGCAGCTGCTGAAAAGAAGGGCAGCAGTGAGTTTGTCAAGAAACAAGAATATAGGCAGCTGCCTGTGCTTGGCAAGGAGCAGCTGCTGCATTCTTGCACTTGCCTTCCTTCAGTGCGCACAGAAGCCCGCTGCTCTGCTGCTTGGTTTTTCTGCATTCAGTCAATTGCACAGGATTGAAGCTGGGGCAGGCTGTTCAGCTTTGCTGCTTTTCAGCATCTCAGCTGCCCTTCTGCTCTGTGACAGCTCTCCAGGTTTCTTGCCTTCTCCAGGCTGCAACGTGCCCGCTACTACCCAGAGCTGGGCAGGAGTGGGCAGAGAGCACGCTCATATGCCAGCAGTTTGCGGCTTGCCCAGGAAAGTGCAGTGTCCTTGGAATGTGCAGCAAATCCAATTTCTTGGCAAGTCCGGGGGAAGTGAGCAGTGCAGGTACACTTTCACCTTGAGAAATGGAGTTGGAAAGCTTTTCGCTAAGATGTAGGCGACTAGAGAGGCAGAATACGGAGCTCCGGCGCTGGCCGAAAAGAAGTGCCGCTTGCCGGCGTCTTTCGGCAAAAGCGGCGCTCCGCAGAGCACCGCTGCCGCTCCGGTCATCTGTACGCCAAGTAGCCGCTTCTTCGCCTCCGGCAGCCAGAGATCGCGGTAGCTTGCAAGAGGCGAAGAATAAAGCCGCGAAGAAGCCGGCTTGTGCGCGAAGCTCGCAGACAGCTGCAGGACGGTGGCTGCCGCTCTTCTGCCTGTTGAATTCACTCTGGGCATGCGAGTGGAAGGTGTTCCAGGACAACTTTCCTGGGTTTTGACGTAGTCCTGCTGCATCCCTCCTTGGAAATTCTTGCTGCTCCCCGGAGGCTCCGAGATGCAGAGAACACGATGGCAGCTGCTGAAAAGAAGGGCAGCAGTGAGTTTGTCAAGAAACAAGAATATAGGCAGCTGCCTGTGCTTGGCAAGGAGCAGCTGCTGCATTCTTGCACTTGCCTTCCTTCAGTGCGCACAGAAGCCCGCTGCTCTGCTGCTTGGTTTTTCCGCATTCAGTCAATTGCACAGGATTGAAGCTGGGGCAGGCTGTTCAGCTTTGCTGCTTTTCAGCATCTCAGCTGCCCTTCTGCTCTGTGACAGCCCTCCAGGTTTCTTGCCTTCTCCAGGCTGCAACGTGCCCGCTACTACCCAGAGCTGGGCAGGAGTGGGCAGAGAGCACGCTCATCTGCCAGCAGTTTGCGGCTTGCCCAGGAAAGTGCAGTGTCCTTGGAATGTGCAGCAAATCCAATTTCTTGGCAAGTCCGGGGGAAGTGAGCAGTGCTGGTACACTTTCACCTTGAGAAATGGAGTTGGAAGGCTTTTCGCTAAGATGTAGGCGACTAGAGAGGCAGAATACGGAGCTCCGGCGCTGGCCGAAAAGAATTGCCGCTTGCCGGCGTCTTTCGGCAAAAGCGGCGCTCCGGAGCGCACCGCTGCCGCTCCAGTGATCTGTGCGCGAAGTAGCCGCTTCTTCGCCTCCGGCAGCCGGAGATCACGGTAGCTTGCAAGAGGCGAAGAATAAAGCTGCGAAGAAGCCGGCTTGTGCGCGAAGCTGGCAGACTGCTGCAGGACGGTGGCTGCCGCTCTCCTGCCTGTTGAATTCACTCTGGGCATGCGAGTGGAAGGTGTTCCAGGACAACTTTCCTGGGTTTTGACGTAGTCCTGCTGCATCCCTCCTTGGAAATTCTTGCTGCTCCCCGGAGGCTCCGAGATGCAGAGAACACGATGGCAGCTGCTGAAAAGAAGGGCAGCAGTGAGTTTGTCAAGAAACAAGAATATAGGCAGCTGCCTGTGCTTGGCAAGGAGCAGCTGCTGCATTCTTGCACTTGCCTTCCTTCAGTGCGCACAGAAGCCCGCTGCTCTGCTGCTTGGTTTTTCTGCATTCAGTCAATTGCACAGGATTGAAGCTGGGGCAGGCTGTTCAGCTTTGCTGCTTTTCAGCATCTCAGCTGCCCTTCTGCTCTGTGACAGCTCTCCAGGTTTCTTGCCTTCTCCAGGCTGCAACGTGCCCGCTACTACCCAGAGCTGGGCAGGAGTGGGCAGAGAGCACGCTCATGTGCCAGCAGTTTGCGGCTTGCCCAGGAAAGTGCAGTGTCCTTGGAATGTGCAGCAAATCCAATTTCTTGGCAAGTCCGGGGGAAGTGAGCAGTGCAGGTACACTTTCTCCTTGAGAAATGGAGTTGGAAAGCTTTTCGCTAAGATGTAGGCGACTAGAGAGGCAGAATACGGAGCTCCGGCGCTGGCCGAAGGGAAGTGCCGCTTGCCGGCGTCTTTCGGCAGAAGCGGCGCTCCGGAGCGCACCGCTGCCGCTCCGGTCATCTGTGCGCCAAGTAGCCGCTTCTTCGCCTCCGGCAGCCGGAGATCGCGGTAGCTTGCATAGGCAAAGAACGAAGCCGCGAAGAAGCCGGCTTGTGCGCGAAGCTCGCAGACAGCTGCAGGACGGTGGCTGCCGCTCTCCTGCCTGTTGAATTCACTTCTGGCATGCCAGTGGAAGGTGTTCCAGGACAACTTTCCTGGGTTTTGACGTAGTCCTGCTGCATCCCTCCTTGGAAATTCTTGCTGCTCCCCGGAGGCTCCGAGATGCAGAGAACACGATGGCAGCTGCTGAAAAGAAGGGCAGCAGTGAGTTTGTCAAGAAACAAGAATATAGGCAGCTGCCTGTGCTTGGCAAGGAGCAGCTGCTGCATTCTTGCACTTGCCTTCCTTCAGTGCGCACAGAAGCCCGCTGCTCTGCTGCTTGGTTTTTCTGCATTCAGTCAATTGCACAGGATTGAAGCTGGGGCAGGCTGTTCAGCTTTGCTGCTTTTCAGCATCTCAGCTGCCCTTCTGCTCTGTGACAGCCCTCCAGGTTTCTTGCCTTCTCCAGGCTGCAACGTGCCCGCTACTACCCAGAGCTGGGCAGGAGTGGGCAGAGAGCACGCTCATCTGCCAGCAGTTTGCGGCTTGCCCAGGAAAGTGCAGTGTCCTTGGAATGTGCAGCAAATCCAATTTCTTGGCAAGTCCGGGGGAAGTGAGCAGTGCTGGTACACTTTCACCTTGAGAAATGGACTTGGAAGGCTTTTCGCTAAGATGTAGGCGACTAGAGAGGCAGAATACGGAGCTCCGGCGCTGGCCGAAAAGAATTGCCGCTTGCCGGCGTCTTTCGGCAAAAGCGGCGCTCCGGAGCGCACCGCTGCCGCTCCAGTGATCTGTGCGCGAAGTAGCCGCTTCTTCGCCTCCGGCAGCCGGAGATCGCGGTAGCTTGCAAGAGGCGAAGAATAAAGCTGCGAAGAAGCCGGCTTGTGCGCGAAGCTGGCAGACTGCTGCAGGACGGTGGCTGCCGCTCTCCTGCCTGTTGAATTCACTCTGGGCATGCGAGTGGAAGGTGTTCCAGGACAACTTTCCTGGGTTTTGACGTAGTCCTGCTGCATCCCTCCTTGGAAATTCTTGCTGCTCCCCGGAGGCTCCGAGATGCAGAGAACACGATGGCAGCTGCTGAAAAGAAGGGCAGCAGTGAGTTTGTCAAGAAACAAGAATATAGGCAGCTGCCTGTGCTTGGCAAGGAGCAGCTGCTGCATTCTTGCACTTGCCTTCCTTCAGTGCGCACAGAAGCCCGCTGCTCTGCTGCTTGGTTTTTCTGCATTCAGTCAATTGCACAGGATTGAAGCTGGGGCAGGCTGTTCAGCTTTGCTGCTTTTCAGCATCTCAGCTGCCCTTCTGCTCTGTGACAGCTCTCCAGGTTTCTTGCCTTCTCCAGGCTGCAACGTGCCCGCTACTACCCAGAGCTGGGCAGGAGTGGGCAGAGAGCACGCTCATGTGCCAGCAGTTTGCGGCTTGCCCAGGAAAGTGCAGTGTCCTTGGAATGTGCAGCAAATCCAATTTCTTGGCAAGTCCGGGGGAAGTGAGCAGTGCAGGTACACTTTCACCTTGAGAAATGGAGTTGGAAAGCTTTTCGCTAAGATGTAGGCGACTAGAGAGGCAGAATACGGAGCTCCGGCGCTGGCCGAAGGGAAGTGCCGCTTGCCGGCGTCTTTCGGCAAAAGCGGCGCTCCGGAGCGCACCGCTGCCGCTCCAGTCATCTGTGCGCCAAGTAGCCGCTTCTTCGCCTCCGGCAGCCGGAGATCGCGGTAGCTTGCATAGGCGAAGAACGAAGCCGCGAAGAAGCCGGCTTGTGCGCGAAGGTCGCAGACAGCTGCAGGACGGTGGCTGCCGCTCTCCTGCCTGTTGAATTCACTCTGGGCATGCGAGTGGAAGGTGTTCCAGGACAACTTTCCTGGGTTTTGACGTAGTCCTGCTGCATCCCTCCTTGGAAATTCTTGCTGCTCCCCGGAGGCTCCGAGATGCAGAGAACACGATGGCAGCTGCTGAAAAGAAGGGCAGCAGTGAGTTTTTCAAGAAACAAGAATATAGGCAGCTGCCTGTGCTTGGCAAGGAGCAGCTGCTGCATTCTTGCACTTGCCTTCCTTCAGTGCGCACAGAAGCCCACTGCTCTGCTGCTTGGTTTTTCCGCATTCAGTCAATTGCACAGGATTGAAGCTGGGGCAGGCTGTTCAGCTTTGCTGCTTTTCAGCATCTCAGCTGCCCTTCTGCTCTGTGACAGCCCTCCAGGTTTCTTGCCTTCTCCAGGCTGCAACGTGCCCGCTACTACCCAGAGCTGGGCAGGAGTGGGCAGAGAGCACGCTCATCTGCCAGCAGTTTGCGGCTTGCCCAGGAAAGTGCAGTGTCCTTGGAATGTGCAGCAAATCCAATTTCTTGGCAAGTCCGGGGGAAGTGAGCAGTGCAGGTACACTTTCAACTTGAGAAATGGAGTTGCAAAGCTTTTCGCTAAGATGTAGGCGACTAGAGAGGTAGAACACGGAGCTCCGGCGCTGGCCGAAGGGAAGTGCCGCTTCCCGGCGTCTTTCGGCAGAAGCGGCGCTCCGCAGAGCACCGCTGCCGCTCCGGTCATCTGTACGCCAAGTAGCCGCTTCTTCGCCTCCGGCAGCCAGAGATCGCGGTAGCTTGCAAGAGGAGAAGAATAAAGCTGCGAAGAAGCCGGCTTGTGCGCGAAGCTTGCAGACAGCTGCAGGACGGTGGCTGCCGCTCTCCTGCCTGTTGAATTCACTCTGGGCATGCGAGTGGAAGGTGTTCCAGGACAACTTTCCTGGGTTTTGACGTAGTCCTGCTGCATCCCTCCTTGGAAATTCTTGCTGCTCCCTGGAGGCTCCGAGATGCAGAGAACACGATGGCAGCTGCTGAAAAGAAGGGCAGCAGTGAGTTTGTCAAGAAACAAGAATATAGGCAGCTGCCTGTGCTTGGCAAGGAGCAGCTGCTGCATTCTTGCACTTGCCTTCCTTCAGTGCGCACAGAAGCCCGCTGCTCTGCTGCTTGGTTTTTCCGCATTCAGTCAATTGCACAGGATTGAAGCTGGGGCAGGCTGTTCAGCTTTGCTGCTTTTCAGCATCTCAGCTGCCCTTCTGCTCTGTGACAGCTCTCCAGGTTTCTTGCCTTCGCCAGGCTGCAACGTGCCCGCTACTACCCAGAGCTGGGCAGGAGTGGGCAGAGAGCACGCTCATGTGCCAGCAGTTTGCGGCTTGCCCAGGAAAGTGCAGTGTCCTTGGAATGTGCAGCAAATCCAATTTCTTGGCAAGTCCGGGGGAAGTGAGCAGTGCAGGTACACTTTCTCCTTGAGAAATGGAGTGGCAAAGCTTTTCGCTAAGATGTAGGCGACTAGAGAGGCAGAATACGGAGCTCCGGCGCTGGCCGAAGGGAAGTGCAGCTTGCCGGCGTCTTTCGGCAAAAGCGGCGCTCCGGAGCGCACCGCTGCCGCTCCAGTCATCTGTGCGCCAAGTAGCCGCTTCTTCGCCTCCGGCAGCCGGAGATCGCGGTAGCTTGCATAGGCGAAGAACGAAGCCGCGAAGAAGCCGGCTTGTGCGCGAAGGTCGCAGACAGCTGCAGGACGGTGGCTGCCGCTCTCCTGCCTGTTGAATTCACTCTGGGCATGCGAGTGGAAGGTGTTCCAGGACAACTTTCCTGGGTTTTGACGTAGTCCTGCTGCATCCCTCCTTGGAAATTCTTGCTGCTCCCCGGAGGCTCCGAGATGCAGAGAACACGATGGCAGCTGCTGAAAAGAAGGGCAGCAGTGAGTTTGTCAAGAAACAAGAATATAGGCAGCTGCCTGTGCTTGGCAAGGAGCAGCTGCTGCATTCTTGCACTTGCCTTCCTTCAGTGCGCACAGAAGCCCGCTGCTCTGCTGCTTGGTTTTTCCGCATTCAGTCAATTGCACAGGATTGAAGCTGGGGCAGGCTGTTCAGCTTTGCTGCTTTTCAGCATCTCAGCTGCCCTTCTGCTCTGTGACAGCCCTCCAGGTTTCTTGCCTTCTCCAGGCTGCAACGTGCCCGCTACTACCCAGAGCTGGGCAGGAGTGGGCAGAGAGCACGCTCATGTGCCAGCAGTTTGCGGCTTGCCCAGGAAAGTGCAGTGTCCTTGGAATGTGCAGCAAATCCAATTTCTTGGCAAGTCCGGGGGAAGTGAGCAGTGCTGGTACACTTTCACCTTGAGAAATGGAGTTGGAAGGCTTTTCGCTAAGATGTAGGCGACTAGAGAGGCAGAATACGGAGCTCCGGCGCTGGCCGAAGGGAAGCGCCGCTTGCCGGCGTCTTTCGGCAAAAGCGGCGCTCCGGAGCGCACCGCTGCCGCTCCAGTCATCTGTGCGCGAAGTAGCCGCTTCTTCGCCTCCGGCAGCCGGAGATCGCGGTAGCTGGCAAGAGGCGAAGAATAAAGCTGCGAAGAAGCCGGCTTGTGCGCGAAGCTTGCAGACTGCTGCAGGACGGTGGCTGCCGCTCTCCTGCCTGTTGAATTCACTCTGGGCATGCGAGTGGAAGGTGTTCCAGGACAACTTTCCTGGGTTTTGACGTAGTCCTGCTGCATCCCTCCTTGGAAATTCTTGCTGCTCCCCGGGGGCTCCGAGATGCAGAGAACACGATGGCAGCTGCTGAAAAGAAGGGCAGCAGTGAGTTTGTCAAGAAACAAGAATATAGGCAGCTGCCTGTGCTTGGCAAGGAGCAGCTGCTGCATTCTTGCACTTGCCTTCCTTCAGTGCGCACAGAAGCCCGCTGCTCTGCAGCTTGGTTTTTCCGCATTCAGTCAATTGCACAGGATTGAAGCTGGGGCAGGCTGTTCAGCTTTGCTGCTTTTCAGCATCTCAGCTGCCCTTCTGCTCTGTGACAGCCCTCCAGGTTTCTTGCCTTCTCCAGGCTGCAACGTGCCCGCTACTACCCAGAGCTGGGCAGGAGTGGGCAGAGAGCACGCTCATCTGCCAGCAGTTTGCGGCTTGCCCAGGAAAGTGCAGTGTCCTTGGAATGTGCAGCAAATCCAATTTCTTGGCAAGTCCGGGGGAAGTGAGCAGTGCTGGTACACTTTCACCTTGAGAAATGGAGTGGCAAAGCTTTTCGCTAAGATGTAGGCGACTAGAGAGGCAGAATACGGAGCTCCGGCGCTGGCCGAAGGGAAGTGCCGCTTGCCGGCGTCTTTCGGCAAAAGCGGCGCTCCGGAGCGCACCGCTGCCGCTCCAGTGATCTGTGCGCGAAGTAGCCGCTTCTTCGCCTCCGGCAGCCGGAGATCGCGGTAGCTTGCATAGGCGAAGAACGAAGCCGCGAAGAAGCCGGCTTGTGCGCGAAGCTCGCAGACAGCTGCAGGACGGTGGCTGCCGCTCTCCTGCCTGTTGAATTCACTTCTGGCATGCGAGTGGAAGGTGTTCCAGGACAACTTTCCTGGGTTTTGACGTAGTCCTGCTGCATCCCTCCTTGGAAATTCTTGCTGCTCCCCGGAGGCTCCGAGATGCAGAGAACACGATGGCATCTGCTGAAAAGAAGGGCAGCAGTGAGTTTGTCAAGAAACAAAAATATAGGCAGCTGCCTGTGCTTGGCAAGGAGCAGCTGCTGCATTCTTGCACTTGCCTTCCTGCAGTGCGCACAGAAGCCCGCTGTTCTGCTGCTTGGTTTTTCCGCATTCAGTCAATTGCACAGGATTGAAGCTGGGGCAGGCTGTTCAGCTTTGCTGCTTTTCAGCATCTCAGCTGCCCTTCTGCTCTGGGACAGCTCTCCAGGTTTCTTGCCTTCTCCAGGCTGCAACGTGCCCGCTACTACCCAGAGCTGGGCAGGAGTGGGCAGAGAGCACGCTCATCTGCCAGCAGTTTGCGGCTTGCCCAGGAAAGTGCAGTGTCCTTGGAATGTGCAGCAAATCCAATTTCTTGGCAAGTCCGGGGGAAGTGAGCAGTGCTGGTACACTTTCACCTTGAGAAATGGAGTTGGAAAGCTTTTCGCTAAGATGTAGGCGACTAGAGAGGCAGAATACGGAGCTCCGGCGCTGGCCGATAAGAAGTGCCGCTTGCCGGCGTCTTTCGGCAAAAGCGGCGCTCCGGAGCGCACCGCTGCCGCTCCAGTCATCTGTGCGCCAAGTAGCCGCTTCTTCGCCTCCGGCAGCCGGAGATCGCGGTAGCTTGCATAGGCGAAGAACGAAGCCGCGAAGAAGCCGGCTTGTGCGCGAAGCTCGCAGACTGCTGCAGGACGGTGGCTGCCGCTCTCCTGCCTGTTGAATTCACTTCTGGCATGCCAGTGGAAGGTGTTCCAGGACAACTTTCCTGGGTTTTGACGTAGTCCTGCTGCATCCCTCCTTGGAAATTCTTGCTGCTCCCCGGAGGCTCCGAGATGCAGAGAACACGATGGCAGCTGCTGAAAAGAAGGGCAGCAGTGAGTTTGTCAAGAAACAAGAATATAGGCAGCTGCCTGTGCTTGGCAAGGAGCAGCTGCTGCATTCTTGCACTTGCCTTCCTTCAGTGCGCACAGAAGCCCGCTGCTCTGCTGCTTGGTTTTTCCGCATTCAGTCAATTGCACAGGATTGAAGCTGGGGCAGGCTGTTCAGCTTTGCTGCTTTTCAGCATCTCAGCTGCCCTTTGGCGCTGTTACAGCTCTCCAGGTTTCTTGCCTTTGCCAGGCTGCAACCTGCTGGCTAGTACCCAGAGCTGGGCAGGAGTGGGCAGAGAGTACGCTCATCAGCCAGCAGTTTGCGGTTTGCCCAGGAAAGTGCAGTGTCCTTGGAATGTGCAGCAAATCCAATTTCTTGGCAAGTCCGGGGGAAGTGAGCAGTGCAGGTACACTTTCTCCTTGAGAAATGGAGTTGGAAAGCTTTTCGCTAAGATGTAGGCGACTAGAGAGGCAGAATACGGAGCTCCGGCGCTGGCCGAAGGGAAGTGCCGCTTGCCGGCGTCTTTCGGCAGAAGCGGCGCTCCGGAGCGCACCACTGCCGCTCCAGTCATCTGTACGCCAAGTAGCCGCTTCTTCGCCTCCGGCAGCCGGAGATCGCGGTAGCTTGCATAGGCGAAGAACGAAGCCGCGAAGAAGCCGGCTTGTGCGCGAAGCTCGCAGACAGCTGCAGGACGGTGGCTGCCGCTCTCCTGCCTGTTGAATTCACTCTGGGCATGCGAGTGGAAGGTGTTCCAGGACAACTTTCCTGGGTTTTGACGTAGTCCTGCTGCATCCCTCCTTGGAAATTCTTGCTGCTCCCCGGAGGCTCCGAGATGCAGAGAACACGATGGCAGCTGCTGAAAAGAAGGGCAGCAGTGAGTTTGTCAAGAAACAAGAATATAGGCAGCTGCCTGTGCTTGGCAAGGAGCAGCTGCTGCATTCTTGCACTTGCCTTCCTGCAGTGCGCACAGAAGCCCGCTGCTCTGCTGCTTGGTTTTTCCGCATTCAGTCAATTGCACAGGATTGAAGCTGGGGCAGGCTGTTCAGCTTTGCTGCTTTTCAGCATCTCAGCTGCCCTTCTGCTCTGTGACAGCTCTCCAGGTTTCTTGCCTTCTCCAGGCTGCAACGTGCCCGCTACTACCCAGAGCTGGGCAGGAGTGGGCAGAGAGCACGCTCATGTGCCAGCAGTTTGCGGCTTGCCCAGGAAAGTGCAGTGTCCTTGGAATGTGCAGCAAATCCAATTTCTTGGCAAGTCCGGGGGAAGTGAGCAGTGCTGGTACACTTTCACCTTGAGAAATGGAGTGGCAAAGCTTTTCGCTAAGATGTAGGCGACTAGAGAGGCAGAATACGGAGCTCCGGCGCTGGCCGAAGGGAAGTGCCGCTTGCCGGCGTCTTTCGGCAAAAGCGGCGCTCCGGAGCGCACCGCTGCCGCTCCAGTCATCTGTGCGCCAAGTAGCCGCTTCTTCGCCTCCGGCAGCCGGAGATCGCGGTAGCTTGCATAGGCGAAGAACGAAGCCGCGAAGAAGCCGGCTTGTGCGCGAAGCTCGCAGACAGCTGCAGGACGGTGGCTGCCACTCTCCTGCCTGTTGAATTCACTTCTGGCATGCCAGTGGAAGGTGTTCCAGGACAACTTTCCTGGGTTTTGACGTAGTCCTGCTGCATCCCTCCTTGGAAATTCTTGCTGCTCCCCGGAGGCTCCGAGATGCAGAGAACACGATGGCAGCTGCTGAAAAGAAGGGCAGCAGTGAGTTTGTCAAGAAACAAGAATATAGGCAGCTGCCTGTGCTTGGCAAGGAGCAGCTGCTGCATTCTTGCACTTGCCTTCCTTCAGTGCGCACAGAAGCCCACTGCTCTGCTGCTTGGTTTTTCCGCATTCAGTCAATTGCACAGGATTGAAGCTGGGGCAGGCTGTTCAGCTTTGCTGCTTTTCAGCATCTCAGCTGCCCTTCTGCTCTGTGACAGCCCTCCAGGTTTCTTGCCTTCTCCAGGCTGCAACGTGCCCGCTACTACCCAGAGCTGGGCAGGAGTGGGCAGAGAGCACGCTCATCTGCCAGCAGTTTGCGGCTTGCCCAGGAAAGTGCAGTGTCCTTGGAATGTGCAGCAAATCCAATTTCTTGGCAAGTCCGGGGGAAGTGAGCAGTGCTGGTACACTTTCACCTTGAGAAATGGAGTTGGAAGGCTTTTCGCTAAGATGTAGGCGACTAGAGAGGCAGAATACGGAGCTCCGGCGCTGGCCGAAGGGAAGCGCCGCTTCCCGGCGTCTTTCGGCAAAAGCGGCGCTCCAGAGCGCACCGCTGCTGCTCCAGTCATCTGTGCGCGAAGTAGCCGCTTCTTCGCCTCCGGCAGCCGGAGATCGCGGTAGCTTGCAAGAGGCGAAGAATAAAGCTGCGAAGAAGCCGGCTTGTGGGCGAAGCTTGCAGACTGCTGCAGGACGGTGGCTGCCGCTCTCCTGCCTGTTGAATTCACTCTGGGCATGCGAGTGGAAGGTGTTCCAGGACAACTTTCCTGGGTTTTGACGTAGTCCTGCTGCATCCCTCCTTGGAAATTCTTGCTGCTCCCCGGAGGCTCCGAGATGCAGAGAACACGATGGCAGCTGCTGAAAAGAAGGGCAGCAGTGAGTTTGTCAAGAAACAAGAATATAGGCAGCTGCCTGTGCTTGGCAAGGAGCAGCTGCTGCATTCTTGCACTTGCCTTCCTTCAGTGCGCACAGAAGCCCGCTGCTCTGCTGCTTGGTTTTTCCGCATTCAGTCAATTGCACAGGATTGAAACTGGGGCAGGCTGTTCAGCTTTGCTGCTTTTCAGCATCTCAGCTGCCCTTCTGCTCTGTGACAGCCCTCCAGGTTTCTTGCCTTCTCCAGGCTGCAACGTGCCCGCTACTACCCAGAGCTGGGCAGGAGTGGGCAGAGAGCACGCTCATGTGCCAGCAGTTTGCGGCTTGCCCAGGAAAGTGCAGTGTCCTTGGAATGTGCAGCAAATCCAATTTCTTGGCAAGTCCGGGGGAAGTGAGCAGTGCAGGTACACTTTCAACTTGAGAAATGGAGTTGGAAAGCTTTTCGCTAAGATGTAGGCAACTAGAGAGGTAGAACACGGAGCTCCGGCGCTGGCCGAAGGGAAGTGCCGCTTCCCGGCGTCTTTCGGCAGAAGCGGCGCTCCGCAGAGCACCGCTGCCGCTCCAGTCATCTGTACGCCAAGTAGCCGCTTCTTCGCCTCCGGCAGCCAGAGATCGCGGTAGCTTGCAAGAGGAGAAGAATAAAGCTGCGAAGAAGCCGGCTTGTGCGCGAAGCTTGCAGACAGCTGCAGGACGGTGGCTGCCACTCTCCTGCCTGTTGAATTCACTCTGGGCATGCGAGTGGAAGGTGTTCCAGGACAACTTTCCTGGGTTTTGACGTAGTCCTGCTGCATCCCTCCTTGGAAATTCTTGCTGCTCCCTGGAGGCTCCGAGATGCAGAGAACACGATGGCAGCTGCTGAAAAGAAGGGCAGCAGTGAGTTTGTCAAGAAACAAGAATATAGGCAGCTGCCTGTGCTTGGCAAGGAGCAGCTGCTGCATTCTTGCACTTGCCTTCCTTCAGTGCGCACAGAAGCCCGCTGCTCTGCTGCATGGTTTTTCCGCATTCAGTCAATTGCACAGGATTGAAGCTGGGGCAGGCTGTTCAGCTTTGCTGCTTTTCAGCATCTCAGCTGCCCTTCTGCTCTGTGACAGCTCTCCAGGTTTCTTGCCTTCGCCAGGCTGCAACGTGCCCGCTACTACCCAGAGCTGGGCAGGAGTGGGCAGAGAGCACGCTCATCTGCCAGCAGTTTGCGGCTTGCCCAGGAAAGTGCAGTGTCCTTGGAATGTGCAGCAAATCCAATTTCTTGGCAAGTCCGGGGGAAGTGAGCAGTGCAGGTACACTTTCTCCTTGAGAAATGGAGTGGCAAAGCTTTTCGCTAAGATGTAGGCGACTAGAGAGGCAGAATACGGAGCTCCGGCGCTGGCCGAAGGGAAGTGCCGCTTGCCGGCGTCTTTCGGCAAAAGCGGCGCTCCGGAGCGCCCCGCTGCCGCTCCAGTCATCTGTGCGCGAAGTAGCCGCTTCTTCGCCTCCGGCAGCCGGAGATCGCGGTAGCTTGCATAGGCGAAGAACGAAGCCGCGAAGAAGCCGGCTTGTGCGCGAAGGTCGCAGACAGCTGCAGGACGGTGGCTGCCGCTCTCCTGCCTGTTGAATTCACTCTGGGCATGCGAGTGGAAGGTGTTCCAGGACAACTTTCCTGGGTTTTGACGTAGTCCTGCTGCATCCCTCCTTGGAAATTCTTGCTGCTCCCCGGAGGCTCCGAGATGCAGAGAACACGATGGCAGCTGCTGAAAAGAAGGGCAGCAGTGAGTTTGTCAAGAAACAAGAATATAGGCAGCTGCCTGTGCTTGGCAAGGAGCAGCTGCTGCATTCTTGCACTTGCCTTCCTTCAGTGCGCACAGAAGCCCGCTGCTCTGCTGCTTGGTTTTTCCGCATTCAGTCAATTGCACAGGATTGAAGCTGGGGCAGGCTGTTCAGCTTTGCTGCTTTTCAGCATCTCAGCTGCCCTTCTGCTCTGTGACAGCCCTCCAGGTTTCTTGCCTTCTCCAGGCTGCAACGTGCCCGCTACTACCCAGAGCTGGGCAGGAGTGGGCAGAGAGCACGCTCATCTGCCAGCAGTTTGCGGCTTGCCCAGGAAAGTGCAGTGTCCTTGGAATGTGCAGCAAATCCAATTTCTTGGCAAGTCCGGGGGAAGTGAGCAGTGCTGGTACACTTTCACCTTGAGAAATGGAGTTGGAAAGCTTTTCGCTAAGATTAGGCGAGCAGAGAGGCAGAATACGCAGCTCCGGCGCTGGCCGAAGGGAAGTGCCGCTTCCCGGCGTCTTTCGGCAAAAGCGGCGCTCCGGAGCGCACCGCTGCCGCTCCAGTCATCTGTGCGCGAAGTAGCCGCTTCTTCGCCTCCGGCAGCCGGAGATCGCGGTAGCTTGCATAGGCGAAGAACGAAGCCGCGAAGAAGCCGGCTTGTGCGCGAAGCTTGCAGACTGCTGCAGGACGGTGGCTGCCGCTCTCCTGCCTGTTGAATTCACTCTGGGCATGCGAGTGGAAGGTGTTCCAGGACAACTTTCCTGGGTTTTGACGTAGTCCTGCTGCATCCCTCCTTGGAAATTCTTGCTGCTCCCTGGAGGCTCCGAGATGCAGAGAACACGATGGCAGCTGCTGAAAAGAAGGGCAGCAGTGAGTTTGTCAAGAAACAAGAATATAGGCAGCTGCCTGTGCTTGGCAAGGAGCAGCTGCTGCATTCTTGCACTTGCCTTCCTTCAGTGCGCACAGAAGCCCGCTGCTCTGCTGCTTGGTTTTTCTGCATTCAGTCAATTGCACAGGATTGAAGCTGGGGCAGGCTGTTCAGCTTTGCTGCTTTTCAGCATCTCAGCTGCCCTTCTGCTCTGTGACAGCTCTCCAGGTTTCTTGCCTTCTCCAGGCTGCAACGTGCCCGCTACTACCCAGAGCTGGGCAGGAGTGGGCAGAGAGCACGCTCATCTGCCAGCAGTTTGCGGCTTGCCCAGGAAAGTGCAGTGTCCTTGGAATGTGCAGCAAATCCAATTTCTTGGCAAGTCCGGGGGAAGTGAGCAGTGCTGGTACACTTTCACCTTGAGAAATGGAGTTGGAAAGCTTTTCGCTAAGATGTAGGCGACTAGAGAGGCAGAATACGGAGCTCCGGCGCTGGCCGATAAGAAGTGCCGCTTGCCGGCGTCTTTCGGCAAAAGCGGCGCTCCGGAGCGCACCGCTGCCGCTCCAGTCATCTGTGCGCGAAGTAGCCGCTTCTTCGCCTCCGGCAGCCAGAGATCGCGGTAGCTTGCAAGAGGCGAAGAATAAAGCTGCGAAGAAGCCGGCTTGTGCGCGAAGCTTGCAGACTGCTGCAGGACGGTGGCTGCCGCTCTCCTGCCTGTTGAATTCACTCTGGGCATGCGAGTGGAAGGTGTTCCAGGACAACTTTCCTGGGTTTTGACGTAGTCCTGCTGCATCCCTCCTTGGAAATTCTTGCTGCTCCCCGGAGGCTCCGAGATGCAGAGAACACGATGGCAGCTGCTGAAAAGAAGGGCAGCAGTGAGTTTGTCAAGAAACAAGAATATAGGCAGCTGCCTGTGCTTGGCAAGGAGCAGCTGCTGCATTCTTGCACTTGCCTTCCTTCAGTGCGCACAGAAGCCCGCTGCTCTGCTGCTTGGTTTTTCCGCATTCAGTCAATTGCACAGGATTGAAGCTGGGGCAGGCTGTTCAGCTTTGCTGCTTTTCAGCATCTCAGCTGCCCTTCTGCTCTGTGACAGCTCTCCAGGTTTCTTGCCTTCTCCAGGCTGCAACGTGCCCGCTACTACCCAGAGCTGGGCAGGAGTGGGCAGAGAGCACGCTCATGTGCCAGCAGTTTGCGGCTTGCCCAGGAAAGTGCAGTGTCCTTGGAATGTGCAGCAAATCCAATTTCTTGGCAAGTCCGGGGGAAGTGAGCAGTGCTGGTACACTTTCACCTTGAGAAATGGAGTGGCAAAGCTTTTCGCTAAGATGTAGGCGACTAGAGAGGCAGAATACGGAGCTCCGGCGCTGGCCGATAAGAAGTGCCGCTTCCCGGCGTCTTTCGGCAAAAGCGGCGCTCCGGAGCGCACCGCTGCCGCTCCAGTCATCTGTGCGCGAAGTAGCCGCTTCTTCGCCTCCGGCAGCCGGAGATCGCGGTAGCTTGCATAGGCGAAGAACGAAGCCGCGAAGAAGCCGGCTTGTGCGCGAAGCTCGCAGACTGCTGCAGGACGGTGGCTGCCGCTCTCCTGCCTGTTGAATTCACTTCTGGCATGCCAGTGGAAGGTGTTCCAGGACAACTTTCCTGGGTTTTGACGTAGTCCTGCTGCATCCCTCCTTGGAAATTCTTGCTGCTCCCCGGAGGCTCCGAGATGCAGAGAACACGATGGCATCTGCTGAAAAGAAGGGCAGCAGTGAGTTTGTCAAGAAACAAGAATATAGGCAGCTGCCTGTGCTTGGCAAGGAGCAGCTGCTGCATTCTTGCACTTGCCTTCCTTCAGTGCGCACAGAAGCCCGCTGCTCTGCTGCTTGGTTTTTCCGCATTCAGTCAATTGCACAGGATTGAAGCTGGGGCAGGCTGTTCAGCTTTGCTGCTTTTCAGCATCTCAGCTGCCCTTTGGCTCTGTTACAGCTCTCCAGGTTTCTTGCCTTTGCCAGGCTGCAACCTGCTGGCTAGTACCCAGAGCTGGGCAGGAGTGGGCAGAGAGCACGCTCATCAGCCAGCAGTTTGCGGTTTGCCCAGGAAAGTGCAGTGTCCTTGGAATGTGCAGCAAATCCAATTTCTTGGCAAGTCCGGGGGAAGTGAGCAGTGCAGGTACACTTTCACCTTGAGAAATGGAGTTGGAAAGCTTTTCGCTAAGATGTAGGCGACTAGAGAGGCAGAATACGGAGCTCCGGCGCTGGCCGAAAAGAAGTGCCGCTTGCCGGCGTCTTTCGGCAAAAGCGGCGCTCCGCAGAGCACCGCTGCCGCTCCGGTCATCTGTACGCCAAGTAGCCGCTTCTTCGCCTCCGGCAGCCAGAGATCGCGGTAGCTTGCAAGAGGAGAAGAATAAAGCTGCGAAGAAGCCGGCTTGTGCGCGAAGCTTGCAGACAGCTGCAGGACGGTGGCTGCCGCTCTCCTGCCTGTTGAATTCACTCTGGGCATGCGAGTGGAAGGTGTTCCAGGACAACTTTCCTGGGTTTTGACGTAGTCCTGCTGCATCCCTCCTTGGAAATTCTTGCTGCTCCCCGGAGGCTCCGAGATGCAGAGAACACGATGGCAGCTGCTGAAAAGAAGGGCAGCAGTGAGTTTGTCAAGAAACAAGAATATAGGCAGCTGCCTGTGCTTGGCAAGGAGCAGCTGCTGCATTCTTGCACTTGCCTTCCTTCAGTGCGCACAGAAGCCCGCTGCTCTGCTGCTTGGTTTTTCCGCATTCAGTCAATTGCACAGGATTGAAGCTGGGGCAGGCTGTTCAGCTTTGCTGCTTTTCAGCATCTCAGCTGCCCTTCTGCTCTGTGACAGCTCTCCAGGTTTCTTGCCTTCGCCAGGCTGCAACGTGCCCGCTACTACCCAGAGCTGGGCAGGAGTGGGCAGAGAGCACGCTCATCTGCCAGCAGTTTGCGGCTTGCCCAGGAAAGTGCAGTGTCCTTGGAATGTGCAGCAAATCCAATTTCTTGGCAAGTCCGGGGGAAGTGAGCAGTGCAGGTACACTTTCTCCTTGAGAAATGGAGTTGGAAAGCTTTTCGCTAAGATGTAGGCGACTAGAGAGGCAGAATACGGAGCTCCGGCGCTGGCCGAAGGGAAGTGCCGCTTCCCGGCGTCTTTCGGCAAAAGCGGCGCTCCGGAGCGCACCGCTGCCGCTCCAGTCATCTGTGCGCGAAGTAGCCGCTTCTTCGTCTCCGGCAGCCGGAGATCGCGGTAGCTTGCATAGGTGAAGAACGAAGCCGCGAAGAAGCCGGCTTGTGCGCGAAGGTCGCAGACAGCTGCAGGACGGTGGCTGCCGCTCTCCTGCCTGTTGAATTCACTTCTGGCATGCGAGTGGAAGGTGTTCCAGGACAACTTTCCTGGGTTTTGACGTAGTCCTGCTGCATCCCTCCTTGGAAATTCTTGCTGCTCCCCGGAGGCTCCGAGATGCAGAGAACACGATGGCAGCTGCTGAAAAGAAGGGCAGCAGTGAGTTTGTCAAGAAACAAGAATATAGGCAGCTGCCTGTGCTTGGCAAGGAGCAGCTGCTGGATTCTTGCACTTGCCTTCCTTCAGTGCGCACAGAAGCCCGCTGCTCTGCTGCTTGGTTTTTCCGCATTCAGTCAATTGCACAGGATTGAAGCTGGGGCAGGCTGTTCAGCTTTGCTGCTTTTCAGCATCTCAGCGGCCCTTCTGCTCTGTGACAGCCCTCCAGGTTTCTTGCCTTCTCCAGGCTGCAACGTGCCCGCTACTACCCAGAGCTGGGCAGGAGTGGGCAGAGAGCACGCTCATCTGCCAGCAGTTTGCGGCTTGCCCAGGAAAGTGCAGTGTCCTTGGAATGTGCAGCAAATCCAATTTCTTGGCAAGTCCGGGGGAAGTGAGCAGTGCTGGTACACTTTCACCTTGAGAAATGGAGTTGGAAGGCTTTTCGCTAAGATGTAGGCGACTAGAGAGGCAGAATACGGAGCTCCGGCGCTGGCCGAAGGGAAGCGCCGCTTCCCGGCGTCTTTCGGCAAAAGCGGCGCTCCAGAGCGCACCGCTGCTGCTCCAGTCATCTGTGCGCGAAGTAGCCGCTTCTTCGCCTCCGGCAGCCGGAGATCGCGGTAGCTTGCAAGAGGCGAAGAATAAAGCTGCGAAGAAGCCGGCTTGTGCGCGAAGCTTGCAGACTGCTGCAGGACGGTGGCTGCCGCTCTCCTGCCTGTTGAATTCACTTCTGGCATGCGAGTGGAAGGTGTTCCAGGACAACTTTCCTGGGTTTTGACGTAGTCCTGCTGCATCCCTCCTTGGAAATTCTTGCTGCTCCCCGGGGGCTCCGAGATGCAGAGAACACGATGGCAGCTGCTGAAAAGAAGGGCAGCAGTGAGTTTGTCACGAAACAAGAATATAGGCAGCTGCCTGTGCTTGGCAAGGAGCAGCTGCTGCATTCTTGCACTTGCCTTCCTTCAGTGCGCACAGAAGCCCGCTGCTCTGCAGCTTGGTTTTTCCGCATTCAGTCAATTGCACAGGATTGAAGCTGGGGCAGGCTGTTCAGCTTTGCTGCTTTTCAGCATCTCAGCTGCCCTTCTGCTCTGTGACAGCTCTCCAGGTTTCTTGCCTTCTCCAGGCTGCAACGTGCCCGCTACTACCCAGAGCTGGGCAGGAGTGGGCAGAGAGCACGCTCATCTGCCAGCAGTTTGCGGCTTGCCCAGGAAAGTGCAGTGTCCTTGGAATGTGCAGCAAATCCAATTTCTTGGCAAGTCCGGGGGAAGTGAGCAGTGCAGGTACACTTTCTCCTTGAGAAATGGAGTTGGAAAGCTTTTCGCTAAGATGTAGGCGACTAGAGAGGCAGAATACGGAGCTCCGGCGCTGGCCGAAGGGAAGTGCCGCTTGCCGGCGTCTTTCGGCAAAAGCGGCGCTCCGGAGCGCACCGCTGCCGCTCCAGTCATCTGTGCGCGAAGTAGCCGCTTCTTCGCCTCCGGCAGCCGGAGATCGCGGTAGCTTGCATAGGCGAAGAACGAAGCCGCGAAGAAGCCGGCTTGTGCGCGAAGCTCGCAGACAGCTGCAGGACGGTGGCTGCCGCTCTCCTGCCTGTTGAATTCACTCTGGGCATGCCAGTGGAAGGTGTTCCAGGACAACTTTCCTGGGTTTTGACGTAGTCCTGCTGCATCCCTCCTTGGAAATTCTTGCTGCTCCCCGGAGGCTCCGAGATGCAGAGAACACGATGGCAGCTGCTGAAAAGAAGGGCAGCAGTGAGTTTGTCAAGAAACAAGAATATAGGCAGCTACCTGTGCTTGGCAAGGAGCAGCTGCTGCATTCTTGCACTTGCCTTCCTGCAGTGCGCACAGAAGCCCGCTGCTCTGCTGCTTGGTTTTTCCGCATTCAGTCAATTGCACAGGATTGAAGCTGGGGCAGGCTGTTCAGCTTTGCTGCTTTTCAGCATCTCAGCTGCCCTTCTGCTCTGTGACAGCTCTCCAGGTTTCTTGCCTTCTCCAGGCTGCAACGTGCCCGCTACTACCCAGAGCTGGGCAGGAGTGGGCAGAGAGCACGCTCATCTGCCAGCAGTTTGCGGCTTGCCCAGGAAAGTGCAGTGTCCTTGGAATGTGCAGCAAATCCAATTTCTTGGCAAGTCCGGGGGAAGTGAGCAGTGCTGGTACACTTTCACCTTGAGAAATGGAGTGGCAAAGCTTTTCGCTAAGATGTAGGCGACTAGAGAGGCAGAATACGGAGCTCCGGCGCTGGCCGAAGGGAAGTGCCGCTTCCCGGCGTCTTTCGGCAAAAGCGGCGCTCCGGAGCGCACCGCTGCCGCTCCAGTCATCTGTGCGCCAAGTAGCCGCTTCTTGGCCTCCGGCAGCCGGAGATCGCGGTAGCTTGCATAGGCGAAGAACGAAGCCGCGAAGAAGCCGGCTTCTGCGCGAAGCTCGCAGACAGCTGCAGGACGGTGGCTGCCGCTCTCCTGCCTGTTGAATTCACTTCTGGCATGCCAGTGGAAGGTGTTCCAGGACAACTTTCCTGGGTTTTGACGTAGTCCTGCTGCATCCCTCCTTGGAAATTCTTGCTGCTCCCCGGAGGCTCCGAGATGCAGAGAACACGATGGCAGCTGCTGAAAAGAAGGGCAGCAGTGAGTTTGTCAAGAAACAAGAATATAGGCAGCTGCCTGTGCTTGGCAAGGAGCAGCTGCTGCATTCTTGCACTTGCCTTCCTTCAGTGCGCACAGAAGCCCGCTGCTCTGCTGCTTGGTTTTTCCGCATTCAGTCAATTGCACAGGATTGAAGCTGGGGCAGGCTGTTCAACTTTGCTGCTTTTCAGCATCTCAGCTGCCCTTCTGCTCTGTGACAGCCCTCCAGGTTTCTTGCCTTCTCCAGGCTGCAACGTGCCCGCTACTACCCAGAGCTGGGCAGGAGTGGGCAGAGAGCACGCTCATGTGCCAGCAGTTTGCGGCTTGCCCAGGAAAGTGCAGTGTCCTTGGAATGTGCAGCAAATCCAATTTCTTGGCAAGTCCGGGGGAAGTGAGCAGTGCTGGTACACTTTCACCTTGAGAAATGGAGTTGGAAGGCTTTTCGCTAAGATGTAGGCGACTAGAGAGGCAGAATACGGAGCTCCGGCGCTGGCCGAAGGGAAGCGCCGCTTCCCGGCGTCTTTCGGCAAAAGCGGCGCTCCGGAGCGCACCGCTGCCGCTCCAGTCATCTGTGCGCGAAGTAGCCGCTTCTTCGCCTCCGGCAGCCGGAGATCGCGGTAGCTTGCAAGAGGCGAAGAATAAAGCTGCGAAGAAGCCGGCTTGTGCGCGAAGCTTGCAGACTGCTGCAGGACGGTGGCTGCCGCTCTCCTGCCTGTTGAATTCACTCTGGGCATGCGAGTGGAAGGTGTTCCAGGACAACTTTCCTGGGTTTTGACGTAGTCCTGCTGCATCCCTCCTTGGAAATTCTTGCTGCTCCCCGGAGGCTCCGAGATGCAGAGAACACGATGGCAGCTGCTGAAAAGAAGGGCAGCAGTGAGTTTGTCAAGAAACAAGAATATAAGCAGCTGCCTCTGCTTGGCAAGGAGCCGCTGCTGCATTCTTGCAATTTCCTGCAGTGCGCACAGAAGCCCGCTGCTCTGCTGCTTGGTTTTTCCGCATTCAGTCAATTGCACAGGATTGAAGCTGGGGCAGGCTGTTCAGCTTTGCTGCTTTTCAGCATCTCAGCTGCCCTTCTGCTCTGTGACAGCTCTCCAGGTTTCTTGCCTTCTCCAGGCTGCAACCTGCTGGCTAGTACCCAGAGCTGGGCAGGAGTGGGCAGAGAGCACGCTCATCTGCCAGCAGTTTGCGGCTTGCCCAGGAAAGTGCAGTGTCCTTGGAATGTGCAGCAAATCCAATTTCTTGGCAAGTCCGGGGGAAGTGAGCAGTGCAGGTACACTTTCTCCTTGAGAAATGGAGTTGGAAAGCTTTTCGCTAAGATGTAGGCGACTAGAGAGGCAGAATACGGAGCTCCGGCGCTGGCCGAAAAGAAGTGCCGCTTGCCGGCGTCTTTCGGCAGAAGCGGCGCTCCGCAGAGCACCGCTGCCGCTCCGGTCATCTGTACGCCAAGTAGCCGCTTCTTCGCCTCCGGCAGCCGGAGATCGCGGTAGCTTGCATAGGCGAAGAACGAAGCCGCGAAGAAGCCGGCTTGTGCGCGAAGCTCGCAGACAGCTGCAGGACGGTGGCTGCCGCTCTCCTGCCTGTTGAATTCACTCTGGGCATGCGAGTGGAAGGTGTTCCAGGACAACTTTCCTGGGTTTTGACGTAGTCCTGCTGCATCCCTCCTTGGAAATTCTTGCTGCTCCCCGGAGGCTCCGAGATGCAGAGAACACGATGGCAGCTGCTGAAAAGAAGGGCAGCAGTGAGTTTGTCAAGAAACAAGAATATAGGCAGCTGCCTGTGCTTGGCAAGGAGCAGCTGCTGCATTCTTGCACTTGCCTTCCTTCAGTGCGCACAGAAGCCCGCTGCTCTGCTGCTTGGTTTTTCCGCATTCAGTCAATTGCACAGGATTGAAGCTGGGGCAGGCTGTTCAGCTTTGCTGCTTTTCAGCATCTCAGCTGCCCTTCTGCTCTGTGACAGCTCTCCAGGTTTCTTGCCTTCGCCAGGCTGCAACGTGCCCGCTACTACCCAGAGCTGGGCAGGAGTAGGCAGAGAGCACGCTCATATGCCAGCAGTTTGCGGCTTGCCCAGGAAAGTGCAGTATCCTTGGAAAGTGCAGCAAATCCAATTTCTTGGCAAGTCCGGGGGAAGTGAGCAGTGCTGGTACACTTTCACCTTGAGAAATGGAGTGGCAAAGCTTTTCGCTAAGATGTAGGCGACTAGAGAGGCAGAATACGGAGCTCCGGCGCTGGCCGAAGGGAAGTGCCGCTTCCCGGCGTCTTTCGGCAAAAGCGGCGCTCCGGAGCGCACCGCTGCCGCTCCAGTGATCTGTGCGCGAAGTAGCCGCTTCTTCGCCTCCGGCAGCCGGAGATCGCGGTAGCTTGCATAGGCGAAGAACGAAGCCGCGAAGAAGCCGGCTTGTGCGCGAAGCTCGCAGACTGCTGCAGGACGGTGGCTGCCGCTCTCCTGCCTGTTGAATTCACTTCTGGCATGCCAGTGGAAGGTGTTCCAGGACAACTTTCCTGGGTTTTGACGTAGTCCTGCTGCATCCCTCCTTGGAAATTCTTGCTGCTCCCCGGAGGCTCCGAGATGCAGAGAACACGATGGCAGCTGCTGAAAAGAAGGGCAACTGTGAGTTTGTCAAGAAACAAGAATATAGGCAGCTGCCTGTGCTTGGCAAGGAGCAGCTGCTGCATTCTTGCACTTGCCTTCCTTCAGTGCGCACAGAAGCCCGCTGCTCTGCTGCTTGGTTTTTCTGCATTCAGTCAATTGCACAGGATTGAAGCTGGGGCAGGCTGTTCAGCTTTGCTGCTTTTCAGCATCTCAGCTGCCCTTCTGCTCTGTGACAGCTCTCCAGGTTTCTTGCCTTCTCCAGGCTGCAACGTGCCCGCTACTACCCAGAGCTGGGCAGGAGTGGGCAGAGAGCACGCTCATCTGCCAGCAGTTTGCGGCTTGCCCAGGAAAGTGCAGTGTCCTTGGAATGTGCAGCAAATCCAATTTCTTGGCAAGTCCGGGGGAAGTGAGCAGTGCTGGTACACTTTCACCTTGAGAAATGGAGTTGGAAAGCTTTTCGCTAAGATGTAGGCGACTAGAGAGGCAGAATACGGAGCTCCGGCGCTGGCCGAAGGGAAGTGCCGCTTCCCGGCGTCTTTCGGCAAAAGCGGCGCTCCGGAGCGCACCGCTGCCGCTCCAGTCATCTGTGCGCGAAGTTGCCGCTTCTTCGCCTCCGGCAGCCGGAGATCGCGGTAGCTTGCATAGGCGAAGAACGAAGCCGCGAAGAAGCCGGCTTGTGCGCGAAGCTCGCAGACTGCTGCAGGACGGTGGCTGCCGCTCTCCTGCCTGTTGAATTCACTTCTGGCATGCGAGTGGAAGGTGTTCCAGGACAACTTTCCTGGGTTTTGACGTAGTCCTGCTGCATCCCTCCTTGGAAATTCTTGCTGCTCCCCGGAGGCTCCGAGATGCAGAGAACACGATGGCAGCTGCTGAAAAGAAGGGCAGCAGTGAGTTTGTCAAGAAACAAGAATATAGGCAGCTGCCTGTGCTTGGCAAGGAGCAGCTGCTGCATTCTTGCACTTGCCTTCCTTCAGTGCGCACAGAAGCCCGCTGCTCTGCTGCTTGGTTTTTCTGCATTCAGTCAATTGCACAGGATTGAAGCTGGGGCAGGCTGTTCAGCTTTGCTGCTTTTCAGCATCTCAGCTGCCCTTCTGCTCTGTGACAGCTCTCCAGGTTTCTTGCCTTCTCCAGGCTGCAACGTGCCCGCTACTACCCAGAGCTGGGCAGGAGTGGGCAGAGAGCACGCTCATCTGCCAGCAGTTTGCGGCTTGCCCAGGAAAGTGCAGTGTCCTTGGAATGTGCAGCAAATCCAATTTCTTGGCAAGTCCGGGGGAAGTGAGCAGTGCTGGTACACTTTCACCTTGAGAAATGGAGTTGGAAAGCTTTTCGCTAAGATGTAGGCGACTAGAGAGGCAGAATACGGAGCTCCGGCGCTGGCCGATAAGAAGTGCCGCTTCCCGGCGTCTTTCGGCAAAAGCGGCGCTCCGGAGCGCACCGCTGCCGCTCCAGTCATCTGTGCGCGAAGTAGCCGCTTCTTCGCCTCCGGCAGCCGGAGATGGCGGTAGCTTGAATAGGCGAAGAATAAAGCTGCGAAGAAGCCGGCTTGTGCGCGAACCTTGCAGACAGCTGCAGGATGGTGGCTGCCGCTCTCCTGCCTGTTGAATTCACTTCTGGCATGCGAGTGGAAGGTGTTCCAGGACAACTTTCCTGGGTTTTGACGTAGTCCTGCTGCATCCCTCCTTGGAAATTCTTGCTGCTCCCCGGAGGCTCCGAGATGCAGAGAACACGATGGCAGCTGCTGAAAAGAAGGGCAGCAGTGAGTTTGTCAAGAAACAAGAATATAGGCAGCTGCCTGTGCTTGGCAAGGAGCAGCTGCTGCATTCTTGCACTTGCCTTCCTTCAGTGCGCACAGAAGCCCGCTGCTCTGCTGCTTGGTTTTTCCGCATTCAGTCAATTGCACAGGATTGAAGCTGGGGCAGGCTGTTCAGCTTTGCTGCTTTTCAGCATCTCAGCTGCCCTTCTGCTCTGGGACAGCTCTCCAGGTTTCTTGCCTTCTCCAGGCTGCAACGTGCCCGCTACTACCCAGAGCTGGGCAGGAGTGGGCAGAGAGCACGCTCATCTGCCAGCAGTTTGCGGCTTGCCCAGGAAAGTGCAGTGTCCTTGGAATGTGCAGCAAATCCAATTTCTTGGCAAGTCCGGGGGAAGTGAGCAGTGCTGGTACACTTTCACCTTGAGAAATGGAGTGGCAAAGCTTTTCGCTAAGATGTAGGCGACTAGAGAGGCAGAATACGGAGCTCCGGCGCTGGCCGAAGGGAAGTGCCGCTTCCCGGCGTCTTTCGGCAAAAGCGGCGCTCCGGAGCGCACCGCTGCCGCTCCAGTCATCTGTGCGCGAAGTAGCCGCTTCTTCGCCTCCGGCAGCCGGAGATGGCGGTAGCTTGAATAGGCGAAGAATAAAGCTGCGAAGAAGCCGGCTTGTGCGCGAACCTTGCAGACAGCTGCAGGATGGTGGCTGCCGCTCTCCTGCCTGTTGAATTCACTTCTGGCATGCGAGTGGAAGGTGTTCCAGGACAACTTTCCTGGGTTTTGACGTAGTCCTGCTGCATCCCTCCTTGGAAATTCTTGCTGCTCCCCGGAGGCTCCGAGATGCAGAGAACACGATGGCAGCTGCTGAAAAGAAGGGCAGCAGTGAGTTTGTCAAGAAACAAGAATATAGGCAGCTGCCTGTGCTTGGCAAGGAGCAGCTGCTGCATTCTTGCACTTGCCTTCCTTCAGTGCGCACAGAAGCCCGCTGCTCTGCTGCTTGGTTTTTCTGCATTCAGTCAATTGCACAGGATTGAAGCTGGGGCAGGCTGTTCAGCTTTGCTGCTTTTCAGCATCTCAGCTGCCCTTTGGCTCTGTTACAGCTCTCCAGGTTTCTTGCCTTTGCCAGGCTGCAACCTGCTGGCTAGTACCCAGAGCTTAGCAGGAGTGGGCAGAGAGCACGCTCATCAGCCAGCAGTTTGCGGTTTGCCCAGGAAAGTGCAGTGTCCTTGGAATGTGCAGCAAATCCAATTTCTTGGCAAGTCCGGGGGAAGTGAGCAGTGCAGGTACACTTTCACCTTGAGAAATGGAGTTGGAAAGCTTTTCGCTAAGATGTAGGCGACTAGAGAGGCAGAATACGGAGCTCCGGCGCTGGCCGAAAAGAAGTGCCGCTTCCCGGCGTCTTTCGGCAAAAGCGGCGCTACGCAGAGCACCGCTGCCGCTCCGGTCATCTGTACGCCAAGTAGCCGCTTCTTCGCCTCCGGCAGCCGGAGATCGCGGTAGCTTGCAAGAGGCAAAGAATAAAGCCGCGAAGAAGCCGGCTTGTGCGCGAAGCTCGCAGACAGCTGCAGGATGGTGGCTGCCGCTCTCCTGCCTGTTGAATTCACTCTGGGCATGCGAGTGGAAGGTGTTCCAGGACAACTTTCCTGGGTTTTGACGTAGTCCTGCTGCATCCCTCCTTGGAAATTCTTGCTGCTCCCCGGAGGCTCCGAGATGCAGAGAACACGATGGCAGCTGCTGAAAAGAAGGGCAGCAGTGAGTTTGTCAAGAAACAAGAATATAGGCAGCTGCCTGTGCTTGGCAAGGAGCAGCTGCTGCATTCTTGCACTTGCCTTCCTTCAGTGCGCACAGAAGCCCGCTGCTCTGCTGCTTGGTTTTTCTGCATTCAGTCAATTGCACAGGATTGAAGCTGGGGCAGGCTGTTCAGCTTGGCTGCTTTTCAGCATCTCAGCTGCCCTTCTGCTCTGTGACAGCTCTCCAGGTTTCTTGCCTTCTCCAGGCTGCAACGTGCCCGCTACTACCCAGAGCTGGGCAGGAGTGGGCAGAGAGCACGCTCATCTGCCAGCAGTTTGCGGCTTGCCCAGGAAAGTGCAGTGTCCTTGGAATGTGCAGCAAATCCAATTTCTTGGCAAGTCCGGGGGAAGTGAGCAGTGCTGGTACACTTTCACCTTGAGAAATGGAGTTGGAAAGCTTTTCGCTAAGATGTAGGCGACTAGAGAGGCAGAATACGGAGCTCCGGCGCTGGCCGAAGGGAAGTGCCGCTTCCCGGCGTCTTTCGGCAAAAGCGGCGCTCTGGAGCGCACCGCTGCCGCTCCAGTCATCTGTGCGCGAAGTAGCCGCTTCTTCGCCTCCGGCAGCCGGAGATCGCGGTAGCTTGCATAGGCGAAGAACGAAGCCGCGAAGAAGCCGGCTTGTGCGCGAAGCTCGCAGACAGCTGCAGGACGGTGGCTGCCGCTCTCCTGCCTGTTGAATTCACTTCTGGCATGCGAGTGGAAGGTGTTCCAGGACAACTTTCCTGGGTTTTGACGTAGTCCTGCTGCATCCCTCCTTGGAAATTCTTGCTGCTCCCCGGAGGCTCCGAGATGCAGAGAACACGATGGCAGCTGCTGAAAAGAAGGGCAGCAGTGAGTTTGTCAAGAAACAAGAATATAGGCAGCTGCCTGTGCTTGGCAAGGAGCAGCTGCTGCATTCTTGCACTTGCCTTCCTTCAGTGCGCACAGAAGCCCGCTGCTCTGCTGCTTGGTTTTTCCGCATTCAGTCAATTGCACAGGATTGAAGCTGGGGCAGGCTGTTCAGCTTTGCTGCTTTTCAGCATCTCAGCTGCCCTTCTGCTCTGTGACAGCTCTCCAGGTTTCTTGCCTTCTCCAGGCTGCAACGTGCCCGCTACTACCCAGAGCTGGGCAGGAGTGGGCAGAGAGCACGCTCATCTGCCAGCAGTTTGCGGCTTGCCCAGGAAAGTGCAGTGTCCTTGGAATGTGCAGCAAATCCAATTTCTTGGCAAGTCCGGGGGAAGTGAGCAGTGCTGGTACACTTTCACCTTGAGAAATGGACTTGGAAAGCTTTTCGCTAAGATGTAGGCGACTAGAGAGGCAGAATACGGAGCTCCGGCGCTGGCCGAAGGGAAGTGCCGCTTCCCGGCGTCTTTCGGCAAAAGCGGCGCTCCGGAGCGCACCGCTGCCGCTCCAGTCATCTGTGCGCGAAGTAGCCGCTTCTTCGCCTCCGGCAGCCGGAGATGGCGGTAGCTTGAATAGGCGAAGAATAAAGCTGCGAAGAAGCCGGCTTGTGCGCGAACCTTGCAGACAGCTGCAGGATGGTGGCTGCCGCTCTCCTGCCTGTTGAATTCACTTCTGGCATGCGAGTGGAAGGTGTTCCAGGACAACTTTCCTGGGTTTTGACGTAGTCCTGCTGCATCCCTCCTTGGAAATTCTTGCTGCTCCCCGGAGGCTCCGAGATGCAGAGAACACGATGGCAGCTGCTGAAAAGAAGGGCAGCAGTGAGTTTGTCAAGAAACAAGAATATAGGCAGCTGCCTGTGCTTGGCAAGGAGCAGCTGCTGCATTCTTGCACTTGCCTTCCTTCAGTGCGCACAGAAGCCCGCTGCTCTGCTGCTTGGTTTTTCTGCATTCAGTCAATTGCACAGGATTGAAGCTGGGGCAGGCTGTTCAGCTTTGCTGCTTTTCAGCATCTCAGCTGCCCTTTGGCTCTGTTACAGCTCTCCAGGTTTCTTGCCTTTGCCAGGCTGCAACCTGCTGGCTAGTACCCAGAGCTTAGCAGGAGTGGGCAGAGAGCACGCTCATCAGCCAGCAGTTTGCGGTTTGCCCAGGAAAGTGCAGTGTCCTTGGAATGTGCAGCAAATCCAATTTCTTGGCAAGTCCGGGGGAAGTGAGCAGTGCAGGTACACTTTCACCTTGAGAAATGGAGTTGGAAAGCTTTTCGCTAAGATGTAGGCGACTAGAGAGGCAGAATACGGAGCTCCGGCGCTGGCCGAAAAGAAGTGCCGCTTCGCGGCGTCTTTCGGCAAAAGCGGCGCTACGCAGAGCACCGCTGCCGCTCCGGTCATCTGTACGCCAAGTAGCCGCTTCTTCGCCTCCGGCAGCCGGAGATCGCGGTAGCTTGCAAGAGGCAAAGAATAAAGCCGCGAAGAAGCCGGCTTGTGCGCGAAGCTCGCAGACAGCTGCAGGATGGTGGCTGCCGCTCTCCTGCCTGTTGAATTCACTCTGGGCATGCGAGTGGAAGGTGTTCCAGGACAACTTTCCTGGGTTTTGACGTAGTCCTGCTGCATCCCTCCTTGGAAATTCTTGCTGCTCCCCGGAGGCTCCGAGATGCAGAGAACACGATGGCAGCTGCTGAAAAGAAGGGCAGCAGTGAGTTTGTCAAGAAACAAGAATATAGGCAGCTGCCTGTGCTTGGCAAGGAGCAGCTGCTGCATTCTTGCACTTGCCTTCCTTCAGTGCGCACAGAAGCCCGCTGCTCTGCTGCTTGGTTTTTCTGCATTCAGTCAATTGCACAGGATTGAAGCTGGGGCAGGCTGTTCAGCTTGGCTGCTTTTCAGCATCTCAGCTGCCCTTCTGCTCTGTGACAGCTCTCCAGGTTTCTTGCCTTCTCCAGGCTGCAACGTGCCCGCTACTACCCAGAGCTGGGCAGGAGTGGGCAGAGAGCACGCTCATCTGCCAGCAGTTTGCGGCTTGCCCAGGAAAGTGCAGTGTCCTTGGAATGTGCAGCAAATCCAATTTCTTGGCAAGTCCGGGGGAAGTGAGCAGTGCAGGTACACTTTCACCTTGAGAAATGGAGTTGGAAAGCTTTTCGCTAAGATGTAGGCGACTAGAGAGGCAGAATACGGAGCTCCGGCGCTGGCCGAAGGGAAGTGCCGCTTCCCGGCGTCTTTCGGCAAAAGCGGCGCTCTGGAGCGCACCGCTGCCGCTCCAGTCATCTGTGCGCGAAGTAGCCGCTTCTTCGCCTCCGGCAGCCGGAGATCGCGGTAGCTTGCATAGGCGAAGAACGAAGCCGCGAAGAAGCCGGCTTGTGCGCGAAGCTCGCAGACAGCTGCAGGACGGTGGCTGCCGCTCTCCTGCCTGTTGAATTCACTCTGGGCATGCGAGTGGAAGGTGTTCCAGGACAACTTTCCTGGGTTTTGACGTAGTCCTGCTGCATCCCTCCTTGGAAATTCTTGCTGCTCCCCGGAGGCTCCGAGATGCAGAGAACACGATGGCAGCTGCTGAAAAGAAGGGCAGCAGTGAGTTTGTCAAGAAACAAGAATATAGGCAGCTGCCTGTGCTTGGCAAGGAGCAGCTGCTGCATTCTTGCACTTGCCTTCCTTCAGTGCGCACAGAAGCCCGCTGCTCTGCTGCTTGGTTTTTCTGCATTCAGTCAATTGCACAGGATTGAAGCTGGGGCAGGCTGTTCAGCTTGGCTGCTTTTCAGCATCTCAGCTGCCCTTCTGCTCTGTGACAGCTCTCCAGGTTTCTTGCCTTCTCCAGGCTGCAACGTGCCCGCTACTACCCAGAGCTGGGCAGGAGTGGGCAGAGAGCACGCTCATCTGCCAGCAGTTTGCGGCTTGCCCAGGAAAGTGCAGTGTCCTTGGAATGTGCAGCAAATCCAATTTCTTGGCAAGTCCGGGGGAAGTGAGCAGTGCTGGTACACTTTCACCTTGAGAAATGGAGTTGGAAAGCTTTTCGCTAAGATGTAGGCGACTAGAGAGGCAGAATACGGAGCTCCGGCGCTGGCCGAAGGGAAGTGCCGCTTCCCGGCGTCTTTCGGCAAAAGCGGCGCTCTGGAGCGCACCGCTGCCGCTCCAGTCATCTGTGCGCGAAGTAGCCGCTTCTTCGCCTCCGGCAGCCGGAGATCGCGGTAGCTTGCATAGGCGAAGAACGAAGCCGCGAAGAAGCCGGCTTGTGCGCGAAGCTCGCAGACAGCTGCAGGACGGTGGCTGCCGCTCTCCTGCCTGTTGAATTCACTTCTGGCATGCGAGTGGAAGGTGTTCCAGGACAACTTTCCTGGGTTTTGACGTAGTCCTGCTGCATCCCTCCTTGGAAATTCTTGCTGCTCCCCGGAGGCTCCGAGATGCAGAGAACACGATGGCAGCTGCTGAAAAGAAGGGCAGCAGTGAGTTTGTCAAGAAACAAGAATATAGGCAGCTGCCTGTGCTTGGCAAGGAGCAGCTGCTGCATTCTTGCACTTGCCTTCCTTCAGTGCGCACAGAAGCCCGCTGCTCTGCTGCTTGGTTTTTCCGCATTCAGTCAATTGCACAGGATTGAAGCTGGGGCAGGCTGTTCAGCTTTGCTGCTTTTCAGCATCTCAGCTGCCCTTCTGCTCTGTGACAGCTCTCCAGGTTTCTTGCCTTCGCCAGGCTGCAACGTGCCCGCTACTACCCAGAGCTGGGCAGGAGTGGGCAGAGAGCACGCTCATCTGCCAGCAGTTTGCGGCTTGCCCAGGAAAGTGCAGTGTCCTTGGAATGTGCAGCAAATCCAATTTCTTGGCAAGTCCGGGGGAAGTGAGCAGTGCTGGTACACTTTCACCTTGAGAAATGGAGTGGCAAAGCTTTTCGCTAAGATGTAGGCGACTAGAGAGGCAGAATACGGAGCTCCGGCGCTGGCCGAAGGGAAGTGCCGCTTCCCGGCGTCTTTCGGCAAAAGCGGCGCTCCGGAGCGCACCGCTGCCGCTCCAGTCATCTGTGCGCGAAGTAGCCGCTTCTTCGCCTCCGGCAGCCGGAGATGGCGGTAGCTTGAATAGGCGAAGAATAAAGCTGCGAAGAAGCCGGCTTGTGCGCGAACCTTGCAGACAGCTGCAGGATGGTGGCTGCCGCTCTCCTGCCTGTTGAATTCACTTCTGGCATGCGAGTGGAAGGTGTTCCAGGACAACTTTCCTGGGTTTTGACGTAGTCCTGCTGCATCCCTCCTTGGAAATTCTTGCTGCTCCCCGGAGGCTCCGAGATGCAGAGAACACGATGGCAGCTGCTGAAAAGAAGGGCAGCAGTGAGTTTGTCAAGAAACAAGAATATAGGCAGCTGCCTGTGCTTGGCAAGGAGCAGCTGCTGCATTCTTGCACTTGCCTTCCTTCAGTGCGCACAGAAGCCCGCTGCTCTGCTGCTTGGTTTTTCTGCATTCAGTCAATTGCACAGGATTGAAGCTGGGGCAGGCTGTTCAGCTTTGCTGCTTTTCAGCATCTCAGCTGCCCTTTGGCTCTGTTACAGCTCTCCAGGTTTCTTGCCTTTGCCAGGCTGCAACCTGCTGGCTAGTACCCAGAGCTTAGCAGGAGTGGGCAGAGAGCACGCTCATCAGCCAGCAGTTTGCGGTTTGCCCAGGAAAGTGCAGTGTCCTTGGAATGTGCAGCAAATCCAATTTCTTGGCAAGTCCGGGGGAAGTGAGCAGTGCAGGTACACTTTCACCTTGAGAAATGGAGTTGGAAAGCTTTTCGCTAAGATGTAGGCGACTAGAGAGGCAGAATACGGAGCTCCGGCGCTGGCCGAAAAGAAGTGCCGCTTCCCGGCGTCTTTCGGCAAAAGCGGCGCTACGCAGAGCACCGCTGCCGCTCCGGTCATCTGTACGCCAAGTAGCCGCTTCTTCGCCTCCGGCAGCCGGAGATCGCGGTAGCTTGCAAGAGGCAAAGAATAAAGCCGCGAAGAAGCCGGCTTGTGCGCGAAGCTCGCAGACAGCTGCAGGATGGTGGCTGCCGCTCTCCTGCCTGTTGAATTCACTCTGGGCATGCGAGTGGAAGGTGTTCCAGGACAACTTTCCTGGGTTTTGACGTAGTCCTGCTGCATCCCTCCTTGGAAATTCTTGCTGCTCCCCGGAGGCTCCGAGATGCAGAGAACACGATGGCAGCTGCTGAAAAGAAGGGCAGCAGTGAGTTTGTCAAGAAACAAGAATATAGGCAGCTGCCTGTGCTTGGCAAGGAGCAGCTGCTGCATTCTTGCACTTGCCTTCCTTCAGTGCGCACAGAAGCCCGCTGCTCTGCTGCTTGGTTTTTCTGCATTCAGTCAATTGCACAGGATTGAAGCTGGGGCAGGCTGTTCAGCTTGGCTGCTTTTCAGCATCTCAGCTGCCCTTCTGCTCTGTGACAGCTCTCCAGGTTTCTTGCCTTCTCCAGGCTGCAACGTGCCCGCTACTACCCAGAGCTGGGCAGGAGTGGGCAGAGAGCACGCTCATCTGCCAGCAGTTTGCGGCTTGCCCAGGAAAGTGCAGTGTCCTTGGAATGTGCAGCAAATCCAATTTCTTGGCAAGTCCGGGGGAAGTGAGCAGTGCTGGTACACTTTCACCTTGAGAAATGGAGTTGGAAAGCTTTTCGCTAAGATGTAGGCGACTAGAGAGGCAGAATACGGAGCTCCGGCGCTGGCCGAAGGGAAGTGCCGCTTCCCGGCGTCTTTCGGCAAAAGCGGCGCTCTGGAGCGCACCGCTGCCGCTCCAGTCATCTGTGCGCGAAGTAGCCGCTTCTTCGCCTCCGGCAGCCGGAGATCGCGGTAGCTTGCATAGGCGAAGAACGAAGCCGCGAAGAAGCCGGCTTGTGCGCGAAGCTCGCAGACAGCTGCAGGACGGTGGCTGCCGCTCTCCTGCCTGTTGAATTCACTTCTGGCATGCGAGTGGAAGGTGTTCCAGGACAACTTTCCTGGGTTTTGACGTAGTCCTGCTGCATCCCTCCTTGGAAATTCTTGCTGCTCCCCGGAGGCTCCGAGATGCAGAGAACACGATGGCAGCTGCTGAAAAGAAGGGCAGCAGTGAGTTTGTCAAGAAACAAGAATATAGGCAGCTGCCTGTGCTTGGCAAGGAGCAGCTGCTGCATTCTTGCACTTGCCTTCCTTCAGTGCGCACAGAAGCCCGCTGCTCTGCTGCTTGGTTTTTCTGCATTCAGTCAATTGCACAGGATTGAAGCTGGGGCAGGCTGTTCAGCTTTGCTGCTTTTCAGCATCTCAGCTGCCCTTTGGCTCTGTTACAGCTCTCCAGGTTTCTTGCCTTTGCCAGGCTGCAACCTGCTGGCTAGTACCCAGAGCTGGGCAGGAGTGGGCAGAGAGCACGCTCATCAGCCAGCAGTTTGCGGTTTGCCCAGGAAAGTGCAGTGTCCTTGGAATGTGCAGCAAATCCAATTTCTTGGCAAGTCCGGGGGAAGTGAGCAGTGCAGGTACACTTTCACCTTGAGAAATGGAGTTGGAAAGCTTTTCGCTAAGATGTAGGCGACTAGAGAGGCAGAATACGGAGCTCCGGCGCTGGCCGAAAAGAAGTGCCGCTTGCCGGCGTCTTTCGGCAAAAGCGGCGCTCCGCAGAGCACCGCTGCCGCTCCGGTCATCTGTACGCCAAGTAGCCGCTTCTTCGCCTCCGGCAGCCGGAGATCGCGGTAGCTTGCAAGAGGCAAAGAATAAAGCCGCGAAGAAGCCGGCTTGTGCGCGAAGCTCGCAGACAGCTGCAGGACGGTGGCTGCCGCTCTCCTGCCTGTTGAATTCACTCTGGGCATGCGAGTGGAAGGTGTTCCAGGACAACTTTCCTGGGTTTTGACGTAGTCCTGCTGCATCCCTCCTTGGAAATTCTTGCTGCTCCCCGGAGGCTCCGAGATGCAGAGAACACGATGGCAGCTGCTGAAAAGAAGGGCAGCAGTGAGTTTGTCAAGAAACAAGAATATAGGCAGCTGCCTGTGCTTGGCAAGGAGCAGCTGCTGCATTCTTGCACTTGCCTTCCTTCAGTGCGCACAGAAGCCCGCTGCTCTGCTGCTTGGTTTTTCCGCATTCAGTCAATTGCACAGGATTGAAGCTGTGGCAGGCTGTTCAGCTTGGCTGCTTTTCAGCATCTCAGCTGCCCTTCTGCTCTGTGACAGCTCTCCAGGTTTCTTGCCTTCTCCAGGCTGCAACGTGCCCGCTACTACCCAGAGCTGGGCAGGAGTGGGCAGAGAGCACGCTCATCTGCCAGCAGTTTGCGGCTTGCCCAGGAAAGTGCAGTGTCCTTGGAATGTGCAGCAAATCCAATTTCTTGGCAAGTCCGGGGGAAGTGAGCAGTGCTGGTACACTTTCACCTTGAGAAATGGAGTTGGAAAGCTTTTCGCTAAGATGTAGGCGACTAGAGAGGCAGAATACGGAGCTCCGGCGCTGGCCGAAAAGAAGTGCCGCTTGCCGGCGTCTTTCGGCAAAAGCGGCGCTCCGGAGCGCACCGCTGCCGCTCCGGTCATCTGTACGCCAAGTAGCCGCTTCTTCGCCTCCGGCAGCCGGAGATCGCGGTAGCTTGCAAGAGGCAAAGAATAAAGCCGCGAAGAAGCCGGCTTGTGCGCGAAGCTCGCAGACAGCTGCAGGACGGTGGCTGCCGCTCTCCTGCCTGTTGAATTCACTTCTGGCATGCGAGTGGAAGGTGTTCCAGGACAACTTTCCTGGGTTTTGACGTAGTCCTGCTGCATCCCTCCTTGGAAATTCTTGCTGCTCCCCGGAGGCTCCGAGATGCAGAGAACACGATGGCAGCTGCTGAAAAGAAGGGCAGCAGTGAGTTTGTCAAGAAACAAGAATATAGGCAGCTGCCTGTGCTTGGCAAGGAGCAGCTGCTGCATTCTTGCACTTGCCTTCCTTCAGTGCGCACAGAAGCCCGCTGCTCTGCTGCTTGGTTTTTCTGCATTCAGTCAATTGCACAGGATTGAAGCTGGGGCAGGCTGTTCAGCTTGGCTGCTTTTCAGCATCTCAGCTGCCCTTCTGCTCTGTGACAGCTCTCCAGGTTTCTTGCCTTCTCCAGGCTGCAACCTGCTGGCTAGTACCCAGAGCTGGGCAGGAGTGGGCAGAGAGCACGCTCATCTGCCAGCAGTTTGCGGCTTGCCCAGGAAAGTGCAGTGTCCTTGGAATGTGCAGCAAATCCAATTTCTTGGCAAGTCCGGGGGAAGTGAGCAGTGCTGGTACACTTTCACCTTGAGAAATGGAGTTGGAAAGCTTTTCGCTAAGATGTAGGCGACTAGAGAGGCAGAATACGGAGCTCCGGCGCTGGCCGAAAAGAAGTGCCGCTTGCCGGCGTCTTTCGGCAAAAGCGGCGCTCTGGAGCGCACCGCTGCCGCTCCAGTCATCTGTGCGCGAAGTAGCCGCTTCTTCGCCTCCGGCAGCCGGAGATCGCGGTAGCTTGCAAGAGGCAAAGAATAAAGCCGCGAAGAAGCCGGCTTGTGCGCGAAGCTCGCAGACAGCTGCAGGACGGTGGCTGCCGCTCTCCTGCCTGTTGAATTCACTCTGGGCATGCGAGTGGAAGGTGTTCCAGGACAACTTTCCTGGGTTTTGACGTAGTCCTGCTGCATCCCTCCTTGGAAATTCTTGCTGCTCCCCGGAGGCTCCGAGATGCAGAGAACACGATGGCAGCTGCTGAAAAGAAGGGCAGCAGTGAGTTTGTCAAGAAACAAGAATATAGGCAGCTGCCTGTGCTTGGCAAGGAGCAGCTGCTGCATTCTTGCACTTGCCTTCCTTCAGTGCGCACAGAAGCCCGCTGCTCTGCTGCTTGGTTTTTCTGCATTCAGTCAATTGCACAGGATTGAAGCTGGGGCAGGCTGTTCAGCTTGGCTGCTTTTCAGCATCTCAGCTGCCCTTCTGCTCTGTGACAGCTCTCCAGGTTTCTTGCCTTCTCCAGGCTGCAACGTGCCCGCTACTACCCAGAGCTGGGCAGGAGTGGGCAGAGAGCACGCTCATCTGCCAGCAGTTTGCGGCTTGCCCAGGAAAGTGCAGTGTCCTTGGAATGTGCAGCAAATCCAATTTCTTGGCAAGTCCGGGGGAAGTGAGCAGTGCTGGTACACTTTCACCTTGAGAAATGGAGTTGGAAAGCTTTTCGCTAAGATGTAGGCGACTAGAGAGGCAGAATACGGAGCTCCGGCGCTGGCCGAAAAGAAGTGCCGCTTGCCGGCGTCTTTCGGCAAAAGCGGCGCTCTGGAGCGCACCGCTGCCGCTCCAGTCATCTGTGCGCGAAGTAGCCGCTTCTTCGCCTCCGGCAGCCGGAGATCGCGGTAGCTTGCATAGGCGAAGAACGAAGCCGCGAAGAAGCCGGCTTGTGCGCGAAGCTCGCAGACTGCTGCAGGACGGTGGCTGCCGCTCTCCTGCCTGTTGAATTCACTTCTGGCATGCGAGTGGAAGGTGTTCCAGGACAACTTTCCTGGGTTTTGACGTAGTCCTGCTGCATCCCTCCTTGGAAATTCTTGCTGCTCCCCGGAGGCTCCGAGATGCAGAGAACACGATGGCAGCTGCTGAAAAGAAGGGCAGCAGTGAGTTTGTCAAGAAACAAGAATATAGGCAGCTGCCTGTGCTTGGCAAGGAGCAGCTGCTGCATTCTTGCACTTGCCTTCCTTCAGTGCGCACAGAAGCCCGCTGCTCTGCTGCTTGGTTTTTCTGCATTCAGTCAATTGCACAGGATTGAAGCTGGGGCAGGCTGTTCAGCTTTGCTGCTTTTCAGCATCTCAGCTGCCCTTTGGCTCTGTTACAGCTCTCCAGGTTTCTTGCCTTCTCCAGGCTGCAACCTGCTGGCTAGTACCCAGAGCTGGGCAGGAGTGGGCAGAGAGCACGCTCATCTGCCAGCAGTTTGCGGTTTGCCCAGGAAAGTGCAGTGTCCTTGGAATGTGCAGCAAATCCAATTTCTTGGCAAGTCCGGGGGAAGTGAGCAGTGCAGGTACACTTTCACCTTGAGAAATGGAGTTGGAAAGCTTTTCGCTAAGATGTAGGCGACTAGAGAGGCAGAATACGGAGCTCCGGTGCTTGCCGAAAAGAAGTGCCGCTTGCCGGCGTCTTTCGGCAAAAGCGGCGCTCCGCAGAGCACCGCTGCCGCTCCGGTCATCTGTACGCCAAGTAGCCGCTTCTTCGCCTCCGGCAGCCGGAGATCGCGGTAGCTTGCAAGAGGCAAAGAATAAAGCCGCGAAGAAGCCGGCTTGTGCGCGAAGCTCGCAGACAGCTGCAGGACGGTGGCTGCCGCTCTCCTGCCTGTTGAATTCACTCTGGGCATGCGAGTGGAAGGTGTTCCAGGACAACTTTCCTGGGTTTTGACGTAGTCCTGCTGCATCCCTCCTTGGAAATTCTTGCTGCTCCCCGGAGGCTCCGAGATGCAGAGAACACGATGGCAGCTGCTGAAAAGAAGGGCAGCAGTGAGTTTGTCAAGAAACAAGAATATAGGCAGCTGCCTGTGCTTGGCAAGGAGCAGCTGCTGCATTCTTGCACTTGCCTTCCTTCAGTGCGCACAGAAGCCCGCTGCTCTGCTGCTTGGTTTTTCTGCATTCAGTCAATTGCACAGGATTGAAGCTGGGGCAGGCTGTTCAGCTTGGCTGCTTTTCAGCATCTCAGCTGCCCTTCTGCTCTGTGACAGCTCTCCAGGTTTCTTGCCTTCTCCAGGCTGCAACGTGCCCGCTACTACCCAGAGCTGGGCAGGAGTGGGCAGAGAGCACGCTCATCTGCCAGCAGTTTGCGGCTTGCCCAGGAAAGTGCAGTGTCCTTGGAATGTGCAGCAAATCCAATTTCTTGGCAAGTCCGGGGGAAGTGAGCAGTGCAGGTACACTTTCACCTTGAGAAATGGACTTGGAAAGCTTTTCGCTAAGATGTAGGCGACTAGAGAGGCAGAATACGGAGCTCCGGCGCTGGCCGAAAAGAAGTGCCGCTTGCCGGCGTCTTTCGGCAAAAGCGGCGCTCCGCAGAGCACCGCTGCCGCTCCGGTCATCTGTACGCCAAGTAGCCGCTTCTTCGCCTCCGGCAGCCGGAGATCGCGGTAGCTTGCAAGAGGCAAAGAATAAAGCCGCGAAGAAGCCGGCTTGTGCGCGAAGCTCGCAGACAGCTGCAGGACGGTGGCTGCCGCTCTCCTGCCTGTTGAATTCACTCTGGGCATGCGAGTGGAAGGTGTTCCAGGACAACTTTCCTGGGTTTTGACGTAGTCCTGCTGCATCCCTCCTTGGAAATTCTTGCTGCTCCCCGGAGGCTCCGAGATGCAGAGAACACGATGGCAGCTGCTGAAAAGAAGGGCAGCAGTGAGTTTGTCAAGAAACAAGAATATAGGCAGCTGCCTGTGCTTGGCAAGGAGCAGCTGCTGCATTCTTGCACTTGCCTTCCTTCAGTGCGCACAGAAGCCCGCTGCTCTGCTGCTTGGTTTTTCTGCATTCAGTCAATTGCACAGGATTGAAGCTGGGGCAGGCTGTTCAGCTTGGCTGCTTTTCAGCATCTCAGCTGCCCTTCTGCTCTGTGACAGCTCTCCAGGTTTCTTGCCTTCTCCAGGCTGCAACGTGCCCGCTAGTACCCAGAGCTGGGCAGGAGTGGGCAGAGAGCACGCTCATCTGCCAGCAGTTTGCGGCTTGCCCAGGAAAGTGCAGTGTCCTTGGAATGTGCAGCAAATCCAATTTCTTGGCAAGTCCGGGGGAAGTGAGCAGTGCTGGTACACTTTCACCTTGAGAAATGGACTTGGAAAGCTTTTCGCTAAGATGTAGGCGACTAGAGAGGCAGAATACGGAGCTCCGGCGCTGGCCGATAAGAAGTGCCGCTTCCCGGCGTCTTTCGGCAAAAGCGGCGCTCCGGAGCGCACCGCTGCCGCTCCAGTCATCTGTGCGCGAAGTAGCCGCTTCTTCGCCTCCGGCAGCCGGAGATCGCGGTAGCTTGCATAGGCGAAGAACGAAGCCGCGAAGAAGCCGGCTTGTGCGCGAAGCTCGCAGACAGCTGCAGGACGGTGGCTGCCGCTCTCCTGCCTGTTGAATTCACTCTGGGCATGCGAGTGGAAGGTGTTCCAGGACAACTTTCCTGGGTTTTGACGTAGTCCTGCTGCATCCCTCCTTGGAAATTCTTGCTGCTCCCCGGAGGCTCCGAGATGCAGAGAACACGATGGCAGCTGCTGAAAAGAAGGGCAGCAGTGAGTTTGTCAAGAAACAAGAATATAGGCAGCTGCCTGTGCTTGGCAAGGAGCAGCTGCTGCATTCTTGCACTTGCCTTCCTTCAGTGCGCACAGAAGCCCGCTGCTCTGCTGCTTGGTTTTTCTGCATTCAGTCAATTGCACAGGATTGAAGCTGGGGCAGGCTGTTCAGCTTTGCTGCTTTTCAGCATCTCAGCTGCCCTTTGGCTCTGTTACAGCTCTCCAGGTTTCTTGCCTTTGCCAGGCTGCAACCTGCTGGCTAGTACCCAGAGCTGGGCAGGAGTGGGCAGAGAGCACGCTCATCAGCCAGCAGTTTGCGGTTTGCCCAGGAAAGTGCAGTGTCCTTGGAATGTGCAGCAAATCCAATTTCTTGGCAAGTCCGGGGGAAGTGAGCAGTGCAGGTACACTTTCACCTTGAGAAATGGAGTTGGAAAGCTTTTCGCTAAGATGTAGGCGACTAGAGAGGCAGAATACGGAGCTCCGGCGCTGGCCGAAAAGAAGTGCCGCTTGCCGGCGTCTTTCGGCAAAAGCGGCGCTCCGCAGAGCACCGCTGCCGCTCCGGTCATCTGTACGCCAAGTAGCCGCTTCTTCGCCTCCGGCAGCCGGAGATCGCGGTAGCTTGCATAGGCGAAGAACGAAGCCGCGAAGAAGCCGGCTTGTGCGCGAAGCTCGCAGACAGCTGCAGGACGGTGGCTGCCGCTCTCCTGCCTGTTGAATTCACTCTGGGCATGCGAGTGGAAGGTGTTCCAGGACAACTTTCCTGGGTTTTGACGTAGTCCTGCTGCATCCCTCCTTGGAAATTCTTGCTGCTCCCCGGAGGCTCCGAGATGCAGAGAACACGATGGCAGCTGCTGAAAAGAAGGGCAGCAGTGAGTTTGTCAAGAAACAAGAATATAGGCAGCTGCCTGTGCTTGGCAAGGAGCAGCTGCTGCATTCTTGCACTTGCCTTCCTGCAGTGCGCACAGAAGCCCGCTGCTCTGCTGCTTGGTTTTTCTGCATTCAGTCAATTGCACAGGATTGAAGCTGGGGCAGGCTGTTCAGCTTGGCTGCTTTTCAGCATCTCAGCTGCCCTTCTGCTCTGTGACAGCTCTCCAGGTTTCTTGCCTTCTCCAGGCTGCAACGTGCCCGCTACTACCCAGAGCTGGGCAGGAGTGGGCAGAGAGCACGCTCATCTGCCAGCAGTTTGCGGCTTGCCCAGGAAAGTGCAGTGTCCTTGGAATGTGCAGCAAATCCAATTTCTTGGCAAGTCCGGGGGAAGTGAGCAGTGCTGGTACACTTTCACCTTGAGAAATGGACTTGGAAAGCTTTTCGCTAAGATGTAGGCGACTAGAGAGGCAGAATACGGAGCTCCGGCGCTGGCCGAAGGGAAGTGCCGCTTGCCGGCGTCTTTCGGCAAAAGCGGCGCTCCGGAGCGCACCGCTGCCGCTCCAGTCATCTGTGCGCGAAGTAGCCGCTTCTTCGCCTCCGGCAGCCGGAGATCGCGGTAGCTTGAATAGGCGAAGAATAAAGCTGCGAAGAAGCCGGCTTGTGCGCGAACCTTGCAGACAGCTGCAGGATGGTGGCTGCCGCTCTCCTGCCTGTTGAATTCACTTCTGGCATGCGAGTGGAAGGTGTTCCAGGACAACTTTCCTGGGTTTTGACGTAGTCCTGCTGCATCCCTCCTTGGAAATTCTTGCTGCTCCCCGGAGGCTCCGAGATGCAGAGAACACGATGGCAGCTGCTGAAAAGAAGGGCAGCAGTGAGTTTGTCAAGAAACAAGAATATAGGCAGCTGCCTGTGCTTGGCAAGGAGCAGCTGCTGCATTCTTGCACTTGCCTTCCTTCAGTGCGCACAGAAGCCCGCTGCTCTGCTGCTTGGTTTTTCTGCATTCAGTCAATTGCACAGGATTGAAGCTGGGGCAGGCTGTTCAGCTTTGCTGCTTTTCAGCATCTCAGCTGCCCTTCTGCTCTGTGACAGCTCTCCAGGTTTCTTGCCTTCTCCAGGCTGCAACGTGCCCGCTACTACCCAGAGCTGGGCAGGAGTGGGCAGAGAGCACGCTCATCTGCCAGCAGTTTGCGGCTTGCCCAGGAAAGTGCAGTGTCCTTGGAATGTGCAGCAAATCCAATTTCTTGGCAAGTCCGGGGGAAGTGAGCAGTGCTGGTACACTTTCACCTTGAGAAATGGAGTTGGAAAGCTTTTCGCTAAGATGTAGGCGACTAGAGAGGCAGAATACGGAGCTCCGGCGCTGGCCGAAGGGAAGTGCCGCTTGCCGGCGTCTTTCGGCAAAAGCGGCGCTCTGGAGCGCACCGCTGCCGCTCCAGTGATCTGTGCGCGAAGTAGCCGCTTCTTCGCCTCCGGCAGCCGGAGATCGCGGTAGCTTGCATAGGCGAAGAACGAAGCCGCGAAGAAGCCGGCTTGTGTGCGAAGCTCGCAGACAGCTGCAGGACGGTGGCTGCCGCTCTCCTGCCTGTTGAATTCACTTCTGGCATCCGAGTGGAAGGTGTTCCAGGACAACTTTCCTGGGTTTTGACGTAGTCCTGCTGCATCCCTCCTTGGAAATTCTTGCTGCTCCCCGGAGGCTCCGAGATGCAGAGAACACGATGGCAGCTGCTGAAAAGAAGGGCAGAAGTGAGTTTGTCAAGAAACAAGAATATAGGCAGCTGCCTGTGCTTGGCAAGGAGCAGCTGCTGCATTCTTGCACTTGCCTTCCTTCAGTGCGCACAGAAGCCCGCTGCTCTGCTGCTTGGTTTTTCTGCATTCAGTCAATTGCACAGGATTGAAGCTGGGGCAGGCTGTTCAGCTTTGCTGCTTTTCAGCATCTCAGCTGCCCTTTGGCTCTGTTACAGCTCTCCAGGTTTCTTGCCTTTGCCAGGCTGCAACCTGCTGGCTAGTACCCAGAGCTGGGCAGGAGTGGGCAGAGAGCACGCTCATCAGCCAGCAGTTTGCGGTTTGCCCAGGAAAGTGCAGTGTCCTTGGAATGTGCAGCAAATCCAATTTCTTGGCAAGTCCGGGGGAAGTGAGCAGTGCAGGTACACTTTCACCTTGAGAAATGGAGTTGGAAAGCTTTTCGCTAAGATGTAGGCGACTAGAGAGGCAGAATACGGAGCTCCGGCGCTGGCCGAAAAGAAGTGCCGCTTGCCGGCGTCTTTCGGCAAAAGCGGCGCTCCGCAGAGCACCACTGCCGCTCCGGTCATCTGTACGCCAAGTAGCCGCTTCTTCGCCTCCGGCAGCCGGAGATCGCGGTAGCTTGCAAGAGGCAAAGAATAAAGCCGCGAAGAAGCCGGCTTGTGCGCGAAGCTCGCAGACAGCTGCAGGACGGTGGCTGCCGCTCTCCTGCCTGTTGAATTCACTCTGGGCATGCGAGTGGAAGGTGTTCCAGGACAACTTTCCTGGGTTTTGACGTAGTCCTGCTGCATCCCTCCTTGGAAATTCTTGCTGCTCCCCGGAGGCTCCGAGATGCAGAGAACACGATGGCAGCTGCTGAAAAGAAGGGCAGCAGTGAGTTTGTCAAGAAACAAGAATATAGGCAGCTGCCTGTGCTTGGCAAGGAGCAGCTGCTGCATTCTTGCACTTGCCTTCCTTCAGTGCGCACAGAAGCCCGCTGCTCTGCTGCTTGGTTTTTCCGCATTCAGTCAATTGCACAGGATTGAAGCTGGGGCAGGCTGTTCAGCTTTGCTGCTTTTCAGCATCTCAGCTGCCCTTCTGCTCTGTGACAGCTCTCCAGGTTTCTTGCCTTCTCCAGGCTGCAACCTGCTGGCTAGTACCCAGAGCTGGGCAGGAGTGGGCAGAGAGCACGCTCATGTGCCAGCAGTTTGCGGCTTGCCCAGGAAAGTGCAGTGTCCTTGGAATGTGCAGCAAATCCAATTTCTTGGCAAGTCCGGGGGAAGTGAGCAGTGCTGGTACACTTTCACCTTGAGAAATGGAGTGGCAAAGCTTTTCGCTAAGATGTAGGCGACTAGAGAGGCAGAATACGGAGCTCCGGCGCTGGCCGATAAGAAGTGCCGCTTCCCGGCGTCTTTCGGCAAAAGCGGCGCTCCGGAGCGCACCGCTGCCGCTCCAGTCATCTGTGCGCGAAGTAGCCGCTTCTTCGCCTCCGGCAGCCGGAGATCGCGGTAGCTTGCATAGGCGAAGAACGAAGCCGCGAAGAAGCCGGCTTGTGCGCGAAGCTCGCAGACTGCTGCAGGACGGTGGCTGCCGCTCTCCTGCCTGTTGAATTCACTTCTGGCATGCCAGTGGAAGGTGTTCCAGGACAACTTTCCTGGGTTTTGACGTAGTCCTGCTGCATCCCTCCTTGGAAATTCTTGCTGCTCCCCGGAGGCTCCGAGATGCAGAGAACACGATGGCATCTGCTGAAAAGAAGGGCAGCAGTGAGTTTGTCAAGAAACAAGAATATAGGCAGCTGCCTGTGCTTGGCAAGGAGCAGCTGCTGCATTCTTGCACTTGCCTTCCTTCAGTGCGCACAGAAGCCCGCTGCTCTGCTGCTTGGTTTTTCCGCATTCAGTCAATTGCACAGGATTGAAGCTGGGGCAGGCTGTTCAGCTTTGCTGCTTTTCAGCATCTCAGCTGCCCTTTGGCTCTGTTACAGCTCTCCAGGTTTCTTGCCTTTGCCAGGCTGCAACCTGCTGGCTAGTACCCAGAGCTGGGCAGGAGTGGGCAGAGAGCACGCTCATCAGCCAGCAGTTTGCGGTTTGCCCAGGAAAGTGCAGTGTCCTTGGAATGTGCAGCAAATCCAATTTCTTGGCAAGTCCGGGGGAAGTGAGCAGTGCAGGTACACTTTCACCTTGAGAAATGGAGTTGGAAAGCTTTTCGCTAAGATGTAGGCGACTAGAGAGGCAGAATACGGAGCTCCGGCGCTGGCCGAAAAGAAGTGCCGCTTGCCGGCGTCTTTCGGCAAAAGCGGCGCTCCGCAGAGCACCGCTGCCGCTCCGGTCATCTGTACGCCAAGTAGCCGCTTCTTCGCCTCCGGCAGCCAGAGATCGCGGTAGCTTGCAAGAGGAGAAGAATAAAGCTGCGAAGAAGCCGGCTTGTGCGCGAAGCTTGCAGACAGCTGCAGGACGGTGGCTGCCGCTCTCCTGCCTGTTGAATTCACTCTGGGCATGCGAGTGGAAGGTGTTCCAGGACAACTTTCCTGGGTTTTGACGTAGTCCTGCTGCATCCCTCCTTGGAAATTCTTGCTGCTCCCCGGAGGCTCCGAGATGCAGAGAACACGATGGCAGCTGCTGAAAAGAAGGGCAGCAGTGAGTTTGTCAAGGAACAAGAATATAGGCAGCTGCCTGTGCTTGGCAAGGAGCAGCTGCTGCATTCTTGCACTTGCCTTCCTTCAGTGCGCACAGAAGCCCGCTGCTCTGCTGCTTGGTTTTTCCGCATTCAGTCAATTGCACAGGATTGAAGCTGGGGCAGGCTGTTCAGCTTTGCTGCTTTTCAGCATCTCAGCTGCCCTTCTGCTCTGTGACAGCTCTCCAGGTTTCTTGCCTTCGCCAGGCTGCAACGTGCCCGCTACTACCCAGAGCTGGGCAGGAGTGGGCAGAGAGCACGCTCATCTGCCAGCAGTTTGCGGCTTGCCCAGGAAAGTGCAGTGTCCTTGGAATGTGCAGCAAATCCAATTTCTTGGCAAGTCCGGGGGAAGTGAGCAGTGCAGGTACACTTTCTCCTTGAGAAATGGAGTTGGAAAGCTTTTCGCTAAGATGTAGGCGACTAGAGAGGCAGAATACGGAGCTCCGGCGCTGGCCGAAGGGAAGTGCCGCTTCCCGGCGTCTTTCGGCAAAAGCGGCGCTCCGGAGCGCACCGCTGCCGCTCCAGTCATCTGTGCGCGAAGTAGCCGCTTCTTCGTCTCCGGCAGCCGGAGATCGCGGTAGCTTGCATAGGTGAAGAACGAAGCCGCGAAGAAGCCGGCTTGTGCGCGAAGGTCGCAGACAGCTGCAGGACGGTGGCTGCCGCTCTCCTGCCTGTTGAATTCACTTCTGGCATGCGAGTGGAAGGTGTTCCAGGACAACTTTCCTGGGTTTTGACGTAGTCCTGCTGCATCCCTCCTTGGAAATTCTTGCTGCTCCCCGGAGGCTCCGAGATGCAGAGAACACGATGGCAGCTGCTGAAAAGAAGGGCAGCAGTGAGTTTGTCAAGAAACAAGAATATAGGCAGCTGCCTGTGCTTGGCAAGGAGCAGCTGCTGGATTCTTGCACTTGCCTTCCTTCAGTGCGCACAGAAGCCCGCTGCTCTGCTGCTTGGTTTTTCCGCATTCAGTCAATTGCACAGGATTGAAGCTGGGGCAGGCTGTTCAGCTTTGCTGCTTTTCAGCATCTCAGCGGCCCTTCTGCTCTGTGACAGCCCTCCAGGTTTCTTGCCTTCTCCAGGCTGCAACGTGCCCGCTACTACCCAGAGCTGGGCAGGAGTGGGCAGAGAGCACGCTCATCTGCCAGCAGTTTGCGGCTTGCCCAGGAAAGTGCAGTGTCCTTGGAATGTGCAGCAAATCCAATTTCTTGGCAAGTCCGGGGGAAGTGAGCAGTGCTGGTACACTTTCACCTTGAGAAATGGAGTTGGAAGGCTTTTCGCTAAGATGTAGGCGACTAGAGAGGCAGAATACGGAGCTCCGGCGCTGGCCGAAGGGAAGCGCCGCTTCCCGGCGTCTTTCGGCAAAAGCGGCGCTCCAGAGCGCACCGCTGCTGCTCCAGTCATCTGTGCGCGAAGTAGCCGCTTCTTCGCCTCCGGCAGCCGGAGATCGCGGTAGCTTGCAAGAGGCGAAGAATAAAGCTGCGAAGAAGCCGGCTTGTGCGCGAAGCTTGCAGACTGCTGCAGGACGGTGGCTGCCGCTCTCCTGCCTGTTGAATTCACTTCTGGCATGCGAGTGGAAGGTGTTCCAGGACAACTTTCCTGGGTTTTGACGTAGTCCTGCTGCATCCCTCCTTGGAAATTCTTGCTGCTCCCCGGGGGCTCCGAGATGCAGAGAACACGATGGCAGCTGCTGAAAAGAAGGGCAGCAGTGAGTTTGTCACGAAACAAGAATATAGGCAGCTGCCTGTGCTTGGCAAGGAGCAGCTGCTGCATTCTTGCACTTGCCTTCCTTCAGTGCGCACAGAAGCCCGCTGCTCTGCAGCTTGGTTTTTCCGCATTCAGTCAATTGCACAGGATTGAAGCTGGGGCAGGCTGTTCAGCTTTGCTGCTTTTCAGCATCTCAGCTGCCCTTCTGCTCTGTGACAGCCCTCCAGGTTTCTTGCCTTCTCCAGGCTGCAACGTGCCCGCTACTACCCAGAGCTGGGCAGGAGTGGGCAGAGAGCACGCTCATCTGCCAGCAGTTTGCGGCTTGCCCAGGAAAGTGCAGTGTCCTTGGAATGTGCAGCAAATCCAATTTCTTGGCAAGTCCGGGGGAAGTGAGCAGTGCAGGTACACTTTCTCCTTGAGAAATGGAGTTGGAAAGCTTTTCGCTAAGATGTAGGCGACTAGAGAGGCAGAATACGGAGCTCCGGCGCTGGCCGAAGGGAAGTGCCGCTTGCCGGCGTCTTTCGGCAAAAGCGGCGCTCCGGAGCGCACCGCTGCCGCTCCAGTCATCTGTGCGCGAAGTAGCCGCTTCTTCGCCTCCGGCAGCCGGAGATCGCGGTAGCTTGCATAGGCGAAGAACGAAGCCGCGAAGAAGCCGGCTTGTGCGCGAAGCTCGCAGACAGCTGCAGGACGGTGGCTGCCGCTCTCCTGCCTGTTGAATTCACTCTGGGCATGCCAGTGGAAGGTGTTCCAGGACAACTTTCCTGGGTTTTGACGTAGTCCTGCTGCATCCCTCCTTGGAAATTCTTGCTGCTCCCCGGAGGCTCCGAGATGCAGAGAACACGATGGCAGCTGCTGAAAAGAAGGGCAGCAGTGAGTTTGTCAAGAAACAAGAATATAGGCAGCTACCTGTGCTTGGCAAGGAGCAGCTGCTGCATTCTTGCACTTGCCTTCCTGCAGTGCGCACAGAAGCCCGCTGCTCTGCTGCTTGGTTTTTCCGCATTCAGTCAATTGCACAGGATTGAAGCTGGGGCAGGCTGTTCAGCTTTGCTGCTTTTCAGCATCTCAGCTGCCCTTCTGCTCTGTGACAGCTCTCCAGGTTTCTTGCCTTCTCCAGGCTGCAACGTGCCCGCTACTACCCAGAGCTGGGCAGGAGTGGGCAGAGAGCACGCTCATCTGCCAGCAGTTTGCGGCTTGCCCAGGAAAGTGCAGTGTCCTTGGAATGTGCAGCAAATCCAATTTCTTGGCAAGTCCGGGGGAAGTGAGCAGTGCTGGTACACTTTCACCTTGAGAAATGGAGTGGCAAAGCTTTTCGCTAAGATGTAGGCGACTAGAGAGGCAGAATACGGAGCTCCGGCGCTGGCCGAAGGGAAGTGCCGCTTCCCGGCGTCTTTCGGCAAAAGCGGCGCTCCGGAGCGCACCGCTGCCGCTCCAGTCATCTGTGCGCCAAGTAGCCGCTTCTTGGCCTCCGGCAGCCGGAGATCGCGGTAGCTTGCATAGGCGAAGAACGAAGCCGCGAAGAAGCCGGCTTCTGCGCGAAGCTCGCAGACAGCTGCAGGACGGTGGCTGCCGCTCTCCTGCCTGTTGAATTCACTTCTGGCATGCCAGTGGAAGGTGTTCCAGGACAACTTTCCTGGGTTTTGACGTAGTCCTGCTGCATCCCTCCTTGGAAATTCTTGCTGCTCCCCGGAGGCTCCGAGATGCAGAGAACACGATGGCAGCTGCTGAAAAGAAGGGCAGCAGTGAGTTTGTCAAGAAACAAGAATATAGGCAGCTGCCTGTGCTTGGCAAGGAGCAGCTGCTGCATTCTTGCACTTGCCTTCCTTCAGTGCGCACAGAAGCCCGCTGCTCTGCTGCTTGGTTTTTCCGCATTCAGTCAATTGCACAGGATTGAAGCTGGGGCAGGCTGTTCAACTTTGCTGCTTTTCAGCATCTCAGCTGCCCTTCTGCTCTGTGACAGCCCTCCAGGTTTCTTGCCTTCTCCAGGCTGCAACGTGCCCGCTACTACCCAGAGCTGGGCAGGAGTGGGCAGAGAGCACGCTCATGTGCCAGCAGTTTGCGGCTTGCCCAGGAAAGTGCAGTGTCCTTGGAATGTGCAGCAAATCCAATTTCTTGGCAAGTCCGGGGGAAGTGAGCAGTGCTGGTACACTTTCACCTTGAGAAATGGAGTTGGAAGGCTTTTCGCTAAGATGTAGGCGACTAGAGAGGCAGAATACGGAGCTCCGGCGCTGGCCGAAGGGAAGCGCCGCTTCCCGGCGTCTTTCGGCAAAAGCGGCGCTCCGGAGCGCACCGCTGCCGCTCCAGTCATCTGTGCGCGAAGTAGCCGCTTCTTCGCCTCCGGCAGCCGGAGATCGCGGTAGCTTGCAAGAGGCGAAGAATAAAGCTGCGAAGAAGCCGGCTTGTGCGCGAAGCTTGCAGACTGCTGCAGGACGGTGGCTGCCGCTCTCCTGCCTGTTGAATTCACTCTGGGCATGCGAGTGGAAGGTGTTCCAGGACAACTTTCCTGGGTTTTGACGTAGTCCTGCTGCATCCCTCCTTGGAAATTCTTGCTGCTCCCCGGAGGCTCCGAGATGCAGAGAACACGATGGCAGCTGCTGAAAAGAAGGGCAGCAGTGAGTTTGTCAAGAAACAAGAATATAAGCAGCTGCCTCTGCTTGGCAAGGAGCCGCTGCTGCATTCTTGCAATTTCCTGCAGTGCGCACAGAAGCCCGCTGCTCTGCTGCTTGGTTTTTCCGCATTCAGTCAATTGCACAGGATTGAAGCTGGGGCAGGCTGTTCAGCTTTGCTGCTTTTCAGCATCTCAGCTGCCCTTCTGCTCTGTGACAGCTCTCCAGGTTTCTTGCCTTCTCCAGGCTGCAACCTGCTGGCTAGTACCCAGAGCTGGGCAGGAGTGGGCAGAGAGCACGCTCATCTGCCAGCAGTTTGCGGCTTGCCCAGGAAAGTGCAGTGTCCTTGGAATGTGCAGCAAATCCAATTTCTTGGCAAGTCCGGGGGAAGTGAGCAGTGCAGGTACACTTTCTCCTTGAGAAATGGAGTTGGAAAGCTTTTCGCTAAGATGTAGGCGACTAGAGAGGCAGAATACGGAGCTCCGGCGCTGGCCGAAAAGAAGTGCCGCTTGCCGGCGTCTTTCGGCAGAAGCGGCGCTCCGCAGAGCACCGCTGCCGCTCCGGTCATCTGTACGCCAAGTAGCCGCTTCTTCGCCTCCGGCAGCCGGAGATCGCGGTAGCTTGCATAGGCGAAGAACGAAGCCGCGAAGAAGCCGGCTTGTGCGCGAAGCTCGCAGACAGCTGCAGGACGGTGGCTGCCGCTCTCCTGCCTGTTGAATTCACTCTGGGCATGCGAGTGGAAGGTGTTCCAGGACAACTTTCCTGGGTTTTGACGTAGTCCTGCTGCATCCCTCCTTGGAAATTCTTGCTGCTCCCCGGAGGCTCCGAGATGCAGAGAACACGATGGCAGCTGCTGAAAAGAAGGGCAGCAGTGAGTTTGTCAAGAAACAAGAATATAGGCAGCTGCCTGTGCTTGGCAAGGAGCAGCTGCTGCATTCTTGCACTTGCCTTCCTTCAGTGCGCACAGAAGCCCGCTGCTCTGCTGCTTGGTTTTTCTGCATTCAGTCAATTGCACAGGATTGAAGCTGGGGCAGGCTGTTCAGCTTTGCTGCTTTTCAGCATCTCAGCTGCCCTTCTGCTCTGTGACAGCTCTCCAGGTTTCTTGCCTTCTCCAGGCTGCAACGTGCCCGCTACTACCCAGAGCTGGGCAGGAGTGGGCAGAGAGCACGCTCATCTGCCAGCAGTTTGCGGCTTGCCCAGGAAAGTGCAGTGTCCTTGGAATGTGCAGCAAATCCAATTTCTTGGCAAGTCCGGGGGAAGTGAGCAGTGCTGGTACACTTTCACCTTGAGAAATGGACTTGGAAAGCTTTTCGCTAAGATGTAGGCGACTAGAGAGGCAGAATACGGAGCTCCGGCGCTGGCCGATAAGAAGTGCCGCTTCCCGGCGTCTTTCGGCAAAAGCGGCGCTCCGGAGCGCACCGCTGCCGCTCCAGTCATCTGTGCGCGAAGTTGCCGCTTCTTCGCCTCCGGCAGCCGGAGATCGCGGTAGCTTGCATAGGCGAAGAACGAAGCCGCGAAGAAGCCGGCTTGTGCGCGAAGCTCGCAGACTGCTGCAGGACGGTGGCTGCCGCTCTCCTGCCTGTTGAATTCACTTCTGGCATGCGAGTGGAAGGTGTTCCAGGACAACTTTCCTGGGTTTTGACGTAGTCCTGCTGCATCCCTCCTTGGAAATTCTTGCTGCTCCCCGGAGGCTCCGAGATGCAGAGAACACGATGGCAGCTGCTGAAAAGAAGGGCAGCAGTGAGTTTGTCAAGAAACAAGAATATAGGCAGCTGCCTGTGCTTGGCAAGGAGCAGCTGCTGCATTCTTGCACTTGCCTTCCTTCAGTGCGCACAGAAGCCCGCTGCTCTGCTGCTTGGTTTTTCTGCATTCAGTCAATTGCACAGGATTGAAGCTGGGGCAGGCTGTTCAGCTTGGCTGCTTTTCAGCATCTCAGCTGCCCTTCTGCTCTGTGACAGCTCTCCAGGTTTCTTGCCTTCTCCAGGCTGCAACGTGCCCGCTACTACCCAGAGCTGGGCAGGAGTGGGCAGAGAGCACGCTCATCTGCCAGCAGTTTGCGGCTTGCCCAGGAAAGTGCAGTGTCCTTGGAATGTGCAGCAAATCCAATTTCTTGGCAAGTCCGGGGGAAGTGAGCAGTGCTGGTACACTTTCACCTTGAGAAATGGAGTTGGAAAGCTTTTCGCTAAGATGTAGGCGACTAGAGAGGCAGAATACGGAGCTCCGGCGCTGGCCGAAGGGAAGTGCCGCTTCCCGGCGTCTTTCGGCAAAAGCGGCGCTCTGGAGCGCACCGCTGCCGCTCCAGTCATCTGTGCGCGAAGTAGCCGCTTCTTCGCCTCCGGCAGCCGGAGATCGCGGTAGCTTGCATAGGCGAAGAACGAAGCCGCGAAGAAGCCGGCTTGTGCGCGAAGCTCGCAGACAGCTGCAGGACGGTGGCTGCCGCTCTCCTGCCTGTTGAATTCACTTCTGGCATGCGAGTGGAAGGTGTTCCAGGACAACTTTCCTGGGTTTTGACGTAGTCCTGCTGCATCCCTCCTTGGAAATTCTTGCTGCTCCCCGGAGGCTCCGAGATGCAGAGAACACGATGGCAGCTGCTGAAAAGAAGGGCAGCAGTGAGTTTGTCAAGAAACAAGAATATAGGCAGCTGCCTGTGCTTGGCAAGGAGCAGCTGCTGCATTCTTGCACTTGCCTTCCTTCAGTGCGCACAGAAGCCCGCTGCTCTGCTGCTTGGTTTTTCCGCATTCAGTCAATTGCACAGGATTGAAGCTGGGGCAGGCTGTTCAGCTTTGCTGCTTTTCAGCATCTCAGCTGCCCTTCTGCTCTGGGACAGCTCTCCAGGTTTCTTGCCTTCTCCAGGCTGCAACGTGCCCGCTACTACCCAGAGCTGGGCAGGAGTGGGCAGAGAGCACGCTCATCTGCCAGCAGTTTGCGGCTTGCCCAGGAAAGTGCAGTGTCCTTGGAATGTGCAGCAAATCCAATTTCTTGGCAAGTCCGGGGGAAGTGAGCAGTGCTGGTACACTTTCACCTTGAGAAATGGAGTGGCAAAGCTTTTCGCTAAGATGTAGGCGACTAGAGAGGCAGAATACGGAGCTCCGGCGCTGGCCGAAGGGAAGTGCCGCTTCCCGGCGTCTTTCGGCAAAAGCGGCGCTCCGGAGCGCACCGCTGCCGCTCCAGTCATCTGTGCGCGAAGTAGCCGCTTCTTCGCCTCCGGCAGCCGGAGATGGCGGTAGCTTGAATAGGCGAAGAATAAAGCTGCGAAGAAGCCGGCTTGTGCGCGAACCTTGCAGACAGCTGCAGGATGGTGGCTGCCGCTCTCCTGCCTGTTGAATTCACTTCTGGCATGCGAGTGGAAGGTGTTCCAGGACAACTTTCCTGGGTTTTGACGTAGTCCTGCTGCATCCCTCCTTGGAAATTCTTGCTGCTCCCCGGAGGCTCCGAGATGCAGAGAACACGATGGCAGCTGCTGAAAAGAAGGGCAGCAGTGAGTTTGTCAAGAAACAAGAATATAGGCAGCTGCCTGTGCTTGGCAAGGAGCAGCTGCTGCATTCTTGCACTTGCCTTCCTTCAGTGCGCACAGAAGCCCGCTGCTCTGCTGCTTGGTTTTTCTGCATTCAGTCAATTGCACAGGATTGAAGCTGGGGCAGGCTGTTCAGCTTTGCTGCTTTTCAGCATCTCAGCTGCCCTTTGGCTCTGTTACAGCTCTCCAGGTTTCTTGCCTTTGCCAGGCTGCAACCTGCTGGCTAGTACCCAGAGCTTAGCAGGAGTGGGCAGAGAGCACGCTCATCAGCCAGCAGTTTGCGGTTTGCCCAGGAAAGTGCAGTGTCCTTGGAATGTGCAGCAAATCCAATTTCTTGGCAAGTCCGGGGGAAGTGAGCAGTGCAGGTACACTTTCACCTTGAGAAATGGAGTTGGAAAGCTTTTCGCTAAGATGTAGGCGACTAGAGAGGCAGAATACGGAGCTCCGGCGCTGGCCGAAAAGAAGTGCCGCTTCCCGGCGTCTTTCGGCAAAAGCGGCGCTACGCAGAGCACCGCTGCCGCTCCGGTCATCTGTACGCCAAGTAGCCGCTTCTTCGCCTCCGGCAGCCGGAGATCGCGGTAGCTTGCAAGAGGCAAAGAATAAAGCCGCGAAGAAGCCGGCTTGTGCGCGAAGCTCGCAGACAGCTGCAGGATGGTGGCTGCCGCTCTCCTGCCTGTTGAATTCACTCTGGGCATGCGAGTGGAAGGTGTTCCAGGACAACTTTCCTGGGTTTTGACGTAGTCCTGCTGCATCCCTCCTTGGAAATTCTTGCTGCTCCCCGGAGGCTCCGAGATGCAGAGAACACGATGGCAGCTGCTGAAAAGAAGGGCAGCAGTGAGTTTGTCAAGAAACAAGAATATAGGCAGCTGCCTGTGCTTGGCAAGGAGCAGCTGCTGCATTCTTGCACTTGCCTTCCTTCAGTGCGCACAGAAGCCCGCTGCTCTGCTGCTTGGTTTTTCTGCATTCAGTCAATTGCACAGGATTGAAGCTGGGGCAGGCTGTTCAGCTTGGCTGCTTTTCAGCATCTCAGCTGCCCTTCTGCTCTGTGACAGCTCTCCAGGTTTCTTGCCTTCTCCAGGCTGCAACGTGCCCGCTACTACCCAGAGCTGGGCAGGAGTGGGCAGAGAGCACGCTCATCTGCCAGCAGTTTGCGGCTTGCCCAGGAAAGTGCAGTGTCCTTGGAATGTGCAGCAAATCCAATTTCTTGGCAAGTCCGGGGGAAGTGAGCAGTGCTGGTACACTTTCACCTTGAGAAATGGAGTTGGAAAGCTTTTCGCTAAGATGTAGGCGACTAGAGAGGCAGAATACGGAGCTCCGGCGCTGGCCGAAGGGAAGTGCCGCTTCCCGGCGTCTTTCGGCAAAAGCGGCGCTCTGGAGCGCACCGCTGCCGCTCCAGTCATCTGTGCGCGAAGTAGCCGCTTCTTCGCCTCCGGCAGCCGGAGATCGCGGTAGCTTGCATAGGCGAAGAACGAAGCCGCGAAGAAGCCGGCTTGTGCGCGAAGCTCGCAGACAGCTGCAGGACGGTGGCTGCCGCTCTCCTGCCTGTTGAATTCACTCTGGGCATGCGAGTGGAAGGTGTTCCAGGACAACTTTCCTGGGTTTTGACGTAGTCCTGCTGCATCCCTCCTTGGAAATTCTTGCTGCTCCCCGGAGGCTCCGAGATGCAGAGAACACGATGGCAGCTGCTGAAAAGAAGGGCAGCAGTGAGTTTGTCAAGAAACAAGAATATAGGCAGCTGCCTGTGCTTGGCAAGGAGCAGCTGCTGCATTCTTGCACTTGCCTTCCTTCAGTGCGCACAGAAGCCCGCTGCTCTGCTGCTTGGTTTTTCTGCATTCAGTCAATTGCACAGGATTGAAGCTGGGGCAGGCTGTTCAGCTTGGCTGCTTTTCAGCATCTCAGCTGCCCTTCTGCTCTGTGACAGCTCTCCAGGTTTCTTGCCTTCTCCAGGCTGCAACGTGCCCGCTACTACCCAGAGCTGGGCAGGAGTGGGCAGAGAGCACGCTCATCTGCCAGCAGTTTGCGGCTTGCCCAGGAAAGTGCAGTGTCCTTGGAATGTGCAGCAAATCCAATTTCTTGGCAAGTCCGGGGGAAGTGAGCAGTGCTGGTACACTTTCACCTTGAGAAATGGAGTTGGAAAGCTTTTCGCTAAGATGTAGGCGACTAGAGAGGCAGAATACGGAGCTCCGGCGCTGGCCGAAGGGAAGTGCCGCTTCCCGGCGTCTTTCGGCAAAAGCGGCGCTCTGGAGCGCACCGCTGCCGCTCCAGTCATCTGTGCGCGAAGTAGCCGCTTCTTCGCCTCCGGCAGCCGGAGATCGCGGTAGCTTGCATAGGCGAAGAACGAAGCCGCGAAGAAGCCGGCTTGTGCGCGAAGCTCGCAGACAGCTGCAGGACGGTGGCTGCCGCTCTCCTGCCTGTTGAATTCACTTCTGGCATGCGAGTGGAAGGTGTTCCAGGACAACTTTCCTGGGTTTTGACGTAGTCCTGCTGCATCCCTCCTTGGAAATTCTTGCTGCTCCCCGGAGGCTCCGAGATGCAGAGAACACGATGGCAGCTGCTGAAAAGAAGGGCAGCAGTGAGTTTGTCAAGAAACAAGAATATAGGCAGCTGCCTGTGCTTGGCAAGGAGCAGCTGCTGCATTCTTGCACTTGCCTTCCTTCAGTGCGCACAGAAGCCCGCTGCTCTGCTGCTTGGTTTTTCCGCATTCAGTCAATTGCACAGGATTGAAGCTGGGGCAGGCTGTTCAGCTTTGCTGCTTTTCAGCATCTCAGCTGCCCTTCTGCTCTGTGACAGCTCTCCAGGTTTCTTGCCTTCGCCAGGCTGCAACGTGCCCGCTACTACCCAGAGCTGGGCAGGAGTGGGCAGAGAGCACGCTCATCTGCCAGCAGTTTGCGGCTTGCCCAGGAAAGTGCAGTGTCCTTGGAATGTGCAGCAAATCCAATTTCTTGGCAAGTCCGGGGGAAGTGAGCAGTGCTGGTACACTTTCACCTTGAGAAATGGAGTGGCAAAGCTTTTCGCTAAGATGTAGGCGACTAGAGAGGCAGAATACGGAGCTCCGGCGCTGGCCGAAGGGAAGTGCCGCTTCCCGGCGTCTTTCGGCAAAAGCGGCGCTCCGGAGCGCACCGCTGCCGCTCCAGTCATCTGTGCGCGAAGTAGCCGCTTCTTCGCCTCCGGCAGCCGGAGATGGCGGTAGCTTGAATAGGCGAAGAATAAAGCTGCGAAGAAGCCGGCTTGTGCGCGAACCTTGCAGACAGCTGCAGGATGGTGGCTGCCGCTCTCCTGCCTGTTGAATTCACTTCTGGCATGCGAGTGGAAGGTGTTCCAGGACAACTTTCCTGGGTTTTGACGTAGTCCTGCTGCATCCCTCCTTGGAAATTCTTGCTGCTCCCCGGAGGCTCCGAGATGCAGAGAACACGATGGCAGCTGCTGAAAAGAAGGGCAGCAGTGAGTTTGTCAAGAAACAAGAATATAGGCAGCTGCCTGTGCTTGGCAAGGAGCAGCTGCTGCATTCTTGCACTTGCCTTCCTTCAGTGCGCACAGAAGCCCGCTGCTCTGCTGCTTGGTTTTTCTGCATTCAGTCAATTGCACAGGATTGAAGCTGGGGCAGGCTGTTCAGCTTTGCTGCTTTTCAGCATCTCAGCTGCCCTTTGGCTCTGTTACAGCTCTCCAGGTTTCTTGCCTTCTCCAGGCTGCAACCTGCTGGCTAGTACCCAGAGCTGGGCAGGAGTGGGCAGAGAGCACGCTCATCTGCCAGCAGTTTGCGGTTTGCCCAGGAAAGTGCAGTGTCCTTGGAATGTGCAGCAAATCCAATTTCTTGGCAAGTCCGGGGGAAGTGAGCAGTGCAGGTACACTTTCACCTTGAGAAATGGAGTTGGAAAGCTTTTCGCTAAGATGTAGGCGACTAGAGAGGCAGAATACGGAGCTCCGGTGCTTGCCGAAAAGAAGTGCCGCTTGCCGGCGTCTTTCGGCAAAAGCGGCGCTCCGCAGAGCACCGCTGCCGCTCCGGTCATCTGTACGCCAAGTAGCCGCTTCTTCGCCTCCGGCAGCCGGAGATCGCGGTAGCTTGCAAGAGGCAAAGAATAAAGCCGCGAAGAAGCCGGCTTGTGCGCGAAGCTCGCAGACAGCTGCAGGACGGTGGCTGCCGCTCTCCTGCCTGTTGAATTCACTCTGGGCATGCGAGTGGAAGGTGTTCCAGGACAACTTTCCTGGGTTTTGACGTAGTCCTGCTGCATCCCTCCTTGGAAATTCTTGCTGCTCCCCGGAGGCTCCGAGATGCAGAGAACACGATGGCAGCTGCTGAAAAGAAGGGCAGCAGTGAGTTTGTCAAGAAACAAGAATATAGGCAGCTGCCTGTGCTTGGCAAGGAGCAGCTGCTGCATTCTTGCACTTGCCTTCCTTCAGTGCGCACAGAAGCCCGCTGCTCTGCTGCTTGGTTTTTCTGCATTCAGTCAATTGCACAGGATTGAAGCTGGGGCAGGCTGTTCAGCTTGGCTGCTTTTCAGCATCTCAGCTGCCCTTCTGCTCTGTGACAGCTCTCCAGGTTTCTTGCCTTCTCCAGGCTGCAACGTGCCCGCTACTACCCAGAGCTGGGCAGGAGTGGGCAGAGAGCACGCTCATCTGCCAGCAGTTTGCGGCTTGCCCAGGAAAGTGCAGTGTCCTTGGAATGTGCAGCAAATCCAATTTCTTGGCAAGTCCGGGGGAAGTGAGCAGTGCAGGTACACTTTCACCTTGAGAAATGGACTTGGAAAGCTTTTCGCTAAGATGTAGGCGACTAGAGAGGCAGAATACGGAGCTCCGGCGCTGGCCGAAAAGAAGTGCCGCTTGCCGGCGTCTTTCGGCAAAAGCGGCGCTCCGCAGAGCACCGCTGCCGCTCCGGTCATCTGTACGCCAAGTAGCCGCTTCTTCGCCTCCGGCAGCCGGAGATCGCGGTAGCTTGCAAGAGGCAAAGAATAAAGCCGCGAAGAAGCCGGCTTGTGCGCGAAGCTCGCAGACAGCTGCAGGACGGTGGCTGCCGCTCTCCTGCCTGTTGAATTCACTCTGGGCATGCGAGTGGAAGGTGTTCCAGGACAACTTTCCTGGGTTTTGACGTAGTCCTGCTGCATCCCTCCTTGGAAATTCTTGCTGCTCCCCGGAGGCTCCGAGATGCAGAGAACACGATGGCAGCTGCTGAAAAGAAGGGCAGCAGTGAGTTTGTCAAGAAACAAGAATATAGGCAGCTGCCTGTGCTTGGCAAGGAGCAGCTGCTGCATTCTTGCACTTGCCTTCCTTCAGTGCGCACAGAAGCCCGCTGCTCTGCTGCTTGGTTTTTCTGCATTCAGTCAATTGCACAGGATTGAAGCTGGGGCAGGCTGTTCAGCTTGGCTGCTTTTCAGCATCTCAGCTGCCCTTCTGCTCTGTGACAGCTCTCCAGGTTTCTTGCCTTCTCCAGGCTGCAACGTGCCCGCTAGTACCCAGAGCTGGGCAGGAGTGGGCAGAGAGCACGCTCATCTGCCAGCAGTTTGCGGCTTGCCCAGGAAAGTGCAGTGTCCTTGGAATGTGCAGCAAATCCAATTTCTTGGCAAGTCCGGGGGAAGTGAGCAGTGCTGGTACACTTTCACCTTGAGAAATGGACTTGGAAAGCTTTTCGCTAAGATGTAGGCGACTAGAGAGGCAGAATACGGAGCTCCGGCGCTGGCCGATAAGAAGTGCCGCTTCCCGGCGTCTTTCGGCAAAAGCGGCGCTCCGGAGCGCACCGCTGCCGCTCCAGTCATCTGTGCGCGAAGTAGCCGCTTCTTCGCCTCCGGCAGCCGGAGATCGCGGGAGCTTGCATAGGCGAAGAACGAAGCCGCGAAGAAGCCGGCTTGTGCGCGAAGCTCGCAGACAGCTGCAGGACGGTGGCTGCCGCTCTCCTGCCTGTTGAATTCACTCTGGGCATGCGAGTGGAAGGTGTTCCAGGACAACTTTCCTGGGTTTTGACGTAGTCCTGCTGCATCCCTCCTTGGAAATTCTTGCTGCTCCCCGGAGGCTCCGAGATGCAGAGAACACGATGGCAGCTGCTGAAAAGAAGGGCAGCAGTGAGTTTGTCAAGAAACAAGAATATAGGCAGCTGCCTGTGCTTGGCAAGGAGCAGCTGCTGCATTCTTGCACTTGCCTTCCTTCAGTGCGCACAGAAGCCCGCTGCTCTGCTGCTTGGTTTTTCTGCATTCAGTCAATTGCACAGGATTGAAGCTGGGGCAGGCTGTTCAGCTTTGCTGCTTTTCAGCATCTCAGCTGCCCTTTGGCTCTGTTACAGCTCTCCAGGTTTCTTGCCTTTGCCAGGCTGCAACCTGCTGGCTAGTACCCAGAGCTGGGCAGGAGTGGGCAGAGAGCACGCTCATCAGCCAGCAGTTTGCGGTTTGCCCAGGAAAGTGCAGTGTCCTTGGAATGTGCAGCAAATCCAATTTCTTGGCAAGTCCGGGGGAAGTGAGCAGTGCAGGTACACTTTCACCTTGAGAAATGGAGTTGGAAAGCTTTTCGCTAAGATGTAGGCGACTAGAGAGGCAGAATACGGAGCTCCGGCGCTGGCCGAAAAGAAGTGCCGCTTGCCGGCGTCTTTCGGCAAAAGCGGCGCTCCGCAGAGCACCGCTGCCGCTCCGGTCATCTGTACGCCAAGTAGCCGCTTCTTCGCCTCCGGCAGCCGGAGATCGCGGTAGCTTGCATAGGCGAAGAACGAAGCCGCGAAGAAGCCGGCTTGTGCGCGAAGCTCGCAGACAGCTGCAGGACGGTGGCTGCCGCTCTCCTGCCTGTTGAATTCACTCTGGGCATGCGAGTGGAAGGTGTTCCAGGACAACTTTCCTGGGTTTTGACGTAGTCCTGCTGCATCCCTCCTTGGAAATTCTTGCTGCTCCCCGGAGGCTCCGAGATGCAGAGAACACGATGGCAGCTGCTGAAAAGAAGGGCAGCAGTGAGTTTGTCAAGAAACAAGAATATAGGCAGCTGCCTGTGCTTGGCAAGGAGCAGCTGCTGCATTCTTGCACTTGCCTTCCTGCAGTGCGCACAGAAGCCCGCTGCTCTGCTGCTTGGTTTTTCTGCATTCAGTCAATTGCACAGGATTGAAGCTGGGGCAGGCTGTTCAGCTTGGCTGCTTTTCAGCATCTCAGCTGCCCTTCTGCTCTGTGACAGCTCTCCAGGTTTCTTGCCTTCTCCAGGCTGCAACGTGCCCGCTACTACCCAGAGCTGGGCAGGAGTGGGCAGAGAGCACGCTCATCTGCCAGCAGTTTGCGGCTTGCCCAGGAAAGTGCAGTGTCCTTGGAATGTGCAGCAAATCCAATTTCTTGGCAAGTCCGGGGGAAGTGAGCAGTGCTGGTACACTTTCACCTTGAGAAATGGACTTGGAAAGCTTTTCGCTAAGATGTAGGCGACTAGAGAGGCAGAATACGGAGCTCCGGCGCTGGCCGAAGGGAAGTGCCGCTTGCCGGCGTCTTTCGGCAAAAGCGGCGCTCCGGAGCGCACCGCTGCCGCTCCAGTCATCTGTGCGCGAAGTAGCCGCTTCTTCGCCTCCGGCAGCCGGAGATCGCGGTAGCTTGAATAGGCGAAGAATAAAGCTGCGAAGAAGCCGGCTTGTGCGCGAACCTTGCAGACAGCTGCAGGATGGTGGCTGCCGCTCTCCTGCCTGTTGAATTCACTTCTGGCATCCGAGTGGAAGGTGTTCCAGGACAACTTTCCTGGGTTTTGACGTAGTCCTGCTGCATCCCTCCTTGGAAATTCTTGCTGCTCCCCGGAGGCTCCGAGATGCAGAGAACACGATGGCAGCTGCTGAAAAGAAGGGCAGCAGTGAGTTTGTCAAGAAACAAGAATATAGGCAGCTGCCTGTGCTTGGCAAGGAGCAGCTGCTGCATTCTTGCACTTGCCTTCCTTCAGTGCGCACAGAAGCCCGCTGCTCTGCTGCTTGGTTTTTCTGCATTCAGTCAATTGCACAGGATTGAAGCTGGGGCAGGCTGTTCAGCTTTGCTGCTTTTCAGCATCTCAGCTGCCCTTCTGCTCTGTGACAGCTCTCCAGGTTTCTTGCCTTCTCCAGGCTGCAACGTGCCCGCTACTACCCAGAGCTGGGCAGGAGTGGGCAGAGAGCACGCTCATCTGCCAGCAGTTTGCGGCTTGCCCAGGAAAGTGCAGTGTCCTTGGAATGTGCAGCAAATCCAATTTCTTGGCAAGTCCGGGGGAAGTGAGCAGTGCTGGTACACTTTCACCTTGAGAAATGGAGTTGGAAAGCTTTTCGCTAAGATGTAGGCGACTAGAGAGGCAGAATACGGAGCTCCGGCGCTGGCCGAAGGGAAGTGCCGCTTGCCGGCGTCTTTCGGCAAAAGCGGCGCTCTGGAGCGCACCGCTGCCGCTCCAGTGATCTGTGCGCGAAGTAGCCGCTTCTTCGCCTCCGGCAGCCGGAGATCGCGGTAGCTTGCATAGGCGAAGAACGAAGCCGCGAAGAAGCCGGCTTGTGTGCGAAGCTCGCAGACAGCTGCAGGACGGTGGCTGCCGCTCTCCTGCCTGTTGAATTCACTTCTGGCATCCGAGTGGAAGGTGTTCCAGGACAACTTTCCTGGGTTTTGACGTAGTCCTGCTGCATCCCTCCTTGGAAATTCTTGCTGCTCCCCGGAGGCTCCGAGATGCAGAGAACACGATGGCAGCTGCTGAAAAGAAGGGCAGCAGTGAGTTTGTCAAGAAACAAGAATATAGGCAGCTGCCTGTGCTTGGCAAGGAGCAGCTGCTGCATTCTTGCACTTGCCTTCCTTCAGTGCGCACAGAAGCCCGCTGCTCTGCTGCTTGGTTTTTCTGCATTCAGTCAATTGCACAGGATTGAAGCTGGGGCAGGCTGTTCAGCTTTGCTGCTTTTCAGCATCTCAGCTGCCCTTTGGCTCTGTTACAGCTCTCCAGGTTTCTTGCCTTTGCCAGGCTGCAACCTGCTGGCTAGTACCCAGAGCTGGGCAGGAGTGGGCAGAGAGCACGCTCATCAGCCAGCAGTTTGCGGTTTGCCCAGGAAAGTGCAGTGTCCTTGGAATGTGCAGCAAATCCAATTTCTTGGCAAGTCCGGGGGAAGTGAGCAGTGCAGGTACACTTTCACCTTGAGAAATGGAGTTGGAAAGCTTTTCGCTAAGATGTAGGCGACTAGAGAGGCAGAATACGGAGCTCCGGCGCTGGCCGAAAAGAAGTGCCGCTTGCCGGCGTCTTTCGGCAAAAGCGGCGCTCCGCAGAGCACCACTGCCGCTCCGGTCATCTGTACGCCAAGTAGCCGCTTCTTCGCCTCCGGCAGCCGGAGATCGCGGTAGCTTGCAAGAGGCAAAGAATAAAGCCGCGAAGAAGCCGGCTTGTGCGCGAAGCTCGCAGACAGCTGCAGGACGGTGGCTGCCGCTCTCCTGCCTGTTGAATTCACTCTGGGCATGCGAGTGGAAGGTGTTCCAGGACAACTTTCCTGGGTTTTGACGTAGTCCTGCTGCATCCCTCCTTGGAAATTCTTGCTGCTCCCCGGAGGCTCCGAGATGCAGAGAACACGATGGCAGCTGCTGAAAAGAAGGGCAGCAGTGAGTTTGTCAAGAAACAAGAATATAGGCAGCTGCCTGTGCTTGGCAAGGAGCAGCTGCTGCATTCTTGCACTTGCCTTCCTTCAGTGCGCACAGAAGCCCGCTGCTCTGCTGCTTGGTTTTTCCGCATTCAGTCAATTGCACAGGATTGAAGCTGGGGCAGGCTGTTCAGCTTTGCTGCTTTTCAGCATCTCAGCTGCCCTTCTGCTCTGTGACAGCTCTCCAGGTTTCTTGCCTTCTCCAGGCTGCAACCTGCTGGCTAGTACCCAGAGCTGGGCAGGAGTGGGCAGAGAGCACGCTCATGTGCCAGCAGTTTGCGGCTTGCCCAGGAAAGTGCAGTGTCCTTGGAATGTGCAGCAAATCCAATTTCTTGGCAAGTCCGGGGGAAGTGAGCAGTGCTGGTACACTTTCACCTTGAGAAATGGAGTGGCAAAGCTTTTCGCTAAGATGTAGGCGACTAGAGAGGCAGAATACGGAGCTCCGGCGCTGGCCGATAAGAAGTGCCGCTTCCCGGCGTCTTTCGGCAAAAGCGGCGCTCCGGAGCGCACCGCTGCCGCTCCAGTCATCTGTGCGCGAAGTAGCCGCTTCTTCGCCTCCGGCAGCCGGAGATCGCGGTAGCTTGCATAGGCGAAGAACGAAGCCGCGAAGAAGCCGGCTTGTGCGCGAAGCTCGCAGACTGCTGCAGGACGGTGGCTGCCGCTCTCCTGCCTGTTGAATTCACTTCTGGCATGCCAGTGGAAGGTGTTCCAGGACAACTTTCCTGGGTTTTGACGTAGTCCTGCTGCATCCCTCCTTGGAAATTCTTGCTGCTCCCCGGAGGCTCCGAGATGCAGAGAACACGATGGCATCTGCTGAAAAGAAGGGCAGCAGTGAGTTTGTCAAGAAACAAGAATATAGGCAGCTGCCTGTGCTTGGCAAGGAGCAGCTGCTGCATTCTTGCACTTGCCTTCCTTCAGTGCGCACAGAAGCCCGCTGCTCTGCTGCTTGGTTTTTCCGCATTCAGTCAATTGCACAGGATTGAAGCTGGGGCAGGCTGTTCAGCTTTGCTGCTTTTCAGCATCTCAGCTGCCCTTTGGCTCTGTTACAGCTCTCCAGGTTTCTTGCCTTTGCCAGGCTGCAACCTGCTGGCTAGTACCCAGAGCTGGGCAGGAGTGGGCAGAGAGCACGCTCATCAGCCAGCAGTTTGCGGTTTGCCCAGGAAAGTGCAGTGTCCTTGGAATGTGCAGCAAATCCAATTTCTTGGCAAGTCCGGGGGAAGTGAGCAGTGCAGGTACACTTTCACCTTGAGAAATGGAGTTGGAAAGCTTTTCGCTAAGATGTAGGCGACTAGAGAGGCAGAATACGGAGCTCCGGCGCTGGCCGAAAAGAAGTGCCGCTTGCCGGCGTCTTTCGGCAAAAGCGGCGCTCCGCAGAGCACCGCTGCCGCTCCGGTCATCTGTACGCCAAGTAGCCGCTTCTTCGCCTCCGGCAGCCAGAGATCGCGGTAGCTTGCAAGAGGAGAAGAATAAAGCTGCGAAGAAGCCGGCTTGTGCGCGAAGCTTGCAGACAGCTGCAGGACGGTGGCTGCCGCTCTCCTGCCTGTTGAATTCACTCTGGGCATGCGAGTGGAAGGTGTTCCAGGACAACTTTCCTGGGTTTTGACGTAGTCCTGCTGCATCCCTCCTTGGAAATTCTTGCTGCTCCCCGGAGGCTCCGAGATGCAGAGAACACGATGGCAGCTGCTGAAAAGAAGGGCAGCAGTGAGTTTGTCAAGAAACAAGAATATAGGCAGCTGCCTGTGCTTGGCAAGGAGCAGCTGCTGCATTCTTGCACTTGCCTTCCTTCAGTGCGCACAGAAGCCCGCTGCTCTGCTGCTTGGTTTTTCCGCATTCAGTCAATTGCACAGGATTGAAGCTGGGGCAGGCTGTTCAGCTTTGCTGCTTTTCAGCATCTCAGCTGCCCTTCTGCTCTGTGACAGCTCTCCAGGTTTCTTGCCTTCGCCAGGCTGCAACGTGCCCGCTACTACCCAGAGCTGGGCAGGAGTGGGCAGAGAGCACGCTCATCTGCCAGCAGTTTGCGGCTTGCCCAGGAAAGTGCAGTGTCCTTGGAATGTGCAGCAAATCCAATTTCTTGGCAAGTCCGGGGGAAGTGAGCAGTGCAGGTACACTTTCTCCTTGAGAAATGGAGTTGGAAAGCTTTTCGCTAAGATGTAGGCGACTAGAGAGGCAGAATACGGAGCTCCGGCGCTGGCCGAAGGGAAGTGCCGCTTCCCGGCGTCTTTCGGCAAAAGCGGCGCTCCGGAGCGCACCGCTGCCGCTCCAGTCATCTGTGCGCGAAGTAGCCGCTTCTTCGTCTCCGGCAGCCGGAGATCGCGGTAGCTTGCATAGGTGAAGAACGAAGCCGCGAAGAAGCCGGCTTGTGCGCGAAGGTCGCAGACAGCTGCAGGACGGTGGCTGCCGCTCTCCTGCCTGTTGAATTCACTTCTGGCATGCGAGTGGAAGGTGTTCCAGGACAACTTTCCTGGGTTTTGACGTAGTCCTGCTGCATCCCTCCTTGGAAATTCTTGCTGCTCCCCGGAGGCTCCGAGATGCAGAGAACACGATGGCAGCTGCTGAAAAGAAGGGCAGCAGTGAGTTTGTCAAGAAACAAGAATATAGGCAGCTGCCTGTGCTTGGCAAGGAGCAGCTGCTGGATTCTTGCACTTGCCTTCCTTCAGTGCGCACAGAAGCCCGCTGCTCTGCTGCTTGGTTTTTCCGCATTCAGTCAATTGCACAGGATTGAAGCTGGGGCAGGCTGTTCAGCTTTGCTGCTTTTCAGCATCTCAGCGGCCCTTCTGCTCTGTGACAGCCCTCCAGGTTTCTTGCCTTCTCCAGGCTGCAACGTGCCCGCTACTACCCAGAGCTGGGCAGGAGTGGGCAGAGAGCACGCTCATCTGCCAGCAGTTTGCGGCTTGCCCAGGAAAGTGCAGTGTCCTTGGAATGTGCAGCAAATCCAATTTCTTGGCAAGTCCGGGGGAAGTGAGCAGTGCTGGTACACTTTCACCTTGAGAAATGGAGTTGGAAGGCTTTTCGCTAAGATGTAGGCGACTAGAGAGGCAGAATACGGAGCTCCGGCGCTGGCCGAAGGGAAGCGCCGCTTCCCGGCGTCTTTCGGCAAAAGCGGCGCTCCAGAGCGCACCGCTGCTGCTCCAGTCATCTGTGCGCGAAGTAGCCGCTTCTTCGCCTCCGGCAGCCGGAGATCGCGGTAGCTTGCAAGAGGCGAAGAATAAAGCTGCGAAGAAGCCGGCTTGTGCGCGAAGCTTGCAGACTGCTGCAGGACGGTGGCTGCCGCTCTCCTGCCTGTTGAATTCACTTCTGGCATGCGAGTGGAAGGTGTTCCAGGACAACTTTCCTGGGTTTTGACGTAGTCCTGCTGCATCCCTCCTTGGAAATTCTTGCTGCTCCCCGGGGGCTCCGAGATGCAGAGAACACGATGGCAGCTGCTGAAAAGAAGGGCAGCAGTGAGTTTGTCACGAAACAAGAATATAGGCAGCTGCCTGTGCTTGGCAAGGAGCAGCTGCTGCATTCTTGCACTTGCCTTCCTTCAGTGCGCACAGAAGCCCGCTGCTCTGCAGCTTGGTTTTTCCGCATTCAGTCAATTGCACAGGATTGAAGCTGGGGCAGGCTGTTCAGCTTTGCTGCTTTTCAGCATCTCAGCTGCCCTTCTGCTCTGTGACAGCCCTCCAGGTTTCTTGCCTTCTCCAGGCTGCAACGTGCCCGCTACTACCCAGAGCTGGGCAGGAGTGGGCAGAGAGCACGCTCATCTGCCAGCAGTTTGCGGCTTGCCCAGGAAAGTGCAGTGTCCTTGGAATGTGCAGCAAATCCAATTTCTTGGCAAGTCCGGGGGAAGTGAGCAGTGCAGGTACACTTTCTCCTTGAGAAATGGAGTTGGAAAGCTTTTCGCTAAGATGTAGGCGACTAGAGAGGCAGAATACGGAGCTCCGGCGCTGGCCGAAGGGAAGTGCCGCTTGCCGGCGTCTTTCGGCAAAAGCGGCGCTCCGGAGCGCACCGCTGCCGCTCCAGTCATCTGTGCGCGAAGTAGCCGCTTCTTCGCCTCCGGCAGCCGGAGATCGCGGTAGCTTGCATAGGCGAAGAACGAAGCCGCGAAGAAGCCGGCTTGTGCGCGAAGCTCGCAGACAGCTGCAGGACGGTGGCTGCCGCTCTCCTGCCTGTTGAATTCACTCTGGGCATGCCAGTGGAAGGTGTTCCAGGACAACTTTCCTGGGTTTTGACGTAGTCCTGCTGCATCCCTCCTTGGAAATTCTTGCTGCTCCCCGGAGGCTCCGAGATGCAGAGAACACGATGGCAGCTGCTGAAAAGAAGGGCAGCAGTGAGTTTGTCAAGAAACAAGAATATAGGCAGCTACCTGTGCTTGGCAAGGAGCAGCTGCTGCATTCTTGCACTTGCCTTCCTGCAGTGCGCACAGAAGCCCGCTGCTCTGCTGCTTGGTTTTTCCGCATTCAGTCAATTGCACAGGATTGAAGCTGGGGCAGGCTGTTCAGCTTTGCTGCTTTTCAGCATCTCAGCTGCCCTTCTGCTCTGTGACAGCTCTCCAGGTTTCTTGCCTTCTCCAGGCTGCAACGTGCCCGCTACTACCCAGAGCTGGGCAGGAGTGGGCAGAGAGCACGCTCATCTGCCAGCAGTTTGCGGCTTGCCCAGGAAAGTGCAGTGTCCTTGGAATGTGCAGCAAATCCAATTTCTTGGCAAGTCCGGGGGAAGTGAGCAGTGCTGGTACACTTTCACCTTGAGAAATGGAGTGGCAAAGCTTTTCGCTAAGATGTAGGCGACTAGAGAGGCAGAATACGGAGCTCCGGCGCTGGCCGAAGGGAAGTGCCGCTTCCCGGCGTCTTTCGGCAAAAGCGGCGCTCCGGAGCGCACCGCTGCCGCTCCAGTCATCTGTGCGCCAAGTAGCCGCTTCTTGGCCTCCGGCAGCCGGAGATCGCGGTAGCTTGCATAGGCGAAGAACGAAGCCGCGAAGAAGCCGGCTTCTGCGCGAAGCTCGCAGACAGCTGCAGGACGGTGGCTGCCGCTCTCCTGCCTGTTGAATTCACTTCTGGCATGCCAGTGGAAGGTGTTCCAGGACAACTTTCCTGGGTTTTGACGTAGTCCTGCTGCATCCCTCCTTGGAAATTCTTGCTGCTCCCCGGAGGCTCCGAGATGCAGAGAACACGATGGCAGCTGCTGAAAAGAAGGGCAGCAGTGAGTTTGTCAAGAAACAAGAATATAGGCAGCTGCCTGTGCTTGGCAAGGAGCAGCTGCTGCATTCTTGCACTTGCCTTCCTTCAGTGCGCACAGAAGCCCGCTGCTCTGCTGCTTGGTTTTTCCGCATTCAGTCAATTGCACAGGATTGAAGCTGGGGCAGGCTGTTCAACTTTGCTGCTTTTCAGCATCTCAGCTGCCCTTCTGCTCTGTGACAGCCCTCCAGGTTTCTTGCCTTCTCCAGGCTGCAACGTGCCCGCTACTACCCAGAGCTGGGCAGGAGTGGGCAGAGAGCACGCTCATGTGCCAGCAGTTTGCGGCTTGCCCAGGAAAGTGCAGTGTCCTTGGAATGTGCAGCAAATCCAATTTCTTGGCAAGTCCGGGGGAAGTGAGCAGTGCTGGTACACTTTCACCTTGAGAAATGGAGTTGGAAGGCTTTTCGCTAAGATGTAGGCGACTAGAGAGGCAGAATACGGAGCTCCGGCGCTGGCCGAAGGGAAGCGCCGCTTCCCGGCGTCTTTCGGCAAAAGCGGCGCTCCGGAGCGCACCGCTGCCGCTCCAGTCATCTGTGCGCGAAGTAGCCGCTTCTTCGCCTCCGGCAGCCGGAGATCGCGGTAGCTTGCAAGAGGCGAAGAATAAAGCTGCGAAGAAGCCGGCTTGTGCGCGAAGCTTGCAGACTGCTGCAGGACGGTGGCTGCCGCTCTCCTGCCTGTTGAATTCACTCTGGGCATGCGAGTGGAAGGTGTTCCAGGACAACTTTCCTGGGTTTTGACGTAGTCCTGCTGCATCCCTCCTTGGAAATTCTTGCTGCTCCCCGGAGGCTCCGAGATGCAGAGAACACGATGGCAGCTGCTGAAAAGAAGGGCAGCAGTGAGTTTGTCAAGAAACAAGAATATAAGCAGCTGCCTCTGCTTGGCAAGGAGCCGCTGCTGCATTCTTGCAATTTCCTGCAGTGCGCACAGAAGCCCGCTGCTCTGCTGCTTGGTTTTTCCGCATTCAGTCAATTGCACAGGATTGAAGCTGGGGCAGGCTGTTCAGCTTTGCTGCTTTTCAGCATCTCAGCTGCCCTTCTGCTCTGTGACAGCTCTCCAGGTTTCTTGCCTTCTCCAGGCTGCAACCTGCTGGCTAGTACCCAGAGCTGGGCAGGAGTGGGCAGAGAGCACGCTCATCTGCCAGCAGTTTGCGGCTTGCCCAGGAAAGTGCAGTGTCCTTGGAATGTGCAGCAAATCCAATTTCTTGGCAAGTCCGGGGGAAGTGAGCAGTGCTGGTACACTTTCTCCTTGAGAAATGGAGTTGGAAAGCTTTTCGCTAAGATGTAGGCGACTAGAGAGGCAGAATACGGAGCTCCGGCGCTGGCCGAAAAGAAGTGCCGCTTGCCGGCGTCTTTCGGCAGAAGCGGCGCTCCGCAGAGCACCGCTGCCGCTCCGGTCATCTGTACGCCAAGTAGCCGCTTCTTCGCCTCCGGCAGCCGGAGATCGCGGTAGCTTGCATAGGCGAAGAACGAAGCCGCGAAGAAGCCGGCTTGTGCGCGAAGCTCGCAGACAGCTGCAGGACGGTGGCTGCCGCTCTCCTGCCTGTTGAATTCACTCTGGGCATGCGAGTGGAAGGTGTTCCAGGACAACTTTCCTGGGTTTTGACGTAGTCCTGCTGCATCCCTCCTTGGAAATTCTTGCTGCTCCCCGGAGGCTCCGAGATGCAGAGAACACGATGGCAGCTGCTGAAAAGAAGGGCAGCAGTGAGTTTGTCAAGAAACAAGAATATAGGCAGCTGCCTGTGCTTGGCAAGGAGCAGCTGCTGCATTCTTGCACTTGCCTTCCTTCAGTGCGCACAGAAGCCCGCTGCTCTGCTGCTTGGTTTTTCCGCATTCAGTCAATTGCACAGGATTGAAGCTGGGGCAGGCTGTTCAACTTTGCTGCTTTTCAGCATCTCAGCTGCCCTTCTGCTCTGTGACAGCTCTCCAGATTTCTTGCCTTCGCCAGGCTGCAACGTGCCCGCTACTACCCAGAGCTGGGCAGTAGTAGGCAGAGAGCACGCTCATATGCCAGCAGTTTGCGGCTTGCCCAGGAAAGTGCAGTATCCTTGGAAAGTGCAGCAAATCCAATTTCTTGGCAAGTCCGGGGGAAGTGAGCAGTGCTGGTACACTTTCACCTTGAGAAATGGAGTGGCAAAGCTTTTCGCTAAGATGTAGGCGACTAGAGAGGCAGAATACGGAGCTCCGGCGCTGGCCGAAGGGAAGTGCCGCTTCCCGGCGTCTTTCGGCAAAAGCGGCGCTCCGGAGCGCACCGCTGCCGCTCCAGTGATCTGTGCGCGAAGTAGCCGCTTCTTCGCCTCCGGCAGCCGGAGATCGCGGTATCTTGCATAGGCGAAGAACGAAGCCGCGAAGAAGCCGGCTTGTGCGCGAAGCTCGCAGACTGCTGCAGGACGGTGGCTGCCGCTCTCCTGCCTGTTGAATTCACTTCTGGCATGCCAGTGGAAGGTGTTCCAGGACAACTTTCCTGGGTTTTGACGTAGTCCTGCTGCATCCCTCCTTGGAAATTCTTGCTGCTCCCCGGAGGCTCCGAGATGCAGAGAACACGATGGCAGCTGCTGAAAAGAAGGGCAACTGTGAGTTTGTCAAGAAACAAGAATATAGGCAGCTGCCTGTGCTTGGCAAGGAGCAGCTGCTGCATTCTTGCACTTGCCTTCCTTCAGTGCGCACAGAAGCCCGCTGCTCTGCTGCTTGGTTTTTCTGCATTCAGTCAATTGCACAGGATTGAAGCTGGGGCAGGCTGTTCAGCTTTGCTGCTTTTCAGCATCTCAGCTGCCCTTCTGCTCTGTGACAGCTCTCCAGGTTTCTTGCCTTCTCCAGGCTGCAACGTGCCCGCTACTACCCAGAGCTGGGCAGGAGTGGGCAGAGAGCACGCTCATCTGCCAGCAGTTTGCGGCTTGCCCAGGAAAGTGCAGTGTCCTTGGAATGTGCAGCAAATCCAATTTCTTGGCAAGTCCGGGGGAAGTGAGCAGTGCTGGTACACTTTCACCTTGAGAAATGGACTTGGAAAGCTTTTCGCTAAGATGTAGGCGACTAGAGAGGCAGAATACGGAGCTCCGGCGCTGGCCGATAAGAAGTGCCGCTTCCCGGCGTCTTTCGGCAAAAGCGGCGCTCCGGAGCGCACCGCTGCCGCTCCAGTCATCTGTGCGCGAAGTTGCCGCTTCTTCGCCTCCGGCAGCCGGAGATCGCGGTAGCTTGCATAGGCGAAGAACGAAGCCGCGAAGAAGCCGGCTTGTGCGCGAAGCTCGCAGACTGCTGCAGGACGGTGGCTGCCGCTCTCCTGCCTGTTGAATTCACTTCTGGCATGCGAGTGGAAGGTGTTCCAGGACAACTTTCCTGGGTTTTGACGTAGTCCTGCTGCATCCCTCCTTGGAAATTCTTGCTGCTCCCCGGAGGCTCCGAGATGCAGAGAACACGATGGCAGCTGCTGAAAAGAAGGGCAGCAGTGAGTTTGTCAAGAAACAAGAATATAGGCAGCTGCCTGTGCTTGGCAAGGAGCAGCTGCTGCATTCTTGCACTTGCCTTCCTTCAGTGCGCACAGAAGCCCGCTGCTCTGCTGCTTGGTTTTTCTGCATTCAGTCAATTGCACAGGATTGAAGCTGGGGCAGGCTGTTCAGCTTTGCTGCTTTTCAGCATCTCAGCTGCCCTTCTGCTCTGTGACAGCTCTCCAGGTTTCTTGCCTTCTCCAGGCTGCAACGTGCCCGCTACTACCCAGAGCTGGGCAGGAGTGGGCAGAGAGCACGCTCATCTGCCAGCAGTTTGCGGCTTGCCCAGGAAAGTGCAGTGTCCTTGGAATGTGCAGCAAATCCAATTTCTTGGCAAGTCCGGGGGAAGTGAGCAGTGCTGGTACACTTTCACCTTGAGAAATGGACTTGGAAAGCTTTTCGCTAAGATGTAGGCGACTAGAGAGGCAGAATACGGAGCTCCGGCGCTGGCCGATAAGAAGTGCCGCTTCCCGGCGTCTTTCGGCAAAAGCGGCGCTCCGGAGCGCACCGCTGCCGCTCCAGTCATCTGTGCGCGAAGTAGCCGCTTCTTCGCCTCCGGCAGCCGGAGATGGCGGTAGCTTGAATAGGCGAAGAATAAAGCTGCGAAGAAGCCGGCTTGTGCGCGAACCTTGCAGACAGCTGCAGGATGGTGGCTGCCGCTCTCCTGCCTGTTGAATTCACTTCTGGCATGCGAGTGGAAGGTGTTCCAGGACAACTTTCCTGGGTTTTGACGTAGTCCTGCTGCATCCCTCCTTGGAAATTCTTGCTGCTCCCCGGAGGCTCCGAGATGCAGAGAACACGATGGCAGCTGCTGAAAAGAAGGGCAGCAGTGAGTTTGTCAAGAAACAAGAATATAGGCAGCTGCCTGTGCTTGGCAAGGAGCAGCTGCTGCATTCTTGCACTTGCCTTCCTTCAGTGCGCACAGAAGCCCGCTGCTCTGCTGCTTGGTTTTTCCGCATTCAGTCAATTGCACAGGATTGAAGCTGGGGCAGGCTGTTCAGCTTTGCTGCTTTTCAGCATCTCAGCTGCCCTTCTGCTCTGGGACAGCTCTCCAGGTTTCTTGCCTTCTCCAGGCTGCAACGTGCCCGCTACTACCCAGAGCTGGGCAGGAGTGGGCAGAGAGCACGCTCATCTGCCAGCAGTTTGCGGCTTGCCCAGGAAAGTGCAGTGTCCTTGGAATGTGCAGCAAATCCAATTTCTTGGCAAGTCCGGGGGAAGTGAGCAGTGCTGGTACACTTTCACCTTGAGAAATGGAGTGGCAAAGCTTTTCGCTAAGATGTAGGCGACTAGAGAGGCAGAATACGGAGCTCCGGCGCTGGCCGAAGGGAAGTGCCGCTTCCCGGCGTCTTTCGGCAAAAGCGGCGCTCCGGAGCGCACCGCTGCCGCTCCAGTCATCTGTGCGCGAAGTAGCCGCTTCTTCGCCTCCGGCAGCCGGAGATGGCGGTAGCTTGAATAGGCGAAGAATAAAGCTGCGAAGAAGCCGGCTTGTGCGCGAACCTTGCAGACAGCTGCAGGATGGTGGCTGCCGCTCTCCTGCCTGTTGAATTCACTTCTGGCATGCGAGTGGAAGGTGTTCCAGGACAACTTTCCTGGGTTTTGACGTAGTCCTGCTGCATCCCTCCTTGGAAATTCTTGCTGCTCCCCGGAGGCTCCGAGATGCAGAGAACACGATGGCAGCTGCTGAAAAGAAGGGCAGCAGTGAGTTTGTCAAGAAACAAGAATATAGGCAGCTGCCTGTGCTTGGCAAGGAGCAGCTGCTGCATTCTTGCACTTGCCTTCCTTCAGTGCGCACAGAAGCCCGCTGCTCTGCTGCTTGGTTTTTCTGCATTCAGTCAATTGCACAGGATTGAAGCTGGGGCAGGCTGTTCAGCTTTGCTGCTTTTCAGCATCTCAGCTGCCCTTTGGCTCTGTTACAGCTCTCCAGGTTTCTTGCCTTTGCCAGGCTGCAACCTGCTGGCTAGTACCCAGAGCTTAGCAGGAGTGGGCAGAGAGCACGCTCATCAGCCAGCAGTTTGCGGTTTGCCCAGGAAAGTGCAGTGTCCTTGGAATGTGCAGCAAATCCAATTTCTTGGCAAGTCCGGGGGAAGTGAGCAGTGCAGGTACACTTTCTCCTTGAGAAATGGAGTTGGAAAGCTTTTCGCTAAGATGTAGGCGACTAGAGAGGCAGAATACGGAGCTCCGGCGCTGGCCGAAGGGAAGTGCCGCTTGCCGGCGTCTTTCGGCAGAAGCGGCGCTCCGGAGCGCACCACTGCCGCTCCAGTCATCTGTACGCCAAGTAGCCGCTTCTTCGCCTCCGGCAGCCGGAGATCGCGGTAGCTTGCAAGAGGCAAAGAATAAAGCCGCGAAGAAGCCGGCTTGTGCGCGAAGCTCGCAGACAGCTGCAGGATGGTGGCTGCCGCTCTCCTGCCTGTTGAATTCACTCTGGGCATGCGAGTGGAAGGTGTTCCAGGACAACTTTCCTGGGTTTTGACGTAGTCCTGCTGCATCCCTCCTTGGAAATTCTTGCTGCTCCCCGGAGGCTCCGAGATGCAGAGAACACGATGGCAGCTGCTGAAAAGAAGGGCAGCAGTGAGTTTGTCAAGAAACAAGAATATAGGCAGCTGCCTGTGCTTGGCAAGGAGCAGCTGCTGCATTCTTGCACTTGCCTTCCTTCAGTGCGCACAGAAGCCCGCTGCTCTGCTGCTTGGTTTTTCTGCATTCAGTCAATTGCACAGGATTGAAGCTGGGGCAGGCTGTTCAGCTTGGCTGCTTTTCAGCATCTCAGCTGCCCTTCTGCTCTGTGACAGCTCTCCAGGTTTCTTGCCTTCTCCAGGCTGCAACGTGCCCGCTACTACCCAGAGCTGGGCAGGAGTGGGCAGAGAGCACGCTCATCTGCCAGCAGTTTGCGGCTTGCCCAGGAAAGTGCAGTGTCCTTGGAATGTGCAGCAAATCCAATTTCTTGGCAAGTCCGGGGGAAGTGAGCAGTGCTGGTACACTTTCACCTTGAGAAATGGAGTTGGAAAGCTTTTCGCTAAGATGTAGGCGACTAGAGAGGCAGAATACGGAGCTCCGGCGCTGGCCGAAGGGAAGTGCCGCTTCCCGGCGTCTTTCGGCAAAAGCGGCGCTCTGGAGCGCACCGCTGCCGCTCCAGTCATCTGTGCGCGAAGTAGCCGCTTCTTCGCCTCCGGCAGCCGGAGATCGCGGTAGCTTGCATAGGCGAAGAACGAAGCCGCGAAGAAGCCGGCTTGTGCGCGAAGCTCGCAGACAGCTGCAGGACGGTGGCTGCCGCTCTCCTGCCTGTTGAATTCACTCTGGGCATGCGAGTGGAAGGTGTTCCAGGACAACTTTCCTGGGTTTTGACGTAGTCCTGCTGCATCCCTCCTTGGAAATTCTTGCTGCTCCCCGGAGGCTCCGAGATGCAGAGAACACGATGGCAGCTGCTGAAAAGAAGGGCAGCAGTGAGTTTGTCAAGAAACAAGAATATAGGCAGCTGCCTGTGCTTGGCAAGGAGCAGCTGCTGCATTCTTGCACTTGCCTTCCTTCAGTGCGCACAGAAGCCCGCTGCTCTGCTGCTTGGTTTTTCTGCATTCAGTCAATTGCACAGGATTGAAGCTGGGGCAGGCTGTTCAGCTTGGCTGCTTTTCAGCATCTCAGCTGCCCTTCTGCTCTGTGACAGCTCTCCAGGTTTCTTGCCTTCTCCAGGCTGCAACGTGCCCGCTACTACCCAGAGCTGGGCAGGAGTGGGCAGAGAGCACGCTCATCTGCCAGCAGTTTGCGGCTTGCCCAGGAAAGTGCAGTGTCCTTGGAATGTGCAGCAAATCCAATTTCTTGGCAAGTCCGGGGGAAGTGAGCAGTGCTGGTACACTTTCACCTTGAGAAATGGAGTTGGAAAGCTTTTCGCTAAGATGTAGGCGACTAGAGAGGCAGAATACGGAGCTCCGGCGCTGGCCGAAGGGAAGTGCCGCTTCCCGGCGTCTTTCGGCAAAAGCGGCGCTCTGGAGCGCACCGCTGCCGCTCCAGTCATCTGTGCGCGAAGTAGCCGCTTCTTCGCCTCCGGCAGCCGGAGATCGCGGTAGCTTGCATAGGCGAAGAACGAAGCCGCGAAGAAGCCGGCTTGTGCGCGAAGCTCGCAGACAGCTGCAGGACGGTGGCTGCCGCTCTCCTGCCTGTTGAATTCACTTCTGGCATGCGAGTGGAAGGTGTTCCAGGACAACTTTCCTGGGTTTTGACGTAGTCCTGCTGCATCCCTCCTTGGAAATTCTTGCTGCTCCCCGGAGGCTCCGAGATGCAGAGAACACGATGGCAGCTGCTGAAAAGAAGGGCAGCAGTGAGTTTGTCAAGAAACAAGAATATAGGCAGCTGCCTGTGCTTGGCAAGGAGCAGCTGCTGCATTCTTGCACTTGCCTTCCTTCAGTGCGCACAGAAGCCCGCTGCTCTGCTGCTTGGTTTTTCCGCATTCAGTCAATTGCACAGGATTGAAGCTGGGGCAGGCTGTTCAGCTTTGCTGCTTTTCAGCATCTCAGCTGCCCTTCTGCTCTGTGACAGCTCTCCAGGTTTCTTGCCTTCGCCAGGCTGCAACGTGCCCGCTACTACCCAGAGCTGGGCAGGAGTGGGCAGAGAGCACGCTCATCTGCCAGCAGTTTGCGGCTTGCCCAGGAAAGTGCAGTGTCCTTGGAATGTGCAGCAAATCCAATTTCTTGGCAAGTCCGGGGGAAGTGAGCAGTGCTGGTACACTTTCACCTTGAGAAATGGAGTGGCAAAGCTTTTCGCTAAGATGTAGGCGACTAGAGAGGCAGAATACGGAGCTCCGGCGCTGGCCGAAGGGAAGTGCCGCTTCCCGGCGTCTTTCGGCAAAAGCGGCGCTCCGGAGCGCACCGCTGCCGCTCCAGTCATCTGTGCGCGAAGTAGCCGCTTCTTCGCCTCCGGCAGCCGGAGATGGCGGTAGCTTGAATAGGCGAAGAATAAAGCTGCGAAGAAGCCGGCTTGTGCGCGAACCTTGCAGACAGCTGCAGGATGGTGGCTGCCGCTCTCCTGCCTGTTGAATTCACTTCTGGCATGCGAGTGGAAGGTGTTCCAGGACAACTTTCCTGGGTTTTGACGTAGTCCTGCTGCATCCCTCCTTGGAAATTCTTGCTGCTCCCCGGAGGCTCCGAGATGCAGAGAACACGATGGCAGCTGCTGAAAAGAAGGGCAGCAGTGAGTTTGTCAAGAAACAAGAATATAGGCAGCTGCCTGTGCTTGGCAAGGAGCAGCTGCTGCATTCTTGCACTTGCCTTCCTTCAGTGCGCACAGAAGCCCGCTGCTCTGCTGCTTGGTTTTTCTGCATTCAGTCAATTGCACAGGATTGAAGCTGGGGCAGGCTGTTCAGCTTTGCTGCTTTTCAGCATCTCAGCTGCCCTTTGGCTCTGTTACAGCTCTCCAGGTTTCTTGCCTTTGCCAGGCTGCAACCTGCTGGCTAGTACCCAGAGCTTAGCAGGAGTGGGCAGAGAGCACGCTCATCAGCCAGCAGTTTGCGGTTTGCCCAGGAAAGTGCAGTGTCCTTGGAATGTGCAGCAAATCCAATTTCTTGGCAAGTCCGGGGGAAGTGAGCAGTGCAGGTACACTTTCACCTTGAGAAATGGAGTTGGAAAGCTTTTCGCTAAGATGTAGGCGACTAGAGAGGCAGAATACGGAGCTCCGGCGCTGGCCGAAAAGAAGTGCCGCTTCCCGGCGTCTTTCGGCAAAAGCGGCGCTACGCAGAGCACCGCTGCCGCTCCGGTCATCTGTACGCCAAGTAGCCGCTTCTTCGCCTCCGGCAGCCGGAGATCGCGGTAGCTTGCAAGAGGCAAAGAATAAAGCCGCGAAGAAGCCGGCTTGTGCGCGAAGCTCGCAGACAGCTGCAGGATGGTGGCTGCCGCTCTCCTGCCTGTTGAATTCACTTCTGGCATCCGAGTGGAAGGTGTTCCAGGACAACTTTCCTGGGTTTTGACGTAGTCCTGCTGCATCCCTCCTTGGAAATTCTTGCTGCTCCCCGGAGGCTCCGAGATGCAGAGAACACGATGGCAGCTGCTGAAAAGAAGGGCAGCAGTGAGTTTGTCAAGAAACAAGAATATAGGCAGCTGCCTGTGCTTGGCAAGGAGCAGCTGCTGCATTCTTGCACTTGCCTTCCTTCAGTGCGCACAGAAGCCCGCTGCTCTGCTGCTTGGTTTTTCTGCATTCAGTCAATTGCACAGGATTGAAGCTGGGGCAGGCTGTTCAGCTTTGCTGCTTTTCAGCATCTCAGCTGCCCTTTGGCTCTGTTACAGCTCTCCAGGTTTCTTGCCTTTGCCAGGCTGCAACCTGCTGGCTAGTACCCAGAGCTGGGCAGGAGTGGGCAGAGAGCACGCTCATCAGCCAGCAGTTTGCGGTTTGCCCAGGAAAGTGCAGTGTCCTTGGAATGTGCAGCAAATCCAATTTCTTGGCAAGTCCGGGGGAAGTGAGCAGTGCAGGTACACTTTCACCTTGAGAAATGGAGTTGGAAAGCTTTTCGCTAAGATGTAGGCGACTAGAGAGGCAGAATACGGAGCTCCGGCGCTGGCCGAAAAGAAGTGCCGCTTGCCGGCGTCTTTCGGCAAAAGCGGCGCTCCGCAGAGCACCGCTGCCGCTCCGGTCATCTGTACGCCAAGTAGCCGCTTCTTCGCCTCCGGCAGCCGGAGATCGCGGTAGCTTGCAAGAGGCAAAGAATAAAGCCGCGAAGAAGCCGGCTTGTGCGCGAAGCTCGCAGACAGCTGCAGGACGGTGGCTGCCGCTCTCCTGCCTGTTGAATTCACTCTGGGCATGCGAGTGGAAGGTGTTCCAGGACAACTTTCCTGGGTTTTGACGTAGTCCTGCTGCATCCCTCCTTGGAAATTCTTGCTGCTCCCCGGAGGCTCCGAGATGCAGAGAACACGATGGCAGCTGCTGAAAAGAAGGGCAGCAGTGAGTTTGTCAAGAAACAAGAATATAGGCAGCTGCCTGTGCTTGGCAAGGAGCAGCTGCTGCATTCTTGCACTTGCCTTCCTTCAGTGCGCACAGAAGCCCGCTGCTCTGCTGCTTGGTTTTTCCGCATTCAGTCAATTGCACAGGATTGAAGCTGGGGCAGGCTGTTCAGCTTGGCTGCTTTTCAGCATCTCAGCTGCCCTTCTGCTCTGTGACAGCTCTCCAGGTTTCTTGCCTTCTCCAGGCTGCAACGTGCCCGCTACTACCCAGAGCTGGGCAGGAGTGGGCAGAGAGCACGCTCATCTGCCAGCAGTTTGCGGCTTGCCCAGGAAAGTGCAGTGTCCTTGGAATGTGCAGCAAATCCAATTTCTTGGCAAGTCCGGGGGAAGTGAGCAGTGCTGGTACACTTTCACCTTGAGAAATGGAGTTGGAAAGCTTTTCGCTAAGATGTAGGCGACTAGAGAGGCAGAATACGGAGCTCCGGCGCTGGCCGAAAAGAAGTGCCGCTTGCCGGCGTCTTTCGGCAAAAGCGGCGCTCCGGAGCGCACCGCTGCCGCTCCGGTCATCTGTACGCCAAGTAGCCGCTTCTTCGCCTCCGGCAGCCGGAGATCGCGGTAGCTTGCAAGAGGCAAAGAATAAAGCCGCGAAGAAGCCGGCTTGTGCGCGAAGCTCGCAGACAGCTGCAGGACGGTGGCTGCCGCTCTCCTGCCTGTTGAATTCACTTCTGGCATGCGAGTGGAAGGTGTTCCAGGACAACTTTCCTGGGTTTTGACGTAGTCCTGCTGCATCCCTCCTTGGAAATTCTTGCTGCTCCCCGGAGGCTCCGAGATGCAGAGAACACGATGGCAGCTGCTGAAAAGAAGGGCAGCAGTGAGTTTGTCAAGAAACAAGAATATAGGCAGCTGCCTGTGCTTGGCAAGGAGCAGCTGCTGCATTCTTGCACTTGCCTTCCTTCAGTGCGCACAGAAGCCCGCTGCTCTGCTGCTTGGTTTTTCCGCATTCAGTCAATTGCACAGGATTGAAGCTGGGGCAGGCTGTTCAGCTTGGCTGCTTTTCAGCATCTCAGCTGCCCTTCTGCTCTGTGACAGCTCTCCAGGTTTCTTGCCTTCTCCAGGCTGCAACCTGCTGGCTAGTACCCAGAGCTGGGCAGGAGTGGGCAGAGAGCACGCTCATCTGCCAGCAGTTTGCGGCTTGCCCAGGAAAGTGCAGTGTCCTTGGAATGTGCAGCAAATCCAATTTCTTGGCAAGTCCGGGGGAAGTGAGCAGTGCTGGTACACTTTCACCTTGAGAAATGGAGTTGGAAAGCTTTTCGCTAAGATGTAGGCGACTAGAGAGGCAGAATACGGAGCTCCGGCGCTGGCCGAAAAGAAGTGCCGCTTGCCGGCGTCTTTCGGCAAAAGCGGCGCTCTGGAGCGCACCGCTGCCGCTCCAGTCATCTGTGCGCGAAGTAGCCGCTTCTTCGCCTCCGGCAGCCGGAGATCGCGGTAGCTTGCAAGAGGCAAAGAATAAAGCCGCGAAGAAGCCGGCTTGTGCGCGAAGCTCGCAGACAGCTGCAGGACGGTGGCTGCCGCTCTCCTGCCTGTTGAATTCACTCTGGGCATGCGAGTGGAAGGTGTTCCAGGACAACTTTCCTGGGTTTTGACGTAGTCCTGCTGCATCCCTCCTTGGAAATTCTTGCTGCTCCCCGGAGGCTCCGAGATGCAGAGAACACGATGGCAGCTGCTGAAAAGAAGGGCAGCAGTGAGTTTGTCAAGAAACAAGAATATAGGCAGCTGCCTGTGCTTGGCAAGGAGCAGCTGCTGCATTCTTGCACTTGCCTTCCTTCAGTGCGCACAGAAGCCCGCTGCTCTGCTGCTTGGTTTTTCTGCATTCAGTCAATTGCACAGGATTGAAGCTGGGGCAGGCTGTTCAGCTTGGCTGCTTTTCAGCATCTCAGCTGCCCTTCTGCTCTGTGACAGCTCTCCAGGTTTCTTGCCTTCTCCAGGCTGCAACGTGCCCGCTACTACCCAGAGCTGGGCAGGAGTGGGCAGAGAGCACGCTCATCTGCCAGCAGTTTGCGGCTTGCCCAGGAAAGTGCAGTGTCCTTGGAATGTGCAGCAAATCCAATTTCTTGGCAAGTCCGGGGGAAGTGAGCAGTGCAGGTACACTTTCACCTTGAGAAATGGAGTTGGAAAGCTTTTCGCTAAGATGTAGGCGACTAGAGAGGCAGAATACGGAGCTCCGGCGCTGGCCGAAAAGAAGTGCCGCTTGCCGGCGTCTTTCGGCAAAAGCGGCGCTCTGGAGCGCACCGCTGCCGCTCCAGTCATCTGTGCGCGAAGTAGCCGCTTCTTCGCCTCCGGCAGCCGGAGATCGCGGTAGCTTGCATAGGCGAAGAACGAAGCCGCGAAGAAGCCGGCTTGTGCGCGAAGCTCGCAGACTGCTGCAGGACGGTGGCTGCCGCTCTCCTGCCTGTTGAATTCACTTCTGGCATGCGAGTGGAAGGTGTTCCAGGACAACTTTCCTGGGTTTTGACGTAGTCCTGCTGCATCCCTCCTTGGAAATTCTTGCTGCTCCCCGGAGGCTCCGAGATGCAGAGAACACGATGGCAGCTGCTGAAAAGAAGGGCAGCAGTGAGTTTGTCAAGAAACAAGAATATAGGCAGCTGCCTGTGCTTGGCAAGGAGCAGCTGCTGCATTCTTGCACTTGCCTTCCTTCAGTGCGCACAGAAGCCCGCTGCTCTGCTGCTTGGTTTTTCTGCATTCAGTCAATTGCACAGGATTGAAGCTGGGGCAGGCTGTTCAGCTTTGCTGCTTTTCAGCATCTCAGCTGCCCTTTGGCTCTGTTACAGCTCTCCAGGTTTCTTGCCTTCTCCAGGCTGCAACCTGCTGGCTAGTACCCAGAGCTGGGCAGGAGTGGGCAGAGAGCACGCTCATCTGCCAGCAGTTTGCGGTTTGCCCAGGAAAGTGCAGTGTCCTTGGAATGTGCAGCAAATCCAATTTCTTGGCAAGTCCGGGGGAAGTGAGCAGTGCAGGTACACTTTCACCTTGAGAAATGGAGTTGGAAAGCTTTTCGCTAAGATGTAGGCGACTAGAGAGGCAGAATACGGAGCTCCGGTGCTTGCCGAAAAGAAGTGCCGCTTGCCGGCGTCTTTCGGCAAAAGCGGCGCTCCGCAGAGCACCGCTGCCGCTCCGGTCATCTGTACGCCAAGTAGCCGCTTCTTCGCCTCCGGCAGCCGGAGATCGCGGTAGCTTGCAAGAGGCAAAGAATAAAGCCGCGAAGAAGCCGGCTTGTGCGCGAAGCTCGCAGACAGCTGCAGGACGGTGGCTGCCGCTCTCCTGCCTGTTGAATTCACTCTGGGCATGCGAGTGGAAGGTGTTCCAGGACAACTTTCCTGGGTTTTGACGTAGTCCTGCTGCATCCCTCCTTGGAAATTCTTGCTGCTCCCCGGAGGCTCCGAGATGCAGAGAACACGATGGCAGCTGCTGAAAAGAAGGGCAGCAGTGAGTTTGTCAAGAAACAAGAATATAGGCAGCTGCCTGTGCTTGGCAAGGAGCAGCTGCTGCATTCTTGCACTTGCCTTCCTTCAGTGCGCACAGAAGCCCGCTGCTCTGCTGCTTGGTTTTTCTGCATTCAGTCAATTGCACAGGATTGAAGCTGGGGCAGGCTGTTCAGCTTGGCTGCTTTTCAGCATCTCAGCTGCCCTTCTGCTCTGTGACAGCTCTCCAGGTTTCTTGCCTTCTCCAGGCTGCAACGTGCCCGCTACTACCCAGAGCTGGGCAGGAGTGGGCAGAGAGCACGCTCATCTGCCAGCAGTTTGCGGCTTGCCCAGGAAAGTGCAGTGTCCTTGGAATGTGCAGCAAATCCAATTTCTTGGCAAGTCCGGGGGAAGTGAGCAGTGCAGGTACACTTTCACCTTGAGAAATGGACTTGGAAAGCTTTTCGCTAAGATGTAGGCGACTAGAGAGGCAGAATACGGAGCTCCGGCGCTGGCCGAAAAGAAGTGCCGCTTGCCGGCGTCTTTCGGCAAAAGCGGCGCTCCGCAGAGCACCGCTGCCGCTCCGGTCATCTGTACGCCAAGTAGCCGCTTCTTCGCCTCCGGCAGCCGGAGATCGCGGTAGCTTGCAAGAGGCAAAGAATAAAGCCGCGAAGAAGCCGGCTTGTGCGCGAAGCTCGCAGACAGCTGCAGGACGGTGGCTGCCGCTCTCCTGCCTGTTGAATTCACTCTGGGCATGCGAGTGGAAGGTGTTCCAGGACAACTTTCCTGGGTTTTGACGTAGTCCTGCTGCATCCCTCCTTGGAAATTCTTGCTGCTCCCCGGAGGCTCCGAGATGCAGAGAACACGATGGCAGCTGCTGAAAAGAAGGGCAGCAGTGAGTTTGTCAAGAAACAAGAATATAGGCAGCTGCCTGTGCTTGGCAAGGAGCAGCTGCTGCATTCTTGCACTTGCCTTCCTTCAGTGCGCACAGAAGCCCGCTGCTCTGCTGCTTGGTTTTTCTGCATTCAGTCAATTGCACAGGATTGAAGCTGGGGCAGGCTGTTCAGCTTGGCTGCTTTTCAGCATCTCAGCTGCCCTTCTGCTCTGTGACAGCTCTCCAGGTTTCTTGCCTTCTCCAGGCTGCAACGTGCCCGCTAGTACCCAGAGCTGGGCAGGAGTGGGCAGAGAGCACGCTCATCTGCCAGCAGTTTGCGGCTTGCCCAGGAAAGTGCAGTGTCCTTGGAATGTGCAGCAAATCCAATTTCTTGGCAAGTCCGGGGGAAGTGAGCAGTGCTGGTACACTTTCACCTTGAGAAATGGACTTGGAAAGCTTTTCGCTAAGATGTAGGCGACTAGAGAGGCAGAATACGGAGCTCCGGCGCTGGCCGATAAGAAGTGCCGCTTCCCGGCGTCTTTCGGCAAAAGCGGCGCTCCGGAGCGCACCGCTGCCGCTCCAGTCATCTGTGCGCGAAGTAGCCGCTTCTTCGCCTCCGGCAGCCGGAGATCGCGGTAGCTTGCATAGGCGAAGAACGAAGCCGCGAAGAAGCCGGCTTGTGCGCGAAGCTCGCAGACAGCTGCAGGACGGTGGCTGCCGCTCTCCTGCCTGTTGAATTCACTCTGGGCATGCGAGTGGAAGGTGTTCCAGGACAACTTTCCTGGGTTTTGACGTAGTCCTGCTGCATCCCTCCTTGGAAATTCTTGCTGCTCCCCGGAGGCTCCGAGATGCAGAGAACACGATGGCAGCTGCTGAAAAGAAGGGCAGCAGTGAGTTTGTCAAGAAACAAGAATATAGGCAGCTGCCTGTGCTTGGCAAGGAGCAGCTGCTGCATTCTTGCACTTGCCTTCCTTCAGTGCGCACAGAAGCCCGCTGCTCTGCTGCTTGGTTTTTCTGCATTCAGTCAATTGCACAGGATTGAAGCTGGGGCAGGCTGTTCAGCTTTGCTGCTTTTCAGCATCTCAGCTGCCCTTTGGCTCTGTTACAGCTCTCCAGGTTTCTTGCCTTTGCCAGGCTGCAACCTGCTGGCTAGTACCCAGAGCTGGGCAGGAGTGGGCAGAGAGCACGCTCATCAGCCAGCAGTTTGCGGTTTGCCCAGGAAAGTGCAGTGTCCTTGGAATGTGCAGCAAATCCAATTTCTTGGCAAGTCCGGGGGAAGTGAGCAGTGCAGGTACACTTTCACCTTGAGAAATGGAGTTGGAAAGCTTTTCGCTAAGATGTAGGCGACTAGAGAGGCAGAATACGGAGCTCCGGCGCTGGCCGAAAAGAAGTGCCGCTTGCCGGCGTCTTTCGGCAAAAGCGGCGCTCCGCAGAGCACCGCTGCCGCTCCGGTCATCTGTACGCCAAGTAGCCGCTTCTTCGCCTCCGGCAGCCGGAGATCGCGGTAGCTTGCATAGGCGAAGAACGAAGCCGCGAAGAAGCCGGCTTGTGCGCGAAGCTCGCAGACAGCTGCAGGACGGTGGCTGCCGCTCTCCTGCCTGTTGAATTCACTCTGGGCATGCGAGTGGAAGGTGTTCCAGGACAACTTTCCTGGGTTTTGACGTAGTCCTGCTGCATCCCTCCTTGGAAATTCTTGCTGCTCCCCGGAGGCTCCGAGATGCAGAGAACACGATGGCAGCTGCTGAAAAGAAGGGCAGCAGTGAGTTTGTCAAGAAACAAGAATATAGGCAGCTGCCTGTGCTTGGCAAGGAGCAGCTGCTGCATTCTTGCACTTGCCTTCCTGCAGTGCGCACAGAAGCCCGCTGCTCTGCTGCTTGGTTTTTCTGCATTCAGTCAATTGCACAGGATTGAAGCTGGGGCAGGCTGTTCAGCTTGGCTGCTTTTCAGCATCTCAGCTGCCCTTCTGCTCTGTGACAGCTCTCCAGGTTTCTTGCCTTCTCCAGGCTGCAACGTGCCCGCTACTACCCAGAGCTGGGCAGGAGTGGGCAGAGAGCACGCTCATCTGCCAGCAGTTTGCGGCTTGCCCAGGAAAGTGCAGTGTCCTTGGAATGTGCAGCAAATCCAATTTCTTGGCAAGTCCGGGGGAAGTGAGCAGTGCTGGTACACTTTCACCTTGAGAAATGGACTTGGAAAGCTTTTCGCTAAGATGTAGGCGACTAGAGAGGCAGAATACGGAGCTCCGGCGCTGGCCGAAGGGAAGTGCCGCTTGCCGGCGTCTTTCGGCAAAAGCGGCGCTCCGGAGCGCACCGCTGCCGCTCCAGTCATCTGTGCGCGAAGTAGCCGCTTCTTCGCCTCCGGCAGCCGGAGATCGCGGTAGCTTGAATAGGCGAAGAATAAAGCTGCGAAGAAGCCGGCTTGTGCGCGAACCTTGCAGACAGCTGCAGGATGGTGGCTGCCGCTCTCCTGCCTGTTGAATTCACTTCTGGCATGCGAGTGGAAGGTGTTCCAGGACAACTTTCCTGGGTTTTGACGTAGTCCTGCTGCATCCCTCCTTGGAAATTCTTGCTGCTCCCCGGAGGCTCCGAGATGCAGAGAACACGATGGCAGCTGCTGAAAAGAAGGGCAGCAGTGAGTTTGTCAAGAAACAAGAATATAGGCAGCTGCCTGTGCTTGGCAAGGAGCAGCTGCTGCATTCTTGCACTTGCCTTCCTTCAGTGCGCACAGAAGCCCGCTGCTCTGCTGCTTGGTTTTTCTGCATTCAGTCAATTGCACAGGATTGAAGCTGGGGCAGGCTGTTCAGCTTTGCTGCTTTTCAGCATCTCAGCTGCCCTTCTGCTCTGTGACAGCTCTCCAGGTTTCTTGCCTTCTCCAGGCTGCAACGTGCCCGCTACTACCCAGAGCTGGGCAGGAGTGGGCAGAGAGCACGCTCATCTGCCAGCAGTTTGCGGCTTGCCCAGGAAAGTGCAGTGTCCTTGGAATGTGCAGCAAATCCAATTTCTTGGCAAGTCCGGGGGAAGTGAGCAGTGCTGGTACACTTTCACCTTGAGAAATGGAGTTGGAAAGCTTTTCGCTAAGATGTAGGCGACTAGAGAGGCAGAATACGGAGCTCCGGCGCTGGCCGAAGGGAAGTGCCGCTTCCCGGCGTCTTTCGGCAAAAGCGGCGCTCTGGAGCGCACCGCTGCCGCTCCAGTGATCTGTACGCCAAGTAGCCGCTTCTTCGCCTCCGGCAGCCGGAGATCGCGGTAGCTTGCATAGGCGAAGAACGAAGCCGCGAAGAAGCCGGCTTGTGTGCGAAGCTCGCAGACAGCTGCAGGACGGTGGCTGCCGCTCTCCTGCCTGTTGAATTCACTTCTGGCATCCGAGTGGAAGGTGTTCCAGGACAACTTTCCTGGGTTTTGACGTAGTCCTGCTGCATCCCTCCTTGGAAATTCTTGCTGCTCCCCGGAGGCTCCGAGATGCAGAGAACACGATGGCAGCTGCTGAAAAGAAGGGCAGCAGTGAGTTTGTCAAGAAACAAGAATATAGGCAGCTGCCTGTGCTTGGCAAGGAGCAGCTGCTGCATTCTTGCACTTGCCTTCCTTCAGTGCGCACAGAAGCCCGCTGCTCTGCTGCTTGGTTTTTCTGCATTCAGTCAATTGCACAGGATTGAAGCTGGGGCAGGCTGTTCAGCTTTGCTGCTTTTCAGCATCTCAGCTGCCCTTTGGCTCTGTTACAGCTCTCCAGGTTTCTTGCCTTTGCCAGGCTGCAACCTGCTGGCTAGTACCCAGAGCTGGGCAGGAGTGGGCAGAGAGCACGCTCATCAGCCAGCAGTTTGCGGCTTGCCCAGGAAAGTGCAGTGTCCTTGGAATGTGCAGCAAATCCAATTTCTTGGCAAGTCCGGGGGAAGTGAGCAGTGCAGGTACACTTTCACCTTGAGAAATGGAGTTGGAAAGCTTTTCGCTAAGATGTAGGCGACTAGAGAGGCAGAATACGGAGCTCCGGCGCTGGCCGAAAAGAAGTGCCGCTTGCCGGCGTCTTTCGGCAAAAGCGGCGCTCCGCAGAGCACCACTGCCGCTCCGGTCATCTGTACGCCAAGTAGCCGCTTCTTCGCCTCCGGCAGCCGGAGATCGCGGTAGCTTGCAAGAGGCAAAGAATAAAGCCGCGAAGAAGCCGGCTTGTGCGCGAAGCTCGCAGACAGCTGCAGGACGGTGGCTGCCGCTCTCCTGCCTGTTGAATTCACTCTGGGCATGCGAGTGGAAGGTGTTCCAGGACAACTTTCCTGGGTTTTGACGTAGTCCTGCTGCATCCCTCCTTGGAAATTCTTGCTGCTCCCCGGAGGCTCCGAGATGCAGAGAACACGATGGCAGCTGCTGAAAAGAAGGGCAGCAGTGAGTTTGTCAAGAAACAAGAATATAGGCAGCTGCCTGTGCTTGGCAAGGAGCAGCTGCTGCATTCTTGCACTTGCCTTCCTTCAGTGCGCACAGAAGCCCGCTGCTCTGCTGCTTGGTTTTTCTGCATTCAGTCAATTGCACAGGATTGAAGCTGGGGCAGGCTGTTCAGCTTTGCTGCTTTTCAGCATCTCAGCTGCCCTTTGGCTCTGTTACAGCTCTCCAGGTTTCTTGCCTTTGCCAGGCTGCAACCTGCTGGCTAGTACCCAGAGCTGGGCAGGAGTGGGCAGAGAGCACGCTCATCAGCCAGCAGTTTGCGGTTTGCCCAGGAAAGTGCAGTGTCCTTGGAATGTGCAGCAAATCCAATTTCTTGGCAAGTCCGGGGGAAGTGAGCAGTGCTGGTACACTTTCACCTTGAGAAATGGAGTTGGAAAGCTTTTCGCTAAGATGTAGGCGACTAGAGAGGCAGAATACGGAGCTCCGGCGCTGGCCGAAAAGAAGTGCCGCTTCCCGGCGTCTTTCGGCAAAAGCGGCGCTCTGGAGCGCACCGCTGCCGCTCCAGTCATCTGTGCGCGAAGTAGCCGCTTCTTCGCCTCCGGCAGCCGGAGATCGCGGTAGCTTGCATAGGCGAAGAACGAAGCCGCGAAGAAGCCGGCTTGTGCGCGAAGCTCGCAGACTGCTGCAGGACGGTGGCTGCCGCTCTCCTGCCTGTTGAATTCACTTCTGGCATGCGAGTGGAAGGTGTTCCAGGACAACTTTCCTGGGTTTTGACGTAGTCCTGCTGCATCCCTCCTTGGAAATTCTTGCTGCTCCCCGGAGGCTCCGAGATGCAGAGAACACGATGGCAGCTGCTGAAAAGAAGGGCAGCAGTGAGTTTGTCAAGAAACAAGAATATAGGCAGCTGCCTGTGCTTGGCAAGGAGCAGCTGCTGCATTCTTGCATTTGCCTTCCTTCAGTGCGCACAGAAGCCCGCTGCTCTGCTGCTTGGTTTTTCTGCATTCAGTCAATTGCACAGGATTGAAGCTGGGGCAGGCTGTTCAGCTTTGCTGCTTTTCAGCATCTCAGCTGCCCTTTGGCTCTGTTACAGCTCTCCAGGTTTCTTGCCTTTGCTGGCTGCAACCTGCTGGCTAGTACCCAGAGCTGGGCAGGAGTGGGCAGAGAGCACGCTCATCAGCCAGCAGTTTGCGGTTTGCCCAGGAAAGTGCAGTGTCCTTGGAATGTGCAGCAAATCCAATTTCTTGGCAAGTCCGGGGGAAGTGAGCAGTGCAGGTACACTTTCACCTTGAGAAATGGACTTAGAAAGCTTTTCGCTAAGATGTAGGCGACTAGAGAGGCAGAATACGGAGCTCCGGCGCTGGCCGAAAAGAAGTGCCGCTTGCCGGCGTCTTTCGGCAAAAGCGGCGCTCCGCAGAGCACCGCTGCCGCTCCGGTCATCTGTACGCCAAGTAGCCGCTTCTTCGCCTCCGGCAGCCGGAGATCGCGGTAGCTTGCAAGAGGCAAAGAATAAAGCCGCGAAGAAGCCGGCTTGTGCGCGAAGCTCGCAGACAGCTGCAGGACGGTGGCTGCCGCTCTCCTGCCTGTTGAATTCACTTCTGGCATCCGAGTGGAAGGTGTTCCAGGACAACTTTCCTGGGTTTTGACGTAGTCCTGCTGCATCCCTCCTTGGAAATTCTTGCTGCTCCCCGGAGGCTCCGAGATGCAGAGAACACGATGGCAGCTGCTGAAAAGAAGGGCAGCAGTGAGTTTGTCAAGAAACAAGAATATAGGCAGCTGCCTGTGCTTGGCAAGGAGCAGCTGCTGCATTCTTGCACTTGCCTTCCTTCAGTGCGCACAGAAGCCCGCTGCTCTGCTGCTTGGTTTTTCCGCATTCAGTCAATTGCACAGGATTGAAGCTGGGGCAGGCTGTTCAGCTTGGCTGCTTTTCAGCATCTCAGCTGCCCTTCTGCTCTGTGACAGCTCTCCAGGTTTCTTGCCTTCTCCAGGCTGCAACGTGCCCGCTACTACCCAGAGCTGGGCAGGAGTGGGCAGAGAGCACGCTCATCTGCCAGCAGTTTGCGGTTTGCCCAGGAAAGTGCAGTGTCCTTGGAATGTGCAGCAAATCCAATTTCTTGGCAAGTCCGGGGGAAGTGAGCAGTGCAGGTACACTTTCACCTTGAGAAATGGACTTGGAAAGCTTTTCGCTAAGATGTAGGCGACTAGAGAGGCAGAATACGGAGCTCCGGCGCTGGCCGAAAAGAAGTGCCGCTTGCCGGCGTCTTTCGGCAAAAGCGGCGCTCCGCAGAGCACCGCTGCCGCTCCGGTCATCTGTACGCCAAGTAGCCGCTTCTTCGCCTCCGGCAGCCGGAGATCGCGGTAGCTTGCAAGAGGCGAAGAATAAAGCCGCGAAGAAGCCGGCTTGTGCGCGAAGCTCGCAGACAGCTGCAGGACGGTGGCTGCCGCTCTCCTGCCTGTTGAATTCACTCTGGGCATGCGAGTGGAAGGTGTTCCAGGACAACTTTCCTGGGTTTTGACGTAGTCCTGCTGCATCCCTCCTTGGAAATTCTTGCTGCTCCCCGGAGGCTCCGAGATGCAGAGAACACGATGGCAGCTGCTGAAAAGAAGGGCAGCAGTGAGTTTGTCAAGAAACAAGAATATAGGCAGCTGCCTGTGCTTGGCAAGGAGCAGCTGCTGCATTCTTGCACTTGCCTTCCTGCAGTGCGCACAGAAGCCCGCTGCTCTGCTGCTTGGTTTTTCCGCATTCAGTCAATTGCACAGGATTGAAGCTGGGGCAGGCTGTTCAGCTTTGCTGCTTTTCAGCATCTCAGCTGCCCTTCTGCTCTGTGACAGCTCTCCAGGTTTCTTGCCTTCTCCAGGCTGCAACGTGCCCGCTACTACCCAGAGCTGGGCAGGAGTGGGCAGAGAGCACGCTCATCTGCCAGCAGTTTGCGGCTTGCCCAGGAAAGTGCAGTGTCCTTGGAATGTGCAGCAAATCCAATTTCTTGGCAAGTCCGGGGGAAGTGAGCAGTGCAGGTACACTTTCACCTTGAGAAATGGACTTGGAAAGCTTTTCGCTAAGATGTAGGCGACTAGAGAGGCAGAATACGGAGCTCCGGCGCTGGCCGATAAGAAGTGCCGCTTGCCGGCGTCTTTCGGCAAAAGCGGCGCTCCGCAGAGCACCGCTGCCGCTCCGGTCATCTGTACGCCAAGTAGCCGCTTCTTCGCCTCCGGCAGCCGGAGATCGCGGTAGCTTGCAAGAGGCAAAGAATAAAGCCGCGAAGAAGACGGCTTGTGCGCGAAGCTCGCAGACAGCTGCAGGATGGTGGCTGCCGCTCTCCTGCCTGTTGAATTCACTCTGGGCATGCGAGTGGAAGGTGTTCCAGGACAACTTTCCTGGGTTTTGACGTAGTCCTGCTGCATCCCTCCTTGGAAATTCTTGCTGCTCCCCGGAGGCTCCGAGATGCAGAGAACACGATGGCAGCTGCTGAAAAGAAGGGCAACTGTGAGTTTGTCAAGAAACAAGAATATAGGCAGCTGCCTGTGCTTGGCAAGGAGCAGCTGCTGCATTCTTGCACTTGCCTTCCTTCAGTGCGCACAGAAGCCCGCTGCTCTGCTGCTTGGTTTTTCTGCATTCAGTCAATTGCACAGGATTGAAGCTGGGGCAGGCTGTTCAGCTTGGCTGCTTTTCAGCATCTCAGCTGCCCTTCTGCTCTGTGACAGCTCTCCAGGTTTCTTGCCTTCTCCAGGCTGCAACGTGCCCGCTACTACCCAGAGCTGGGCAGGAGTGGGCAGAGAGCACGCTCATCTGCCAGCAGTTTGCGGCTTGCCCAGGAAAGTGCAGTGTCCTTGGAATGTGCAGCAAATCCAATTTCTTGGCAAGTCCGGGGGAAGTGAGCAGTGCTGGTACACTTTCACCTTGAGAAATGGAGTTGGAAAGCTTTTCGCTAAGATGTAGGCGACTAGAGAGGCAGAATACGGAGCTCCGGCGCTGGCCGAAGGGAAGTGCCGCTTGCCGGCGTCTTTCGGCAAAAGCGGCGCTCTGGAGCGCACCGCTGCCGCTCCAGTCATCTGTGCGCGAAGTAGCCGCTTCTTCGCCTCCGGCAGCCGGAGATCGCGGTAGCTTGCATAGGCGAAGAACGAAGCCGCGAAGAAGCCGGCTTGTGCGCGAAGCTCGCAGACTGCTGCAGGACGGTGGCTGCCGCTCTCCTGCCTGTTGAATTCACTTCTGGCATGCGAGTGGAAGGTGTTCCAGGACAACTTTCCTGGGTTTTGACGTAGTCCTGCTGCATCCCTCCTTGGAAATTCTTGCTGCTCCCCGGAGGCTCCGAGATGCAGAGAACACGATGGCAGCTGCTGAAAAGAAGGGCAGCAGTGAGTTTGTCAAGAAACAAGAATATAGGCAGCTGCCTGTGCTTGGCAAGGAGCAGCTGCTGCATTCTTGCACTTGCCTTCCTTCAGTGCGCACAGAAGCCCGCTGCTCTGCTGCTTGGTTTTTCTGCATTCAGTCAATTGCACAGGATTGAAGCTGGGGCAGGCTGTTCAGCTTTGCTGCTTTTCAGCATCTCAGCTGCCCTTTGGCTCTGTTACAGCTCTCCAGGTTTCTTGCCTTTGCCAGGCTGCAACCTGCTGGCTAGTACCCAGAGCTGGGCAGGAGTGGGCAGAGAGCACGCTCATCAGCCAGCAGTTTGCGGTTTGCCCAGGAAAGTGCAGTGTCCTTGGAATGTGCAGCAAATCCAATTTCTTGGCAAGTCCGGGGGAAGTGAGCAGTGCAGGTACACTTTCACCTTGAGAAATGGAGTGGCAAAGCTTTTCGCTAAGATGTAGGCGACTAGAGAGGCAGAATACGGAGCTCCGGCGCTGGCCGAAAAGAAGTGCCGCTTCCCGGCGTCTTTCGGCAGAAGCGGCGCTCCGCAGAGCACCGCTGCCGCTCCGGTCATCTGTGCGCGAAGTAGCCGCTTCTTCGCCTCCGGCAGCCGGAGATCGCGGTAGCTTGCATAGGCGAAGAACGAAGCCGCGAAGAAGCCGGCTTGTGTGCGAAGCTCGCAGACAGCTGCAGGACGGTGGCTGCCGCTCTCCTGCCTGTTGAATTCACTTCTGGCATCCGAGTGGAAGGTGTTCCAGGACAACTTTCCTGGGTTTTGACGTAGTCCTGCTGCATCCCTCCTTGGAAATTCTTGCTGCTCCCCGGAGGCTCCGAGATGCAGAGAACACGATGGCAGCTGCTGAAAAGAAGGGCAGCAGTGAGTTTGTCAAGAAACAAGAATATAGGCAGCTGCCTGTGCTTGGCAAGGAGCAGCTGCTGCATTCTTGCACTTGCCTTCCTTCAGTGCGCACAGAAGCCCGCTGCTCTGCTGCTTGGTTTTTCTGCATTCAGTCAATTGCACAGGATTGAAGCTGGGGCAGGCTGTTCAGCTTTGCTGCTTTTCAGCATCTCAGCTGCCCTTTGGCTCTGTTACAGCTCTCCAGGTTTCTTGCCTTCTCCAGGCTGCAACCTGCTGGCTAGTACCCAGAGCTGGGCAGGAGTGGGCAGAGAGCACGCTCATCTGCCAGCAGTTTGCGGTTTGCCCAGGAAAGTGCAGTGTCCTTGGAATGTGCAGCAAATCCAATTTCTTGGCAAGTCCGGGGGAAGTGAGCAGTGCAGGTACACTTTCACCTTGAGAAATGGAGTTGGAAAGCTTTTCGCTAAGATGTAGGCGACTAGAGAGGCAGAATACGGAGCTCCGGTGCTGGCCGAAAAGAAGTGCCGCTTGCCGGCGTCTTTCGGCAAAAGCGGCGCTCCGCAGAGCACCGCTGCCGCTCCGGTCATCTGTACGCCAAGTAGCCGCTTCTTCGCCTCCGGCAGCCGGAGATCGCGGTAGCTTGCAAGAGGCAAAGAATAAAGCCGCGAAGAAGCCGGCTTGTGCGCGAAGCTCGCAGACAGCTGCAGGACGGTGGCTGCCGCTCTCCTGCCTGTTGAATTCACTCTGGGCATGCGAGTGGAAGGTGTTCCAGGACAACTTTCCTGGGTTTTGACGTAGTCCTGCTGCATCCCTCCTTGGAAATTCTTGCTGCTCCCCGGAGGCTCCGAGATGCAGAGAACACGATGGCAGCTGCTGAAAAGAAGGGCAGCAGTGAGTTTGTCAAGAAACAAGAATATAGGCAGCTGCCTGTGCTTGGCAAGGAGCAGCTGCTGCATTCTTGCACTTGCCTTCCTTCAGTGCGCACAGAAGCCCGCTGCTCTGCTGCTTGGTTTTTCTGCATTCAGTCAATTGCACAGGATTGAAGCTGGGGCAGGCTGTTCAGCTTGGCTGCTTTTCAGCATCTCAGCTGCCCTTCTGCTCTGTGACAGCTCTCCAGGTTTCTTGCCTTCTCCAGGCTGCAACGTGCCCGCTACTACCCAGAGCTGGGCAGGAGTGGGCAGAGAGCACGCTCATCTGCCAGCAGTTTGCGGCTTGCCCAGGAAAGTGCAGTGTCCTTGGAATGTGCAGCAAATCCAATTTCTTGGCAAGTCCGGGGGAAGTGAGCAGTGCTGGTACACTTTCACCTTGAGAAATGGACTTGGAAAGCTTTTCGCTAAGATGTAGGCGACTAGAGAGGCAGAATACGGAGCTCCGGCGCTGGCCGATAAGAAGTGCCGCTTCCCGGCGTCTTTCGGCAAAAGCGGCGCTCCGGAGCGCACCGCTGCCGCTCCAGTCATCTGTGCGCGAAGTAGCCGCTTCTTCGCCTCCGGCAGCCGGAGATCGCGGTAGCTTGCATAGGCGAAGAACGAAGCCGCGAAGAAGCCGGCTTGTGCGCGAAGCTCGCAGACTGCTGCAGGACGGTGGCTGCCGCTCTCCTGCCTGTTGAATTCACTCTGGGCATGCGAGTGGAAGGTGTTCCAGGACAACTTTCCTGGGTTTTGACGTAGTCCTGCTGCATCCCTCCTTGGAAATTCTTGCTGCTCCCCGGAGGCTCCGAGATGCAGAGAACACGATGGCAGCTGCTGAAAAGAAGGGCAGCAGTGAGTTTGTCAAGAAACAAGAATATAGGCAGCTGCCTGTGCTTGGCAAGGAGCAGCTGCTGCATTCTTGCACTTGCCTTCCTTCAGTGCGCACAGAAGCCCGCTGCTCTGCTGCTTGGTTTTTCTGCATTCAGTCAATTGCACAGGATTGAAGCTGGGGCAGGCTGTTCAGCTTTGCTGCTTTTCAGCATCTCAGCTGCCCTTTGGCTCTGTTACAGCTCTCCAGGTTCCTTGCCTTTGCCAGGCTGCAACCTGCTGGCTAGTACCCAGAGCTGGGCAGGAGTGGGCAGAGAGCACGCTCATCAGCCAGCAGTTTGCGGTTTGCCCAGGAAAGTGCAGTGTCCTTGGAATGTGCAGCAAATCCAATTTCTTGGCAAGTCCGGGGGAAGTGAGCAGTGCAGGTACACTTTCACCTTGAGAAATGGAGTTGGAAAGCTTTTCGCTAAGATGTAGGCGACTGGAGAGGCAGAATACGGAGCTCCGGCGCTGGCCGAAAAGAAGTGCCGCTTGCCGGCGTCTTTCGGCAAAAGCGGCGCTCCGCAGAGCACCGCTGCCGCTCCGGTCATCTGTACGCCAAGTAGCCGCTTCTTCGCCTCCGGCAGCCGGAGATCGCGGTAGCTTGCAAGAGGCGAAGAATAAAGCCGCGAAGAAGCCGGCTTGTGCGCGAAGCTCGCAGACAGCTGCAGGACGGTGGCTGCCGCTCTCCTGCCTGTTGAATTCACTCTGGGCATGCGAGTGGAAGGTGTTCCAGGACAACTTTCCTGGGTTTTGACGTAGTCCTGCTGCATCCCTCCTTGGAAATTCTTGCTGCTCCCCGGAGGCTCCGAGATGCAGAGAACACGATGGCAGCTGCTGAAAAGAAGGGCAGCAGTGAGTTTGTCAAGAAACAAGAATATAGGCAGCTGCCTGTGCTTGGCAAGGAGCAGCTGCTGCATTCTTGCACTTGCCTTCCTTCAGTGCGCACAGAAGCCCGCTGCTCTGCTGCTTGGTTTTTCTGCATTCAGTCAATTGCACAGGATTGAAGCTGGGGCAGGCTGTTCAGCTTGGCTGCTTTTCAGCATCTCAGCTGCCCTTCTGCTCTGTGACAGCTCTCCAGGTTTCTTGCCTTCTCCAGGCTGCAACGTGCCCGCTACTACCCAGAGCTGGGCAGGAGTGGGCAGAGAGCACGCTCATCTGCCAGCAGTTTGCGGCTTGCCCAGGAAAGTGCAGTGTCCTTGGAATGTGCAGCAAATCCAATTTCTTGGCAAGTCCGGGGGAAGTGAGCAGTGCTGGTACACTTTCACCTTGAGAAATGGACTTGGAAAGCTTTTCGCTAAGATGTAGGCGACTAGAGAGGCAGAATACGGAGCTCCGGCGCTGGCCGAAAAGAAGTGCCGCTTGCCGGCGTCTTTCGGCAAAAGCGGCGCTCTGGAGCGCACCGCTGCCGCTCCAGTCATCTGTGCGCGAAGTAGCCGCTTCTTCGCCTCCGGCAGCCGGAGATCGCGGTAGCTTGCATAGGCGAAGAACGAAGCCGCGAAGAAGCCGGCTTGTGCGCGAAGCTCGCAGACTGCTGCAGGACGGTGGCTGCCGCTCTCCTGCCTGTTGAATTCACTTCTGGCATGCGAGTGGAAGGTGTTCCAGGACAACTTTCCTGGGTTTTGACGTAGTCCTGCTGCATCCCTCCTTGGAAATTCTTGCTGCTCCCCGGAGGCTCCGAGATGCAGAGAACACGATGGCAGCTGCTGAAAAGAAGGGCAGCAGTGAGTTTGTCAAGAAACAAGAATATAGGCAGCTGCCTGTGCTTGGCAAGGAGCAGCTGCTGCATTCTTGCACTTGCCTTCCTTCAGTGCGCACAGAAGCCCGCTGCTCTGCTGCTTGGTTTTTCTGCATTCAGTCAATTGCACAGGATTGAAGCTGGGGCAGGCTGTTCAGCTTTGCTGCTTTTCAGCATCTCAGCTGCCCTTTGGCTCTGTTACAGCTCTCCAGGTTTCTTGCCTTTGCCAGGCTGCAACCTGCTGGCTAGTACCCAGAGCTTAGCAGGAGTGGGCAGAGAGCACGCTCATCAGCCAGCAGTTTGCGGTTTGCCCAGGAAAGTGCAGTGTCCTTGGAATGTGCAGCAAATCCAATTTCTTGGCAAGTCCGGGGGAAGTGAGCAGTGCAGGTACACTTTCACCTTGAGAAATGGAGTTGGAAAGCTTTTCGCTAAGATGTAGGCGACTAGAGAGGCAGAATACGGAGCTCCGGCGCTGGCCGAAAAGAAGTGCCGCTTCCCGGCGTCTTTCGGCAAAAGCGGCGCTCCGCAGAGCACCGCTGCCGCTCCGGTCATCTGTACGCCAAGTAGCCGCTTCTTCGCCTCCGGCAGCCGGAGATCGCGGTAGCTTGCAAGAGGCGAAGAATAAAGCCGCGAAGAAGCCGGCTTGTGCGCGAAGCTCGCAGACAGCTGCAGGACGGTGGCTGCCGCTCTCCTGCCTGTTGAATTCACTCTGGGCATGCGAGTGGAAGGTGTTCCAGGACAACTTTCCTGGGTTTTGACGTAGTCCTGCTGCATCCCTCCTTGGAAATTCTTGCTGCTCCCCGGAGGCTCCGAGATGCAGAGAACACGATGGCAGCTGCTGAAAAGAAGGGCAGCAGTGAGTTTGTCAAGAAACAAGAATATAGGCAGCTGCCTGTGCTTGGCAAGGAGCAGCTGCTGCATTCTTGCACTTGCCTTCCTTCAGTGCGCACAGAAGCCCGCTGTTCTGCTGCTTGGTTTTTCCGCATTCAGTCAATTGCACAGGATTGAAGCTGGGGCAGGCTGTTCAGCTTTGCTGCTTTTCAGCATCTCAGCTGCCCTTCTGCTCTGTGACAGCTCTCCAGGTTTCTTGCCTTCTCCAGGCTGCAACGTGCCCGCTACTACCCAGAGCTGGGCAGGAGTGGGCAGAGAGCACGCTCATCTGCCAGCAGTTTGCGGCTTGCCCAGGAAAATGCAGTGTCCTTGGAATGTGCAGCAAATCCAATTTCTTGGCAAGTCCGGGGGAAGTGAGCAGTGCTGGTACACTTTCACCTTGAGAAATGGAGTTGGAAAGCTTTTCGCTAAGATGTAGGCGACTAGAGAGGCAGAATACGGAGCTCCGGCGCTGGCCGATAAGAAGTGCCGCTTCCCGGCGTCTTTCGGCAAAAGCGGCGCTCCAGAGCGCACCGCTGCCGCTCCAGTCATCTGTGCGCGAAGTAGCCGCTTCTTCGCCTCCGGCAGCCGGAGATCGCGGTAGCTTGAATAGGCGAAGAATAAAGCTGCGAAGAAGCCGGCTTGTGCGCGAACCTTGCAGACAGCTGCAGGATGGTGGCTGCCGCTCTCCTGCCTGTTGAATTCACTTCTGGCATGCGAGTGGAAGGTGTTCCAGGACAACTTTCCTGGGTTTTGACGTAGTCCTGCTGCATCCCTCCTTGGAAATTCTTGCTGCTCCCCGGAGGCTCCGAGATGCAGAGAACACGATGGCAGCTGCTGAAAAGAAGGGCAGCAGTGAGTTTGTCAAGAAACAAGAATATAGGCAGCTGCCTGTGCTTGGCAAGGAGCAGCTGCTGCATTCTTGCACTTGCCTTCCTTCAGTGCGCACAGAAGCCCGCTGCTCTGCTGCTTGGTTTTTCTGCATTCAGTCAATTGCACAGGATTGAAGCTGGGGCAGGCTGTTCAGCTTTGCTGCTTTTCAGCATCTCAGCTGCCCTTCTGCTCTGTGACAGCTCTCCAGGTTTCTTGCCTTCTCCAGGCTGCAACGTGCCCGCTACTACCCAGAGCTGGGCAGGAGTGGGCAGAGAGCACGCTCATCTGCCAGCAGTTTGCGGCTTGCCCAGGAAAGTGCAGTGTCCTTGGAATGTGCAGCAAATCCAATTTCTTGGCAAGTCCGGGGGAAGTGAGCAGTGCTGGTACACTTTCACCTTGAGAAATGGAGTTGGAAAGCTTTTCGCTAAGATGTAGGCGACTAGAGAGGCAGAATACGGAGCTCCGGCGCTGGCCGAAGGGAAGTGCCGCTTGCCGGCGTCTTTCGGCAAAAGCGGCGCTCTGGAGCGCACCGCTGCCGCTCCAGTCAGCTGTGCGCGAAGTAGCCGCTTCTTCGCCTCCGGCAGCCGGAGATCGCGGTAGCTTGCATAGGCGAAGAACGAAGCCGCGAAGAAGCCGGCTTGTGCGCGAAGCTCGCAGACAGCTGCAGGACGGTGGCTGCCGCTCTCCTGCCTGTTGAATTCACTTCTGGCATCCGAGTGGAAGGTGTTCCAGGACAACTTTCCTGGGTTTTGACGTAGTCCTGCTGCATCCCTCCTTGGAAATTCTTGCTGCTCCCCGGAGGCTCCGAGATGCAGAGAACACGATGGCAGCTGCTGAAAAGAAGGGCAGCAGTGAGTTTGTCAAGAAACAAGAATATAGGCAGCTGCCTGTGCTTGGCAAGGAGCAGCTGCTGCATTCTTGCACTTGCCTTCCTTCAGTGCGCACAGAAGCCCGCTGCTCTGCTGCTTGGTTTTTCTGCATTCAGTCAATTGCACAGGATTGAAGCTGGGGCAGGCTGTTCAGCTTTGCTGCTTTTCAGCATCTCAGCTGCCCTTTGGCTCTGTTACAGCTCTCCAGGTTTCTTGCCTTTGCCAGGCTGCAACCTGCTGGCTAGTACCCAGAGCTGGGCAGGAGTGGGCAGAGAGCACGCTCATCAGCCAGCAGTTTGCGGTTTGCCCAGGAAAGTGCAGTGTCCTTGGAATGTGCAGCAAATCCAATTTCTTGGCAAGTCCGGGGGAAGTGAGCAGTGCAGGTACACTTTCACCTTGAGAAATGGAGTTGGAAAGCTTTTCGCTAAGATGTAGGCGACTAGAGAGGCAGAATACGGAGCTCCGGCGCTGGCCGAAAAGAAGTGCCGCTTGCCGGCGTCTTTCGGCAAAAGCGGCGCTCCGCAGAGCACCGCTGCCGCTCCGGTCATCTGTACGCCAAGTAGCCGCTTCTTCGCCTCCGGCAGCCGGAGATCGCGGTAGCTTGCAAGAGGCAAAGAATAAAGCCGCGAAGAAGCCGGCTTGTGCGCGAAGCTCGCAGACAGCTGCAGGACGGTGGCTGCCGCTCTCCTGCCTGTTGAATTCACTCTGGGCATGCGAGTGGAAGGTGTTCCAGGACAACTTTCCTGGGTTTTGACGTAGTCCTGCTGCATCCCTCCTTGGAAATTCTTGCTGCTCCCCGGAGGCTCCGAGATGCAGAGAACACGATGGCAGCTGCTGAAAAGAAGGGCAGCAGTGAGTTTGTCAAGAAACAAGAATATAGGCAGCTGCCTGTGCTTGGCAAGGAGCAGCTGCTGCATTCTTGCACTTGCCTTCCTTCAGTGCGCACAGAAGCCCGCTGCTCTGCTGCTTGGTTTTTCCGCATTCAGTCAATTGCACAGGATTGAAGCTGGGGCAGGCTGTTCAGCTTGGCTGCTTTTCAGCATCTCAGCTGCCCTTCTGCTCTGTGACAGCTCTCCAGGTTTCTTGCCTTCTCCAGGCTGCAACGTGCCCGCTACTACCCAGAGCTGGGCAGGAGTGGGCAGAGAGCACGCTCATCTGCCAGCAGTTTGCGGCTTGCCCAGGAAAGTGCAGTGTCCTTGGAATGTGCAGCAAATCCAATTTCTTGGCAAGTCCGGGGGAAGTGAGCAGTGCTGGTACACTTTCACCTTGAGAAATGGACTTGGAAAGCTTTTCGCTAAGATGTAGGCGACTAGAGAGGCAGAATACGGAGCTCCGGCGCTGGCCGAAGGGAAGTGCCGCTTGCCGGCGTCTTTCGGCAAAAGCGGCGCTCTGGAGCGCACCGCTGCCGCTCCAGTCATCTGTGCGCGAAGTAGCCGCTTCTTCGCCTCCGGCAGCCGGAGATCGCGGTAGCTTGCATAGGCGAAGAACGAAGCCGCGAAGAAGCCGGCTTGTGCGCGAAGCTCGCAGACTGCTGCAGGACGGTGGCTGCCGCTCTCCTGCCTGTTGAATTCACTTCTGGCATGCGAGTGGAAGGTGTTCCAGGACAACTTTCCTGGGTTTTGACGTAGTCCTGCTGCATCCCTCCTTGGAAATTCTTGCTGCTCCCCGGAGGCTCCGAGATGCAGAGAACACGATGGCAGCTGCTGAAAAGAAGGGCAGCAGTGAGTTTGTCAAGAAACAAGAATATAGGCAGCTGCCTGTGCTTGGCAAGGAGCAGCTGCTGCATTCTTGCACTTGCCTTCCTTCAGTGCGCACAGAAGCCCGCTGCTCTGCTGCTTGGTTTTTCTGCATTCAGTCAATTGCACAGGATTGAAGCTGGGGCAGGCTGTTCAGCTTTGCTGCTTTTCAGCATCTCAGCTGCCCTTTGGCTCTGTGACAGCTCTCCAGGTTTCTTGCCTTTGCTGGCTGCAACCTGCTGGCTAGTACCCAGAGCTGGGCAGGAGTGGGCAGAGAGCACGCTCATCAGCCAGCAGTTTGCGGTTTGCCCAGGAAAGTGCAGTGTCCTTGGAATGTGCAGCAAATCCAATTTCTTGGCAAGTCCGGGGGAAGTGAGCAGTGCAGGTACACTTTCACCTTGAGAAATGGACTTGGAAAGCTTTTCGCTAAGATGTAGGCGACTAGAGAGGCAGAATACGGAGCTCCGGCGCTGGCCGATAAGAAGTGCCGCTTGCCGGCGTCTTTCGGCAAAAGCGGCGCTCCGCAGAGCACCGCTGCCGCTCCGGTCATCTGTACGCCAAGTAGCCGCTTCTTCGCCTCCGGCAGCCGGAGATCGCGGTAGCTTGCAAGAGGCAAAGAATAAAGCCGCGAAGAAGACGGCTTGTGCGCGAAGCTCGCAGACAGCTGCAGGATGGTGGCTGCCGCTCTCCTGCCTGTTGAATTCACTCTGGGCATGCGAGTGGAAGGTGTTCCAGGACAACTTTCCTGGGTTTTGACGTAGTCCTGCTGCATCCCTCCTTGGAAATTCTTGCTGCTCCCCGGAGGCTCCGAGATGCAGAGAACACGATGGCAGCTGCTGAAAAGAAGGGCAACTGTGAGTTTGTCAAGAAACAAGAATATAGGCAGCTGCCTGTGCTTGGCAAGGAGCAGCTGCTGCATTCTTGCACTTGCCTTCCTTCAGTGCGCACAGAAGCCCGCTGCTCTGCTGCTTGGTTTTTCTGCATTCAGTCAATTGCACAGGATTGAAGCTGGGGCAGGCTGTTCAGCTTGGCTGCTTTTCAGCATCTCAGCTGCCCTTCTGCTCTGTGACAGCTCTCCAGGTTTCTTGCCTTCTCCAGGCTGCAACGTGCCCGCTACTACCCAGAGCTGGGCAGGAGTGGGCAGAGAGCACGCTCATCTGCCAGCAGTTTGCGGCTTGCCCAGGAAAGTGCAGTGTCCTTGGAATGTGCAGCAAATCCAATTTCTTGGCAAGTCCGGGGGAAGTGAGCAGTGCTGGTACACTTTCACCTTGAGAAATGGAGTTGGAAAGCTTTTCGCTAAGATGTAGGCGACTAGAGAGGCAGAATACGGAGCTCCGGCGCTGGCCGAAGGGAAGTGCCGCTTGCCGGCGTCTTTCGGCAAAAGCGGCGCTCTGGAGCGCACCGCTGCCGCTCCAGTCATCTGTGCGCGAAGTAGCCGCTTCTTCGCCTCCGGCAGCCGGAGATCGCGGTAGCTTGCATAGGCGAAGAACGAAGCCGCGAAGAAGCCGGCTTGTGCGCGAAGCTCGCAGACTGCTGCAGGACGGTGGCTGCCGCTCTCCTGCCTGTTGAATTCACTTCTGGCATGCGAGTGGAAGGTGTTCCAGGACAACTTTCCTGGGTTTTGACGTAGTCCTGCTGCATCCCTCCTTGGAAATTCTTGCTGCTCCCCGGAGGCTCCGAGATGCAGAGAACACGATGGCAGCTGCTGAAAAGAAGGGCAGCAGTGAGTTTGTCAAGAAACAAGAATATAGGCAGCTGCCTGTGCTTGGCAAGGAGCAGCTGCTGCATTCTTGCACTTGCCTTCCTTCAGTGCGCACAGAAGCCCGCTGCTCTGCTGCTTGGTTTTTCTGCATTCAGTCAATTGCACAGGATTGAAGCTGGGGCAGGCTGTTCAGCTTTGCTGCTTTTCAGCATCTCAGCTGCCCTTTGGCTCTGTTACAGCTCTCCAGGTTTCTTGCCTTTGCCAGGCTGCAACCTGCTGGCTAGTACCCAGAGCTGGGCAGGAGTGGGCAGAGAGCACGCTCATCAGCCAGCAGTTTGCGGTTTGCCCAGGAAAGTGCAGTGTCCTTGGAATGTGCAGCAAATCCAATTTCTTGGCAAGTCCGGGGGAAGTGAGCAGTGCAGGTACACTTTCACCTTGAGAAATGGAGTGGCAAAGCTTTTCGCTAAGATGTAGGCGACTAGAGAGGCAGAATACGGAGCTCCGGCGCTGGCCGAAAAGAAGTGCCGCTTGCCGGCGTCTTTCGGCAAAAGCGGCGCTCCGCAGAGCACCGCTGCCGCTCCGGTCATCTGTGCGCGAAGTAGCCGCTTCTTCGCCTCCGGCAGCCGGAGATCGCGGTATCTTGCATAGGCGAAGAACGAAGCCGCGAAGAAGCCGGCTTGTGTGCGAAGCTCGCAGACAGCTGCAGGACGGTGGCTGCCGCTCTCCTGCCTGTTGAATTCACTTCTGGCATGCGAGTGGAAGGTGTTCCAGGACAACTTTCCTGGGTTTTGACGTAGTCCTGCTGCATCCCTCCTTGGAAATTCTTGCTGCTCCCCGGAGGCTCCGAGATGCAGAGAACACGATGGCAGCTGCTGAAAAGAAGGGCAGCAGTGAGTTTGTCAAGAAACAAGAATATAGGCAGCTGCCTGTGCTTGGCAAGGAGCAGCTGCTGCATTCTTGCACTTGCCTTCCTTCAGTGCGCACAGAAGCCCGCTGCTCTGCTGCTTGGTTTTTCCGCATTCAGTCAATTGCACAGGATTGAAGCTGGGGCAGGCTGTTCAGCTTTGCTGCTTTTCAGCATCTCAGCTGCCCTTTGGCTCTGTTACAGCTCTCCAGGTTTCTTGCCTTTGCCAGGCTGCAACCTGCTGGCTAGTACCCAGAGCTGGGCAGGAGTGGGCAGAGAGCACGCTCATCAGCCAGCAGTTTGCGGTTTGCCCAGGAAAGTGCAGTGTCCTTGGAATGTGCAGCAAATCCAATTTCTTGGCAAGTCCGGGGGAAGTGAGCAGTGCAGGTACACTTTCACCTTGAGAAATGGAGTTGGAAAGCTTTTCGCTAAGATGTAGGCGACTAGAGAGGCAGAATACGGAGCTCCGGCGCTGGCCGAAAAGAAGTGCCGCTTGCCGGCGTCTTTCGGCAAAAGCGGCGCTCCGCAGAGCACCGCTGCCGCTCCGGTCATCTGTACGCCAAGTAGCCGCTTCTTCGCCTCCGGCAGCCGGAGATCGCGGTAGCTTGCAAGAGGCAAAGAATAAAGCCGCGAAGAAGCCGGCTTGTGCGCGAAGCTCGCAGACAGCTGCAGGACGGTGGCTGCCGCTCTCCTGCCTGTTGAATTCACTCTGGGCATGCGAGTGGAAGGTGTTCCAGGACAACTTTCCTGGGTTTTGACGTAGTCCTGCTGCATCCCTCCTTGGAAATTCTTGCTGCTCCCCGGAGGCTCCGAGATGCAGAGAACACGATGGCAGCTGCTGAAAAGAAGGGCAGCAGTGAGTTTGTCAAGAAACAAGAATATAGGCAGCTGCCTGTGCTTGGCAAGGAGCAGCTGCTGCATTCTTGCACTTGCCTTCCTTCAGTGCGCACAGAAGCCCGCTGCTCTGCTGCTTGGTTTTTCCGCATTCAGTCAATTGCACAGGATTGAAGCTGGGGCAGGCTGTTCAGCTTGGCTGCTTTTCAGCATCTCAGCTGCCCTTCTGCTCTGTGACAGCTCTCCAGGTTTCTTGCCTTCTCCAGGCTGCAACGTGCCCGCTACTACCCAGAGCTGGGCAGGAGTGGGCAGAGAGCACGCTCATCTGCCAGCAGTTTGCGGCTTGCCCAGGAAAGTGCAGTGTCCTTGGAATGTGCAGCAAATCCAATTTCTTGGCAAGTCCGGGGGAAGTGAGCAGTGCTGGTACACTTTCACCTTGAGAAATGGACTTGGAAAGCTTTTCGCTAAGATGTAGGCGACTAGAGAGGCAGAATACGGAGCTCCGGCGCTGGCCGAAGGGAAGTGCCGCTTGCCGGCGTCTTTCGGCAAAAGCGGCGCTCTGGAGCGCACCGCTGCCGCTCCAGTCATCTGTGCGCGAAGTAGCCGCTTCTTCGCCTCCGGCAGCCGGAGATCGCGGTAGCTTGCATAGGCGAAGAACGAAGCCGCGAAGAAGCCGGCTTGTGCGCGAAGCTCGCAGACTGCTGCAGGACGGTGGCTGCCGCTCTCCTGCCTGTTGAATTCACTTCTGGCATGCGAGTGGAAGGTGTTCCAGGACAACTTTCCTGGGTTTTGACGTAGTCCTGCTGCATCCCTCCTTGGAAATTCTTGCTGCTCCCCGGAGGCTCCGAGATGCAGAGAACACGATGGCAGCTGCTGAAAAGAAGGGCAGCAGTGAGTTTGTCAAGAAACAAGAATATAGGCAGCTGCCTGTGCTTGGCAAGGAGCAGCTGCTGCATTCTTGCACTTGCCTTCCTTCAGTGCGCACAGAAGCCCGCTGCTCTGCTGCTTGGTTTTTCTGCATTCAGTCAATTGCACAGGATTGAAGCTGGGGCAGGCTGTTCAGCTTTGCTGCTTTTCAGCATCTCAGCTGCCCTTTGGCTCTGTTACAGCTCTCCAGGTTCCTTGCCTTTGCCAGGCTGCAACCTGCTGGCTAGTACCCAGAGCTGGGCAGGAGTGGGCAGAGAGCACGCTCATCAGCCAGCAGTTTGCGGTTTGCCCAGGAAAGTGCAGTGTCCTTGGAATGTGCAGCAAATCCAATTTCTTGGCAAGTCCGGGGGAAGTGAGCAGTGCAGGTACACTTTCACCTTGAGAAATGGACTTGGAAAGCTTTTCGCTAAGATGTAGGCGACTGGAGAGGCAGAATACGGAGCTCCGGCGCTGGCCGAAAAGAAGTGCCGCTTGCCGGCGTCTTTCGGCAAAAGCGGCGCTCCGCAGAGCACCGCTGCCGCTCCGGTCATCTGTACGCCAAGTAGCCGCTTCTTCGCCTCCGGCAGCCGGAGATCGCGGTAGCTTGCAAGAGGCGAAGAATAAAGCCGCGAAGAAGCCGGCTTGTGCGCGAAGCTCGCAGACAGCTGCAGGACGGTGGCTGCCGCTCTCCTGCCTGTTGAATTCACTCTGGGCATGCGAGTGGAAGGTGTTCCAGGACAACTTTCCTGGGTTTTGACGTAGTCCTGCTGCATCCCTCCTTGGAAATTCTTGCTGCTCCCCGGAGGCTCCGAGATGCAGAGAACACGATGGCAGCTGCTGAAAAGAAGGGCAGCAGTGAGTTTGTCAAGAAACAAGAATATAGGCAGCTGCCTGTGCTTGGCAAGGAGCAGCTGCTGCATTCTTGCACTTGCCTTCCTTCAGTGCGCACAGAAGCCCGCTGCTCTGCTGCTTGGTTTTTCTGCATTCAGTCAATTGCACAGGATTGAAGCTGGGGCAGGCTGTTCAGCTTGGCTGCTTTTCAGCATCTCAGCTGCCCTTCTGCTCTGTGACAGCTCTCCAGGTTTCTTGCCTTCTCCAGGCTGCAACGTGCCCGCTACTACCCAGAGCTGGGCAGGAGTGGGCAGAGAGCACGCTCATCTGCCAGCAGTTTGCGGCTTGCCCAGGAAAGTGCAGTGTCCTTGGAATGTGCAGCAAATCCAATTTCTTGGCAAGTCCGGGGGAAGTGAGCAGTGCTGGTACACTTTCACCTTGAGAAATGGACTTGGAAAGCTTTTCGCTAAGATGTAGGCGACTAGAGAGGCAGAATACGGAGCTCCGGCGCTGGCCGATAAGAAGTGCCGCTTCCCGGCGTCTTTCGGCAAAAGCGGCGCTCCGGAGCGCACCGCTGCCGCTCCAGTCATCTGTGCGCGAAGTAGCCGCTTCTTCGCCTCCGGCAGCCGGAGATCGCGGTAGCTTGCATAGGCGAAGAACGAAGCCGCGAAGAAGCCGGCTTGTGCGCGAAGCTCGCAGACTGCTGCAGGACGGTGGCTGCCGCTCTCCTGCCTGTTGAATTCACTCTGGGCATGCGAGTGGAAGGTGTTCCAGGACAACTTTCCTGGGTTTTGACGTAGTCCTGCTGCATCCCTCCTTGGAAATTCTTGCTGCTCCCCGGAGGCTCCGAGATGCAGAGAACACGATGGCAGCTGCTGAAAAGAAGGGCAGCAGTGAGTTTGTCAAGAAACAAGAATATAGGCAGCTGCCTGTGCTTGGCAAGGAGCAGCTGCTGCATTCTTGCACTTGCCTTCCTTCAGTGCGCACAGAAGCCCGCTGCTCTGCTGCTTGGTTTTTCTGCATTCAGTCAATTGCACAGGATTGAAGCTGGGGCAGGCTGTTCAGCTTTGCTGCTTTTCAGCATCTCAGCTGCCCTTTGGCTCTGTTACAGCTCTCCAGGTTCCTTGCCTTTGCCAGGCTGCAACCTGCTGGCTAGTACCCAGAGCTGGGCAGGAGTGGGCAGAGAGCACGCTCATCAGCCAGCAGTTTGCGGTTTGCCCAGGAAAGTGCAGTGTCCTTGGAATGTGCAGCAAATCCAATTTCTTGGCAAGTCCGGGGGAAGTGAGCAGTGCAGGTACACTTTCACCTTGAGAAATGGAGTTGGAAAGCTTTTCGCTAAGATGTAGGCGACTGGAGAGGCAGAATACGGAGCTCCGGCGCTGGCCGAAAAGAAGTGCCGCTTGCCGGCGTCTTTCGGCAAAAGCGGCGCTCCGCAGAGCACCGCTGCCGCTCCGGTCATCTGTACGCCAAGTAGCCGCTTCTTCGCCTCCGGCAGCCGGAGATCGCGGTAGCTTGCAAGAGGCGAAGAATAAAGCCGCGAAGAAGCCGGCTTGTGCGCGAAGCTCGCAGACAGCTGCAGGACGGTGGCTGCCGCTCTCCTGCCTGTTGAATTCACTCTGGGCATGCGAGTGGAAGGTGTTCCAGGACAACTTTCCTGGGTTTTGACGTAGTCCTGCTGCATCCCTCCTTGGAAATTCTTGCTGCTCCCCGGAGGCTCCGAGATGCAGAGAACACGATGGCAGCTGCTGAAAAGAAGGGCAGCAGTGAGTTTGTCAAGAAACAAGAATATAGGCAGCTGCCTGTGCTTGGCAAGGAGCAGCTGCTGCATTCTTGCACTTGCCTTCCTTCAGTGCGCACAGAAGCCCGCTGCTCTGCTGCTTGGTTTTTCTGCATTCAGTCAATTGCACAGGATTGAAGCTGGGGCAGGCTGTTCAGCTTGGCTGCTTTTCAGCATCTCAGCTGCCCTTCTGCTCTGTGACAGCTCTCCAGGTTTCTTGCCTTCTCCAGGCTGCAACGTGCCCGCTACTACCCAGAGCTGGGCAGGAGTGGGCAGAGAGCACGCTCATCTGCCAGCAGTTTGCGGCTTGCCCAGGAAAGTGCAGTGTCCTTGGAATGTGCAGCAAATCCAATTTCTTGGCAAGTCCGGGGGAAGTGAGCAGTGCTGGTACACTTTCACCTTGAGAAATGGACTTGGAAAGCTTTTCGCTAAGATGTAGGCGACTAGAGAGGCAGAATACGGAGCTCCGGCGCTGGCCGAAAAGAAGTGCCGCTTGCCGGCGTCTTTCGGCAAAAGCGGCGCTCTGGAGCGCACCGCTGCCGCTCCAGTCATCTGTGCGCGAAGTAGCCGCTTCTTCGCCTCCGGCAGCCGGAGATCGCGGTAGCTTGCATAGGCGAAGAACGAAGCCGCGAAGAAGCCGGCTTGTGCGCGAAGCTCGCAGACTGCTGCAGGACGGTGGCTGCCGCTCTCCTGCCTGTTGAATTCACTTCTGGCATGCGAGTGGAAGGTGTTCCAGGACAACTTTCCTGGGTTTTGACGTAGTCCTGCTGCATCCCTCCTTGGAAATTCTTGCTGCTCCCCGGAGGCTCCGAGATGCAGAGAACACGATGGCAGCTGCTGAAAAGAAGGGCAGCAGTGAGTTTGTCAAGAAACAAGAATATAGGCAGCTGCCTGTGCTTGGCAAGGAGCAGCTGCTGCATTCTTGCACTTGCCTTCCTTCAGTGCGCACAGAAGCCCGCTGCTCTGCTGCTTGGTTTTTCTGCATTCAGTCAATTGCACAGGATTGAAGCTGGGGCAGGCTGTTCAGCTTTGCTGCTTTTCAGCATCTCAGCTGCCCTTTGGCTCTGTTACAGCTCTCCAGGTTTCTTGCCTTTGCCAGGCTGCAACCTGCTGGCTAGTACCCAGAGCTTAGCAGGAGTGGGCAGAGAGCACGCTCATCAGCCAGCAGTTTGCGGTTTGCCCAGGAAAGTGCAGTGTCCTTGGAATGTGCAGCAAATCCAATTTCTTGGCAAGTCCGGGGGAAGTGAGCAGTGCAGGTACACTTTCACCTTGAGAAATGGAGTTGGAAAGCTTTTCGCTAAGATGTAGGCGACTAGAGAGGCAGAATACGGAGCTCCGGCGCTGGCCGAAAAGAAGTGCCGCTTCCCGGCGTCTTTCGGCAAAAGCGGCGCTCCGCAGAGCACCGCTGCCGCTCCGGTCATCTGTACGCCAAGTAGCCGCTTCTTCGCCTCCGGCAGCCGGAGATCGCGGTAGCTTGCAAGAGGCGAAGAATAAAGCCGCGAAGAAGCCGGCTTGTGCGCGAAGCTCGCAGACAGCTGCAGGACGGTGGCTGCCGCTCTCCTGCCTGTTGAATTCACTCTGGGCATGCGAGTGGAAGGTGTTCCAGGACAACTTTCCTGGGTTTTGACGTAGTCCTGCTGCATCCCTCCTTGGAAATTCTTGCTGCTCCCCGGAGGCTCCGAGATGCAGAGAACACGATGGCAGCTGCTGAAAAGAAGGGCAGCAGTGAGTTTGTCAAGAAACAAGAATATAGGCAGCTGCCTGTGCTTGGCAAGGAGCAGCTGCTGCATTCTTGCACTTGCCTTCCTTCAGTGCGCACAGAAGCCCGCTGTTCTGCTGCTTGGTTTTTCCGCATTCAGTCAATTGCACAGGATTGAAGCTGGGGCAGGCTGTTCAGCTTTGCTGCTTTTCAGCATCTCAGCTGCCCTTCTGCTCTGTGACAGCTCTCCAGGTTTCTTGCCTTCTCCAGGCTGCAACGTGCCCGCTACTACCCAGAGCTGGGCAGGAGTGGGCAGAGAGCACGCTCATCTGCCAGCAGTTTGCGGCTTGCCCAGGAAAATGCAGTGTCCTTGGAATGTGCAGCAAATCCAATTTCTTGGCAAGTCCGGGGGAAGTGAGCAGTGCTGGTACACTTTCACCTTGAGAAATGGAGTTGGAAAGCTTTTCGCTAAGATGTAGGCGACTAGAGAGGCAGAATACGGAGCTCCGGCGCTGGCCGATAAGAAGTGCCGCTTCCCGGCGTCTTTCGGCAAAAGCGGCGCTCCAGAGCGCACCGCTGCCGCTCCAGTCATCTGTGCGCGAAGTAGCCGCTTCTTCGCCTCCGGCAGCCGGAGATCGCGGTAGCTTGAATAGGCGAAGAATAAAGCTGCGAAGAAGCCGGCTTGTGCGCGAACCTTGCAGACAGCTGCAGGATGGTGGCTGCCGCTCTCCTGCCTGTTGAATTCACTTCTGGCATGCGAGTGGAAGGTGTTCCAGGACAACTTTCCTGGGTTTTGACGTAGTCCTGCTGCATCCCTCCTTGGAAATTCTTGCTGCTCCCCGGAGGCTCCGAGATGCAGAGAACACGATGGCAGCTGCTGAAAAGAAGGGCAGCAGTGAGTTTGTCAAGAAACAAGAATATAGGCAGCTGCCTGTGCTTGGCAAGGAGCAGCTGCTGCATTCTTGCACTTGCCTTCCTTCAGTGCGCACAGAAGCCCGCTGCTCTGCTGCTTGGTTTTTCTGCATTCAGTCAATTGCACAGGATTGAAGCTGGGGCAGGCTGTTCAGCTTTGCTGCTTTTCAGCATCTCAGCTGCCCTTCTGCTCTGTGACAGCTCTCCAGGTTTCTTGCCTTCTCCAGGCTGCAACGTGCCCGCTACTACCCAGAGCTGGGCAGGAGTGGGCAGAGAGCACGCTCATCTGCCAGCAGTTTGCGGCTTGCCCAGGAAAGTGCAGTGTCCTTGGAATGTGCAGCAAATCCAATTTCTTGGCAAGTCCGGGGGAAGTGAGCAGTGCTGGTACACTTTCACCTTGAGAAATGGAGTTGGAAAGCTTTTCGCTAAGATGTAGGCGACTAGAGAGGCAGAATACGGAGCTCCGGCGCTGGCCGAAGGGAAGTGCCGCTTGCCGGCGTCTTTCGGCAAAAGCGGCGCTCTGGAGCGCACCGCTGCCGCTCCAGTCAGCTGTGCGCGAAGTAGCCGCTTCTTCGCCTCCGGCAGCCGGAGATCGCGGTAGCTTGCATAGGCGAAGAACGAAGCCGCGAAGAAGCCGGCTTGTGCGCGAAGCTCGCAGACAGCTGCAGGACGGTGGCTGCCGCTCTCCTGCCTGTTGAATTCACTTCTGGCATCCGAGTGGAAGGTGTTCCAGGACAACTTTCCTGGGTTTTGACGTAGTCCTGCTGCATCCCTCCTTGGAAATTCTTGCTGCTCCCCGGAGGCTCCGAGATGCAGAGAACACGATGGCAGCTGCTGAAAAGAAGGGCAGCAGTGAGTTTGTCAAGAAACAAGAATATAGGCAGCTGCCTGTGCTTGGCAAGGAGCAGCTGCTGCATTCTTGCACTTGCCTTCCTTCAGTGCGCACAGAAGCCCGCTGCTCTGCTGCTTGGTTTTTCTGCATTCAGTCAATTGCACAGGATTGAAGCTGGGGCAGGCTGTTCAGCTTTGCTGCTTTTCAGCATCTCAGCTGCCCTTTGGCTCTGTTACAGCTCTCCAGGTTTCTTGCCTTTGCCAGGCTGCAACCTGCTGGCTAGTACCCAGAGCTGGGCAGGAGTGGGCAGAGAGCACGCTCATCAGCCAGCAGTTTGCGGTTTGCCCAGGAAAGTGCAGTGTCCTTGGAATGTGCAGCAAATCCAATTTCTTGGCAAGTCCGGGGGAAGTGAGCAGTGCAGGTACACTTTCACCTTGAGAAATGGAGTTGGAAAGCTTTTCGCTAAGATGTAGGCGACTAGAGAGGCAGAATACGGAGCTCCGGCGCTGGCCGAAAAGAAGTGCCGCTTGCCGGCGTCTTTCGGCAAAAGCGGCGCTCCGCAGAGCACCGCTGCCGCTCCGGTCATCTGTACGCCAAGTAGCCGCTTCTTCGCCTCCGGCAGCCGGAGATCGCGGTAGCTTGCAAGAGGCAAAGAATAAAGCCGCGAAGAAGCCGGCTTGTGCGCGAAGCTCGCAGACAGCTGCAGGACGGTGGCTGCCGCTCTCCTGCCTGTTGAATTCACTCTGGGCATGCGAGTGGAAGGTGTTCCAGGACAACTTTCCTGGGTTTTGACGTAGTCCTGCTGCATCCCTCCTTGGAAATTCTTGCTGCTCCCCGGAGGCTCCGAGATGCAGAGAACACGATGGCAGCTGCTGAAAAGAAGGGCAGCAGTGAGTTTGTCAAGAAACAAGAATATAGGCAGCTGCCTGTGCTTGGCAAGGAGCAGCTGCTGCATTCTTGCACTTGCCTTCCTTCAGTGCGCACAGAAGCCCGCTGCTCTGCTGCTTGGTTTTTCCGCATTCAGTCAATTGCACAGGATTGAAGCTGGGGCAGGCTGTTCAGCTTGGCTGCTTTTCAGCATCTCAGCTGCCCTTCTGCTCTGTGACAGCTCTCCAGGTTTCTTGCCTTCTCCAGGCTGCAACGTGCCCGCTACTACCCAGAGCTGGGCAGGAGTGGGCAGAGAGCACGCTCATCTGCCAGCAGTTTGCGGCTTGCCCAGGAAAGTGCAGTGTCCTTGGAATGTGCAGCAAATCCAATTTCTTGGCAAGTCCGGGGGAAGTGAGCAGTGCTGGTACACTTTCACCTTGAGAAATGGACTTGGAAAGCTTTTCGCTAAGATGTAGGCGACTAGAGAGGCAGAATACGGAGCTCCGGCGCTGGCCGAAGGGAAGTGCCGCTTGCCGGCGTCTTTCGGCAAAAGCGGCGCTCTGGAGCGCACCGCTGCCGCTCCAGTCATCTGTGCGCGAAGTAGCCGCTTCTTCGCCTCCGGCAGCCGGAGATCGCGGTAGCTTGCATAGGCGAAGAACGAAGCCGCGAAGAAGCCGGCTTGTGCGCGAAGCTCGCAGACTGCTGCAGGACGGTGGCTGCCGCTCTCCTGCCTGTTGAATTCACTTCTGGCATGCGAGTGGAAGGTGTTCCAGGACAACTTTCCTGGGTTTTGACGTAGTCCTGCTGCATCCCTCCTTGGAAATTCTTGCTGCTCCCCGGAGGCTCCGAGATGCAGAGAACACGATGGCAGCTGCTGAAAAGAAGGGCAGCAGTGAGTTTGTCAAGAAACAAGAATATAGGCAGCTGCCTGTGCTTGGCAAGGAGCAGCTGCTGCATTCTTGCACTTGCCTTCCTTCAGTGCGCACAGAAGCCCGCTGCTCTGCTGCTTGGTTTTTCTGCATTCAGTCAATTGCACAGGATTGAAGCTGGGGCAGGCTGTTCAGCTTTGCTGCTTTTCAGCATCTCAGCTGCCCTTTGGCTCTGTGACAGCTCTCCAGGTTTCTTGCCTTTGCTGGCTGCAACCTGCTGGCTAGTACCCAGAGCTGGGCAGGAGTGGGCAGAGAGCACGCTCATCAGCCAGCAGTTTGCGGTTTGCCCAGGAAAGTGCAGTGTCCTTGGAATGTGCAGCAAATCCAATTTCTTGGCAAGTCCGGGGGAAGTGAGCAGTGCAGGTACACTTTCACCTTGAGAAATGGACTTGGAAAGCTTTTCGCTAAGATGTAGGCGACTAGAGAGGCAGAATACGGAGCTCCGGCGCTGGCCGATAAGAAGTGCCGCTTGCCGGCGTCTTTCGGCAAAAGCGGCGCTCCGCAGAGCACCGCTGCCGCTCCGGTCATCTGTACGCCAAGTAGCCGCTTCTTCGCCTCCGGCAGCCGGAGATCGCGGTAGCTTGCAAGAGGCAAAGAATAAAGCCGCGAAGAAGACGGCTTGTGCGCGAAGCTCGCAGACAGCTGCAGGATGGTGGCTGCCGCTCTCCTGCCTGTTGAATTCACTCTGGGCATGCGAGTGGAAGGTGTTCCAGGACAACTTTCCTGGGTTTTGACGTAGTCCTGCTGCATCCCTCCTTGGAAATTCTTGCTGCTCCCCGGAGGCTCCGAGATGCAGAGAACACGATGGCAGCTGCTGAAAAGAAGGGCAACTGTGAGTTTGTCAAGAAACAAGAATATAGGCAGCTGCCTGTGCTTGGCAAGGAGCAGCTGCTGCATTCTTGCACTTGCCTTCCTTCAGTGCGCACAGAAGCCCGCTGCTCTGCTGCTTGGTTTTTCTGCATTCAGTCAATTGCACAGGATTGAAGCTGGGGCAGGCTGTTCAGCTTGGCTGCTTTTCAGCATCTCAGCTGCCCTTCTGCTCTGTGACAGCTCTCCAGGTTTCTTGCCTTCTCCAGGCTGCAACGTGCCCGCTACTACCCAGAGCTGGGCAGGAGTGGGCAGAGAGCACGCTCATCTGCCAGCAGTTTGCGGCTTGCCCAGGAAAGTGCAGTGTCCTTGGAATGTGCAGCAAATCCAATTTCTTGGCAAGTCCGGGGGAAGTGAGCAGTGCTGGTACACTTTCACCTTGAGAAATGGAGTTGGAAAGCTTTTCGCTAAGATGTAGGCGACTAGAGAGGCAGAATACGGAGCTCCGGCGCTGGCCGAAGGGAAGTGCCGCTTGCCGGCGTCTTTCGGCAAAAGCGGCGCTCTGGAGCGCACCGCTGCCGCTCCAGTCATCTGTGCGCGAAGTAGCCGCTTCTTCGCCTCCGGCAGCCGGAGATCGCGGTAGCTTGCATAGGCGAAGAACGAAGCCGCGAAGAAGCCGGCTTGTGCGCGAAGCTCGCAGACTGCTGCAGGACGGTGGCTGCCGCTCTCCTGCCTGTTGAATTCACTTCTGGCATGCGAGTGGAAGGTGTTCCAGGACAACTTTCCTGGGTTTTGACGTAGTCCTGCTGCATCCCTCCTTGGAAATTCTTGCTGCTCCCCGGAGGCTCCGAGATGCAGAGAACACGATGGCAGCTGCTGAAAAGAAGGGCAGCAGTGAGTTTGTCAAGAAACAAGAATATAGGCAGCTGCCTGTGCTTGGCAAGGAGCAGCTGCTGCATTCTTGCACTTGCCTTCCTTCAGTGCGCACAGAAGCCCGCTGCTCTGCTGCTTGGTTTTTCTGCATTCAGTCAATTGCACAGGATTGAAGCTGGGGCAGGCTGTTCAGCTTTGCTGCTTTTCAGCATCTCAGCTGCCCTTTGGCTCTGTTACAGCTCTCCAGGTTTCTTGCCTTTGCCAGGCTGCAACCTGCTGGCTAGTACCCAGAGCTGGGCAGGAGTGGGCAGAGAGCACGCTCATCAGCCAGCAGTTTGCGGTTTGCCCAGGAAAGTGCAGTGTCCTTGGAATGTGCAGCAAATCCAATTTCTTGGCAAGTCCGGGGGAAGTGAGCAGTGCAGGTACACTTTCACCTTGAGAAATGGAGTGGCAAAGCTTTTCGCTAAGATGTAGGCGACTAGAGAGGCAGAATACGGAGCTCCGGCGCTGGCCGAAAAGAAGTGCCGCTTGCCGGCGTCTTTCGGCAAAAGCGGCGCTCCGCAGAGCACCGCTGCCGCTCCGGTCATCTGTGCGCGAAGTAGCCGCTTCTTCGCCTCCGGCAGCCGGAGATCGCGGTATCTTGCATAGGCGAAGAACGAAGCCGCGAAGAAGCCGGCTTGTGTGCGAAGCTCGCAGACAGCTGCAGGACGGTGGCTGCCGCTCTCCTGCCTGTTGAATTCACTTCTGGCATGCGAGTGGAAGGTGTTCCAGGACAACTTTCCTGGGTTTTGACGTAGTCCTGCTGCATCCCTCCTTGGAAATTCTTGCTGCTCCCCGGAGGCTCCGAGATGCAGAGAACACGATGGCAGCTGCTGAAAAGAAGGGCAGCAGTGAGTTTGTCAAGAAACAAGAATATAGGCAGCTGCCTGTGCTTGGCAAGGAGCAGCTGCTGCATTCTTGCACTTGCCTTCCTTCAGTGCGCACAGAAGCCCGCTGCTCTGCTGCTTGGTTTTTCCGCATTCAGTCAATTGCACAGGATTGAAGCTGGGGCAGGCTGTTCAGCTTTGCTGCTTTTCAGCATCTCAGCTGCCCTTTGGCTCTGTTACAGCTCTCCAGGTTTCTTGCCTTTGCCAGGCTGCAACCTGCTGGCTAGTACCCAGAGCTGGGCAGGAGTGGGCAGAGAGCACGCTCATCAGCCAGCAGTTTGCGGTTTGCCCAGGAAAGTGCAGTGTCCTTGGAATGTGCAGCAAATCCAATTTCTTGGCAAGTCCGGGGGAAGTGAGCAGTGCAGGTACACTTTCACCTTGAGAAATGGAGTTGGAAAGCTTTTCGCTAAGATGTAGGCGACTAGAGAGGCAGAATACGGAGCTCCGGCGCTGGCCGAAAAGAAGTGCCGCTTGCCGGCGTCTTTCGGCAAAAGCGGCGCTCCGCAGAGCACCGCTGCCGCTCCGGTCATCTGTACGCCAAGTAGCCGCTTCTTCGCCTCCGGCAGCCGGAGATCGCGGTAGCTTGCAAGAGGCAAAGAATAAAGCCGCGAAGAAGCCGGCTTGTGCGCGAAGCTCGCAGACAGCTGCAGGACGGTGGCTGCCGCTCTCCTGCCTGTTGAATTCACTCTGGGCATGCGAGTGGAAGGTGTTCCAGGACAACTTTCCTGGGTTTTGACGTAGTCCTGCTGCATCCCTCCTTGGAAATTCTTGCTGCTCCCCGGAGGCTCCGAGATGCAGAGAACACGATGGCAGCTGCTGAAAAGAAGGGCAGCAGTGAGTTTGTCAAGAAACAAGAATATAGGCAGCTGCCTGTGCTTGGCAAGGAGCAGCTGCTGCATTCTTGCACTTGCCTTCCTTCAGTGCGCACAGAAGCCCGCTGCTCTGCTGCTTGGTTTTTCCGCATTCAGTCAATTGCACAGGATTGAAGCTGGGGCAGGCTGTTCAGCTTGGCTGCTTTTCAGCATCTCAGCTGCCCTTCTGCTCTGTGACAGCTCTCCAGGTTTCTTGCCTTCTCCAGGCTGCAACGTGCCCGCTACTACCCAGAGCTGGGCAGGAGTGGGCAGAGAGCACGCTCATCTGCCAGCAGTTTGCGGCTTGCCCAGGAAAGTGCAGTGTCCTTGGAATGTGCAGCAAATCCAATTTCTTGGCAAGTCCGGGGGAAGTGAGCAGTGCTGGTACACTTTCACCTTGAGAAATGGACTTGGAAAGCTTTTCGCTAAGATGTAGGCGACTAGAGAGGCAGAATACGGAGCTCCGGCGCTGGCCGAAGGGAAGTGCCGCTTGCCGGCGTCTTTCGGCAAAAGCGGCGCTCTGGAGCGCACCGCTGCCGCTCCAGTCATCTGTGCGCGAAGTAGCCGCTTCTTCGCCTCCGGCAGCCGGAGATCGCGGTAGCTTGCATAGGCGAAGAACGAAGCCGCGAAGAAGCCGGCTTGTGCGCGAAGCTCGCAGACTGCTGCAGGACGGTGGCTGCCGCTCTCCTGCCTGTTGAATTCACTTCTGGCATGCGAGTGGAAGGTGTTCCAGGACAACTTTCCTGGGTTTTGACGTAGTCCTGCTGCATCCCTCCTTGGAAATTCTTGCTGCTCCCCGGAGGCTCCGAGATGCAGAGAACACGATGGCAGCTGCTGAAAAGAAGGGCAGCAGTGAGTTTGTCAAGAAACAAGAATATAGGCAGCTGCCTGTGCTTGGCAAGGAGCAGCTGCTGCATTCTTGCACTTGCCTTCCTTCAGTGCGCACAGAAGCCCGCTGCTCTGCTGCTTGGTTTTTCTGCATTCAGTCAATTGCACAGGATTGAAGCTGGGGCAGGCTGTTCAGCTTTGCTGCTTTTCAGCATCTCAGCTGCCCTTTGGCTCTGTTACAGCTCTCCAGGTTCCTTGCCTTTGCCAGGCTGCAACCTGCTGGCTAGTACCCAGAGCTGGGCAGGAGTGGGCAGAGAGCACGCTCATCAGCCAGCAGTTTGCGGTTTGCCCAGGAAAGTGCAGTGTCCTTGGAATGTGCAGCAAATCCAATTTCTTGGCAAGTCCGGGGGAAGTGAGCAGTGCAGGTACACTTTCACCTTGAGAAATGGACTTGGAAAGCTTTTCGCTAAGATGTAGGCGACTGGAGAGGCAGAATACGGAGCTCCGGCGCTGGCCGAAAAGAAGTGCCGCTTGCCGGCGTCTTTCGGCAAAAGCGGCGCTCCGCAGAGCACCGCTGCCGCTCCGGTCATCTGTACGCCAAGTAGCCGCTTCTTCGCCTCCGGCAGCCGGAGATCGCGGTAGCTTGCAAGAGGCGAAGAATAAAGCCGCGAAGAAGCCGGCTTGTGCGCGAAGCTCGCAGACAGCTGCAGGACGGTGGCTGCCGCTCTCCTGCCTGTTGAATTCACTCTGGGCATGCGAGTGGAAGGTGTTCCAGGACAACTTTCCTGGGTTTTGACGTAGTCCTGCTGCATCCCTCCTTGGAAATTCTTGCTGCTCCCCGGAGGCTCCGAGATGCAGAGAACACGATGGCAGCTGCTGAAAAGAAGGGCAGCAGTGAGTTTGTCAAGAAACAAGAATATAGGCAGCTGCCTGTGCTTGGCAAGGAGCAGCTGCTGCATTCTTGCACTTGCCTTCCTTCAGTGCGCACAGAAGCCCGCTGCTCTGCTGCTTGGTTTTTCTGCATTCAGTCAATTGCACAGGATTGAAGCTGGGGCAGGCTGTTCAGCTTGGCTGCTTTTCAGCATCTCAGCTGCCCTTCTGCTCTGTGACAGCTCTCCAGGTTTCTTGCCTTCTCCAGGCTGCAACGTGCCCGCTACTACCCAGAGCTGGGCAGGAGTGGGCAGAGAGCACGCTCATCTGCCAGCAGTTTGCGGCTTGCCCAGGAAAGTGCAGTGTCCTTGGAATGTGCAGCAAATCCAATTTCTTGGCAAGTCCGGGGGAAGTGAGCAGTGCTGGTACACTTTCACCTTGAGAAATGGACTTGGAAAGCTTTTCGCTAAGATGTAGGCGACTAGAGAGGCAGAATACGGAGCTCCGGCGCTGGCCGAAAAGAAGTGCCGCTTGCCGGCGTCTTTCGGCAAAAGCGGCGCTCTGGAGCGCACCGCTGCCGCTCCAGTCATCTGTGCGCGAAGTAGCCGCTTCTTCGCCTCCGGCAGCCGGAGATCGCGGTAGCTTGCATAGGCGAAGAACGAAGCCGCGAAGAAGCCGGCTTGTGCGCGAAGCTCGCAGACTGCTGCAGGACGGTGGCTGCCGCTCTCCTGCCTGTTGAATTCACTTCTGGCATGCGAGTGGAAGGTGTTCCAGGACAACTTTCCTGGGTTTTGACGTAGTCCTGCTGCATCCCTCCTTGGAAATTCTTGCTGCTCCCCGGAGGCTCCGAGATGCAGAGAACACGATGGCAGCTGCTGAAAAGAAGGGCAGCAGTGAGTTTGTCAAGAAACAAGAATATAGGCAGCTGCCTGTGCTTGGCAAGGAGCAGCTGCTGCATTCTTGCACTTGCCTTCCTTCAGTGCGCACAGAAGCCCGCTGCTCTGCTGCTTGGTTTTTCTGCATTCAGTCAATTGCACAGGATTGAAGCTGGGGCAGGCTGTTCAGCTTTGCTGCTTTTCAGCATCTCAGCTGCCCTTTGGCTCTGTTACAGCTCTCCAGGTTTCTTGCCTTTGCCAGGCTGCAACCTGCTGGCTAGTACCCAGAGCTTAGCAGGAGTGGGCAGAGAGCACGCTCATCAGCCAGCAGTTTGCGGTTTGCCCAGGAAAGTGCAGTGTCCTTGGAATGTGCAGCAAATCCAATTTCTTGGCAAGTCCGGGGGAAGTGAGCAGTGCAGGTACACTTTCACCTTGAGAAATGGAGTTGGAAAGCTTTTCGCTAAGATGTAGGCGACTAGAGAGGCAGAATACGGAGCTCCGGCGCTGGCCGAAAAGAAGTGCCGCTTCCCGGCGTCTTTCGGCAAAAGCGGCGCTCCGCAGAGCACCGCTGCCGCTCCGGTCATCTGTACGCCAAGTAGCCGCTTCTTCGCCTCCGGCAGCCGGAGATCGCGGTAGCTTGCAAGAGGCGAAGAATAAAGCCGCGAAGAAGCCGGCTTGTGCGCGAAGCTCGCAGACAGCTGCAGGACGGTGGCTGCCGCTCTCCTGCCTGTTGAATTCACTCTGGGCATGCGAGTGGAAGGTGTTCCAGGACAACTTTCCTGGGTTTTGACGTAGTCCTGCTGCATCCCTCCTTGGAAATTCTTGCTGCTCCCCGGAGGCTCCGAGATGCAGAGAACACGATGGCAGCTGCTGAAAAGAAGGGCAGCAGTGAGTTTGTCAAGAAACAAGAATATAGGCAGCTGCCTGTGCTTGGCAAGGAGCAGCTGCTGCATTCTTGCACTTGCCTTCCTTCAGTGCGCACAGAAGCCCGCTGTTCTGCTGCTTGGTTTTTCCGCATTCAGTCAATTGCACAGGATTGAAGCTGGGGCAGGCTGTTCAGCTTTGCTGCTTTTCAGCATCTCAGCTGCCCTTCTGCTCTGTGACAGCTCTCCAGGTTTCTTGCCTTCTCCAGGCTGCAACGTGCCCGCTACTACCCAGAGCTGGGCAGGAGTGGGCAGAGAGCACGCTCATCTGCCAGCAGTTTGCGGCTTGCCCAGGAAAATGCAGTGTCCTTGGAATGTGCAGCAAATCCAATTTCTTGGCAAGTCCGGGGGAAGTGAGCAGTGCTGGTACACTTTCACCTTGAGAAATGGAGTTGGAAAGCTTTTCGCTAAGATGTAGGCGACTAGAGAGGCAGAATACGGAGCTCCGGCGCTGGCCGATAAGAAGTGCCGCTTCCCGGCGTCTTTCGGCAAAAGCGGCGCTCCGGAGCGCACCGCTGCCGCTCCAGTCATCTGTGCGCGAAGTAGCCGCTTCTTCGCCTCCGGCAGCCGGAGATCGCGGTAGCTTGAATAGGCGAAGAATAAAGCTGCGAAGAAGCCGGCTTGTGCGCGAACCTTGCAGACAGCTGCAGGATGGTGGCTGCCGCTCTCCTGCCTGTTGAATTCACTTCTGGCATGCGAGTGGAAGGTGTTCCAGGACAACTTTCCTGGGTTTTGACGTAGTCCTGCTGCATCCCTCCTTGGAAATTCTTGCTGCTCCCCGGAGGCTCCGAGATGCAGAGAACACGATGGCAGCTGCTGAAAAGAAGGGCAGCAGTGAGTTTGTCAAGAAACAAGAATATAGGCAGCTGCCTGTGCTTGGCAAGGAGCAGCTGCTGCATTCTTGCACTTGCCTTCCTTCAGTGCGCACAGAAGCCCGCTGCTCTGCTGCTTGGTTTTTCTGCATTCAGTCAATTGCACAGGATTGAAGCTGGGGCAGGCTGTTCAGCTTTGCTGCTTTTCAGCATCTCAGCTGCCCTTCTGCTCTGTGACAGCTCTCCAGGTTTCTTGCCTTCTCCAGGCTGCAACGTGCCCGCTACTACCCAGAGCTGGGCAGGAGTGGGCAGAGAGCACGCTCATCTGCCAGCAGTTTGCGGCTTGCCCAGGAAAGTGCAGTGTCCTTGGAATGTGCAGCAAATCCAATTTCTTGGCAAGTCCGGGGGAAGTGAGCAGTGCTGGTACACTTTCACCTTGAGAAATGGAGTTGGAAAGCTTTTCGCTAAGATGTAGGCGACTAGAGAGGCAGAATACGGAGCTCCGGCGCTGGCCGAAGGGAAGTGCCGCTTGCCGGCGTCTTTCGGCAAAAGCGGCGCTCTGGAGCGCACCGCTGCCGCTCCAGTCAGCTGTGCGCGAAGTAGCCGCTTCTTCGCCTCCGGCAGCCGGAGATCGCGGTAGCTTGCATAGGCGAAGAACGAAGCCGCGAAGAAGCCGGCTTGTGTGCGAAGCTCGCAGACAGCTGCAGGACGGTGGCTGCCGCTCTCCTGCCTGTTGAATTCACTTCTGGCATCCGAGTGGAAGGTGTTCCAGGACAACTTTCCTGGGTTTTGACGTAGTCCTGCTGCATCCCTCCTTGGAAATTCTTGCTGCTCCCCGGAGGCTCCGAGATGCAGAGAACACGATGGCAGCTGCTGAAAAGAAGGGCAGCAGTGAGTTTGTCAAGAAACAAGAATATAGGCAGCTGCCTGTGCTTGGCAAGGAGCAGCTGCTGCATTCTTGCACTTGCCTTCCTTCAGTGCGCACAGAAGCCCGCTGCTCTGCTGCTTGGTTTTTCTGCATTCAGTCAATTGCACAGGATTGAAGCTGGGGCAGGCTGTTCAGCTTTGCTGCTTTTCAGCATCTCAGCTGCCCTTTGGCTCTGTTACAGCTCTCCAGGTTTCTTGCCTTTGCCAGGCTGCAACCTGCTGGCTAGTACCCAGAGCTGGGCAGGAGTGGGCAGAGAGCACGCTCATCAGCCAGCAGTTTGCGGTTTGCCCAGGAAAGTGCAGTGTCCTTGGAATGTGCAGCAAATCCAATTTCTTGGCAAGTCCGGGGGAAGTGAGCAGTGCAGGTACACTTTCACCTTGAGAAATGGAGTTGGAAAGCTTTTCGCTAAGATGTAGGCGACTAGAGAGGCAGAATACGGAGCTCCGGCGCTGGCCGAAAAGAAGTGCCGCTTGCCGGCGTCTTTCGGCAAAAGCGGCGCTCCGCAGAGCACCGCTGCCGCTCCGGTCATCTGTACGCCAAGTAGCCGCTTCTTCGCCTCCGGCAGCCGGAGATCGCGGTAGCTTGCAAGAGGCAAAGAATAAAGCCGCGAAGAAGCCGGCTTGTGCGCGAAGCTCGCAGACAGCTGCAGGACGGTGGCTGCCGCTCTCCTGCCTGTTGAATTCACTCTGGGCATGCGAGTGGAAGGTGTTCCAGGACAACTTTCCTGGGTTTTGACGTAGTCCTGCTGCATCCCTCCTTGGAAATTCTTGCTGCTCCCCGGAGGCTCCGAGATGCAGAGAACACGATGGCAGCTGCTGAAAAGAAGGGCAGCAGTGAGTTTGTCAAGAAACAAGAATATAGGCAGCTGCCTGTGCTTGGCAAGGAGCAGCTGCTGCATTCTTGCACTTGCCTTCCTTCAGTGCGCACAGAAGCCCGCTGCTCTGCTGCTTGGTTTTTCCGCATTCAGTCAATTGCACAGGATTGAAGCTGGGGCAGGCTGTTCAGCTTGGCTGCTTTTCAGCATCTCAGCTGCCCTTCTGCTCTGTGACAGCTCTCCAGGTTTCTTGCCTTCTCCAGGCTGCAACGTGCCCGCTACTACCCAGAGCTGGGCAGGAGTGGGCAGAGAGCACGCTCATCTGCCAGCAGTTTGCGGCTTGCCCAGGAAAGTGCAGTGTCCTTGGAATGTGCAGCAAATCCAATTTCTTGGCAAGTCCGGGGGAAGTGAGCAGTGCTGGTACACTTTCACCTTGAGAAATGGACTTGGAAAGCTTTTCGCTAAGATGTAGGCGACTAGAGAGGCAGAATACGGAGCTCCGGCGCTGGCCGAAGGGAAGTGCCGCTTGCCGGCGTCTTTCGGCAAAAGCGGCGCTCTGGAGCGCACCGCTGCCGCTCCAGTCATCTGTGCGCGAAGTAGCCGCTTCTTCGCCTCCGGCAGCCGGAGATCGCGGTAGCTTGCATAGGCGAAGAACGAAGCCGCGAAGAAGCCGGCTTGTGCGCGAAGCTCGCAGACTGCTGCAGGACGGTGGCTGCCGCTCTCCTGCCTGTTGAATTCACTTCTGGCATGCGAGTGGAAGGTGTTCCAGGACAACTTTCCTGGGTTTTGACGTAGTCCTGCTGCATCCCTCCTTGGAAATTCTTGCTGCTCCCCGGAGGCTCCGAGATGCAGAGAACACGATGGCAGCTGCTGAAAAGAAGGGCAGCAGTGAGTTTGTCAAGAAACAAGAATATAGGCAGCTGCCTGTGCTTGGCAAGGAGCAGCTGCTGCATTCTTGCACTTGCCTTCCTTCAGTGCGCACAGAAGCCCGCTGCTCTGCTGCTTGGTTTTTCTGCATTCAGTCAATTGCACAGGATTGAAGCTGGGGCAGGCTGTTCAGCTTTGCTGCTTTTCAGCATCTCAGCTGCCCTTTGGCTCTGTGACAGCTCTCCAGGTTTCTTGCCTTTGCTGGCTGCAACCTGCTGGCTAGTACCCAGAGCTGGGCAGGAGTGGGCAGAGAGCACGCTCATCAGCCAGCAGTTTGCGGCTTGCCCAGGAAAGTGCAGTGTCCTTGGAATGTGCAGCAAATCCAATTTCTTGGCAAGTCCGGGGGAAGTGAGCAGTGCAGGTACACTTTCACCTTGAGAAATGGACTTGGAAAGCTTTTCGCTAAGATGTAGGCGACTAGAGAGGCAGAATACGGAGCTCCGGCGCTGGCCGATAAGAAGTGCCGCTTGCCGGCGTCTTTCGGCAAAAGCGGCGCTCCGCAGAGCACCGCTGCCGCTCCGGTCATCTGTACGCCAAGTAGCCGCTTCTTCGCCTCCGGCAGCCGGAGATCGCGGTAGCTTGCAAGAGGCAAAGAATAAAGCCGCGAAGAAGACGGCTTGTGCGCGAAGCTCGCAGACAGCTGCAGGATGGTGGCTGCCGCTCTCCTGCCTGTTGAATTCACTCTGGGCATGCGAGTGGAAGGTGTTCCAGGACAACTTTCCTGGGTTTTGACGTAGTCCTGCTGCATCCCTCCTTGGAAATTCTTGCTGCTCCCCGGAGGCTCCGAGATGCAGAGAACACGATGGCAGCTGCTGAAAAGAAGGGCAGCAGTGAGTTTGTCAAGAAACAAGAATATAGGCAGCTGCCTGTGCTTGGCAAGGAGCAGCTGCTGCATTCTTGCACTTGCCTTCCTTCAGTGCGCACAGAAGCCCGCTGCTCTGCTGCTTGGTTTTTCTGCATTCAGTCAATTGCACAGGATTGAAGCTGGGGCAGGCTGTTCAGCTTGGCTGCTTTTCAGCATCTCAGCTGCCCTTCTGCTCTGTGACAGCTCTCCAGGTTTCTTGCCTTCTCCAGGCTGCAACGTGCCCGCTACTACCCAGAGCTGGGCAGGAGTGGGCAGAGAGCACGCTCATCTGCCAGCAGTTTGCGGCTTGCCCAGGAAAGTGCAGTGTCCTTGGAATGTGCAGCAAATCCAATTTCTTGGCAAGTCCGGGGGAAGTGAGCAGTGCAGGTACACTTTCACCTTGAGAAATGGAGTTGGAAAGCTTTTCGCTAAGATGTAGGCGACTAGAGAGGCAGAATACGGAGCTCCGGCGCTGGCCGAAAAGAAGTGCCGCTTGCCGGCGTCTTTCGGCAAAAGCGGCGCTCCGCAGAGCACCGCTGCCGCTCCGGTCATCTGTACGCCAAGTAGCCGCTTCTTCGCCTCCGGCAGCCGGAGATCGCGGTAGCTTGCAAGAGGCAAAGAATAAAGCCGCGAAGAAGCCGGCTTGTGCGCGAAGCTCGCAGACAGCTGCAGGACGGTGGCTGCCGCTCTCCTGCCTGTTGAATTCACTCTGGGCATGCGAGTGGAAGGTGTTCCAGGACAACTTTCCTGGGTTTTGACGTAGTCCTGCTGCATCCCTCCTTGGAAATTCTTGCTGCTCCCCGGAGGCTCCGAGATGCAGAGAACACGATGGCAGCTGCTGAAAAGAAGGGCAGCAGTGAGTTTGTCAAGAAACAAGAATATAGGCAGCTGCCTGTGCTTGGCAAGGAGCAGCTGCTGCATTCTTGCACTTGCCTTCCTTCAGTGCGCACAGAAGCCCGCTGCTCTGCTGCTTGGTTTTTCCGCATTCAGTCAATTGCACAGGATTGAAGCTGGGGCAGGCTGTTCAGCTTGGCTGCTTTTCAGCATCTCAGCTGCCCTTCTGCTCTGTGACAGCTCTCCAGGTTTCTTGCCTTCTCCAGGCTGCAACGTGCCCGCTACTACCCAGAGCTGGGCAGGAGTGGGCAGAGAGCACGCTCATCTGCCAGCAGTTTGCGGCTTGCCCAGGAAAGTGCAGTGTCCTTGGAATGTGCAGCAAATCCAATTTCTTGGCAAGTCCGGGGGAAGTGAGCAGTGCTGGTACACTTTCACCTTGAGAAATGGACTTGGAAAGCTTTTCGCTAAGATGTAGGCGACTAGAGAGGCAGAATACGGAGCTCCGGCGCTGGCCGAAAAGAAGTGCCGCTTCCCGGCGTCTTTCGGCAAAAGCGGCGCTCTGGAGCGCACCGCTGCCGCTCCAGTCATCTGTGCGCGAAGTAGCCGCTTCTTCGCCTCCGGCAGCCGGAGATCGCGGTAGCTTGCATAGGCGAAGAACGAAGCCGCGAAGAAGCCGGCTTGTGCGCGAAGCTCGCAGACTGCTGCAGGACGGTGGCTGCCGCTCTCCTGCCTGTTGAATTCACTTCTGGCATGCGAGTGGAAGGTGTTCCAGGACAACTTTCCTGGGTTTTGACGTAGTCCTGCTGCATCCCTCCTTGGAAATTCTTGCTGCTCCCCGGAGGCTCCGAGATGCAGAGAACACGATGGCAGCTGCTGAAAAGAAGGGCAGCAGTGAGTTTGTCAAGAAACAAGAATATAGGCAGCTGCCTGTGCTTGGCAAGGAGCAGCTGCTGCATTCTTGCACTTGCCTTCCTTCAGTGCGCACAGAAGCCCGCTGCTCTGCTGCTTGGTTTTTCTGCATTCAGTCAATTGCACAGGATTGAAGCTGGGGCAGGCTGTTCAGCTTTGCTGCTTTTCAGCATCTCAGCTGCCCTTTGGCTCTGTGACAGCTCTCCAGGTTTCTTGCCTTTGCTGGCTGCAACCTGCTGGCTAGTACCCAGAGCTGGGCAGGAGTGGGCAGAGAGCACGCTCATCAGCCAGCAGTTTGCGGTTTGCCCAGGAAAGTGCAGTGTCCTTGGAATGTGCAGCAAATCCAATTTCTTGGCAAGTCCGGGGGAAGTGAGCAGTGCAGGTACACTTTCACCTTGAGAAATGGACTTGGAAAGCTTTTCGCTAAGATGTAGGCGACTAGAGAGGCAGAATACGGAGCTCCGGCGCTGGCCGAAAAGAAGTGCCGCTTCCCGGCGTCTTTCGGCAAAAGCGGCGCTCCGCAGAGCACCGCTGCCGCTCCGGTCATCTGTACGCCAAGTAGCCGCTTCTTCGCCTCCGGCAGCCGGAGATCGCGGTAGCTTGCAAGAGGCGAAGAATAAAGCCGCGAAGAAGCCGGCTTGTGCGCGAAGCTCGCAGACAGCTGCAGGACGGTGGCTGCCGCTCTCCTGCCTGTTGAATTCACTCTGGGCATGCGAGTGGAAGGTGTTCCAGGACAACTTTCCTGGGTTTTGACGTAGTCCTGCTGCATCCCTCCTTGGAAATTCTTGCTGCTCCCCGGAGGCTCCGAGATGCAGAGAACACGATGGCAGCTGCTGAAAAGAAGGGCAGCAGTGAGTTTGTCAAGAAACAAGAATATAGGCAGCTGCCTGTGCTTGGCAAGGAGCAGCTGCTGCATTCTTGCACTTGCCTTCCTTCAGTGCGCACAGAAGCCCGCTGTTCTGCTGCTTGGTTTTTCCGCATTCAGTCAATTGCACAGGATTGAAGCTGGGGCAGGCTGTTCAGCTTTGCTGCTTTTCAGCATCTCAGCTGCCCTTCTGCTCTGTGACAGCTCTCCAGGTTTCTTGCCTTCTCCAGGCTGCAACGTGCCCGCTACTACCCAGAGCTGGGCAGGAGTGGGCAGAGAGCACGCTCATCTGCCAGCAGTTTGCGGCTTGCCCAGGAAAATGCAGTGTCCTTGGAATGTGCAGCAAATCCAATTTCTTGGCAAGTCCGGGGGAAGTGAGCAGTGCTGGTACACTTTCACCTTGAGAAATGGAGTTGGAAAGCTTTTCGCTAAGATGTAGGCGACTAGAGAGGCAGAATACGGAGCTCCGGCGCTGGCCGATAAGAAGTGCCGCTTCCCGGCGTCTTTCGGCAAAAGCGGCGCTCCGGAGCGCACCGCTGCCGCTCCAGTCATCTGTGCGCGAAGTAGCCGCTTCTTCGCCTCCGGCAGCCGGAGATCGCGGTAGCTTGAATAGGCGAAGAATAAAGCTGCGAAGAAGCCGGCTTGTGCGCGAACCTTGCAGACAGCTGCAGGATGGTGGCTGCCGCTCTCCTGCCTGTTGAATTCACTTCTGGCATGCCAGTGGAAGGTGTTCCAGGACAACTTTCCTGGGTTTTGACGTAGTCCTGCTGCATCCCTCCTTGGAAATTCTTGCTGCTCCCCGGAGGCTCCGAGATGCAGAGAACACGATGGCAGCTGCTGAAAAGAAGGGCAGCAGTGAGTTTGTCAAGAAACAAGAATATAGGCAGCTGCCTGTGCTTGGCAAGGAGCAGCTGCTGCATTCTTGCACTTGCCTTCCTTCAGTGCGCACAGAAGCCCGCTGCTCTGCTGCTTGGTTTTTCTGCATTCAGTCAATTGCACAGGATTGAAGCTGGGGCAGGCTGTTCAGCTTTGCTGCTTTTCAGCATCTCAGCTGCCCTTCTGCTCTGTGACAGCTCTCCAGGTTTCTTGCCTTCTCCAGGCTGCAACGTGCCCGCTACTACCCAGAGCTGGGCAGGAGTGGGCAGAGAGCACGCTCATCTGCCAGCAGTTTGCGGCTTGCCCAGGAAAGTGCAGTGTCCTTGGAATGTGCAGCAAATCCAATTTCTTGGCAAGTCCGGGGGAAGTGAGCAGTGCTGGTACACTTTCACCTTGAGAAATGGAGTTGGAAAGCTTTTCGCTAAGATGTAGGCGACTAGAGAGGCAGAATACGGAGCTCCGGCGCTGGCCGAAGGGAAGTGCCGCTTGCCGGCGTCTTTCGGCAAAAGCGGCGCTCTGGAGCGCACCGCTGCCGCTCCAGTCAGCTGTGCGCGAAGTAGCCGCTTCTTCGCCTCCGGCAGCCGGAGATCGCGGTAGCTTGCATAGGCGAAGAACGAAGCCGCGAAGAAGCCGGCTTGTGTGCGAAGCTCGCAGACAGCTGCAGGACGGTGGCTGCCGCTCTCCTGCCTGTTGAATTCACTTCTGGCATCCGAGTGGAAGGTGTTCCAGGACAACTTTCCTGGGTTTTGACGTAGTCCTGCTGCATCCCTCCTTGGAAATTCTTGCTGCTCCCCGGAGGCTCCGAGATGCAGAGAACACGATGGCAGCTGCTGAAAAGAAGGGCAGCAGTGAGTTTGTCAAGAAACAAGAATATAGGCAGCTGCCTGTGCTTGGCAAGGAGCAGCTGCTGCATTCTTGCACTTGCCTTCCTTCAGTGCGCACAGAAGCCCGCTGCTCTGCTGCTTGGTTTTTCTGCATTCAGTCAATTGCACAGGATTGAAGCTGGGGCAGGCTGTTCAGCTTTGCTGCTTTTCAGCATCTCAGCTGCCCTTTGGCTCTGTTACAGCTCTCCAGGTTTCTTGCCTTTGCCAGGCTGCAACCTGCTGGCTAGTACCCAGAGCTGGGCAGGAGTGGGCAGAGAGCACGCTCATCAGCCAGCAGTTTGCGGTTTGCCCAGGAAAGTGCAGTGTCCTTGGAATGTGCAGCAAATCCAATTTCTTGGCAAGTCCGGGGGAAGTGAGCAGTGCAGGTACACTTTCACCTTGAGAAATGGAGTTGGAAAGCTTTTCGCTAAGATGTAGGCGACTAGAGAGGCAGAATACGGAGCTCCGGCGCTGGCCGAAAAGAAGTGCCGCTTGCCGGCGTCTTTCGGCAAAAGCGGCGCTCCGCAGAGCACCGCTGCCGCTCCGGTCATCTGTACGCCAAGTAGCCGCTTCTTCGCCTCCGGCAGCCGGAGATCGCGGTAGCTTGCAAGAGGCAAAGAATAAAGCCGCGAAGAAGCCGGCTTGTGCGCGAAGCTCGCAGACAGCTGCAGGACGGTGGCTGCCGCTCTCCTGCCTGTTGAATTCACTCTGGGCATGCGAGTGGAAGGTGTTCCAGGACAACTTTCCTGGGTTTTGACGTAGTCCTGCTGCATCCCTCCTTGGAAATTCTTGCTGCTCCCCGGAGGCTCCGAGATGCAGAGAACACGATGGCAGCTGCTGAAAAGAAGGGCAGCAGTGAGTTTGTCAAGAAACAAGAATATAGGCAGCTGCCTGTGCTTGGCAAGGAGCAGCTGCTGCATTCTTGCACTTGCCTTCCTTCAGTGCGCACAGAAGCCCGCTGCTCTGCTGCTTGGTTTTTCCGCATTCAGTCAATTGCACAGGATTGAAGCTGGGGCAGGCTGTTCAGCTTGGCTGCTTTTCAGCATCTCAGCTGCCCTTCTGCTCTGTGACAGCTCTCCAGGTTTCTTGCCTTCTCCAGGCTGCAACGTGCCCGCTACTACCCAGAGCTGGGCAGGAGTGGGCAGAGAGCACGCTCATCTGCCAGCAGTTTGCGGCTTGCCCAGGAAAGTGCAGTGTCCTTGGAATGTGCAGCAAATCCAATTTCTTGGCAAGTCCGGGGGAAGTGAGCAGTGCTGGTACACTTTCACCTTGAGAAATGGAGTTGGAAAGCTTTTCGCTAAGATGTAGGCGACTAGAGAGGCAGAATACGGAGCTCCGGCGCTGGCCGAAGGGAAGTGCCGCTTGCCGGCGTCTTTCGGCAAAAGCGGCGCTCTGGAGCGCACCGCTGCCGCTCCAGTCATCTGTGCGCGAAGTAGCCGCTTCTTCGCCTCCGGCAGCCGGAGATCGCGGTAGCTTGCATAGGCGAAGAACGAAGCCGCGAAGAAGCCGGCTTGTGCGCGAAGCTCGCAGACTGCTGCAGGACGGTGGCTGCCGCTCTCCTGCCTGTTGAATTCACTTCTGGCATGCGAGTGGAAGGTGTTCCAGGACAACTTTCCTGGGTTTTGACGTAGTCCTGCTGCATCCCTCCTTGGAAATTCTTGCTGCTCCCCGGAGGCTCCGAGATGCAGAGAACACGATGGCAGCTGCTGAAAAGAAGGGCAGCAGTGAGTTTGTCAAGAAACAAGAATATAGGCAGCTGCCTGTGCTTGGCAAGGAGCAGCTGCTGCATTCTTGCACTTGCCTTCCTTCAGTGCGCACAGAAGCCCGCTGCTCTGCTGCTTGGTTTTTCTGCATTCAGTCAATTGCACAGGATTGAAGCTGGGGCAGGCTGTTCAGCTTTGCTGCTTTTCAGCATCTCAGCTGCCCTTTGGCTCTGTGACAGCTCTCCAGGTTTCTTGCCTTTGCTGGCTGCAACCTGCTGGCTAGTACCCAGAGCTGGGCAGGAGTGGGCAGAGAGCACGCTCATCAGCCAGCAGTTTGCGGTTTGCCCAGGAAAGTGCAGTGTCCTTGGAATGTGCAGCAAATCCAATTTCTTGGCAAGTCCGGGGGAAGTGAGCAGTGCAGGTACACTTTCACCTTGAGAAATGGACTTGGAAAGCTTTTCGCTAAGATGTAGGCGACTAGAGAGGCAGAATACGGAGCTCCGGCGCTGGCCGAAAAGAAGTGCCGCTTCCCGGCGTCTTTCGGCAAAAGCGGCGCTCCGCAGAGCACCGCTGCCGCTCCGGTCATCTGTACGCCAAGTAGCCGCTTCTTCGCCTCCGGCAGCCGGAGATCGCGGTAGCTTGCAAGAGGCGAAGAATAAAGCCGCGAAGAAGCCGGCTTGTGCGCGAAGCTCGCAGACAGCTGCAGGACGGTGGCTGCCGCTCTCCTGCCTGTTGAATTCACTCTGGGCATGCGAGTGGAAGGTGTTCCAGGACAACTTTCCTGGGTTTTGACGTAGTCCTGCTGCATCCCTCCTTGGAAATTCTTGCTGCTCCCCGGAGGCTCCGAGATGCAGAGAACACGATGGCAGCTGCTGAAAAGAAGGGCAGCAGTGAGTTTGTCAAGAAACAAGAATATAGGCAGCTGCCTGTGCTTGGCAAGGAGCAGCTGCTGCATTCTTGCACTTGCCTTCCTTCAGTGCGCACAGAAGCCCGCTGTTCTGCTGCTTGGTTTTTCCGCATTCAGTCAATTGCACAGGATTGAAGCTGGGGCAGGCTGTTCAGCTTTGCTGCTTTTCAGCATCTCAGCTGCCCTTCTGCTCTGTGACAGCTCTCCAGGTTTCTTGCCTTCTCCAGGCTGCAACGTGCCCGCTACTACCCAGAGCTGGGCAGGAGTGGGCAGAGAGCACGCTCATCTGCCAGCAGTTTGCGGCTTGCCCAGGAAAATGCAGTGTCCTTGGAATGTGCAGCAAATCCAATTTCTTGGCAAGTCCGGGGGAAGTGAGCAGTGCTGGTACACTTTCACCTTGAGAAATGGAGTTGGAAAGCTTTTCGCTAAGATGTAGGCGACTAGAGAGGCAGAATACGGAGCTCCGGCGCTGGCCGATAAGAAGTGCCGCTTCCCGGCGTCTTTCGGCAAAAGCGGCGCTCCGGAGCGCACCGCTGCCGCTCCAGTCATCTGTGCGCGAAGTAGCCGCTTCTTCGCCTCCGGCAGCCGGAGATCGCGGTAGCTTGAATAGGCGAAGAATAAAGCTGCGAAGAAGCCGGCTTGTGCGCGAACCTTGCAGACAGCTGCAGGATGGTGGCTGCCGCTCTCCTGCCTGTTGAATTCACTTCTGGCATGCGAGTGGAAGGTGTTCCAGGACAACTTTCCTGGGTTTTGACGTAGTCCTGCTGCATCCCTCCTTGGAAATTCTTGCTGCTCCCCGGAGGCTCCGAGATGCAGAGAACACGATGGCAGCTGCTGAAAAGAAGGGCAGCAGTGAGTTTGTCAAGAAACAAGAATATAGGCAGCTGCCTGTGCTTGGCAAGGAGCAGCTGCTGCATTCTTGCACTTGCCTTCCTTCAGTGCGCACAGAAGCCCGCTGCTCTGCTGCTTGGTTTTTCTGCATTCAGTCAATTGCACAGGATTGAAGCTGGGGCAGGCTGTTCAGCTTTGCTGCTTTTCAGCATCTCAGCTGCCCTTCTGCTCTGTGACAGCTCTCCAGGTTTCTTGCCTTCTCCAGGCTGCAACGTGCCCGCTACTACCCAGAGCTGGGCAGGAGTGGGCAGAGAGCACGCTCATCTGCCAGCAGTTTGCGGCTTGCCCAGGAAAGTGCAGTGTCCTTGGAATGTGCAGCAAATCCAATTTCTTGGCAAGTCCGGGGGAAGTGAGCAGTGCTGGTACACTTTCACCTTGAGAAATGGAGTTGGAAAGCTTTTCGCTAAGATGTAGGCGACTAGAGAGGCAGAATACGGAGCTCCGGCGCTGGCCGAAGGGAAGTGCCGCTTGCCGGCGTCTTTCGGCAAAAGCGGCGCTCTGGAGCGCACCGCTGCCGCTCCAGTCAGCTGTGCGCGAAGTAGCCGCTTCTTCGCCTCCGGCAGCCGGAGATCGCGGTAGCTTGCATAGGCGAAGAACGAAGCCGCGAAGAAGCCGGCTTGTGTGCGAAGCTCGCAGACAGCTGCAGGACGGTGGCTGCCGCTCTCCTGCCTGTTGAATTCACTTCTGGCATCCGAGTGGAAGGTGTTCCAGGACAACTTTCCTGGGTTTTGACGTAGTCCTGCTGCATCCCTCCTTGGAAATTCTTGCTGCTCCCCGGAGGCTCCGAGATGCAGAGAACACGATGGCAGCTGCTGAAAAGAAGGGCAGCAGTGAGTTTGTCAAGAAACAAGAATATAGGCAGCTGCCTGTGCTTGGCAAGGAGCAGCTGCTGCATTCTTGCACTTGCCTTCCTTCAGTGCGCACAGAAGCCCGCTGCTCTGCTGCTTGGTTTTTCTGCATTCAGTCAATTGCACAGGATTGAAGCTGGGGCAGGCTGTTCAGCTTTGCTGCTTTTCAGCATCTCAGCTGCCCTTTGGCTCTGTTACAGCTCTCCAGGTTTCTTGCCTTTGCCAGGCTGCAACCTGCTGGCTAGTACCCAGAGCTGGGCAGGAGTGGGCAGAGAGCACGCTCATCAGCCAGCAGTTTGCGGTTTGCCCAGGAAAGTGCAGTGTCCTTGGAATGTGCAGCAAATCCAATTTCTTGGCAAGTCCGGGGGAAGTGAGCAGTGCAGGTACACTTTCACCTTGAGAAATGGAGTTGGAAAGCTTTTCGCTAAGATGTAGGCGACTAGAGAGGCAGAATACGGAGCTCCGGCGCTGGCCGAAAAGAAGTGCCGCTTGCCGGCGTCTTTCGGCAAAAGCGGCGCTCCGCAGAGCACCGCTGCCGCTCCGGTCATCTGTACGCCAAGTAGCCGCTTCTTCGCCTCCGGCAGCCGGAGATCGCGGTAGCTTGCAAGAGGCAAAGAATAAAGCCGCGAAGAAGCCGGCTTGTGCGCGAAGCTCGCAGACAGCTGCAGGACGGTGGCTGCCGCTCTCCTGCCTGTTGAATTCACTCTGGGCATGCGAGTGGAAGGTGTTCCAGGACAACTTTCCTGGGTTTTGACGTAGTCCTGCTGCATCCCTCCTTGGAAATTCTTGCTGCTCCCCGGAGGCTCCGAGATGCAGAGAACACGATGGCAGCTGCTGAAAAGAAGGGCAGCAGTGAGTTTGTCAAGAAACAAGAATATAGGCAGCTGCCTGTGCTTGGCAAGGAGCAGCTGCTGCATTCTTGCACTTGCCTTCCTTCAGTGCGCACAGAAGCCCGCTGCTCTGCTGCTTGGTTTTTCCGCATTCAGTCAATTGCACAGGATTGAAGCTGGGGCAGGCTGTTCAGCTTGGCTGCTTTTCAGCATCTCAGCTGCCCTTCTGCTCTGTGACAGCTCTCCAGGTTTCTTGCCTTCTCCAGGCTGCAACGTGCCCGCTACTACCCAGAGCTGGGCAGGAGTGGGCAGAGAGCACGCTCATCTGCCAGCAGTTTGCGGCTTGCCCAGGAAAGTGCAGTGTCCTTGGAATGTGCAGCAAATCCAATTTCTTGGCAAGTCCGGGGGAAGTGAGCAGTGCTGGTACACTTTCACCTTGAGAAATGGACTTGGAAAGCTTTTCGCTAAGATGTAGGCGACTAGAGAGGCAGAATACGGAGCTCCGGCGCTGGCCGAAGGGAAGTGCCGCTTGCCGGCGTCTTTCGGCAAAAGCGGCGCTCTGGAGCGCACCGCTGCCGCTCCAGTCATCTGTGCGCGAAGTAGCCGCTTCTTCGCCTCCGGCAGCCGGAGATCGCGGTAGCTTGCATAGGCGAAGAACGAAGCCGCGAAGAAGCCGGCTTGTGCGCGAAGCTCGCAGACTGCTGCAGGACGGTGGCTGCCGCTCTCCTGCCTGTTGAATTCACTTCTGGCATGCGAGTGGAAGGTGTTCCAGGACAACTTTCCTGGGTTTTGACGTAGTCCTGCTGCATCCCTCCTTGGAAATTCTTGCTGCTCCCCGGAGGCTCCGAGATGCAGAGAACACGATGGCAGCTGCTGAAAAGAAGGGCAGCAGTGAGTTTGTCAAGAAACAAGAATATAGGCAGCTGCCTGTGCTTGGCAAGGAGCAGCTGCTGCATTCTTGCACTTGCCTTCCTTCAGTGCGCACAGAAGCCCGCTGCTCTGCTGCTTGGTTTTTCTGCATTCAGTCAATTGCACAGGATTGAAGCTGGGGCAGGCTGTTCAGCTTTGCTGCTTTTCAGCATCTCAGCTGCCCTTTGGCTCTGTGACAGCTCTCCAGGTTTCTTGCCTTTGCTGGCTGCAACCTGCTGGCTAGTACCCAGAGCTGGGCAGGAGTGGGCAGAGAGCACGCTCATCAGCCAGCAGTTTGCGGCTTGCCCAGGAAAGTGCAGTGTCCTTGGAATGTGCAGCAAATCCAATTTCTTGGCAAGTCCGGGGGAAGTGAGCAGTGCAGGTACACTTTCACCTTGAGAAATGGACTTGGAAAGCTTTTCGCTAAGATGTAGGCGACTAGAGAGGCAGAATACGGAGCTCCGGCGCTGGCCGATAAGAAGTGCCGCTTGCCGGCGTCTTTCGGCAAAAGCGGCGCTCCGCAGAGCACCGCTGCCGCTCCGGTCATCTGTACGCCAAGTAGCCGCTTCTTCGCCTCCGGCAGCCGGAGATCGCGGTAGCTTGCAAGAGGCAAAGAATAAAGCCGCGAAGAAGACGGCTTGTGCGCGAAGCTCGCAGACAGCTGCAGGATGGTGGCTGCCGCTCTCCTGCCTGTTGAATTCACTCTGGGCATGCGAGTGGAAGGTGTTCCAGGACAACTTTCCTGGGTTTTGACGTAGTCCTGCTGCATCCCTCCTTGGAAATTCTTGCTGCTCCCCGGAGGCTCCGAGATGCAGAGAACACGATGGCAGCTGCTGAAAAGAAGGGCAGCAGTGAGTTTGTCAAGAAACAAGAATATAGGCAGCTGCCTGTGCTTGGCAAGGAGCAGCTGCTGCATTCTTGCACTTGCCTTCCTTCAGTGCGCACAGAAGCCCGCTGCTCTGCTGCTTGGTTTTTCTGCATTCAGTCAATTGCACAGGATTGAAGCTGGGGCAGGCTGTTCAGCTTGGCTGCTTTTCAGCATCTCAGCTGCCCTTCTGCTCTGTGACAGCTCTCCAGGTTTCTTGCCTTCTCCAGGCTGCAACGTGCCCGCTACTACCCAGAGCTGGGCAGGAGTGGGCAGAGAGCACGCTCATCTGCCAGCAGTTTGCGGCTTGCCCAGGAAAGTGCAGTGTCCTTGGAATGTGCAGCAAATCCAATTTCTTGGCAAGTCCGGGGGAAGTGAGCAGTGCAGGTACACTTTCACCTTGAGAAATGGAGTTGGAAAGCTTTTCGCTAAGATGTAGGCGACTAGAGAGGCAGAATACGGAGCTCCGGCGCTGGCCGAAAAGAAGTGCCGCTTGCCGGCGTCTTTCGGCAAAAGCGGCGCTCCGCAGAGCACCGCTGCCGCTCCGGTCATCTGTACGCCAAGTAGCCGCTTCTTCGCCTCCGGCAGCCGGAGATCGCGGTAGCTTGCAAGAGGCAAAGAATAAAGCCGCGAAGAAGCCGGCTTGTGCGCGAAGCTCGCAGACAGCTGCAGGACGGTGGCTGCCGCTCTCCTGCCTGTTGAATTCACTCTGGGCATGCGAGTGGAAGGTGTTCCAGGACAACTTTCCTGGGTTTTGACGTAGTCCTGCTGCATCCCTCCTTGGAAATTCTTGCTGCTCCCCGGAGGCTCCGAGATGCAGAGAACACGATGGCAGCTGCTGAAAAGAAGGGCAGCAGTGAGTTTGTCAAGAAACAAGAATATAGGCAGCTGCCTGTGCTTGGCAAGGAGCAGCTGCTGCATTCTTGCACTTGCCTTCCTTCAGTGCGCACAGAAGCCCGCTGCTCTGCTGCTTGGTTTTTCCGCATTCAGTCAATTGCACAGGATTGAAGCTGGGGCAGGCTGTTCAGCTTGGCTGCTTTTCAGCATCTCAGCTGCCCTTCTGCTCTGTGACAGCTCTCCAGGTTTCTTGCCTTCTCCAGGCTGCAACGTGCCCGCTACTACCCAGAGCTGGGCAGGAGTGGGCAGAGAGCACGCTCATCTGCCAGCAGTTTGCGGCTTGCCCAGGAAAGTGCAGTGTGCTTGGAATGTGCAGCAAATCCAATTTCTTGGCAAGTCCGGGGGAAGTGAGCAGTGCTGGTACACTTTCACCTTGAGAAATGGACTTGGAAAGCTTTTCGCTAAGATGTAGGCGACTAGAGAGGCAGAATACGGAGCTCCGGCGCTGGCCGAAGGGAAGTGCCGCTTGCCGGCGTCTTTCGGCAAAAGCGGCGCTCTGGAGCGCACCGCTGCCGCTCCAGTCATCTGTGCGCGAAGTAGCCGCTTCTTCGCCTCCGGCAGCCGGAGATCGCGGTAGCTTGCATAGGCGAAGAACGAAGCCGCGAAGAAGCCGGCTTGTGCGCGAAGCTCGCAGACTGCTGCAGGACGGTGGCTGCCGCTCTCCTGCCTGTTGAATTCACTTCTGGCATGCGAGTGGAAGGTGTTCCAGGACAACTTTCCTGGGTTTTGACGTAGTCCTGCTGCATCCCTCCTTGGAAATTCTTGCTGCTCCCCGGAGGCTCCGAGATGCAGAGAACACGATGGCAGCTGCTGAAAAGAAGGGCAGCAGTGAGTTTGTCAAGAAACAAGAATATAGGCAGCTGCCTGTGCTTGGCAAGGAGCAGCTGCTGCATTCTTGCACTTGCCTTCCTTCAGTGCGCACAGAAGCCCGCTGCTCTGCTGCTTGGTTTTTCTGCATTCAGTCAATTGCACAGGATTGAAGCTGGGGCAGGCTGTTCAGCTTTGCTGCTTTTCAGCATCTCAGCTGCCCTTTGGCTCTGTGACAGCTCTCCAGGTTTCTTGCCTTTGCTGGCTGCAACCTGCTGGCTAGTACCCAGAGCTGGGCAGGAGTGGGCAGAGAGCACGCTCATCAGCCAGCAGTTTGCGGTTTGCCCAGGAAAGTGCAGTGTCCTTGGAATGTGCAGCAAATCCAATTTCTTGGCAAGTCCGGGGGAAGTGAGCAGTGCAGGTACACTTTCACCTTGAGAAATGGACTTGGAAAGCTTTTCGCTAAGATGTAGGCGACTAGAGAGGCAGAATACGGAGCTCCGGCGCTGGCCGATAAGAAGTGCCGCTTGCCGGCGTCTTTCGGCAAAAGCGGCGCTCCGCAGAGCACCGCTGCCGCTCCGGTCATCTGTACGCCAAGTAGCCGCTTCTTCGCCTCCGGCAGCCGGAGATCGCGGTAGCTTGCAAGAGGCAAAGAATAAAGCCGCGAAGAAGACGGCTTGTGCGCGAAGCTCGCAGACAGCTGCAGGATGGTGGCTGCCGCTCTCCTGCCTGTTGAATTCACTCTGGGCATGCGAGTGGAAGGTGTTCCAGGACAACTTTCCTGGGTTTTGACGTAGTCCTGCTGCATCCCTCCTTGGAAATTCTTGCTGCTCCCCGGAGGCTCCGAGATGCAGAGAACACGATGGCAGCTGCTGAAAAGAAGGGCAACTGTGAGTTTGTCAAGAAACAAGAATATAGGCAGCTGCCTGTGCTTGGCAAGGAGCAGCTGCTGCATTCTTGCACTTGCCTTCCTTCAGTGCGCACAGAAGCCCGCTGCTCTGCTGCTTGGTTTTTCTGCATTCAGTCAATTGCACAGGATTGAAGCTGGGGCAGGCTGTTCAGCTTGGCTGCTTTTCAGCATCTCAGCTGCCCTTCTGCTCTGTGACAGCTCTCCAGGTTTCTTGCCTTCTCCAGGCTGCAACGTGCCCGCTACTACCCAGAGCTGGGCAGGAGTGGGCAGAGAGCACGCTCATCTGCCAGCAGTTTGCGGCTTGCCCAGGAAAGTGCAGTGTCCTTGGAATGTGCAGCAAATCCAATTTCTTGGCAAGTCCGGGGGAAGTGAGCAGTGCTGGTACACTTTCACCTTGAGAAATGGAGTTGGAAAGCTTTTCGCTAAGATGTAGGCGACTAGAGAGGCAGAATACGGAGCTCCGGCGCTGGCCGAAGGGAAGTGCCGCTTGCCGGCGTCTTTCGGCAAAAGCGGCGCTCTGGAGCGCACCGCTGCCGCTCCAGTCATCTGTGCGCGAAGTAGCCGCTTCTTCGCCTCCGGCAGCCGGAGATCGCGGTAGCTTGCATAGGCGAAGAACGAAGCCGCGAAGAAGCCGGCTTGTGCGCGAAGCTCGCAGACTGCTGCAGGACGGTGGCTGCCGCTCTCCTGCCTGTTGAATTCACTTCTGGCATGCGAGTGGAAGGTGTTCCAGGACAACTTTCCTGGGTTTTGACGTAGTCCTGCTGCATCCCTCCTTGGAAATTCTTGCTGCTCCCCGGAGGCTCCGAGATGCAGAGAACACGATGGCAGCTGCTGAAAAGAAGGGCAGCAGTGAGTTTGTCAAGAAACAAGAATATAGGCAGCTGCCTGTGCTTGGCAAGGAGCAGCTGCTGCATTCTTGCACTTGCCTTCCTTCAGTGCGCACAGAAGCCCGCTGCTCTGCTGCTTGGTTTTTCTGCATTCAGTCAATTGCACAGGATTGAAGCTGGGGCAGGCTGTTCAGCTTTGCTGCTTTTCAGCATCTCAGCTGCCCTTTGGCTCTGTTACAGCTCTCCAGGTTTCTTGCCTTTGCCAGGCTGCAACCTGCTGGCTAGTACCCAGAGCTGGGCAGGAGTGGGCAGAGAGCACGCTCATCAGCCAGCAGTTTGCGGTTTGCCCAGGAAAGTGCAGTGTCCTTGGAATGTGCAGCAAATCCAATTTCTTGGCAAGTCCGGGGGAAGTGAGCAGTGCAGGTACACTTTCACCTTGAGAAATGGAGTGGCAAAGCTTTTCGCTAAGATGTAGGCGACTAGAGAGGCAGAATACGGAGCTCCGGCGCTGGCCGAAAAGAAGTGCCGCTTGCCGGCGTCTTTCGGCAAAAGCGGCGCTCCGCAGAGCACCGCTGCCGCTCCGGTCATCTGTGCGCGAAGTAGCCGCTTCTTCGCCTCCGGCAGCCGGAGATCGCGGTATCTTGCATAGGCGAAGAACGAAGCCGCGAAGAAGCCGGCTTGTGTGCGAAGCTCGCAGACAGCTGCAGGACGGTGGCTGCCGCTCTCCTGCCTGTTGAATTCACTTCTGGCATGCGAGTGGAAGGTGTTCCAGGACAACTTTCCTGGGTTTTGACGTAGTCCTGCTGCATCCCTCCTTGGAAATTCTTGCTGCTCCCCGGAGGCTCCGAGATGCAGAGAACACGATGGCAGCTGCTGAAAAGAAGGGCAGCAGTGAGTTTGTCAAGAAACAAGAATATAGGCAGCTGCCTGTGCTTGGCAAGGAGCAGCTGCTGCATTCTTGCACTTGCCTTCCTTCAGTGCGCACAGAAGCCCGCTGCTCTGCTGCTTGGTTTTTCCGCATTCAGTCAATTGCACAGGATTGAAGCTGGGGCAGGCTGTTCAGCTTTGCTGCTTTTCAGCATCTCAGCTGCCCTTCTGCTCTGTTACAGCTCTCCAGGTTTCTTGCCTTCTCCAGGCTGCAACCTGCTGGCTAGTACCCAGAGCTGGGCAGGAGTGGGCAGAGAGCACGCTCATCTGCCAGCAGTTTGCGGTTTGCCCAGGAAAGTGCAGTGTCCTTGGAATGTGCAGCAAATCCAATTTCTTGGCAAGTCCGGGGGAAGTGAGCAGTGCAGGTACACTTTCACCTTGAGAAATGGAGTTGGAAAGCTTTTCGCTAAGATGTAGGCGACTAGAGAGGCAGAATACGGAGCTCCGGTGCTGGCCGAAGGGAAGTGCCGCTTGCCGGCGTCTTTCGGCAAAAGCGGCGCTCCGCAGAGCACCGCTGCCGCTCCGGTCATCTGTACGCCAAGTAGCCGCTTCTTCGCCTCCGGCAGCCGGAGATCGCGGTAGCTTGCAAGAGGCAAAGAATAAAGCCGCGAAGAAGCCGGCTTGTGCGCGAAGCTCGCAGACAGCTGCAGGACGGTGGCTGCCGCTCTCCTGCCTGTTGAATTCACTCTGGGCATGCGAGTGGAAGGTGTTCCAGGACAACTTTCCTGGGTTTTGACGTAGTCCTGCTGCATCCCTCCTTGGAAATTCTTGCTGCTCCCCGGAGGCTCCGAGATGCAGAGAACACGATGGCAGCTGCTGAAAAGAAGGGCAGCAGTGAGTTTGTCAAGAAACAAGAATATAGGCAGCTGCCTGTGCTTGGCAAGGAGCAGCTGCTGCATTCTTGCACTTGCCTTCCTTCAGTGCGCACAGAAGCCCGCTGCTCTGCTGCTTGGTTTTTCTGCATTCAGTCAATTGCACAGGATTGAAGCTGGGGCAGGCTGTTCAGCTTTGCTGCTTTTCAGCATCTCAGCTGCCCTTCTGCTCTGTGACAGCTCTCCAGGTTTCTTGCCTTCTCCAGGCTGCAACGTGCCCGCTACTACCCAGAGCTGGGCAGGAGTGGGCAGAGAGCACGCTCATCTGCCAGCAGTTTGCGGCTTGCCCAGGAAAGTGCAGTGTCCTTGGAATGTGCAGCAAATCCAATTTCTTGGCAAGTCCGGGGGAAGTGAGCAGTGCTGGTACACTTTCACCTTGAGAAATGGAGTTGGAAAGCTTTTCGCTAAGATGTAGGCGACTAGAGAGGCAGAATACGGAGCTCCGGTGCTGGCCGAAAAGAAGTGCCGCTTGCCGGCGTCTTTCGGCAAAAGCGGCGCTCCGCAGAGCACCGCTGCCGCTCCGGTCATCTGTACGCCAAGTAGCCGCTTCTTCGCCTCCGGCAGCCGGAGATCGCGGTAGCTTGCAAGAGGCAAAGAATAAAGCCGCGAAGAAGCCGGCTTGTGCGCGAAGCTCGCAGACAGCTGCAGGACGGTGGCTGCCGCTCTCCTGCCTGTTGAATTCACTCTGGGCATGCGAGTGGAAGGTGTTCCAGGACAACTTTCCTGGGTTTTGACGTAGTCCTGCTGCATCCCTCCTTGGAAATTCTTGCTGCTCCCCGGAGGCTCCGAGATGCAGAGAACACGATGGCAGCTGCTGAAAAGAAGGGCAGCAGTGAGTTTGTCAAGAAACAAGAATATAGGCAGCTGCCTGTGCTTGGCAAGGAGCAGCTGCTGCATTCTTGCACTTGCCTTCCTTCAGTGCGCACAGAAGCCCGCTGCTCTGCTGCTTGGTTTTTCTGCATTCAGTCAATTGCACAGGATTGAAGCTGGGGCAGGCTGTTCAGCTTGGCTGCTTTTCAGCATCTCAGCTGCCCTTCTGCTCTGTGACAGCTCTCCAGGTTTCTTGCCTTCTCCAGGCTGCAACGTGCCCGCTACTACCCAGAGCTGGGCAGGAGTGGGCAGAGAGCACGCTCATCTGCCAGCAGTTTGCGGCTTGCCCAGGAAAGTGCAGTGTCCTTGGAATGTGCAGCAAATCCAATTTCTTGGCAAGTCCGGGGGAAGTGAGCAGTGCTGGTACACTTTCACCTTGAGAAATGGACTTGGAAAGCTTTTCGCTAAGATGTAGGCGACTAGAGAGGCAGAATACGGAGCTCCGGCGCTGGCCGATAAGAAGTGCCGCTTCCCGGCGTCTTTCGGCAAAAGCGGCGCTCCGGAGCGCACCGCTGCCGCTCCAGTCATCTGTGCGCGAAGTAGCCGCTTCTTCGCCTCCGGCAGCCGGAGATCGCGGTAGCTTGCATAGGCGAAGAACGAAGCCGCGAAGAAGCCGGCTTGTGCGCGAAGCTCGCAGACTGCTGCAGGACGGTGGCTGCCGCTCTCCTGCCTGTTGAATTCACTCTGGGCATGCGAGTGGAAGGTGTTCCAGGACAACTTTCCTGGGTTTTGACGTAGTCCTGCTGCATCCCTCCTTGGAAATTCTTGCTGCTCCCCGGAGGCTCCGAGATGCAGAGAACACGATGGCAGCTGCTGAAAAGAAGGGCAGCAGTGAGTTTGTCAAGAAACAAGAATATAGGCAGCTGCCTGTGCTTGGCAAGGAGCAGCTGCTGCATTCTTGCACTTGCCTTCCTTCAGTGCGCACAGAAGCCCGCTGCTCTGCTGCTTGGTTTTTCTGCATTCAGTCAATTGCACAGGATTGAAGCTGGGGCAGGCTGTTCAGCTTTGCTGCTTTTCAGCATCTCAGCTGCCCTTTGGCTCTGTTACAGCTCTCCAGGTTCCTTGCCTTTGCCAGGCTGCAACCTGCTGGCTAGTACCCAGAGCTGGGCAGGAGTGGGCAGAGAGCACGCTCATCAGCCAGCAGTTTGCGGTTTGCCCAGGAAAGTGCAGTGTCCTTGGAATGTGCAGCAAATCCAATTTCTTGGCAAGTCCGGGGGAAGTGAGCAGTGCAGGTACACTTTCACCTTGAGAAATGGACTTGGAAAGCTTTTCGCTAAGATGTAGGCGACTAGAGAGGCAGAATACGGAGCTCCGGCGCTGGCCGAAAAGAAGTGCCGCTTGCCGGCGTCTTTCGGCAAAAGCGGCGCTCCGCAGAGCACCGCTGCCGCTCCGGTCATCTGTACGCCAAGTAGCCGCTTCTTCGCCTCCGGCAGCCGGAGATCGCGGTAGCTTGCAAGAGGCGAAGAATAAAGCCGCGAAGAAGCCGGCTTGTGCGCGAAGCTCGCAGACAGCTGCAGGACGGTGGCTGCCGCTCTCCTGCCTGTTGAATTCACTCTGGGCATGCGAGTGGAAGGTGTTCCAGGACAACTTTCCTGGGTTTTGACGTAGTCCTGCTGCATCCCTCCTTGGAAATTCTTGCTGCTCCCCGGAGGCTCCGAGATGCAGAGAACACGATGGCAGCTGCTGAAAAGAAGGGCAGCAGTGAGTTTGTCAAGAAACAAGAATATAGGCAGCTGCCTGTGCTTGGCAAGGAGCAGCTGCTGCATTCTTGCACTTGCCTTCCTTCAGTGCGCACAGAAGCCCGCTGCTCTGCTGCTTGGTTTTTCTGCATTCAGTCAATTGCACAGGATTGAAGCTGGGGCAGGCTGTTCAGCTTGGCTGCTTTTCAGCATCTCAGCTGCCCTTCTGCTCTGTGACAGCTCTCCAGGTTTCTTGCCTTCTCCAGGCTGCAACGTGCCCGCTACTACCCAGAGCTGGGCAGGAGTGGGCAGAGAGCACGCTCATCTGCCAGCAGTTTGCGGCTTGCCCAGGAAAGTGCAGTGTCCTTGGAATGTGCAGCAAATCCAATTTCTTGGCAAGTCCAGGGGAAGTGAGCAGTGCTGGTACACTTTCACCTTGAGAAATGGACTTGGAAAGCTTTTCGCTAAGATGTAGGCGACTAGAGAGGCAGAATACGGAGCTCCGGCGCTGGCCGATAAGAAGTGCCGCTTCCCGGCGTCTTTCGGCAAAAGCGGCGCTCCGGAGCGCACCGCTGCCGCTCCAGTCATCTGTGCGCGAAGTAGCCGCTTCTTCGCCTCCGGCAGCCGGAGATCGCGGTAGCTTGCATAGGCGAAGAACGAAGCCGCGAAGAAGCCGGCTTGTGCGCGAAGCTCGCAGACAGCTGCAGGACGGTGGCTGCCGCTCTCCTGCCTGTTGAATTCACTCTGGGCATGCGAGTGGAAGGTGTTCCAGGACAACTTTCCTGGGTTTTGACGTAGTCCTGCTGCATCCCTCCTTGGAAATTCTTGCTGCTCCCCGGAGGCTCCGAGATGCAGAGAACACGATGGCAGCTGCTGAAAAGAAGGGCAGCAGTGAGTTTGTCAAGAAACAAGAATATAGGCAGCTGCCTGTGCTTGGCAAGGAGCAGCTGCTGCATTCTTGCACTTGCCTTCCTTCAGTGCGCACAGAAGCCCGCTGCTCTGCTGCTTGGTTTTTCTGCATTCAGTCAATTGCACAGGATTGAAGCTGGGGCAGGCTGTTCAGCTTTGCTGCTTTTCAGCATCTCAGCTGCCCTTTGGCTCTGTTACAGCTCTCCAGGTTTCTTGCCTTTGCCAGGCTGCAACCTGCTGGCTAGTACCCAGAGCTGGGCAGGAGTGGGCAGAGAGCACGCTCATCAGCCAGCAGTTTGCGGTTTGCCCAGGAAAGTGCAGTGTCCTTGGAATGTGCAGCAAATCCAATTTCTTGGCAAGTCCGGGGGAAGTGAGCAGTGCAGGTACACTTTCACCTTGAGAAATGGAGTTGGAAAGCTTTTCGCTAAGATGTAGGCGACTGGAGAGGCAGAATACGGAGCTCCGGCGCTGGCCGAAAAGAAGTGCCGCTTGCCGGCGTCTTTCGGCAAAAGCGGCGCTCCGCAGAGCACCGCTGCCGCTCCGGTCATCTGTACGCCAAGTAGCCGCTTCTTCGCCTCCGGCAGCCGGAGATCGCGGTAGCTTGCATAGGCGAAGAACGAAGCCGCGAAGAAGCCGGCTTGTGCGCGAAGCTCGCAGACAGCTGCAGGACGGTGGCTGCCGCTCTCCTGCCTGTTGAATTCACTCTGGGCATGCGAGTGGAAGGTGTTCCAGGACAACTTTCCTGGGTTTTGACGTAGTCCTGCTGCATCCCTCCTTGGAAATTCTTGCTGCTCCCCGGAGGCTCCGAGATGCAGAGAACACGATGGCAGCTGCTGAAAAGAAGGGCAGCAGTGAGTTTGTCAAGAAACAAGAATATAGGCAGCTGCCTGTGCTTGGCAAGGAGCAGCTGCTGCATTCTTGCACTTGCCTTCCTTCAGTGCGCACAGAAGCCCGCTGCTCTGCTGCTTGGTTTTTCTGCATTCAGTCAATTGCACAGGATTGAAGCTGGGGCAGGCTGTTCAGCTTGGCTGCTTTTCAGCATCTCAGCTGCCCTTCTGCTCTGTGACAGCTCTCCAGGTTTCTTGCCTTCTCCAGGCTGCAACGTGCCCGCTACTACCCAGAGCTGGGCAGGAGTGGGCAGAGAGCACGCTCATGTGCCAGCAGTTTGCGGCTTGCCCAGGAAAGTGCAGTGTCCTTGGAATGTGCAGCAAATCCAATTTCTTGGCAAGTCCGGGGGAAGTGAGCAGTGCTGGTACACTTTCACCTTGAGAAATGGACTTGGAAAGCTTTTCGCTAAGATGTAGGCGACTAGAGAGGCAGAATACGGAGCTCCGGCGCTGGCCGAAAAGAAGTGCCGCTTGCCGGCGTCTTTCGGCAAAAGCGGCGCTCCGGAGCGCACCGCTGCCGCTCCAGTCATCTGTGCGCGAAGTAGCCGCTTCTTCGCCTCCGGCAGCCGGAGATCGCGGTAGCTTGAATAGGCGAAGAATAAAGCTGCGAAGAAGCCGGCTTGTGCGCGAACCTTGCAGACAGCTGCAGGATGGTGGCTGCCGCTCTCCTGCCTGTTGAATTCACTTCTGGCATGCGAGTGGAAGGTGTTCCAGGACAACTTTCCTGGGTTTTGACGTAGTCCTGCTGCATCCCTCCTTGGAAATTCTTGCTGCTCCCCGGAGGCTCCGAGATGCAGAGAACACGATGGCAGCTGCTGAAAAGAAGGGCAGCAGTGAGTTTGTCAAGAAACAAGAATATAGGCAGCTGCCTGTGCTTGGCAAGGAGCAGCTGCTGCATTCTTGCACTTGCCTTCCTTCAGTGCGCACAGAAGCCCGCTGCTCTGCTGCTTGGTTTTTCTGCATTCAGTCAATTGCACAGGATTGAAGCTGGGGCAGGCTGTTCAGCTTTGCTGCTTTTCAGCATCTCAGCTGCCCTTCTGCTCTGTGACAGCTCTCCAGGTTTCTTGCCTTCTCCAGGCTGCAACGTGCCCGCTACTACCCAGAGCTGGGCAGGAGTGGGCAGAGAGCACGCTCATCTGCCAGCAGTTTGCGGCTTGCCCAGGAAAGTGCAGTGTCCTTGGAATGTGCAGCAAATCCAATTTCTTGGCAAGTCCGGGGGAAGTGAGCAGTGCTGGTACACTTTCACCTTGAGAAATGGAGTTGGAAAGCTTTTCGCTAAGATGTAGGCGACTAGAGAGGCAGAATACGGAGCTCCGGCGCTGGCCGAAGGGAAGTGCCGCTTGCCGGCGTCTTTCGGCAAAAGCGGCGCTCTGGAGCGCACCGCTGCCGCTCCAGTCAGCTGTGCGCGAAGTAGCCGCTTCTTCGCCTCCGGCAGCCGGAGATCGCGGTAGCTTGCATAGGCGAAGAACGAAGCCGCGAAGAAGCCGGCTTGTGTGCGAAGCTCGCAGACAGCTGCAGGACGGTGGCTGCCGCTCTCCTGCCTGTTGAATTCACTTCTGGCATCCGAGTGGAAGGTGTTCCAGGACAACTTTCCTGGGTTTTGACGTAGTCCTGCTGCATCCCTCCTTGGAAATTCTTGCTGCTCCCCGGAGGCTCCGAGATGCAGAGAACACGATGGCAGCTGCTGAAAAGAAGGGCAGCAGTGAGTTTGTCAAGAAACAAGAATATAGGCAGCTGCCTGTGCTTGGCAAGGAGCAGCTGCTGCATTCTTGCACTTGCCTTCCTTCAGTGCGCACAGAAGCCCGCTGCTCTGCTGCTTGGTTTTTCCGCATTCAGTCAATTGCACAGGATTGAAGCTGGGGCAGGCTGTTCAGCTTGGCTGCTTTTCAGCATCTCAGCTGCCCTTCTGCTCTGTGACAGCTCTCCAGGTTTCTTGCCTTCTCCAGGCTGCAACGTGCCCGCTACTACCCAGAGCTGGGCAGGAGTGGGCAGAGAGCACGCTCATCTGCCAGCAGTTTGCGGTTTGCCCAGGAAAGTGCAGTGTCCTTGGAATGTGCAGCAAATCCAATTTCTTGGCAAGTCCGGGGGAAGTGAGCAGTGCAGGTACACTTTCACCTTGAGAAATGGACTTGGAAAGCTTTTCGCTAAGATGTAGGCGACTAGAGAGGCAGAATACGGAGCTCCGGCGCTGGCCGAAAAGAAGTGCCGCTTGCCGGCGTCTTTCGGCAGAAGCGGCGCTCCGCAGAGCACCGCTGCCGCTCCGGTCATCTGTACGCCAAGTAGCCGCTTCTTCGCCTCCGGCAGCCGGAGATCGCGGTAGCTTGCAAGAGGCGAAGAATAAAGCCGCGAAGAAGCCGGCTTGTGCGCGAAGCTCGCAGACAGCTGCAGGACGGTGGCTGCCGCTCTCCTGCCTGTTGAATTCACTCTGGGCATGCGAGTGGAAGGTGTTCCAGGACAACTTTCCTGGGTTTTGACGTAGTCCTGCTGCATCCCTCCTTGGAAATTCTTGCTGCTCCCCGGAGGCTCCGAGATGCAGAGAACACGATGGCAGCTGCTGAAAAGAAGGGCAGCAGTGAGTTTGTCAAGAAACAAGAATATAGGCAGCTGCCTGTGCTTGGCAAGGAGCAGCTGCTGCATTCTTGCACTTGCCTTCCTTCAGTGCGCACAGAAGCCCGCTGCTCTGCTGCTTGGTTTTTCTGCATTCAGTCAATTGCACAGGATTGAAGCTGGGGCAGGCTGTTCAGCTTTGCTGCTTTTCAGCATCTCAGCTGCCCTTTGGCTCTGTTACAGCTCTCCAGGTTTCTTGCCTTTGCCAGGCTGCAACCTGCTGGCTAGTACCCAGAGCTGGGCAGGAGTGGGCAGAGAGCACGCTCATCAGCCAGCAGTTTGCGGTTTGCCCAGGAAAGTGCAGTGTCCTTGGAATGTGCAGCAAATCCAATTTCTTGGCAAGTCCGGGGGAAGTGAGCAGTGCAGGTACACTTTCACCTTGAGAAATGGACTTGGAAAGCTTTTCGCTAAGATGTAGGCGACTGGAGAGGCAGAATACGGAGCTCCGGCGCTGGCCGAAAAGAAGTGCCGCTTGCCGGCGTCTTTCGGCAAAAGCGGCGCTCCGCAGAGCACCGCTGCCGCTCCGGTCATCTGTACGCCAAGTAGCCGCTTCTTCGCCTCCGGCAGCCGGAGATCGCGGTAGCTTGCAAGAGGCGAAGAATAAAGCCGCGAAGAAGCCGGCTTGTGCGCGAAGCTCGCAGACAGCTGCAGGACGGTGGCTGCCGCTCTCCTGCCTGTTGAATTCACTCTGGGCATGCGAGTGGAAGGTGTTCCAGGACAACTTTCCTGGGTTTTGACGTAGTCCTGCTGCATCCCTCCTTGGAAATTCTTGCTGCTCCCCGGAGGCTCCGAGATGCAGAGAACACGATGGCAGCTGCTGAAAAGAAGGGCAGCAGTGAGTTTGTCAAGAAACAAGAATATAGGCAGCTGCCTGTGCTTGGCAAGGAGCAGCTGCTGCATTCTTGCACTTGCCTTCCTTCAGTGCGCACAGAAGCCCGCTGCTCTGCTGCTTGGTTTTTCTGCATTCAGTCAATTGCACAGGATTGAAGCTGGGGCAGGCTGTTCAGCTTGGCTGCTTTTCAGCATCTCAGCTGCCCTTCTGCTCTGTGACAGCTCTCCAGGTTTCTTGCCTTCTCCAGGCTGCAACGTGCCCGCTACTACCCAGAGCTGGGCAGGAGTGGGCAGAGAGCACGCTCATCTGCCAGCAGTTTGCGGCTTGCCCAGGAAAGTGCAGTGTCCTTGGAATGTGCAGCAAATCCAATTTCTTGGCAAGTCCGGGGGAAGTGAGCAGTGCTGGTACACTTTCACCTTGAGAAATGGACTTGGAAAGCTTTTCGCTAAGATGTAGGCGACTAGAGAGGCAGAATACGGAGCTCCGGCGCTGGCCGAAAAGAAGTGCCGCTTGCCGGCGTCTTTCGGCAAAAGCGGCGCTCTGGAGCGCACCGCTGCCGCTCCAGTCATCTGTGCGCGAAGTAGCCGCTTCTTCGCCTCCGGCAGCCGGAGATCGCGGTAGCTTGCATAGGCGAAGAACGAAGCCGCGAAGAAGCCGGCTTGTGCGCGAAGCTCGCAGACTGCTGCAGGACGGTGGCTGCCGCTCTCCTGCCTGTTGAATTCACTTCTGGCATGCGAGTGGAAGGTGTTCCAGGACAACTTTCCTGGGTTTTGACGTAGTCCTGCTGCATCCCTCCTTGGAAATTCTTGCTGCTCCCCGGAGGCTCCGAGATGCAGAGAACACGATGGCAGCTGCTGAAAAGAAGGGCAGCAGTGAGTTTGTCAAGAAACAAGAATATAGGCAGCTGCCTGTGCTTGGCAAGGAGCAGCTGCTGCATTCTTGCACTTGCCTTCCTTCAGTGCGCACAGAAGCCCGCTGCTCTGCTGCTTGGTTTTTCTGCATTCAGTCAATTGCACAGGATTGAAGCTGGGGCAGGCTGTTCAGCTTTGCTGCTTTTCAGCATCTCAGCTGCCCTTTGGCTCTGTTACAGCTCTCCAGGTTTCTTGCCTTTGCCAGGCTGCAACCTGCTGGCTAGTACCCAGAGCTGGGCAGGAGTGGGCAGAGAGCACGCTCATCAGCCAGCAGTTTGCGGTTTGCCCAGGAAAGTGCAGTGTCCTTGGAATGTGCAGCAAATCCAATTTCTTGGCAAGTCCGGGGGAAGTGAGCAGTGCAGGTACACTTTCACCTTGAGAAATGGACTTGGAAAGCTTTTCGCTAAGATGTAGGCGACTAGAGAGGCAGAATACGGAGCTCCGGCGCTGGCCGAAAAGAAGTGCCGCTTCCCGGCGTCTTTCGGCAAAAGCGGCGCTCCGCAGAGCACCGCTGCCGCTCCGGTCATCTGTGCGCGAAGTAGCCGCTTCTTCGCCTCCGGCAGCCGGAGATCGCGGTAGCTTGCATAGGCGAAGAACGAAGCCGCGAAGAAGCCGGCTTGTGTGCGAAGCTCGCAGACAGCTGCAGGACGGTGGCTGCCGCTCTCCTGCCTGTTGAATTCACTCTGGGCATGCGAGTGGAAGGTGTTCCAGGACAACTTTCCTGGGTTTTGACGTAGTCCTGCTGCATCCCTCCTTGGAAATTCTTGCTGCTCCCCGGAGGCTCCGAGATGCAGAGAACACGATGGCAGCTGCTGAAAAGAAGGGCAGCAGTGAGTTTGTCAAGAAACAAGAATATAGGCAGCTGCCTGTGCTTGGCAAGGAGCAGCTGCTGCATTCTTGCACTTGCCTTCCTTCAGTGCGCACAGAAGCCCGCTGCTCTGCTGCTTGGTTTTTCTGCATTCAGTCAATTGCACAGGATTGAAGCTGGGGCAGGCTGTTCAGCTTTGCTGCTTTTCAGCATCTCAGCTGCCCTTTGGCTCTGTTACAGCTCTCCAGGTTTCTTGCCTTCTCCAGGCTGCAACCTGCTGGCTAGTACCCAGAGCTGGGCAGGAGTGGGCAGAGAGCACGCTCATCAGCCAGCAGTTTGCGGTTTGCCCAGGAAAGTGCAGTGTCCTTGGAATGTGCAGCAAATCCAATTTCTTGGCAAGTCCGGGGGAAGTGAGCAGTGCTGGTACACTTTCACCTTGAGAAATGGACTTGGAAAGCTTTTCGCTAAGATGTAGGCGACTAGAGAGGCAGAATACGGAGCTCCGGCGCTGGCCGAAAAGAAGTGCCGCTTGCCGGCGTCTTTCGGCAAAAGCGGCGCTCTGGAGCGCACCGCTGCCGCTCCAGTCATCTGTGCGCGAAGTAGCCGCTTCTTCGCCTCCGGCAGCCGGAGATCGCGGTAGCTTGCATAGGCGAAGAACGAAGCCGCGAAGAAGCCGGCTTGTGCGCGAAGCTCGCAGACTGCTGCAGGACGGTGGCTGCCGCTCTCCTGCCTGTTGAATTCACTTCTGGCATGCGAGTGGAAGGTGTTCCAGGACAACTTTCCTGGGTTTTGACGTAGTCCTGCTGCATCCCTCCTTGGAAATTCTTGCTGCTCCCCGGAGGCTCCGAGATGCAGAGAACACGATGGCAGCTGCTGAAAAGAAGGGCAGCAGTGAGTTTGTCAAGAAACAAGAATATAGGCAGCTGCCTGTGCTTGGCAAGGAGCAGCTGCTGCATTCTTGCACTTGCCTTCCTTCAGTGCGCACAGAAGCCCGCTGCTCTGCTGCTTGGTTTTTCTGCATTCAGTCAATTGCACAGGATTGAAGCTGGGGCAGGCTGTTCAGCTTTGCTGCTTTTCAGCATCTCAGCTGCCCTTTGGCTCTGTTACAGCTCTCCAGGTTTCTTGCCTTTGCCAGGCTGCAACCTGCTGGCTAGTACCCAGAGCTGGGCAGGAGTGGGCAGAGAGCACGCTCATCAGCCAGCAGTTTGCGGCTTGCCCAGGAAAGTGCAGTGTCCTTGGAATGTGCAGCAAATCCAATTTCTTGGCAAGTCCGGGGGAAGTGAGCAGTGCAGGTACACTTTCACCTTGAGAAATGGACTTGGAAAGCTTTTCGCTAAGATGTAGGCGACTAGAGAGGCAGAATACGGAGCTCCGGCGCTGGCCGAAAAGAAGTGCCGCTTGCCGGCGTCTTTCGGCAAAAGCGGCGCTCCGCAGAGCACCGCTGCCGCTCCGGTCATCTGTGCGCGAAGTAGCCGCTTCTTCGCCTCCGGCAGCCGGAGATCGCGGTAGCTTGCATAGGCGAAGAACGAAGCCGCGAAGAAGCCGGCTTGTGTGCGAAGCTCGCACACAGCTGCAGGACGGTGGCTGCCGCTCTCCTGCCTGTTGAATTCACTTCTGGCATCCGAGTGGAAGGTGTTCCAGGACAACTTTCCTGGGTTTTGACGTAGTCCTGCTGCATCCCTCCTTGGAAATTCTTGCTGCTCCCCGGAGGCTCCGAGATGCAGAGAACACGATGGCAGCTGCTGAAAAGAAGGGCAGCAGTGAGTTTGTCAAGAAACAAGAATATAGGCAGCTGCCTGTGCTTGGCAAGGAGCAGCTGCTGCATTCTTGCACTTGCCTTCCTTCAGTGCGCACAGAAGCCCGCTGCTCTGCTGCTTGGTTTTTCTGCATTCAGTCAATTGCACAGGATTGAAGCTGGGGCAGGCTGTTCAGCTTTGCTGCTTTTCAGCATCTCAGCTGCCCTTTGGCTCTGTTACAGCTCTCCAGGTTTCTTGCCTTTGCCAGGCTGCAACCTGCTGGCTAGTACCCAGAGCTGGGCAGGAGTGGGCAGAGAGCACGCTCATCAGCCAGCAGTTTGCGGTTTGCCCAGGAAAGTGCAGTGTCCTTGGAATGTGCAGCAAATCCAATTTCTTGGCAAGTCCGGGGGAAGTGAGCAGTGCAGGTACACTTTCACCTTGAGAAATGGACTTGGAAAGCTTTTCGCTAAGATGTAGGCGACTGGAGAGGCAGAATACGGAGCTCCGGCGCTGGCCGAAAAGAAGTGCCGCTTGCCGGCGTCTTTCGGCAAAAGCGGCGCTCCGCAGAGCACCGCTGCCGCTCCGGTCATCTGTACGCCAAGTAGCCGCTTCTTCGCCTCCGGCAGCCGGAGATCGCGGTAGCTTGCAAGAGGCGAAGAATAAAGCCGCGAAGAAGCCGGCTTGTGCGCGAAGCTCGCAGACAGCTGCAGGACGGTGGCTGCCGCTCTCCTGCCTGTTGAATTCACTCTGGGCATGCGAGTGGAAGGTGTTCCAGGACAACTTTCCTGGGTTTTGACGTAGTCCTGCTGCATCCCTCCTTGGAAATTCTTGCTGCTCCCCGGAGGCTCCGAGATGCAGAGAACACGATGGCAGCTGCTGAAAAGAAGGGCAGCAGTGAGTTTGTCAAGAAACAAGAATATAGGCAGCTGCCTGTGCTTGGCAAGGAGCAGCTGCTGCATTCTTGCACTTGCCTTCCTTCAGTGCGCACAGAAGCCCGCTGCTCTGCTGCTTGGTTTTTCTGCATTCAGTCAATTGCACAGGATTGAAGCTGGGGCAGGCTGTTCAGCTTGGCTGCTTTTCAGCATCTCAGCTGCCCTTCTGCTCTGTGACAGCTCTCCAGGTTTCTTGCCTTCTCCAGGCTGCAACGTGCCCGCTACTACCCAGAGCTGGGCAGGAGTGGGCAGAGAGCACGCTCATCTGCCAGCAGTTTGCGGCTTGCCCAGGAAAGTGCAGTGTCCTTGGAATGTGCAGCAAATCCAATTTCTTGGCAAGTCCGGGGGAAGTGAGCAGTGCTGGTACACTTTCACCTTGAGAAATGGACTTGGAAAGCTTTTCGCTAAGATGTAGGCGACTAGAGAGGCAGAATACGGAGCTCCGGCGCTGGCCGAAAAGAAGTGCCGCTTGCCGGCGTCTTTCGGCAAAAGCGGCGCTCCGCAGAGCACCGCTGCCGCTCCGGTCATCTGTGCGCGAAGTAGCCGCTTCTTCGCCTCCGGCAGCCGGAGATCGCGGTAGCTTGCATAGGCGAAGAACGAAGCCGCGAAGAAGCCGGCTTGTGTGCGAAGCTCGCAGACAGCTGCAGGACGGTGGCTGCCGCTCTCCTGCCTGTTGAATTCACTCTGGGCATGCGAGTGGAAGGTGTTCCAGGACAACTTTCCTGGGTTTTGACGTAGTCCTGCTGCATCCCTCCTTGGAAATTCTTGCTGCTCCCCGGAGGCTCCGAGATGCAGAGAACACGATGGCAGCTGCTGAAAAGAAGGGCAACTGTGAGTTTGTCAAGAAACAAGAATATAGGCAGCTGCCTGTGCTTGGCAAGGAGCAGCTGCTGCATTCTTGCACTTGCCTTCCTTCAGTGCGCACAGAAGCCCGCTGCTCTGCTGCTTGGTTTTTCTGCATTCAGTCAATTGCACAGGATTGAAGCTGGGGCAGGCTGTTCAGCTTGGCTGCTTTTCAGCATCTCAGCTGCCCTTCTGCTCTGTGACAGCTCTCCAGGTTTCTTGCCTTCTCCAGGCTGCAACGTGCCCGCTACTACCCAGAGCTGGGCAGGAGTGGGCAGAGAGCACGCTCATCTGCCAGCAGTTTGCGGCTTGCCCAGGAAAGTGCAGTGTCCTTGGAATGTGCAGCAAATCCAATTTCTTGGCAAGTCCGGGGGAAGTGAGCAGTGCTGGTACACTTTCACCTTGAGAAATGGACTTGGAAAGCTTTTCGCTAAGATGTAGGCGACTAGAGAGGCAGAATACGGAGCTCCGGCGCTGGCCGATAAGAAGTGCCGCTTCCCGGCGTCTTTCGGCAAAAGCGGCGCTCCGGAGCGCACCGCTGCCGCTCCAGTCATCTGTGCGCGAAGTAGCCGCTTCTTCGCCTCCGGCAGCCGGAGATCGCGGTAGCTTGCATAGGCGAAGAACGAAGCCGCGAAGAAGCCGGCTTGTGCGCGAAGCTCGCAGACAGCTGCAGGACGGTGGCTGCCGCTCTCCTGCCTGTTGAATTCACTTCTGGCATGCGAGTGGAAGGTGTTCCAGGACAACTTTCCTGGGTTTTGACGTAGTCCTGCTGCATCCCTCCTTGGAAATTCTTGCTGCTCCCCGGAGGCTCCGAGATGCAGAGAACACGATGGCAGCTGCTGAAAAGAAGGGCAGCAGTGAGTTTGTCAAGAAACAAGAATAGAGGCAGCTGCCTGTGCTTGGCAAGGAGCAGCTGCTGCATTCTTGCACTTGCCTTCCTTCAGTGCGCACAGAAGCCCGCTGCTCTGCTGCTTGGTTTTTCTGCATTCAGTCAATTGCACAGGATTGAAGCTGGGGCAGGCTGTTCAGCTTTGCTGCTTTTCAGCATCTCAGCTGCCCTTTGGCTCTGTTACAGCTCTCCAGGTTTCTTGCCTTTGCCAGGCTGCAACCTGCTGGCTAGTACCCAGAGCTGGGCAGGAGTGGGCAGAGAGCACGCTCATCAGCCAGCAGTTTGCGGCTTGCCCAGGAAAGTGCAGTGTCCTTGGAATGTGCAGCAAATCCAATTTCTTGGCAAGTCCGGGGGAAGTGAGCAGTGCTGGTACACTTTCACCTTGAGAAATGGACTTGGAAAGCTTTTCGCTAAGATGTAGGCGACTAGAGAGGCAGAATACGGAGCTCCGGCGCTGGCCGAAGGGAAGTGCCGCTTCCCGGCGTCTTTCGGCAAAAGCGGCGCTCCGGAGCGCACCGCTGCCGCTCCAGTCATCTGTGCGCGAAGTAGCCGCTTCTTCGCCTCCGGCAGCCGGAGATCGCGGTAGCTTGCATAGGCGAAGAACGAAGCCGCGAAGAAGCCGGCTTGTGCGCGAAGCTCGCAGACAGCTGCAGGACGGTGGCTGCCGCTCTCCTGCCTGTTGAATTCACTCTGGGCATGCGAGTGGAAGGTGTTCCAGGACAACTTTCCTGGGTTTTGACGTAGTCCTGCTGCATCCCTCCTTGGAAATTCTTGCTGCTCCCCGGAGGCTCCGAGATGCAGAGAACACGATGGCAGCTGCTGAAAAGAAGGGCAGCAGTGAGTTTGTCAAGAAACAAGAATATAGGCAGCTGCCTGTGCTTGGCAAGGAGCAGCTGCTGCATTCTTGCACTTGCCTTCCTTCAGTGCGCACAGAAGCCCGCTGCTCTGCTGCTTGGTTTTTCTGCATTCAGTCAATTGCACAGGATTGAAGCTGGGGCAGGCTGTTCAGCTTTGCTGCTTTTCAGCATCTCAGCTGCCCTTTGGCTCTGTTACAGCTCTCCAGGTTTCTTGCCTTTGCCAGGCTGCAACCTGCTGGCTAGTACCCAGAGCTGGGCAGGAGTGGGCAGAGAGCACGCTCATCAGCCAGCAGTTTGCGGTTTGCCCAGGAAAGTGCAGTGTCCTTGGAATGTGCAGCAAATCCAATTTCTTGGCAAGTCCGGGGGAAGTGAGCAGTGCAGGTACACTTTCACCTTGAGAAATGGACTTGGAAAGCTTTTCGCTAAGATGTAGGCGACTAGAGAGGCAGAATACGGAGCTCCGGCGCTGGCCGAAAAGAAGTGCCGCTTGCCGGCGTCTTTCGGCAAAAGCGGCGCTCCGCAGAGCACCGCTGCCGCTCCGGTCATCTGTGCGCGAAGTAGCCGCTTCTTCGCCTCCGGCAGCCGGAGATCGCGGTAGCTTGCATAGGCGAAGAACGAAGCCGCGAAGAAGCCGGCTTGTGTGCGAAGCTCGCAGACAGCTGCAGGACGGTGGCTGCCGCTCTCCTGCCTGTTGAATTCACTCTGGGCATGCGAGTGGAAGGTGTTCCAGGACAACTTTCCTGGGTTTTGACGTAGTCCTGCTGCATCCCTCCTTGGAAATTCTTGCTGCTCCCCGGAGGCTCCGAGATGCAGAGAACACGATGGCAGCTGCTGAAAAGAAGGGCAGCAGTGAGTTTGTCAAGAAACAAGAATATAGGCAGCTGCCTGTGCTTGGCAAGGAGCAGCTGCTGCATTCTTGCACTTGCCTTCCTTCAGTGCGCACAGAAGCCCGCTGCTCTGCTGCTTGGTTTTTCCGCATTCAGTCAATTGCACAGGATTGAAGCTGGGGCAGGCTGTTCAGCTTTGCTGCTTTTCAGCATCTCAGCTGCCCTTCTGCTCTGTGACAGCTCTCCAGGTTTCTTGCCTTCTCCAGGCTGCAACGTGCTGGCTAGTACCCAGAGCTGGGCAGGAGTGGGCAGAGAGCACGCTCATCAGCCAGCAGTTTGCGGTTTGCCCAGGAAAGTGCAGTGTCCTTGGAATGTGCAGCAAATCCAATTTCTTGGCAAGTCCGGGGGAAGTGAGCAGTGCAGGTACACTTTCACCTTGAGAAATGGACTTGGAAAGCTTTTCGCTAAGATGTAGGCGACTAGAGAGGCAGAATACGGAGCTCCGGCGCTGGCCGAAAAGAAGTGCCGCTTCCCGGCGTCTTTCGGCAAAAGCGGCGCTCCGCAGAGCACCGCTGCCGCTCCAGTCATCTGTGCGCGAAGTAGCCGCTTCTTCGCCTCCGGCAGCCGGAGATCGCGGTAGCTTGCATAGGCGAAGAACGAAGCCGCGAAGAAGCCGGCTTGTGCGCGAAGCTCGCAGACAGCTGCAGGACGGTGGCTGCCGCTCTCCTGCCTGTTGAATTCACTCTGGGCATGCGAGTGGAAGGTGTTCCAGGACAACTTTCCTGGGTTTTGACGTAGTCCTGCTGCATCCCTCCTTGGAAATTCTTGCTGCTCCCCGGAGGCTCCGAGATGCAGAGAACACGATGGCAGCTGCTGAAAAGAAGGGCAGCAGTGAGTTTGTCAAGAAACAAGAATATAGGCAGCTGCCTGTGCTTGGCAAGGAGCAGCTGCTGCATTCTTGCACTTGCCTTCCTTCAGTGCGCACAGAAGCCCGCTGCTCTGCTGCTTGGTTTTTCTGCATTCAGTCAATTGCACAGGATTGAAGCTGGGGCAGGCTGTTCAGCTTTGCTGCTTTTCAGCATCTCAGCTGCCCTTTGGCTCTGTTACAGCTCTCCAGGTTTCTTGCCTTTGCCAGGCTGCAACCTGCTGGCTAGTACCCAGAGCTGGGCAGGAGTGGGCAGAGAGCACGCTCATCAGCCAGCAGTTTGCGGTTTGCCCAGGAAAGTGCAGTGTCCTTGGAATGTGCAGCAAATCCAATTTCTTGGCAAGTCCGGGGGAAGTGAGCAGTGCAGGTACACTTTCACCTTGAGAAATGGAGTTGGAAAGCTTTTCGCTAAGATGTAGGCGACTAGAGAGGCAGAATACGGAGCTCCGGCGCTGGCCGAAAAGAAGTGCCGCTTGCCGGCGTCTTTCGGCAAAAGCGGCGCTCCGCAGAGCACCGCTGCCGCTCCGGTCATCTGTGCGCGAAGTAGCCGCTTCTTCGCCTCCGGCAGCCGGAGATCGCGGTAGCTTGCATAGGCGAAGAACGAAGCCGCGAAGAAGCCGGCTTGTGTGCGAAGCTCGCAGACAGCTGCAGGACGGTGGCTGCCGCTCTCCTGCCTGTTGAATTCACTCTGGGCATGCGAGTGGAAGGTGTTCCAGGACAACTTTCCTGGGTTTTGACGTAGTCCTGCTGCATCCCTCCTTGGAAATTCTTGCTGCTCCCCGGAGGCTCCGAGATGCAGAGAACACGATGGCAGCTGCTGAAAAGAAGGGCAGCAGTGAGTTTGTCAAGAAACAAGAATATAGGCAGCTGCCTGTGCTTGGCAAGGAGCAGCTGCTGCATTCTTGCACTTGCCTTCCTTCAGTGCGCACAGAAGCCCGCTGCTCTGCTGCTTGGTTTTTCCGCATTCAGTCAATTGCACAGGATTGAAGCTGGGGCAGGCTGTTCAGCTTTGCTGCTTTTCAGCATCTCAGCTGCCCTTCTGCTCTGTGACAGCTCTCCAGGTTTCTTGCCTTCTCCAGGCTGCAACGTGCCCGCTACTACCCAGAGCTGGGCAGGAGTGGGCAGAGAGCACGCTCATCTGCCAGCAGTTTGCGGCTTGCCCAGGAAAGTGCAGTGTCCTTGGAATGTGCAGCAAATCCAATTTCTTGGCAAGTCCGGGGGAAGTGAGCAGTGCAGGTACACTTTCACCTTGAGAAATGGACTTGGAAAGCTTTTCGCTAAGATGTAGGCGACTAGAGAGGCAGAATACGGAGCTCCGGCGCTGGCCGATAAGAAGTGCCGCTTGCCGGCGTCTTTCGGCAAAAGCGGCGCTCCGCAGAGCACCGCTGCCGCTCCGGTCATCTGTACGCCAAGTAGCCGCTTCTTCGCCTCCGGCAGCCGGAGATCGCGGTAGCTTGCAAGAGGCAAAGAATAAAGCCGCGAAGAAGACGGCTTGTGCGCGAAGCTCGCAGACAGCTGCAGGATGGTGGCTGCCGCTCTCCTGCCTGTTGAATTCACTCTGGGCATGCGAGTGGAAGGTGTTCCAGGACAACTTTCCTGGGTTTTGACGTAGTCCTGCTGCATCCCTCCTTGGAAATTCTTGCTGCTCCCCGGAGGCTCCGAGATGCAGAGAACACGATGGCAGCTGCTGAAAAGAAGGGCAACTGTGAGTTTGTCAAGAAACAAGAATATAGGCAGCTGCCTGTGCTTGGCAAGGAGCAGCTGCTGCATTCTTGCACTTGCCTTCCTTCAGTGCGCACAGAAGCCCGCTGCTCTGCTGCTTGGTTTTTCTGCATTCAGTCAATTGCACAGGATTGAAGCTGGGGCAGGCTGTTCAGCTTGGCTGCTTTTCAGCATCTCAGCTGCCCTTCTGCTCTGTGACAGCTCTCCAGGTTTCTTGCCTTCTCCAGGCTGCAACGTGCCCGCTACTACCCAGAGCTGGGCAGGAGTGGGCAGAGAGCACGCTCATCTGCCAGCAGTTTGCGGCTTGCCCAGGAAAGTGCAGTGTCCTTGGAATGTGCAGCAAATCCAATTTCTTGGCAAGTCCGGGGGAAGTGAGCAGTGCTGGTACACTTTCACCTTGAGAAATGGACTTGGAAAGCTTTTCGCTAAGATGTAGGCGACTAGAGAGGCAGAATACGGAGCTCCGGCGCTGGCCGAAGGGAAGTGCCGCTTGCCGGCGTCTTTCGGCAAAAGCGGCGCTCTGGAGCGCACCGCTGCCGCTCCAGTCATCTGTGCGCGAAGTAGCCGCTTCTTCGCCTCCGGCAGCCGGAGATCGCGGTAGCTTGCATAGGCGAAGAACGAAGCCGCGAAGAAGCCGGCTTGTGCGCGAAGCTCGCAGACTGCTGCAGGACGGTGGCTGCCGCTCTCCTGCCTGTTGAATTCACTCTGGGCATGCGAGTGGAAGGTGTTCCAGGACAACTTTCCTGGGTTTTGACGTAGTCCTGCTGCATCCCTCCTTGGAAATTCTTGCTGCTCCCCGGAGGCTCCGAGATGCAGAGAACACGATGGCAGCTGCTGAAAAGAAGGGCAGCAGTGAGTTTGTCAAGAAACAAGAATATAGGCAGCTGCCTGTGCTTGGCAAGGAGCAGCTGCTGCATTCTTGCACTTGCCTTCCTTCAGTGCGCACAGAAGCCCGCTGCTCTGCTGCTTGGTTTTTCTGCATTCAGTCAATTGCACAGGATTGAAGCTGGGGCAGGCTGTTCAGCTTTGCTGCTTTTCAGCATCTCAGCTGCCCTTTGGCTCTGTTACAGCTCTCCAGGTTTCTTGCCTTTGCCAGGCTGCAACCTGCTGGCTAGTACCCAGAGCTGGGCAGGAGTGGGCAGAGAGCACGCTCATCAGCCAGCAGTTTGCGGTTTGCCCAGGAAAGTGCAGTGTCCTTGGAATGTGCAGCAAATCCAATTTCTTGGCAAGTCCGGGGGAAGTGAGCAGTGCAGGTACACTTTCACCTTGAGAAATGGAGTGGCAAAGCTTTTCGCTAAGATGTAGGCGACTAGAGAGGCAGAATACGGAGCTCCGGCGCTGGCCGAAAAGAAGTGCCGCTTGCCGGCGTCTTTCGGCAAAAGCGGCGCTCCGCAGAGCACCGCTGCCGCTCCGGTCATCTGTGCGCGAAGTAGCCGCTTCTTCGCCTCCGGCAGCCGGAGATCGCGGTAGCTTGCATAGGCGAAGAACGAAGCCGCGAAGAAGCCGGCTTGTGTGCGAAGCTCGCAGACAGCTGCAGGACGGTGGCTGCCGCTCTCCTGCCTGTTGAATTCACTTCTGGCATCCGAGTGGAAGGTGTTCCAGGACAACTTTCCTGGGTTTTGACGTAGTCCTGCTGCATCCCTCCTTGGAAATTCTTGCTGCTCCCCGGAGGCTCCGAGATGCAGAGAACACGATGGCAGCTGCTGAAAAGAAGGGCAGCAGTGAGTTTGTCAAGAAACAAGAATATAGGCAGCTGCCTGTGCTTGGCAAGGAGCAGCTGCTGCATTCTTGCACTTGCCTTCCTTCAGTGCGCACAGAAGCCCGCTGCTCTGCTGCTTGGTTTTTCTGCATTCAGTCAATTGCACAGGATTGAAGCTGGGGCAGGCTGTTCAGCTTTGCTGCTTTTCAGCATCTCAGCTGCCCTTTGGCTCTGTTACAGCTCTCCAGGTTTCTTGCCTTCTCCAGGCTGCAACCTGCTGGCTAGTACCCAGAGCTGGGCAGGAGTGGGCAGAGAGCACGCTCATCTGCCAGCAGTTTGCGGTTTGCCCAGGAAAGTGCAGTGTCCTTGGAATGTGCAGCAAATCCAATTTCTTGGCAAGTCCGGGGGAAGTGAGCAGTGCAGGTACACTTTCACCTTGAGAAATGGAGTTGGAAAGCTTTTCGCTAAGATGTAGGCGACTAGAGAGGCAGAATACGGAGCTCCGGTGCTGGCCGAAAAGAAGTGCCGCTTGCCGGCGTCTTTCGGCAAAAGCGGCGCTCCGCAGAGCACCGCTGCCGCTCCGGTCATCTGTACGCCAAGTAGCCGCTTCTTCGCCTCCGGCAGCCGGAGATCGCGGTAGCTTGCAAGAGGCAAAGAATAAAGCCGCGAAGAAGCCGGCTTGTGCGCGAAGCTCGCAGACAGCTGCAGGACGGTGGCTGCCGCTCTCCTGCCTGTTGAATTCACTCTGGGCATGCGAGTGGAAGGTGTTCCAGGACAACTTTCCTGGGTTTTGACGTAGTCCTGCTGCATCCCTCCTTGGAAATTCTTGCTGCTCCCCGGAGGCTCCGAGATGCAGAGAACACGATGGCAGCTGCTGAAAAGAAGGGCAGCAGTGAGTTTGTCAAGAAACAAGAATATAGGCAGCTGCCTGTGCTTGGCAAGGAGCAGCTGCTGCATTCTTGCACTTGCCTTCCTTCAGTGCGCACAGAAGCCCGCTGCTCTGCTGCTTGGTTTTTCTGCATTCAGTCAATTGCACAGGATTGAAGCTGGGGCAGGCTGTTCAGCTTGGCTGCTTTTCAGCATCTCAGCTGCCCTTCTGCTCTGTGACAGCTCTCCAGGTTTCTTGCCTTCTCCAGGCTGCAACGTGCCCGCTACTACCCAGAGCTGGGCAGGAGTGGGCAGAGAGCACGCTCATCTGCCAGCAGTTTGCGGCTTGCCCAGGAAAGTGCAGTGTCCTTGGAATGTGCAGCAAATCCAATTTCTTGGCAAGTCCGGGGGAAGTGAGCAGTGCTGGTACACTTTCACCTTGAGAAATGGACTTGGAAAGCTTTTCGCTAAGATGTAGGCGACTAGAGAGGCAGAATACGGAGCTCCGGCGCTGGCCGATAAGAAGTGCCGCTTCCCGGCGTCTTTCGGCAAAAGCGGCGCTCCGGAGCGCACCGCTGCCGCTCCAGTCATCTGTGCGCGAAGTAGCCGCTTCTTCGCCTCCGGCAGCCGGAGATCGCGGTAGCTTGCATAGGCGAAGAACGAAGCCGCGAAGAAGCCGGCTTGTGCGCGAAGCTCGCAGACTGCTGCAGGACGGTGGCTGCCGCTCTCCTGCCTGTTGAATTCACTCTGGGCATGCGAGTGGAAGGTGTTCCAGGACAACTTTCCTGGGTTTTGACGTAGTCCTGCTGCATCCCTCCTTGGAAATTCTTGCTGCTCCCCGGAGGCTCCGAGATGCAGAGAACACGATGGCAGCTGCTGAAAAGAAGGGCAGCAGTGAGTTTGTCAAGAAACAAGAATATAGGCAGCTGCCTGTGCTTGGCAAGGAGCAGCTGCTGCATTCTTGCACTTGCCTTCCTTCAGTGCGCACAGAAGCCCGCTGCTCTGCTGCTTGGTTTTTCTGCATTCAGTCAATTGCACAGGATTGAAGCTGGGGCAGGCTGTTCAGCTTTGCTGCTTTTCAGCATCTCAGCTGCCCTTTGGCTCTGTTACAGCTCTCCAGGTTTCTTGCCTTTGCCAGGCTGCAACCTGCTGGCTAGTACCCAGAGCTGGGCAGGAGTGGGCAGAGAGCACGCTCATCAGCCAGCAGTTTGCGGTTTGCCCAGGAAAGTGCAGTGTCCTTGGAATGTGCAGCAAATCCAATTTCTTGGCAAGTCCGGGGGAAGTGAGCAGTGCAGGTACACTTTCACCTTGAGAAATGGACTTGGAAAGCTTTTCGCTAAGATGTAGGCGACTAGAGAGGCAGAATACGGAGCTCCGGCGCTGGCCGAAAAGAAGTGCCGCTTCCCGGCGTCTTTCGGCAAAAGCGGCGCTCCGCAGAGCACCGCTGCCGCTCCGGTCATCTGTGCGCGAAGTAGCCGCTTCTTCGCCTCCGGCAGCCGGAGATCGCGGTAGCTTGCAAGAGGCAAAGAATAAAGCCGCGAAGAAGCCGGCTTGTGCGCGAAGCTCGCAGACAGCTGCAGGACGGTGGCTGCCGCTCTCCTGCCTGTTGAATTCACTCTGGGCATGCGAGTGGAAGGTGTTCCAGGACAACTTTCCTGGGTTTTGACGTAGTCCTGCTGCATCCCTCCTTGGAAATTCTTGCTGCTCCCCGGAGGCTCCGAGATGCAGAGAACACGATGGCAGCTGCTGAAAAGAAGGGCAGCAGTGAGTTTGTCAAGAAACAAGAATATAGGCAGCTGCCTGTGCTTGGCAAGGAGCAGCTGCTGCATTCTTGCACTTGCCTTCCTTCAGTGCGCACAGAAGCCCGCTGCTCTGCTGCTTGGTTTTTCTGCATTCAGTCAATTGCACAGGATTGAAGCTGGGGCAGGCTGTTCAGCTTGGCTGCTTTTCAGCATCTCAGCTGCCCTTCTGCTCTGTGACAGCTCTCCAGGTTTCTTGCCTTCTCCAGGCTGCAACGTGCCCGCTACTACCCAGAGCTGGGCAGGAGTGGGCAGAGAGCACGCTCATCTGCCAGCAGTTTGCGGCTTGCCCAGGAAAGTGCAGTGTCCTTGGAATGTGCAGCAAATCCAATTTCTTGGCAAGTCCGGGGGAAGTGAGCAGTGCTGGTACACTTTCACCTTGAGAAATGGACTTGGAAAGCTTTTCGCTAAGATGTAGGCGACTAGAGAGGCAGAATACGGAGCTCCGGCGCTGGCCGATAAGAAGTGCCGCTTCCCGGCGTCTTTCGGCAAAAGCGGCGCTCCGGAGCGCACCGCTGCCGCTCCAGTCATCTGTGCGCGAAGTAGCCGCTTCTTCGCCTCCGGCAGCCGGAGATCGCGGTAGCTTGCATAGGCGAAGAACGAAGCCGCGAAGAAGCCGGCTTGTGCGCGAAGCTCGCAGACTGCTGCAGGACGGTGGCTGCCGCTCTCCTGCCTGTTGAATTCACTCTGGGCATGCGAGTGGAAGGTGTTCCAGGACAACTTTCCTGGGTTTTGACGTAGTCCTGCTGCATCCCTCCTTGGAAATTCTTGCTGCTCCCCGGAGGCTCCGAGATGCAGAGAACACGATGGCAGCTGCTGAAAAGAAGGGCAGCAGTGAGTTTGTCAAGAAACAAGAATATAGGCAGCTGCCTGTGCTTGGCAAGGAGCAGCTGCTGCATTCTTGCACTTGCCTTCCTTCAGTGCGCACAGAAGCCCGCTGCTCTGCTGCTTGGTTTTTCTGCATTCAGTCAATTGCACAGGATTGAAGCTGGGGCAGGCTGTTCAGCTTTGCTGCTTTTCAGCATCTCAGCTGCCCTTTGGCTCTGTTACAGCTCTCCAGGTTTCTTGCCTTTGCCAGGCTGCAACCTGCTGGCTAGTACCCAGAGCTGGGCAGGAGTGGGCAGAGAGCACGCTCATCAGCCAGCAGTTTGCGGTTTGCCCAGGAAAGTGCAGTGTCCTTGGAATGTGCAGCAAATCCAATTTCTTGGCAAGTCCGGGGGAAGTGAGCAGTGCAGGTACACTTTCACCTTGAGAAATGGACTTGGAAAGCTTTTCGCTAAGATGTAGGCGACTAGAGAGGCAGAATACGGAGCTCCGGCGCTGGCCGAAAAGAAGTGCCGCTTCCCGGCGTCTTTCGGCAAAAGCGGCGCTCCGCAGAGCACCGCTGCCGCTCCGGTCATCTGTGCGCGAAGTAGCCGCTTCTTCGCCTCCGGCAGCCGGAGATCGCGGTAGCTTGCATAGGCGAAGAACGAAGCCGCGAAGAAGCCGGCTTGTGTGCGAAGCTCGCAGACAGCTGCAGGACGGTGGCTGCCGCTCTCCTGCCTGTTGAATTCACTCTGGGCATGCGAGTGGAAGGTGTTCCAGGACAACTTTCCTGGGTTTTGACGTAGTCCTGCTGCATCCCTCCTTGGAAATTCTTGCTGCTCCCCGGAGGCTCCGAGATGCAGAGAACACGATGGCAGCTGCTGAAAAGAAGGGCAGCAGTGAGTTTGTCAAGAAACAAGAATATAGGCAGCTGCCTGTGCTTGGCAAGGAGCAGCTGCTGCATTCTTGCACTTGCCTTCCTTCAGTGCGCACAGAAGCCCGCTGCTCTGCTGCTTGGTTTTTCTGCATTCAGTCAATTGCACAGGATTGAAGCTGGGGCAGGCTGTTCAGCTTTGCTGCTTTTCAGCATCTCAGCTGCCCTTTGGCTCTGTTACAGCTCTCCAGGTTTCTTGCCTTTGCCAGGCTGCAACCTGCTGGCTAGTACCCAGAGCTGGGCAGGAGTGGGCAGAGAGCACGCTCATCAGCCAGCAGTTTGCGGTTTGCCCAGGAAAGTGCAGTGTCCTTGGAATGTGCAGCAAATCCAATTTCTTGGCAAGTCCGGGGGAAGTGAGCAGTGCAGGTACACTTTCACCTTGAGAAATGGACTTGGAAAGCTTTTCGCTAAGATGTAGGCGACTGGAGAGGCAGAATACGGAGCTCCGGCGCTGGCCGAAAAGAAGTGCCGCTTGCCGGCGTCTTTCGGCAAAAGCGGCGCTCCGCAGAGCACCGCTGCCGCTCCGGTCATCTGTACGCCAAGTAGCCGCTTCTTCGCCTCCGGCAGCCGGAGATCGCGGTAGCTTGCAAGAGGCGAAGAATAAAGCCGCGAAGAAGCCGGCTTGTGCGCGAAGCTCGCAGACAGCTGCAGGACGGTGGCTGCCGCTCTCCTGCCTGTTGAATTCACTCTGGGCATGCGAGTGGAAGGTGTTCCAGGACAACTTTCCTGGGTTTTGACGTAGTCCTGCTGCATCCCTCCTTGGAAATTCTTGCTGCTCCCCGGAGGCTCCGAGATGCAGAGAACACGATGGCAGCTGCTGAAAAGAAGGGCAGCAGTGAGTTTGTCAAGAAACAAGAATATAGGCAGCTGCCTGTGCTTGGCAAGGAGCAGCTGCTGCATTCTTGCACTTGCCTTCCTTCAGTGCGCACAGAAGCCCGCTGCTCTGCTGCTTGGTTTTTCTGCATTCAGTCAATTGCACAGGATTGAAGCTGGGGCAGGCTGTTCAGCTTGGCTGCTTTTCAGCATCTCAGCTGCCCTTCTGCTCTGTGACAGCTCTCCAGGTTTCTTGCCTTCTCCAGGCTGCAACGTGCCCGCTACTACCCAGAGCTGGGCAGGAGTGGGCAGAGAGCACGCTCATCTGCCAGCAGTTTGCGGCTTGCCCAGGAAAGTGCAGTGTCCTTGGAATGTGCAGCAAATCCAATTTCTTGGCAAGTCCGGGGGAAGTGAGCAGTGCTGGTACACTTTCACCTTGAGAAATGGACTTGGAAAGCTTTTCGCTAAGATGTAGGCGACTAGAGAGGCAGAATACGGAGCTCCGGCGCTGGCCGAAAAGAAGTGCCGCTTGCCGGCGTCTTTCGGCAAAAGCGGCGCTCTGGAGCGCACCGCTGCCGCTCCAGTCATCTGTGCGCGAAGTAGCCGCTTCTTCGCCTCCGGCAGCCGGAGATCGCGGTAGCTTGCATAGGCGAAGAACGAAGCCGCGAAGAAGCCGGCTTGTGCGCGAAGCTCGCAGACTGCTGCAGGACGGTGGCTGCCGCTCTCCTGCCTGTTGAATTCACTTCTGGCATGCGAGTGGAAGGTGTTCCAGGACAACTTTCCTGGGTTTTGACGTAGTCCTGCTGCATCCCTCCTTGGAAATTCTTGCTGCTCCCCGGAGGCTCCGAGATGCAGAGAACACGATGGCAGCTGCTGAAAAGAAGGGCAGCAGTGAGTTTGTCAAGAAACAAGAATATAGGCAGCTGCCTGTGCTTGGCAAGGAGCAGCTGCTGCATTCTTGCACTTGCCTTCCTTCAGTGCGCACAGAAGCCCGCTGCTCTGCTGCTTGGTTTTTCTGCATTCAGTCAATTGCACAGGATTGAAGCTGGGGCAGGCTGTTCAGCTTTGCTGCTTTTCAGCATCTCAGCTGCCCTTTGGCTCTGTTACAGCTCTCCAGGTTTCTTGCCTTTGCCAGGCTGCAACCTGCTGGCTAGTACCCAGAGCTGGGCAGGAGTGGGCAGAGAGCACGCTCATCAGCCAGCAGTTTGCGGTTTGCCCAGGAAAGTGCAGTGTCCTTGGAATGTGCAGCAAATCCAATTTCTTGGCAAGTCCGGGGGAAGTGAGCAGTGCAGGTACACTTTCACCTTGAGAAATGGACTTGGAAAGCTTTTCGCTAAGATGTAGGCGACTAGAGAGGCAGAATACGGAGCTCCGGCGCTGGCCGAAAAGAAGTGCCGCTTGCCGGCGTCTTTCGGCAAAAGCGGCGCTCCGCAGAGCACCGCTGCCGCTCCGGTCATCTGTGCGCGAAGTAGCCGCTTCTTCGCCTCCGGCAGCCGGAGATCGCGGTAGCTTGCATAGGCGAAGAACGAAGCCGCGAAGAAGCCGGCTTGTGTGCGAAGCTCGCACACAGCTGCAGGACGGTGGCTGCCGCTCTCCTGCCTGTTGAATTCACTTCTGGCATCCGAGTGGAAGGTGTTCCAGGACAACTTTCCTGGGTTTTGACGTAGTCCTGCTGCATCCCTCCTTGGAAATTCTTGCTGCTCCCCGGAGGCTCCGAGATGCAGAGAACACGATGGCAGCTGCTGAAAAGAAGGGCAGCAGTGAGTTTGTCAAGAAACAAGAATATAGGCAGCTGCCTGTGCTTGGCAAGGAGCAGCTGCTGCATTCTTGCACTTGCCTTCCTTCAGTGCGCACAGAAGCCCGCTGCTCTGCTGCTTGGTTTTTCTGCATTCAGTCAATTGCACAGGATTGAAGCTGGGGCAGGCTGTTCAGCTTTGCTGCTTTTCAGCATCTCAGCTGCCCTTTGGCTCTGTTACAGCTCTCCAGGTTTCTTGCCTTCTCCAGGCTGCAACCTGCTGGCTAGTACCCAGAGCTGGGCAGGAGTGGGCAGAGAGCACGCTCATCAGCCAGCAGTTTGCGGTTTGCCCAGGAAAGTGCAGTGTCCTTGGAATGTGCAGCAAATCCAATTTCTTGGCAAGTCCGGGGGAAGTGAGCAGTGCAGGTACACTTTCACCTTGAGAAATGGACTTGGAAAGCTTTTCGCTAAGATGTAGGCGACTAGAGAGGCAGAATACGGAGCTCCGGCGCTGGCCGAAAAGAAGTGCCGCTTGCCGGCGTCTTTCGGCAAAAGCGGCGCTCCGCAGAGCACCGCTGCCGCTCCGGTCATCTGTACGCCAAGTAGCCGCTTCTTCGCCTCCGGCAGCCGGAGATCGCGGTAGCTTGCAAGAGGCAAAGAATAAAGCCGCGAAGAAGCCGGCTTGTGCGCGAAGCTCGCAGACAGCTGCAGGACGGTGGCTGCCGCTCTCCTGCCTGTTGAATTCACTCTGGGCATGCGAGTGGAAGGTGTTCCAGGACAACTTTCCTGGGTTTTGACGTAGTCCTGCTGCATCCCTCCTTGGAAATTCTTGCTGCTCCCCGGAGGCTCCGAGATGCAGAGAACACGATGGCAGCTGCTGAAAAGAAGGGCAACTGTGAGTTTGTCAAGAAACAAGAATATAGGCAGCTGCCTGTGCTTGGCAAGGAGCAGCTGCTGCATTCTTGCACTTGCCTTCCTTCAGTGCGCACAGAAGCCCGCTGCTCTGCTGCTTGGTTTTTCTGCATTCAGTCAATTGCACAGGATTGAAGCTGGGGCAGGCTGTTCAGCTTGGCTGCTTTTCAGCATCTCAGCTGCCCTTCTGCTCTGTGACAGCTCTCCAGGTTTCTTGCCTTCTCCAGGCTGCAACGTGCCCGCTACTACCCAGAGCTGGGCAGGAGTGGGCAGAGAGCACGCTCATCTGCCAGCAGTTTGCGGCTTGCCCAGGAAAGTGCAGTGTCCTTGGAATGTGCAGCAAATCCAATTTCTTGGCAAGTCCGGGGGAAGTGAGCAGTGCTGGTACACTTTCACCTTGAGAAATGGACTTGGAAAGCTTTTCGCTAAGATGTAGGCGACTAGAGAGGCAGAATACGGAGCTCCGGCGCTGGCCGATAAGAAGTGCCGCTTCCCGGCGTCTTTCGGCAAAAGCGGCGCTCCGGAGCGCACCGCTGCCGCTCCAGTCAGCTGTGCGCGAAGTAGCCGCTTCTTCGCCTCCGGCAGCCGGAGATCGCGGTAGCTTGCATAGGCGAAGAACGAAGCCGCGAAGAAGCCGGCTTGTGCGCGAAGCTCGCAGACTGCTGCAGGACGGTGGCTGCCGCTCTCCTGCCTGTTGAATTCACTCTGGGCATGCGAGTGGAAGGTGTTCCAGGACAACTTTCCTGGGTTTTGACGTAGTCCTGCTGCATCCCTCCTTGGAAATTCTTGCTGCTCCCCGGAGGCTCCGAGATGCAGAGAACACGATGGCAGCTGCTGAAAAGAAGGGCAGCAGTGAGTTTGTCAAGAAACAAGAATATAGGCAGCTGCCTGTGCTTGGCAAGGAGCAGCTGCTGCATTCTTGCACTTGCCTTCCTTCAGTGCGCACAGAAGCCCGCTGCTCTGCTGCTTGGTTTTTCTGCATTCAGTCAATTGCACAGGATTGAAGCTGGGGCAGGCTGTTCAGCTTTGCTGCTTTTCAGCATCTCAGCTGCCCTTTGGCTCTGTTACAGCTCTCCAGGTTTCTTGCCTTTGCCAGGCTGCAACCTGCTGGCTAGTACCCAGAGCTGGGCAGGAGTGGGCAGAGAGCACGCTCATCAGCCAGCAGTTTGCGGTTTGCCCAGGAAAGTGCAGTGTCCTTGGAATGTGCAGCAAATCCAATTTCTTGGCAAGTCCGGGGGAAGTGAGCAGTGCAGGTACACTTTCACCTTGAGAAATGGACTTGGAAAGCTTTTCGCTAAGATGTAGGCGACTAGAGAGGCAGAATACGGAGCTCCGGCGCTGGCCGAAAAGAAGTGCCGCTTCCCGGCGTCTTTCGGCAAAAGCGGCGCTCCGCAGAGCACCGCTGCCGCTCCGGTCATCTGTGCGCGAAGTAGCCGCTTCTTCGCCTCCGGCAGCCGGAGATCGCGGTAGCTTGCATAGGCGAAGAACGAAGCCGCGAAGAAGCCGGCTTGTGTGCGAAGCTCGCAGACAGCTGCAGGACGGTGGCTGCCGCTCTCCTGCCTGTTGAATTCACTCTGGGCATGCGAGTGGAAGGTGTTCCAGGACAACTTTCCTGGGTTTTGACGTAGTCCTGCTGCATCCCTCCTTGGAAATTCTTGCTGCTCCCCGGAGGCTCCGAGATGCAGAGAACACGATGGCAGCTGCTGAAAAGAAGGGCAGCAGTGAGTTTGTCAAGAAACAAGAATATAGGCAGCTGCCTGTGCTTGGCAAGGAGCAGCTGCTGCATTCTTGCACTTGCCTTCCTTCAGTGCGCACAGAAGCCCGCTGCTCTGCTGCTTGGTTTTTCTGCATTCAGTCAATTGCACAGGATTGAAGCTGGGGCAGGCTGTTCAGCTTTGCTGCTTTTCAGCATCTCAGCTGCCCTTTGGCTCTGTTACAGCTCTCCAGGTTTCTTGCCTTTGCCAGGCTGCAACCTGCTGGCTAGTACCCAGAGCTGGGCAGGAGTGGGCAGAGAGCACGCTCATCAGCCAGCAGTTTGCGGTTTGCCCAGGAAAGTGCAGTGTCCTTGGAATGTGCAGCAAATCCAATTTCTTGGCAAGTCCGGGGGAAGTGAGCAGTGCAGGTACACTTTCACCTTGAGAAATGGACTTGGAAAGCTTTTCGCTAAGATGTAGGCGACTGGAGAGGCAGAATACGGAGCTCCGGCGCTGGCCGAAAAGAAGTGCCGCTTGCCGGCGTCTTTCGGCAAAAGCGGCGCTCCGCAGAGCACCGCTGCCGCTCCGGTCATCTGTACGCCAAGTAGCCGCTTCTTCGCCTCCGGCAGCCGGAGATCGCGGTAGCTTGCAAGAGGCGAAGAATAAAGCCGCGAAGAAGCCGGCTTGTGCGCGAAGCTCGCAGACAGCTGCAGGACGGTGGCTGCCGCTCTCCTGCCTGTTGAATTCACTCTGGGCATGCGAGTGGAAGGTGTTCCAGGACAACTTTCCTGGGTTTTGACGTAGTCCTGCTGCATCCCTCCTTGGAAATTCTTGCTGCTCCCCGGAGGCTCCGAGATGCAGAGAACACGATGGCAGCTGCTGAAAAGAAGGGCAGCAGTGAGTTTGTCAAGAAACAAGAATATAGGCAGCTGCCTGTGCTTGGCAAGGAGCAGCTGCTGCATTCTTGCACTTGCCTTCCTTCAGTGCGCACAGAAGCCCGCTGCTCTGCTGCTTGGTTTTTCTGCATTCAGTCAATTGCACAGGATTGAAGCTGGGGCAGGCTGTTCAGCTTGGCTGCTTTTCAGCATCTCAGCTGCCCTTCTGCTCTGTGACAGCTCTCCAGGTTTCTTGCCTTCTCCAGGCTGCAACGTGCCCGCTACTACCCAGAGCTGGGCAGGAGTGGGCAGAGAGCACGCTCATCTGCCAGCAGTTTGCGGCTTGCCCAGGAAAGTGCAGTGTCCTTGGAATGTGCAGCAAATCCAATTTCTTGGCAAGTCCGGGGGAAGTGAGCAGTGCTGGTACACTTTCACCTTGAGAAATGGACTTGGAAAGCTTTTCGCTAAGATGTAGGCGACTAGAGAGGCAGAATACGGAGCTCCGGCGCTGGCCGAAAAGAAGTGCCGCTTGCCGGCGTCTTTCGGCAAAAGCGGCGCTCTGGAGCGCACCGCTGCCGCTCCAGTCATCTGTGCGCGAAGTAGCCGCTTCTTCGCCTCCGGCAGCCGGAGATCGCGGTAGCTTGCATAGGCGAAGAACGAAGCCGCGAAGAAGCCGGCTTGTGCGCGAAGCTCGCAGACTGCTGCAGGACGGTGGCTGCCGCTCTCCTGCCTGTTGAATTCACTTCTGGCATGCGAGTGGAAGGTGTTCCAGGACAACTTTCCTGGGTTTTGACGTAGTCCTGCTGCATCCCTCCTTGGAAATTCTTGCTGCTCCCCGGAGGCTCCGAGATGCAGAGAACACGATGGCAGCTGCTGAAAAGAAGGGCAGCAGTGAGTTTGTCAAGAAACAAGAATATAGGCAGCTGCCTGTGCTTGGCAAGGAGCAGCTGCTGCATTCTTGCACTTGCCTTCCTTCAGTGCGCACAGAAGCCCGCTGCTCTGCTGCTTGGTTTTTCTGCATTCAGTCAATTGCACAGGATTGAAGCTGGGGCAGGCTGTTCAGCTTTGCTGCTTTTCAGCATCTCAGCTGCCCTTTGGCTCTGTTACAGCTCTCCAGGTTTCTTGCCTTTGCCAGGCTGCAACCTGCTGGCTAGTACCCAGAGCTGGGCAGGAGTGGGCAGAGAGCACGCTCATCAGCCAGCAGTTTGCGGTTTGCCCAGGAAAGTGCAGTGTCCTTGGAATGTGCAGCAAATCCAATTTCTTGGCAAGTCCGGGGGAAGTGAGCAGTGCAGGTACACTTTCACCTTGAGAAATGGACTTGGAAAGCTTTTCGCTAAGATGTAGGCGACTAGAGAGGCAGAATACGGAGCTCCGGCGCTGGCCGAAAAGAAGTGCCGCTTGCCGGCGTCTTTCGGCAAAAGCGGCGCTCCGCAGAGCACCGCTGCCGCTCCGGTCATCTGTGCGCGAAGTAGCCGCTTCTTCGCCTCCGGCAGCCGGAGATCGCGGTAGCTTGCATAGGCGAAGAACGAAGCCGCGAAGAAGCCGGCTTGTGTGCGAAGCTCGCACACAGCTGCAGGACGGTGGCTGCCGCTCTCCTGCCTGTTGAATTCACTTCTGGCATCCGAGTGGAAGGTGTTCCAGGACAACTTTCCTGGGTTTTGACGTAGTCCTGCTGCATCCCTCCTTGGAAATTCTTGCTGCTCCCCGGAGGCTCCGAGATGCAGAGAACACGATGGCAGCTGCTGAAAAGAAGGGCAGCAGTGAGTTTGTCAAGAAACAAGAATATAGGCAGCTGCCTGTGCTTGGCAAGGAGCAGCTGCTGCATTCTTGCACTTGCCTTCCTTCAGTGCGCACAGAAGCCCGCTGCTCTGCTGCTTGGTTTTTCTGCATTCAGTCAATTGCACAGGATTGAAGCTGGGGCAGGCTGTTCAGCTTTGCTGCTTTTCAGCATCTCAGCTGCCCTTTGGCTCTGTTACAGCTCTCCAGGTTTCTTGCCTTCTCCAGGCTGCAACCTGCTGGCTAGTACCCAGAGCTGGGCAGGAGTGGGCAGAGAGCACGCTCATCAGCCAGCAGTTTGCGGTTTGCCCAGGAAAGTGCAGTGTCCTTGGAATGTGCAGCAAATCCAATTTCTTGGCAAGTCCGGGGGAAGTGAGCAGTGCAGGTACACTTTCACCTTGAGAAATGGACTTGGAAAGCTTTTCGCTAAGATGTAGGCGACTAGAGAGGCAGAATACGGAGCTCCGGCGCTGGCCGAAAAGAAGTGCCGCTTGCCGGCGTCTTTCGGCAAAAGCGGCGCTCCGCAGAGCACCGCTGCCGCTCCGGTCATCTGTACGCCAAGTAGCCGCTTCTTCGCCTCCGGCAGCCGGAGATCGCGGTAGCTTGCAAGAGGCAAAGAATAAAGCCGCGAAGAAGCCGGCTTGTGCGCGAAGCTCGCAGACAGCTGCAGGACGGTGGCTGCCGCTCTCCTGCCTGTTGAATTCACTCTGGGCATGCGAGTGGAAGGTGTTCCAGGACAACTTTCCTGGGTTTTGACGTAGTCCTGCTGCATCCCTCCTTGGAAATTCTTGCTGCTCCCCGGAGGCTCCGAGATGCAGAGAACACGATGGCAGCTGCTGAAAAGAAGGGCAACTGTGAGTTTGTCAAGAAACAAGAATATAGGCAGCTGCCTGTGCTTGGCAAGGAGCAGCTGCTGCATTCTTGCACTTGCCTTCCTTCAGTGCGCACAGAAGCCCGCTGCTCTGCTGCTTGGTTTTTCTGCATTCAGTCAATTGCACAGGATTGAAGCTGGGGCAGGCTGTTCAGCTTGGCTGCTTTTCAGCATCTCAGCTGCCCTTCTGCTCTGTGACAGCTCTCCAGGTTTCTTGCCTTCTCCAGGCTGCAACGTGCCCGCTACTACCCAGAGCTGGGCAGGAGTGGGCAGAGAGCACGCTCATCTGCCAGCAGTTTGCGGCTTGCCCAGGAAAGTGCAGTGTCCTTGGAATGTGCAGCAAATCCAATTTCTTGGCAAGTCCGGGGGAAGTGAGCAGTGCTGGTACACTTTCACCTTGAGAAATGGACTTGGAAAGCTTTTCGCTAAGATGTAGGCGACTAGAGAGGCAGAATACGGAGCTCCGGCGCTGGCCGATAAGAAGTGCCGCTTCCCGGCGTCTTTCGGCAAAAGCGGCGCTCCGGAGCGCACCGCTGCCGCTCCAGTCATCTGTGCGCGAAGTAGCCGCTTCTTCGCCTCCGGCAGCCGGAGATCGCGGTAGCTTGCATAGGCGAAGAACGAAGCCGCGAAGAAGCCGGCTTGTGCGCGAAGCTCGCAGACAGCTGCAGGACGGTGGCTGCCGCTCTCCTGCCTGTTGAATTCACTTCTGGCATGCGAGTGGAAGGTGTTCCAGGACAACTTTCCTGGGTTTTGACGTAGTCCTGCTGCATCCCTCCTTGGAAATTCTTGCTGCTCCCCGGAGGCTCCGAGATGCAGAGAACACGATGGCAGCTGCTGAAAAGAAGGGCAGCAGTGAGTTTGTCAAGAAACAAGAATATAGGCAGCTGCCTGTGCTTGGCAAGGAGCAGCTGCTGCATTCTTGCACTTGCCTTCCTTCAGTGCGCACAGAAGCCCGCTGCTCTGCTGCTTGGTTTTTCTGCATTCAGTCAATTGCACAGGATTGAAGCTGGGGCAGGCTGTTCAGCTTTGCTGCTTTTCAGCATCTCAGCTGCCCTTTGGCTCTGTTACAGCTCTCCAGGTTTCTTGCCTTTGCCAGGCTGCAACCTGCTGGCTAGTACCCAGAGCTGGGCAGGAGTGGGCAGAGAGCACGCTCATCAGCCAGCAGTTTGCGGCTTGCCCAGGAAAGTGCAGTGTCCTTGGAATGTGCAGCAAATCCAATTTCTTGGCAAGTCCGGGGGAAGTGAGCAGTGCTGGTACACTTTCACCTTGAGAAATGGACTTGGAAAGCTTTTCGCTAAGATGTAGGCGACTAGAGAGGCAGAATACGGAGCTCCGGCGCTGGCCGAAAAGAAGTGCCGCTTGCCGGCGTCTTTCGGCAAAAGCGGCGCTCCGCAGAGCACCGCTGCCGCTCCGGTCATCTGTGCGCGAAGTAGCCGCTTCTTCGCCTCCGGCAGCCGGAGATCGCGGTAGCTTGCATAGGCGAAGAACGAAGCCGCGAAGAAGCCGGCTTGTGTGCGAAGCTCGCACACAGCTGCAGGACGGTGGCTGCCGCTCTCCTGCCTGTTGAATTCACTTCTGGCATCCGAGTGGAAGGTGTTCCAGGACAACTTTCCTGGGTTTTGACGTAGTCCTGCTGCATCCCTCCTTGGAAATTCTTGCTGCTCCCCGGAGGCTCCGAGATGCAGAGAACACGATGGCAGCTGCTGAAAAGAAGGGCAGCAGTGAGTTTGTCAAGAAACAAGAATATAGGCAGCTGCCTGTGCTTGGCAAGGAGCAGCTGCTGCATTCTTGCACTTGCCTTCCTTCAGTGCGCACAGAAGCCCGCTGCTCTGCTGCTTGGTTTTTCTGCATTCAGTCAATTGCACAGGATTGAAGCTGGGGCAGGCTGTTCAGCTTTGCTGCTTTTCAGCATCTCAGCTGCCCTTTGGCTCTGTTACAGCTCTCCAGGTTTCTTGCCTTCTCCAGGCTGCAACCTGCTGGCTAGTACCCAGAGCTGGGCAGGAGTGGGCAGAGAGCACGCTCATCAGCCAGCAGTTTGCGGTTTGCCCAGGAAAGTGCAGTGTCCTTGGAATGTGCAGCAAATCCAATTTCTTGGCAAGTCCGGGGGAAGTGAGCAGTGCAGGTACACTTTCACCTTGAGAAATGGACTTGGAAAGCTTTTCGCTAAGATGTAGGCGACTAGAGAGGCAGAATACGGAGCTCCGGCGCTGGCCGAAAAGAAGTGCCGCTTGCCGGCGTCTTTCGGCAAAAGCGGCGCTCCGCAGAGCACCGCTGCCGCTCCGGTCATCTGTACGCCAAGTAGCCGCTTCTTCGCCTCCGGCAGCCGGAGATCGCGGTAGCTTGCAAGAGGCAAAGAATAAAGCCGCGAAGAAGCCGGCTTGTGCGCGAAGCTCGCAGACAGCTGCAGGACGGTGGCTGCCGCTCTCCTGCCTGTTGAATTCACTCTGGGCATGCGAGTGGAAGGTGTTCCAGGACAACTTTCCTGGGTTTTGACGTAGTCCTGCTGCATCCCTCCTTGGAAATTCTTGCTGCTCCCCGGAGGCTCCGAGATGCAGAGAACACGATGGCAGCTGCTGAAAAGAAGGGCAACTGTGAGTTTGTCAAGAAACAAGAATATAGGCAGCTGCCTGTGCTTGGCAAGGAGCAGCTGCTGCATTCTTGCACTTGCCTTCCTTCAGTGCGCACAGAAGCCCGCTGCTCTGCTGCTTGGTTTTTCTGCATTCAGTCAATTGCACAGGATTGAAGCTGGGGCAGGCTGTTCAGCTTGGCTGCTTTTCAGCATCTCAGCTGCCCTTCTGCTCTGTGACAGCTCTCCAGGTTTCTTGCCTTCTCCAGGCTGCAACGTGCCCGCTACTACCCAGAGCTGGGCAGGAGTGGGCAGAGAGCACGCTCATCTGCCAGCAGTTTGCGGCTTGCCCAGGAAAGTGCAGTGTCCTTGGAATGTGCAGCAAATCCAATTTCTTGGCAAGTCCGGGGGAAGTGAGCAGTGCTGGTACACTTTCACCTTGAGAAATGGACTTGGAAAGCTTTTCGCTAAGATGTAGGCGACTAGAGAGGCAGAATACGGAGCTCCGGCGCTGGCCGATAAGAAGTGCCGCTTCCCGGCGTCTTTCGGCAAAAGCGGCGCTCCGGAGCGCACCGCTGCCGCTCCAGTCAGCTGTGCGCGAAGTAGCCGCTTCTTCGCCTCCGGCAGCCGGAGATCGCGGTAGCTTGCATAGGCGAAGAACGAAGCCGCGAAGAAGCCGGCTTGTGCGCGAAGCTCGCAGACTGCTGCAGGACGGTGGCTGCCGCTCTCCTGCCTGTTGAATTCACTCTGGGCATGCGAGTGGAAGGTGTTCCAGGACAACTTTCCTGGGTTTTGACGTAGTCCTGCTGCATCCCTCCTTGGAAATTCTTGCTGCTCCCCGGAGGCTCCGAGATGCAGAGAACACGATGGCAGCTGCTGAAAAGAAGGGCAGCAGTGAGTTTGTCAAGAAACAAGAATATAGGCAGCTGCCTGTGCTTGGCAAGGAGCAGCTGCTGCATTCTTGCACTTGCCTTCCTTCAGTGCGCACAGAAGCCCGCTGCTCTGCTGCTTGGTTTTTCTGCATTCAGTCAATTGCACAGGATTGAAGCTGGGGCAGGCTGTTCAGCTTTGCTGCTTTTCAGCATCTCAGCTGCCCTTTGGCTCTGTTACAGCTCTCCAGGTTTCTTGCCTTTGCCAGGCTGCAACCTGCTGGCTAGTACCCAGAGCTGGGCAGGAGTGGGCAGAGAGCACGCTCATCAGCCAGCAGTTTGCGGTTTGCCCAGGAAAGTGCAGTGTCCTTGGAATGTGCAGCAAATCCAATTTCTTGGCAAGTCCGGGGGAAGTGAGCAGTGCAGGTACACTTTCACCTTGAGAAATGGACTTGGAAAGCTTTTCGCTAAGATGTAGGCGACTAGAGAGGCAGAATACGGAGCTCCGGCGCTGGCCGAAAAGAAGTGCCGCTTCCCGGCGTCTTTCGGCAAAAGCGGCGCTCCGCAGAGCACCGCTGCCGCTCCGGTCATCTGTGCGCGAAGTAGCCGCTTCTTCGCCTCCGGCAGCCGGAGATCGCGGTAGCTTGCATAGGCGAAGAACGAAGCCGCGAAGAAGCCGGCTTGTGTGCGAAGCTCGCAGACAGCTGCAGGACGGTGGCTGCCGCTCTCCTGCCTGTTGAATTCACTCTGGGCATGCGAGTGGAAGGTGTTCCAGGACAACTTTCCTGGGTTTTGACGTAGTCCTGCTGCATCCCTCCTTGGAAATTCTTGCTGCTCCCCGGAGGCTCCGAGATGCAGAGAACACGATGGCAGCTGCTGAAAAGAAGGGCAGCAGTGAGTTTGTCAAGAAACAAGAATATAGGCAGCTGCCTGTGCTTGGCAAGGAGCAGCTGCTGCATTCTTGCACTTGCCTTCCTTCAGTGCGCACAGAAGCCCGCTGCTCTGCTGCTTGGTTTTTCTGCATTCAGTCAATTGCACAGGATTGAAGCTGGGGCAGGCTGTTCAGCTTTGCTGCTTTTCAGCATCTCAGCTGCCCTTTGGCTCTGTTACAGCTCTCCAGGTTTCTTGCCTTTGCCAGGCTGCAACCTGCTGGCTAGTACCCAGAGCTGGGCAGGAGTGGGCAGAGAGCACGCTCATCAGCCAGCAGTTTGCGGTTTGCCCAGGAAAGTGCAGTGTCCTTGGAATGTGCAGCAAATCCAATTTCTTGGCAAGTCCGGGGGAAGTGAGCAGTGCAGGTACACTTTCACCTTGAGAAATGGACTTGGAAAGCTTTTCGCTAAGATGTAGGCGACTGGAGAGGCAGAATACGGAGCTCCGGCGCTGGCCGAAAAGAAGTGCCGCTTGCCGGCGTCTTTCGGCAAAAGCGGCGCTCCGCAGAGCACCGCTGCCGCTCCGGTCATCTGTACGCCAAGTAGCCGCTTCTTCGCCTCCGGCAGCCGGAGATCGCGGTAGCTTGCAAGAGGCGAAGAATAAAGCCGCGAAGAAGCCGGCTTGTGCGCGAAGCTCGCAGACAGCTGCAGGACGGTGGCTGCCGCTCTCCTGCCTGTTGAATTCACTCTGGGCATGCGAGTGGAAGGTGTTCCAGGACAACTTTCCTGGGTTTTGACGTAGTCCTGCTGCATCCCTCCTTGGAAATTCTTGCTGCTCCCCGGAGGCTCCGAGATGCAGAGAACACGATGGCAGCTGCTGAAAAGAAGGGCAGCAGTGAGTTTGTCAAGAAACAAGAATATAGGCAGCTGCCTGTGCTTGGCAAGGAGCAGCTGCTGCATTCTTGCACTTGCCTTCCTTCAGTGCGCACAGAAGCCCGCTGCTCTGCTGCTTGGTTTTTCTGCATTCAGTCAATTGCACAGGATTGAAGCTGGGGCAGGCTGTTCAGCTTGGCTGCTTTTCAGCATCTCAGCTGCCCTTCTGCTCTGTGACAGCTCTCCAGGTTTCTTGCCTTCTCCAGGCTGCAACGTGCCCGCTACTACCCAGAGCTGGGCAGGAGTGGGCAGAGAGCACGCTCATCTGCCAGCAGTTTGCGGCTTGCCCAGGAAAGTGCAGTGTCCTTGGAATGTGCAGCAAATCCAATTTCTTGGCAAGTCCGGGGGAAGTGAGCAGTGCTGGTACACTTTCACCTTGAGAAATGGACTTGGAAAGCTTTTCGCTAAGATGTAGGCGACTAGAGAGGCAGAATACGGAGCTCCGGCGCTGGCCGAAAAGAAGTGCCGCTTGCCGGCGTCTTTCGGCAAAAGCGGCGCTCTGGAGCGCACCGCTGCCGCTCCAGTCATCTGTGCGCGAAGTAGCCGCTTCTTCGCCTCCGGCAGCCGGAGATCGCGGTAGCTTGCATAGGCGAAGAACGAAGCCGCGAAGAAGCCGGCTTGTGCGCGAAGCTCGCAGACTGCTGCAGGACGGTGGCTGCCGCTCTCCTGCCTGTTGAATTCACTTCTGGCATGCGAGTGGAAGGTGTTCCAGGACAACTTTCCTGGGTTTTGACGTAGTCCTGCTGCATCCCTCCTTGGAAATTCTTGCTGCTCCCCGGAGGCTCCGAGATGCAGAGAACACGATGGCAGCTGCTGAAAAGAAGGGCAGCAGTGAGTTTGTCAAGAAACAAGAATATAGGCAGCTGCCTGTGCTTGGCAAGGAGCAGCTGCTGCATTCTTGCACTTGCCTTCCTTCAGTGCGCACAGAAGCCCGCTGCTCTGCTGCTTGGTTTTTCTGCATTCAGTCAATTGCACAGGATTGAAGCTGGGGCAGGCTGTTCAGCTTTGCTGCTTTTCAGCATCTCAGCTGCCCTTTGGCTCTGTTACAGCTCTCCAGGTTTCTTGCCTTTGCCAGGCTGCAACCTGCTGGCTAGTACCCAGAGCTGGGCAGGAGTGGGCAGAGAGCACGCTCATCAGCCAGCAGTTTGCGGTTTGCCCAGGAAAGTGCAGTGTCCTTGGAATGTGCAGCAAATCCAATTTCTTGGCAAGTCCGGGGGAAGTGAGCAGTGCAGGTACACTTTCACCTTGAGAAATGGACTTGGAAAGCTTTTCGCTAAGATGTAGGCGACTAGAGAGGCAGAATACGGAGCTCCGGCGCTGGCCGAAAAGAAGTGCCGCTTGCCGGCGTCTTTCGGCAAAAGCGGCGCTCCGCAGAGCACCGCTGCCGCTCCGGTCATCTGTGCGCGAAGTAGCCGCTTCTTCGCCTCCGGCAGCCGGAGATCGCGGTAGCTTGCATAGGCGAAGAACGAAGCCGCGAAGAAGCCGGCTTGTGTGCGAAGCTCGCACACAGCTGCAGGACGGTGGCTGCCGCTCTCCTGCCTGTTGAATTCACTTCTGGCATCCGAGTGGAAGGTGTTCCAGGACAACTTTCCTGGGTTTTGACGTAGTCCTGCTGCATCCCTCCTTGGAAATTCTTGCTGCTCCCCGGAGGCTCCGAGATGCAGAGAACACGATGGCAGCTGCTGAAAAGAAGGGCAGCAGTGAGTTTGTCAAGAAACAAGAATATAGGCAGCTGCCTGTGCTTGGCAAGGAGCAGCTGCTGCATTCTTGCACTTGCCTTCCTTCAGTGCGCACAGAAGCCCGCTGCTCTGCTGCTTGGTTTTTCTGCATTCAGTCAATTGCACAGGATTGAAGCTGGGGCAGGCTGTTCAGCTTTGCTGCTTTTCAGCATCTCAGCTGCCCTTTGGCTCTGTTACAGCTCTCCAGGTTTCTTGCCTTCTCCAGGCTGCAACCTGCTGGCTAGTACCCAGAGCTGGGCAGGAGTGGGCAGAGAGCACGCTCATCAGCCAGCAGTTTGCGGTTTGCCCAGGAAAGTGCAGTGTCCTTGGAATGTGCAGCAAATCCAATTTCTTGGCAAGTCCGGGGGAAGTGAGCAGTGCAGGTACACTTTCACCTTGAGAAATGGACTTGGAAAGCTTTTCGCTAAGATGTAGGCGACTAGAGAGGCAGAATACGGAGCTCCGGCGCTGGCCGAAAAGAAGTGCCGCTTGCCGGCGTCTTTCGGCAAAAGCGGCGCTCCGCAGAGCACCGCTGCCGCTCCGGTCATCTGTACGCCAAGTAGCCGCTTCTTCGCCTCCGGCAGCCGGAGATCGCGGTAGCTTGCAAGAGGCAAAGAATAAAGCCGCGAAGAAGCCGGCTTGTGCGCGAAGCTCGCAGACAGCTGCAGGACGGTGGCTGCCGCTCTCCTGCCTGTTGAATTCACTCTGGGCATGCGAGTGGAAGGTGTTCCAGGACAACTTTCCTGGGTTTTGACGTAGTCCTGCTGCATCCCTCCTTGGAAATTCTTGCTGCTCCCCGGAGGCTCCGAGATGCAGAGAACACGATGGCAGCTGCTGAAAAGAAGGGCAACTGTGAGTTTGTCAAGAAACAAGAATATAGGCAGCTGCCTGTGCTTGGCAAGGAGCAGCTGCTGCATTCTTGCACTTGCCTTCCTTCAGTGCGCACAGAAGCCCGCTGCTCTGCTGCTTGGTTTTTCTGCATTCAGTCAATTGCACAGGATTGAAGCTGGGGCAGGCTGTTCAGCTTGGCTGCTTTTCAGCATCTCAGCTGCCCTTCTGCTCTGTGACAGCTCTCCAGGTTTCTTGCCTTCTCCAGGCTGCAACGTGCCCGCTACTACCCAGAGCTGGGCAGGAGTGGGCAGAGAGCACGCTCATCTGCCAGCAGTTTGCGGCTTGCCCAGGAAAGTGCAGTGTCCTTGGAATGTGCAGCAAATCCAATTTCTTGGCAAGTCCGGGGGAAGTGAGCAGTGCTGGTACACTTTCACCTTGAGAAATGGACTTGGAAAGCTTTTCGCTAAGATGTAGGCGACTAGAGAGGCAGAATACGGAGCTCCGGCGCTGGCCGATAAGAAGTGCCGCTTCCCGGCGTCTTTCGGCAAAAGCGGCGCTCCGGAGCGCACCGCTGCCGCTCCAGTCATCTGTGCGCGAAGTAGCCGCTTCTTCGCCTCCGGCAGCCGGAGATCGCGGTAGCTTGCATAGGCGAAGAACGAAGCCGCGAAGAAGCCGGCTTGTGCGCGAAGCTCGCAGACAGCTGCAGGACGGTGGCTGCCGCTCTCCTGCCTGTTGAATTCACTTCTGGCATGCGAGTGGAAGGTGTTCCAGGACAACTTTCCTGGGTTTTGACGTAGTCCTGCTGCATCCCTCCTTGGAAATTCTTGCTGCTCCCCGGAGGCTCCGAGATGCAGAGAACACGATGGCAGCTGCTGAAAAGAAGGGCAGCAGTGAGTTTGTCAAGAAACAAGAATATAGGCAGCTGCCTGTGCTTGGCAAGGAGCAGCTGCTGCATTCTTGCACTTGCCTTCCTTCAGTGCGCACAGAAGCCCGCTGCTCTGCTGCTTGGTTTTTCTGCATTCAGTCAATTGCACAGGATTGAAGCTGGGGCAGGCTGTTCAGCTTTGCTGCTTTTCAGCATCTCAGCTGCCCTTTGGCTCTGTTACAGCTCTCCAGGTTTCTTGCCTTTGCCAGGCTGCAACCTGCTGGCTAGTACCCAGAGCTGGGCAGGAGTGGGCAGAGAGCACGCTCATCAGCCAGCAGTTTGCGGCTTGCCCAGGAAAGTGCAGTGTCCTTGGAATGTGCAGCAAATCCAATTTCTTGGCAAGTCCGGGGGAAGTGAGCAGTGCTGGTACACTTTCACCTTGAGAAATGGACTTGGAAAGCTTTTCGCTAAGATGTAGGCGACTAGAGAGGCAGAATACGGAGCTCCGGCGCTGGCCGATAAGAAGTGCCGCTTCCCGGCGTCTTTCGGCAAAAGCGGCGCTCCGGAGCGCACCGCTGCCGCTCCAGTCATCTGTGCGCGAAGTAGCCGCTTCTTCGCCTCCGGCAGCCGGAGATCGCGGTAGCTTGCATAGGCGAAGAACGAAGCCGCGAAGAAGCCGGCTTGTGCGCGAAGCTCGCAGACAGCTGCAGGACGGTGGCTGCCGCTCTCCTGCCTGTTGAATTCACTCTGGGCATGCGAGTGGAAGGTGTTCCAGGACAACTTTCCTGGGTTTTGACGTAGTCCTGCTGCATCCCTCCTTGGAAATTCTTGCTGCTCCCCGGAGGCTCCGAGATGCAGAGAACACGATGGCAGCTGCTGAAAAGAAGGGCAGCAGTGAGTTTGTCAAGAAACAAGAATATAGGCAGCTGCCTGTGCTTGGCAAGGAGCAGCTGCTGCATTCTTGCACTTGCCTTCCTTCAGTGCGCACAGAAGCCCGCTGCTCTGCTGCTTGGTTTTTCTGCATTCAGTCAATTGCACAGGATTGAAGCTGGGGCAGGCTGTTCAGCTTTGCTGCTTTTCAGCATCTCAGCTGCCCTTTGGCTCTGTTACAGCTCTCCAGGTTTCTTGCCTTTGCCAGGCTGCAACCTGCTGGCTAGTACCCAGAGCTGGGCAGGAGTGGGCAGAGAGCACGCTCATCAGCCAGCAGTTTGCGGTTTGCCCAGGAAAGTGCAGTGTCCTTGGAATGTGCAGCAAATCCAATTTCTTGGCAAGTCCGGGGGAAGTGAGCAGTGCAGGTACACTTTCACCTTGAGAAATGGAGTTGGAAAGCTTTTCGCTAAGATGTAGGCGACTAGAGAGGCAGAATACGGAGCTCCGGCGCTGGCCGAAAAGAAGTGCCGCTTGCCGGCGTCTTTCGGCAAAAGCGGCGCTCCGCAGAGCACCGCTGCCGCTCCGGTCATCTGTGCGCGAAGTAGCCGCTTCTTCGCCTCCGGCAGCCGGAGATCGCGGTAGCTTGCATAGGCGAAGAACGAAGCCGCGAAGAAGCCGGCTTGTGTGCGAAGCTCGCAGACAGCTGCAGGACGGTGGCTGCCGCTCTCCTGCCTGTTGAATTCACTCTGGGCATGCGAGTGGAAGGTGTTCCAGGACAACTTTCCTGGGTTTTGACGTAGTCCTGCTGCATCCCTCCTTGGAAATTCTTGCTGCTCCCCGGAGGCTCCGAGATGCAGAGAACACGATGGCAGCTGCTGAAAAGAAGGGCAGCAGTGAGTTTGTCAAGAAACAAGAATATAGGCAGCTGCCTGTGCTTGGCAAGGAGCAGCTGCTGCATTCTTGCACTTGCCTTCCTTCAGTGCGCACAGAAGCCCGCTGCTCTGCTGCTTGGTTTTTCCGCATTCAGTCAATTGCACAGGATTGAAGCTGGGGCAGGCTGTTCAGCTTTGCTGCTTTTCAGCATCTCAGCTGCCCTTCTGCTCTGTGACAGCTCTCCAGGTTTCTTGCCTTCTCCAGGCTGCAACGTGCTGGCTAGTACCCAGAGCTGGGCAGGAGTGGGCAGAGAGCACGCTCATCAGCCAGCAGTTTGCGGTTTGCCCAGGAAAGTGCAGTGTCCTTGGAATGTGCAGCAAATCCAATTTCTTGGCAAGTCCGGGGGAAGTGAGCAGTGCAGGTACACTTTCACCTTGAGAAATGGACTTGGAAAGCTTTTCGCTAAGATGTAGGCGACTAGAGAGGCAGAATACGGAGCTCCGGCGCTGGCCGAAAAGAAGTGCCGCTTCCCGGCGTCTTTCGGCAAAAGCGGCGCTCCGCAGAGCACCGCTGCCGCTCCAGTCATCTGTGCGCGAAGTAGCCGCTTCTTCGCCTCCGGCAGCCGGAGATCGCGGTAGCTTGCATAGGCGAAGAACGAAGCCGCGAAGAAGCCGGCTTGTGCGCGAAGCTCGCAGACAGCTGCAGGACGGTGGCTGCCGCTCTCCTGCCTGTTGAATTCACTCTGGGCATGCGAGTGGAAGGTGTTCCAGGACAACTTTCCTGGGTTTTGACGTAGTCCTGCTGCATCCCTCCTTGGAAATTCTTGCTGCTCCCCGGAGGCTCCGAGATGCAGAGAACACGATGGCAGCTGCTGAAAAGAAGGGCAGCAGTGAGTTTGTCAAGAAACAAGAATATAGGCAGCTGCCTGTGCTTGGCAAGGAGCAGCTGCTGCATTCTTGCACTTGCCTTCCTTCAGTGCGCACAGAAGCCCGCTGCTCTGCTGCTTGGTTTTTCTGCATTCAGTCAATTGCACAGGATTGAAGCTGGGGCAGGCTGTTCAGCTTTGCTGCTTTTCAGCATCTCAGCTGCCCTTTGGCTCTGTTACAGCTCTCCAGGTTTCTTGCCTTTGCCAGGCTGCAACCTGCTGGCTAGTACCCAGAGCTGGGCAGGAGTGGGCAGAGAGCACGCTCATCAGCCAGCAGTTTGCGGTTTGCCCAGGAAAGTGCAGTGTCCTTGGAATGTGCAGCAAATCCAATTTCTTGGCAAGTCCGGGGGAAGTGAGCAGTGCAGGTACACTTTCACCTTGAGAAATGGAGTTGGAAAGCTTTTCGCTAAGATGTAGGCGACTAGAGAGGCAGAATACGGAGCTCCGGCGCTGGCCGAAAAGAAGTGCCGCTTGCCGGCGTCTTTCGGCAAAAGCGGCGCTCCGCAGAGCACCGCTGCCGCTCCGGTCATCTGTGCGCGAAGTAGCCGCTTCTTCGCCTCCGGCAGCCGGAGATCGCGGTAGCTTGCATAGGCGAAGAACGAAGCCGCGAAGAAGCCGGCTTGTGTGCGAAGCTCGCAGACAGCTGCAGGACGGTGGCTGCCGCTCTCCTGCCTGTTGAATTCACTCTGGGCATGCGAGTGGAAGGTGTTCCAGGACAACTTTCCTGGGTTTTGACGTAGTCCTGCTGCATCCCTCCTTGGAAATTCTTGCTGCTCCCCGGAGGCTCCGAGATGCAGAGAACACGATGGCAGCTGCTGAAAAGAAGGGCAGCAGTGAGTTTGTCAAGAAACAAGAATATAGGCAGCTGCCTGTGCTTGGCAAGGAGCAGCTGCTGCATTCTTGCACTTGCCTTCCTTCAGTGCGCACAGAAGCCCGCTGCTCTGCTGCTTGGTTTTTCCGCATTCAGTCAATTGCACAGGATTGAAGCTGGGGCAGGCTGTTCAGCTTTGCTGCTTTTCAGCATCTCAGCTGCCCTTCTGCTCTGTGACAGCTCTCCAGGTTTCTTGCCTTCTCCAGGCTGCAACGTGCTGGCTAGTACCCAGAGCTGGGCAGGAGTGGGCAGAGAGCACGCTCATCAGCCAGCAGTTTGCGGTTTGCCCAGGAAAGTGCAGTGTCCTTGGAATGTGCAGCAAATCCAATTTCTTGGCAAGTCCGGGGGAAGTGAGCAGTGCAGGTACACTTTCACCTTGAGAAATGGACTTGGAAAGCTTTTCGCTAAGATGTAGGCGACTGGAGAGGCAGAATACGGAGCTCCGGCGCTGGCCGAAAAGAAGTGCCGCTTGCCGGCGTCTTTCGGCAAAAGCGGCGCTCCGCAGAGCACCGCTGCCGCTCCGGTCATCTGTACGCCAAGTAGCCGCTTCTTCGCCTCCGGCAGCCGGAGATCGCGGTAGCTTGCAAGAGGCAAAGAATAAAGCCGCGAAGAAGCCGGCTTGTGCGCGAAGCTCGCAGACAGCTGCAGGACGGTGGCTGCCGCTCTCCTGCCTGTTGAATTCACTCTGGGCATGCGAGTGGAAGGTGTTCCAGGACAACTTTCCTGGGTTTTGACGTAGTCCTGCTGCATCCCTCCTTGGAAATTCTTGCTGCTCCCCGGAGGCTCCGAGATGCAGAGAACACGATGGCAGCTGCTGAAAAGAAGGGCAACTGTGAGTTTGTCAAGAAACAAGAATATAGGCAGCTGCCTGTGCTTGGCAAGGAGCAGCTGCTGCATTCTTGCACTTGCCTTCCTTCAGTGCGCACAGAAGCCCGCTGCTCTGCTGCTTGGTTTTTCTGCATTCAGTCAATTGCACAGGATTGAAGCTGGGGCAGGCTGTTCAGCTTGGCTGCTTTTCAGCATCTCAGCTGCCCTTCTGCTCTGTGACAGCTCTCCAGGTTTCTTGCCTTCTCCAGGCTGCAACGTGCCCGCTACTACCCAGAGCTGGGCAGGAGTGGGCAGAGAGCACGCTCATCTGCCAGCAGTTTGCGGCTTGCCCAGGAAAGTGCAGTGTCCTTGGAATGTGCAGCAAATCCAATTTCTTGGCAAGTCCGGGGGAAGTGAGCAGTGCTGGTACACTTTCACCTTGAGAAATGGACTTGGAAAGCTTTTCGCTAAGATGTAGGCGACTAGAGAGGCAGAATACGGAGCTCCGGCGCTGGCCGATAAGAAGTGCCGCTTCCCGGCGTCTTTCGGCAAAAGCGGCGCTCCGGAGCGCACCGCTGCCGCTCCAGTCATCTGTGCGCGAAGTAGCCGCTTCTTCGCCTCCGGCAGCCGGAGATCGCGGTAGCTTGCATAGGCGAAGAACGAAGCCGCGAAGAAGCCGGCTTGTGCGCGAAGCTCGCAGACAGCTGCAGGACGGTGGCTGCCGCTCTCCTGCCTGTTGAATTCACTTCTGGCATGCGAGTGGAAGGTGTTCCAGGACAACTTTCCTGGGTTTTGACGTAGTCCTGCTGCATCCCTCCTTGGAAATTCTTGCTGCTCCCCGGAGGCTCCGAGATGCAGAGAACACGATGGCAGCTGCTGAAAAGAAGGGCAGCAGTGAGTTTGTCAAGAAACAAGAATATAGGCAGCTGCCTGTGCTTGGCAAGGAGCAGCTGCTGCATTCTTGCACTTGCCTTCCTTCAGTGCGCACAGAAGCCCGCTGCTCTGCTGCTTGGTTTTTCTGCATTCAGTCAATTGCACAGGATTGAAGCTGGGGCAGGCTGTTCAGCTTTGCTGCTTTTCAGCATCTCAGCTGCCCTTTGGCTCTGTTACAGCTCTCCAGGTTTCTTGCCTTTGCCAGGCTGCAACCTGCTGGCTAGTACCCAGAGCTGGGCAGGAGTGGGCAGAGAGCACGCTCATCAGCCAGCAGTTTGCGGCTTGCCCAGGAAAGTGCAGTGTCCTTGGAATGTGCAGCAAATCCAATTTCTTGGCAAGTCCGGGGGAAGTGAGCAGTGCTGGTACACTTTCACCTTGAGAAATGGACTTGGAAAGCTTTTCGCTAAGATGTAGGCGACTAGAGAGGCAGAATACGGAGCTCCGGCGCTGGCCGATAAGAAGTGCCGCTTGCCGGCGTCTTTCGGCAAAAGCGGCGCTCCGGAGCGCACCGCTGCCGCTCCAGTCATCTGTGCGCGAAGTAGCCGCTTCTTCGCCTCCGGCAGCCGGAGATCGCGGTAGCTTGCATAGGCGAAGAACGAAGCCGCGAAGAAGCCGTCTTGTGCGCGAAGCTCGCAGACAGCTGCAGGACGGTGGCTGCCGCTCTCCTGCCTGTTGAATTCACTCTGGGCATGCGAGTGGAAGGTGTTCCAGGACAACTTTCCTGGGTTTTGACGTAGTCCTGCTGCATCCCTCCTTGGAAATTCTTGCTGCTCCCCGGAGGCTCCGAGATGCAGAGAACACGATGGCAGCTGCTGAAAAGAAGGGCAGCAGTGAGTTTGTCAAGAAACAAGAATATAGGCAGCTGCCTGTGCTTGGCAAGGAGCAGCTGCTGCATTCTTGCACTTGCCTTCCTTCAGTGCGCACAGAAGCCCGCTGCTCTGCTGCTTGGTTTTTCTGCATTCAGTCAATTGCACAGGATTGAAGCTGGGGCAGGCTGTTCAGCTTTGCTGCTTTTCAGCATCTCAGCTGCCCTTTGGCTCTGTTACAGCTCTCCAGGTTTCTTGCCTTTGCCAGGCTGCAACCTGCTGGCTAGTACCCAGAGCTGGGCAGGAGTGGGCAGAGAGCACGCTCATCAGCCAGCAGTTTGCGGTTTGCCCAGGAAAGTGCAGTGTCCTTGGAATGTGCAGCAAATCCAATTTCTTGGCAAGTCCGGGGGAAGTGAGCAGTGCAGGTACACTTTCACCTTGAGAAATGGAGTTGGAAAGCTTTTCGCTAAGATGTAGGCGACTAGAGAGGCAGAATACGGAGCTCCGGCGCTGGCCGAAAAGAAGTGCCGCTTGCCGGCGTCTTTCGGCAAAAGCGGCGCTCCGCAGAGCACCGCTGCCGCTCCGGTCATCTGTGCGCGAAGTAGCCGCTTCTTCGCCTCCGGCAGCCGGAGATCGCGGTAGCTTGCATAGGCGAAGAACGAAGCCGCGAAGAAGCCGGCTTGTGTGCGAAGCTCGCAGACAGCTGCAGGACGGTGGCTGCCGCTCTCCTGCCTGTTGAATTCACTCTGGGCATGCGAGTGGAAGGTGTTCCAGGACAACTTTCCTGGGTTTTGACGTAGTCCTGCTGCATCCCTCCTTGGAAATTCTTGCTGCTCCCCGGAGGCTCCGAGATGCAGAGAACACGATGGCAGCTGCTGAAAAGAAGGGCAGCAGTGAGTTTGTCAAGAAACAAGAATATAGGCAGCTGCCTGTGCTTGGCAAGGAGCAGCTGCTGCATTCTTGCACTTGCCTTCCTTCAGTGCGCACAGAAGCCCGCTGCTCTGCTGCTTGGTTTTTCTGCATTCAGTCAATTGCACAGGATTGAAGCTGGGGCAGGCTGTTCAGCTTTGCTGCTTTTCAGCATCTCAGCTGCCCTTTGGCTCTGTTACAGCTCTCCAGGTTTCTTGCCTTTGCCAGGCTGCAACCTGCTGGCTAGTACCCAGAGCTGGGCAGGAGTGGGCAGAGAGCACGCTCATCAGCCAGCAGTTTGCGGTTTGCCCAGGAAAGTGCAGTGTCCTTGGAATGTGCAGCAAATCCAATTTCTTGGCAAGTCCGGGGGAAGTGAGCAGTGCAGGTACACTTTCACCTTGAGAAATGGACTTGGAAAGCTTTTCGCTAAGATGTAGGCGACTGGAGAGGCAGAATACGGAGCTCCGGCGCTGGCCGATAAGAAGTGCCGCTTGCCGGCGTCTTTCGGCAAAAGCGGCGCTCCGCAGAGCACCGCTGCCGCTCCGGTCATCTGTACGCCAAGTAGCCGCTTCTTCGCCTCCGGCAGCCGGAGATCGCGGTAGCTTGCAAGAGGCGAAGAATAAAGCCGCGAAGAAGCCGGCTTGTGCGCGAAGCTCGCAGACAGCTGCAGGACGGTGGCTGCCGCTCTCCTGCCTGTTGAATTCACTCTGGGCATGCGAGTGGAAGGTGTTCCAGGACAACTTTCCTGGGTTTTGACGTAGTCCTGCTGCATCCCTCCTTGGAAATTCTTGCTGCTCCCCGGAGGCTCCGAGATGCAGAGAACACGATGGCAGCTGCTGAAAAGAAGGGCAGCAGTGAGTTTGTCAAGAAACAAGAATATAGGCAGCTGCCTGTGCTTGGCAAGGAGCAGCTGCTGCATTCTTGCACTTGCCTTCCTTCAGTGCGCACAGAAGCCCGCTGCTCTGCTGCTTGGTTTTTCTGCATTCAGTCAATTGCACAGGATTGAAGCTGGGGCAGGCTGTTCAGCTTGGCTGCTTTTCAGCATCTCAGCTGCCCTTCTGCTCTGTGACAGCTCTCCAGGTTTCTTGCCTTCTCCAGGCTGCAACGTGCCCGCTACTACCCAGAGCTGGGCAGGAGTGGGCAGAGAGCACGCTCATCTGCCAGCAGTTTGCGGCTTGCCCAGGAAAGTGCAGTGTCCTTGGAATGTGCAGCAAATCCAATTTCTTGGCAAGTCCGGGGGAAGTGAGCAGTGCTGGTACACTTTCACCTTGAGAAATGGACTTGGAAAGCTTTTCGCTAAGATGTAGGCGACTAGAGAGGCAGAATACGGAGCTCCGGCGCTGGCCGATAAGAAGTGCCGCTTCCCGGCGTCTTTCGGCAAAAGCGGCGCTCTGGAGCGCACCGCTGCCGCTCCAGTCATCTGTGCGCGAAGTTGCCGCTTCTTCGCCTCCGGCAGCCGGAGATCGCGGTAGCTTGCATAGGCGAAGAACGAAGCCGCGAAGAAGCCGGCTTGTGCGCGAAGCTCGCAGACTGCTGCAGGACGGTGGCTGCCGCTCTCCTGCCTGTTGAATTCACTTCTGGCATGCGAGTGGAAGGTGTTCCAGGACAACTTTCCTGGGTTTTGACGTAGTCCTGCTGCATCCCTCCTTGGAAATTCTTGCTGCTCCCCGGAGGCTCCGAGATGCAGAGAACACGATGGCAGCTGCTGAAAAGAAGGGCAGCAGTGAGTTTGTCAAGAAACAAGAATATAGGCAGCTGCCTGTGCTTGGCAAGGAGCAGCTGCTGCATTCTTGCACTTGCCTTCCTTCAGTGCGCACAGAAGCCCGCTGCTCTGCTGCTTGGTTTTTCTGCATTCAGTCAATTGCACAGGATTGAAGCTGGGGCAGGCTGTTCAGCTTTGCTGCTTTTCAGCATCTCAGCTGCCCTTTGGCTCTGTTACAGCTCTCCAGGTTTCTTGCCTTTGCCAGGCTGCAACCTGCTGGCTAGTACCCAGAGCTGGGCAGGAGTGGGCAGAGAGCACGCTCATCAGCCAGCAGTTTGCGGTTTGCCCAGGAAAGTGCAGTGTCCTTGGAATGTGCAGCAAATCCAATTTCTTGGCAAGTCCGGGGGAAGTGAGCAGTGCAGGTACACTTTCACCTTGAGAAATGGACTTGGAAAGCTTTTCGCTAAGATGTAGGCGACTAGAGAGGCAGAATACGGAGCTCCGGCGCTGGCCGAAAAGAAGTGCCGCTTCCCGGCGTCTTTCGGCAAAAGCGGCGCTCCGCAGAGCACCGCTGCCGCTCCGGTCATCTGTACGCCAAGTAGCCGCTTCTTCGCCTCCGGCAGCCGGAGATCGCGGTAGCTTGCAAGAGGCGAAGAATAAAGCCGCGAAGAAGCCGGCTTGTGCGCGAAGCTCGCAGACAGCTGCAGGACGGTGGCTGCCGCTCTCCTGCCTGTTGAATTCACTCTGGGCATGCGAGTGGAAGGTGTTCCAGGACAACTTTCCTGGGTTTTGACGTAGTCCTGCTGCATCCCTCCTTGGAAATTCTTGCTGCTCCCCGGAGGCTCCGAGATGCAGAGAACACGATGGCAGCTGCTGAAAAGAAGGGCAGCAGTGAGTTTGTCAAGAAACAAGAATATAGGCAGCTGCCTGTGCTTGGCAAGGAGCAGCTGCTGCATTCTTGCACTTGCCTTCCTTCAGTGCGCACAGAAGCCCGCTGCTCTGCTGCTTGGTTTTTCTGCATTCAGTCAATTGCACAGGATTGAAGCTGGGGCAGGCTGTTCAGCTTTGCTGCTTTTCAGCATCTCAGCTGCCCTTTGGCTCTGTTACAGCTCTCCAGGTTTCTTGCCTTCTCCAGGCTGCAACCTGCTGGCTAGTACCCAGAGCTGGGCAGGAGTGGGCAGAGAGCACGCTCATCAGCCAGCAGTTTGCGGTTTGCCCAGGAAAGTGCAGTGTCCTTGGAATGTGCAGCAAATCCAATTTCTTGGCAAGTCCGGGGGAAGTGAGCAGTGCAGGTACACTTTCACCTTGAGAAATGGACTTGGAAAGCTTTTCGCTAAGATGTAGGCGACTAGAGAGGCAGAATACGGAGCTCCGGCGCTGGCCGAAAAGAAGTGCCGCTTGCCGGCGTCTTTCGGCAAAAGCGGCGCTCCGCAGAGCACCGCTGCCGCTCCGGTCATCTGTACGCCAAGTAGCCGCTTCTTCGCCTCCGGCAGCCGGAGATCGCGGTAGCTTGCAAGAGGCAAAGAATAAAGCCGCGAAGAAGCCGGCTTGTGCGCGAAGCTCGCAGACAGCTGCAGGACGGTGGCTGCCGCTCTCCTGCCTGTTGAATTCACTCTGGGCATGCGAGTGGAAGGTGTTCCAGGACAACTTTCCTGGGTTTTGACGTAGTCCTGCTGCATCCCTCCTTGGAAATTCTTGCTGCTCCCCGGAGGCTCCGAGATGCAGAGAACACGATGGCAGCTGCTGAAAAGAAGGGCAACTGTGAGTTTGTCAAGAAACAAGAATATAGGCAGCTGCCTGTGCTTGGCAAGGAGCAGCTGCTGCATTCTTGCACTTGCCTTCCTTCAGTGCGCACAGAAGCCCGCTGCTCTGCTGCTTGGTTTTTCTGCATTCAGTCAATTGCACAGGATTGAAGCTGGGGCAGGCTGTTCAGCTTGGCTGCTTTTCAGCATCTCAGCTGCCCTTCTGCTCTGTGACAGCTCTCCAGGTTTCTTGCCTTCTCCAGGCTGCAACGTGCCCGCTACTACCCAGAGCTGGGCAGGAGTGGGCAGAGAGCACGCTCATCTGCCAGCAGTTTGCGGCTTGCCCAGGAAAGTGCAGTGTCCTTGGAATGTGCAGCAAATCCAATTTCTTGGCAAGTCCGGGGGAAGTGAGCAGTGCTGGTACACTTTCACCTTGAGAAATGGACTTGGAAAGCTTTTCGCTAAGATGTAGGCGACTAGAGAGGCAGAATACGGAGCTCCGGCGCTGGCCGATAAGAAGTGCCGCTTCCCGGCGTCTTTCGGCAAAAGCGGCGCTCCGGAGCGCACCGCTGCCGCTCCAGTCATCTGTGCGCGAAGTAGCCGCTTCTTCGCCTCCGGCAGCCGGAGATCGCGGTAGCTTGCATAGGCGAAGAACGAAGCCGCGAAGAAGCCGGCTTGTGCGCGAAGCTCGCAGACAGCTGCAGGACGGTGGCTGCCGCTCTCCTGCCTGTTGAATTCACTCTGGGCATGCGAGTGGAAGGTGTTCCAGGACAACTTTCCTGGGTTTTGACGTAGTCCTGCTGCATCCCTCCTTGGAAATTCTTGCTGCTCCCCGGAGGCTCCGAGATGCAGAGAACACGATGGCAGCTGCTGAAAAGAAGGGCAGCAGTGAGTTTGTCAAGAAACAAGAATATAGGCAGCTGCCTGTGCTTGGCAAGGAGCAGCTGCTGCATTCTTGCACTTGCCTTCCTTCAGTGCGCACAGAAGCCCGCTGCTCTGCTGCTTGGTTTTTCTGCATTCAGTCAATTGCACAGGATTGAAGCTGGGGCAGGCTGTTCAGCTTTGCTGCTTTTCAGCATCTCAGCTGCCCTTTGGCTCTGTTACAGCTCTCCAGGTTTCTTGCCTTTGCCAGGCTGCAACCTGCTGGCTAGTACCCAGAGCTGGGCAGGAGTGGGCAGAGAGCACGCTCATCAGCCAGCAGTTTGCGGTTTGCCCAGGAAAGTGCAGTGTCCTTGGAATGTGCAGCAAATCCAATTTCTTGGCAAGTCCGGGGGAAGTGAGCAGTGCAGGTACACTTTCACCTTGAGAAATGGAGTTGGAAAGCTTTTCGCTAAGATGTAGGCGACTAGAGAGGCAGAATACGGAGCTCCGGCGCTGGCCGAAAAGAAGTGCCGCTTGCCGGCGTCTTTCGGCAAAAGCGGCGCTCCGCAGAGCACCGCTGCCGCTCCGGTCATCTGTACGCCAAGTAGCCGCTTCTTCGCCTCCGGCAGCCGGAGATCGCGGTAGCTTGCAAGAGGCGAAGAATAAAGCCGCGAAGAAGCCGGCTTGTGCGCGAAGCTCGCAGACAGCTGCAGGACGGTGGCTGCCGCTCTCCTGCCTGTTGAATTCACTCTGGGCATGCGAGTGGAAGGTGTTCCAGGACAACTTTCCTGGGTTTTGACGTAGTCCTGCTGCATCCCTCCTTGGAAATTCTTGCTGCTCCCCGGAGGCTCCGAGATGCAGAGAACACGATGGCAGCTGCTGAAAAGAAGGGCAACTGTGAGTTTGTCAAGAAACAAGAATATAGGCAGCTGCCTGTGCTTGGCAAGGAGCAGCTGCTGCATTCTTGCACTTGCCTTCCTTCAGTGCGCACAGAAGCCCGCTGCTCTGCTGCTTGGTTTTTCTGCATTCAGTCAATTGCACAGGATTGAAGCTGGGGCAGGCTGTTCAGCTTGGCTGCTTTTCAGCATCTCAGCTGCCCTTCTGCTCTGTGACAGCTCTCCAGGTTTCTTGCCTTCTCCAGGCTGCAACGTGCCCGCTACTACCCAGAGCTGGGCAGGAGTGGGCAGAGAGCACGCTCATCTGCCAGCAGTTTGCGGCTTGCCCAGGAAAGTGCAGTGTCCTTGGAATGTGCAGCAAATCCAATTTCTTGGCAAGTCCGGGGGAAGTGAGCAGTGCTGGTACACTTTCACCTTGAGAAATGGACTTGGAAAGCTTTTCGCTAAGATGTAGGCGACTAGAGAGGCAGAATACGGAGCTCCGGCGCTGGCCGATAAGAAGTGCCGCTTCCCGGCGTCTTTCGGCAAAAGCGGCGCTCCGGAGCGCACCGCTGCCGCTCCAGTCATCTGTGCGCGAAGTAGCCGCTTCTTCGCCTCCGGCAGCCGGAGATCGCGGTAGCTTGCATAGGCGAAGAACGAAGCCGCGAAGAAGCCGGCTTGTGCGCGAAGCTCGCAGACAGCTGCAGGACGGTGGCTGCCGCTCTCCTGCCTGTTGAATTCACTCTGGGCATGCGAGTGGAAGGTGTTCCAGGACAACTTTCCTGGGTTTTGACGTAGTCCTGCTGCATCCCTCCTTGGAAATTCTTGCTGCTCCCCGGAGGCTCCGAGATGCAGAGAACACGATGGCAGCTGCTGAAAAGAAGGGCAGCAGTGAGTTTGTCAAGAAACAAGAATATAGGCAGCTGCCTGTGCTTGGCAAGGAGCAGCTGCTGCATTCTTGCACTTGCCTTCCTTCAGTGCGCACAGAAGCCCGCTGCTCTGCTGCTTGGTTTTTCTGCATTCAGTCAATTGCACAGGATTGAAGCTGGGGCAGGCTGTTCAGCTTTGCTGCTTTTCAGCATCTCAGCTGCCCTTTGGCTCTGTTACAGCTCTCCAGGTTTCTTGCCTTTGCCAGGCTGCAACCTGCTGGCTAGTACCCAGAGCTGGGCAGGAGTGGGCAGAGAGCACGCTCATCAGCCAGCAGTTTGCGGTTTGCCCAGGAAAGTGCAGTGTCCTTGGAATGTGCAGCAAATCCAATTTCTTGGCAAGTCCGGGGGAAGTGAGCAGTGCAGGTACACTTTCACCTTGAGAAATGGACTTGGAAAGCTTTTCGCTAAGATGTAGGCGACTAGAGAGGCAGAATACGGAGCTCCGGCGCTGGCCGAAAAGAAGTGCCGCTTGCCGGCGTCTTTCGGCAAAAGCGGCGCTCCGCAGAGCACCGCTGCCGCTCCGGTCATCTGTACGCCAAGTAGCCGCTTCTTCGCCTCCGGCAGCCGGAGATCGCGGTAGCTTGCAAGAGGCGAAGAATAAAGCCGCGAAGAAGCCGGCTTGTGCGCGAAGCTCGCAGACAGCTGCAGGACGGTGGCTGCCGCTCTCCTGCCTGTTGAATTCACTCTGGGCATGCGAGTGGAAGGTGTTCCAGGACAACTTTCCTGGGTTTTGACGTAGTCCTGCTGCATCCCTCCTTGGAAATTCTTGCTGCTCCCCGGAGGCTCCGAGATGCAGAGAACACGATGGCAGCTGCTGAAAAGAAGGGCAGCAGTGAGTTTGTCAAGAAACAAGAATATAGGCAGCTGCCTGTGCTTGGCAAGGAGCAGCTGCTGCATTCTTGCACTTGCCTTCCTTCAGTGCGCACAGAAGCCCGCTGCTCTGCTGCTTGGTTTTTCTGCATTCAGTCAATTGCACAGGATTGAAGCTGGGGCAGGCTGTTCAGCTTGGCTGCTTTTCAGCATCTCAGCTGCCCTTCTGCTCTGTGACAGCTCTCCAGGTTTCTTGCCTTCTCCAGGCTGCAACGTGCCCGCTACTACCCAGAGCTGGGCAGGAGTGGGCAGAGAGCACGCTCATCTGCCAGCAGTTTGCGGCTTGCCCAGGAAAGTGCAGTGTCCTTGGAATGTGCAGCAAATCCAATTTCTTGGCAAGTCCGGGGGAAGTGAGCAGTGCTGGTACACTTTCACCTTGAGAAATGGAGTTGGAAAGCTTTTCGCTAAGATGTAGGCGACTAGAGAGGCAGAATACGGAGCTCCGGCGCTGGCCGATAAGAAGTGCCGCTTGCCGGCGTCTTTCGGCAAAAGCGGCGCTCCGGAGCGCACCGCTGCCGCTCCAGTCATCTGTGCGCGAAGTTGCCGCTTCTTCGCCTCCGGCAGCCGGAGATCGCGGTAGCTTGCATAGGCGAAGAACGAAGCCGCGAAGAAGCCGGCTTGTGCGCGAAGCTCGCAGACTGCTGCAGGACGGTGGCTGCCGCTCTCCTGCCTGTTGAATTCACTTCTGGCATGCGAGTGGAAGGTGTTCCAGGACAACTTTCCTGGGTTTTGACGTAGTCCTGCTGCATCCCTCCTTGGAAATTCTTGCAGCTCCCCGGAGGCTCCGAGATGCAGAGAACACGATGGCAGCTGCTGAAAAGAAGGGCAGCAGTGAGTTTGTCAAGAAACAAGAATATAGGCAGCTGCCTGTGCTTGGCAAGGAGCAGCTGCTGCATTCTTGCACTTGCCTTCCTGCAGTGCGCACAGAAGCCCGCTGCTCTGCTGCTTGGTTTTTCCGCATTCAGTCAATTGCACAGGATTGAAGCTGGGGCAGGCTGTTCAGCTTGGCTGCTTTTCAGCATCTCAGCTGCCCTTCTGCTCTGTGACAGCTCTCCAGGTTTCTTGCCTTCTCCAGGCTGCAACGTGCCCGCTACTACCCAGAGCTGGGCAGGAGTGGGCAGAGAGCACGCTCATATGCCAGCAGTTTGCGGCTTGCCCAGGAAAGTGCAGTGTCCTTGGAATGTGCAGCAAATCCAATTTCTTGGCAAGTCCGGGGGAAGTGAGCAGTGCTGGTACACTTTCACCTTGAGAAATGGAGTTGGAAAGCTTTTCGCTAAGATGTAGGCGACTAGAGAGGCAGAATACGGAGCTCCGGCGCTGGCCGATAAGAAGTGCCGCTTGCCGGCGTCTTTCGGCAAAAGCGGCGCTCCGGAGCGCACCGCTGCCGCTCCAGTCATCTGTGCGCGAAGTAGCCGCTTCTTCGCCTCCGGCAGCCGGAGATCGCGGTAGCTTGCATAGGCGAAGAACGAAGCCGCGAAGAAGCCGGCTTGTGCGCGAAGCTCGCAGACTGCTGCAGGACGGTGGCTGCCGCTCTCCTGCCTGTTGAATTCACTTCTGGCATGCGAGTGGAAGGTGTTCCAGGACAACTTTCCTGGGTTTTGACGTAGTCCTGCTGCATCCCTCCTTGGAAATTCTTGCTGCTCCCCGGAGGCTCCGAGATGCAGAGAACACGATGGCAGCTGCTGAAAAGAAGGGCAGCAGTGAGTTTGTCAAGAAACAAGAATATAGGCAGCTGCCTGTGCTTGGCAAGGAGCAGCTGCTGCATTCTTGCACTTGCCTTCCTTCAGTGCGCACAGAAGCCCGCTGCTCTGCTGCTTGGTTTTTCCGCATTCAGTCAATTGCACAGGATTGAAGCTGGGGCAGGCTGTTCAGCTTTGCTGCTTTTCAGCATCTCAGCTGCCCTTCTGCTCTGTGACAGCTCTCCAGGTTTCTTGCCTTCGCCAGGCTGCAACGTGCCCGCTACTACCCAGAGCTGGGCAGGAGTGGGCAGAGAGCACGCTCATATGCCAGCAGTTTGCGGCTTGCCCAGGAAAGTGCAGTGTCCTTGGAATGTGCAGCAAATCCAATTTCTTGGCAAGTCCGGGGGAAGTGAGCAGTGCTGGTACACTTTCACCTTGAGAAATGGAGTTGGAAAGCTTTTCGCTAAGATGTAGGCGACTAGAGAGGCAGAATACGGAGCTCCGGCGCTGGCCGAAGGGAAGTGCCGCTTGCCGGCGTCTTTCGGCAAAAGCGGCGCTCCGGAGCGCACCGCTGCCGCTCCAGTCATCTGTGCGCGAAGTAGCCGCTTCTTCGCCTCCGGCAGCCGGAAATCGCGGTAGCTTGCATAGGCGAAGAACGAAGCCGCGAAGAAGCCGGCTTGTGCGCGAAGCTCGCAGACTGCTGCAGGACGGTGGCTGCCGCTCTCCTGCCTGTTGAATTCACTTCTGGCATGCGAGTGGAAGGTGTTCCAGGACAACTTTCCTGGGTTTTGACGTAGTCCTGCTGCATCCCTCCTTGGAAATTCTTGCTGCTCCCCGGAGGCTCCGAGATGCAGAGAACACGATGGCAGCTGCTGAAAAGAAGGGCAGCAGTGAGTTTGTCAAGAAACAAGAATATAGGCAGCTGCCTGTGCTTGGCAAGGAGCAGCTGCTGCATTCTTGCACTTGCCTTCCTTCAGTGCGCACAGAAGCCCGCTGCTCTGCTGCTTGGTTTTTCTGCATTCAGTCAATTGCACAGGATTGAAGCTGGGGCAGGCTGTTCAGCTTTGCTGCTTTTCAGCATCTCAGCTGCCCTTTGGCTCTGTTACAGCTCTCCAGGTTTCTTGCCTTTGCCAGGCTGCAACCTGCTGGCTAATACCCAGAGCTGGGCAGGAGTGGGCAGAGAGCACGCTCATCTGCCCGCAGTTTGCGGTTTGCCCAGGAAAGTGCAGTGTCCTTGGAATGTGCAGCAAATCCAATTTCTTGGCAAGTCCGGGGGAAGTGAGCAGTGCAGGTACACTTTCACCTTGAGAAATGGACTTGGAAAGCTTTTCGCTAAGATGTAGGCGACTAGAGAGGCAGAATACGGAGCTCCGGCGCTGGCCGAAAAGAAGTGCCGCTTGCCGGCGTCTTTCGGCAAAAGCGGCGCTCCGCAGAGCACCGCTGCCGCTCCGGTCATCTGTACGCCAAGTAGCCGCTTCTTCGCCTCCGGCAGCCGGAGATCGCGGTAGCTTGCAAGAGGCGAAAAATAAAGCCGCGAAGAAGCCGGCTTGTGCGCGAAGCTCGCAGACAGCTGCAGGACGGTGGCTGCCGCTCTCCTGCCTGTTGAATTCACTCTGGGCATGCGAGTGGAAGGTGTTCCAGGACAACTTTCCTGGGTTTTGACGTAGTCCTGCTGCATCCCTCCTTGGAAATTCTTGCTGCTCCCCGGAGGCTCCGAGATGCAGAGAACACGATGGCAGCTGCTGAAAAGAAGGGCAGCAGTGAGTTTGTCAAGAAACAAGAATATAGGCAGCTGCCTGTGCTTGGCAAGGAGCAGCTGCTGCATTCTTGCACTTGCCTTCCTTCAGTGCGCACAGAAGCCCGCTGCTCTGCTGCTTGGTTTTTCCGCATTCAGTCAATTGCACAGGATTGAAGCTGGGGCAGGCTGTTCAGCTTTGCTGCTTTTCAGCATCTCAGCTGCCCTTCTGCTCTGTGACAGCTCTCCAGGTTTCTTGCCTTCTCCAGGCTGCAACGTGCCCGCTACTACCCAGAGCTGGGCAGGAGTGGGCAGAGAGCACGCTCATATGCCAGCAGTTTGCGGTTTGCCCAGGAAAGTGCAGTGTCCTTGGAATGTGCAGCAAATCCAATTTCTTGGCAAGTCCGGGGGAAGTGAGCAGTGCAGGTACACTTTCACCTTGAGAAATGGAGTTGGAAATCTTTTCGCTAAGATGTAGGCGACTAGAGAGGCAGAATACGGAGCTCCGGCGCTGGCCGAAAAGAAGTGCCGCTTGCCAGCGTCTTTCGGCAAAAGCGGCGCTCCGCAGAGCACCGCTGCCGCTCCGGTCATCTGTACGCCAAGTAGCCGCTTCTTCGCCTCCGGCAGCCGGAGATCGCGGTAGCTTGCAAGAGGCGAAGAATAAAGCCGCGAAGAAGCCGGCTTGTGCGCGAAGCTCGCAGACAGCTGCAGGACGGTGGCTGCCGCTCTCCTGCCTGTTGAATTCACTCTGGGCATGCGAGTGGAAGGTGTTCCAGGACAACTTTCCTGGGTTTTGACGTAGTCCTGCTGCATCCCTCCTTGGAAATTCTTGCTGCTCCCCGGAGGCTCCGAGATGCAGAGAACACGATGGCAGCTGCTGAAAAGAAGGGCAGCAGTGAGTTTGTCAAGAAACAAGAATATAGGCAGCTGCCTGTGCTTGGCAAGGAGCAGCTGCTGCATTCTTGCACTTGCCTTCCTTCAGTGCGCACAGAAGCCCGCTGCTCTGCTGCTTGGTTTTTCTGCATTCAGTCAATTGCACAGGATTGAAGCTGGGGCAGGCTGTTCAGCTTGGCTGCTTTTCAGCATCTCAGCTGCCCTTCTGCTCTGTGACAGCTCTCCAGGTTTCTTGCCTTCGCCAGGCTGCAACGTGCCCGCTACTACCCAGAGCTGGGCAGGAGTGGGCAGAGAGCACGCTCATCTGCCAGCAGTTTGCGGCTTGCCCAGGAAAGTGCAGTGTCCTTGGAATGTGCAGCAAATCCAATTTCTTGGCAAGTCCGGGGGAAGTGAGCAGTGCTGGTACACTTTCACCTTGAGAAATGGAGTGGCAAAGCTTTTCGCTAAGATGTAGGCGACTAGAGAGGCAGAATACGGAGCTCCGGCGCTGGCCGAAGGGAAGTGCCGCTTGCCGGCGTCTTTCGGCAAAAGCGGCGCTCCGGAGCGCACCGCTGCCGCTCCAGTCATCTGTACGCCAAGTAGCCTCTTCTTCGCCTCCGGCAGCCGGAGATCGCGGTAGCTTGCATAGGCGAAGAACGAAGCCGCGAAGAAGCCGGCTTGTGCGCGAAGCTCGCAGACTGCTGCAGGACGGTGGCTGCCGCTCTCCTGCCTGTTGAATTCACTTCTGGCATGCGAGTGGAAGGTGTTCCAGGACAACTTTCCTGGGTTTTGACGTAGTCCTGCTGCATCCCTCCTTGGAAATTCTTGCTGCTCCCCGGAGGCTCCGAGATGCAGAGAACACGATGGCAGCTGCTGAAAAGAAGGGCAGCAGTGAGTTTGTCAAGAAACAAGAATATAGGCAGCTGCCTGTGCTTGGCAAGGAGCAGCTGCTGCATTCTTGCACTTGCCTTCCTTCAGTGCGCACAGAAGCCCGCTGCTCTGCTGCTTGGTTTTTCTGCATTCAGTCAATTGCACAGGATTGAAGCTGGGGCAGGCTGTTCAGCTTTGCTGCTTTTCAGCATCTCAGCTGCCCTTCTGCTCTGTGACAGCTCTCCAGGTTTCTTGCCTTTGCCAGGCTGCAACCTGCTGGCTAGTACCCAGAGCTGGGCAGGAGTGGGCAGAGAGCACGCTCATCAGCCAGCAGTTTGCGGTTTGCCCAGGAAAGTGCAGTGTCCTTGGAATGTGCAGCAAATCCAATTTCTTGGCAAGTCCGGGGGAAGTGAGCAGTGCAGGTACACTTTCACCTTGAGAAATGGAGTTGGAAAGCTTTTCGCTAAGATGTAGGCGACTAGAGAGGCAGAATACGGAGCTCCGGCGCTGGCCGAAAAGAAGTGCCGCTTGCCGGCGTCTTTCGGCAAAAGCGGCGCTCCGCAGAGCACCGCTGCCGCTCCGGTCATCTGTGCGCGAAGTAGCCGCTTCTTCGCCTCCGGCAGCCGGAGATCGCGGTAGCTTGCATAGGCGAAGAACGAAGCCGCGAAGAAGCCGGCTTGTGTGCGAAGCTCGCACACAGCTGCAGGACGGTGGCTGCCGCTCTCCTGCCTGTTGAATTCACTTCTGGCATCCGAGTGGAAGGTGTTCCAGGACAACTTTCCTGGGTTTTGACGTAGTCCTGCTGCATCCCTCCTTGGAAATTCTTGCTGCTCCCCGGAGGCTCCGAGATGCAGAGAACACGATGGCAGCTGCTGAAAAGAAGGGCAGCAGTGAGTTTGTCAAGAAACAAGAATATAGGCAGCTGCCTGTGCTTGGCAAGGAGCAGCTGCTGCATTCTTGCACTTGCCTTCCTTCAGTGCGCACAGAAGCCCGCTGCTCTGCTGCTTGGTTTTTCTGCATTCAGTCAATTGCACAGGATTGAAGCTGGGGCAGGCTGTTCAGCTTTGCTGCTTTTCAGCATCTCAGCTGCCCTTTGGCTCTGTTACAGCTCTCCAGGTTTCTTGCCTTTGCCAGGCTGCAACCTGCTGGCTAGTACCCAGAGCTGGGCAGGAGTGGGCAGAGAGCACGCTCATCAGCCAGCAGTTTGCGGTTTGCCCAGGAAAGTGCAGTGTCCTTGGAATGTGCAGCAAATCCAATTTCTTGGCAAGTCCGGGGGAAGTGAGCAGTGCAGGTACACTTTCACCTTGAGAAATGGAGTTGGAAAGCTTTTCGCTAAGATGTAGGCGACTAGAGAGGCAGAATACGGAGCTCCGGCGCTGGCCGAAAAGAAGTGCCGCTTGCCGGCGTCTTTCGGCAAAAGCGGCGCTCCGCAGAGCACCGCTGCCGCTCCGGTCATCTGTACGCCAAGTAGCCGCTTCTTCGCCTCCGGCAGCCGGAGATCGCGGTAGCTTGCATAGGCGAAGAACGAAGCCGCGAAGAAGCCGGCTTGTGCGCGAAGCTCGCAGACAGCTGCAGGACGGTGGCTGCCGCTCTCCTGCCTGTTGAATTCACTCTGGGCATGCGAGTGGAAGGTGTTCCAGGACAACTTTCCTGGGTTTTGACGTAGTCCTGCTGCATCCCTCCTTGGAAATTCTTGCTGCTCCCCGGAGGCTCCGAGATGCAGAGAACACGATGGCAGCTGCTGAAAAGAAGGGCAGCAGTGAGTTTGTCAAGAAACAAGAATATAGGCAGCTGCCTGTGCTTGGCAAGGAGCAGCTGCTGCATTCTTGCACTTGCCTTCCTTCAGTGCGCACAGAAGCCCGCTGCTCTGCTGCTTGGTTTTTCTGCATTCAGTCAATTGCACAGGATTGAAGCTGGGGCAGGCTGTTCAGCTTGGCTGCTTTTCAGCATCTCAGCTGCCCTTCTGCTCTGTGACAGCTCTCCAGGTTTCTTGCCTTCTCCAGGCTGCAACGTGCCCGCTACTACCCAGAGCTGGGCAGGAGTGGGCAGAGAGCACGCTCATCTGCCAGCAGTTTGCGGCTTGCCCAGGAAAGTGCAGTGTCCTTGGAATGTGCAGCAAATCCAATTTCTTGGCAAGTCCGGGGGAAGTGAGCAGTGCTGGTACACTTTCACCTTGAGAAATGGACTTGGAAAGCTTTTCGCTAAGATGTAGGCGACTAGAGAGGCAGAATACGGAGCTCCGGCGCTGGCCGAAAAGAAGTGCCGCTTGCCGGCGTCTTTCGGCAAAAGCGGCGCTCCGGAGCGCACCGCTGCCGCTCCAGTCATCTGTGCGCGAAGTAGCCGCTTCTTCGCCTCCGGCAGCCGGAGATCGCGGTAGCTTGAATAGGCGAAGAATAAAGCTGCGAAGAAGCCGGCTTGTGCGCGAACCTTGCAGACAGCTGCAGGATGGTGGCTGCCGCTCTCCTGCCTGTTGAATTCACTTCTGGCATGCGAGTGGAAGGTGTTCCAGGACAACTTTCCTGGGTTTTGACGTAGTCCTGCTGCATCCCTCCTTGGAAATTCTTGCTGCTCCCCGGAGGCTCCGAGATGCAGAGAACACGATGGCAGCTGCTGAAAAGAAGGGCAGCAGTGAGTTTGTCAAGAAACAAGAATATAGGCAGCTGCCTGTGCTTGGCAAGGAGCAGCTGCTGCATTCTTGCACTTGCCTTCCTTCAGTGCGCACAGAAGCCCGCTGCTCTGCTGCTTGGTTTTTCTGCATTCAGTCAATTGCACAGGATTGAAGCTGGGGCAGGCTGTTCAGCTTTGCTGCTTTTCAGCATCTCAGCTGCCCTTCTGCTCTGTGACAGCTCTCCAGGTTTCTTGCCTTCTCCAGGCTGCAACGTGCCCGCTACTACCCAGAGCTGGGCAGGAGTGGGCAGAGAGCACGCTCATCTGCCAGCAGTTTGCGGCTTGCCCAGGAAAGTGCAGTGTCCTTGGAATGTGCAGCAAATCCAATTTCTTGGCAAGTCCGGGGGAAGTGAGCAGTGCTGGTACACTTTCACCTTGAGAAATGGAGTTGGAAAGCTTTTCGCTAAGATGTAGGCGACTAGAGAGGCAGAATACGGAGCTCCGGCGCTGGCCGAAGGGAAGTGCCGCTTGCCGGCGTCTTTCGGCAAAAGCGGCGCTCTGGAGCGCACCGCTGCCGCTCCAGTCAGCTGTGCGCGAAGTAGCCGCTTCTTCGCCTCCGGCAGCCGGAGATCGCGGTAGCTTGCATAGGCGAAGAACGAAGCCGCGAAGAAGCCGGCTTGTGTGCGAAGCTCGCAGACAGCTGCAGGACGGTGGCTGCCGCTCTCCTGCCTGTTGAATTCACTTCTGGCATCCGAGTGGAAGGTGTTCCAGGACAACTTTCCTGGGTTTTGACGTAGTCCTGCTGCATCCCTCCTTGGAAATTCTTGCTGCTCCCCGGAGGCTCCGAGATGCAGAGAACACGATGGCAGCTGCTGAAAAGAAGGGCAGCAGTGAGTTTGTCAAGAAACAAGAATATAGGCAGCTGCCTGTGCTTGGCAAGGAGCAGCTGCTTCATTCTTGCACTTGCCTTCCTTCAGTGCGCACAGAAGCCCGCTGCTCTGCTGCTTGGTTTTTCCGCATTCAGTCAATTGCACAGGATTGAAGCTGGGGCAGGCTGTTCAGCTTGGCTGCTTTTCAGCATCTCAGCTGCCCTTCTGCTCTGTGACAGCTCTCCAGGTTTCTTGCCTTCTCCAGGCTGCAACGTGCCCGCTACTACCCAGAGCTGGGCAGGAGTGGGCAGAGAGCACGCTCATCTGCCAGCAGTTTGCGGTTTGCCCAGGAAAGTGCAGTGTCCTTGGAATGTGCAGCAAATCCAATTTCTTGGCAAGTCCGGGGGAAGTGAGCAGTGCAGGTACACTTTCACCTTGAGAAATGGACTTGGAAAGCTTTTCGCTAAGATGTAGGCGACTAGAGAGGCAGAATACGGAGCTCCGGCGCTGGCCGAAAAGAAGTGCCGCTTGCCGGCGTCTTTCGGCAGAAGCGGCGCTCCGCAGAGCACCGCTGCCGCTCCGGTCATCTGTACGCCAAGTAGCCGCTTCTTCGCCTCCGGCAGCCGGAGATCGCGGTAGCTTGCAAGAGGCGAAGAATAAAGCCGCGAAGAAGCCGGCTTGTGCGCGAAGCTCGCAGACAGCTGCAGGACGGTGGCTGCCGCTCTCCTGCCTGTTGAATTCACTCTGGGCATGCGAGTGGAAGGTGTTCCAGGACAACTTTCCTGGGTTTTGACGTAGTCCTGCTGCATCCCTCCTTGGAAATTCTTGCTGCTCCCCGGAGGCTCCGAGATGCAGAGAACACGATGGCAGCTGCTGAAAAGAAGGGCAGCAGTGAGTTTGTCAAGAAACAAGAATATAGGCAGCTGCCTGTGCTTGGCAAGGAGCAGCTGCTGCATTCTTGCACTTGCCTTCCTTCAGTGCGCACAGAAGCCCGCTGCTCTGCTGCTTGGTTTTTCCGCATTCAGTCAATTGCACAGGATTGAAGCTGGGGCAGGCTGTTCAGCTTTGCTGCTTTTCAGCATCTCAGCTGCCCTTCTGCTCTGTGACAGCTCTCCAGGTTTCTTGCCTTCTCCAGGCTGCAACCTGCTGGCTAGTACCCAGAGCTGGGCAGGAGTGGGCAGAGAGCACGCTCATCTGCCAGCAGTTTGCGGTTTGCCCAGGAAAGTGCAGTGTCCTTGGAATGTGCAGCAAATCCAATTTCTTGGCAAGTCCGGGGGAAGTGAGCAGTGCAGGTACACTTTCACCTTGAGAAATGGAGTTGGAAAGCTTTTCGCTAAGATGTAGGCGACTAGAGAGGCAGAATACGGAGCTCCGGTGCTGGCCGAAAAGAAGTGCCGCTTGCCGGCGTCTTTCGGCAAAAGCGGCGCTCCGCAGAGCACCGCTGCCGCTCCGGTCATCTGTACGCCAAGTAGCCGCTTCTTCGCCTCCGGCAGCCGGAGATCGCGGTAGCTTGCAAGAGGCAAAGAATAAAGCCGCGAAGAAGCCGGCTTGTGCGCGAAGCTCGCAGACAGCTGCAGGACGGTGGCTGCCGCTCTCCTGCCTGTTGAATTCACTCTGGGCATGCGAGTGGAAGGTGTTCCAGGACAACTTTCCTGGGTTTTGACGTAGTCCTGCTGCATCCCTCCTTGGAAATTCTTGCTGCTCCCCGGAGGCTCCGAGATGCAGAGAACACGATGGCAGCTGCTGAAAAGAAGGGCAGCAGTGAGTTTGTCAAGAAACAAGAATATAGGCAGCTGCCTGTGCTTGGCAAGGAGCAGCTGCTGCATTCTTGCACTTGCCTTCCTTCAGTGCGCACAGAAGCCCGCTGCTCTGCTGCTTGGTTTTTCTGCATTCAGTCAATTGCACAGGATTGAAGCTGGGGCAGGCTGTTCAGCTTGGCTGCTTTTCAGCATCTCAGCTGCCCTTCTGCTCTGTGACAGCTCTCCAGGTTTCTTGCCTTCTCCAGGCTGCAACGTGCCCGCTACTACCCAGAGCTGGGCAGGAGTGGGCAGAGAGCACGCTCATCTGCCAGCAGTTTGCGGCTTGCCCAGGAAAGTGCAGTGTCCTTGGAATGTGCAGCAAATCCAATTTCTTGGCAAGTCCGGGGGAAGTGAGCAGTGCTGGTACACTTTCACCTTGAGAAATGGACTTGGAAAGCTTTTCGCTAAGATGTAGGCGACTAGAGAGGCAGAATACGGAGCTCCGGCGCTGGCCGATAAGAAGTGCCGCTTGCCGGCGTCTTTCGGCAAAAGCGGCGCTCCGGAGCGCACCGCTGCCGCTCCAGTCATCTGTGCGCGAAGTAGCCGCTTCTTCGCCTCCGGCAGCCGGAGATCGCGGTAGCTTGCATAGGCGAAGAACGAAGCCGCGAAGAAGCCGGCTTGTGCGCGAAGCTCGCAGACTGCTGCAGGACGGTGGCTGCCGCTCTCCTGCCTGTTGAATTCACTCTGGGCATGCGAGTGGAAGGTGTTCCAGGACAACTTTCCTGGGTTTTGACGTAGTCCTGCTGCATCCCTCCTTGGAAATTCTTGCTGCTCCCCGGAGGCTCCGAGATGCAGAGAACACGATGGCAGCTGCTGAAAAGAAGGGCAGCAGTGAGTTTGTCAAGAAACAAGAATATAGGCAGCTGCCTGTGCTTGGCAAGGAGCAGCTGCTGCATTCTTGCACTTGCCTTCCTTCAGTGCGCACAGAAGCCCGCTGCTCTGCTGCTTGGTTTTTCTGCATTCAGTCAATTGCACAGGATTGAAGCTGGGGCAGGCTGTTCAGCTTTGCTGCTTTTCAGCATCTCAGCTGCCCTTTGGCTCTGTTACAGCTCTCCAGGTTTCTTGCCTTTGCCAGGCTGCAACCTGCTGGCTAGTACCCAGAGCTGGGCAGGAGTGGGCAGAGAGCACGCTCATCAGCCAGCAGTTTGCGGTTTGCCCAGGAAAGTGCAGTGTCCTTGGAATGTGCAGCAAATCCAATTTCTTGGCAAGTCCGGGGGAAGTGAGCAGTGCAGGTACACTTTCACCTTGAGAAATGGACTTGGAAAGCTTTTCGCTAAGATGTAGGCGACTAGAGAGGCAGAATACGGAGCTCCGGCGCTGGCCGAAAAGAAGTGCCGCTTCCCGGCGTCTTTCGGCAAAAGCGGCGCTCCGCAGAGCACCGCTGCCGCTCCGGTCATCTGTGCGCGAAGTAGCCGCTTCTTCGCCTCCGGCAGCCGGAGATCGCGGTAGCTTGCATAGGCGAAGAACGAAGCCGCGAAGAAGCCGGCTTGTGTGCGAAGCTCGCAGACAGCTGCAGGACGGTGGCTGCCGCTCTCCTGCCTGTTGAATTCACTCTGGGCATGCGAGTGGAAGGTGTTCCAGGACAACTTTCCTGGGTTTTGACGTAGTCCTGCTGCATCCCTCCTTGGAAATTCTTGCTGCTCCCCGGAGGCTCCGAGATGCAGAGAACACGATGGCAGCTGCTGAAAAGAAGGGCAGCAGTGAGTTTGTCAAGAAACAAGAATATAGGCAGCTGCCTGTGCTTGGCAAGGAGCAGCTGCTGCATTCTTGCACTTGCCTTCCTTCAGTGCGCACAGAAGCCCGCTGCTCTGCTGCTTGGTTTTTCTGCATTCAGTCAATTGCACAGGATTGAAGCTGGGGCAGGCTGTTCAGCTTTGCTGCTTTTCAGCATCTCAGCTGCCCTTTGGCTCTGTTACAGCTCTCCAGGTTTCTTGCCTTTGCCAGGCTGCAACCTGCTGGCTAGTACCCAGAGCTGGGCAGGAGTGGGCAGAGAGCACGCTCATCAGCCAGCAGTTTGCGGTTTGCCCAGGAAAGTGCAGTGTCCTTGGAATGTGCAGCAAATCCAATTTCTTGGCAAGTCCGGGGGAAGTGAGCAGTGCAGGTACACTTTCACCTTGAGAAATGGACTTGGAAAGCTTTTCGCTAAGATGTAGGCGACTGGAGAGGCAGAATACGGAGCTCCGGCGCTGGCCGAAAAGAAGTGCCGCTTGCCGGCGTCTTTCGGCAAAAGCGGCGCTCCGCAGAGCACCGCTGCCGCTCCGGTCATCTGTACGCCAAGTAGCCGCTTCTTCGCCTCCGGCAGCCGGAGATCGCGGTAGCTTGCAAGAGGCGAAGAATAAAGCCGCGAAGAAGCCGGCTTGTGCGCGAAGCTCGCAGACAGCTGCAGGACGGTGGCTGCCGCTCTCCTGCCTGTTGAATTCACTCTGGGCATGCGAGTGGAAGGTGTTCCAGGACAACTTTCCTGGGTTTTGACGTAGTCCTGCTGCATCCCTCCTTGGAAATTCTTGCTGCTCCCCGGAGGCTCCGAGATGCAGAGAACACGATGGCAGCTGCTGAAAAGAAGGGCAGCAGTGAGTTTGTCAAGAAACAAGAATATAGGCAGCTGCCTGTGCTTGGCAAGGAGCAGCTGCTGCATTCTTGCACTTGCCTTCCTTCAGTGCGCACAGAAGCCCGCTGCTCTGCTGCTTGGTTTTTCTGCATTCAGTCAATTGCACAGGATTGAAGCTGGGGCAGGCTGTTCAGCTTGGCTGCTTTTCAGCATCTCAGCTGCCCTTCTGCTCTGTGACAGCTCTCCAGGTTTCTTGCCTTCTCCAGGCTGCAACGTGCCCGCTACTACCCAGAGCTGGGCAGGAGTGGGCAGAGAGCACGCTCATCTGCCAGCAGTTTGCGGCTTGCCCAGGAAAGTGCAGTGTCCTTGGAATGTGCAGCAAATCCAATTTCTTGGCAAGTCCGGGGGAAGTGAGCAGTGCTGGTACACTTTCACCTTGAGAAATGGACTTGGAAAGCTTTTCGCTAAGATGTAGGCGACTAGAGAGGCAGAATACGGAGCTCCGGCGCTGGCCGAAAAGAAGTGCCGCTTGCCGGCGTCTTTCGGCAAAAGCGGCGCTCTGGAGCGCACCGCTGCCGCTCCAGTCATCTGTGCGCGAAGTAGCCGCTTCTTCGCCTCCGGCAGCCGGAGATCGCGGTAGCTTGCATAGGCGAAGAACGAAGCCGCGAAGAAGCCGGCTTGTGCGCGAAGCTCGCAGACTGCTGCAGGACGGTGGCTGCCGCTCTCCTGCCTGTTGAATTCACTTCTGGCATGCGAGTGGAAGGTGTTCCAGGACAACTTTCCTGGGTTTTGACGTAGTCCTGCTGCATCCCTCCTTGGAAATTCTTGCTGCTCCCCGGAGGCTCCGAGATGCAGAGAACACGATGGCAGCTGCTGAAAAGAAGGGCAGCAGTGAGTTTGTCAAGAAACAAGAATATAGGCAGCTGCCTGTGCTTGGCAAGGAGCAGCTGCTGCATTCTTGCACTTGCCTTCCTTCAGTGCGCACAGAAGCCCGCTGCTCTGCTGCTTGGTTTTTCTGCATTCAGTCAATTGCACAGGATTGAAGCTGGGGCAGGCTGTTCAGCTTTGCTGCTTTTCAGCATCTCAGCTGCCCTTTGGCTCTGTTACAGCTCTCCAGGTTTCTTGCCTTTGCCAGGCTGCAACCTGCTGGCTAGTACCCAGAGCTGGGCAGGAGTGGGCAGAGAGCACGCTCATCAGCCAGCAGTTTGCGGTTTGCCCAGGAAAGTGCAGTGTCCTTGGAATGTGCAGCAAATCCAATTTCTTGGCAAGTCCGGGGGAAGTGAGCAGTGCAGGTACACTTTCACCTTGAGAAATGGACTTGGAAAGCTTTTCGCTAAGATGTAGGCGACTAGAGAGGCAGAATACGGAGCTCCGGCGCTGGCCGAAAAGAAGTGCCGCTTCCCGGCGTCTTTCGGCAAAAGCGGCGCTCCGCAGAGCACCGCTGCCGCTCCGGTCATCTGTGCGCGAAGTAGCCGCTTCTTCGCCTCCGGCAGCCGGAGATCGCGGTAGCTTGCATAGGCGAAGAACGAAGCCGCGAAGAAGCCGGCTTGTGTGCGAAGCTCGCAGACAGCTGCAGGACGGTGGCTGCCGCTCTCCTGCCTGTTGAATTCACTCTGGGCATGCGAGTGGAAGGTGTTCCAGGACAACTTTCCTGGGTTTTGACGTAGTCCTGCTGCATCCCTCCTTGGAAATTCTTGCTGCTCCCCGGAGGCTCCGAGATGCAGAGAACACGATGGCAGCTGCTGAAAAGAAGGGCAGCAGTGAGTTTGTCAAGAAACAAGAATATAGGCAGCTGCCTGTGCTTGGCAAGGAGCAGCTGCTGCATTCTTGCACTTGCCTTCCTTCAGTGCGCACAGAAGCCCGCTGCTCTGCTGCTTGGTTTTTCTGCATTCAGTCAATTGCACAGGATTGAAGCTGGGGCAGGCTGTTCAGCTTTGCTGCTTTTCAGCATCTCAGCTGCCCTTTGGCTCTGTTACAGCTCTCCAGGTTTCTTGCCTTCTCCAGGCTGCAACCTGCTGGCTAGTACCCAGAGCTGGGCAGGAGTGGGCAGAGAGCACGCTCATCAGCCAGCAGTTTGCGGTTTGCCCAGGAAAGTGCAGTGTCCTTGGAATGTGCAGCAAATCCAATTTCTTGGCAAGTCCGGGGGAAGTGAGCAGTGCTGGTACACTTTCACCTTGAGAAATGGACTTGGAAAGCTTTTCGCTAAGATGTAGGCGACTAGAGAGGCAGAATACGGAGCTCCGGCGCTGGCCGAAAAGAAGTGCCGCTTGCCGGCGTCTTTCGGCAAAAGCGGCGCTCTGGAGCGCACCGCTGCCGCTCCAGTCATCTGTGCGCGAAGTAGCCGCTTCTTCGCCTCCGGCAGCCGGAGATCGCGGTAGCTTGCATAGGCGAAGAACGAAGCCGCGAAGAAGCCGGCTTGTGCGCGAAGCTCGCAGACTGCTGCAGGACGGTGGCTGCCGCTCTCCTGCCTGTTGAATTCACTTCTGGCATGCGAGTGGAAGGTGTTCCAGGACAACTTTCCTGGGTTTTGACGTAGTCCTGCTGCATCCCTCCTTGGAAATTCTTGCTGCTCCCCGGAGGCTCCGAGATGCAGAGAACACGATGGCAGCTGCTGAAAAGAAGGGCAGCAGTGAGTTTGTCAAGAAACAAGAATATAGGCAGCTGCCTGTGCTTGGCAAGGAGCAGCTGCTGCATTCTTGCACTTGCCTTCCTTCAGTGCGCACAGAAGCCCGCTGCTCTGCTGCTTGGTTTTTCTGCATTCAGTCAATTGCACAGGATTGAAGCTGGGGCAGGCTGTTCAGCTTTGCTGCTTTTCAGCATCTCAGCTGCCCTTTGGCTCTGTTACAGCTCTCCAGGTTTCTTGCCTTTGCCAGGCTGCAACCTGCTGGCTAGTACCCAGAGCTGGGCAGGAGTGGGCAGAGAGCACGCTCATCAGCCAGCAGTTTGCGGCTTGCCCAGGAAAGTGCAGTGTCCTTGGAATGTGCAGCAAATCCAATTTCTTGGCAAGTCCGGGGGAAGTGAGCAGTGCAGGTACACTTTCACCTTGAGAAATGGACTTGGAAAGCTTTTCGCTAAGATGTAGGCGACTAGAGAGGCAGAATACGGAGCTCCGGCGCTGGCCGAAAAGAAGTGCCGCTTGCCGGCGTCTTTCGGCAAAAGCGGCGCTCCGCAGAGCACCGCTGCCGCTCCGGTCATCTGTGCGCGAAGTAGCCGCTTCTTCGCCTCCGGCAGCCGGAGATCGCGGTAGCTTGCATAGGCGAAGAACGAAGCCGCGAAGAAGCCGGCTTGTGTGCGAAGCTCGCACACAGCTGCAGGACGGTGGCTGCCGCTCTCCTGCCTGTTGAATTCACTTCTGGCATCCGAGTGGAAGGTGTTCCAGGACAACTTTCCTGGGTTTTGACGTAGTCCTGCTGCATCCCTCCTTGGAAATTCTTGCTGCTCCCCGGAGGCTCCGAGATGCAGAGAACACGATGGCAGCTGCTGAAAAGAAGGGCAGCAGTGAGTTTGTCAAGAAACAAGAATATAGGCAGCTGCCTGTGCTTGGCAAGGAGCAGCTGCTGCATTCTTGCACTTGCCTTCCTTCAGTGCGCACAGAAGCCCGCTGCTCTGCTGCTTGGTTTTTCTGCATTCAGTCAATTGCACAGGATTGAAGCTGGGGCAGGCTGTTCAGCTTTGCTGCTTTTCAGCATCTCAGCTGCCCTTTGGCTCTGTTACAGCTCTCCAGGTTTCTTGCCTTCTCCAGGCTGCAACCTGCTGGCTAGTACCCAGAGCTGGGCAGGAGTGGGCAGAGAGCACGCTCATCAGCCAGCAGTTTGCGGTTTGCCCAGGAAAGTGCAGTGTCCTTGGAATGTGCAGCAAATCCAATTTCTTGGCAAGTCCGGGGGAAGTGAGCAGTGCAGGTACACTTTCACCTTGAGAAATGGACTTGGAAAGCTTTTCGCTAAGATGTAGGCGACTAGAGAGGCAGAATACGGAGCTCCGGCGCTGGCCGAAAAGAAGTGCCGCTTGCCGGCGTCTTTCGGCAAAAGCGGCGCTCCGCAGAGCACCGCTGCCGCTCCGGTCATCTGTACGCCAAGTAGCCGCTTCTTCGCCTCCGGCAGCCGGAGATCGCGGTAGCTTGCAAGAGGCAAAGAATAAAGCCGCGAAGAAGCCGGCTTGTGCGCGAAGCTCGCAGACAGCTGCAGGACGGTGGCTGCCGCTCTCCTGCCTGTTGAATTCACTCTGGGCATGCGAGTGGAAGGTGTTCCAGGACAACTTTCCTGGGTTTTGACGTAGTCCTGCTGCATCCCTCCTTGGAAATTCTTGCTGCTCCCCGGAGGCTCCGAGATGCAGAGAACACGATGGCAGCTGCTGAAAAGAAGGGCAACTGTGAGTTTGTCAAGAAACAAGAATATAGGCAGCTGCCTGTGCTTGGCAAGGAGCAGCTGCTGCATTCTTGCACTTGCCTTCCTTCAGTGCGCACAGAAGCCCGCTGCTCTGCTGCTTGGTTTTTCTGCATTCAGTCAATTGCACAGGATTGAAGCTGGGGCAGGCTGTTCAGCTTGGCTGCTTTTCAGCATCTCAGCTGCCCTTCTGCTCTGTGACAGCTCTCCAGGTTTCTTGCCTTCTCCAGGCTGCAACGTGCCCGCTACTACCCAGAGCTGGGCAGGAGTGGGCAGAGAGCACGCTCATCTGCCAGCAGTTTGCGGCTTGCCCAGGAAAGTGCAGTGTCCTTGGAATGTGCAGCAAATCCAATTTCTTGGCAAGTCCGGGGGAAGTGAGCAGTGCTGGTACACTTTCACCTTGAGAAATGGACTTGGAAAGCTTTTCGCTAAGATGTAGGCGACTAGAGAGGCAGAATACGGAGCTCCGGCGCTGGCCGAAAAGAAGTGCCGCTTGCCGGCGTCTTTCGGCAAAAGCGGCGCTCCGCAGAGCACCGCTGCCGCTCCGGTCATCTGTGCGCGAAGTAGCCGCTTCTTCGCCTCCGGCAGCCGGAGATCGCGGTAGCTTGCATAGGCGAAGAACGAAGCCGCGAAGAAGCCGGCTTGTGTGCGAAGCTCGCAGACAGCTGCAGGACGGTGGCTGCCGCTCTCCTGCCTGTTGAATTCACTCTGGGCATGCGAGTGGAAGGTGTTCCAGGACAACTTTCCTGGGTTTTGACGTAGTCCTGCTGCATCCCTCCTTGGAAATTCTTGCTGCTCCCCGGAGGCTCCGAGATGCAGAGAACACGATGGCAGCTGCTGAAAAGAAGGGCAGCAGTGAGTTTGTCAAGAAACAAGAATATAGGCAGCTGCCTGTGCTTGGCAAGGAGCAGCTGCTGCATTCTTGCACTTGCCTTCCTTCAGTGCGCACAGAAGCCCGCTGCTCTGCTGCTTGGTTTTTCCGCATTCAGTCAATTGCACAGGATTGAAGCTGGGGCAGGCTGTTCAGCTTTGCTGCTTTTCAGCATCTCAGCTGCCCTTCTGCTCTGTGACAGCTCTCCAGGTTTCTTGCCTTCTCCAGGCTGCAACGTGCTGGCTAGTACCCAGAGCTGGGCAGGAGTGGGCAGAGAGCACGCTCATCAGCCAGCAGTTTGCGGTTTGCCCAGGAAAGTGCAGTGTCCTTGGAATGTGCAGCAAATCCAATTTCTTGGCAAGTCCGGGGGAAGTGAGCAGTGCAGGTACACTTTCACCTTGAGAAATGGACTTGGAAAGCTTTTCGCTAAGATGTAGGCGACTAGAGAGGCAGAATACGGAGCTCCGGCGCTGGCCGAAAAGAAGTGCCGCTTCCCGGCGTCTTTCGGCAAAAGCGGCGCTCCGCAGAGCACCGCTGCCGCTCCAGTCATCTGTGCGCGAAGTAGCCGCTTCTTCGCCTCCGGCAGCCGGAGATCGCGGTAGCTTGCATAGGCGAAGAACGAAGCCGCGAAGAAGCCGGCTTGTGCGCGAAGCTCGCAGACAGCTGCAGGACGGTGGCTGCCGCTCTCCTGCCTGTTGAATTCACTCTGGGCATGCGAGTGGAAGGTGTTCCAGGACAACTTTCCTGGGTTTTGACGTAGTCCTGCTGCATCCCTCCTTGGAAATTCTTGCTGCTCCCCGGAGGCTCCGAGATGCAGAGAACACGATGGCAGCTGCTGAAAAGAAGGGCAGCAGTGAGTTTGTCAAGAAACAAGAATATAGGCAGCTGCCTGTGCTTGGCAAGGAGCAGCTGCTGCATTCTTGCACTTGCCTTCCTTCAGTGCGCACAGAAGCCCGCTGCTCTGCTGCTTGGTTTTTCTGCATTCAGTCAATTGCACAGGATTGAAGCTGGGGCAGGCTGTTCAGCTTTGCTGCTTTTCAGCATCTCAGCTGCCCTTTGGCTCTGTTACAGCTCTCCAGGTTTCTTGCCTTTGCCAGGCTGCAACCTGCTGGCTAGTACCCAGAGCTGGGCAGGAGTGGGCAGAGAGCACGCTCATCAGCCAGCAGTTTGCGGTTTGCCCAGGAAAGTGCAGTGTCCTTGGAATGTGCAGCAAATCCAATTTCTTGGCAAGTCCGGGGGAAGTGAGCAGTGCAGGTACACTTTCACCTTGAGAAATGGAGTTGGAAAGCTTTTCGCTAAGATGTAGGCGACTAGAGAGGCAGAATACGGAGCTCCGGCGCTGGCCGAAAAGAAGTGCCGCTTGCCGGCGTCTTTCGGCAAAAGCGGCGCTCCGCAGAGCACCGCTGCCGCTCCGGTCATCTGTGCGCGAAGTAGCCGCTTCTTCGCCTCCGGCAGCCGGAGATCGCGGTAGCTTGCATAGGCGAAGAACGAAGCCGCGAAGAAGCCGGCTTGTGTGCGAAGCTCGCAGACAGCTGCAGGACGGTGGCTGCCGCTCTCCTGCCTGTTGAATTCACTCTGGGCATGCGAGTGGAAGGTGTTCCAGGACAACTTTCCTGGGTTTTGACGTAGTCCTGCTGCATCCCTCCTTGGAAATTCTTGCTGCTCCCCGGAGGCTCCGAGATGCAGAGAACACGATGGCAGCTGCTGAAAAGAAGGGCAGCAGTGAGTTTGTCAAGAAACAAGAATATAGGCAGCTGCCTGTGCTTGGCAAGGAGCAGCTGCTGCATTCTTGCACTTGCCTTCCTTCAGTGCGCACAGAAGCCCGCTGCTCTGCTGCTTGGTTTTTCCGCATTCAGTCAATTGCACAGGATTGAAGCTGGGGCAGGCTGTTCAGCTTTGCTGCTTTTCAGCATCTCAGCTGCCCTTCTGCTCTGTGACAGCTCTCCAGGTTTCTTGCCTTCTCCAGGCTGCAACGTGCCCGCTACTACCCAGAGCTGGGCAGGAGTGGGCAGAGAGCACGCTCATCTGCCAGCAGTTTGCGGCTTGCCCAGGAAAGTGCAGTGTCCTTGGAATGTGCAGCAAATCCAATTTCTTGGCAAGTCCGGGGGAAGTGAGCAGTGCAGGTACACTTTCACCTTGAGAAATGGACTTGGAAAGCTTTTCGCTAAGATGTAGGCGACTAGAGAGGCAGAATACGGAGCTCCGGCGCTGGCCGATAAGAAGTGCCGCTTGCCGGCGTCTTTCGGCAAAAGCGGCGCTCCGCAGAGCACCGCTGCCGCTCCGGTCATCTGTACGCCAAGTAGCCGCTTCTTCGCCTCCGGCAGCCGGAGATCGCGGTAGCTTGCAAGAGGCAAAGAATAAAGCCGCGAAGAAGACGGCTTGTGCGCGAAGCTCGCAGACAGCTGCAGGATGGTGGCTGCCGCTCTCCTGCCTGTTGAATTCACTCTGGGCATGCGAGTGGAAGGTGTTCCAGGACAACTTTCCTGGGTTTTGACGTAGTCCTGCTGCATCCCTCCTTGGAAATTCTTGCTGCTCCCCGGAGGCTCCGAGATGCAGAGAACACGATGGCAGCTGCTGAAAAGAAGGGCAACTGTGAGTTTGTCAAGAAACAAGAATATAGGCAGCTGCCTGTGCTTGGCAAGGAGCAGCTGCTGCATTCTTGCACTTGCCTTCCTTCAGTGCGCACAGAAGCCCGCTGCTCTGCTGCTTGGTTTTTCTGCATTCAGTCAATTGCACAGGATTGAAGCTGGGGCAGGCTGTTCAGCTTGGCTGCTTTTCAGCATCTCAGCTGCCCTTCTGCTCTGTGACAGCTCTCCAGGTTTCTTGCCTTCTCCAGGCTGCAACGTGCCCGCTACTACCCAGAGCTGGGCAGGAGTGGGCAGAGAGCACGCTCATCTGCCAGCAGTTTGCGGCTTGCCCAGGAAAGTGCAGTGTCCTTGGAATGTGCAGCAAATCCAATTTCTTGGCAAGTCCGGGGGAAGTGAGCAGTGCTGGTACACTTTCACCTTGAGAAATGGACTTGGAAAGCTTTTCGCTAAGATGTAGGCGACTAGAGAGGCAGAATACGGAGCTCCGGCGCTGGCCGAAGGGAAGTGCCGCTTGCCGGCGTCTTTCGGCAAAAGCGGCGCTCTGGAGCGCACCGCTGCCGCTCCAGTCATCTGTGCGCGAAGTAGCCGCTTCTTCGCCTCCGGCAGCCGGAGATCGCGGTAGCTTGCATAGGCGAAGAACGAAGCCGCGAAGAAGCCGGCTTGTGCGCGAAGCTCGCAGACTGCTGCAGGACGGTGGCTGCCGCTCTCCTGCCTGTTGAATTCACTCTGGGCATGCGAGTGGAAGGTGTTCCAGGACAACTTTCCTGGGTTTTGACGTAGTCCTGCTGCATCCCTCCTTGGAAATTCTTGCTGCTCCCCGGAGGCTCCGAGATGCAGAGAACACGATGGCAGCTGCTGAAAAGAAGGGCAGCAGTGAGTTTGTCAAGAAACAAGAATATAGGCAGCTGCCTGTGCTTGGCAAGGAGCAGCTGCTGCATTCTTGCACTTGCCTTCCTTCAGTGCGCACAGAAGCCCGCTGCTCTGCTGCTTGGTTTTTCTGCATTCAGTCAATTGCACAGGATTGAAGCTGGGGCAGGCTGTTCAGCTTTGCTGCTTTTCAGCATCTCAGCTGCCCTTTGGCTCTGTTACAGCTCTCCAGGTTTCTTGCCTTTGCCAGGCTGCAACCTGCTGGCTAGTACCCAGAGCTGGGCAGGAGTGGGCAGAGAGCACGCTCATCAGCCAGCAGTTTGCGGTTTGCCCAGGAAAGTGCAGTGTCCTTGGAATGTGCAGCAAATCCAATTTCTTGGCAAGTCCGGGGGAAGTGAGCAGTGCAGGTACACTTTCACCTTGAGAAATGGAGTGGCAAAGCTTTTCGCTAAGATGTAGGCGACTAGAGAGGCAGAATACGGAGCTCCGGCGCTGGCCGAAAAGAAGTGCCGCTTGCCGGCGTCTTTCGGCAAAAGCGGCGCTCCGCAGAGCACCGCTGCCGCTCCGGTCATCTGTGCGCGAAGTAGCCGCTTCTTCGCCTCCGGCAGCCGGAGATCGCGGTAGCTTGCATAGGCGAAGAACGAAGCCGCGAAGAAGCCGGCTTGTGTGCGAAGCTCGCAGACAGCTGCAGGACGGTGGCTGCCGCTCTCCTGCCTGTTGAATTCACTTCTGGCATCCGAGTGGAAGGTGTTCCAGGACAACTTTCCTGGGTTTTGACGTAGTCCTGCTGCATCCCTCCTTGGAAATTCTTGCTGCTCCCCGGAGGCTCCGAGATGCAGAGAACACGATGGCAGCTGCTGAAAAGAAGGGCAGCAGTGAGTTTGTCAAGAAACAAGAATATAGGCAGCTGCCTGTGCTTGGCAAGGAGCAGCTGCTGCATTCTTGCACTTGCCTTCCTTCAGTGCGCACAGAAGCCCGCTGCTCTGCTGCTTGGTTTTTCTGCATTCAGTCAATTGCACAGGATTGAAGCTGGGGCAGGCTGTTCAGCTTTGCTGCTTTTCAGCATCTCAGCTGCCCTTTGGCTCTGTTACAGCTCTCCAGGTTTCTTGCCTTCTCCAGGCTGCAACCTGCTGGCTAGTACCCAGAGCTGGGCAGGAGTGGGCAGAGAGCACGCTCATCTGCCAGCAGTTTGCGGTTTGCCCAGGAAAGTGCAGTGTCCTTGGAATGTGCAGCAAATCCAATTTCTTGGCAAGTCCGGGGGAAGTGAGCAGTGCAGGTACACTTTCACCTTGAGAAATGGAGTTGGAAAGCTTTTCGCTAAGATGTAGGCGACTAGAGAGGCAGAATACGGAGCTCCGGTGCTGGCCGAAAAGAAGTGCCGCTTGCCGGCGTCTTTCGGCAAAAGCGGCGCTCCGCAGAGCACCGCTGCCGCTCCGGTCATCTGTACGCCAAGTAGCCGCTTCTTCGCCTCCGGCAGCCGGAGATCGCGGTAGCTTGCAAGAGGCAAAGAATAAAGCCGCGAAGAAGCCGGCTTGTGCGCGAAGCTCGCAGACAGCTGCAGGACGGTGGCTGCCGCTCTCCTGCCTGTTGAATTCACTCTGGGCATGCGAGTGGAAGGTGTTCCAGGACAACTTTCCTGGGTTTTGACGTAGTCCTGCTGCATCCCTCCTTGGAAATTCTTGCTGCTCCCCGGAGGCTCCGAGATGCAGAGAACACGATGGCAGCTGCTGAAAAGAAGGGCAGCAGTGAGTTTGTCAAGAAACAAGAATATAGGCAGCTGCCTGTGCTTGGCAAGGAGCAGCTGCTGCATTCTTGCACTTGCCTTCCTTCAGTGCGCACAGAAGCCCGCTGCTCTGCTGCTTGGTTTTTCTGCATTCAGTCAATTGCACAGGATTGAAGCTGGGGCAGGCTGTTCAGCTTGGCTGCTTTTCAGCATCTCAGCTGCCCTTCTGCTCTGTGACAGCTCTCCAGGTTTCTTGCCTTCTCCAGGCTGCAACGTGCCCGCTACTACCCAGAGCTGGGCAGGAGTGGGCAGAGAGCACGCTCATCTGCCAGCAGTTTGCGGCTTGCCCAGGAAAGTGCAGTGTCCTTGGAATGTGCAGCAAATCCAATTTCTTGGCAAGTCCGGGGGAAGTGAGCAGTGCTGGTACACTTTCACCTTGAGAAATGGACTTGGAAAGCTTTTCGCTAAGATGTAGGCGACTAGAGAGGCAGAATACGGAGCTCCGGCGCTGGCCGATAAGAAGTGCCGCTTCCCGGCGTCTTTCGGCAAAAGCGGCGCTCCGGAGCGCACCGCTGCCGCTCCAGTCATCTGTGCGCGAAGTAGCCGCTTCTTCGCCTCCGGCAGCCGGAGATCGCGGTAGCTTGCATAGGCGAAGAACGAAGCCGCGAAGAAGCCGGCTTGTGCGCGAAGCTCGCAGACTGCTGCAGGACGGTGGCTGCCGCTCTCCTGCCTGTTGAATTCACTCTGGGCATGCGAGTGGAAGGTGTTCCAGGACAACTTTCCTGGGTTTTGACGTAGTCCTGCTGCATCCCTCCTTGGAAATTCTTGCTGCTCCCCGGAGGCTCCGAGATGCAGAGAACACGATGGCAGCTGCTGAAAAGAAGGGCAGCAGTGAGTTTGTCAAGAAACAAGAATATAGGCAGCTGCCTGTGCTTGGCAAGGAGCAGCTGCTGCATTCTTGCACTTGCCTTCCTTCAGTGCGCACAGAAGCCCGCTGCTCTGCTGCTTGGTTTTTCTGCATTCAGTCAATTGCACAGGATTGAAGCTGGGGCAGGCTGTTCAGCTTTGCTGCTTTTCAGCATCTCAGCTGCCCTTTGGCTCTGTTACAGCTCTCCAGGTTTCTTGCCTTTGCCAGGCTGCAACCTGCTGGCTAGTACCCAGAGCTGGGCAGGAGTGGGCAGAGAGCACGCTCATCAGCCAGCAGTTTGCGGTTTGCCCAGGAAAGTGCAGTGTCCTTGGAATGTGCAGCAAATCCAATTTCTTGGCAAGTCCGGGGGAAGTGAGCAGTGCAGGTACACTTTCACCTTGAGAAATGGAGTGGCAAAGCTTTTCGCTAAGATGTAGGCGACTAGAGAGGCAGAATACGGAGCTCCGGCGCTGGCCGAAAAGAAGTGCCGCTTGCCGGCGTCTTTCGGCAAAAGCGGCGCTCCGCAGAGCACCGCTGCCGCTCCGGTCATCTGTGCGCGAAGTAGCCGCTTCTTCGCCTCCGGCAGCCGGAGATCGCGGTAGCTTGCATAGGCGAAGAACGAAGCCGCGAAGAAGCCGGCTTGTGTGCGAAGCTCGCAGACAGCTGCAGGACGGTGGCTGCCGCTCTCCTGCCTGTTGAATTCACTTCTGGCATCCGAGTGGAAGGTGTTCCAGGACAACTTTCCTGGGTTTTGACGTAGTCCTGCTGCATCCCTCCTTGGAAATTCTTGCTGCTCCCCGGAGGCTCCGAGATGCAGAGAACACGATGGCAGCTGCTGAAAAGAAGGGCAGCAGTGAGTTTGTCAAGAAACAAGAATATAGGCAGCTGCCTGTGCTTGGCAAGGAGCAGCTGCTGCATTCTTGCACTTGCCTTCCTTCAGTGCGCACAGAAGCCCGCTGCTCTGCTGCTTGGTTTTTCTGCATTCAGTCAATTGCACAGGATTGAAGCTGGGGCAGGCTGTTCAGCTTTGCTGCTTTTCAGCATCTCAGCTGCCCTTTGGCTCTGTTACAGCTCTCCAGGTTTCTTGCCTTCTCCAGGCTGCAACCTGCTGGCTAGTACCCAGAGCTGGGCAGGAGTGGGCAGAGAGCACGCTCATCTGCCAGCAGTTTGCGGTTTGCCCAGGAAAGTGCAGTGTCCTTGGAATGTGCAGCAAATCCAATTTCTTGGCAAGTCCGGGGGAAGTGAGCAGTGCAGGTACACTTTCACCTTGAGAAATGGAGTTGGAAAGCTTTTCGCTAAGATGTAGGCGACTAGAGAGGCAGAATACGGAGCTCCGGTGCTGGCCGAAAAGAAGTGCCGCTTGCCGGCGTCTTTCGGCAAAAGCGGCGCTCCGCAGAGCACCGCTGCCGCTCCGGTCATCTGTACGCCAAGTAGCCGCTTCTTCGCCTCCGGCAGCCGGAGATCGCGGTAGCTTGCAAGAGGCAAAGAATAAAGCCGCGAAGAAGCCGGCTTGTGCGCGAAGCTCGCAGACAGCTGCAGGACGGTGGCTGCCGCTCTCCTGCCTGTTGAATTCACTCTGGGCATGCGAGTGGAAGGTGTTCCAGGACAACTTTCCTGGGTTTTGACGTAGTCCTGCTGCATCCCTCCTTGGAAATTCTTGCTGCTCCCCGGAGGCTCCGAGATGCAGAGAACACGATGGCAGCTGCTGAAAAGAAGGGCAGCAGTGAGTTTGTCAAGAAACAAGAATATAGGCAGCTGCCTGTGCTTGGCAAGGAGCAGCTGCTGCATTCTTGCACTTGCCTTCCTTCAGTGCGCACAGAAGCCCGCTGCTCTGCTGCTTGGTTTTTCTGCATTCAGTCAATTGCACAGGATTGAAGCTGGGGCAGGCTGTTCAGCTTGGCTGCTTTTCAGCATCTCAGCTGCCCTTCTGCTCTGTGACAGCTCTCCAGGTTTCTTGCCTTCTCCAGGCTGCAACGTGCCCGCTACTACCCAGAGCTGGGCAGGAGTGGGCAGAGAGCACGCTCATCTGCCAGCAGTTTGCGGCTTGCCCAGGAAAGTGCAGTGTCCTTGGAATGTGCAGCAAATCCAATTTCTTGGCAAGTCCGGGGGAAGTGAGCAGTGCTGGTACACTTTCACCTTGAGAAATGGACTTGGAAAGCTTTTCGCTAAGATGTAGGCGACTAGAGAGGCAGAATACGGAGCTCCGGCGCTGGCCGATAAGAAGTGCCGCTTCCCGGCGTCTTTCGGCAAAAGCGGCGCTCCGGAGCGCACCGCTGCCGCTCCAGTCATCTGTGCGCGAAGTAGCCGCTTCTTCGCCTCCGGCAGCCGGAGATCGCGGTAGCTTGCATAGGCGAAGAACGAAGCCGCGAAGAAGCCGGCTTGTGCGCGAAGCTCGCAGACTGCTGCAGGACGGTGGCTGCCGCTCTCCTGCCTGTTGAATTCACTCTGGGCATGCGAGTGGAAGGTGTTCCAGGACAACTTTCCTGGGTTTTGACGTAGTCCTGCTGCATCCCTCCTTGGAAATTCTTGCTGCTCCCCGGAGGCTCCGAGATGCAGAGAACACGATGGCAGCTGCTGAAAAGAAGGGCAGCAGTGAGTTTGTCAAGAAACAAGAATATAGGCAGCTGCCTGTGCTTGGCAAGGAGCAGCTGCTGCATTCTTGCACTTGCCTTCCTTCAGTGCGCACAGAAGCCCGCTGCTCTGCTGCTTGGTTTTTCTGCATTCAGTCAATTGCACAGGATTGAAGCTGGGGCAGGCTGTTCAGCTTTGCTGCTTTTCAGCATCTCAGCTGCCCTTTGGCTCTGTTACAGCTCTCCAGGTTTCTTGCCTTTGCCAGGCTGCAACCTGCTGGCTAGTACCCAGAGCTGGGCAGGAGTGGGCAGAGAGCACGCTCATCAGCCAGCAGTTTGCGGTTTGCCCAGGAAAGTGCAGTGTCCTTGGAATGTGCAGCAAATCCAATTTCTTGGCAAGTCCGGGGGAAGTGAGCAGTGCAGGTACACTTTCACCTTGAGAAATGGACTTGGAAAGCTTTTCGCTAAGATGTAGGCGACTAGAGAGGCAGAATACGGAGCTCCGGCGCTGGCCGAAAAGAAGTGCCGCTTCCCGGCGTCTTTCGGCAAAAGCGGCGCTCCGCAGAGCACCGCTGCCGCTCCGGTCATCTGTGCGCGAAGTAGCCGCTTCTTCGCCTCCGGCAGCCGGAGATCGCGGTAGCTTGCATAGGCGAAGAACGAAGCCGCGAAGAAGCCGGCTTGTGTGCGAAGCTCGCAGACAGCTGCAGGACGGTGGCTGCCGCTCTCCTGCCTGTTGAATTCACTCTGGGCATGCGAGTGGAAGGTGTTCCAGGACAACTTTCCTGGGTTTTGACGTAGTCCTGCTGCATCCCTCCTTGGAAATTCTTGCTGCTCCCCGGAGGCTCCGAGATGCAGAGAACACGATGGCAGCTGCTGAAAAGAAGGGCAGCAGTGAGTTTGTCAAGAAACAAGAATATAGGCAGCTGCCTGTGCTTGGCAAGGAGCAGCTGCTGCATTCTTGCACTTGCCTTCCTTCAGTGCGCACAGAAGCCCGCTGCTCTGCTGCTTGGTTTTTCTGCATTCAGTCAATTGCACAGGATTGAAGCTGGGGCAGGCTGTTCAGCTTTGCTGCTTTTCAGCATCTCAGCTGCCCTTTTGCTCTGTTACAGCTCTCCAGGTTTCTTGCCTTTGCCAGGCTGCAACCTGCTGGCTAGTACCCAGAGCTGGGCAGGAGTGGGCAGAGAGCACGCTCATCAGCCAGCAGTTTGCGGTTTGCCCAGGAAAGTGCAGTGTCCTTGGAATGTGCAGCAAATCCAATTTCTTGGCAAGTCCGGGGGAAGTGAGCAGTGCAGGTACACTTTCACCTTGAGAAATGGACTTGGAAAGCTTTTCGCTAAGATGTAGGCGACTGGAGAGGCAGAATACGGAGCTCCGGCGCTGGCCGAAAAGAAGTGCCGCTTGCCGGCGTCTTTCGGCAAAAGCGGCGCTCCGCAGAGCACCGCTGCCGCTCCGGTCATCTGTACGCCAAGTAGCCGCTTCTTCGCCTCCGGCAGCCGGAGATCGCGGTAGCTTGCAAGAGGCGAAGAATAAAGCCGCGAAGAAGCCGGCTTGTGCGCGAAGCTCGCAGACAGCTGCAGGACGGTGGCTGCCGCTCTCCTGCCTGTTGAATTCACTCTGGGCATGCGAGTGGAAGGTGTTCCAGGACAACTTTCCTGGGTTTTGACGTAGTCCTGCTGCATCCCTCCTTGGAAATTCTTGCTGCTCCCCGGAGGCTCCGAGATGCAGAGAACACGATGGCAGCTGCTGAAAAGAAGGGCAGCAGTGAGTTTGTCAAGAAACAAGAATATAGGCAGCTGCCTGTGCTTGGCAAGGAGCAGCTGCTGCATTCTTGCACTTGCCTTCCTTCAGTGCGCACAGAAGCCCGCTGCTCTGCTGCTTGGTTTTTCTGCATTCAGTCAATTGCACAGGATTGAAGCTGGGGCAGGCTGTTCAGCTTGGCTGCTTTTCAGCATCTCAGCTGCCCTTCTGCTCTGTGACAGCTCTCCAGGTTTCTTGCCTTCTCCAGGCTGCAACGTGCCCGCTACTACCCAGAGCTGGGCAGGAGTGGGCAGAGAGCACGCTCATCTGCCAGCAGTTTGCGGCTTGCCCAGGAAAGTGCAGTGTCCTTGGAATGTGCAGCAAATCCAATTTCTTGGCAAGTCCGGGGGAAGTGAGCAGTGCTGGTACACTTTCACCTTGAGAAATGGACTTGGAAAGCTTTTCGCTAAGATGTAGGCGACTAGAGAGGCAGAATACGGAGCTCCGGCGCTGGCCGAAAAGAAGTGCCGCTTGCCGGCGTCTTTCGGCAAAAGCGGCGCTCTGGAGCGCACCGCTGCCGCTCCAGTCATCTGTGCGCGAAGTAGCCGCTTCTTCGCCTCCGGCAGCCGGAGATCGCGGTAGCTTGCATAGGCGAAGAACGAAGCCGCGAAGAAGCCGGCTTGTGCGCGAAGCTCGCAGACTGCTGCAGGACGGTGGCTGCCGCTCTCCTGCCTGTTGAATTCACTTCTGGCATGCGAGTGGAAGGTGTTCCAGGACAACTTTCCTGGGTTTTGACGTAGTCCTGCTGCATCCCTCCTTGGAAATTCTTGCTGCTCCCCGGAGGCTCCGAGATGCAGAGAACACGATGGCAGCTGCTGAAAAGAAGGGCAGCAGTGAGTTTGTCAAGAAACAAGAATATAGGCAGCTGCCTGTGCTTGGCAAGGAGCAGCTGCTGCATTCTTGCACTTGCCTTCCTTCAGTGCGCACAGAAGCCCGCTGCTCTGCTGCTTGGTTTTTCTGCATTCAGTCAATTGCACAGGATTGAAGCTGGGGCAGGCTGTTCAGCTTTGCTGCTTTTCAGCATCTCAGCTGCCCTTTGGCTCTGTTACAGCTCTCCAGGTTTCTTGCCTTTGCCAGGCTGCAACCTGCTGGCTAGTACCCAGAGCTGGGCAGGAGTGGGCAGAGAGCACGCTCATCAGCCAGCAGTTTGCGGTTTGCCCAGGAAAGTGCAGTGTCCTTGGAATGTGCAGCAAATCCAATTTCTTGGCAAGTCCGGGGGAAGTGAGCAGTGCAGGTACACTTTCACCTTGAGAAATGGACTTGGAAAGCTTTTCGCTAAGATGTAGGCGACTAGAGAGGCAGAATACGGAGCTCCGGCGCTGGCCGAAAAGAAGTGCCGCTTGCCGGCGTCTTTCGGCAAAAGCGGCGCTCCGCAGAGCACCGCTGCCGCTCCGGTCATCTGTGCGCGAAGTAGCCGCTTCTTCGCCTCCGGCAGCCGGAGATCGCGGTAGCTTGCATAGGCGAAGAACGAAGCCGCGAAGAAGCCGGCTTGTGTGCGAAGCTCGCAGACTGCTGCAGGACGGTGGCTGCCGCTCTCCTGCCTGTTGAATTCACTTCTGGCATCCGAGTGGAAGGTGTTCCAGGACAACTTTCCTGGGTTTTGACGTAGTCCTGCTGCATCCCTCCTTGGAAATTCTTGCTGCTCCCCGGAGGCTCCGAGATGCAGAGAACACGATGGCAGCTGCTGAAAAGAAGGGCAGCAGTGAGTTTGTCAAGAAACAAGAATATAGGCAGCTGCCTGTGCTTGGCAAGGAGCAGCTGCTGCATTCTTGCACTTGCCTTCCTTCAGTGCGCACAGAAGCCCGCTGCTCTGCTGCTTGGTTTTTCTGCATTCAGTCAATTGCACAGGATTGAAGCTGGGGCAGGCTGTTCAGCTTTGCTGCTTTTCAGCATCTCAGCTGCCCTTTGGCTCTGTTACAGCTCTCCAGGTTTCTTGCCTTCTCCAGGCTGCAACCTGCTGGCTAGTACCCAGAGCTGGGCAGGAGTGGGCAGAGAGCACGCTCATCAGCCAGCAGTTTGCGGTTTGCCCAGGAAAGTGCAGTGTCCTTGGAATGTGCAGCAAATCCAATTTCTTGGCAAGTCCGGGGGAAGTGAGCAGTGCAGGTACACTTTCACCTTGAGAAATGGACTTGGAAAGCTTTTCGCTAAGATGTAGGCGACTAGAGAGGCAGAATACGGAGCTCCGGCGCTGGCCGAAAAGAAGTGCCGCTTGCCGGCGTCTTTCGGCAAAAGCGGCGCTCCGCAGAGCACCGCTGCCGCTCCGGTCATCTGTACGCCAAGTAGCCGCTTCTTCGCCTCCGGCAGCCGGAGATCGCGGTAGCTTGCAAGAGGCAAAGAATAAAGCCGCGAAGAAGCCGGCTTGTGCGCGAAGCTCGCAGACAGCTGCAGGACGGTGGCTGCCGCTCTCCTGCCTGTTGAATTCACTCTGGGCATGCGAGTGGAAGGTGTTCCAGGACAACTTTCCTGGGTTTTGACGTAGTCCTGCTGCATCCCTCCTTGGAAATTCTTGCTGCTCCCCGGAGGCTCCGAGATGCAGAGAACACGATGGCAGCTGCTGAAAAGAAGGGCAACTGTGAGTTTGTCAAGAAACAAGAATATAGGCAGCTGCCTGTGCTTGGCAAGGAGCAGCTGCTGCATTCTTGCACTTGCCTTCCTTCAGTGCGCACAGAAGCCCGCTGCTCTGCTGCTTGGTTTTTCTGCATTCAGTCAATTGCACAGGATTGAAGCTGGGGCAGGCTGTTCAGCTTGGCTGCTTTTCAGCATCTCAGCTGCCCTTCTGCTCTGTGACAGCTCTCCAGGTTTCTTGCCTTCTCCAGGCTGCAACGTGCCCGCTACTACCCAGAGCTGGGCAGGAGTGGGCAGAGAGCACGCTCATCTGCCAGCAGTTTGCGGCTTGCCCAGGAAAGTGCAGTGTCCTTGGAATGTGCAGCAAATCCAATTTCTTGGCAAGTCCGGGGGAAGTGAGCAGTGCTGGTACACTTTCACCTTGAGAAATGGACTTGGAAAGCTTTTCGCTAAGATGTAGGCGACTAGAGAGGCAGAATACGGAGCTCCGGCGCTGGCCGATAAGAAGTGCCGCTTCCCGGCGTCTTTCGGCAAAAGCGGCGCTCCGGAGCGCACCGCTGCCGCTCCAGTCATCTGTGCGCGAAGTAGCCGCTTCTTCGCCTCCGGCAGCCGGAGATCGCGGTAGCTTGCATAGGCGAAGAACGAAGCCGCGAAGAAGCCGGCTTGTGCGCGAAGCTCGCAGACAGCTGCAGGACGGTGGCTGCCGCTCTCCTGCCTGTTGAATTCACTTCTGGCATGCGAGTGGAAGGTGTTCCAGGACAACTTTCCTGGGTTTTGACGTAGTCCTGCTGCATCCCTCCTTGGAAATTCTTGCTGCTCCCCGGAGGCTCCGAGATGCAGAGAACACGATGGCAGCTGCTGAAAAGAAGGGCAGCAGTGAGTTTGTCAAGAAACAAGAATATAGGCAGCTGCCTGTGCTTGGCAAGGAGCAGCTGCTGCATTCTTGCACTTGCCTTCCTTCAGTGCGCACAGAAGCCCGCTGCTCTGCTGCTTGGTTTTTCTGCATTCAGTCAATTGCACAGGATTGAAGCTGGGGCAGGCTGTTCAGCTTTGCTGCTTTTCAGCATCTCAGCTGCCCTTTGGCTCTGTTACAGCTCTCCAGGTTTCTTGCCTTTGCCAGGCTGCAACCTGCTGGCTAGTACCCAGAGCTGGGCAGGAGTGGGCAGAGAGCACGCTCATCAGCCAGCAGTTTGCGGCTTGCCCAGGAAAGTGCAGTGTCCTTGGAATGTGCAGCAAATCCAATTTCTTGGCAAGTCCGGGGGAAGTGAGCAGTGCTGGTACACTTTCACCTTGAGAAATGGACTTGGAAAGCTTTTCGCTAAGATGTAGGCGACTAGAGAGGCAGAATACGGAGCTCCGGCGCTGGCCGATAAGAAGTGCCGCTTCCCGGCGTCTTTCGGCAAAAGCGGCGCTCCGGAGCGCACCGCTGCCGCTCCAGTCATCTGTGCGCGAAGTAGCCGCTTCTTCGCCTCCGGCAGCCGGAGATCGCGGTAGCTTGCATAGGCGAAGAACGAAGCCGCGAAGAAGCCGGCTTGTGCGCGAAGCTCGCAGACAGCTGCAGGACGGTGGCTGCCGCTCTCCTGCCTGTTGAATTCACTCTGGGCATGCGAGTGGAAGGTGTTCCAGGACAACTTTCCTGGGTTTTGACGTAGTCCTGCTGCATCCCTCCTTGGAAATTCTTGCTGCTCCCCGGAGGCTCCGAGATGCAGAGAACACGATGGCAGCTGCTGAAAAGAAGGGCAGCAGTGAGTTTGTCAAGAAACAAGAATATAGGCAGCTGCCTGTGCTTGGCAAGGAGCAGCTGCTGCATTCTTGCACTTGCCTTCCTTCAGTGCGCACAGAAGCCCGCTGCTCTGCTGCTTGGTTTTTCTGCATTCAGTCAATTGCACAGGATTGAAGCTGGGGCAGGCTGTTCAGCTTTGCTGCTTTTCAGCATCTCAGCTGCCCTTTGGCTCTGTTACAGCTCTCCAGGTTTCTTGCCTTTGCCAGGCTGCAACCTGCTGGCTAGTACCCAGAGCTGGGCAGGAGTGGGCAGAGAGCACGCTCATCAGCCAGCAGTTTGCGGTTTGCCCAGGAAAGTGCAGTGTCCTTGGAATGTGCAGCAAATCCAATTTCTTGGCAAGTCCGGGGGAAGTGAGCAGTGCAGGTACACTTTCACCTTGAGAAATGGAGTTGGAAAGCTTTTCGCTAAGATGTAGGCGACTAGAGAGGCAGAATACGGAGCTCCGGCGCTGGCCGAAAAGAAGTGCCGCTTGCCGGCGTCTTTCGGCAAAAGCGGCGCTCCGCAGAGCACCGCTGCCGCTCCGGTCATCTGTGCGCGAAGTAGCCGCTTCTTCGCCTCCGGCAGCCGGAGATCGCGGTAGCTTGCATAGGCGAAGAACGAAGCCGCGAAGAAGCCGGCTTGTGTGCGAAGCTCGCAGACAGCTGCAGGACGGTGGCTGCCGCTCTCCTGCCTGTTGAATTCACTCTGGGCATGCGAGTGGAAGGTGTTCCAGGACAACTTTCCTGGGTTTTGACGTAGTCCTGCTGCATCCCTCCTTGGAAATTCTTGCTGCTCCCCGGAGGCTCCGAGATGCAGAGAACACGATGGCAGCTGCTGAAAAGAAGGGCAGCAGTGAGTTTGTCAAGAAACAAGAATATAGGCAGCTGCCTGTGCTTGGCAAGGAGCAGCTGCTGCATTCTTGCACTTGCCTTCCTTCAGTGCGCACAGAAGCCCGCTGCTCTGCTGCTTGGTTTTTCTGCATTCAGTCAATTGCACAGGATTGAAGCTGGGGCAGGCTGTTCAGCTTTGCTGCTTTTCAGCATCTCAGCTGCCCTTTGGCTCTGTTACAGCTCTCCAGGTTTCTTGCCTTTGCCAGGCTGCAACCTGCTGGCTAGTACCCAGAGCTGGGCAGGAGTGGGCAGAGAGCACGCTCATCAGCCAGCAGTTTGCGGTTTGCCCAGGAAAGTGCAGTGTCCTTGGAATGTGCAGCAAATCCAATTTCTTGGCAAGTCCGGGGGAAGTGAGCAGTGCAGGTACACTTTCACCTTGAGAAATGGAGTGGCAAAGCTTTTCGCTAAGATGTAGGCGACTAGAGAGGCAGAATACGGAGCTCCGGCGCTGGCCGAAAAGAAGTGCCGCTTGCCGGCGTCTTTCGGCAAAAGCGGCGCTCCGCAGAGCACCGCTGCCGCTCCGGTCATCTGTGCGCGAAGTAGCCGCTTCTTCGCCTCCGGCAGCCGGAGATCGCGGTAGCTTGCATAGGCGAAGAACGAAGCCGCGAAGAAGCCGGCTTGTGTGCGAAGCTCGCAGACAGCTGCAGGACGGTGGCTGCCGCTCTCCTGCCTGTTGAATTCACTCTGGGCATGCGAGTGGAAGGTGTTCCAGGACAACTTTCCTGGGTTTTGACGTAGTCCTGCTGCATCCCTCCTTGGAAATTCTTGCTGCTCCCCGGAGGCTCCGAGATGCAGAGAACACGATGGCAGCTGCTGAAAAGAAGGGCAGCAGTGAGTTTGTCAAGAAACAAGAATATAGGCAGCTGCCTGTGCTTGGCAAGGAGCAGCTGCTGCATTCTTGCACTTGCCTTCCTTCAGTGCGCACAGAAGCCCGCTGCTCTGCTGCTTGGTTTTTCCGCATTCAGTCAATTGCACAGGATTGAAGCTGGGGCAGGCTGTTCAGCTTTGCTGCTTTTCAGCATCTCAGCTGCCCTTCTGCTCTGTGACAGCTCTCCAGGTTTCTTGCCTTCTCCAGGCTGCAACGTGCTGGCTAGTACCCAGAGCTGGGCAGGAGTGGGCAGAGAGCACGCTCATCAGCCAGCAGTTTGCGGTTTGCCCAGGAAAGTGCAGTGTCCTTGGAATGTGCAGCAAATCCAATTTCTTGGCAAGTCCGGGGGAAGTGAGCAGTGCAGGTACACTTTCACCTTGAGAAATGGACTTGGAAAGCTTTTCGCTAAGATGTAGGCGACTGGAGAGGCAGAATACGGAGCTCCGGCGCTGGCCGAAAAGAAGTGCCGCTTGCCGGCGTCTTTCGGCAAAAGCGGCGCTCCGCAGAGCACCGCTGCCGCTCCGGTCATCTGTACGCCAAGTAGCCGCTTCTTCGCCTCCGGCAGCCGGAGATCGCGGTAGCTTGCAAGAGGCAAAGAATAAAGCCGCGAAGAAGCCGGCTTGTGCGCGAAGCTCGCAGACAGCTGCAGGACGGTGGCTGCCGCTCTCCTGCCTGTTGAATTCACTCTGGGCATGCGAGTGGAAGGTGTTCCAGGACAACTTTCCTGGGTTTTGACGTAGTCCTGCTGCATCCCTCCTTGGAAATTCTTGCTGCTCCCCGGAGGCTCCGAGATGCAGAGAACACGATGGCAGCTGCTGAAAAGAAGGGCAACTGTGAGTTTGTCAAGAAACAAGAATATAGGCAGCTGCCTGTGCTTGGCAAGGAGCAGCTGCTGCATTCTTGCACTTGCCTTCCTTCAGTGCGCACAGAAGCCCGCTGCTCTGCTGCTTGGTTTTTCTGCATTCAGTCAATTGCACAGGATTGAAGCTGGGGCAGGCTGTTCAGCTTGGCTGCTTTTCAGCATCTCAGCTGCCCTTCTGCTCTGTGACAGCTCTCCAGGTTTCTTGCCTTCTCCAGGCTGCAACGTGCCCGCTACTACCCAGAGCTGGGCAGGAGTGGGCAGAGAGCACGCTCATCTGCCAGCAGTTTGCGGCTTGCCCAGGAAAGTGCAGTGTCCTTGGAATGTGCAGCAAATCCAATTTCTTGGCAAGTCCGGGGGAAGTGAGCAGTGCTGGTACACTTTCACCTTGAGAAATGGACTTGGAAAGCTTTTCGCTAAGATGTAGGCGACTAGAGAGGCAGAATACGGAGCTCCGGCGCTGGCCGATAAGAAGTGCCGCTTCCCGGCGTCTTTCGGCAAAAGCGGCGCTCCGGAGCGCACCGCTGCCGCTCCAGTCAGCTGTGCGCGAAGTAGCCGCTTCTTCGCCTCCGGCAGCCGGAGATCGCGGTAGCTTGCATAGGCGAAGAACGAAGCCGCGAAGAAGCCGGCTTGTGCGCGAAGCTCGCAGACAGCTGCAGGACGGTGGCTGCCGCTCTCCTGCCTGTTGAATTCACTTCTGGCATGCGAGTGGAAGGTGTTCCAGGACAACTTTCCTGGGTTTTGACGTAGTCCTGCTGCATCCCTCCTTGGAAATTCTTGCTGCTCCCCGGAGGCTCCGAGATGCAGAGAACACGATGGCAGCTGCTGAAAAGAAGGGCAGCAGTGAGTTTGTCAAGAAACAAGAATATAGGCAGCTGCCTGTGCTTGGCAAGGAGCAGCTGCTGCATTCTTGCACTTGCCTTCCTTCAGTGCGCACAGAAGCCCGCTGCTCTGCTGCTTGGTTTTTCTGCATTCAGTCAATTGCACAGGATTGAAGCTGGGGCAGGCTGTTCAGCTTTGCTGCTTTTCAGCATCTCAGCTGCCCTTTGGCTCTGTTACAGCTCTCCAGGTTTCTTGCCTTTGCCAGGCTGCAACCTGCTGGCTAGTACCCAGAGCTGGGCAGGAGTGGGCAGAGAGCACGCTCATCAGCCAGCAGTTTGCGGCTTGCCCAGGAAAGTGCAGTGTCCTTGGAATGTGCAGCAAATCCAATTTCTTGGCAAGTCCGGGGGAAGTGAGCAGTGCTGGTACACTTTCACCTTGAGAAATGGACTTGGAAAGCTTTTCGCTAAGATGTAGGCGACTAGAGAGGCAGAATACGGAGCTCCGGCGCTGGCCGATAAGAAGTGCCGCTTGCCGGCGTCTTTCGGCAAAAGCGGCGCTCCGGAGCGCACCGCTGCCGCTCCAGTCATCTGTGCGCGAAGTAGCCGCTTCTTCGCCTCCGGCAGCCGGAGATCGCGGTAGCTTGCATAGGCGAAGAACGAAGCCGCGAAGAAGCCGTCTTGTGCGCGAAGCTCGCAGACAGCTGCAGGACGGTGGCTGCCGCTCTCCTGCCTGTTGAATTCACTCTGGGCATGCGAGTGGAAGGTGTTCCAGGACAACTTTCCTGGGTTTTGACGTAGTCCTGCTGCATCCCTCCTTGGAAATTCTTGCTGCTCCCCGGAGGCTCCGAGATGCAGAGAACACGATGGCAGCTGCTGAAAAGAAGGGCAGCAGTGAGTTTGTCAAGAAACAAGAATATAGGCAGCTGCCTGTGCTTGGCAAGGAGCAGCTGCTGCATTCTTGCACTTGCCTTCCTTCAGTGCGCACAGAAGCCCGCTGCTCTGCTGCTTGGTTTTTCTGCATTCAGTCAATTGCACAGGATTGAAGCTGGGGCAGGCTGTTCAGCTTTGCTGCTTTTCAGCATCTCAGCTGCCCTTTGGCTCTGTTACAGCTCTCCAGGTTTCTTGCCTTTGCCAGGCTGCAACCTGCTGGCTAGTACCCAGAGCTGGGCAGGAGTGGGCAGAGAGCACGCTCATCAGCCAGCAGTTTGCGGTTTGCCCAGGAAAGTGCAGTGTCCTTGGAATGTGCAGCAAATCCAATTTCTTGGCAAGTCCGGGGGAAGTGAGCAGTGCAGGTACACTTTCACCTTGAGAAATGGAGTTGGAAAGCTTTTCGCTAAGATGTAGGCGACTAGAGAGGCAGAATACGGAGCTCCGGCGCTGGCCGAAAAGAAGTGCCGCTTGCCGGCGTCTTTCGGCAAAAGCGGCGCTCCGCAGAGCACCGCTGCCGCTCCGGTCATCTGTGCGCGAAGTAGCCGCTTCTTCGCCTCCGGCAGCCGGAGATCGCGGTAGCTTGCATAGGCGAAGAACGAAGCCGCGAAGAAGCCGGCTTGTGTGCGAAGCTCGCAGACAGCTGCAGGACGGTGGCTGCCGCTCTCCTGCCTGTTGAATTCACTCTGGGCATGCGAGTGGAAGGTGTTCCAGGACAACTTTCCTGGGTTTTGACGTAGTCCTGCTGCATCCCTCCTTGGAAATTCTTGCTGCTCCCCGGAGGCTCCGAGATGCAGAGAACACGATGGCAGCTGCTGAAAAGAAGGGCAGCAGTGAGTTTGTCAAGAAACAAGAATATAGGCAGCTGCCTGTGCTTGGCAAGGAGCAGCTGCTGCATTCTTGCACTTGCCTTCCTTCAGTGCGCACAGAAGCCCGCTGCTCTGCTGCTTGGTTTTTCTGCATTCAGTCAATTGCACAGGATTGAAGCTGGGGCAGGCTGTTCAGCTTTGCTGCTTTTCAGCATCTCAGCTGCCCTTTGGCTCTGTTACAGCTCTCCAGGTTTCTTGCCTTTGCCAGGCTGCAACCTGCTGGCTAGTACCCAGAGCTGGGCAGGAGTGGGCAGAGAGCACGCTCATCAGCCAGCAGTTTGCGGTTTGCCCAGGAAAGTGCAGTGTCCTTGGAATGTGCAGCAAATCCAATTTCTTGGCAAGTCCGGGGGAAGTGAGCAGTGCAGGTACACTTTCACCTTGAGAAATGGACTTGGAAAGCTTTTCGCTAAGATGTAGGCGACTGGAGAGGCAGAATACGGAGCTCCGGCGCTGGCCGATAAGAAGTGCCGCTTGCCGGCGTCTTTCGGCAAAAGCGGCGCTCCGCAGAGCACCGCTGCCGCTCCGGTCATCTGTACGCCAAGTAGCCGCTTCTTCGCCTCCGGCAGCCGGAGATCGCGGTAGCTTGCAAGAGGCGAAGAATAAAGCCGCGAAGAAGCCGGCTTGTGCGCGAAGCTCGCAGACAGCTGCAGGACGGTGGCTGCCGCTCTCCTGCCTGTTGAATTCACTCTGGGCATGCGAGTGGAAGGTGTTCCAGGACAACTTTCCTGGGTTTTGACGTAGTCCTGCTGCATCCCTCCTTGGAAATTCTTGCTGCTCCCCGGAGGCTCCGAGATGCAGAGAACACGATGGCAGCTGCTGAAAAGAAGGGCAGCAGTGAGTTTGTCAAGAAACAAGAATATAGGCAGCTGCCTGTGCTTGGCAAGGAGCAGCTGCTGCATTCTTGCACTTGCCTTCCTTCAGTGCGCACAGAAGCCCGCTGCTCTGCTGCTTGGTTTTTCTGCATTCAGTCAATTGCACAGGATTGAAGCTGGGGCAGGCTGTTCAGCTTGGCTGCTTTTCAGCATCTCAGCTGCCCTTCTGCTCTGTGACAGCTCTCCAGGTTTCTTGCCTTCTCCAGGCTGCAACGTGCCCGCTACTACCCAGAGCTGGGCAGGAGTGGGCAGAGAGCACGCTCATCTGCCAGCAGTTTGCGGCTTGCCCAGGAAAGTGCAGTGTCCTTGGAATGTGCAGCAAATCCAATTTCTTGGCAAGTCCGGGGGAAGTGAGCAGTGCTGGTACACTTTCACCTTGAGAAATGGACTTGGAAAGCTTTTCGCTAAGATGTAGGCGACTAGAGAGGCAGAATACGGAGCTCCGGCGCTGGCCGATAAGAAGTGCCGCTTGCCGGCGTCTTTCGGCAAAAGCGGCGCTCTGGAGCGCACCGCTGCCGCTCCAGTCATCTGTGCGCGAAGTTGCCGCTTCTTCGCCTCCGGCAGCCGGAGATCGCGGTAGCTTGCATAGGCGAAGAACGAAGCCGCGAAGAAGCCGGCTTGTGCGCGAAGCTCGCAGACTGCTGCAGGACGGTGGCTGCCGCTCTCCTGCCTGTTGAATTCACTTCTGGCATGCGAGTGGAAGGTGTTCCAGGACAACTTTCCTGGGTTTTGACGTAGTCCTGCTGCATCCCTCCTTGGAAATTCTTGCTGCTCCCCGGAGGCTCCGAGATGCAGAGAACACGATGGCAGCTGCTGAAAAGAAGGGCAGCAGTGAGTTTGTCAAGAAACAAGAATATAGGCAGCTGCCTGTGCTTGGCAAGGAGCAGCTGCTGCATTCTTGCACTTGCCTTCCTTCAGTGCGCACAGAAGCCCGCTGCTCTGCTGCTTGGTTTTTCTGCATTCAGTCAATTGCACAGGATTGAAGCTGGGGCAGGCTGTTCAGCTTTGCTGCTTTTCAGCATCTCAGCTGCCCTTTGGCTCTGTTACAGCTCTCCAGGTTTCTTGCCTTTGCCAGGCTGCAACCTGCTGGCTAGTACCCAGAGCTGGGCAGGAGTGGGCAGAGAGCACGCTCATCAGCCAGCAGTTTGCGGTTTGCCCAGGAAAGTGCAGTGTCCTTGGAATGTGCAGCAAATCCAATTTCTTGGCAAGTCCGGGGGAAGTGAGCAGTGCAGGTACACTTTCACCTTGAGAAATGGACTTGGAAAGCTTTTCGCTAAGATGTAGGCGACTAGAGAGGCAGAATACGGAGCTCCGGCGCTGGCCGAAAAGAAGTGCCGCTTCCCGGCGTCTTTCGGCAAAAGCGGCGCTCCGCAGAGCACCGCTGCCGCTCCGGTCATCTGTACGCCAAGTAGCCGCTTCTTCGCCTCCGGCAGCCGGAGATCGCGGTAGCTTGCAAGAGGCGAAGAATAAAGCCGCGAAGAAGCCGGCTTGTGCGCGAAGCTCGCAGACAGCTGCAGGACGGTGGCTGCCGCTCTCCTGCCTGTTGAATTCACTCTGGGCATGCGAGTGGAAGGTGTTCCAGGACAACTTTCCTGGGTTTTGACGTAGTCCTGCTGCATCCCTCCTTGGAAATTCTTGCTGCTCCCCGGAGGCTCCGAGATGCAGAGAACACGATGGCAGCTGCTGAAAAGAAGGGCAGCAGTGAGTTTGTCAAGAAACAAGAATATAGGCAGCTGCCTGTGCTTGGCAAGGAGCAGCTGCTGCATTCTTGCACTTGCCTTCCTTCAGTGCGCACAGAAGCCCGCTGCTCTGCTGCTTGGTTTTTCTGCATTCAGTCAATTGCACAGGATTGAAGCTGGGGCAGGCTGTTCAGCTTTGCTGCTTTTCAGCATCTCAGCTGCCCTTTGGCTCTGTTACAGCTCTCCAGGTTTCTTGCCTTCTCCAGGCTGCAACCTGCTGGCTAGTACCCAGAGCTGGGCAGGAGTGGGCAGAGAGCACGCTCATCAGCCAGCAGTTTGCGGTTTGCCCAGGAAAGTGCAGTGTCCTTGGAATGTGCAGCAAATCCAATTTCTTGGCAAGTCCGGGGGAAGTGAGCAGTGCAGGTACACTTTCACCTTGAGAAATGGAGTTGGAAAGCTTTTCGCTAAGATGTAGGCGACTAGAGAGGCAGAATACGGAGCTCCGGCGCTGGCCGAAAAGAAGTGCCGCTTGCCGGCGTCTTTCGGCAAAAGCGGCGCTCCGCAGAGCACCGCTGCCGCTCCGGTCATCTGTACGCCAAGTAGCCGCTTCTTCGCCTCCGGCAGCCGGAGATCGCGGTAGCTTGCAAGAGGCAAAGAATAAAGCCGCGAAGAAGCCGGCTTGTGCGCGAAGCTCGCAGACAGCTGCAGGACGGTGGCTGCCGCTCTCCTGCCTGTTGAATTCACTCTGGGCATGCGAGTGGAAGGTGTTCCAGGACAACTTTCCTGGGTTTTGACGTAGTCCTGCTGCATCCCTCCTTGGAAATTCTTGCTGCTCCCCGGAGGCTCCGAGATGCAGAGAACACGATGGCAGCTGCTGAAAAGAAGGGCAACTGTGAGTTTGTCAAGAAACAAGAATATAGGCAGCTGCCTGTGCTTGGCAAGGAGCAGCTGCTGCATTCTTGCACTTGCCTTCCTTCAGTGCGCACAGAAGCCCGCTGCTCTGCTGCTTGGTTTTTCTGCATTCAGTCAATTGCACAGGATTGAAGCTGGGGCAGGCTGTTCAGCTTGGCTGCTTTTCAGCATCTCAGCTGCCCTTCTGCTCTGTGACAGCTCTCCAGGTTTCTTGCCTTCTCCAGGCTGCAACGTGCCCGCTACTACCCAGAGCTGGGCAGGAGTGGGCAGAGAGCACGCTCATCTGCCAGCAGTTTGCGGCTTGCCCAGGAAAGTGCAGTGTCCTTGGAATGTGCAGCAAATCCAATTTCTTGGCAAGTCCGGGGGAAGTGAGCAGTGCTGGTACACTTTCACCTTGAGAAATGGACTTGGAAAGCTTTTCGCTAAGATGTAGGCGACTAGAGAGGCAGAATACGGAGCTCCGGCGCTGGCCGATAAGAAGTGCCGCTTCCCGGCGTCTTTCGGCAAAAGCGGCGCTCCGGAGCGCACCGCTGCCGCTCCAGTCATCTGTGCGCGAAGTAGCCGCTTCTTCGCCTCCGGCAGCCGGAGATCGCGGTAGCTTGCATAGGCGAAGAACGAAGCCGCGAAGAAGCCGGCTTGTGCGCGAAGCTCGCAGACAGCTGCAGGACGGTGGCTGCCGCTCTCCTGCCTGTTGAATTCACTCTGGGCATGCGAGTGGAAGGTGTTCCAGGACAACTTTCCTGGGTTTTGACGTAGTCCTGCTGCATCCCTCCTTGGAAATTCTTGCTGCTCCCCGGAGGCTCCGAGATGCAGAGAACACGATGGCAGCTGCTGAAAAGAAGGGCAGCAGTGAGTTTGTCAAGAAACAAGAATATAGGCAGCTGCCTGTGCTTGGCAAGGAGCAGCTGCTGCATTCTTGCACTTGCCTTCCTTCAGTGCGCACAGAAGCCCGCTGCTCTGCTGCTTGGTTTTTCTGCATTCAGTCAATTGCACAGGATTGAAGCTGGGGCAGGCTGTTCAGCTTTGCTGCTTTTCAGCATCTCAGCTGCCCTTTGGCTCTGTTACAGCTCTCCAGGTTTCTTGCCTTTGCCAGGCTGCAACCTGCTGGCTAGTACCCAGAGCTGGGCAGGAGTGGGCAGAGAGCACGCTCATCAGCCAGCAGTTTGCGGTTTGCCCAGGAAAGTGCAGTGTCCTTGGAATGTGCAGCAAATCCAATTTCTTGGCAAGTCCGGGGGAAGTGAGCAGTGCAGGTACACTTTCACCTTGAGAAATGGAGTTGGAAAGCTTTTCGCTAAGATGTAGGCGACTAGAGAGGCAGAATACGGAGCTCCGGCGCTGGCCGAAAAGAAGTGCCGCTTGCCGGCGTCTTTCGGCAAAAGCGGCGCTCCGCAGAGCACCGCTGCCGCTCCGGTCATCTGTACGCCAAGTAGCCGCTTCTTCGCCTCCGGCAGCCGGAGATCGCGGTAGCTTGCAAGAGGCGAAGAATAAAGCCGCGAAGAAGCCGGCTTGTGCGCGAAGCTCGCAGACAGCTGCAGGACGGTGGCTGCCGCTCTCCTGCCTGTTGAATTCACTCTGGGCATGCGAGTGGAAGGTGTTCCAGGACAACTTTCCTGGGTTTTGACGTAGTCCTGCTGCATCCCTCCTTGGAAATTCTTGCTGCTCCCCGGAGGCTCCGAGATGCAGAGAACACGATGGCAGCTGCTGAAAAGAAGGGCAACTGTGAGTTTGTCAAGAAACAAGAATATAGGCAGCTGCCTGTGCTTGGCAAGGAGCAGCTGCTGCATTCTTGCACTTGCCTTCCTTCAGTGCGCACAGAAGCCCGCTGCTCTGCTGCTTGGTTTTTCTGCATTCAGTCAATTGCACAGGATTGAAGCTGGGGCAGGCTGTTCAGCTTGGCTGCTTTTCAGCATCTCAGCTGCCCTTCTGCTCTGTGACAGCTCTCCAGGTTTCTTGCCTTCTCCAGGCTGCAACGTGCCCGCTACTACCCAGAGCTGGGCAGGAGTGGGCAGAGAGCACGCTCATCTGCCAGCAGTTTGCGGCTTGCCCAGGAAAGTGCAGTGTCCTTGGAATGTGCAGCAAATCCAATTTCTTGGCAAGTCCGGGGGAAGTGAGCAGTGCTGGTACACTTTCACCTTGAGAAATGGACTTGGAAAGCTTTTCGCTAAGATGTAGGCGACTAGAGAGGCAGAATACGGAGCTCCGGCGCTGGCCGATAAGAAGTGCCGCTTCCCGGCGTCTTTCGGCAAAAGCGGCGCTCCGGAGCGCACCGCTGCCGCTCCAGTCATCTGTGCGCGAAGTAGCCGCTTCTTCGCCTCCGGCAGCCGGAGATCGCGGTAGCTTGCATAGGCGAAGAACGAAGCCGCGAAGAAGCCGGCTTGTGCGCGAAGCTCGCAGACAGCTGCAGGACGGTGGCTGCCGCTCTCCTGCCTGTTGAATTCACTCTGGGCATGCGAGTGGAAGGTGTTCCAGGACAACTTTCCTGGGTTTTGACGTAGTCCTGCTGCATCCCTCCTTGGAAATTCTTGCTGCTCCCCGGAGGCTCCGAGATGCAGAGAACACGATGGCAGCTGCTGAAAAGAAGGGCAGCAGTGAGTTTGTCAAGAAACAAGAATATAGGCAGCTGCCTGTGCTTGGCAAGGAGCAGCTGCTGCATTCTTGCACTTGCCTTCCTTCAGTGCGCACAGAAGCCCGCTGCTCTGCTGCTTGGTTTTTCTGCATTCAGTCAATTGCACAGGATTGAAGCTGGGGCAGGCTGTTCAGCTTTGCTGCTTTTCAGCATCTCAGCTGCCCTTTGGCTCTGTTACAGCTCTCCAGGTTTCTTGCCTTTGCCAGGCTGCAACCTGCTGGCTAGTACCCAGAGCTGGGCAGGAGTGGGCAGAGAGCACGCTCATCAGCCAGCAGTTTGCGGTTTGCCCAGGAAAGTGCAGTGTCCTTGGAATGTGCAGCAAATCCAATTTCTTGGCAAGTCCGGGGGAAGTGAGCAGTGCAGGTACACTTTCACCTTGAGAAATGGAGTTGGAAAGCTTTTCGCTAAGATGTAGGCGACTAGAGAGGCAGAATACGGAGCTCCGGCGCTGGCCGAAAAGAAGTGCCGCTTGCCGGCGTCTTTCGGCAAAAGCGGCGCTCCGCAGAGCACCGCTGCCGCTCCGGTCATCTGTACGCCAAGTAGCCGCTTCTTCGCCTCCGGCAGCCGGAGATCGCGGTAGCTTGCAAGAGGCGAAGAATAAAGCCGCGAAGAAGCCGGCTTGTGCGCGAAGCTCGCAGACAGCTGCAGGACGGTGGCTGCCGCTCTCCTGCCTGTTGAATTCACTCTGGGCATGCGAGTGGAAGGTGTTCCAGGACAACTTTCCTGGGTTTTGACGTAGTCCTGCTGCATCCCTCCTTGGAAATTCTTGCTGCTCCCCGGAGGCTCCGAGATGCAGAGAACACGATGGCAGCTGCTGAAAAGAAGGGCAGCAGTGAGTTTGTCAAGAAACAAGAATATAGGCAGCTGCCTGTGCTTGGCAAGGAGCAGCTGCTGCATTCTTGCACTTGCCTTCCTTCAGTGCGCACAGAAGCCCGCTGCTCTGCTGCTTGGTTTTTCTGCATTCAGTCAATTGCACAGGATTGAAGCTGGGGCAGGCTGTTCAGCTTGGCTGCTTTTCAGCATCTCAGCTGCCCTTCTGCTCTGTGACAGCTCTCCAGGTTTCTTGCCTTCTCCAGGCTGCAACGTGCCCGCTACTACCCAGAGCTGGGCAGGAGTGGGCAGAGAGCACGCTCATCTGCCAGCAGTTTGCGGCTTGCCCAGGAAAGTGCAGTGTCCTTGGAATGTGCAGCAAATCCAATTTCTTGGCAAGTCCGGGGGAAGTGAGCAGTGCTGGTACACTTTCACCTTGAGAAATGGAGTTGGAAAGCTTTTCGCTAAGATGTAGGCGACTAGAGAGGCAGAATACGGAGCTCCGGCGCTGGCCGATAAGAAGTGCCGCTTGCCGGCGTCTTTCGGCAAAAGCGGCGCTCCGGAGCGCACCGCTGCCGCTCCAGTCATCTGTGCGCGAAGTTGCCGCTTCTTCGCCTCCGGCAGCCGGAGATCGCGGTAGCTTGCATAGGCGAAGAACGAAGCCGCGAAGAAGCCGGCTTGTGCGCGAAGCTCGCAGACTGCTGCAGGACGGTGGCTGCCGCTCTCCTGCCTGTTGAATTCACTTCTGGCATGCGAGTGGAAGGTGTTCCAGGACAACTTTCCTGGGTTTTGACGTAGTCCTGCTGCATCCCTCCTTGGAAATTCTTGCAGCTCCCCGGAGGCTCCGAGATGCAGAGAACACGATGGCAGCTGCTGAAAAGAAGGGCAGCAGTGAGTTTGTCAAGAAACAAGAATATAGGCAGCTGCCTGTGCTTGGCAAGGAGCAGCTGCTGCATTCTTGCACTTGCCTTCCTGCAGTGCGCACAGAAGCCCGCTGCTCTGCTGCTTGGTTTTTCCGCATTCAGTCAATTGCACAGGATTGAAGCTGGGGCAGGCTGTTCAGCTTGGCTGCTTTTCAGCATCTCAGCTGCCCTTCTGCTCTGTGACAGCTCTCCAGGTTTCTTGCCTTCTCCAGGCTGCAACGTGCCCGCTACTACCCAGAGCTGGGCAGGAGTGGGCAGAGAGCACGCTCATATGCCAGCAGTTTGCGGCTTGCCCAGGAAAGTGCAGTGTCCTTGGAATGTGCAGCAAATCCAATTTCTTGGCAAGTCCGGGGGAAGTGAGCAGTGCTGGTACACTTTCACCTTGAGAAATGGAGTTGGAAAGCTTTTCGCTAAGATGTAGGCGACTAGAGAGGCAGAATACGGAGCTCCGGCGCTGGCCGATAAGAAGTGCCGCTTGCCGGCGTCTTTCGGCAAAAGCGGCGCTCCGGAGCGCACCGCTGCCGCTCCAGTCATCTGTGCGCGAAGTAGCCGCTTCTTCGCCTCCGGCAGCCGGAGATCGCGGTAGCTTGCATAGGCGAAGAACGAAGCCGCGAAGAAGCCGGCTTGTGCGCGAAGCTCGCAGACTGCTGCAGGACGGTGGCTGCCGCTCTCCTGCCTGTTGAATTCACTTCTGGCATGCGAGTGGAAGGTGTTCCAGGACAACTTTCCTGGGTTTTGACGTAGTCCTGCTGCATCCCTCCTTGGAAATTCTTGCTGCTCCCCGGAGGCTCCGAGATGCAGAGAACACGATGGCAGCTGCTGAAAAGAAGGGCAGCAGTGAGTTTGTCAAGAAACAAGAATATAGGCAGCTGCCTGTGCTTGGCAAGGAGCAGCTGCTGCATTCTTGCACTTGCCTTCCTTCAGTGCGCACAGAAGCCCGCTGCTCTGCTGCTTGGTTTTTCCGCATTCAGTCAATTGCACAGGATTGAAGCTGGGGCAGGCTGTTCAGCTTTGCTGCTTTTCAGCATCTCAGCTGCCCTTCTGCTCTGTGACAGCTCTCCAGGTTTCTTGCCTTCGCCAGGCTGCAACGTGCCCGCTACTACCCAGAGCTGGGCAGGAGTGGGCAGAGAGCACGCTCATATGCCAGCAGTTTGCGGCTTGCCCAGGAAAGTGCAGTGTCCTTGGAATGTGCAGCAAATCCAATTTCTTGGCAAGTCCGGGGGAAGTGAGCAGTGCTGGTACACTTTCACCTTGAGAAATGGACTTGGAAAGCTTTTCGCTAAGATGTAGGCGACTAGAGAGGCAGAATACGGAGCTCCGGCGCTGGCCGAAGGGAAGTGCCGCTTGCCGGCGTCTTTCGGCAAAAGCGGCGCTCCGGAGCGCACCGCTGCCGCTCCAGTCATCTGTGCGCGAAGTAGCCGCTTCTTCGCCTCCGGCAGCCGGAAATCGCGGTAGCTTGCATAGGCGAAGAACGAAGCCGCGAAGAAGCCGGCTTGTGCGCGAAGCTCGCAGACTGCTGCAGGACGGTGGCTGCCGCTCTCCTGCCTGTTGAATTCACTTCTGGCATGCGAGTGGAAGGTGTTCCAGGACAACTTTCCTGGGTTTTGACGTAGTCCTGCTGCATCCCTCCTTGGAAATTCTTGCTGCTCCCCGGAGGCTCCGAGATGCAGAGAACACGATGGCAGCTGCTGAAAAGAAGGGCAGCAGTGAGTTTGTCAAGAAACAAGAATATAGGCAGCTGCCTGTGCTTGGCAAGGAGCAGCTGCTGCATTCTTGCACTTGCCTTCCTTCAGTGCGCACAGAAGCCCGCTGCTCTGCTGCTTGGTTTTTCTGCATTCAGTCAATTGCACAGGATTGAAGCTGGGGCAGGCTGTTCAGCTTTGCTGCTTTTCAGCATCTCAGCTGCCCTTTGGCTCTGTTACAGCTCTCCAGGTTTCTTGCCTTTGCCAGGCTGCAACCTGCTGGCTAATACCCAGAGCTGGGCAGGAGTGGGCAGAGAGCACGCTCATCTGCCAGCAGTTTGCGGTTTGCCCAGGAAAGTGCAGTGTCCTTGGAATGTGCAGCAAATCCAATTTCTTGGCAAGTCCGGGGGAAGTGAGCAGTGCAGGTACACTTTCACCTTGAGAAATGGACTTGGAAAGCTTTTCGCTAAGATGTAGGCGACTAGAGAGGCAGAATACGGAGCTCCGGCGCTGGCCGAAAAGAAGTGCCGCTTGCCGGCGTCTTTCGGCAAAAGCGGCGCTCCGCAGAGCACCGCTGCCGCTCCGGTCATCTGTACGCCAAGTAGCCGCTTCTTCGCCTCCGGCAGCCGGAGATCGCGGTAGCTTGCAAGAGGCGAAAAATAAAGCCGCGAAGAAGCCGGCTTGTGCGCGAAGCTCGCAGACAGCTGCAGGACGGTGGCTGCCGCTCTCCTGCCTGTTGAATTCACTCTGGGCATGCGAGTGGAAGGTGTTCCAGGACAACTTTCCTGGGTTTTGACGTAGTCCTGCTGCATCCCTCCTTGGAAATTCTTGCTGCTCCCCGGAGGCTCCGAGATGCAGAGAACACGATGGCAGCTGCTGAAAAGAAGGGCAGCAGTGAGTTTGTCAAGAAACAAGAATATAGGCAGCTGCCTGTGCTTGGCAAGGAGCAGCTGCTGCATTCTTGCACTTGCCTTCCTTCAGTGCGCACAGAAGCCCGCTGCTCTGCTGCTTGGTTTTTCCGCATTCAGTCAATTGCACAGGATTGAAGCTGGGGCAGGCTGTTCAGCTTTGCTGCTTTTCAGCATCTCAGCTGCCCTTCTGCTCTGTGACAGCTCTCCAGGTTTCTTGCCTTCTCCAGGCTGCAACGTGCCCGCTACTACCCAGAGCTGGGCAGGAGTGGGCAGAGAGCACGCTCATATGCCAGCAGTTTGCGGTTTGCCCAGGAAAGTGCAGTGTCCTTGGAATGTGCAGCAAATCCAATTTCTTGGCAAGTCCGGGGGAAGTGAGCAGTGCAGGTACACTTTCACCTTGAGAAATGGAGTTGGAAATCTTTTCGCTAAGATGTAGGCGACTAGAGAGGCAGAATACGGAGCTCCGGCGCTGGCCGAAAAGAAGTGCCGCTTGCCAGCGTCTTTCGGCAAAAGCGGCGCTCCGCAGAGCACCGCTGCCGCTCCGGTCATCTGTACGCCAAGTAGCCGCTTCTTCGCCTCCGGCAGCCGGAGATCGCGGTAGCTTGCAAGAGGCGAAGAATAAAGCCGCGAAGAAGCCGGCTTGTGCGCGAAGCTCGCAGACAGCTGCAGGACGGTGGCTGCCGCTCTCCTGCCTGTTGAATTCACTCTGGGCATGCGAGTGGAAGGTGTTCCAGGACAACTTTCCTGGGTTTTGACGTAGTCCTGCTGCATCCCTCCTTGGAAATTCTTGCTGCTCCCCGGAGGCTCCGAGATGCAGAGAACACGATGGCAGCTGCTGAAAAGAAGGGCAGCAGTGAGTTTGTCAAGAAACAAGAATATAGGCAGCTGCCTGTGCTTGGCAAGGAGCAGCTGCTGCATTCTTGCACTTGCCTTCCTTCAGTGCGCACAGAAGCCCGCTGCTCTGCTGCTTGGTTTTTCTGCATTCAGTCAATTGCACAGGATTGAAGCTGGGGCAGGCTGTTCAGCTTGGCTGCTTTTCAGCATCTCAGCTGCCCTTCTGCTCTGTGACAGCTCTCCAGGTTTCTTGCCTTCGCCAGGCTGCAACGTGCCCGCTACTACCCAGAGCTGGGCAGGAGTGGGCAGAGAGCACGCTCATCTGCCAGCAGTTTGCGGCTTGCCCAGGAAAGTGCAGTGTCCTTGGAATGTGCAGCAAATCCAATTTCTTGGCAAGTCCGGGGGAAGTGAGCAGTGCTGGTACACTTTCACCTTGAGAAATGGAGTGGCAAAGCTTTTCGCTAAGATGTAGGCGACTAGAGAGGCAGAATACGGAGCTCCGGCGCTGGCCGAAGGGAAGTGCCGCTTGCCGGCGTCTTTCGGCAAAAGCGGCGCTCCGGAACGCACCGCTGCCGCTCCAGTCATCTGTACGCCAAGTAGCCTCTTCTTCGCCTCCGGCAGCCGGAGATCGCGGTAGCTTGCATAGGCGAAGAACGAAGCCGCGAAGAAGCCGGCTTGTGCGCGAAGCTCGCAGACTGCTGCAGGACGGTGGCTGCCGCTCTCCTGCCTGTTGAATTCACTTCTGGCATGCGAGTGGAAGGTGTTCCAGGACAACTTTCCTGGGTTTTGACGTAGTCCTGCTGCATCCCTCCTTGGAAATTCTTGCTGCTCCCCGGAGGCTCCGAGATGCAGAGAACACGATGGCAGCTGCTGAAAAGAAGGGCAGCAGTGAGTTTGTCAAGAAACAAGAATATAGGCAGCTGCCTGTGCTTGGCAAGGAGCAGCTGCTGCATTCTTGCACTTGCCTTCCTTCAGTGCGCACAGAAGCCCGCTGCTCTGCTGCTTGGTTTTTCTGCATTCAGTCAATTGCACAGGATTGAAGCTGGGGCAGGCTGTTCAGCTTTGCTGCTTTTCAGCATCTCAGCTGCCCTTCTGCTCTGTGACAGCTCTCCAGGTTTCTTGCCTTTGCCAGGCTGCAACCTGCTGGCTAGTACCCAGAGCTGGGCAGGAGTGGGCAGAGAGCACGCTCATCAGCCAGCAGTTTGCGGTTTGCCCAGGAAAGTGCAGTGTCCTTGGAATGTGCAGCAAATCCAATTTCTTGGCAAGTCCGGGGGAAGTGAGCAGTGCAGGTACACTTTCACCTTGAGAAATGGAGTTGGAAAGCTTTTCGCTAAGATGTAGGCGACTAGAGAGGCAGAATACGGAGCTCCGGCGCTGGCCGAAAAGAAGTGCCGCTTGCCGGCGTCTTTCGGCAAAAGCGGCGCTCCGCAGAGCACCGCTGCCGCTCCGGTCATCTGTGCGCGAAGTAGCCGCTTCTTCGCCTCCGGCAGCCGGAGATCGCGGTAGCTTGCATAGGCGAAGAACGAAGCCGCGAAGAAGCCGGCTTGTGTGCGAAGCTCGCACACAGCTGCAGGACGGTGGCTGCCGCTCTCCTGCCTGTTGAATTCACTTCTGGCATCCGAGTGGAAGGTGTTCCAGGACAACTTTCCTGGGTTTTGACGTAGTCCTGCTGCATCCCTCCTTGGAAATTCTTGCTGCTCCCCGGAGGCTCCGAGATGCAGAGAACACGATGGCAGCTGCTGAAAAGAAGGGCAGCAGTGAGTTTGTCAAGAAACAAGAATATAGGCAGCTGCCTGTGCTTGGCAAGGAGCAGCTGCTGCATTCTTGCACTTGCCTTCCTTCAGTGCGCACAGAAGCCCGCTGCTCTGCTGCTTGGTTTTTCTGCATTCAGTCAATTGCACAGGATTGAAGCTGGGGCAGGCTGTTCAGCTTTGCTGCTTTTCAGCATCTCAGCTGCCCTTTGGCTCTGTTACAGCTCTCCAGGTTTCTTGCCTTCTCCAGGCTGCAACCTGCTGGCTAGTACCCAGAGCTGGGCAGGAGTGGGCAGAGAGCACGCTCATCAGCCAGCAGTTTGCGGTTTGCCCAGGAAAGTGCAGTGTCCTTGGAATGTGCAGCAAATCCAATTTCTTGGCAAGTCCGGGGGAAGTGAGCAGTGCAGGTACACTTTCACCTTGAGAAATGGACTTGGAAAGCTTTTCGCTAAGATGTAGGCGACTAGAGAGGCAGAATACGGAGCTCCGGCGCTGGCCGAAAAGAAGTGCCGCTTGCCGGCGTCTTTCGGCAAAAGCGGCGCTCCGCAGAGCACCGCTGCCGCTCCGGTCATCTGTACGCCAAGTAGCCGCTTCTTCGCCTCCGGCAGCCGGAGATCGCGGTAGCTTGCAAGAGGCAAAGAATAAAGCCGCGAAGAAGCCGGCTTGTGCGCGAAGCTCGCAGACAGCTGCAGGACGGTGGCTGCCGCTCTCCTGCCTGTTGAATTCACTCTGGGCATGCGAGTGGAAGGTGTTCCAGGACAACTTTCCTGGGTTTTGACGTAGTCCTGCTGCATCCCTCCTTGGAAATTCTTGCTGCTCCCCGGAGGCTCCGAGATGCAGAGAACACGATGGCAGCTGCTGAAAAGAAGGGCAACTGTGAGTTTGTCAAGAAACAAGAATATAGGCAGCTGCCTGTGCTTGGCAAGGAGCAGCTGCTGCATTCTTGCACTTGCCTTCCTTCAGTGCGCACAGAAGCCCGCTGCTCTGCTGCTTGGTTTTTCTGCATTCAGTCAATTGCACAGGATTGAAGCTGGGGCAGGCTGTTCAGCTTGGCTGCTTTTCAGCATCTCAGCTGCCCTTCTGCTCTGTGACAGCTCTCCAGGTTTCTTGCCTTCTCCAGGCTGCAACCTGCTGGCTAGTACCCAGAGCTGGGCAGGAGTGGGCAGAGAGCACGCTCATCAGCCAGCAGTTTGCGGTTTGCCCAGGAAAGTGCAGTGTCCTTGGAATGTGCAGCAAATCCAATTTCTTGGCAAGTCCGGGGGAAGTGAGCAGTGCTGGTACACTTTCACCTTGAGAAATGGACTTGGAAAGCTTTTCGCTAAGATGTAGGCGACTAGAGAGGCAGAATACGGAGCTCCGGCGCTGGCCGATAAGAAGTGCCGCTTCCCGGCGTCTTTCGGCAAAAGCGGCGCTCCGGAGCGCACCGCTGCCGCTCCAGTCATCTGTGCGCGAAGTAGCCGCTTCTTCGCCTCCGGCAGCCGGAGATCGCGGTAGCTTGCATAGGCAAAGAACGAAGCCGCGAAGAAGCCGGCTTGTGCGCGAAGCTCGCAGACAGCTGCAGGACGGTGGCTGCCGCTCTCCTGCCTGTTGAATTCACTCTGGGCATGCGAGTGGAAGGTGTTCCAGGACAACTTTCCTGGGTTTTGACGTAGTCCTGCTGCATCCCTCCTTGGAAATTCTTGCTGCTCCCCGGAGGCTCCGAGATGCAGAGAACACGATGGCAGCTGCTGAAAAGAAGGGCAGCAGTGAGTTTGTCAAGAAACAAGAATATAGGCAGCTGCCTGTGCTTGGCAAGGAGCAGCTGCTGCATTCTTGCACTTGCCTTCCTTCAGTGCGCACAGAAGCCCGCTGCTCTGCTGCTTGGTTTTTCTGCATTCAGTCAATTGCACAGGATTGAAGCTGGGGCAGGCTGTTCAGCTTTGCTGCTTTTCAGCATCTCAGCTGCCCTTTGGCTCTGTTACAGCTCTCCAGGTTTCTTGCCTTTGCCAGGCTGCAACCTGCTGGCTAGTACCCAGAGCTGGGCAGGAGTGGGCAGAGAGCACGCTCATCAGCCAGCAGTTTGCGGTTTGCCCAGGAAAGTGCAGTGTCCTTGGAATGTGCAGCAAATCCAATTTCTTGGCAAGTCCGGGGGAAGTGAGCAGTGCTGGTACACTTTCACCTTGAGAAATGGACTTGGAAAGCTTTTCGCTAAGATGTAGGCGACTAGAGAGGCAGAATACGGAGCTCCGGCGCTGGCCGAAAAGAAGTGCCGCTTGCCGGCGTCTTTCGGCAAAAGCGGCGCTCCGCAGAGCACCGCTGCCGCTCCGGTCATCTGTACGCCAAGTAGCCGCTTCTTCGCCTCCGGCAGCCGGAGATCGCGGTAGCTTGCATAGGCGAAGAACGAAGCCGCGAAGAAGCCGGCTTGTGCGCGAAGCTCGCAGACAGCTGCAGGACGGTGGCTGCCGCTCTCCTGCCTGTTGAATTCACTCTGGGCATGCGAGTGGAAGGTGTTCCAGGACAACTTTCCTGGGTTTTGACGTAGTCCTGCTGCATCCCTCCTTGGAAATTCTTGCTGCTCCCCGGAGGCTCCGAGATGCAGAGAACACGATGGCAGCTGCTGAAAAGAAGGGCAGCAGTGAGTTTGTCAAGAAACAAGAATATAGGCAGCTGCCTGTGCTTGGCAAGGAGCAGCTGCTGCATTCTTGCACTTGCCTTCCTTCAGTGCGCACAGAAGCCCGCTGCTCTGCTGCTTGGTTTTTCTGCATTCAGTCAATTGCACAGGATTGAAGCTGGGGCAGGCTGTTCAGCTTGGCTGCTTTTCAGCATCTCAGCTGCCCTTCTGCTCTGTGACAGCTCTCCAGGTTTCTTGCCTTCTCCAGGCTGCAACGTGCCCGCTACTACCCAGAGCTGGGCAGGAGTGGGCAGAGAGCACGCTCATATGCCAGCAGTTTGCGGCTTGCCCAGGAAAGTGCAGTGTCCTTGGAATGTGCAGCAAATCCAATTTCTTGGCAAGTCCGGGGGAAGTGAGCAGTGCTGGTACACTTTCACCTTGAGAAATGGACTTGGAAAGCTTTTCGCTAAGATGTAGGCGACTAGAGAGGCAGAATACGGAGCTCCGGCGCTGGCCGATAAGAAGTGCCGCTTGCCGGCGTCTTTCGGCAAAAGCGGCGCTCCGGAGCGCACCGCTGCCGCTCCAGTCATCTGTGCGCGAAGTAGCCGCTTCTTCGCCTCAGGCAGCCGGAGATCGCGGTAGCTTGCATAGGCGAAGAACGAAGCCGCGAAGAAGCCGGCTTGTGCGCGAAGCTCGCAGACAGCTGCAGGACGGTGGCTGCCGCTCTCCTGCCTGTTGAATTCACTCTGGGCATGCGAGTGGAAGGTGTTCCAGGACAACTTTCCTGGGTTTTGACGTAGTCCTGCTGCATCCCTCCTTGGAAATTCTTGCTGCTCCCCGGAGGCTCCGAGATGCAGAGAACACGATGGCAGCTGCTGAAAAGAAGGGCAGCAGTGAGTTTGTCAAGAAACAAGAATATAGGCAGCTGCCTGTGCTTGGCAAGGAGCAGCTGCTGCATTCTTGCACTTGCCTTCCTTCAGTGCGCACAGAAGCCCGCTGTTCTGCTGCTTGGTTTTTCCGCATTCAGTCAATTGCACAGGATTGAAGCTGGGGCAGGCTGTTCAGCTTGGCTGCTTTTCAGCATCTCAGCTGCCCTTCTGCTCTGTGACAGCTCTCCAGGTTTCTTGCCTTCGCCAGGCTGCAACGTGCCCGCTACTACCCAGAGCTGGGCAGGAGTGGGCAGAGAGCACGCTCATATGCCAGCAGTTTGCGGCTTGCCCAGGAAAGTGCAGTGTCCTTGGAATGTGCAGCAAATCCAATTTCTTGGCAAGTCCGGGGGAAGTGAGCAGTGCTGGTACACTTTCACCTTGAGAAATGGACTTGGAAAGCTTTTCGCTAAGATGTAGGCGACTAGAGAGGCAGAATACGGAGCTCCGGCGCTGGCCGATAAGAAGTGCCGCTTGCCGGCGTCTTTCGGCAAAAGCGGCGCTCCGGAGCGCACCGCTGCCGCTCCAGTCATCTGTGCGCGAAGTAGCCGCTTCTTCGCCTCCGGCAGCCGGAGATCGCGGTAGCTTGCATAGGCGAAGAACGAAGCCGCGAAGAAGCCGGCTTGTGCGCGAAGCTCGCAGACTGCTGCAGGACGGTGGCTGCCGCTCTCCTGCCTGTTGAATTCACTTCTGGCATGCGAGTGGAAGGTGTTCCAGGACAACTTTCCTGGGTTTTGACGTAGTCCTGCTGCATCCCTCCTTGGAAATTCTTGCTGCTCCCCGGAGGCTCCGAGATGCAGAGAACACGATGGCAGCTGCTGAAAAGAAGGGCAGCAGTGAGTTTGTCAAGAAACAAGAATATAGGCAGCTGCCTGTGCTTGGCAAGGAGCAGCTGCTGCATTCTTGCACTTGCCTTCCTGCAGTGCGCACAGAAGCCCGCTGCTCTGCTGCTTGGTTTTTCCGCATTCAGTCAATTGCACAGGATTGAAGCTGGGGCAGGCTGTTCAGCTTTGCTGCTTTTCAGCATCTCAGCTGCCCTTCTGCTCTGTTACAGCTCTCCAGGTTTCTTGCCTTTGCCAGGCTGCAACCTGCTGGCTAGTACCCAGAGCTGGGCAGGAGTGGGCAGAGAGCACGCTCATCAGCCAGCAGTTTGCGGTTTGCCCAGGAAAGTGCAGTGTCCTTGGAATGTGCAGCAAATCCAATTTCTTGGCAAGTCCGGGGGAAGTGAGCAGTGCAGGTACACTTTCACCTTGAGAAATGGAGTTGGAAAGCTTTTCGCTAAGATGTAGGCGACTAGAGAGGCAGAATACGGAGCTCCGGCGCTGGCCGAAAAGAAGTGCCGCTTGCCGGCGTCTTTCGGCAAAAGCGGCGCTCCGCAGAGCACCGCTGCCGCTCCGGTCATCTGTACGCCAAGTAGCCGCTTCTTCGCCTCCGGCAGCCGGAGATCGCGGTAGCTTGCAAGAGGCGAAGAATAAAGCCGCGAAGAAGCCGGCTTGTGCGCGAAGCTCGCAGACAGCTGCAGGACGGTGGCTGCCGCTCTCCTGCCTGTTGAATTCACTCTGGGCATGCGAGTGGAAGGTGTTCCAGGACAACTTTCCTGGGTTTTGACGTAGTCCTGCTGCATCCCTCCTTGGAAATTCTTGCTGCTCCCCGGAGGCTCCGAGATGCAGAGAACACGATGGCAGCTGCTGAAAAGAAGGGCAGCAGTGAGTTTGTCAAGAAACAAGAATATAGGCAGCTGCCTGTGCTTGGCAAGGAGCAGCTGCTGCATTCTTGCACTTGCCTTCCTTCAGTGCGCACAGAAGCCCGCTGCTCTGCTGCTTGGTTTTTCTGCATTCAGTCAATTGCACAGGATTGAAGCTGGGGCAGGCTGTTCAGCTTGGCTGCTTTTCAGCATCTCAGCTGCCCTTCTGCTCTGTGACAGCTCTCCAGGTTTCTTGCCTTCTCCAGGCTGCAACGTGCCCGCTACTACCCAGAGCTGGGCAGGAGTGGGCAGAGAGCACGCTCATGTGCCAGCAGTTTGCGGCTTGCCCAGGAAAGTGCAGTGTCCTTGGAATGTGCAGCAAATCCAATTTCTTGGCAAGTCCGGGGGAAGTGAGCAGTGCTGGTACACTTTCACCTTGAGAAATGGAGTTGGAAAGCTTTTCGCTAAGATGTAGGCGACTAGAGAGGCAGAATACGGAGCTCCGGCGCTGGCCGAAAAGAAGTGCCGCTTGCCGGCGTCTTTCGGCAAAAGCGGCGCTCCGGAGCGCACCGCTGCCGCTCCAGTCATCTGTGCGCGAAGTTGCCGCTTCTTCGCCTCCGGCAGCCGGAGATCGCGGTAGCTTGCATAGGCGAAGAACGAAGCCGCGAAGAAGCCGGCTTGTGCGCGAAGCTCGCAGACTGCTGCAGGACGGTGGCTGCCGCTCTCCTGCCTGTTGAATTCACTTCTGGCATGCGAGTGGAAGGTGTTCCAGGACAACTTTCCTGGGTTTTGACGTAGTCCTGCTGCATCCCTCCTTGGAAATTCTTGCAGCTCCCCGGAGGCTCCGAGATGCAGAGAACACGATGGCAGCTGCTGAAAAGAAGGGCAGCAGTGAGTTTGTCAAGAAACAAGAATATAGGCAGCTGCCTGTGCTTGGCAAGGAGCAGCTGCTGCATTCTTGCACTTGCCTTCCTTCAGTGCGCACAGAAGCCCGCTGCTCTGCTGCTTGGTTTTTCCGCATTCAGTCAATTGCACAGGATTGAAGCTGGGGCAGGCTGTTCAGCTTGGCTGCTTTTCAGCATCTCAGCTGCCCTTCTGCTCTGTGACAGCTCTCCAGGTTTCTTGCCTTCTCCAGGCTGCAACGTGCCCGCTACTACCCAGAGCTGGGCAGGAGTGGGCAGAGAGCACGCTCATATGCCAGCAGTTTGCGGCTTGCCCAGGAAAGTGCAGTGTCCTTGGAATGTGCAGCAAATCCAATTTCTTGGCAAGTCCGGGGGAAGTGAGCAGTGCAGGTACACTTTCACCTTGAGAAATGGACTTGGAAAGCTTTTCGCTAAGATGTAGGCGACTAGAGAGGCAGAATACGGAGCTCCGGCGCTGGCCGAAAAGAAGTGCCGCTTGCCGGCGTCTTTCGGCAAAAGCGGCGCTCCGCAGAGCACCGCTGCCGCTCCGGTCATCTGTACGCCAAGTAGCCGCTTCTTCGCCTCCGGCAGCCGGAGATCGCGGTAGCTTGCAAGAGGCGAAAAATAAAGCCGCGAAGAAGCCGGCTTGTGCGCGAAGCTCGCAGACAGCTGCAGGACGGTGGCTGCCGCTCTCCTGCCTGTTGAATTCACTCTGGGCATGCGAGTGGAAGGTGTTCCAGGACAACTTTCCTGGGTTTTGACGTAGTCCTGCTGCATCCCTCCTTGGAAATTCTTGCTGCTCCCCGGAGGCTCCGAGATGCAGAGAACACGATGGCAGCTGCTGAAAAGAAGGGCAGCAGTGAGTTTGTCAAGAAACAAGAATATAGGCAGCTGCCTGTGCTTGGCAAGGAGCAGCTGCTGCATTCTTGCACTTGCCTTCCTTCAGTGCGCACAGAAGCCCGCTGCTCTGCTGCTTGGTTTTTCCGCATTCAGTCAATTGCACAGGATTGAAGCTGGGGCAGGCTGTTCAGCTTTGCTGCTTTTCAGCATCTCAGCTGCCCTTCTGCTCTGTGACAGCTCTCCAGGTTTCTTGCCTTCTCCAGGCTGCAACGTGCCCGCTACTACCCAGAGCTGGGCAGGAGTGGGCAGAGAGCACGCTCATCAGCCAGCAGTTTGCGGTTTGCCCAGGAAAGTGCAGTGTCCTTGGAATGTGCAGCAAATCCAATTTCTTGGCAAGTCCGGGGGAAGTGAGCAGTGCAGGTACACTTTCACCTTGAGAAATGGAGTTGGAAATCTTTTCGCTAAGATGTAGGCGACTAGAGAGGCAGAATACGGAGCTCCGGCGCTGGCCGAAAAGAAGTGCCGCTTGCCAGCGTCTTTCGGCAAAAGCGGCGCTCCGCAGAGCACCGCTGCCGCTCCGGTCATCTGTACGCCAAGTAGCCGCTTCTTCGCCTCCGGCAGCCGGAGATCGCGGTAGCTTGCAAGAGGCGAAAAATAAAGCCGCGAAGAAGCCGGCTTGTGCGCGAAGCTCGCAGACAGCTGCAGGACGGTGGCTGCCGCTCTCCTGCCTGTTGAATTCACTCTGGGCATGCGAGTGGAAGGTGTTCCAGGACAACTTTCCTGGGTTTTGACGTAGTCCTGCTGCATCCCTCCTTGGAAATTCTTGCTGCTCCCCGGAGGCTCCGAGATGCAGAGAACACGATGGCAGCTGCTGAAAAGAAGGGCAGCAGTGAGTTTGTCAAGAAACAAGAATATAGGCAGCTGCCTGTGCTTGGCAAGGAGCAGCTGCTGCATTCTTGCACTTGCCTTCCTGCAGTGCGCACAGAAGCCCGCTGCTCTGCTGCTTGGTTTTTCCGCATTCAGTCAATTGCACAGGATTGAAGCTGGGGCAGGCTGTTCAGCTTGGCTGCTTTTCAGCATCTCAGCTGCCCTTCTGCTCTGTGACAGCTCTCCAGGTTTCTTGCCTTCGCCAGGCTGCAACGTGCCCGCTACTACCCAGAGCTGGGCAGGAGTGGGCAGAGAGCACGCTCATCTGCCAGCAGTTTGCGGCTTGCCCAGGAAAGTGCAGTGTCCTTGGAATGTGCAGCAAATCCAATTTCTTGGCAAGTCCGGGGGAAGTGAGCAGTGCTGATACACTTTCACCTTGAGAAATGGAGTGGCAAAGCTTTTCGCTAAGATGTAGGCGACTAGAGAGGCAGAATACGGAGCTCCGGCGCTGGCCGAAGGGAAGTGCCGCTTGCCGGCGTCTTTCGGCAAAAGCGGCGCTCCGGAGCGCACCGCTGCCGCTCCAGTCATCTGTACGCCAAGTAGCCTCTTCTTCGCCTCCGGCAGCCGGAGATCGCGGTAGCTTGCATAGGCGAAGAACGAAGCCGCGAAGAAGCCGGCTTGTGCGCGAAGCTCGCAGACTGCTGCAGGACGGTGGCTGCCGCTCTCCTGCCTGTTGAATTCACTTCTGGCATGCGAGTGGAAGGTGTTCCAGGACAACTTTCCTGGGTTTTGACGTAGTCCTGCTGCATCCCTCCTTGGAAATTCTTGCTGCTCCCCGGAGGCTCCGAGATGCAGAGAACACGATGGCAGCTGCTGAAAAGAAGGGCAGCAGTGAGTTTGTCAAGAAACAAGAATATAGGCAGCTGCCTGTGCTTGGCAAGGAGCAGCTGCTGCATTCTTGCACTTGCCTTCCTTCAGTGCGCACAGAAGCCCGCTGCTCTGCTGCTTGGTTTTTCTGCATTCAGTCAATTGCACAGGATTGAAGCTGGGGCAGGCTGTTCAGCTTTGCTGCTTTTCAGCATCTCAGCTGCCCTTTGGCTCTGTTACAGCTCTCCAGGTTTCTTGCCTTTGCCAGGCTGCAACCTGCTGGCTAGTACCCAGAGCTGGGCAGGAGTGGGCAGAGAGCACGCTCATCAGCCAGCAGTTTGCGGTTTGCCCAGGAAAGTGCAGTGTCCTTGGAATGTGCAGCAAATCCAATTTCTTGGCAAGTCCGGGGGAAGTGAGCAGTGCAGGTACACTTTCACCTTGAGAAATGGAGTTGGAAAGCTTTTCGCTAAGATGTAGGCGACTAGAGAGGCAGAATACGGAGCTCCGGCGCTGGCCGAAAAGAAGTGCCGCTTGCCGGCGTCTTTCGGCAAAAGCGGCGCTCCGCAGAGCACCGCTGCCGCTCCGGTCATCTGTGCGCGAAGTAGCCGCTTCTTCGCCTCCGGCAGCCGGAGATCGCGGTAGCTTGCATAGGCGAAGAACGAAGCCGCGAAGAAGCCGGCTTGTGTGCGAAGCTCGCACACAGCTGCAGGACGGTGGCTGCCGCTCTCCTGCCTGTTGAATTCACTTCTGGCATCCGAGTGGAAGGTGTTCCAGGACAACTTTCCTGGGTTTTGACGTAGTCCTGCTGCATCCCTCCTTGGAAATTCTTGCTGCTCCCCGGAGGCTCCGAGATGCAGAGAACACGATGGCAGCTGCTGAAAAGAAGGGCAGCAGTGAGTTTGTCAAGAAACAAGAATATAGGCAGCTGCCTGTGCTTGGCAAGGAGCAGCTGCTGCATTCTTGCACTTGCCTTCCTTCAGTGCGCACAGAAGCCCGCTGCTCTGCTGCTTGGTTTTTCTGCATTCAGTCAATTGCACAGGATTGAAGCTGGGGCAGGCTGTTCAGCTTTGCTGCTTTTCAGCATCTCAGCTGCCCTTTGGCTCTGTTACAGCTCTCCAGGTTTCTTGCCTTCTCCAGGCTGCAACCTGCTGGCTAGTACCCAGAGCTGGGCAGGAGTGGGCAGAGAGCACGCTCATCAGCCAGCAGTTTGCGGTTTGCCCAGGAAAGTGCAGTGTCCTTGGAATGTGCAGCAAATCCAATTTCTTGGCAAGTCCGGGGGAAGTGAGCAGTGCAGGTACACTTTCACCTTGAGAAATGGACTTGGAAAGCTTTTCGCTAAGATGTAGGCGACTAGAGAGGCAGAATACGGAGCTCCGGCGCTGGCCGAAAAGAAGTGCCGCTTGCCGGCGTCTTTCGGCAAAAGCGGCGCTCCGCAGAGCACCGCTGCCGCTCCGGTCATCTGTACGCCAAGTAGCCGCTTCTTCGCCTCCGGCAGCCGGAGATCGCGGTAGCTTGCAAGAGGCGAAAAATAAAGCCGCGAAGAAGCCGGCTTGTGCGCGAAGCTCGCAGACAGCTGCAGGACGGTGGCTGCCGCTCTCCTGCCTGTTGAATTCACTCTGGGCATGCGAGTGGAAGGTGTTCCAGGACAACTTTCCTGGGTTTTGACGTAGTCCTGCTGCATCCCTCCTTGGAAATTCTTGCTGCTCCCCGGAGGCTCCGAGATGCAGAGAACACGATGGCAGCTGCTGAAAAGAAGGGCAGCAGTGAGTTTGTCAAGAAACAAGAATATAGGCAGCTGCCTGTGCTTGGCAAGGAGCAGCTGCTGCATTCTTGCACTTGCCTTCCTTCAGTGCGCACAGAAGCCCGCTGCTCTGCTGCTTGGTTTTTCCGCATTCAGTCAATTGCACAGGATTGAAGCTGGGGCAGGCTGTTCAGCTTTGCTGCTTTTCAGCATCTCAGCTGCCCTTCTGCTCTGTGACAGCTCTCCAGGTTTCTTGCCTTCTCCAGGCTGCAACGTGCCCGCTACTACCCAGAGCTGGGCAGGAGTGGGCAGAGAGCACGCTCATCAGCCAGCAGTTTGCGGTTTGCCCAGGAAAGTGCAGTGTCCTTGGAATGTGCAGCAAATCCAATTTCTTGGCAAGTCCGGGGGAAGTGAGCAGTGCAGGTACACTTTCACCTTGAGAAATGGAGTTGGAAATCTTTTCGCTAAGATGTAGGCGACTAGAGAGGCAGAATACGGAGCTCCGGCGCTGGCCGAAAAGAAGTGCCGCTTGCCAGCGTCTTTCGGCAAAAGCGGCGCTCCGCAGAGCACCGCTGCCGCTCCGGTCATCTGTACGCCAAGTAGCCGCTTCTTCGCCTCCGGCAGCCGGAGATCGCGGTAGCTTGCAAGAGGCGAAGAATAAAGCCGCGAAGAAGCCGGCTTGTGCGCGAAGCTCGCAGACAGCTGCAGGACGGTGGCTGCCGCTCTCCTGCCTGTTGAATTCACTCTGGGCATGCGAGTGGAAGGTGTTCCAGGACAACTTTCCTGGGTTTTGACGTAGTCCTGCTGCATCCCTCCTTGGAAATTCTTGCTGCTCCCCAGAGGCTCCGAGATGCAGAGAACACGATGGCAGCTGCTGAAAAGAAGGGCAGCAGTGAGTTTGTCAAGAAACAAGAATATAGGCAGCTGCCTGTGCTTGGCAAGGAGCAGCTGCTGCATTCTTGCACTTGCCTTCCTGCAGTGCGCACAGAAGCCCGCTGCTCTGCTGCTTGGTTTTTCCGCATTCAGTCAATTGCACAGGATTGAAGCTGGGGCAGGCTGTTCAGCTTGGCTGCTTTTCAGCATCTCAGCTGCCCTTCTGCTCTGTGACAGCTCTCCAGGTTTCTTGCCTTCGCCAGGCTGCAACGTGCCCGCTACTACCCAGAGCTGGGCAGGAGTGGGCAGAGAGCACGCTCATCTGCCAGCAGTTTGCGGCTTGCCCAGGAAAGTGCAGTGTCCTTGGAATGTGCAGCAAATCCAATTTCTTGGCAAGTCCGGGGGAAGTGAGCAGTGCTGGTACACTTTCACCTTGAGAAATGGAGTGGCAAAGCTTTTCGCTAAGATGTAGGCGACTAGAGAGGCAGAATACGGAGCTCCGGCGCTGGCCGAAGGGAAGTGCCGCTTGCCGGCGTCTTTCGGCAAAAGCGGCGCTCCGGAGCGCACCGCTGCCGCTCCAGTCATCTGTACGCCAAGTAGCCTCTTCTTCGCCTCCGGCAGCCGGAGATCGCGGTAGCTTGCATAGGCGAAGAACGAAGCCGCGAAGAAGCCGGCTTGTGCGCGAAGCTCGCAGACTGCTGCAGGACGGTGGCTGCCGCTCTCCTGCCTGTTGAATTCACTTCTGGCATGCGAGTGGAAGGTGTTCCAGGACAACTTTCCTGGGTTTTGACGTAGTCCTGCTGCATCCCTCCTTGGAAATTCTTGCTGCTCCCCGGAGGCTCCGAGATGCAGAGAACACGATGGCAGCTGCTGAAAAGAAGGGCAGCAGTGAGTTTGTCAAGAAACAAGAATATAGGCAGCTGCCTGTGCTTGGCAAGGAGCAGCTGCTGCATTCTTGCACTTGCCTTCCTTCAGTGCGCACAGAAGCCCGCTGCTCTGCTGCTTGGTTTTTCTGCATTCAGTCAATTGCACAGGATTGAAGCTGGGGCAGGCTGTTCAGCTTTGCTGCTTTTCAGCATCTCAGCTGCCCTTTGGCTCTGTTACAGCTCTCCAGGTTTCTTGCCTTTGCCAGGCTGCAACCTGCTGGCTAGTACCCAGAGCTGGGCAGGAGTGGGCAGAGAGCACGCTCATCAGCCAGCAGTTTGCGGTTTGCCCAGGAAAGTGCAGTGTCCTTGGAATGTGCAGCAAATCCAATTTCTTGGCAAGTCCGGGGGAAGTGAGCAGTGCAGGTACACTTTCACCTTGAGAAATGGAGTTGGAAAGCTTTTCGCTAAGATGTAGGCGACTAGAGAGGCAGAATACGGAGCTCCGGCGCTGGCCGAAAAGAAGTGCCGCTTGCCGGCGTCTTTCGGCAAAAGCGGCGCTCCGCAGAGCACCGCTGCCGCTCCGGTCATCTGTACGCCAAGTAGCCGCTTCTTCGCCTCCGGCAGCCGGAGATCGCGGTAGCTTGCATAGGCGAAGAACGAAGCCGCGAAGAAGCCGGCTTGTGTGCGAAGCTCGCACACAGCTGCAGGACGGTGGCTGCCGCTCTCCTGCCTGTTGAATTCACTTCTGGCATCCGAGTGGAAGGTGTTCCAGGACAACTTTCCTGGGTTTTGACGTAGTCCTGCTGCATCCCTCCTTGGAAATTCTTGCTGCTCCCCGGAGGCTCCGAGATGCAGAGAACACGATGGCAGCTGCTGAAAAGAAGGGCAGCAGTGAGTTTGTCAAGAAACAAGAATATAGGCAGCTGCCTGTGCTTGGCAAGGAGCAGCTGCTGCATTCTTGCACTTGCCTTCCTTCAGTGCGCACAGAAGCCCGCTGCTCTGCTGCTTGGTTTTTCTGCATTCAGTCAATTGCACAGGATTGAAGCTGGGGCAGGCTGTTCAGCTTTGCTGCTTTTCAGCATCTCAGCTGCCCTTTGGCTCTGTTACAGCTCTCCAGGTTTCTTGCCTTCTCCAGGCTGCAACCTGCTGGCTAGTACCCAGAGCTGGGCAGGAGTGGGCAGAGAGCACGCTCATCAGCCAGCAGTTTGCGGTTTGCCCAGGAAAGTGCAGTGTCCTTGGAATGTGCAGCAAATCCAATTTCTTGGCAAGTCCGGGGGAAGTGAGCAGTGCAGGTACACTTTCACCTTGAGAAATGGACTTGGAAAGCTTTTCGCTAAGATGTAGGCGACTAGAGAGGCAGAATACGGAGCTCCGGCGCTGGCCGAAAAGAAGTGCCGCTTGCCGGCGTCTTTCGGCAAAAGCGGCGCTCCGCAGAGCACCGCTGCCGCTCCGGTCATCTGTACGCCAAGTAGCCGCTTCTTCGCCTCCGGCAGCCGGAGATCGCGGTAGCTTGCAAGAGGCAAAGAATAAAGCCGCGAAGAAGCCGGCTTGTGCGCGAAGCTCGCAGACAGCTGCAGGACGGTGGCTGCCGCTCTCCTGCCTGTTGAATTCACTCTGGGCATGCGAGTGGAAGGTGTTCCAGGACAACTTTCCTGGGTTTTGACGTAGTCCTGCTGCATCCCTCCTTGGAAATTCTTGCTGCTCCCCGGAGGCTCCGAGATGCAGAGAACACGATGGCAGCTGCTGAAAAGAAGGGCAACTGTGAGTTTGTCAAGAAACAAGAATATAGGCAGCTGCCTGTGCTTGGCAAGGAGCAGCTGCTGCATTCTTGCACTTGCCTTCCTTCAGTGCGCACAGAAGCCCGCTGCTCTGCTGCTTGGTTTTTCTGCATTCAGTCAATTGCACAGGATTGAAGCTGGGGCAGGCTGTTCAGCTTGGCTGCTTTTCAGCATCTCAGCTGCCCTTCTGCTCTGTGACAGCTCTCCAGGTTTCTTGCCTTCTCCAGGCTGCAACGTGCCCGCTACTACCCAGAGCTGGGCAGGAGTGGGCAGAGAGCACGCTCATCTGCCAGCAGTTTGCGGCTTGCCCAGGAAAGTGCAGTGTCCTTGGAATGTGCAGCAAATCCAATTTCTTGGCAAGTCCGGGGGAAGTGAGCAGTGCTGGTACACTTTCACCTTGAGAAATGGACTTGGAAAGCTTTTCGCTAAGATGTAGGCGACTAGAGAGGCAGAATACGGAGCTCCGGCGCTGGCCGATAAGAAGTGCCGCTTGCCGGCGTCTTTCGGCAAAAGCGGCGCTCCGGAGCGCACCGCTGCCGCTCCAGTCATCTGTGCGCGAAGTAGCCGCTTCTTCGCCTCCGGCAGCCGGAGATCGCGGTAGCTTGCATAGGCGAAGAACGAAGCCGCGAAGAAGCCGGCTTGTGCGCGAAGCTCGCAGACAGCTGCAGGACGGTGGCTGCCGCTCTCCTGCCTGTTGAATTCACTCTGGGCATGCGAGTGGAAGGTGTTCCAGGACAACTTTCCTGGGTTTTGACGTAGTCCTGCTGCATCCCTCCTTGGAAATTCTTGCTGCTCCCCGGAGGCTCCGAGATGCAGAGAACACGATGGCAGCTGCTGAAAAGAAGGGCAGCAGTGAGTTTGTCAAGAAACAAGAATATAGGCAGCTGCCTGTGCTTGGCAAGGAGCAGCTGCTGCATTCTTGCACTTGCCTTCCTTCAGTGCGCACAGAAGCCCGCTGCTCTGCTGCTTGGTTTTTCCGCATTCAGTCAATTGCACATGATTGAAGCTGGGGCAGGCTGTTCAGCTTTGCTGCTTTTCAGCATCTCAGCTGCCCTTTGGCTCTGTTACAGCTCTCCAGGTTTCTTGCCTTTGCCAGGCTGCAACCTGCTGGCTAGTACCCAGAGCTGGGCAGGAGTGGGCAGAGAGCACGCTCATCAGCCAGCAGTTTGCGGTTTGCCCAGGAAAGTGCAGTGTCCTTGGAATGTGCAGCAAATCCAATTTCTTGGCAAGTCCGGGGGAAGTGAGCAGTGCTGGTACACTTTCACCTTGAGAAATGGAGTTGGAAAGCTTTTCGCTAAGATGTAGGCGACTAGAGAGGCAGAATACGGAGCTCCGGCGCTGGCCGAAAAGAAGTGCCGCTTGCCGGCGTCTTTCGGCAAAAGCGGCGCTCCGCAGAGCACCGCTGCCGCTCCGGTCATCTGTACGCCAAGTAGCCGCTTCTTCGCCTCCGGCAGCCGGAGATCGCGGTAGCTTGCATAGGCGAAGAACGAAGCCGCGAAGAAGCCGGCTTGTGCGCGAAGCTCGCAGACAGCTGCAGGACGGTGGCTGCCGCTCTCCTGCCTGTTGAATTCACTCTGGGCATGCGAGTGGAAGGTGTTCCAGGACAACTTTCCTGGGTTTTGACGTAGTCCTGCTGCATCCCTCCTTGGAAATTCTTGCTGCTCCCCGGAGGCTCCGAGATGCAGAGAACACGATGGCAGCTGCTGAAAAGAAGGGCAGCAGTGAGTTTGTCAAGAAACAAGAATATAGGCAGCTGCCTGTGCTTGGCAAGGAGCAGCTGCTGCATTCTTGCACTTGCCTTCCTTCAGTGCGCACAGAAGCCCGCTGCTCTGCTGCTTGGTTTTTCTGCATTCAGTCAATTGCACAGGATTGAAGCTGGGGCAGGCTGTTCAGCTTGGCTGCTTTTCAGCATCTCAGCTGCCCTTCTGCTCTGTGACAGCTCTCCAGGTTTCTTGCCTTCTCCAGGCTGCAACGTGCCCGCTACTACCCAGAGCTGGGCAGGAGTGGGCAGAGAGCACGCTCATCTGCCAGCAGTTTGCGGCTTGCCCAGGAAAGTGCAGTGTCCTTGGAATGTGCAGCAAATCCAATTTCTTGGCAAGTCCGGGGGAAGTGAGCAGTGCTGGTACACTTTCACCTTGAGAAATGGACTTGGAAAGCTTTTCGCTAAGATGTAGGCGACTAGAGAGGCAGAATACGGAGCTCCGGCGCTGGCCGATAAGAAGTGCCGCTTGCCGGCGTCTTTCGGCAAAAGCGGCGCTCCGCAGAGCACCGCTGCCGCTCCGGTCATCTGTACGCCAAGTAGCCGCTTCTTCGCCTCCGGCAGCCGGAGATCGCGGTAGCTTGCAAGAGGCGAAGAATAAAGCCGCGAAGAAGCCGGCTTGTGCGCGAAGCTCGCAGACAGCTGCAGGACGGTGGCTGCCGCTCTCCTGCCTGTTGAATTCACTCTGGGCATGCGAGTGGAAGGTGTTCCAGGACAACTTTCCTGGGTTTTGACGTAGTCCTGCTGCATCCCTCCTTGGAAATTCTTGCTGCTCCCCGGAGGCTCCGAGATGCAGAGAACACGATGGCAGCTGCTGAAAAGAAGGGCAGCAGTGAGTTTGTCAAGAAACAAGAATATAGGCAGCTGCCTGTGCTTGGCAAGGAGCAGCTGCTGCATTCTTGCACTTGCCTTCCTTCAGTGCGCACAGAAGCCCGCTGCTCTGCTGCTTGGTTTTTCTGCATTCAGTCAATTGCACAGGATTGAAGCTGGGGCAGGCTGTTCAGCTTGGCTGCTTTTCAGCATCTCAGCTGCCCTTCTGCTCTGTGACAGCTCTCCAGGTTTCTTGCCTTCTCCAGGCTGCAACGTGCCCGCTACTACCCAGAGCTGGGCAGGAGTGGGCAGAGAGCACGCTCATGTGCCAGCAGTTTGCGGCTTGCCCAGGAAAGTGCAGTGTCCTTGGAATGTGCAGCAAATCCAATTTCTTGGCAAGTCCGGGGGAAGTGAGCAGTGCTGGTACACTTTCACCTTGAGAAATGGAGTTGGAAAGCTTTTCGCTAAGATGTAGGCGACTAGAGAGGCAGAATACGGAGCTCCGGCGCTGGCCGATAAGAAGTGCCGCTTGCCGGCGTCTTTCGGCAAAAGCGGCGCTCCGGAGCGCACCGCTGCCGCTCCAGTCATCTGTGCGCGAAGTTGCCGCTTCTTCGCCTCCGGCAGCCGGAGATCGCGGTAGCTTGCATAGGCGAAGAACGAAGCCGCGAAGAAGCCGGCTTGTGCGCGAAGCTCGCAGACTGCTGCAGGACGGTGGCTGCCGCTCTCCTGCCTGTTGAATTCACTTCTGGCATGCGAGTGGAAGGTGTTCCAGGACAACTTTCCTGGGTTTTGACGTAGTCCTGCTGCATCCCTCCTTGGAAATTCTTGCAGCTCCCCGGAGGCTCCGAGATGCAGAGAACACGATGGCAGCTGCTGAAAAGAAGGGCAGCAGTGAGTTTGTCAAGAAACAAGAATATAGGCAGCTGCCTGTGCTTGGCAAGGAGCAGCTGCTGCATTCTTGCACTTGCCTTCCTGCAGTGCGCACAGAAGCCCGCTGCTCTGCTGCTTGGTTTTTCCGCATTCAGTCAATTGCGCAGGATTGAAGCTGGGGCAGGCTGTTCAGCTTGGCTGCTTTTCAGCATCTCAGCTGCCCTTCTGCTCTGTGACAGCTCTCCAGGTTTCTTGCCTTCTCCAGGCTGCAACGTGCCCGCTACTACCCAGAGCTGGGCAGGAGTGGGCAGAGAGCACGCTCATATGCCAGCAGTTTGCGGCTTGCCCAGGAAAGTGCAGTGTCCTTGGAATGTGCAGCAAATCCAATTTCTTGGCAAGTCCGGGGGAAGTGAGCAGTGCTGGTACACTTTCACCTTGAGAAATGGACTTGGAAAGCTTTTCGCTAAGATGTAGGCGACTAGAGAGGCAGAATACGGAGCTCCGGCGCTGGCCGATAAGAAGTGCCGCTTCCCGGCGTCTTTCGGCAAAAGCGGCGCTCCGGAGCGCACCGCTGCCGCTCCAGTCATCTGTGCGCGAAGTAGCCGCTTCTTCGCCTCCGGCAGCCGGAGATCGCGGTAGCTTGCATAGGCGAAGAACGAAGCCGCGAAGAAGCCGGCTTGTGCGCGAAGCTCGCAGACAGCTGCAGGACGGTGGCTGCCGCTCTCCTGCCTGTTGAATTCACTTCTGGCATGCGAGTGGAAGGTGTTCCAGGACAACTTTCCTGGGTTTTGACGTAGTCCTGCTGCATCCCTCCTTGGAAATTCTTGCTGCTCCCCGGAGGCTCCGAGATGCAGAGAACACGATGGCAGCTGCTGAAAAGAAGGGCAGCAGTGAGTTTGTCAAGAAACAAGAATATAGGCAGCTGCCTGTGCTTGGCAAGGAGCAGCTGCTGCATTCTTGCACTTGCCTTCCTTCAGTGCGCACAGAAGCCCGCTGCTCTGCTGCTTGGTTTTTCCGCATTCAGTCAATTGCACAGGATTGAAGCTGGGGCAGGCTGTTCAGCTTTGCTGCTTTTCAGCATCTCAGCTGCCCTTCTGCTCTGTGACAGCTCTCCAGGTTTCTTGCCTTCGCCAGGCTGCAACGTGCTCGCTACTACCCAGAGCTGGGCAGGAGTGGGCAGAGAGCACGCTCATATGCCAGCAGTTTGCGGCTTGCCCAGGAAAGTGCAGTGTCCTTGGAATGTGCAGCAAATCCAATTTCTTGGCAAGTCCGGGGGAAGTGAGCAGTGCTGGTACACTTTCACCTTGAGAAATGGAGTTGGAAAGCTTTTCGCTAAGATGTAGGCGACTAGAGAGGCAGAATACGGAGCTCCGGCGCTGGCCGAAGGGAAGTGCCGCTTGCCGGCGTCTTTCGGCAAAAGCGGCGCTCCGGAGCGCACCGCTGCCGCTCCAGTCATCTGTGCGCGAAGTAGCCGCTTCTTCGCCTCCGGCAGCCGGAGATCGCGGTAGCTTGCATAGGCGAAGAACGAAGCCGCGAAGAAGCCGGCTTGTGCGCGAAGCTCGCAGACTGCTGCAGGACGGTGGCTGCCGCTCTCCTGCCTGTTGAATTCACTTCTGGCATGCGAGTGGAAGGTGTTCCAGGACAACTTTCCTGGGTTTTGACGTAGTCCTGCTGCATCCCTCCTTGGAAATTCTTGCTGCTCCCCGGAGGCTCCGAGATGCAGAGAACACGATGGCAGCTGCTGAAAAGAAGGGCAGCAGTGAGTTTGTCAAGAAACAAGAATATAGGCAGCTGCCTGTGCTTGGCAAGGAGCAGCTGCTGCATTCTTGCACTTGCCTTCCTGCAGTGCGCACAGAAGCCCGCTGCTCTGCTGCTTGGTTTTTCCGCATTCAGTCAATTGCACAGGATTGAAGCTGGGGCAGGCTGTTCAGCTTTGCTGCTTTTCAGCATCTCAGCTGCCCTTCTGCTCTGTTACAGCTCTCCAGGTTTCTTGCCTTTGCCAGGCTGCAACCTGCTGGCTAGTACCCAGAGCTGGGCAGGAGTGGGCAGAGAGCACGCTCATCAGCCAGCAGTTTGCGGTTTGCCCAGGAAAGTGCAGTGTCCTTGGAATGTGCAGCAAATCCAATTTCTTGGCAAGTCCGGGGGAAGTGAGCAGTGCAGGTACACTTTCACCTTGAGAAATGGACTTGGAAAGCTTTTCGCTAAGATGTAGGCGACTAGAGAGGCAGAATACGGAGCTCCGGCGCTGGCCGAAAAGAAGTGCCGCTTGCCGGCGTCTTTCGGCAAAAGCGGCGCTCCGCAGAGCACCGCTGCCGCTCCGGTCATCTGTACGCCAAGTAGCCGCTTCTTCGCCTCCGGCAGCCGGAGATCGCGGTAGCTTGCAAGAGGCGAAGAATAAAGCCGCGAAGAAGCCGGCTTGTGCGCGAAGCTCGCAGACAGCTGCAGGACGGTGGCTGCCGCTCTCCTGCCTGTTGAATTCACTCTGGGCATGCGAGTGGAAGGTGTTCCAGGACAACTTTCCTGGGTTTTGACGTAGTCCTGCTGCATCCCTCCTTGGAAATTCTTGCTGCTCCCCGGAGGCTCCGAGATGCAGAGAACACGATGGCAGCTGCTGAAAAGAAGGGCAGCAGTGAGTTTGTCAAGAAACAAGAATATAGGCAGCTGCCTGTGCTTGGCAAGGAGCAGCTGCTGCATTCTTGCACTTGCCTTCCTTCAGTGCGCACAGAAGCCCGCTGCTCTGCTGCTTGGTTTTTCTGCATTCAGTCAATTGCACAGGATTGAAGCTGGGGCAGGCTGTTCAGCTTGGCTGCTTTTCAGCATCTCAGCTGCCCTTCTGCTCTGTGACAGCTCTCCAGGTTTCTTGCCTTCTCCAGGCTGCAACGTGCCCGCTACTACCCAGAGCTGGGCAGGAGTGGGCAGAGAGCACGCTCATCTGCCAGCAGTTTGCGGCTTGCCCAGGAAAGTGCAGTGTCCTTGGAATGTGCAGCAAATCCAATTTCTTGGCAAGTCCGGGGGAAGTGAGCAGTGCTGGTACACTTTCACCTTGAGAAATGGAGTTGGAAAGCTTTTCGCTAAGATGTAGGCGACTAGAGAGGCAGAATACGGAGCTCCGGCGCTGGCCGATAAGAAGTGCCGCTTGCCGGCGTCTTTCGGCAAAAGCGGCGCTCCGGAGCGCACCGCTGCCGCTCCAGTCATCTGTGCGCGAAGTTGCCGCTTCTTCGCCTCCGGCAGCCGGAGATCGCGGTAGCTTGCATAGGCGAAGAACGAAGCCGCGAAGAAGCCGGCTTGTGCGCGAAGCTCGCAGACTGCTGCAGGACGGTGGCTGCCGCTCTCCTGCCTGTTGAATTCACTTCTGGCATGCGAGTGGAAGGTGTTCCAGGACAACTTTCCTGGGTTTTGACGTAGTCCTGCTGCATCCCTCCTTGGAAATTCTTGCAGCTCCCCGGAGGCTCCGAGATGCAGAGAACACGATGGCAGCTGCTGAAAAGAAGGGCAGCAGTGAGTTTGTCAAGAAACAAGAATATAGGCAGCTGCCTGTGCTTGGCAAGGAGCAGCTGCTGCATTCTTGCACTTGCCTTCCTGCAGTGCGCACAGAAGCCCGCTGCTCTGCTGCTTGGTTTTTCCGCATTCAGTCAATTGCACAGGATTGAAGCTGGGGCAGGCTGTTCAGCTTGGCTGCTTTTCAGCATCTCAGCTGCCCTTCTGCTCTGTGACAGCTCTCCAGGTTTCTTGCCTTCTCCAGGCTGCAACGTGCCCGCTACTACCCAGAGCTGGGCAGGAGTGGGCAGAGAGCACGCTCATATGCCAGCAGTTTGCGGCTTGCCCAGGAAAGTGCAGTGTCCTTGGAATGTGCAGCAAATCCAATTTCTTGGCAAGTCCGGGGGAAGTGAGCAGTGCTGGTACACTTTCACCTTGAGAAATGGACTTGGAAAGCTTTTCGCTAAGATGTAGGCGACTAGAGAGGCAGAATACGGAGCTCCGGCGCTGGCCGATAAGAAGTGCCGCTTCCCGGCGTCTTTCGGCAAAAGCGGCGCTCCGGAGCGCACCGCTGCCGCTCCAGTCATCTGTGCGCGAAGTAGCCGCTTCTTCGCCTCCGGCAGCCGGAGATCGCGGTAGCTTGCATAGGCGAAGAACGAAGCCGCGAAGAAGCCGGCTTGTGCGCGAAGCTCGCAGACTGCTGCAGGACGGTGGCTGCCGCTCTCCTGCCTGTTGAATTCACTTCTGGCATGCGAGTGGAAGGTGTTCCAGGACAACTTTCCTGGGTTTTGACGTAGTCCTGCTGCATCCCTCCTTGGAAATTCTTGCTGCTCCCCGGAGGCTCCGAGATGCAGAGAACACGATGGCAGCTGCTGAAAAGAAGGGCAGCAGTGAGTTTGTCAAGAAACAAGAATATAGGCAGCTGCCTGTGCTTGGCAAGGAGCAGCTGCTGCATTCTTGCACTTGCCTTCCTTCAGTGCGCACAGAAGCCCGCTGCTCTGCTGCTTGGTTTTTCCGCATTCAGTCAATTGCACAGGATTGAAGCTGGGGCAGGCTGTTCAGCTTTGCTGCTTTTCAGCATCTCAGCTGCCCTTCTGCTCTGTGACAGCTCTCCAGGTTTCTTGCCTTCGCCAGGCTGCAACGTGCCCGCTACTACCCAGAGCTGGGCAGGAGTGGGCAGAGAGCACGCTCATATGCCAGCAGTTTGCGGCTTGCCCAGGAAAGTGCAGTGTCCTTGGAATGTGCAGCAAATCCAATTTCTTGGCAAGTCCGGGGGAAGTGAGCAGTGCTGGTACACTTTCACCTTGAGAAATGGAGTTGGAAAGCTTTTCGCTAAGATGTAGGCGACTAGAGAGGCAGAATACGGAGCTCCGGCGCTGGCCGAAGGGAAGTGCCGCTTGCCGGCGTCTTTCGGCAAAAGCGGCGCTCCGGAGCGCACCGCTGCCGCTCCAGTCATCTGTGCGCGAAGTAGCCGCTTCTTCGCCTCCGGCAGCCGGAAATCGCGGTAGCTTGCATAGGCGAAGAATAAAGCCGCGAAGAAGCCGGCTTGTGCGCGAAGCTCGCAGACTGCTGCAGGACGGTGGCTGCCGCTCTCCTGCCTGTTGAATTCACTTCTGGCATGCGAGTGGAAGGTGTTCCAGGACAACTTTCCTGGGTTTTGACGTAGTCCTGCTGCATCCCTCCTTGGAAATTCTTGCTGCTCCCCGGAGGCTCCGAGATGCAGAGAACACGATGGCAGCTGCTGAAAAGAAGGGCAGCAGTGAGTTTGTCAAGAAACAAGAATATAGGCAGCTGCCTGTGCTTGGCAAGGAGCAGCTGCTGCATTCTTGCACTTGCCTTCCTTCAGTGCGCACAGAAGCCCGCTGCTCTGCTGCTTGGTTTTTCTGCATTCAGTCAATTGCACAGGATTGAAGCTGGGGCAGGCTGTTCAGCTTTGCTGCTTTTCAGCATCTCAGCTGCCCTTTGGCTCTGTTACAGCTCTCCAGGTTTCTTGCCTTTGCCAGGCTGCAACCTGCTGGCTAATACCCAGAGCTGGGCAGGAGTGGGCAGAGAGCACGCTCATCTGCCAGCAGTTTGCGGTTTGCCCAGGAAAGTGCAGTGTCCTTGGAATGTGCAGCAAATCCAATTTCTTGGCAAGTCCGGGGGAAGTGAGCAGTGCAGGTACACTTTCACCTTGAGAAATGGAGTTGGAAAGCTTTTCGCTAAGATGTAGGCGACTAGAGAGGCAGAATACGGAGCTCCGGCGCTGGCCGAAAAGAAGTGCCGCTTGCCGGCGTCTTTCGGCAAAAGCGGCGCTCCGCAGAGCACCGCTGCCGCTCCGGTCATCTGTACGCCAAGTAGCCGCTTCTTCGCCTCCGGCAGCCGGAGATCGCGGTAGCTTGCAAGAGGCGAAAAATAAAGCCGCGAAGAAGCCTGCTTGTGCGCGAAGCTCGCAGACAGCTGCAGGACGGTGGCTGCCGCTCTCCTGCCTGTTGAATTCACTCTGGGCATGCGAGTGGAAGGTGTTCCAGGACAACTTTCCTGGGTTTTGACGTAGTCCTGCTGCATCCCTCCTTGGAAATTCTTGCTGCTCCCCGGAGGCTCCGAGATGCAGAGAACACGATGGCAGCTGCTGAAAAGAAGGGCAGCAGTGAGTTTGTCAAGAAACAAGAATATAGGCAGCTGCCTGTGCTTGGCAAGGAGCAGCTGCTGCATTCTTGCACTTGCCTTCCTTCAGTGCGCACAGAAGCCCGCTGCTCTGCTGCTTGGTTTTTCCGCATTCAGTCAATTGCACAGGATTGAAGCTGGGGCAGGCTGTTCAGCTTTGCTGCTTTTCAGCATCTCAGCTGCCCTTCTGCTCTGTGACAGCTCTCCAGGTTTCTTGCCTTCGCCAGGCTGCAACGTGCCCGCTACTACCCAGAGCTGGGCAGGAGTGGGCAGAGAGCACGCTCATATGCCAGCAGTTTGCGGCTTGCCCAGGAAAGTGCAGTGTCCTTGGAATGTGCAGCAAATCCAATTTCTTGGCAAGTCCGGGGGAAGTGAGCAGTGCTGGTACACTTTCACCTTGAGAAATGGAGTGGCAAAGCTTTTGGCTAAGATGTAGGCGACTAGAGAGGCAGAATACGGAGCTCCGGCGCTGGCCGAAGGGAAGTGCCGCTTGCCGGCGTCTTTCGGCAAAAGCGGCGCTCCGGAGCGCACCGCTGCCGCTCCAGTCATCTGTACGCCAAGTAGCCTCTTCTTCGCCTCCGGCAGCCGGAGATCGCGGTAGCTTGCATAGGCGAAGAACGAAGCCGCGAAGAAGCCGGCTTGTGCGCGAAGCTCGCAGACTGCTGCAGGACGGTGGCTGCCGCTCTCCTGCCTGTTGAATTCACTTCTGGCATGCGAGTGGAAGGTGTTCCAGGACAACTTTCCTGGGTTTTGACGTAGTCCTGCTGCATCCCTCCTTGGAAATTCTTGCTGCTCCCCGGAGGCTCCGAGATGCAGAGAACACGATGGCAGCTGCTGAAAAGAAGGGCAGCAGTGAGTTTGTCAAGAAACAAGAATATAGGCAGCTGCCTGTGCTTGGCAAGGAGCAGCTGCTGCATTCTTGCACTTGCCTTCCTTCAGTGCGCACAGAAGCCCGCTGCTCTGCTGCTTGGTTTTTCTGCATTCAGTCAATTGCACAGGATTGAAGCTGGGGCAGGCTGTTCAGCTTGGCTGCTTTTCAGCATCTCAGCTGCCCTTCTGCTCTGTGACAGCTCTCCAGGTTTCTTGCCTTCTCCAGGCTGCAACGTGCCCGCTACTACCCAGAGCTGGGCAGGAGTGGGCAGAGAGCACGCTCATCTGCCAGCAGTTTGCGGCTTGCCCAGGAAAGTGCAGTGTCCTTGGAATGTGCAGCAAATCCAATTTCTTGGCAAGTCCGGGGGAAGTGAGCAGTGCAGGTACACTTTCACCTTGAGAAATGGAGTTGGAAAGCTTTTCGCTAAGATGTAGGCGACTAGAGAGGCAGAATACGGAGCTCCGGCGCTCGCCGATAAGAAGTGCCGCTTCCCGGCGTCTTTCGGCAAAAGCGGCGCTTCGGAGCGCACCGCTGCCGCTCCAGTCATCTGTGCGCGAAGTAGCCGCTTCTTCGCCTCCGGCAGCCGGAGATCGCGGTAGCTTGAATAGGCGAAGAATAAAGCTGCGAAGAAGCTGGCTTGTGCGCGAACCTTGCAGAGAGCTGCAGGATGGTGGCTGCCGCTCTCCTGCCTTTTGAATTCATTTCTGGCATGCGAGTGGAAGGTGTTCCAGGACAACTTTCCTGGGTTTTGACGTAGTCCTGCTGCATCCCTCCTTGGAAATTCTTGCTGCTCCCCGGAGGCTCCGAGATGCAGAGAACACGATGGCAGCTGCTGAAAAGAAGGGCAGCAGTGAGTTTGTCAAGAAACAAGAATATAGGCAGCTGCCTGTGCTTGGCAAGGAGCAGCTGCTGCATTCTTGCACTTGCCTTCCTTCAGTGCGCACAGAAGCCCGCTGCTCTGCTGCTTGGTTTTTCCGCATTCAGTCAATTGCACAGGATTGAAGCTGGGGCAGGCTGTTCAGCTTGGCTGCTTTTCAGCATCTCAGCTGCCCTTCTGCTCTGTGACAGCTCTCCAGGTTTCTTGCCTTCGCCAGGCTGCAACGTGCCCGCTACTACCCAGAGCTGGGCAGGAGTGGGCAGAGAGCACGCTCATCTGCCAGCAGTTTGCGGCTTGCCCAGGAAAGTGCAGTGTCCTTGGAATGTGCAGCAAATCCAATTTCTTGGCAAGTCCGGGGGAAGTGAGCAGTGCTGGTACACTTTCACCTTGAGAAATGGAGTGGCAAAGCTTTTCGCTAAGATGTAGGCGACTAGAGAGGCAGAATACGGAGCTCCGGCGCTGGCCGAAGGGAAGTGCCGCTTGCCGGCGTCTTTCGGCAAAAGCGGCGCTCCGGAGCGCACCGCTGCCGCTCCAGTCATCTGTACGCCAAGTAGCCTCTTCTTCGCCTCCGGCAGCCGGAGATCGCGGTAGCTTGCATAGGCGAAGAACGAAGCCGCGAAGAAGCCGGCTTGTGCGCGAAGCTCGCAGACTGCTGCAGGACGGTGGCTGCCGCTCTCCTGCCTGTTGAATTCACTTCTGGCATGCGAGTGGAAGGTGTTCCAGGACAACTTTCCTGGGTTTTGACGTAGTCCTGCTGCATCCCTCCTTGGAAATTCTTGCAGCTCCCCGGAGGCTCCGAGATGCAGAGAACACGATGGCAGCTGCTGAAAAGAAGGGCAGCAGTGAGTTTGTCAAGAAACAAGAATATAGGCAGCTGCCTGTGCTTGGCAAGGAGCAGCTGCTGCATTCTTGCACTTGCCTTCCTGCAGTGCGCACAGAAGCCCGCTGCTCTGCTGCTTGGTTTTTCCGCATTCAGTCAATTGCACAGGATTGAAGCTGGGGCAGGCTGTTCAGCTTGGCTGCTTTTCAGCATCTCAGCTGCCCTTCTGCTCTGTGACAGCTCTCCAGGTTTCTTGCCTTCGCCAGGCTGCAACGTGCCCGCTACTACCCAGAGCTGGGCAGGAGTGGGCAGAGAGCACGCTCATATGCCAGCAGTTTGCGGCTTGCCCAGGAAAGTGCAGTGTCCTTGGAATGTGCAGCAAATCCAATTTCTTGGCAAGTCCGGGGGAAGTGAGCAGTGCTGGTACACTTTCACCTTGAGAAATGGAGTTGGAAAGCTTTTCGCTAAGATGTAGGCGACTAGAGAGGCAGAATACGGAGCTCCGGCGCTGGCCGATAAGAAGTGCCGCTTGCCGGCGTCTTTCGGCAAAAGCGGCGCCCCGGAGCGCACCGCTGCCGCTCCGGTCATCTGTGCGCGAAGTAGCCGCTTCTTCGCCTCCGGCAGCCGGAGATCGCGGTAGCTTGCATAGGCGAAGAACGAAGCCGCGAAGAAGCCGGCTTGTGCGCGAAGCTCGCAGACTGCTGCAGGACGGTGGCTGCCGCTCTCCTGCCTGTTGAATTCACTTCTGGCATGCGAGTGGAAGGTGTTCCAGGACAACTTTCCTGGGTTTTGACGTAGTCCTGCTGCATCCCTCCTTGGAAATTCTTGCTGCTCCCCGGAGGCTCCGAGATGCAGAGAACACGATGGCAGCTGCTGAAAAGAAGGGCAGCAGTGAGTTTGTCAAGAAACAAGAATATAGGCAGCTGCCTGTGCTTGGCAAGGAGCAGCTGCTGCATTCTTGCACTTGCCTTCCTTCAGTGCGCACAGAAGCCCGCTGCTCTGCTGCTTGGTTTTTCCGCATTCAGTCAATTGCACAGGATTGAAGCTGGGGCAGGCTGTTCAGCTTGGCTGCTTTTCAGCATCTCAGCTGCCCTTCTGCTCTGTGACAGCTCTCCAGGTTTCTTGCCTTCTCCAGGCTGCAACGTGCCCGCTACTACCCAGAGCTGGGCAGGAGTGGGCAGAGAGCACGCTCATATGCCAGCAGTTTGCGGCTTGCCCAGGAAAGTGCAGTGTCCTTGGAATGTGCAGCAAATCCAATTTCTTGGCAAGTCCGGGGGAAGTGAGCAGTGCTGGTACACTTTCACCTTGAGAAATGGAGTTGGAAAGCTTTTCGCTAAGATGTAGGCGACTAGAGAGGCAGAATACGGAGCTCCGGCGCTGGCCGAAGGGAAGTGCCGCTTGCCGGCGTCTTTCGGCAAAAGCGGCGCTCCGGAGCGCACCGCTGCCGCTCCGGTCATCTGTGCGCGAAGTAGCCGCTTCTTCGCCTCCGGCAGCCGGAAATCGCGGTAGCTTGCATAGGCGAAGAACGAAGCCGCGAAGAAGCCGGCTTGTGCGCGAAGCTCGCAGACTGCTGCAGGACGGTGGCTGCCGCTCTCCTGCCTGTTGAATTCACTTCTGGCATGCGAGTGGAAGGTGTTCCAGGACAACTTTCCTGGGTTTTGACGTAGTCCTGCTGCATCCCTCCTTGGAAATTCTTGCTGCTCCCCGGAGGCTCCGAGATGCAGAGAACACGATGGCAGCTGCTGAAAAGAAGGGCAGCAGTGAGTTTGTCAAGAAACAAGAATATAGGCAGCTGCCTGTGCTTGGCAAGGAGCAGCTGCTGCATTCTTGCACTTGCCTTCCTTCAGTGCGCACAGAAGCCCGCTGCTCTGCTGCTTGGTTTTTCTGCATTCAGTCAATTGCACAGGATTGAAGCTGGGGCAGGCTGTTCAGCTTTGCTGCTTTTCAGCATCTCAGCTGCCCTTCTGCTCTGTTACAGCTCTCCAGGTTTCTTGCCTTCTCCAGGCTGCAACGTGCCCGCTACTACCCAGAGCTGGGCAGGAGTGGGCAGAGAGCACGCTCATCTGCCAGCAGTTTGCGGCTTGCCCAGGAAAGTGCAGTGTCCTTGGAATGTGCAGCAAATCCAATTTCTTGGCAAGTCCGGGGGAAGTGAGCAGTGCAGGTACACTTTCACCTTGAGAAATGGAGTTGGAAAGCTTTTCGCTAAGATGTAGGCGACTAGAGAGGCAGAATACGGAGCTCCGGCGCTCGCCGATAAGAAGTGCCGCTTCCCGGCGTCTTTCGGCAAAAGCGGCGCTTCGGAGCGCACCGCTGCCGCTCCAGTCATCTGTGCGCGAAGTAGCCGCTTCTTCGCCTCCGGCAGCCGGAGATCGCGGTAGCTTGAATAGGCGAAGAATAAAGCTGCGAAGAAGCTGGCTTGTGCGCGAACCTTGCAGAGAGCTGCAGGATGGTGGCTGCCGCTCTCCTGCCTTTTGAATTCATTTCTGGCATGCGAGTGGAAGGTGTTCCAGGACAACTTTCCTGGGTTTTGACGTAGTCCTGCTGCATCCCTCCTTGGAAATTCTTGCTGCTCCCCGGAGGCTCCGAGATGCAGAGAACACGATGGCAGCTGCTGAAAAGAAGGGCAGCAGTGAGTTTGTCAAGAAACAAGAATATAGGCAGCTGCCTGTGCTTGGCAAGGAGCAGCTGCTGCATTCTTGCACTTGCCTTCCTTCAGTGCGCACAGAAGCCCGCTGCTCTGCTGCTTGGTTTTTCCGCATTCAGTCAATTGCACAGGATTGAAGCTGGGGCAGGCTGTTCAGCTTGGCTGCTTTTCAGCATCTCAGCTGCCCTTCTGCTCTGTGACAGCTCTCCAGGTTTCTTGCCTTCGCCAGGCTGCAACGTGCCCGCTATTACCCAGAGCTGGGCAGGAGTGGGCAGAGAGCACGCTCATCTGCCAGCAGTTTGCGGCTTGCCCAGGAAAGTGCAGTGTCCTTGGAATGTGCAGCAAATCCAATTTCTTGGCAAGTCCGGGGGAAGTGAGCAGTGCTGGTACACTTTCACCTTGAGAAATGGAGTGGCAAAGCTTTTCGCTAAGATGTAGGCGACTAGAGAGGCAGAATAGGGAGCTCCGGCGCTGGCCGAAGGGAAGTGCCGCTTGCCGGCGTCTTTCGGCAAAAGCGGCGCTCCGGAGCGCACCGCTGCCGCTCCAGTCATCTGTACGCCAAGTAGCCTCTTCTTCGCCTCCGGCAGCCGGAGATCGCGGTAGCTTGCATAGGCGAAGAACGAAGCCGCGAAGAAGCCGGCTTGTGCGCGAAGCTCGCAGACTGCTGCAGGACGGTGGCTGCCGCTCTCCTGCCTGTTGAATTCACTTCTGGCATGCGAGTGGAAGGTGTTCCAGGACAACTTTCCTGGGTTTTGACGTAGTCCTGCTGCATCCCTCCTTGGAAATTCTTGCAGCTCCCCGGAGGCTCCGAGATGCAGAGAACACGATGGCAGCTGCTGAAAAGAAGGGCAGCAGTGAGTTTGTCAAGAAACAAGAATATAGGCAGCTGCCTGTGCTTGGCAAGGAGCAGCTGCTGCATTCTTGCACTTGCCTTCCTGCAGTGCGCACAGAAGCCCGCTGCTCTGCTGCTTGGTTTTTCCGCATTCAGTCAATTGCACAGGATTGAAGCTGGGGCAGGCTGTTCAGCTTGGCTGCTTTTCAGCATCTCAGCTGCCCTTCTGCTCTGTGACAGCTCTCCAGGTTTCTTGCCTTCGCCAGGCTGCAACGTGCCCGCTACTACCCAGAGCTGGGCAGGAGTGGGCAGAGAGCACGCTCATATGCCAGCAATTTGCGGCTTGCCCAGGAAAGTGCAGTGTCCTTGGAATGTGCAGCAAATCCAATTTCTTGGCAAGTCCGGGGGAAGTGAGCAGTGCTGGTACACTTTCACCTTGAGAAATGGAGTTGGAAAGCTTTTCGCTAAGATGTAGGCGACTAGAGAGGCAGAATACGGAGCTCCGGCGCTGGCCGATAAGAAGTGCCGCTTGCCGGCGTCTTTCGGCAAAAGCGGCGCCCCGGAGCGCACCGCTGCCGCTCCGGTCATCTGTGCGCGAAGTAGCCGCTTCTTCGCCTCCGGCAGCCGGAGATCGCGGTAGCTTGCATAGGCGAAGAACGAAGCCGCGAAGAAGCCGGCTTGTGCGCGAAGCTCGCAGACTGCTGCAGGACGGTGGCTGCCGCTCTCCTGCCTGTTGAATTCACTTCTGGCATGCGAGTGGAAGGTGTTCCAGGACAACTTTCCTGGGTTTTGACGTAGTCCTGCTGCATCCCTCCTTGGAAATTCTTGCTGCTCCCCGGAGGCTCCGAGATGCAGAGAACACGATGGCAGCTGCTGAAAAGAAGGGCAGCAGTGAGTTTGTCAAGAAACAAGAATATAGGCAGCTGCCTGTGCTTGGCAAGGAGCAGCTGCTGCATTCTTGCACTTGCCTTCCTTCAGTGCGCACAGAAGCCCGCTGCTCTGCTGCTTGGTTTTTCCGCATTCAGTCAATTGCACAGGATTGAAGCTGGGGCAGGCTGTTCAGCTTTGCTGCTTTTCAGCATCTCAGCTGCCCTTCTGCTCTGTGACAGCTCTCCAGGTTTCTTGCCTTCTCCAGGCTGCAACGTGCCCGCTACTACCCAGAGCTGGGCAGGAGTGGGCAGAGAGCACGCTCATATGCCAGCAGTTTGCGGCTTGCCCAGGAAAGTGCAGTGTCCTTGGAATGTGCAGCAAATCCAATTTCTTGGCAAGTCCGGGGGAAGTGAGCAGTGCTGGTACACTTTCACCTTGAGAAATGGAGTTGGAAAGCTTTTCGCTAAGATGTAGGCGACTAGAGAGGCAGAATACGGAGCTCCGGCGCTGGCCGATAAGAAGTGCCGCTTCCCGGCGTCTTTCGGCAAAAACGGCGCTCCGGAGCGCACCGCTGCCGCTCCAGTCATCTGTGCGCGAAGTAGCCGCTTCTTCGCCTCCGGCAGCCGGAAATCGCGGTAGCTTGCATAGGCGAAGAACGAAGCCGCGAAGAAGCCGGCTTGTGCGCGAAGCTCGCAGACTGCTGCAGGACGGTGGCTGCCGCTCTCCTGCCTGTTGAATTCACTTCTGGCATGCGAGTGGAAGGTGTTCCAGGACAACTTTCCTGGGTTTTGACGTAGTCCTGCTGCATCCCTCCTTGGAAATTCTTGCTGCTCCCCGGAGGCTCCGAGATGCAGAGAACACGATGGCAGCTGCTGAAAAGAAGGGCAGCAGTGAGTTTGTCAAGAAACAAGAATATAGGCAGCTGCCTGTGCTTGGCAAGGAGCAGCTGCTGCATTCTTGCACTTGCCTTCCTTCAGTGCGCACAGAAGCCCGCTGCTCTGCTGCTTGGTTTTTCTGCATTCAGTCAATTGCACAGGATTGAAGCTGGGGCAGGCTGTTCAGCTTTGCTGCTTTTCAGCATCTCAGCTGCCCTTTGGCTCTGTTACAGCTCTCCAGGTTTCTTGCCTTTGCCAGGCTGCAACCTGCTGGCTAATACCCAGAGCTGGGCAGGAGTGGGCAGAGAGCACGCTCATCTGCCAGCAGTTTGCGGCTTGCCCAGGAAAGTGCAGTGTCCTTGGAATGTGCAGCAAATCCAATTTCTTGGCAAGTCCGGGGGAAGTGAGCAGTGCAGGTACACTTTCACCTTGAGAAATGGAGTTGGAAAGCTTTTCGCTAAGATGTAGGCGACTAGAGAGGCAGAATACGGAGCTCCGGCGCTGGCCGAAAAGAAGTGCCGCTTGCCGGCGTCTTTCGGCAAAAGCGGCGCTCCGCAGAGCACCGCTGCCGCTCCGGTCATCTGTACGCCAAGTAGCCGCTTCTTCGCCTCCGGCAGCCGGAGATCGCGGTAGCTTGCAAGAGGCGAAAAATAAAGCCGCGAAGAAGCCGGCTTGTGCGCGAAGCTCGCAGACAGCTGCAGGACGGTGGCTGCCGCTCTCCTGCCTGTTGAATTCACTCTGGGCATGCGAGTGGAAGGTGTTCCAGGACAACTTTCCTGGGTTTTGACGTAGTCCTGCTGCATCCCTCCTTGGAAATTCTTGCTGCTCCCCGGAGGCTCCGAGATGCAGAGAACACGATGGCAGCTGCTGAAAAGAAGGGCAGCAGTGAGTTTGTCAAGAAACAAGAATATAGGCAGCTGCCTGTGCTTGGCAAGGAGCAGCTGCTGCATTCTTGCACTTGCCTTCCTTCAGTGCGCACAGAAGCCCGCTGCTCTGCTGCTTGGTTTTTCCGCATTCAGTCAATTGCACAGGATTGAAGCTGGGGCAGGCTGTTCAGCTTTGCTGCTTTTCAGCATCTCAGCTGCCCTTCTGCTCTGTGACAGCTCTCCAGGTTTCTTGCCTTCTCCAGGCTGCAACGTGCCCGCTACTACCCAGAGCTGGGCAGGAGTGGGCAGAGAGCACGCTCATCAGCCAGCAGTTTGCGGTTTGCCCAGGAAAGTGCAGTGTCCTTGGAATGTGCAGCAAATCCAATTTCTTGGCAAGTCCGGGGGAAGTGAGCAGTGCAGGTACACTTTCACCTTGAGAAATGGACTTGGAAAGCTTTTCGCTAAGATGTAGGCGACTAGAGAGGCAGAATACGGAGCTCCGGCGCTGGCCGAAAAGAAGTGCCGCTTGCCGGCGTCTTTCGGCAAAAGCGGCGCTCCGCAGAGCACCGCTGCCGCTCCGGTCATCTGTACGCCAAGTAGCCGCTTCTTCGCCTCCGGCAGCCGGAGATCGCGGTAGCTTGCAAGAGGCGAAGAATAAAGCCGCGAAGAAGCCGGCTTGTGCGCGAAGCTCGCAGACAGCTGCAGGACGGTGGCTGCCGCTCTCCTGCCTGTTGAATTCACTCTGGGCATGCGAGTGGAAGGTGTTCCAGGACAACTTTCCTGGGTTTTGACGTAGTCCTGCTGCATCCCTCCTTGGAAATTCTTGCTGCTCCCCGGAGGCTCCGAGATGCAGAGAACACGATGGCAGCTGCTGAAAAGAAGGGCAGCAGTGAGTTTGTCAAGAAACAAGAATATAGGCAGCTGCCTGTGCTTGGCAAGGAGCAGCTGCTGCATTCTTGCACTTGCCTTCCTGCAGTGCGCACAGAAGCCCGCTGCTCTGCTGCTTGGTTTTTCTGCATTCAGTCAATTGCACAGGATTGAAGCTGGGGCAGGCTGTTCAGCTTGGCTGCTTTTCAGCATCTCAGCTGCCCTTCTGCTCTGTGACAGCTCTCCAGGTTTCTTGCCTTCTCCAGGCTGCAACGTGCCCGCTACTACCCAGAGCTGGGCAGGAGTGGGCAGAGAGCACGCTCATCTGCCAGCAGTTTGCGGCTTGCCCAGGAAAGTGCAGTGTCCTTGGAATGTGCAGCAAATCCAATTTCTTGGCAAGTCCGGGGGAAGTGAGCAGTGCAGGTACACTTTCACCTTGAGAAATGGAGTTGGAAAGCTTTTCGCTAAGATGTAGGCGACTAGAGAGGCAGAATACGGAGCTCCGGCGCTCGCCGATAAGAAGTGCCGCTTCCCGGCGTCTTTCGGCAAAAGCGGCGCTTCGGAGCGCACCGCTGCCGCTCCAGTCATCTGTGCGCGAAGTAGCCGCTTCTTCGCCTCCGGCAGCCGGAGATCGCGGTAGCTTGAATAGGCGAAGAATAAAGCTGCGAAGAAGCTGGCTTGTGCGCGAACCTTGCAGAGAGCTGCAGGATGGTGGCTGCCGCTCTCCTGCCTTTTGAATTCATTTCTGGCATGCGAGTGGAAGGTGTTCCAGGACAACTTTCCTGGGTTTTGACGTAGTCCTGCTGCATCCCTCCTTGGAAATTCTTGCTGCTCCCCGGAGGCTCCGAGATGCAGAGAACACGATGGCAGCTGCTGAAAAGAAGGGCAGCAGTGAGTTTGTCAAGAAACAAGAATATAGGCAGCTGCCTGTGCTTGGGAAGGAGCAGCTGCTTCATTCTTGCACTTGCCTTCCTGCAGTGCGCACAGAAGCCCGCTGCTCTGCTGCTTGGTTTTTCCGCATTCAGTCAATTGCACAGGATTGAAGCTGGGGCAGGCTGTTCAGCTTGGCTGCTTTTCAGCATCTCAGCTGCCCTTCTGCTCTGTGACAGCTCTCCAGGTTTCTTGCCTTCGCCAGGCTGCAACGTGCCCGCTACTACCCAGAGCTGGGCAGGAGTGGGCAGAGAGCACGCTCATCTGCCAGCAGTTTGCGGCTTGCCCAGGAAAGTGCAGTGTCCTTGGAATGTGCAGCAAATCCAATTTCTTGGCAAGTCCGGGGGAAGTGAGCAGTGCTGGTACACTTTCACCTTGAGAAATGGAGTGGCAAAGCTTTTCGCTAAGATGTAGGCGACTAGAGAGGCAGAATACGGAGCTCCGGCGCTGGCCGAAGGGAAGTGCCGCTTGCCGGCGTCTTTCGGCAAAAGCGGCGCTCCGGAGCGCACCGCTGCCGCTCCAGTCATCTGTACGCCAAGTAGCCTCTTCTTCGCCTCCGGCAGCCGGAGATCGCGGTAGCTTGCATAGGCGAAGAACGAAGCCGCGAAGAAGCCGGCTTGTGCGCGAAGCTCGCAGACAGCTGCAGGACGGTGGCTGCCGCTCTCCTGCCTGTTGAATTCACTTCTGGCATGCGAGTGGAAGGTGTTCCAGGACAACTTTCCTGGGTTTTGACGTAGTCCTGCTGCATCCCTCCTTGGAAATTCTTGCTGCTCCCCGGAGGCTCCGAGATGCAGAGAACACGATGGCAGCTGCTGAAAAGAAGGGCAGCAGTGAGTTTGTCAAGAAACAAGAATATAGGCAGCTGCCTGTGCTTGGCAAGGAGCAGCTGCTGCATTCTTGCACTTGCCTTCCTTCAGTGCGCACAGAAGCCCGCTGCTCTGCTGCTTGGTTTTTCTGCATTCAGTCAATTGCACAGGATTGAAGCTGGGGCAGGCTGTTCAGCTTGGCTGCTTTTCAGCATCTCAGCTGCCCTTCTGCTCTGTGACAGCTCTCCAGGTTTCTTGCCTTCTCCAGGCTGCAACGTGCCCGCTACTACCCAGAGCTGGGCAGGAGTGGGCAGAGAGCACGCTCATATGCCAGCAGTTTGCGGCTTGCCCAGGAAAGTGCAGTGTCCTTGGAATGTGCAGCAAATCCAATTTCTTGGCAAGTCCGGGGGAAGTGAGCAGTGCAGGTACACTTTCACCTTGAGAAATGGAGTTGGAAAGCTTTTCGCTAAGATGTAGGCGACTAGAGAGGCAGAATACGGAGCTCCGGCGCTGGCCGAAAAGAAGTGCCGCTTGCCGGCGTCTTTCGGCAAAAGCGGCGCTCCGCAGAGCACCGCTGCCGCTCCGCTCATCTGTGCGCGAAGTAGCCGCTTCTTCGCCTCCGGCAGCCGGAGATCGCGGTAGCTTGCATAGGCGAAGAACGAAGCCGCGAAGAAGCCGGCTTGTGCGCTAAGCTCGCAGACAGCTGCAGGACGGTGGCTGCCGCTCTCCTGCCTGTTGAATTCACTTCTGGCATGCGAGTGGAAGGTGTTCCAGGACAACTTTCCTGGGTTTTGACGTAGTCCTGCTGCATCCCTCCTTGGAAATTCTTGCTGCTCCCCGGAGGCTCCGAGATGCAGAGAACACGATGGCAGCTGCTGAAAAGAAGGGCAGCAGTGAGTTTGTCAAGAAACAAGAATATAGGCAGCTGCCTGTGCTTGGCAAGGAGCAGCTGCTGCATTCTTGCACTTGCCTTCCTTCAGTGCGCACAGAAGCCCGCTGCTCTGCTGCTTGGTTTTTCTGCATTCAGTCAATTGCACAGGATTGAAGCTGGGGCAGGCTGTTCAGCTTTGCTGCTTTTCAGCATCTCAGCTGCCCTTTGGCTCTGTTACAGCTCTCCAGGTTTCTTGCCTTCTCCAGGCTGCAACCTGCTGGCTAGTACCCAGAGCTGGGCAGGAGTGGGCAGAGAGCACGCTCATCAGCCAGCAGTTTGCGGTTTGCCCAGGAAAGTGCAGTGTCCTTGGAATGTGCAGCAAATCCAATTTCTTGGCAAGTCCGGGGGAAGTGAGCAGTGCAGGTACACTTTCACCTTGAGAAATGGAGTTGGAAAGCTTTTCGCTAAGATGTAGGCGACTAGAGAGGCAGAATACGGAGCTCCGGCGCTGGCCGAAAAGAAGTGCCGCTTGCCGGCGTCTTTCGGCAAAAGCGGCGCTCCGCAGAGCACCGCTGCCGCTCCGGTCATCTGTACGCCAAGTAGCCGCTTCTTCGCCTCCGGCAGCCGGAGATCGCGGTAGCTTGCAAGAGGCAAAGAATAAAGCCGCGAAGAAGCCGGCTTGTGCGCGAAGCTCGCAGACAGCTGCAGGACGGTGGCTGCCGCTCTCCTGCCTGTTGAATTCACTCTGGGCATGCGAGTGGAAGGTGTTCCAGGACAACTTTCCTGGGTTTTGACGTAGTCCTGCTGCATCCCTCCTTGGAAATTCTTGCTGCTCCCCGGAGGCTCCGAGATGCAGAGAACACGATGGCAGCTGCTGAAAAGAAGGGCAGCAGTGAGTTTGTCAAGAAACAAGAATATAGGCAGCTGCCTGTGCTTGGCAAGGAGCAGCTGCTGCATTCTTGCACTTGCCTTCCTGCAGTGTGCACAGAAGCCCGCTGTTCTGCTGCTTGGTTTTTCCGCATTCAGTCAATTGCACAGGACTGAAGCTGGGGCAGGCTGTTCAGCTTTGCTGCTTTTCAGCATCTCAGCTGCCCTTCTGCTCTGTGACAGCTCTCCAGGTTTCTTGCCTTCGCCAGGCTGCAACGTGCCCGCTACTACCCAGAGCTGGGCAGGAGTGGGCAGAGAGCACGCTCATATGCCAGCAGTTTGCGGCTTGCCCAGGAAAGTGCAGTGTCCTTGGAATGTGCAGCAAATCCAATTTCTTGGCAAGTCCGGGGGAAGTGAGCAGTGCTGGTACACTTTCACCTTGAGAAATGGAGTTGGAAAGCTTTTCGCTAAGATGTAGGCGACTAGAGAGGCAGAATACGGAGCTCCGGCGCTGGCCGATAAGAAGTGCCGCTTGCCGGCGTCTTTCGGCAAAAGCGGCGCTCCGGAGCGCACCGCTGCCGCTCCAGTCATCTGTGCGCGAAGTAGCCGCTTCTTCGCCTCCGGCAGCCGGAGATCGCGGTAGCTTGCATAGGCGAAGAACGAAGCCGCGAAGAAGCCGGCTTGTGCGCGAAGCTCGCAGACTGCTGCAGGACGGTGGCTGCCGCTCTCCTGCCTGTTGAATTCACTTCTGGCATGCGAGTGGAAGGTGTTCCAGGACAACTTTCCTGGGTTTTGACGTAGTCCTGCTGCATCCCTCCTTGGAAATTCTTGCTGCTCCCCGGAGGCTCCGAGATGCAGAGAACACGATGGCAGCTGCTGAAAAGAAGGGCAGCAGTGAGTTTGTCAAGAAACAAGAATATAGGCAGCTGCCTGTGCTTGGCAAGGAGCAGCTGCTGCATTCTTGCACTTGCCTTCCTTCAGTGCGCACAGAAGCCCGCTGCTCTGCTGCTTGGTTTTTCTGCATTCAGTCAATTGCACAGGATTGAAGCTGGGGCAGGCTGTTCAGCTTTGCTGCTTTTCAGCATCTCAGCTGCCCTTTGGCTCTGTTACAGCTCTCCAGGTTTCTTGCCTTTGCCAGGCTGCAACCTGCTGGCTAGTACCCAGAGCTGGGCAGGAGTGGGCAGAGAGCACGCTCATCAGCCAGCAGTTTGCGGTTTGCCCAGGAAAGTGCAGTGTCCTTGGAATGTGCAGCAAATCCAATTTCTTGGCAAGTCCGGGGGAAGTGAGCAGTGCAGGTACACTTTCACCTTGAGAAATGGACTTGGAAAGCTTTTCGCTAAGATGTAGGCGACTAGAGAGGCAGAATACGGAGCTCCGGCGCTGGCCGAAAAGAAGTGCCGCTTGCCGGCGTCTTTCGGCAAAAGCGGCGCTCCGCAGAGCACCGCTGCCGCTCCGGTCATCTGTACGCCAAGTAGCCTCTTCTTCGCCTCCGGCAGCCGGAGATCGCGGTAGCTTGCAAGAGGCGAAGAATAAAGCCGCGAAGAAGCCGGCTTGTGCGCGAAGCTCGCAGACAGCTGCAGGACGGTGGCTGCCGCTCTCCTGCCTGTTGAATTCACTCTGGGCATGCGAGTGGAAGGTGTTCCAGGACAACTTTCCTGGGTTTTGACGTAGTCCTGCTGCATCCCTCCTTGGAAATTCTTGCTGCTCCCCGGAGGCTCCGAGATGCAGAGAACACGATGGCAGCTGCTGAAAAGAAGGGCAGCAGTGAGTTTGTCAAGAAACAAGAATATAGGCAGCTGCCTGTGCTTGGCAAGGAGCAGCTGCTGCATTCTTGCACTTGCCTTCCTTCAGTGCGCACAGAAGCCCGCTGCTCTGCTGCTTGGTTTTTCTGCATTCAGTCAATTGCACAGGATTGAAGCTGGGGCAGGCTGTTCAGCTTGGCTGCTTTTCAGCATCTCAGCTGCCCTTCTGCTCTGTGACAGCTCTCCAGGTTTCTTGCCTTCGCCAGGCTGCAACGTGCCCGCTACTACCCAGAGCTGGGCAGGAGTGGGCAGAGAGCACGCTCATGTGCCAGCAGTTTGCGGCTTGCCCAGGAAAGTGCAGTGTCCTTGGAATGTGCAGCAAATCCAATTTCTTGGCAAGTCCGGGGGAAGTGAGCAGTGCTGGTACACTTTCACCTTGAGAAATGGAGTTGGAAAGCTTTTCGCTAAGATGTAGGCGACTAGAGAGGCAGAATACGGAGCTCCGGCGCTGGCCGATAAGAAGTGCCGCTTGCCGGCGTCTTTCGGCAAAAGCGGCGCTCCGGAGCGCACCGCTGCCGCTCCAGTCATCTGTGCGCGAAGTTGCCGCTTCTTCGCCTCCGGCAGCCGGAGATCGCGGTAGCTTGCATAGGCGAAGAACGAAGCCGCGAAGAAGCCGGCTTGTGCGCGAAGCTCGCAGACTGCTGCAGGACGGTGGCTGCCGCTCTCCTGCCTGTTGAATTCACTTCTGGCATGCGAGTGGAAGGTGTTCCAGGACAACTTTCCTGGGTTTTGACGTAGTCCTGCTGCATCCCTCCTTGGAAATTCTTGCAGCTCCCCGGAGGCTCCGAGATGCAGAGAACACGATGGCAGCTGCTGAAAAGAAGGGCAGCAGTGAGTTTGTCAAGAAACAAGAATATAGGCAGCTGCCTGTGCTTGGCAAGGAGCAGCTGCTGCATTCTTGCACTTGCCTTCCTGCAGTGCGCACAGAAGCCCGCTGCTCTGCTGCTTGGTTTTTCCGCATTCAGTCAATTGCACAGGATTGAAGCTGGGGCAGGCTGTTCAGCTTGGCTGCTTTTCAGCATCTCAGCTGCCCTTCTGCTCTGTGACAGCTCTCCAGGTTTCTTGCCTTCTCCAGGCTGCAACGTGCCCGCTACTACCCAGAGCTGGGCAGGAGTGGGCAGAGAGCACGCTCATATGCCAGCAGTTTGCGGCTTGCCCAGGAAAGTGCAGTGTCCTTGGAATGTGCAGCAAATCCAATTTCTTGGCAAGTCCGGGGGAAGTGAGCAGTGCTGGTACACTTTCACCTTGAGAAATGGAGTTGGAAAGCTTTTCGCTAAGATGTAGGCGACTAGAGAGGCAGAATACGGAGCTCCGGCGCTGGCCGATAAGAAGTGCCGCTTGCCGGCGTCTTTCGGCAAAAGCGGCGCTCCGGAGCGCACCGCTGCCGCTCCAGTCATCTGTGCGCGAAGTAGCCGCTTCTTCGCCTCCGGCAGCCGGAGATCGCGGTAGCTTGCATAGGCGAAGAACGAAGCCGCGAAGAAGCCGGCTTGTGCGCGAAGCTCGCAGACTGCTGCAGGACGGTGGCTGCCGCTCTCCTGCCTGTTGAATTCACTTCTGGCATGCGAGTGGAAGGTGTTCCAGGACAACTTTCCTGGGTTTTGACGTAGTCCTGCTGCATCCCTCCTTGGAAATTCTTGCTGCTCCCCGGAGGCTCCGAGATGCAGAGAACACGATGGCAGCTGCTGAAAAGAAGGGCAGCAGTGAGTTTGTCAAGAAACAAGAATATAGGCAGCTGCCTGTGCTTGGCAAGGAGCAGCTGCTGCATTCTTGCACTTGCCTTCCTTCAGTGCGCACAGAAGCCCGCTGCTCTGCTGCTTGGTTTTTCCGCATTCAGTCAATTGCACAGGATTGAAGCTGGGGCAGGCTGTTCAGCTTTGCTGCTTTTCAGCATCTCAGCTGCCCTTCTGCTCTGTGACAGCTCTCCAGGTTTCTTGCCTTCTCCAGGCTGCAACGTGCCCGCTACTACCCAGAGCTGGGCAGGAGTGGGCAGAGAGCACGCTCATATGCCAGCAGTTTGCGGCTTGCCCAGGAAAGTGCAGTGTCCTTGGAATGTGCAGCAAATCCAATTTCTTGGCAAGTCCGGGGGAAGTGAGCAGTGCTGGTACACTTTCACCTTGAGAAATGGAGTTGGAAAGCTTTTCGCTAAGATGTAGGCGACTAGAGAGGCAGAATACGGAGCTCCGGCGCTGGCCGAAGGGAAGTGCCGCTTGCCGGCGTCTTTCGGCAAAAGCGGCGCTCCGGAGCGCACCGCTGCCGCTCCAGTCATCTGTGCGCGAAGTAGCCGCTTCTTCGCCTCCGGCAGCCGGAGATCGCGGTAGCTTGCATAGGCGAAGAACGAAGCCGCGAAGAAGCCGGCTTGTGCGCGAAGCTCGCAGACTGCTGCAGGACGGTGGCTGCCGCTCTCCTGCCTGTTGAATTCACTTCTGGCATGCGAGTGGAAGGTGTTCCAGGACAACTTTCCTGGGTTTTGACGTAGTCCTGCTGCATCCCTCCTTGGAAATTCTTGCTGCTCCCCGGAGGCTCCGAGATGCAGAGAACACGATGGCAGCTGCTGAAAAGAAGGGCAGCAGTGAGTTTGTCAAGAAACAAGAATATAGGCAGCTGCCTGTGCTTGGCAAGGAGCAGCTGCTGCATTCTTGCACTTGCCTTCCTTCAGTGCGCACAGAAGCCCGCTGCTCTGCTGCTTGGTTTTTCTGCATTCAGTCAATTGCACAGGATTGAAGCTGGGGCAGGCTGTTCAGCTTTGCTGCTTTTCAGCATCTCAGCTGCCCTTTGGCTCTGTTACAGCTCTCCAGGTTTCTTGCCTTTGCCAGGCTGCAACCTGCTGGCTAATACCCAGAGCTGGGCAGGAGTGGGCAGAGAGCACGCTCATCAGCCAGCAGTTTGCGGTTTGCCCAGGAAAGTGCAGTGTCCTTGGAATGTGCAGCAAATCCAATTTCTTGGCAAGTCCGGGGGAAGTGAGCAGTGCAGGTACACTTTCACCTTGAGAAATGGAGTTGGAAAGCTTTTCGCTAAGATGTAGGCGACTAGAGAGGCAGAATACGGAGCTCCGGCGCTGGCCGAAAAGAAGTGCCGCTTGCCGGCGTCTTTCGGCAAAAGCGGCGCTCCGCAGAGCACCGCTGCCGCTCCGGTCATCTGTACGCCAAGTAGCCGCTTCTTCGCCTCCGGCAGCCGGAGATCGCGGTAGCTTGCAAGAGGCGAAAAACAAAGCCGCGAAGAAGCCGGCTTGTGCGCGAAGCTCGCAGACAGCTGCAGGACGGTGGCTGCCGCTCTCCTGCCTGTTGAATTCACTTCTGGCATGCGAGTGGAAGGTGTTCCAGGACAACTTTCCTGGGTTTTGACGTAGTCCTGCTGCATCCCTCCTTGGAAATTCTTGCTGCTCCCCGGAGGCTCCGAGATGCAGAGAACACGATGGCAGCTGCTGAAAAGAAGGGCAGCAGTGAGTTTGTCAAGAAACAAGAATATAGGCAGCTGCCTGTGCTTGGCAAGGAGCAGCTGCTGCATTCTTGCACTTGCCTTCCTGCAGTGCGCACAGAAGCCCGCTGCTCTGCTGCTTGGTTTTTCCGCATTCAGTCAATTGCACAGGATTGAAGCTGGGGCAGGCTGTTCAGCTTGGCTGCTTTTCAGCATCTCAGCTGCCCTTCTGCTCTGTGACAGCTCTCCAGGTTTCTTGCCTTCTCCAGGCTGCAACGTGCCCGCTACTACCCAGAGCTGGGCAGGAGTGGGCAGAGAGCACGCTCATATGCCAGCAGTTTGCGGTTTGCCCAGGAAAGTGCAGTGTCCTTGGAATGTGCAGCAAATCCAATTTCTTGGCAAGTCCGGGGGAAGTGAGCAGTGCTGGTACACTTTCACCTTGAGAAATGGAGTTGGAAAGCTTTTGGCTAAGATGTAGGCGACTAGAGAGGCAGAATACGGAGCTCCGGCGCTGGCCGAAGGGAAGTGCCGCTTGCCGGCGTCTTTCGGCAAAAGCGGCGCTCCGGAGCGCACCGCTGCCGCTCCAGTCAGCTGTGCGCGAAGTAGCCGCTTCTTCGCCTCCGGCAGCCGGAGATCGCGGTAGCTTGCAAGAGGCGAAAAATAAAGCCGCGAAGAAGCCGGCTTGTGCGCGAAGCTCGCAGACAGCTGCAGGACGGTGGCTGCCGCTCTCCTGCCTGTTGAATTCACTCTGGGCATGCGAGTGGAAGGTGTTCCAGGACAACTTTCCTGGGTTTTGACGTAGTCCTGCTGCATCCCTCCTTGGAAATTCTTGCTGCTCCCCGGAGGCTCCGAGATGCAGAGAACACGATGGCAGCTGCTGAAAAGAAGGGCAGCAGTGAGTTTGTCAAGAAACAAGAATATAGGCAGCTGCCTGTGCTTGGCAAGGAGCAGCTGCTGCATTCTTGCACTTGCCTTCCTTCAGTGCGCACAGAAGCCCGCTGCTCTGCTGCTTGGTTTTTCCGCATTCAGTCAATTGCACAGGATTGAAGCTGGGGCAGGCTGTTCAGCTTGGCTGCTTTTCAGCATCTCAGCTGCCCTTCTGCTCTGTGACAGCTCTCCAGGTTTCTTGCCTTCTCCAGGCTGCAACGTGCCCGCTACTACCCAGAGCTGGGCAGGAGTGGGCAGAGAGCACGCTCATCAGCCAGCAGTTTGCGGCTTGCCCAGGAAAGTGCAGTGTCCTTGGAATGTGCAGCAAATCCAATTTCTTGGCAAGTCCGGGGGAAGTGAGCAGTGCAGGTACACTTTCACCTTGAGAAATGGACTTGGAAAGCTTTTCGCTAAGATGTAGGCGACTAGAGAGGCAGAATACGGAGCTCCGGCGCTGGCCGAAAAGAAGTGCCGCTTGCCGGCGTCTTTCGGCAAAAGCGGCGCTCCGCAGAGCACCGCTGCCGCTCCGGTCATCTGTACGCCAAGTAGCCGCTTCTTCGCCTCCGGCAGCCGGAGATCGCGGTAGCTTGCAAGAGGCGAAAAATAAAGCCGCGAAGAAGCCGGCTTGTGCGCGAAGCTCGCAGACAGCTGCAGGACGGTGGCTGCCGCTCTCCTGCCTGTTGAATTCACTCTGGGCATGCGAGTGGAAGGTGTTCCAGGACAACTTTCCTGGGTTTTGACGTAGTCCTGCTGCATCCCTCCTTGGAAATTCTTGCTGCTCCCCGGAGGCTCCGAGATGCAGAGAACACGATGGCAGCTGCTGAAAAGAAGGGCAGCAGTGAGTTTGTCAAGAAACAAGAATATAGGCAGCTGCCTGTGCTTGGCAAGGAGCAGCTGCTGCATTCTTGCACTTGCCTTCCTTCAGTGCGCACAGAAGCCCGCTGCTCTGCTGCTTGGTTTTTCTGCATTCAGTCAATTGCACAGGATTGAAGCTGGGGCAGGCTGTTCAGCTTGGCTGCTTTTCAGCATCTCAGCTGCCCTTCTGCTCTGTGACAGCTCTCCAGGTTTCTTGCCTTCTCCAGGCTGCAACGTGCCCGCTACTACCCAGAGCTGGGCAGGAGTGGGCAGAGAGCACGCTCATCTGCCAGCAGTTTGCGGCTTGCCCAGGAAAGTGCAGTGTCCTTGGAATGTGCAGCAAATCCAATTTCTTGGCAAGTCCGGGGGAAGTGAGCAGTGCAGGTACACTTTCACCTTGAGAAATGGACTTGGAAAGCTTTTCGCTAAGATGTAGGCGACTAGAGAGGCAGAATACGGAGCTCCGGCGCTGGCCGATAAGAAGTGCCGCTTCCCGGCGTCTTTCGGCAAAAGCGGCGCTTCGGAGCGCACCGCTGCCGCTCCAGTCATCTGTGCGCGAAGTAGCCGCTTCTTCGCCTCCGGCAGCCGGAGATCGCGGTAGCTTGCAAGAGGCGAAGAATAAAGCTGCGAAGAAGCTGGCTTGTGCGCGAACCTTGCAGAGAGCTGCAGGATGGTGGCTGCCGCTCTCCTGCCTTTTGAATTCATTTCTGGCATGCGAGTGGAAGGTGTTCCAGGACAACTTTCCTGGGTTTTGACGTAGTCCTGCTGCATCCCTCCTTGGAAATTCTTGCTGCTCCCCGGAGGCTCCGAGATGCAGAGAACACGATGGCAGCTGCTGAAAAGAAGGGCAGCAGTGAGTTTGTCAAGAAACAAGAATATAGGCAGCTGCCTGTGCTTGGCAAGGAGCAGCTGCTGCATTCTTGCACTTGCCTTCCTTCAGTGCGCACAGAAGCCCGCTGCTCTGCTGCTTGGTTTTTCCGCATTCAGTCAATTGCACAGGATTGAAGCTGGGGCAGGCTGTTCAGCTTGGCTGCTTTTCAGCATCTCAGCTGCCCTTCTGCTCTGTGACAGCTCTCCAGGTTTCTTGCCTTCGCCAGGCTGCAACGTGCCCGCTACTACCCAGAGCTGGGCAGGAGTGGGCAGAGAGCACGCTCATCTGCCAGCAGTTTGCGGCTTGCCCAGGAAAGTGCAGTGTCCTTGGAATGTGCAGCAAATCCAATTTCTTGGCAAGTCCGGGGGAAGTGAGCAGTGCTGGTACACTTTCACCTTGAGAAATGGAGTTGGAAAGCTTTTCGCTAAGATGTAGGCGACTAGAGAGGCAGAATACGGAGCTCCGGCGCTGGCCGAAGGGAAGTGCCGCTTGCCGGCGTCTTTCGGCAAAAGCGGCGCTCCGGAGCGCACCGCTGCCGCTCCAGTCATCTGTACGCCAAGTAGCCTCTTCTTCGCCTCCGGCAGCCGGAGATCGCGGTAGCTTGCATAGGCGAAGAACGAAGCCGCGAAGAAGCCGGCTTGTGCGCGAAGCTCGCAGACTGCTGCAGGACGGTGGCTGCCGCTCTCCTGCCTGTTGAATTCACTTCTGGCATGCGAGTGGAAGGTGTTCCAGGACAACTTTCCTGGGTTTTGACGTAGTCCTGCTGCATCCCTCCTTGGAAATTCTTGCTGCTCCCCGGAGGCTCCGAGATGCAGAGAACACGATGGCAGCTGCTGAAAAGAAGGGCAGCAGTGAGTTTGTCAAGAAACAAGAATATAGGCAGCTGCCTGTGCTTGGCAAGGAGCAGCTGCTGCATTCTTGCACTTGCCTTCCTTCAGTGCGCACAGAAGCCCGCTGCTCTGCTGCTTGGTTTTTCTGCATTCAGTCAATTGCACAGGATTGAAGCTGGGGCAGGCTGTTCAGCTTGGCTGCTTTTCAGCATCTCAGCTGCCCTTCTGCTCTGTGACAGCTCTCCAGGTTTCTTGCCTTCTCCAGGCTGCAACGTGCCCGCTACTACCCAGAGCTGGGCAGGAGTGGGCAGAGAGCACGCTCATATGCCAGCAGTTTGCGGCTTGCCCAGGAAAGTGCAGTGTCCTTGGAATGTGCAGCAAATCCAATTTCTTGGCAAGTCCGGGGGAAGTGAGCAGTGCAGGTACACTTTCACCTTGAGAAATGGAGTTGGAAAGCTTTTCGCTAAGATGTAGGCGACTAGAGAGGCAGAATACGGAGCTCCGGCGCTGGCCGAAAAGAAGTGCCGCTTGCCGGCGTCTTTCGGCAAAAGCGGCGCTCCGCAGAGCACCGCTGCCGCTCCGGTCATCTGTGCGCGAAGTAGCCGCTTCTTCGCCTCCGGCAGCCGGAGATCGCGGTAGCTTGCATAGGCGAAGAACGAAGCCGCGAAGAAGCCGGCTTGTGTGCGAAGCTCGCAGACAGCTGCAGGACGGTGGCTGCCGCTCTCCTGCCTGTTGAATTCACTTCTGGCATGCGAGTGGAAGGTGTTCCAGGACAACTTTCCTGGGTTTTGACGTAGTCCTGCTGCATCCCTCCTTGGAAATTCTTGCTGCTCCCCGGAGGCTCCGAGATGCAGAGAACACGATGGCAGCTGCTGAAAAGAAGGGCAGCAGTGAGTTTGTCAAGAAACAAGAATATAGGCAGCTGCCTGTGCTTGGCAAGGAGCAGCTGCTGCATTCTTGCACTTGCCTTCCTTCAGTGCGCACAGAAGCCCGCTGCTCTGCTGCTTGGTTTTTCTGCATTCAGTCAATTGCACAGGATTGAAGCTGGGGCAGGCTGTTCAGCTTTGCTGCTTTTCAGCATCTCAGCTGCCCTTTGGCTCTGTTACAGCTCTCCAGGTTTCTTGCCTTCTCCAGGCTGCAACCTGCTGGCTAGTACCCAGAGCTGGGCAGGAGTGGGCAGAGAGCACGCTCATCAGCCAGCAGTTTGCGGTTTGCCCAGGAAAGTGCAGTGTCCTTGGAATGTGCAGCAAATCCAATTTCTTGGCAAGTCCGGGGGAAGTGAGCAGTGCAGGTACACTTTCACCTTGAGAAATGGAGTTGGAAAGCTTTTCGCTAAGATGTAGGCGACTAGAGAGGCAGAATACGGAGCTCCGGCGCTGGCCGAAAAGAAGTGCCGCTTGCCGGCGTCTTTCGGCAAAAGCGGCGCTCCGCAGAGCACCGCTGCCGCTCCGGTCATCTGTACGCCAAGTAGCCGCTTCTTCGCCTCCGGCAGCCGGAGATCGCGGTAGCTTGCAAGAGGCAAAGAATAAAGCCGCGAAGAAGCCGGCTTGTGCGCGAAGCTCGCAGACAGCTGCAGGACGGTGGCTGCCGCTCTCCTGCCTGTTGAATTCACTCTGGGCATGCGAGTGGAAGGTGTTCCAGGACAACTTTCCTGGGTTTTGACGTAGTCCTGCTGCATCCCTCCTTGGAAATTCTTGCTGCTCCCCGGAGGCTCCGAGATGCAGAGAACACGATGGCAGCTGCTGAAAAGAAGGGCAGCAGTGAGTTTGTCAAGAAACAAGAATATAGGCAGCTGCCTGTGCTTGGCAAGGAGCAGCTGCTGCATTCTTGCACTTGCCTTCCTGCAGTGTGCACAGAAGCCCGCTGTTCTGCTGCTTGGTTTTTCCGCATTCAGTCAATTGCACAGGATTGAAGCTGGGGCAGGCTGTTCAGCTTGGCTGCTTTTCAGCATCTCAGCTGCCCTTCTGCTCTGTGACAGCTCTCCAGGTTTCTTGCCTTCGCCAGGCTGCAACGTGCCCGCTACTACCCAGAGCTGGGCAGGAGTGGGCAGAGAGCACGCTCATATGCCAGCAGTTTGCGGCTTGCCCAGGAAAGTGCAGTGTCCTTGGAATGTGCAGCAAATCCAATTTCTTGGCAAGTCCGGGGGAAGTGAGCAGTGCTGGTACACTTTCACCTTGAGAAATGGACTTGGAAAGCTTTTCGCTAAGATGTAGGCGACTAGAGAGGCAGAATACGGAGCTCCGGCGCTGGCCGATAAGAAGTGCCGCTTGCCGGCGTCTTTCGGCAAAAGCGGCGCTCCGGAGCGCACCGCTGCCGCTCCAGTCATCTGTGCGCGAAGTAGCCGCTTCTTCGCCTCCGGCAGCCGGAGATCGCGGTAGCTTGCATAGGCGAAGAACGAAGCCGCGAAGAAGCCGGCTTGTGCGCGAAGCTCGCAGACTGCTGCAGGACGGTGGCTGCCGCTCTCCTGCCTGTTGAATTCACTTCTGGCATGCGAGTGGAAGGTGTTCCAGGACAACTTTCCTGGGTTTTGACGTAGTCCTGCTGCATCCCTCCTTGGAAATTCTTGCTGCTCCCCGGAGGCTCCGAGATGCAGAGAACACGATGGCAGCTGCTGAAAAGAAGGGCAGCAGTGAGTTTGTCAAGAAACAAGAATATAGGCAGCTGCCTGTGCTTGGCAAGGAGCAGCTGCTGCATTCTTGCACTTGCCTTCCTTCAGTGCGCACAGAAGCCCGCTGCTCTGCTGCTTGGTTTTTCTGCATTCAGTCAATTGCACAGGATTGAAGCTGGGGCAGGCTGTTCAGCTTTGCTGCTTTTCAGCATCTCAGCTGCCCTTTGGCTCTGTTACAGCTCTCCAGGTTTCTTGCCTTTGCCAGGCTGCAACCTGCTGGCTAGTACCCAGAGCTGGGCAGGAGTGGGCAGAGAGCACGCTCATCAGCCAGCAGTTTGCGGTTTGCCCAGGAAAGTGCAGTGTCCTTGGAATGTGCAGCAAATCCAATTTCTTGGCAAGTCCGGGGGAAGTGAGCAGTGCAGGTACACTTTCACCTTGAGAAATGGACTTGGAAAGCTTTTCGCTAAGATGTAGGCGACTAGAGAGGCAGAATACGGAGCTCCGGCGCTGGCCGAAAAGAAGTGCCGCTTGCCGGCGTCTTTCGGCAAAAGCGGCGCTCCGCAGAGCACCGCTGCCGCTCCGGTCATCTGTACGCCAAGTAGCCGCTTCTTCGCCTCCGGCAGCCGGAGATCGCGGTAGCTTGCAAGAGGCGAAGAATAAAGCCGCGAAGAAGCCGGCTTGTGCGCGAAGCTCGCAGACAGCTGCAGGACGGTGGCTGCCGCTCTCCTGCCTGTTGAATTCACTCTGGGCATGCGAGTGGAAGGTGTTCCAGGACAACTTTCCTGGGTTTTGACGTAGTCCTGCTGCATCCCTCCTTGGAAATTCTTGCTGCTCCCCGGAGGCTCCGAGATGCAGAGAACACGATGGCAGCTGCTGAAAAGAAGGGCAGCAGTGAGTTTGTCAAGAAACAAGAATATAGGCAGCTGCCTGTGCTTGGCAAGGAGCAGCTGCTGCATTCTTGCACTTGCCTTCCTTCAGTGCGCACAGAAGCCCGCTGCTCTGCTGCTTGGTTTTTCTGCATTCAGTCAATTGCACAGGATTGAAGCTGGGGCAGGCTGTTCAGCTTGGCTGCTTTTCAGCATCTCAGCTGCCCTTCTGCTCTGTGACAGCTCTCCAGGTTTCTTGCCTTCTCCAGGCTGCAACGTGCCCGCTACTACCCAGAGCTGGGCAGGAGTGGGCAGAGAGCACGCTCATGTGCCAGCAGTTTGCGGCTTGCCCAGGAAAGTGCAGTGTCCTTGGAATGTGCAGCAAATCCAATTTCTTGGCAAGTCCGGGGGAAGTGAGCAGTGCTGGTACACTTTCACCTTGAGAAATGGAGTTGGAAAGCTTTTCGCTAAGATGTAGGCGACTAGAGAGGCAGAATACGGAGCTCCGGCGCTGGCCGAAGGGAAGTGCCGCTTCCCGGCGTCTTTCGGCAAAAGCGGCGCTCCGGAGCGCACCGCTGCCGCTCCAGTCATCTGTGCGCGAAGTTGCCGCTTCTTCGCCTCCGGCAGCCGGAGATCGCGGTAGCTTGCATAGGCGAAGAACGAAGCCGCGAAGAAGCCGGCTTGTGCGCGAAGCTCGCAGACTGCTGCAGGACGGTGGCTGCCGCTCTCCTGCCTGTTGAATTCACTTCTGGCATGCGAGTGGAAGGTGTTCCAGGACAACTTTCCTGGGTTTTGACGTAGTCCTGCTGCATCCCTCCTTGGAAATTCTTGCAGCTCCCCGGAGGCTCCGAGATGCAGAGAACACGATGGCAGCTGCTGAAAAGAAGGGCAGCAGTGAGTTTGTCAAGAAACAAGAATATAGGCAGCTGCCTGTGCTTGGCAAGGAGCAGCTGCTGCATTCTTGCACTTGCCTTCCTGCAGTGCGCACAGAAGCCCGCTGCTCTGCTGCTTGGTTTTTCCGCATTCAGTCAATTGCACAGGATTGAAGCTGGGGCAGGCTGTTCAGCTTGGCTGCTTTTCAGCATCTCAGCTGCCCTTCTGCTCTGTGACAGCTCTCCAGGTTTCTTGCCTTCTCCAGGCTGCAACGTGCCCGCTACTACCCAGAGCTGGGCAGGAGTGGGCAGAGAGCACGCTCATATGCCAGCAGTTTGCGGCTTGCCCAGGAAAGTGCAGTGTCCTTGGAATGTGCAGCAAATCCAATTTCTTGGCAAGTCCGGGGGAAGTGAGCAGTGCTGGTACACTTTCACCTTGAGAAATGGAGTTGGAAAGCTTTTCGCTAAGATGTAGGCGACTAGAGAGGCAGAATACGGAGCTCCGGCGCTGGCCGATAAGAAGTGCCGCTTCCCGGCGTCTTTCGGCAAAAGCGGCGCTCCGGAGCGCACCGCTGCCGCTCCAGTCATCTGTGCGCGAAGTAGCCGCTTCTTCGCCTCCGGCAGCCGGAGATCGCGGTAGCTTGCATAGGCGAAGAACGAAGCCGCGAAGAAGCCGGCTTGTGCGCGAAGCTCGCAGACTGCTGCAGGACGGTGGCTGCCGCTCTCCTGCCTGTTGAATTCACTTCTGGCATGCGAGTGGAAGGTGTTCCAGGACAACTTTCCTGGGTTTTGACGTAGTCCTGCTGCATCCCTCCTTGGAAATTCTTGCTGCTCCCCGGAGGCTCCGAGATGCAGAGAACACGATGGCAGCTGCTGAAAAGAAGGGCAGCAGTGAGTTTGTCAAGAAACAAGAATATAGGCAGCTGCCTGTGCTTGGCAAGGAGCAGCTGCTGCATTCTTGCACTTGCCTTCCTTCAGTGCGCACAGAAGCCCGCTGCTCTGCTGCTTGGTTTTTCTGCATTCAGTCAATTGCACAGGATTGAAGCTGGGGCAGGCTGTTCAGCTTTGCTGCTTTTCAGCATCTCAGCTGCCCTTTGGCTCTGTTACAGCTCTCCAGGTTTCTTGCCTTTGCCAGGCTGCAACCTGCTGGCTAATACCCAGAGCTGGGCAGGAGTGGGCAGAGAGCACGCTCATCTGCCAGCAGTTTGCGGTTTGCCCAGGAAAGTGCAGTGTCCTTGGAATGTGCAGCAAATCCAATTTCTTGGCAAGTCCGGGGGAAGTGAGCAGTGCAGGTACACTTTCACCTTGAGAAATGGACTTGGAAAGCTTTTCGCTAAGATGTAGGCGACTAGAGAGGCAGAATACGGAGCTCCGGCGCTGGCCGAAAAGAAGTGCCGCTTGCCGGCGTCTTTCGGCAAAAGCGGCGCTCCGCAGAGCACCGCTGACGCTCCGGTCATCTGTACGCCAAGTAGCCGCTTCTTCGCCTCCGGCAGCCGGAGATCGCGGTAGCTTGCAAGAGGCGAAAAATAAAGCCGCGAAGAAGCCGGCTTGTGCGCGAAGCTCGCAGACAGCTGCAGGACGGTGGCTGCCGCTCTCCTGCCTGTTGAATTCACTCTGGGCATGCGAGTGGAAGGTGTTCCAGGACAACTTTCCTGGGTTTTGACGTAGTCCTGCTGCATCCCTCCTTGGAAATTCTTGCTGCTCCCCGGAGGCTCCGAGATGCAGAGAACACGATGGCAGCTGCTGAAAAGAAGGGCAGCAGTGAGTTTGTCAAGAAACAAGAATATAGGCAGCTGCCTGTGCTTGGCAAGGAGCAGCTGCTGCATTCTTGCACTTGCCTTCCTTCAGTGCGCACAGAAGCCCGCTGCTCTGCTGCTTGGTTTTTCCGCATTCAGTCAATTGCACAGGATTGAAGCTGGGGCAGGCTGTTCAGCTTTGCTGCTTTTCAGCATCTCAGCTGCCCTTCTGCTCTGTGACAGCTCTCCAGGTTTCTTGCCTTCTCCAGGCTGCAACGTGCCCGCTACTACCCAGAGCTGGGCAGGAGTGGGCAGAGAGCACGCTCATCAGCCAGCAGTTTGCGGTTTGCCCAGGAAAGTGCAGTGTCCTTGGAATGTGCAGCAAATCCAATTTCTTGGCAAGTCCGGGGGAAGTGAGCAGTGCAGGTACACTTTCACCTTGAGAAATGGACTTGGAAAGCTTTTCGCTAAGATGTAGGCGACTAGAGAGGCAGAATACGGAGCTCCGGCGCTGGCCGATAAGAAGTGCCGCTTGCCGGCGTCTTTCGGCAAAAGCGGCGCTCCGCAGAGCACCGCTGCCGCTCCGGTCATCTGTACGCCAAGTAGCCGCTTCTTCGCCTCCGGCAGCCGGAGATCGCGGTAGCTTGCAAGAGGCGAAGAATGAAGCCGCGAAGAAGCCGGCTTGTGCGCGAAGCTCGCAGACAGCTGCAGGACGGTGGCTGCCGCTCTCCTGCCTGTTGAATTCACTCTGGGCATGCGAGTGGAAGGTGTTCCAGGACAACTTTCCTGGGTTTTTACGTAGTCCTGCTGCATCCCTCCTTGGAAATTCTTGCTGCTCCCCGGAGGCTCCGAGATGCAGAGAACACGATGGCAGCTGCTGAAAAGAAGGGCAGCAGTGAGTTTGTCAAGAAACAAGAATATAGGCAGCTGCCTGTGCTTGGCAAGGAGCAGCTGCTGCATTCTTGCACTTGCCTTCCTTCAGTGCGCACAGAAGCCCGCTGCTCTGCTGCTTGGTTTTTCTGCATTCAGTCAATTGCACAGGATTGAAGCTGGGGCAGGCTGTTCAGCTTGGCTGCTTTTCAGCATCTCAGCTGCCCTTCTGCTCTGTGACAGCTCTCCAGGTTTCTTGCCTTCTCCAGGCTGCAACGTGCCCGCTACTACCCAGAGCTGGGCAGGAGTGGGCAGAGAGCACGCTCATCTGCCAGCAGTTTGCGGCTTGCCCAGGAAAGTGCAGTGTCCTTGGAATGTGCAGCAAATCCAATTTCTTGGCAAGTCCGGGGGAAGTGAGCAGTGCAGGTACACTTTCACCTTGAGAAATGGAGTTGGAAAGCTTTTCGCTAAGATGTAGGCGACTAGAGAGGCAGAATACGGAGCTCCGGCGCTCGCCGATAAGAAGTGCCGCTTCCCGGCGTCTTTCGGCAAAAGCGGCGCTTCGGAGCGCACCGCTGCCGCTCCAGTCATCTGTGCGCGAAGTAGCCGCTTCTTCGCCTCCGGCAGCCGGAGATCGCGGTAGCTTGAATAGGCGAAGAATAAAGCTGCGAAGAAGCTGGCTTGTGCGCGAACCTTGCAGAGAGCTGCAGGATGGTGGCTGCCGCTCTCCTGCCTTTTGAATTCATTTCTGGCATGCGAGTGGAAGGTGTTCCAGGACAACTTTCCTGGGTTTTGACGTAGTCCTGCTGCATCCCTCCTTGGAAATTCTTGCTGCTCCCCGGAGGCTCCGAGATGCAGAGAACACGATGGCAGCTGCTGAAAAGAAGGGCAGCAGTGAGTTTGTCAAGAAACAAGAATATAGGCAGCTGCCTGTGCTTGGCAAGGAGCAGCTGCTGCATTCTTGCACTTGCCTTCCTGCAGTGCGCACAGAAGCCCGCTGCTCTGCTGCTTGGTTTTTCCGCATTCAGTCAATTGCACAGGATTGAAGCTGGGGCAGGCTGTTCAGCTTGGCTGCTTTTCAGCATCTCAGCTGCCCTTCTGCTCTGTGACAGCTCTCCAGGTTTCTTGCCTTCGCCAGGCTGCAACGTGCCCGCTACTACCCAGAGCTGGGCAGGAGTGGGCAGAGAGCACGCTCATCTGCCAGCAGTTTGCGGCTTGCCCAGGAAAGTGCAGTGTCCTTGGAATGTGCAGCAAATCCAATTTCTTGGCAAGTCCGGGGGAAGTGAGCAGTGCTGGTACACTTTCACCTTGAGAAATGGAGTGGCAAAGCTTTTCGCTAAGATGTAGGCGACTAGAGAGGCAGAATACGGAGCTCCGGCGCTGGCCGATAAGAAGTGCCGCTTCCCGGCGTCTTTCGGCAAAAGCGGCGCTCCGGAGCGCACCGCTGCCGCTCCAGTCATCTGTGCGCGAAGTAGCCGCTTCTTCGCCTCCGGCAGCCGGAGATCGCGGTAGCTTGCATAGGCGAAGAACGAAGCCGCGAAGAAGCCGGCTTGTGCGCGAAGCTCGCAGACTGCTGCAGGACGGTGGCTGCCGCTCTCCTGCCTGTTGAATTCACTTCTGGCATGCGAGTGGAAGGTGTTCCAGGACAACTTTCCTGGGTTTTGACGTAGTCCTGCTGCATCCCTCCTTGGAAATTCTTGCTGCTCCCCGGAGGCTCCGAGATGCAGAGAACACGATGGCAGCTGCTGAAAAGAAGGGCAGCAGTGAGTTTGTCAAGAAACAAGAATATAGGCAGCTGCCTGTGCTTGGCAAGGAGCAGCTGCTGCATTCTTGCACTTGCCTTCCTTCAGTGCGCACAGAAGCCCGCTGCTCTGCTGCTTGGTTTTTCTGCATTCAGTCAATTGCACAGGATTGAAGCTGGGGCAGGCTGTTCAGCTTGGCTGCTTTTCAGCATCTCAGCTGCCCTTCTGCTCTGTGACAGCTCTCCAGGTTTCTTGCCTTCTCCAGGCTGCAACGTGCCCGCTACTACCCAGAGCTGGGCAGGAGTGGGCAGAGAGCACGCTCATCAGCCAGCAGTTTGCGGTTTGCCCAGGAAAGTGCAGTGTCCTTGGAATGTGCAGCAAATCCAATTTCTTGGCAAGTCCGGGGGAAGTGAGCAGTGCAGGTACACTTTCACCTTGAGAAATGGAGTTGGAAAGCTTTTCGCTAAGATGTAGGCGACTAGAGAGGCAGAATACGGAGCTCCGGCGCTGGCCGAAAAGAAGTGCCGCTTGCCGGCGTCTTTCGGCAAAAGCGGCGCTCCGCAGAGCACCGCTGCCGCTCCGGTCATCTGTGCGCGAAGTAGCCGCTTCTTCGCCTCCGGCAGCCGGAGATCGCGGTAGCTTGCATAGGCGAAGAACGAAGCCGCGAAGAAGCCGGCTTGTGTGCGAAGCTCGCAGACAGCTGCAGGACGGTGGCTGCCGCTCTCCTGCCTGTTGAATTCACTTCTGGCATCCGAGTGGAAGGTGTTCCAGGACAACTTTCCTGGGTTTTGACGTAGTCCTGCTGCATCCCTCCTTGGAAATTCTTGCTGCTCCCCGGAGGCTCCGAGATGCAGAGAACACGATGGCAGCTGCTGAAAAGAAGGGCAGCAGTGAGTTTGTCAAGAAACAAGAATATAGGCAGCTGCCTGTGCTTGGCAAGGAGCAGCTGCTGCATTCTTGCACTTGCCTTCCTTCAGTGCGCACAGAAGCCCGCTGCTCTGCTGCTTGGTTTTTCTGCATTCAGTCAATTGCACAGGATTGAAGCTGGGGCAGGCTGTTCAGCTTTGCTGCTTTTCAGCATCTCAGCTGCCCTTTGGCTCTGTTACAGCTCTCCAGGTTTCTTGCCTTTGCCAGGCTGCAACCTGCTGGCTAGTACCCAGAGCTGGGCAGGAGTGGGCAGAGAGCACGCTCATCAGCCAGCAGTTTGCGGTTTGCCCAGGAAAGTGCAGTGTCCTTGGAATGTGCAGCAAATCCAATTTCTTGGCAAGTCCGGGGGAAGTGAGCAGTGCTGGTACACTTTCACCTTGAGAAATGGAGTGGCAAAGCTTTTCGCTAAGATGTAGGCGACTAGAGAGGCAGAATACGGAGCTCCGGCGCTGGCCGAAAAGAAGTGCCGCTTGCCGGCGTCTTTCGGCAAAAGCGGCGCTCCGCAGAGCACCGCTGCCGCTCCGGTCATCTGTGCGCGAAGTAGCCGCTTCTTCGCCTCCGGCAGCCGGAGATTGCGGTAGCTTGCATAGGCGAAGAACGAAGCCGCGAAGAAGCCGGCTTGTGTGCGAAGCTCGCAGACAGCTGCAGGACGGTGGCTGCCGCTCTCCTGCCTGTTGAATTCACTTCTGGCATGCGAGTGGAAGGTGTTCCAGGACAACTTTCCTGGGTTTTGACGTAGTCCTGCTGCATCCCTCCTTGGAAATTCTTGCTGCTCCCCGGAGGCTCCGAGATGCAGAGAACACGATGGCAGCTGCTGAAAAGAAGGGCAGCAGTGAGTTTGTCAAGAAACAAGAATATAGGCAGCTGCCTGTGCTTGGCAAGGAGCAGCTGCTGCATTCTTGCACTTGCCTTCCTTCAGTGCGCACAGAAGCCCGCTGCTCTGCTGCTTGGTTTTTCTGCATTCAGTCAATTGCACAGGATTGAAGCTGGGGCAGGCTGTTCAGCTTTGCTGCTTTTCAGCATCTCAGCTGCCCTTTGGCTCTGTTACAGCTCTCCAGGTTTCTTGCCTTCTCCAGGCTGCAACCTGCTGGCTAGTACCCAGAGCTGGGCAGGAGTGGGCAGAGAGCACGCTCATCTGCCAGCAGTTTGCGGTTTGCCCAGGAAAGTGCAGTGTCCTTGGAATGTGCAGCAAATCCAATTTCTTGGCAAGTCCGGGGGAAGTGAGCAGTGCAGGTACACTTTCACCTTGAGAAATGGAGTTGGAAAGCTTTTCGCTAAGATGTAGGCGACTAGAGAGGCAGAATACGGAGCTCCGGTGCTGGCCGAAAAGAAGTGCCGCTTGCCGGCGTCTTTCGGCAAAAGCGGCGCTCCGCAGAGCACCGCTGCCGCTCCGGTCATCTGTACGCCAAGTAGCCGCTTCTTCGCCTCCGGCAGCCGGAGATCGCGGTAGCTTGCATAGGCGAAGAACGAAGCCGCGAAGAAGCCGGCTTGTGCGCGAAGCTCGCAGACTGCTGCAGGACGGTGGCTGCCGCTCTCCTGCCTGTTGAATTCACTTCTGGCATGCGAGTGGAAGGTGTTCCAGGACAACTTTCCTGGGTTTTGACGTAGTCCTGCTGCATCCCTCCTTGGAAATTCTTGCTGCTCCCCGGAGGCTCCGAGATGCAGAGAACACGATGGCAGCTGCTGAAAAGAAGGGCAGCAGTGAGTTTGTCAAGAAACAAGAATATAGGCAGCTGCCTGTGCTTGGCAAGGAGCAGCTGCTGCATTCTTGCACTTGCCTTCCTTCAGTGCGCACAGAAGCCCGCTGCTCTGCTGCTTGGTTTTTCTGCATTCAGTCAATTGCACAGGATTGAAGCTGGGGCAGGCTGTTCAGCTTGGCTGCTTTTCAGCATCTCAGCTGCCCTTCTGCTCTGTGACAGCTCTCCAGGTTTCTTGCCTTCTCCAGGCTGCAACGTGCCCGCTACTACCCAGAGCTGGGCAGGAGTGGGCAGAGAGCACGCTCATCTGCCAGCAGTTTGCGGCTTGCCCAGGAAAGTGCAGTGTCCTTGGAATGTGCAGCAAATCCAATTTCTTGGCAAGTCCGGGGGAAGTGAGCAGTGCTGGTACACTTTCACCTTGAGAAATGGACTTGGAAAGCTTTTCGCTAAGATGTAGGCGACTAGAGAGGCAGAATACGGAGCTCCGGTGCTGGCCGAAAAGAAGTGCCGCTTGCCGGCGTCTTTCGGCAAAAGCGGCGCTCCGCAGAGCACCGCTGCCGCTCCGGTCATCTGTACGCCAAGTAGCCGCTTCTTCGCCTCCGGCAGCCGGAGATCGCGGTAGCTTGCATAGGCGAAGAACGAAGCCGCGAAGAAGCCGGCTTGTGCGCGAAGCTCGCAGACTGCTGCAGGACGGTGGCTGCCGCTCTCCTGCCTGTTGAATTCACTTCTGGCATGCGAGTGGAAGGTGTTCCAGGACAACTTTCCTGGGTTTTGACGTAGTCCTGCTGCATCCCTCCTTGGAAATTCTTGCTGCTCCCCGGAGGCTCCGAGATGCAGAGAACACGATGGCAGCTGCTGAAAAGAAGGGCAGCAGTGAGTTTGTCAAGAAACAAGAATATAGGCAGCTGCCTGTGCTTGGCAAGGAGCAGCTGCTGCATTCTTGCACTTGCCTTCCTTCAGTGCGCACAGAAGCCCGCTGCTCTGCTGCTTGGTTTTTCTGCATTCAGTCAATTGCACAGGATTGAAGCTGGGGCAGGCTGTTCAGCTTGGCTGCTTTTCAGCATCTCAGCTGCCCTTCTGCTCTGTGACAGCTCTCCAGGTTTCTTGCCTTCTCCAGGCTGCAACGTGCCCGCTACTACCCAGAGCTGGGCAGGAGTGGGCAGAGAGCACGCTCATCTGCCAGCAGTTTGCGGCTTGCCCAGGAAAGTGCAGTGTCCTTGGAATGTGCAGCAAATCCAATTTCTTGGCAAGTCCGGGGGAAGTGAGCAGTGCTGGTACACTTTCACCTTGAGAAATGGACTTGGAAAGCTTTTCGCTAAGATGTAGGCGACTAGAGAGGCAGAATACGGAGCTCCGGCGCTGGCCGATAAGAAGTGCCGCTTGCCGGCGTCTTTCGGCAAAAGCGGCGCTCCGGAGCGCACCGCTGCCGCTCCAGTCATCTGTGCGCGAAGTAGCCGCTTCTTCGCCTCCGGCAGCCGGAGATCGCGGTAGCTTGCATAGGCGAAGAACGAAGCCGCGAAGAAGCCGGCTTGTGCGCGAAGCTCGCAGACAGCTGCAGGACGGTGGCTGCCGCTCTCCTGCCTGTTGAATTCACTCTGGGCATGCGAGTGGAAGGTGTTCCAGGACAACTTTCCTGGGTTTTGACGTAGTCCTGCTGCATCCCTCCTTGGAAATTCTTGCTGCTCCCCGGAGGCTCCGAGATGCAGAGAACACGATGGCAGCTGCTGAAAAGAAGGGCAGCAGTGAGTTTGTCAAGAAACAAGAATATAGGCAGCTGCCTGTGCTTGGCAAGGAGCAGCTGCTGCATTCTTGCACTTGCCTTCCTTCAGTGCGCACAGAAGCCCGCTGCTCTGCTGCTTGGTTTTTCTGCATTCAGTCAATTGCACAGGATTGAAGCTGGGGCAGGCTGTTCAGCTTGGCTGCTTTTCAGCATCTCAGCTGCCCTTCTGCTCTGTGACAGCTCTCCAGGTTTCTTGCCTTCTCCAGGCTGCAACGTGCCCGCTACTACCCAGAGCTGGGCAGGAGTGGGCAGAGAGCACGCTCATCTGCCAGCAGTTTGCGGCTTGCCCAGGAAAGTGCAGTGTCCTTGGAATGTGCAGCAAATCCAATTTCTTGGCAAGTCCGGGGGAAGTGAGCAGTGCTGGTACACTTTCACCTTGAGAAATGGAGTTGGAAAGCTTTTCGCTAAGATGTAGGCGACTAGAGAGGCAGAATACGGAGCTCCGGCGCTGGCCGAAGGGAAGTGCCGCTTGCCGGCGTCTTTCGGCAAAAGCGGCGCTCTGGAGCGCACCGCTGCCGCTCCAGTCATCTGTGCGCGAAGTAGCCGCTTCTTCGCCTCCGGCAGCCGGAGATCGCGGTAGCTTGCATAGGCGAAGAACGAAGCCGCGAAGAAGCCGGCTTGTGCGCGAAGCTCGCAGACTGCTGCAGGACGGTGGCTGCCGCTCTCCTGCCTGTTGAATTCACTTCTGGCATGCGAGTGGAAGGTGTTCCAGGACAACTTTCCTGGGTTTTGACGTAGTCCTGCTGCATCCCTCCTTGGAAATTCTTGCTGCTCCCCGGAGGCTCCGAGATGCAGAGAACACGATGGCAGCTGCTGAAAAGAAGGGCAGCAGTGAGTTTGTCAAGAAACAAGAATATAGGCAGCTGCCTGTGCTTGGCAAGGAGCAGCTGCTGCATTCTTGCACTTGCCTTCCTTCAGTGCGCACAGAAGCCCGCTGCTCTGCTGCTTGGTTTTTCTGCATTCAGTCAATTGCACAGGATTGAAGCTGGGGCAGGCTGTTCAGCTTTGCTGCTTTTCAGCATCTCAGCTGCCCTTTGGCTCTGTTACAGCTCTCCAGGTTTCTTGCCTTTGCCAGGCTGCAACCTGCTGGCTAGTACCCAGAGCTGGGCAGGAGTGGGCAGAGAGCACGCTCATCAGCCAGCAGTTTGCGGTTTGCCCAGGAAAGTGCAGTGTCCTTGGAATGTGCAGCAAATCCAATTTCTTGGCAAGTCCGGGGGAAGTGAGCAGTGCAGGTACACTTTCACCTTGAGAAATGGACTTGGAAAGCTTTTCGCTAAGATGTAGGCGACTAGAGAGGCAGAATACGGAGCTCCGGCGCTGGCCGATAAGAAGTGCCGCTTGCCGGCGTCTTTCGGCAAAAGCGGCGCTCCGCAGAGCACCGCTGCCGCTCCGGTCATCTGTGCGCGAAGTAGCCGCTTCTTCGCCTCCGGCAGCCGGAGATCGCGGTAGCTTGCATAGGCGAAGAACGAAGCCGCGAAGAAGCCGGCTTGTGTGCGAAGCTCGCAGACAGCTGCAGGACGGTGGCTGCCGCTCTCCTGCCTGTTGAATTCACTTCTGGCATCCGAGTGGAAGGTGTTCCAGGACAACTTTCCTGGGTTTTGACGTAGTCCTGCTGCATCCCTCCTTGGAAATTCTTGCTGCTCCCCGGAGGCTCCGAGATGCAGAGAACACGATGGCAGCTGCTGAAAAGAAGGGCAGCAGTGAGTTTGTCAAGAAACAAGAATATAGGCAGCTGCCTGTGCTTGGCAAGGAGCAGCTGCTGCATTCTTGCACTTGCCTTCCTTCAGTGCGCACAGAAGCCCGCTGCTCTGCTGCTTGGTTTTTCTGCATTCAGTCAATTGCACAGGATTGAAGCTGGGGCAGGCTGTTCAGCTTTGCTGCTTTTCAGCATCTCAGCTGCCCTTTGGCTCTGTTACAGCTCTCCAGGTTTCTTGCCTTCTCCAGGCTGCAACCTGCTGGCTAGTACCCAGAGCTGGGCAGGAGTGGGCAGAGAGCACGCTCATCAGCCAGCAGTTTGCGGTTTGCCCAGGAAAGTGCAGTGTCCTTGGAATGTGCAGCAAATCCAATTTCTTGGCAAGTCCGGGGGAAGTGAGCAGTGCAGGTACACTTTCACCTTGAGAAATGGACTTGGAAAGCTTTTCGCTAAGATGTAGGCGACTAGAGAGGCAGAATACGGAGCTCCGGCGCTGGCCGAAAAGAAGTGCCGCTTGCCGGCGTCTTTCGGCAAAAGCGGCGCTCCGCAGAGCACCGCTGCCGCTCCGGTCATCTGTACGCCAAGTAGCCGCTTCTTCGCCTCCGGCAGCCGGAGATCGCGGTAGCTTGCAAGAGGCAAAGAATAAAGCCGCGAAGAAGCCGGCTTGTGCGCGAAGCTCGCAGACAGCTGCAGGACGGTGGCTGCCGCTCTCCTGCCTGTTGAATTCACTCTGGGCATGCGAGTGGAAGGTGTTCCAGGACAACTTTCCTGGGTTTTGACGTAGTCCTGCTGCATCCCTCCTTGGAAATTCTTGCTGCTCCCCGGAGGCTCCGAGATGCAGAGAACACGATGGCAGCTGCTGAAAAGAAGGGCAGCAGTGAGTTTGTCAAGAAACAAGAATATAGGCAGCTGCCTGTGCTTGGCAAGGAGCAGCTGCTGCATTCTTGCACTTGCCTTCCTTCAGTGCGCACAGAAGCCCGCTGCTCTGCTGCTTGGTTTTTCTGCATTCAGTCAATTGCACAGGATTGAAGCTGGGGCAGGCTGTTCAGCTTGGCTGCTTTTCAGCATCTCAGCTGCCCTTCTGCTCTGTGACAGCTCTCCAGGTTTCTTGCCTTCTCCAGGCTGCAACGTGCCCGCTACTACCCAGAGCTGGGCAGGAGTGGGCAGAGAGCACGCTCATCTGCCAGCAGTTTGCGGCTTGCCCAGGAAAGTGCAGTGTCCTTGGAATGTGCAGCAAATCCAATTTCTTGGCAAGTCCGGGGGAAGTGAGCAGTGCTGGTACACTTTCACCTTGAGAAATGGACTTGGAAAGCTTTTCGCTAAGATGTAGGCGACTAGAGAGGCAGAATACGGAGCTCCGGCGCTGGCCGATAAGAAGTGCCGCTTCCCGGCGTCTTTCGGCAAAAGCGGCGCTCCGGAGCGCACCGCTGCCGCTCCAGTCATCTGTGCGCGAAGTAGCCGCTTCTTCGCCTCCGGCAGCCGGAGATCGCGGTAGCTTGCATAGGCGAAGAACGAAGCCGCGAAGAAGCCGGCTTGTGCGCGAAGCTCGCAGACAGCTGCAGGACGGTGGCTGCCGCTCTCCTGCCTGTTGAATTCACTCTGGGCATGCGAGTGGAAGGTGTTCCAGGACAACTTTCCTGGGTTTTGACGTAGTCCTGCTGCATCCCTCCTTGGAAATTCTTGCTGCTCCCCGGAGGCTCCGAGATGCAGAGAACACGATGGCAGCTGCTGAAAAGAAGGGCAGCAGTGAGTTTGTCAAGAAACAAGAATATAGGCAGCTGCCTGTGCTTGGCAAGGAGCAGCTGCTGCATTCTTGCACTTGCCTTCCTTCAGTGCGCACAGAAGCCCGCTGCTCTGCTGCTTGGTTTTTCTGCATTCAGTCAATTGCACAGGATTGAAGCTGGGGCAGGCTGTTCAGCTTTGCTGCTTTTCAGCATCTCAGCTGCCCTTTGGCTCTGTTACAGCTCTCCAGGTTTCTTGCCTTTGCCAGGCTGCAACCTGCTGGCTAGTACCCAGAGCTGGGCAGGAGTGGGCAGAGAGCACGCTCATCAGCCAGCAGTTTGCGGTTTGCCCAGGAAAGTGCAGTGTCCTTGGAATGTGCAGCAAATCCAATTTCTTGGCAAGTCCGGGGGAAGTGAGCAGTGCAGGTACACTTTCACCTTGAGAAATGGAGTGGCAAAGCTTTTCGCTAAGATGTAGGCGACTAGAGAGGCAGAATACGGAGCTCCGGCGCTGGCCGAAAAGAAGTGCCGCTTGCCGGCGTCTTTCGGCAAAAGCGGCGCTCCGCAGAGCACCGCTGCCGCTCCGGTCATCTGTACGCCAAGTAGCCGCTTCTTCGCCTCCGGCAGCCGGAGATCGCGGTAGCTTGCATAGGCGAAGAACGAAGCCGCGAAGAAGCCGGCTTGTGTGCGAAGCTCGCAGACAGCTGCAGGACGGTGGCTGCCGCTCTCCTGCCTGTTGAATTCACTCTGGGCATGCGAGTGGAAGGTGTTCCAGGACAACTTTCCTGGGTTTTGACGTAGTCCTGCTGCATCCCTCCTTGGAAATTCTTGCTGCTCCCCGGAGGCTCCGAGATGCAGAGAACACGATGGCAGCTGCTGAAAAGAAGGGCAGCAGTGAGTTTGTCAAGAAACAAGAATATAGGCAGCTGCCTGTGCTTGGCAAGGAGCAGCTGCTGCATTCTTGCACTTGCCTTCCTTCAGTGCGCACAGAAGCCCGCTGCTCTGCTGCTTGGTTTTTCTGCATTCAGTCAATTGCACAGGATTGAAGCTGGGGCAGGCTGTTCAGCTTGGCTGCTTTTCAGCATCTCAGCTGCCCTTCTGCTCTGTGACAGCTCTCCAGGTTTCTTGCCTTCTCCAGGCTGCAACGTGCCCGCTACTACCCAGAGCTGGGCAGGAGTGGGCAGAGAGCACGCTCATCTGCCAGCAGTTTGCGGCTTGCCCAGGAAAGTGCAGTGTCCTTGGAATGTGCAGCAAATCCAATTTCTTGGCAAGTCCGGGGGAAGTGAGCAGTGCTGGTACACTTTCACCTTGAGAAATGGACTTGGAAAGCTTTTCGCTAAGATGTAGGCGACTAGAGAGGCAGAATACGGAGCTCCGGCGCTGGCCGATAAGAAGTGCCGCTTCCCGGCGTCTTTCGGCAAAAGCGGCGCTCCGGAGCGCACCGCTGCCGCTCCAGTCATCTGTGCGCGAAGTAGCCGCTTCTTCGCCTCCGGCAGCCGGAGATCGCGGTAGCTTGCATAGGCGAAGAACGAAGCCGCGAAGAAGCCGGCTTGTGCGCGAAGCTCGCAGACAGCTGCAGGACGGTGGCTGCCGCTCTCCTGCCTGTTGAATTCACTCTGGGCATGCGAGTGGAAGGTGTTCCAGGACAACTTTCCTGGGTTTTGACGTAGTCCTGCTGCATCCCTCCTTGGAAATTCTTGCTGCTCCCCGGAGGCTCCGAGATGCAGAGAACACGATGGCAGCTGCTGAAAAGAAGGGCAGCAGTGAGTTTGTCAAGAAACAAGAATATAGGCAGCTGCCTGTGCTTGGCAAGGAGCAGCTGCTGCATTCTTGCACTTGCCTTCCTGCAGTGTGCACAGAAGCCCGCTGTTCTGCTGCTTGGTTTTTCCGCATTCAGTCAATTGCACAGGATTGAAGCTGGGGCAGGCTGTTCAGCTTGGCTGCTTTTCAGCATCTCAGCTGCCCTTCTGCTCTGTGACAGCTCTCCAGGTTTCTTGCCTTCGCCAGGCTGCAACCTGCCCGCTACTACCCAGAGCTGGGCAGGAGTGGGCAGAGAGCACGCTCATATGCCAGCAGTTTGCGGCTTGCCCAGGAAAGTGCAGTGTCCTTGGAATGTGCAGCAAATCCAATTTCTTGGCAAGTCCGGGGGAAGTGAGCAGTGCTGGTACACTTTCACCTTGAGAAATGGACTTGGAAAGCTTTTCGCTAAGATGTAGGCGACTAGAGAGGCAGAATACGGAGCTCCGGCGCTGGCCGATAAGAAGTGCCGCTTGCCGGCGTCTTTCGGCAAAAGCGGCGCTCCGGAGCGCACCGCTGCCGCTCCAGTCATCTGTGCGCGAAGTAGCCGCTTCTTCGCCTCCGGCAGCCGGAGATCGCGGTAGCTTGCATAGGCGAAGAACGAAGCCGCGAAGAAGCCGGCTTGTGCGCGAAGCTCGCAGACTGCTGCAGGACGGTGGCTGCCGCTCTCCTGCCTGTTGAATTCACTTCTGGCATGCGAGTGGAAGGTGTTCCAGGACAACTTTCCTGGGTTTTGACGTAGTCCTGCTGCATCCCTCCTTGGAAATTCTTGCTGCTCCCCGGAGGCTCCGAGATGCAGAGAACACGATGGCAGCTGCTGAAAAGAAGGGCAGCAGTGAGTTTGTCAAGAAACAAGAATATAGGCAGCTGCCTGTGCTTGGCAAGGAGCAGCTGCTGCATTCTTGCACTTGCCTTCCTTCAGTGCGCACAGAAGCCCGCTGCTCTGCTGCTTGGTTTTTCTGCATTCAGTCAATTGCACAGGATTGAAGCTGGGGCAGGCTGTTCAGCTTGGCTGCTTTTCAGCATCTCAGCTGCCCTTCTGCTCTGTGACAGCTCTCCAGGTTTCTTGCCTTCTCCAGGCTGCAACGTGCCCGCTACTACCCAGAGCTGGGCAGGAGTGGGCAGAGAGCACGCTCATCTGCCAGCAGTTTGCGGCTTGCCCAGGAAAGTGCAGTGTCCTTGGAATGTGCAGCAAATCCAATTTCTTGGCAAGTCCGGGGGAAGTGAGCAGTGCTGGTACACTTTCACCTTGAGAAATGGACTTGGAAAGCTTTTCGCTAAGATGTAGGCGACTAGAGAGGCAGAATACGGAGCTCCGGCGCTGGCCGAAGGGAAGTGCCGCTTGCCGGCGTCTTTCGGCAAAAGCGGCGCTCTGGAGCGCACCGCTGCCGCTCCAGTCATCTGTGCGCGAAGTAGCCGCTTCTTCGCCTCCGGCAGCCGGAGATCGCGGTAGCTTGCATAGGCGAAGAACGAAGCCGCGAAGAAGCCGGCTTGTGCGCGAAGCTCGCAGACTGCTGCAGGACGGTGGCTGCCGCTCTCCTGCCTGTTGAATTCACTTCTGGCATGCGAGTGGAAGGTGTTCCAGGACAACTTTCCTGGGTTTTGACGTAGTCCTGCTGCATCCCTCCTTGGAAATTCTTGCTGCTCCCCGGAGGCTCCGAGATGCAGAGAACACGATGGCAGCTGCTGAAAAGAAGGGCAGCAGTGAGTTTGTCAAGAAACAAGAATATAGGCAGCTGCCTGTGCTTGGCAAGGAGCAGCTGCTGCATTCTTGCACTTGCCTTCCTTCAGTGCGCACAGAAGCCCGCTGCTCTGCTGCTTGGTTTTTCTGCATTCAGTCAATTGCACAGGATTGAAGCTGGGGCAGGCTGTTCAGCTTTGCTGCTTTTCAGCATCTCAGCTGCCCTTTGGCTCTGTTACAGCTCTCCAGGTTTCTTGCCTTTGCCAGGCTGCAACCTGCTGGCTAGTACCCAGAGCTGGGCAGGAGTGGGCAGAGAGCACGCTCATCAGCCAGCAGTTTGCGGTTTGCCCAGGAAAGTGCAGTGTCCTTGGAATGTGCAGCAAATCCAATTTCTTGGCAAGTCCGGGGGAAGTGAGCAGTGCAGGTACACTTTCACCTTGAGAAATGGACTTGGAAAGCTTTTCGCTAAGATGTAGGCGACTAGAGAGGCAGAATACGGAGCTCCGGCGCTGGCCGATAAGAAGTGCCGCTTGCCGGCGTCTTTCGGCAAAAGCGGCGCTCCGCAGAGCACCGCTGCCGCTCCGGTCATCTGTGCGCGAAGTAGCCGCTTCTTCGCCTCCGGCAGCCGGAGATCGCGGTAGCTTGCATAGGCGAAGAACGAAGCCGCGAAGAAGCCGGCTTGTGCGCGAAGCTCGCAGACAGCTGCAGGACGGTGGCTGCCGCTCTCCTGCCTGTTGAATTCACTCTGGGCATGCGAGTGGAAGGTGTTCCAGGACAACTTTCCTGGGTTTTGACGTAGTCCTGCTGCATCCCTCCTTGGAAATTCTTGCTGCTCCCCGGAGGCTCCGAGATGCAGAGAACACGATGGCAGCTGCTGAAAAGAAGGGCAGCAGTGAGTTTGTCAAGAAACAAGAATATAGGCAGCTGCCTGTGCTTGGCAAGGAGCAGCTGCTGCATTCTTGCACTTGCCTTCCTTCAGTGCGCACAGAAGCCCGCTGCTCTGCTGCTTGGTTTTTCTGCATTCAGTCAATTGCACAGGATTGAAGCTGGGGCAGGCTGTTCAGCTTGGCTGCTTTTCAGCATCTCAGCTGCCCTTCTGCTCTGTGACAGCTCTCCAGGTTTCTTGCCTTCTCCAGGCTGCAACGTGCCCGCTACTACCCAGAGCTGGGCAGGAGTGGGCAGAGAGCACGCTCATGTGCCAGCAGTTTGCGGCTTGCCCAGGAAAGTGCAGTGTCCTTGGAATGTGCAGCAAATCCAATTTCTTGGCAAGTCCGGGGGAAGTGAGCAGTGCTGGTACACTTTCACCTTGAGAAATGGAGTTGGAAAGCTTTTCGCTAAGATGTAGGCGACTAGAGAGGCAGAATACGGAGCTCCGGCGCTGGCCGATAAGAAGTGCCGCTTGCCGGCGTCTTTCGGCAAAAGCGGCGCTCCGGAGCGCACCGCTGCCGCTCCAGTCATCTGTGCGCGAAGTTGCCGCTTCTTCGCCTCCGGCAGCCGGAGATCGCGGTAGCTTGCATAGGCGAAGAACGAAGCCGCGAAGAAGCCGGCTTGTGCGCGAAGCTCGCAGACTGCTGCAGGACGGTGGCTGCCGCTCTCCTGCCTGTTGAATTCACTTCTGGCATGCGAGTGGAAGGTGTTCCAGGACAACTTTCCTGGGTTTTGACGTAGTCCTGCTGCATCCCTCCTTGGAAATTCTTGCAGCTCCCCGGAGGCTCCGAGATGCAGAGAACACGATGGCAGCTGCTGAAAAGAAGGGCAGCAGTGAGTTTGTCAAGAAACAAGAATATAGGCAGCTGCCTGTGCTTGGCAAGGAGCAGCTGCTGCATTCTTGCACTTGCCTTCCTGCAGTGCGCACAGAAGCCCGCTGCTCTGCTGCTTGGTTTTTCCGCATTCAGTCAATTGCACAGGATTGAAGCTGGGGCAGGCTGTTCAGCTTGGCTGCTTTTCAGCATCTCAGCTGCCCTTCTGCTCTGTGACAGCTCTCCAGGTTTCTTGCCTTCTCCAGGCTGCAACGTGCCCGCTACTACCCAGAGCTGGGCAGGAGTGGGCAGAGAGCACGCTCATATGCCAGCAGTTTGCGGCTTGCCCAGGAAAGTGCAGTGTCCTTGGAATGTGCAGCAAATCCAATTTCTTGGCAAGTCCGGGGGAAGTGAGCAGTGCTGGTACACTTTCACCTTGAGAAATGGAGTTGGAAAGCTTTTCGCTAAGATGTAGGCGACTAGAGAGGCAGAATACGGAGCTCCGGCGCTGGCCGATAAGAAGTGCCGCTTGCCGGCGTCTTTCGGCAAAAGCGGCGCTCCGGAGCGCACCGCTGCCGCTCCAGTCATCTGTGCGCGAAGTAGCCGCTTCTTCGCCTCCGGCAGCCGGAGATCGCGGTAGCTTGCATAGGCGAAGAACGAAGCCGCGAAGAAGCCGGCTTGTGCGCGAAGCTCGCAGACTGCTGCAGGACGGTGGCTGCCGCTCTCCTGCCTGTTGAATTCACTTCTGGCATGCGAGTGGAAGGTGTTCCAGGACAACTTTCCTGGGTTTTGACGTAGTCCTGCTGCATCCCTCCTTGGAAATTCTTGCTGCTCCCCGGAGGCTCCGAGATGCAGAGAACACGATGGCAGCTGCTGAAAAGAAGGGCAGCAGTGAGTTTGTCAAGAAACAAGAATATAGGCAGCTGCCTGTGCTTGGCAAGGAGCAGCTGCTGCATTCTTGCACTTGCCTTCCTTCAGTGCGCACAGAAGCCCGCTGCTCTGCTGCTTGGTTTTTCCGCATTCAGTCAATTGCACAGGATTGAAGCTGGGGCAGGCTGTTCAGCTTTGCTGCTTTTCAGCATCTCAGCTGCCCTTCTGCTCTGTGACAGCTCTCCAGGTTTCTTGCCTTCGCCAGGCTGCAACGTGCCCGCTACTACCCAGAGCTGGGCAGGAGTGGGCAGAGAGCACGCTCATATGCCAGCAGTTTGCGGCTTGCCCAGGAAAGTGCAGTGTCCTTGGAATGTGCAGCAAATCCAATTTCTTGGCAAGTCCGGGGGAAGTGAGCAGTGCTGGTACACTTTCACCTTGAGAAATGGAGTTGGAAAGCTTTTCGCTAAGATGTAGGCGACTAGAGAGGCAGAATACGGAGCTCCGGCGCTGGCCGAAGGGAAGTGCCGCTTGCCGGCGTCTTTCGGCAAAAGCGGCGCTCCGGAGCGCACCGCTGCCGCTCCAGTCATCTGTGCGCGAAGTAGCCGCTTCTTCGCCTCCGGCAGCCGGAAATCGCGGTAGCTTGCATAGGCGAAGAACGAAGCCGCGAAGAAGCCGGCTTGTGCGCGAAGCTCGCAGACTGCTGCAGGACGGTGGCTGCCGCTCTCCTGCCTGTTGAATTCACTTCTGGCATGCGAGTGGAAGGTGTTCCAGGACAACTTTCCTGGGTTTTGACGTAGTCCTGCTGCATCCCTCCTTGGAAATTCTTGCAGCTCCCCGGAGGCTCCGAGATGCAGAGAACACGATGGCAGCTGCTGAAAAGAAGGGCAGCAGTGAGTTTGTCAAGAAACAAGAATATAGGCAGCTGCCTGTGCTTGGCAAGGAGCAGCTGCTGCATTCTTGCACTTGCCTTCCTGCAGTGCGCACAGAAGCCCGCTGCTCTGCTGCTTGGTTTTTCCGCATTCAGTCAATTGCACAGGATTGAAGCTGGGGCAGGCTGTTCAGCTTGGCTGCTTTTCAGCATCTCAGCTGCCCTTCTGCTCTGTGACAGCTCTCCAGGTTTCTTGCCTTCTCCAGGCTGCAACGTGCCCGCTACTACCCAGAGCTGGGCAGGAGTGGGCAGAGAGCACGCTCATATGCCAGCAGTTTGCGGCTTGCCCAGGAAAGTGCAGTGTCCTTGGAATGTGCAGCAAATCCAATTTCTTGGCAAGTCCGGGGGAAGTGAGCAGTGCTGGTACACTTTCACCTTGAGAAATGGAGTTGGAAAGCTTTTCGCTAAGATGTAGGCGACTAGAGAGGCAGAATACGGAGCTCCGGCGCTGGCCGATAAGAAGTGCCGCTTGCCGGCGTCTTTCGGCAAAAGCGGCGCTCCGGAGCGCACCGCTGCCGCTCCAGTCATCTGTGCGCGAAGTAGCCGCTTCTTCGCCTCCGGCAGCCGGAGATCGCGGTAGCTTGCATAGGCGAAGAACGAAGCCGCGAAGAAGCCGGCTTGTGCGCGAAGCTCGCAGACTGCTGCAGGACGGTGGCTGCCGCTCTCCTGCCTGTTGAATTCACTTCTGGCATGCGAGTGGAAGGTGTTCCAGGACAACTTTCCTGGGTTTTGACGTAGTCCTGCTGCATCCCTCCTTGGAAATTCTTGCTGCTCCCCGGAGGCTCCGAGATGCAGAGAACACGATGGCAGCTGCTGAAAAGAAGGGCAGCAGTGAGTTTGTCAAGAAACAAGAATATAGGCAGCTGCCTGTGCTTGGCAAGGAGCAGCTGCTGCATTCTTGCACTTGCCTTCCTTCAGTGCGCACAGAAGCCCGCTGCTCTGCTGCTTGGTTTTTCCGCATTCAGTCAATTGCACAGGATTGAAGCTGGGGCAGGCTGTTCAGCTTTGCTGCTTTTCAGCATCTCAGCTGCCCTTCTGCTCTGTGACAGCTCTCCAGGTTTCTTGCCTTCGCCAGGCTGCAACGTGCCCGCTACTACCCAGAGCTGGGCAGGAGTGGGCAGAGAGCACGCTCATATGCCAGCAGTTTGCGGCTTGCCCAGGAAAGTGCAGTGTCCTTGGAATGTGCAGCAAATCCAATTTCTTGGCAAGTCCGGGGGAAGTGAGCAGTGCTGGTACACTTTCACCTTGAGAAATGGAGTTGGAAAGCTTTTCGCTAAGATGTAGGCGACTAGAGAGGCAGAATACGGAGCTCCGGCGCTGGCCGAAGGGAAGTGCCGCTTGCCGGCGTCTTTCGGCAAAAGCGGCGCTCCGGAGCGCACCGCTGCCGCTCCAGTCATCTGTGCGCGAAGTAGCCGCTTCTTCGCCTCCGGCAGCCGGAAATCGCGGTAGCTTGCATAGGCGAAGAACGAAGCCGCGAAGAAGCCGGCTTGTGCGCGAAGCTCGCAGACTGCTGCAGGACGGTGGCTGCCGCTCTCCTGCCTGTTGAATTCACTTCTGGCATGCGAGTGGAAGGTGTTCCAGGACAACTTTCCTGGGTTTTGACGTAGTCCTGCTGCATCCCTCCTTGGAAATTCTTGCTGCTCCCCGGAGGCTCCGAGATGCAGAGAACACGATGGCAGCTGCTGAAAAGAAGGGCAGCAGTGAGTTTGTCAAGAAACAAGAATATAGGCAGCTGCCTGTGCTTGGCAAGGAGCAGCTGCTGCATTCTTGCACTTGCCTTCCTTCAGTGCGCACAGAAGCCCGCTGCTCTGCTGCTTGGTTTTTCTGCATTCAGTCAATTGCACAGGATTGAAGCTGGGGCAGGCTGTTCAGCTTTGCTGCTTTTCAGCATCTCAGCTGCCCTTTGGCTCTGTTACAGCTCTCCAGGTTTCTTGCCTTTGCCAGGCTGCAACCTGCTGGCTACTACCCAGAGCTGGGCAGGAGTGGGCAGAGAGCACGCTCATCTGCCAGCAGTTTGCGGTTTGCCCAGGAAAGTGCAGTGTCCTTGGAATGTGCAGCAAATCCAATTTCTTGGCAAGTCCGGGGGAAGTGAGCAGTGCAGGTACACTTTCACCTTGAGAAATGGAGTTGGAAAGCTTTTCGCTAAGATGTAGGCGACTAGAGAGGCAGAATACGGAGCTCCGGCGCTGGCCGAAAAGAAGTGCCGCTTGCCGGCGTCTTTCGGCAAAAGCGGCGCTCCGCAGAGCACCGCTGCCGCTCCGGTCATCTGTACGCCAAGTAGCCGCTTCTTCGCCTCCGGCAGCCGGAGATCGCGGTAGCTTGCAAGAGGCGAAAAATAAAGCCGCGAAGAAGCCGGCTTGTGCGCGAAGCTCGCAGACAGCTGCAGGACGGTGGCTGCCGCTCTCCTGCCTGTTGAATTCACTCTGGGCATGCGAGTGGAAGGTGTTCCAGGACAACTTTCCTGGGTTTTGACGTAGTCCTGCTGCATCCCTCCTTGGAAATTCTTGCTGCTCCCCGGAGGCTCCGAGATGCAGAGAACACGATGGCAGCTGCTGAAAAGAAGGGCAGCAGTGAGTTTGTCAAGAAACAAGAATATAGGCAGCTGCCTGTGCTTGGCAAGGAGCAGCTGCTGCATTCTTGCACTTGCCTTCCTTCAGTGCGCACAGAAGTCCGCTGCTCTGCTGCTTGGTTTTTCCGCATTCAGTCAATTGCACAGGATTGAAGCTGGGGCAGGCTGTTCAGCTTTGCTGCTTTTCAGCATCTCAGCTGCCCTTCTGCTCTGTGACAGCTCTCCAGGTTTCTTGCCTTCTCCAGGCTGCAACGTGCCCGCTACTACCCAGAGCTGGGCAGGAGTGGGCAGAGAGCACGCTCATCAGCCAGCAGTTTGCGGTTTGCCCAGGAAAGTGCAGTGTCCTTGGAATGTGCAGCAAATCCAATTTCTTGGCAAGTCCGGGGGAAGTGAGCAGTGCAGGTACACTTTCACCTTGAGAAATGGAGTTGGAAAGCTTTTCGCTAAGATGTAGGCGACTAGAGAGGCAGAATACGGAGCTCCGGCGCTGGCCGAAAAGAAGTGCCGCTTGCCAGCGTCTTTCGGCAAAAGCGGCGCTCCGCAGAGCACCGCTGCCGCTCCGGTCATCTGTACGCCAAGTAGCCGCTTCTTCGCCTCCGGCAGCCGGAGATCGCGGTAGCTTGCAAGAGGCGAAGAATAAAGCCGCGAAGAAGCCGGCTTGTGCGCGAAGCTCGCAGACAGCTGCAGGACGGTGGCTGCCGCTCTCCTGCCTGTTGAATTCACTCTGGGCATGCGAGTGGAAGGTGTTCCAGGACAACTTTCCTGGGTTTTGACGTAGTCCTGCTGCATCCCTCCTTGGAAATTCTTGCTGCTCCCCGGAGGCTCCGAGATGCAGAGAACACGATGGCAGCTGCTGAAAAGAAGGGCAGCAGTGAGTTTGTCAAGAAACAAGAATATAGGCAGCTGCCTGTGCTTGGCAAGGAGCAGCTGCTGCATTCTTGCACTTGCCTTCCTTCAGTGCGCACAGAAGCCCGCTGCTCTGCTGCTTGGTTTTTCTGCATTCAGTCAATTGCACAGGATTGAAGCTGGGGCAGGCTGTTCAGCTTGGCTGCTTTTCAGCATCTCAGCTGCCCTTCTGCTCTGTGACAGCTCTCCAGGTTTCTTGCCTTCTCCAGGCTGCAACGTGCCCGCTACTACCCAGAGCTGGGCAGGAGTGGGCAGAGAGCACGCTCATCTGCCAGCAGTTTGCGGCTTGCCCAGGAAAGTGCAGTGTCCTTGGAATGTGCAGCAAATCCAATTTCTTGGCAAGTCCGGGGGAAGTGAGCAGTGCAGGTACACTTTCACCTTGAGAAATGGAGTTGGAAAGCTTTTCGCTAAGATGTAGGCGACTAGAGAGGCAGAATACGGAGCTCCGGCGCTCGCCGATAAGAAGTGCCGCTTCCCGGCGTCTTTCGGCAAAAGCGGCGCTTCGGAGCGCACCGCTGCCGCTCCAGTCATCTGTGCGCGAAGTAGCCGCTTCTTCGCCTCCGGCAGCCGGAGATCGCGGTAGCTTGAATAGGCGAAGAATAAAGCTGCGAAGAAGCTGGCTTGTGCGCGAACCTTGCAGAGAGCTGCAGGATGGTGGCTGCCGCTCTCCTGCCTTTTGAATTCATTTCTGGCATGCGAGTGGAAGGTGTTCCAGGACAACTTTCCTGGGTTTTGACGTAGTCCTGCTGCATCCCTCCTTGGAAATTCTTGCTGCTCCCCGGAGGCTCCGAGATGCAGAGAACACGATGGCAGCTGCTGAAAAGAAGGGCAGCAGTGAGTTTGTCAAGAAACAAGAATATAGGCAGCTGCCTGTGCTTGGCAAGGAGCAGCTGCTGCATTCTTGCACTTGCCTTCCTGCAGTGCGCACAGAAGCCCGCTGCTCTGCTGCTTGGTTTTTCCGCATTCAGTCAATTGCACAGGATTGAAGCTGGGGCAGGCTGTTCAGCTTGGCTGCTTTTCAGCATCTCAGCTGCCCTTCTGCTCTGTGACAGCTCTCCAGGTTTCTTGCCTTCGCCAGGCTGCAACGTGCCCGCTACTACCCAGAGCTGGGCAGGAGTGGGCAGAGAGCACGCTCATCTGCCAGCAGTTTGCGGCTTGCCCAGGAAAGTGCAGTGTCCTTGGAATGTGCAGCAAATCCAATTTCTTGGCAAGTCCGGGGGAAGTGAGCAGTGCTGGTACACTTTCACCTTGAGAAATGGAGTTGGAAAGCTTTTCGCTAAGATGTAGGCGACTAGAGAGGCAGAATACGGAGCTCCGGCGCTGGCCGAAGGGAAGTGCCGCTTGCCGGCGTCTTTCGGCAAAAGCGGCGCTCCGGAGCGCACCGCTGCCGCTCCAGTCATCTGTACGCCAAGTAGCCTCTTCTTCGCCTCCGGCAGCCGGAGATCGCGGTAGCTTGCATAGGCGAAGAACGAAGCCGCGAAGAAGCCGGCTTGTGCGCGAAGCTCGCAGACTGCTGCAGGACGGTGGCTGCCGCTCTCCTGCCTGTTGAATTCACTTCTGGCATGCGAGTGGAAGGTGTTCCAGGACAACTTTCCTGGGTTTTGACGTAGTCCTGCTGCATCCCTCCTTGGAAATTCTTGCTGCTCCCCGGAGGCTCCGAGATGCAGAGAACACGATGGCAGCTGCTGAAAAGAAGGGCAGCAGTGAGTTTGTCAAGAAACAAGAATATAGGCAGCTGCCTGTGCTTGGCAAGGAGCAGCTGCTGCATTCTTGCACTTGCCTTCCTTCAGTGCGCACAGAAGCCCGCTGCTCTGCTGCTTGGTTTTTCTGCATTCAGTCAATTGCACAGGATTGAAGCTGGGGCAGGCTGTTCAGCTTGGCTGCTTTTCAGCATCTCAGCTGCCCTTCTGCTCTGTGACAGCTCTCCAGGTTTCTTGCCTTCTCCAGGCTGCAACGTGCCCGCTACTACCCAGAGCTGGGCAGGAGTGGGCAGAGAGCACGCTCATCTGCCAGCAGTTTGCGGCTTGCCCAGGAAAGTGCAGTGTCCTTGGAATGTGCAGCAAATCCAATTTCTTGGCAAGTCCGGGGGAAGTGAGCAGTGCTGGTACACTTTCACCTTGAGAAATGGAGTTGGAAAGCTTTTCGCTAAGATGTAGGCGACTAGAGAGGCAGAATACGGAGCTCCGGCGCTGGCCGAAAAGAAGTGCCGCTTGCCGGCGTCTTTCGGCAAAAGCGGCGCTCCGCAGAGCACCGCTGCCGCTCCGGTCATCTGTGCGCGAAGTAGCCGCTTCTTCGCCTCCGGCAGCCGGAGATCGCGGTAGCTTGCATAGGCGAAGAACGAAGCCGCGAAGAAGCCGGCTTGTGTGCGAAGCTCGCAGACAGCTGCAGGACGGTGGCTGCCGCTCTCCTGCCTGTTGAATTCACTTCTGGCATCCGAGTGGAAGGTGTTCCAGGACAACTTTCCTGGGTTTTGACGTAGTCCTGCTGCATCCCTCCTTGGAAATTCTTGCTGCTCCCCGGAGGCTCCGAGATGCAGAGAACACGATGGCAGCTGCTGAAAAGAAGGGCAGCAGTGAGTTTGTCAAGAAACAAGAATATAGGCAGCTGCCTGTGCTTGGCAAGGAGCAGCTGCTGCATTCTTGCACTTGCCTTCCTTCAGTGCGCACAGAAGCCCGCTGCTCTGCTGCTTGGTTTTTCTGCATTCAGTCAATTGCACAGGATTGAAGCTGGGGCAGGCTGTTCAGCTTTGCTGCTTTTCAGCATCTCAGCTGCCCTTTGGCTCTGTTACAGCTCTCCAGGTTTCTTGCCTTCTCCAGGCTGCAACCTGCTGGCTAGTACCCAGAGCTGGGCAGGAGTGGGCAGAGAGCACGCTCATCAGCCAGCAGTTTGCGGTTTGCCCAGGAAAGTGCAGTGTCCTTGGAATGTGCAGCAAATCCAATTTCTTGGCAAGTCCGGGGGAAGTGAGCAGTGCAGGTACACTTTCACCTTGAGAAATGGAGTGGCAAAGCTTTTCGCTAAGATGTAGGCGACTAGAGAGGCAGAATACGGAGCTCCGGCGCTGGCCGAAAAGAAGTGCCGCTTGCCGGCGTCTTTCGGCAAAAGCGGCGCTCCGCAGAGCACCGCTGCCGCTCCGGTCATCTGTACGCCAAGTAGCCGCTTCTTCGCCTCCGGCAGCCGGAGATCGCGGTAGCTTGCATAGGCGAAGAACGAAGCCGCGAAGAAGCCGGCTTGTGCGCGAAGCTCGCAGACAGCTGCAGGACGGTGGCTGCCGCTCTCCTGCCTGTTGAATTCACTCTGGGCATGCGAGTGGAAGGTGTTCCAGGACAACTTTCCTGGGTTTTGACGTAGTCCTGCTGCATCCCTCCTTGGAAATTCTTGCTGCTCCCCGGAGGCTCCGAGATGCAGAGAACACGATGGCAGCTGCTGAAAAGAAGGGCAGCAGTGAGTTTGTCAAGAAACAAGAATATAGGCAGCTGCCTGTGCTTGGCAAGGAGCAGCTGCTGCATTCTTGCACTTGCCTTCCTTCAGTGCGCACAGAAGCCCGCTGCTCTGCTGCTTGGTTTTTCTGCATTCAGTCAATTGCACAGGATTGAAGCTGGGGCAGGCTGTTCAGCTTGGCTGCTTTTCAGCATCTCAGCTGCCCTTCTGCTCTGTGACAGCTCTCCAGGTTTCTTGCCTTCTCCAGGCTGCAACGTGCCCGCTACTACCCAGAGCTGGGCAGGAGTGGGCAGAGAGCACGCTCATCTGCCAGCAGTTTGCGGCTTGCCCAGGAAAGTGCAGTGTCCTTGGAATGTGCAGCAAATCCAATTTCTTGGCAAGTCCGGGGGAAGTGAGCAGTGCTGGTACACTTTCACCTTGAGAAATGGAGTTGGAAAGCTTTTCGCTAAGATGTAGGCGACTAGAGAGGCAGAATACGGAGCTCCGGCGCTGGCCGATAAGAAGTGCCGCTTCCCGGCGTCTTTCGGCAAAAGCGGCGCTCCGGAGCGCACCGCTGCCGCTCCAGTCATCTGTGCGCGAAGTAGCCGCTTCTTCGCCTCCGGCAGCCGGAGATCGCGGTAGCTTGCATAGGCGAAGAACGAAGCCGCGAAGAAGCCGGCTTGTGCGCGAAGCTCGCAGACAGCTGCAGGACGGTGGCTGCCGCTCTCCTGCCTGTTGAATTCACTCTGGGCATGCGAGTGGAAGGTGTTCCAGGACAACTTTCCTGGGTTTTGACGTAGTCCTGCTGCATCCCTCCTTGGAAATTCTTGCTGCTCCCCGGAGGCTCCGAGATGCAGAGAACACGATGGCAGCTGCTGAAAAGAAGGGCAGCAGTGAGTTTGTCAAGAAACAAGAATATAGGCAGCTGCCTGTGCTTGGCAAGGAGCAGCTGCTGCATTCTTGCACTTGCCTTCCTGCAGTGTGCACAGAAGCCCGCTGTTCTGCTGCTTGGTTTTTCCGCATTCAGTCAATTGCACAGGATTGAAGCTGGGGCAGGCTGTTCAGCTTGGCTGCTTTTCAGCATCTCAGCTGCCCTTCTGCTCTGTGACAGCTCTCCAGGTTTCTTGCCTTCGCCAGGCTGCAACCTGCCCGCTACTACCCAGAGCTGGGCAGGAGTGGGCAGAGAGCACGCTCATCAGCCAGCAGTTTGCGGTTTGCCCAGGAAAGTGCAGTGTCCTTGGAATGTGCAGCAAATCCAATTTCTTGGCAAGTCCGGGGGAAGTGAGCAGTGCAGGTACACTTTCACCTTGAGAAATGGACTTGGAAAGCTTTTCGCTAAGATGTAGGCGACTAGAGAGGCAGAATACGGAGCTCCGGCGCTGGCCGAAAAGAAGTGCCGCTTGCCGGCGTCTTTCGGCAAAAGCGGCGCTCCGCAGAGCACCGCTGCCGCTCCGGTCATCTGTACGCCAAGTAGCCGCTTCTTCGCCTCCGGCAGCCGGAGATCGCGGTAGCTTGCAAGAGGCGAAGAATGAAGCCGCGAAGAAGCCGGCTTGTGCGCGAAGCTCGCAGACAGCTGCAGGACGGTGGCTGCCGCTCTCCTGCCTGTTGAATTCACTCTGGGCATGCGAGTGGAAGGTGTTCCAGGACAACTTTCCTGGGTTTTTACGTAGTCCTGCTGCATCCCTCCTTGGAAATTCTTGCTGCTCCCCGGAGGCTCCGAGATGCAGAGAACACGATGGCAGCTGCTGAAAAGAAGGGCAGCAGTGAGTTTGTCAAGAAACAAGAATATAGGCAGCTGCCTGTGCTTGGCAAGGAGCAGCTGCTGCATTCTTGCACTTGCCTTCCTTCAGTGCGCACAGAAGCCCGCTGCTCTGCTGCTTGGTTTTTCTGCATTCAGTCAATTGCACAGGATTGAAGCTGGGGCAGGCTGTTCAGCTTGGCTGCTTTTCAGCATCTCAGCTGCCCTTCTGCTCTGTGACAGCTCTCCAGGTTTCTTGCCTTCTCCAGGCTGCAACGTGCCCGCTACTACCCAGAGCTGGGCAGGAGTGGGCAGAGAGCACGCTCATCTGCCAGCAGTTTGCGGCTTGCCCAGGAAAGTGCAGTGTCCTTGGAATGTGCAGCAAATCCAATTTCTTGGCAAGTCCGGGGGAAGTGAGCAGTGCAGGTACACTTTCACCTTGAGAAATGGAGTTGGAAAGCTTTTCGCTAAGATGTAGGCGACTAGAGAGGCAGAATACGGAGCTCCGGCGCTCGCCGATAAGAAGTGCCGCTTCCCGGCGTCTTTCGGCAAAAGCGGCGCTTCGGAGCGCACCGCTGCCGCTCCAGTCATCTGTGCGCGAAGTAGACGCTTCTTCGCCTCCGGCAGCCGGAGATCGCGGTAGCTTGAATAGGCGAAGAATAAAGCTGCGAAGAAGCTGGCTTGTGCGCGAACCTTGCAGAGAGCTGCAGGATGGTGGCTGCCGCTCTCCTGCCTTTTGAATTCATTTCTGGCATGCGAGTGGAAGGTGTTCCAGGACAACTTTCCTGGGTTTTGACGTAGTCCTGCTGCATCCCTCCTTGGAAATTCTTGCTGCTCCCCGGAGGCTCCGAGATGCAGAGAACACGATGGCAGCTGCTGAAAAGAAGGGCAGCAGTGAGTTTGTCAAGAAACAAGAATATAGGCAGCTGCCTGTGCTTGGCAAGGAGCAGCTGCTGCATTCTTGCACTTGCCTTCCTGCAGTGCGCACAGAAGCCCGCTGCTCTGCTGCTTGGTTTTTCCGCATTCAGTCAATTGCACAGGATTGAAGCTGGGGCAGGCTGTTCAGCTTGGCTGCTTTTCAGCATCTCAGCTGCCCTTCTGCTCTGTGACAGCTCTCCAGGTTTCTTGCCTTCGCCAGGCTGCAACGTGCCCGCTACTACCCAGAGCTGGGCAGGAGTGGGCAGAGAGCACGCTCATGTGCCAGCAGTTTGCGGCTTGCCCAGGAAAGTGCAGTGTCCTTGGAATGTGCAGCAAATCCAATTTCTTGGCAAGTCCGGGGGAAGTGAGCAGTGCTGGTACACTTTCACCTTGAGAAATGGAGTGGCAAAGCTTTTCGCTAAGATGTAGGCGACTAGAGAGGCAGAATACGGAGCTCCGGCGCTGGCCGAAGGGAAGTGCCGCTTGCCGGCGTCTTTCGGCAAAAGCGGCGCTCCGGAGCGCACCGCTGCCGCTCCAGTCATCTGTACGCCAAGTAGCCTCTTCTTCGCCTCCGGCAGCCGGAGATCGCGGTAGCTTGCATAGGCGAAGAACGAAGCCGCGAAGAAGCCGGCTTGTGCGCGAAGCTCGCAGACTGCTGCAGGACGGTGGCTGCCGCTCTCCTGCCTGTTGAATTCACTTCTGGCATGCGAGTGGAAGGTGTTCCAGGACAACTTTCCTGGGTTTTGACGTAGTCCTGCTGCATCCCTCCTTGGAAATTCTTGCTGCTCCCCGGAGGCTCCGAGATGCAGAGAACACGATGGCAGCTGCTGAAAAGAAGGGCAGCAGTGAGTTTGTCAAGAAACAAGAATATAGGCAGCTGCCTGTGCTTGGCAAGGAGCAGCTGCTGCATTCTTGCACTTGCCTTCCTTCAGTGCGCACAGAAGCCCGCTGCTCTGCTGCTTGGTTTTTCTGCATTCAGTCAATTGCACAGGATTGAAGCTGGGGCAGGCTGTTCAGCTTGGCTGCTTTTCAGCATCTCAGCTGCCCTTCTGCTCTGTGACAGCTCTCCAGGTTTCTTGCCTTCTCCAGGCTGCAACGTGCCCGCTACTACCCAGAGCTGGGCAGGAGTGGGCAGAGAGCACGCTCATATGCCAGCAGTTTGCGGCTTGCCCAGGAAAGTGCAGTGTCCTTGGAATGTGCAGCAAATCCAATTTCTTGGCAAGTCCGGGGGAAGTGAGCAGTGCAGGTACACTTTCACCTTGAGAAATGGAGTTGGAAAGCTTTTCGCTAAGATGTAGGCGACTAGAGAGGCAGAATACGGAGCTCCGGCGCTGGCCGAAAAGAAGTGCCGCTTGCCGGCGTCTTTCGGCAAAAGCGGCGCTCCGCAGAGCACCGCTGCCGCTCCGGTCATCTGTGCGCGAAGTAGCCGCTTCTTCGCCTCCGGCAGCCGGAGATCGCGGTAGCTTGCATATGCGAAGAACGAAGCCGCGAAGAAGCCGGCTTGTGCGCTAAGCTCGCAGACAGCTGCAGGACGGTGGCTGCCGCTCTCCTGCCTGTTGAATTCACTTCTGGCATGCGAGTGGAAGGTGTTCCAGGACAACTTTCCTGGGTTTTGACGTAGTCCTGCTGCATCCCTCCTTGGAAATTCTTGCTGCTCCCCGGAGGCTCCGAGATGCAGAGAACACGATGGCAGCTGCTGAAAAGAAGGGCAGCAGTGAGTTTGTCAAGAAACAAGAATATAGGCAGCTGCCTGTGCTTGGCAAGGAGCAGCTGCTGCATTCTTGCACTTGCCTTCCTTCAGTGCGCACAGAAGCCCGCTGCTCTGCTGCTTGGTTTTTCTGCATTCAGTCAATTGCACAGGATTGAAGCTGGGGCAGGCTGTTCAGCTTTGCTGCTTTTCAGCATCTCAGCTGCCCTTTGGCTCTGTGACAGCTCTCCAGGTTTCTTGCCTTCTCCAGGCTGCAACCTGCTGGCTAGTACCCAGAGCTGGGCAGGAGTGGGCAGAGAGCACGCTCATCAGCCAGCAGTTTGCGGTTTGCCCAGGAAAGTGCAGTGTCCTTGGAATGTGCAGCAAATCCAATTTCTTGGCAAGTCCGGGGGAAGTGAGCAGTGCAGGTACACTTTCACCTTGAGAAATGGAGTTGGAAAGCTTTTCGCTAAGATGTAGGCGACTAGAGAGGCAGAATACGGAGCTCCGGCGCTGGCCGAAAAGAAGTGCCGCTTGCCGGCGTCTTTCGGCAAAAGCGGCGCTCCGCAGAGCACCGCTGCCGCTCCGGTCATCTGTACGCCAAGTAGCCGCTTCTTCGCCTCCGGCAGCCGGAGATCGCGGTAGCTTGCAAGAGGCAAAGAATAAAGCCGCGAAGAAGCCGGCTTGTGCGCGAAGCTCGCAGACAGCTGCAGGACGGTGGCTGCCGCTCTCCTGCCTGTTGAATTCACTCTGGGCATGCGAGTGGAAGGTGTTCCAGGACAACTTTCCTGGGTTTTGACGTAGTCCTGCTGCATCCCTCCTTGGAAATTCTTGCTGCTCCCCGGAGGCTCCGAGATGCAGAGAACACGATGGCAGCTGCTGAAAAGAAGGGCAGCAGTGAGTTTGTCAAGAAACAAGAATATAGGCAGCTGCCTGTGCTTGGCAAGGAGCAGCTGCTGCATTCTTGCACTTGCCTTCCTGCAGTGTGCACAGAAGCCCGCTGTTCTGCTGCTTGGTTTTTCCGCATTCAGTCAATTGCACAGGATTGAAGCTGGGGCAGGCTGTTCAGCTTGGCTGCTTTTCAGCATCTCAGCTGCCCTTCTGCTCTGTGACAGCTCTCCAGGTTTCTTGCCTTCGCCAGGCTGCAACGTGCCCGCTACTACCCAGAGCTGGGCAGGAGTGGGCAGAGAGCACGCTCATCTGCCAGCAGTTTGCGGCTTGCCCAGGAAAGTGCAGTGTCCTTGGAATGTGCAGCAAATCCAATTTCTTGGCAAGTCCGGGGGAAGTGAGCAGTGCTGGTACACTTTCACCTTGAGAAATGGAGTGGCAAAGCTTTTCGCTAAGATGTAGGCGACTAGAGAGGCAGAATACGGAGCTCCGGCGCTGGCCGATAAGAAGTGCCGCTTGCCGGCGTCTTTCGGCAAAAGCGGCGCTCCGGAGCGCACCGCTGCCGCTCCAGTCATCTGTGCGCGAAGTAGCCGCTTCTTCGCCTCCGGCAGCCGGAGATCGCGGTAGCTTGCATAGGCGAAGAACGAAGCCGCGAAGAAGCCGGCTTGTGCGCGAAGCTCGCAGACTGCTGCAGGACGGTGGCTGCCGCTCTCCTGCCTGTTGAATTCACTTCTGGCATGCGAGTGGAAGGTGTTCCAGGACAACTTTCCTGGGTTTTGACGTAGTCCTGCTGCATCCCTCCTTGGAAATTCTTGCTGCTCCCCGGAGGCTCCGAGATGCAGAGAACACGATGGCAGCTGCTGAAAAGAAGGGCAGCAGTGAGTTTGTCAAGAAACAAGAATATAGGCAGCTGCCTGTGCTTGGCAAGGAGCAGCTGCTGCATTCTTGCACTTGCCTTCCTTCAGTGCGCACAGAAGCCCGCTGCTCTGCTGCTTGGTTTTTCTGCATTCAGTCAATTGCACAGGATTGAAGCTGGGGCAGGCTGTTCAGCTTTGCTGCTTTTCAGCATCTCAGCTGCCCTTTGGCTCTGTTACAGCTCTCCAGGTTTCTTGCCTTTGCCAGGCTGCAACCTGCTGGCTAGTACCCAGAGCTGGGCAGGAGTGGGCAGAGAGCACGCTCATCAGCCAGCAGTTTGCGGTTTGCCCAGGAAAGTGCAGTGTCCTTGGAATGTGCAGCAAATCCAATTTCTTGGCAAGTCCGGGGGAAGTGAGCAGTGCAGGTACACTTTCACCTTGAGAAATGGACTTGGAAAGCTTTTCGCTAAGATGTAGGCGACTAGAGAGGCAGAATACGGAGCTCCGGCGCTGGCCGAAAAGAAGTGCCGCTTGCCGGCGTCTTTCGGCAAAAGCGGCGCTCCGCAGAGCACCGCTGCCGCTCCGGTCATCTGTACGCCAAGTAGCCGCTTCTTCGCCTCCGGCAGCCGGAGATCGCGGTAGCTTGCAAGAGGCGAAGAACGAAGCCGCGAAGAAGCCGGCTTGTGCGCGAAGCTCGCAGACAGCTGCAGGACGGTGGCTGCCGCTCTCCTGCCTGTTGAATTCACTTCTGGCATGCGAGTGGAAGGTGTTCCAGGACAACTTTCCTGGGTTTTGACGTAGTCCTGCTGCATCCCTCCTTGGAAATTCTTGCTGCTCCCCGGAGGCTCCGAGATGCAGAGAACACGATGGCAGCTGCTGAAAAGAAGGGCAGCAGTGAGTTTGTCAAGAAACAAGAATATAGGCAGCTGCCTGTGCTTGGCAAGGAGCAGCTGCTGCATTCTTGCACTTGCCTTCCTTCAGTGCGCACAGAAGCCCGCTGCTCTGCTGCTTGGTTTTTCTGCATTCAGTCAATTGCACAGGATTGAAGCTGGGGCAGGCTGTTCAGCTTGGCTGCTTTTCAGCATCTCAGCTGCCCTTCTGCTCTGTGACAGCTCTCCAGGTTTCTTGCCTTCTCCAGGCTGCAACGTGCCCGCTACTACCCAGAGCTGGGCAGGAGTGGGCAGAGAGCACGCTCATCTGCCAGCAGTTTGCGGCTTGCCCAGGAAAGTGCAGTGTCCTTGGAATGTGCAGCAAATCCAATTTCTTGGCAAGTCCGGGGGAAGTGAGCAGTGCAGGTACACTTTCACCTTGAGAAATGGAGTTGGAAAGCTTTTCGCTAAGATGTAGGCGACTAGAGAGGCAGAATACGGAGCTCCGGCGCTCGCCGATAAGAAGTGCCGCTTCCCGGCGTCTTTCGGCAAAAGCGGCTCTTCGGAGCGCACCGCTGCCGCTCCAGTCATCTGTGCGCGAAGTAGCCGCTTCTTCGCCTCCGGCAGCCGGAGATCGCGGTAGCTTGAATAGGCGAAGAATAAAGCTGCGAAGAAGCTGGCTTGTGCGCGAACCTTGCAGAGAGCTGCAGGATGGTGGCTGCCGCTCTCCTGCCTTTTGAATTCATTTCTGGCATGCGAGTGGAAGGTGTTCCAGGACAACTTTCCTGGGTTTTGACGTAGTCCTGCTGCATCCCTCCTTGGAAATTCTTGCTGCTCCCCGGAGGCTCCGAGATGCAGAGAACACGATGGCAGCTGCTGAAAAGAAGGGCAGCAGTGAGTTTGTCAAGAAACAAGAATATAGGCAGCTGCCTGTGCTTGGCAAGGAGCAGCTGCTGCATTCTTGCACTTGCCTTCCTGCAGTGCGCACAGAAGCCCGCTGCTCTGCTGCTTGGTTTTTCCGCATTCAGTCAATTGCACAGGATTGAAGCTGGGGCAGGCTGTTCAGCTTGGCTGCTTTTCAGCATCTCAGCTGCCCTTCTGCTCTGTGACAGCTCTCCAGGTTTCTTGCCTTCGCCAGGCTGCAACGTGCCCGCTACTACCCAGAGCTGGGCAGGAGTGGGCAGAGAGCACGCTCATCTGCCAGCAGTTTGCGGCTTGCCCAGGAAAGTGCAGTGTCCTTGGAATGTGCAGCAAATCCAATTTCTTGGCAAGTCCGGGGGAAGTGAGCAGTGCTGGTACACTTTCACCTTGAGAAATGGAGTGGCAAAGCTTTTCGCTAAGATGTAGGCGACTAGAGAGGCAGAATACGGAGCTCCGGCGCTGGCCGAAGGGAAGTGCCGCTTGCCGGCGTCTTTCGGCAAAAGCGGCGCTCCGGAGCGCACCGCTGCCGCTCCAGTCATCTGTACGCCAAGTAGCCTCTTCTTCGCCTCCGGCAGCCGGAGATCGCGGTAGCTTGCATAGGCGAAGAACGAAGCCGCGAAGAAGCCGGCTTGTGCGCGAAGCTCGCAGACTGCTGCAGGACGGTGGCTGCCGCTCTCCTGCCTGTTGAATTCACTTCTGGCATGCGAGTGGAAGGTGTTCCAGGACAACTTTCCTGGGTTTTGACGTAGTCCTGCTGCATCCCTCCTTGGAAATTCTTGCTGCTCCCCGGAGGCTCCGAGATGCAGAGAACACGATGGCAGCTGCTGAAAAGAAGGGCAGCAGTGAGTTTGTCAAGAAACAAGAATATAGGCAGCTGCCTGTGCTTGGCAAGGAGCAGCTGCTGCATTCTTGCACTTGCCTTCCTTCAGTGCGCACAGAAGCCCGCTGCTCTGCTGCTTGGTTTTTCTGCATTCAGTCAATTGCACAGGATTGAAGCTGGGGCAGGCTGTTCAGCTTGGCTGCTTTTCAGCATCTCAGCTGCCCTTCTGCTCTGTGACAGCTCTCCAGGTTTCTTGCCTTCTCCAGGCTGCAACGTGCCCGCTACTACCCAGAGCTGGGCAGGAGTGGGCAGAGAGCACGCTCATATGCCAGCAGTTTGCGGCTTGCCCAGGAAAGTGCAGTGTCCTTGGAATGTGCAGCAAATCCAATTTCTTGGCAAGTCCGGGGGAAGTGAGCAGTGCAGGTACACTTTCACCTTGAGAAATGGAGTTGGAAAGCTTTTCGCTAAGATGTAGGCGACTAGAGAGGCAGAATACGGAGCTCCGGCGCTGGCCGAAAAGAAGTGCCGCTTGCCGGCGTCTTTCGGCAAAAGCGGCGCTCCGCAGAGCACCGCTGCCGCTCCGGTCATCTGTGCGCGAAGTAGCCGCTTCTTCGCCTCCGGCAGCCGGAGATCGCGGTAGCTTGCATAGGCGAAGAACGAAGCCGCGAAGAAGCCGGCTTGTGCGCTAAGCTCGCAGACAGCTGCAGGACGGTGGCTGCCGCTCTCCTGCCTGTTGAATTCACTTCTGGCATGCGAGTGGAAGGTGTTCCAGGACAACTTTCCTGGGTTTTGACGTAGTCCTGCTGCATCCCTCCTTGGAAATTCTTGCTGCTCCCCGGAGGCTCCGAGATGCAGAGAACACGATGGCAGCTGCTGAAAAGAAGGGCAGCAGTGAGTTTGTCAAGAAACAAGAATATAGGCAGCTGCCTGTGCTTGGCAAGGAGCAGCTGCTGCATTCTTGCACTTGCCTTCCTTCAGTGCGCACAGAAGCCCGCTGCTCTGCTGCTTGGTTTTTCTGCATTCAGTCAATTGCACAGGATTGAAGCTGGGGCAGGCTGTTCAGCTTTGCTGCTTTTCAGCATCTCAGCTGCCCTTTGGCTCTGTTACAGCTCTCCAGGTTTCTTGCCTTCTCCAGGCTGCAACCTGCTGGCTAGTACCCAGAGCTGGGCAGGAGTGGGCAGAGAGCACGCTCATCAGCCAGCAGTTTGCGGTTTGCCCAGGAAAGTGCAGTGTCCTTGGAATGTGCAGCAAATCCAATTTCTTGGCAAGTCCGGGGGAAGTGAGCAGTGCAGGTACACTTTCACCTTGAGAAATGGACTTGGAAAGCTTTTCGCTAAGATGTAGGCGACTAGAGAGGCAGAATACGGAGCTCCGGCGCTGGCCGAAAAGAAGTGCCGCTTGCCGGCGTCTTTCGGCAAAAGCGGCGCTCCGCAGAGCACCGCTGCCGCTCCAGTCATCTGTACGCCAAGTAGCCTCTTCTTCGCCTCCGGCAGCCGGAGATCGCGGTAGCTTGCATAGGCGAAGAACGAAGCCGCGAAGAAGCCGGCTTGTGCGCGAAGCTCGCAGACTGCTGCAGGACGGTGGCTGCCGCTCTCCTGCCTGTTGAATTCACTTCTGGCATGCGAGTGGAAGGTGTTCCAGGACAACTTTCCTGGGTTTTGACGTAGTCCTGCTGCATCCCTCCTTGGAAATTCTTGCTGCTCCCCGGAGGCTCCGAGATGCAGAGAACACGATGGCAGCTGCTGAAAAGAAGGGCAGCAGTGAGTTTGTCAAGAAACAAGAATATAGGCAGCTGCCTGTGCTTGGCAAGGAGCAGCTGCTGCATTCTTGCACTTGCCTTCCTGCAGTGTGCACAGAAGCCCGCTGTTCTGCTGCTTGGTTTTTCCGCATTCAGTCAATTGCACAGGATTGAAGCTGGGGCAGGCTGTTCAGCTTGGCTGCTTTTCAGCATCTCAGCTGCCCTTCTGCTCTGTGACAGCTCTCCAGGTTTCTTGCCTTCTCCAGGCTGCAACGTGCCCGCTACTACCCAGAGCTGGGCAGGAGTGGGCAGAGAGCACGCTCATGTGCCAGCAGTTTGCGGCTTGCCCAGGAAAGTGCAGTGTCCTTGGAATGTGCAGCAAATCCAATTTCTTGGCAAGTCCGGGGGAAGTGAGCAGTGCTGGTACACTTTCACCTTGAGAAATGGAGTTGGAAAGCTTTTCGCTAAGATGTAGGCGACTAGAGAGGCAGAATACGGAGCTCCGGCGCTGGCCGAAGGGAAGTGCCGCTTCCCGGCGTCTTTCGGCAAAAGCGGCGCTCCGGAGCGCACCGCTGCCGCTCCAGTCATCTGTGCGCGAAGTTGCCGCTTCTTCGCCTCCGGCAGCCGGAGATCGCGGTAGCTTGCATAGGCGAAGAACGAAGCCGCGAAGAAGCCGGCTTGTGCGCGAAGCTCGCAGACTGCTGCAGGACGGTGGCTGCCGCTCTCCTGCCTGTTGAATTCACTTCTGGCATGCGAGTGGAAGGTGTTCCAGGACAACTTTCCTGGGTTTTGACGTAGTCCTGCTGCATCCCTCCTTGGAAATTCTTGCAGCTCCCCGGAGGCTCCGAGATGCAGAGAACACGATGGCAGCTGCTGAAAAGAAGGGCAGCAGTGAGTTTGTCAAGAAACAAGAATATAGGCAGCTGCCTGTGCTTGGCAAGGAGCAGCTGCTGCATTCTTGCACTTGCCTTCCTTCAGTGCGCACAGAAGCCCGCTGCTCTGCTGCTTGGTTTTTCCGCATTCAGTCAATTGCACAGGATTGAAGCTGGGGCAGGCTGTTCAGCTTGGCTGCTTTTCAGCATCTCAGCTGCCCTTCTGCTCTGTGACAGCTCTCCAGGTTTCTTGCCTTCTCCAGGCTGCAACGTGCCCGCTACTACCCAGAGCTGGGCAGGAGTGGGCAGAGAGCACGCTCATATGCCAGCAGTTTGCGGCTTGCCCAGGAAAGTGCAGTGTCCTTGGAATGTGCAGCAAATCCAATTTCTTGGCAAGTCCGGGGGAAGTGAGCAGTGCTGGTACACTTTCACCTTGAGAAATGGAGTGGCAAAGCTTTTCGCTAAGATGTAGGCGACTAGAGAGGCAGAATACGGAGCTCCGGCGCTGGCCGAAAAGAAGTGCCGCTTGCCGGCGTCTTTCGGCAAAAGCGGCGCTCCGGAGCGCACCGCTGCCGCTCCAGTCATCTGTACGCCAAGTAGCCTCTTCTTCGCCTCCGGCAGCCGGAGATCGCGGTAGCTTGCATAGGCGAAGAACGAAGCCGCGAAGAAGCCGGCTTGTGCGCGAAGCTCGCAGACTGCTGCAGGACGGTGGCTGCCGCTCTCCTGCCTGTTGAATTCACTTCTGGCATGCGAGTGGAAGGTGTTCCAGGACAACTTTCCTGGGTTTTGACGTAGTCCTGCTGCATCCCTCCTTGGAAATTCTTGCTGCTCCCCGGAGGCTCCGAGATGCAGAGAACACGATGGCAGCTGCTGAAAAGAAGGGCAGCAGTGAGTTTGTCAAGAAACAAGAATATAGGCAGCTGCCTGTGCTTGGCAAGGAGCAGCTGCTGCATTCTTGCACTTGCCTTCCTTCAGTGCGCACAGAAGCCCGCTGCTCTGCTGCTTGGTTTTTCTGCATTCAGTCAATTGCACAGGATTGAAGCTGGGGCAGGCTGTTCAGCTTGGCTGCTTTTCAGCATCTCAGCTGCCCTTCTGCTCTGTGACAGCTCTCCAGGTTTCTTGCCTTCTCCAGGCTGCAACGTGCCCGCTACTACCCAGAGCTGGGCAGGAGTGGGCAGAGAGCACGCTCATCTGCCAGCAGTTTGCGGCTTGCCCAGGAAAGTGCAGTGTCCTTGGAATGTGCAGCAAATCCAATTTCTTGGCAAGTCCGGGGGAAGTGAGCAGTGCAGGTACACTTTCACCTTGAGAAATGGAGTTGGAAAGCTTTTCGCTAAGATGTAGGCGACTAGAGAGGCAGAATACGGAGCTCCGGCGCTCGCCGATAAGAAGTGCCGCTTCCCGGCGTCTTTCGGCAAAAGCGGCGCTTCGGAGCGCACCGCTGCCGCTCCGGTCATCTGTGCGCGAAGTAGCCGCTTCTTCGCCTCCGGCAGCCGGAGATCGCGGTAGCTTGAATAGGCGAAGAATAAAGCTGCGAAGAAGCTGGCTTGTGCGCGAACCTTGCAGAGAGCTGCAGGATGGTGGCTGCCGCTCTCCTGCCTTTTGAATTCATTTCTGGCATGCGAGTGGAAGGTGTTCCAGGACAACTTTCCTGGGTTTTGACGTAGTCCTGCTGCATCCCTCCTTGGAAATTCTTGCTGCTCCCCGGAGGCTCCGAGATGCAGAGAACACGATGGCAGCTGCTGAAAAGAAGGGCAGCAGTGAGTTTGTCAAGAAACAAGAATATAGGCAGCTGCCTGTGCTTGGCAAGGAGCAGCTGCTGCATTCTTGCACTTGCCTTCCTTCAGTGCGCACAGAAGCCCGCTGCTCTGCTGCTTGGTTTTTCCGCATTCAGTCAATTGCACAGGATTGAAGCTGGGGCAGGCTGTTCAGCTTGGCTGCTTTTCAGCATCTCAGCTGCCCTTCTGCTCTGTGACAGCTCTCCAGGTTTCTTGCCTTCGCCAGGCTGCAACGTGCCCGCTACTACCCAGAGCTGGGCAGGAGTGGGCAGAGAGCACGCTCATCTGCCAGCAGTTTGCGGCTTGCCCAGGAAAGTGCAGTGTCCTTGGAATGTGCAGCAAATCCAATTTCTTGGCAAGTCCGGGGGAAGTGAGCAGTGCTGGTACACTTTCACCTTGAGAAATGGAGTGGCAAAGCTTTTCGCTAAGATGTAGGCGACTAGAGAGGCAGAATACGGAGCTCCGGCGCTGGCCGAAGGGAAGTGCCGCTTGCCGGCGTCTTTCGGCAAAAGCGGCGCTCCGGAGCGCACCGCTGCCGCTCCAGTCATCTGTACGCCAAGTAGCCTCTTCTTCGCCTCCGGCAGCCGGAGATCGCGGTAGCTTGCATAGGCGAAGAACGAAGCCGCGAAGAAGCCGGCTTGTGCGCGAAGCTCGCAGACTGCTGCAGGACGGTGGCTGCCGCTCTCCTGCCTGTTGAATTCACTTCTGGCATGCGAGTGGAAGGTGTTCCAGGACAACTTTCCTGGGTTTTGACGTAGTCCTGCTGCATCCCTCCTTGGAAATTCTTGCTGCTCCCCGGAGGCTCCGAGATGCAGAGAACACGATGGCAGCTGCTGAAAAGAAGGGCAGCAGTGAGTTTGTCAAGAAACAAGAATATAGGCAGCTGCCTGTGCTTGGCAAGGAGCAGCTGCTGCATTCTTGCACTTGCCTTCCTTCAGTGCGCACAGAAGCCCGCTGCTCTGCTGCTTGGTTTTTCTGCATTCAGTCAATTGCACAGGATTGAAGCTGGGGCAGGCTGTTCAGCTTGGCTGCTTTTCAGCATCTCAGCTGCCCTTCTGCTCTGTGACAGCTCTCCAGGTTTCTTGCCTTCTCCAGGCTGCAACGTGCCCGCTACTACCCAGAGCTGGGCAGGAGTGGGCAGAGAGCACGCTCATGTGCCAGCAGTTTGCGGCTTGCCCAGGAAAGTGCAGTGTCCTTGGAATGTGCAGCAAATCCAATTTCTTGGCAAGTCCGGGGGAAGTGAGCAGTGCAGGTACACTTTCACCTTGAGAAATGGAGTTGGAAAGCTTTTCGCTAAGATGTAGGCGACTAGAGAGGCAGAATACGGAGCTCCGGCGCTGGCCGAAAAGAAGTGCCGCTTGCCGGCGTCTTTCGGCAAAAGCGGCGCTCCGCAGAGCACCGCTGCCGCTCCGGTCATCTGTGCGCGAAGTAGCCGCTTCTTCGCCTCCGGCAGCCGGAGATCGCGGTAGCTTGCATAGGCGAAGAACGAAGCCGCGAAGAAGCCGGCTTGTGTGCGAAGCTCGCAGACAGCTGCAGGACGGTGGCTGCCGCTCTCCTGCCTGTTGAATTCACTTCTGGCATCCGAGTGGAAGGTGTTCCAGGACAACTTTCCTGGGTTTTGACGTAGTCCTGCTGCATCCCTCCTTGGAAATTCTTGCTGCTCCCCGGAGGCTCCGAGATGCAGAGAACACGATGGCAGCTGCTGAAAAGAAGGGCAGCAGTGAGTTTGTCAAGAAACAAGAATATAGGCAGCTGCCTGTGCTTGGCAAGGAGCAGCTGCTGCATTCTTGCACTTGCCTTCCTTCAGTGCGCACAGAAGCCCGCTGCTCTGCTGCTTGGTTTTTCTGCATTCAGTCAATTGCACAGGATTGAAGCTGGGGCAGGCTGTTCAGCTTTGCTGCTTTTCAGCATCCCAGCTGCCCTTTGGCTCTGTTACAGCTCTCCAGGTTTCTTGCCTTCTCCAGGCTGCAACCTGCTGGCTAGTACCCAGAGCTGGGCAGGAGTGGGCAGAGAGCACGCTCATCAGCCAGCAGTTTGCGGTTTGCCCAGGAAAGTGCAGTGTCCTTGGAATGTGCAGCAAATCCAATTTCTTGGCAAGTCCGGGGGAAGTGAGCAGTGCAGGTACACTTTCACCTTGAGAAATGGAGTGGCAAAGCTTTTCGCTAAGATGTAGGCGACTAGAGAGGCAGAATACGGAGCTCCGGCGCTGGCCGAAAAGAAGTGCCGCTTGCCGGCGTCTTTCGGCAAAAGCGGCGCTCCGCAGAGCACCGCTGCCGCTCCGGTCATCTGTACGCCAAGTAGCCGCTTCTTCGCCTCCGGCAGCCGGAGATCGCGGTAGCTTGCATAGGCGAAGAACGAAGCCGCGAAGAAGCCGGCTTGTGCGCGAAGCTCGCAGACAGCTGCAGGACGGTGGCTGCCGCTCTCCTGCCTGTTGAATTCACTCTGGGCATGCGAGTGGAAGGTGTTCCAGGACAACTTTCCTGGGTTTTGACGTAGTCCTGCTGCATCCCTCCTTGGAAATTCTTGCTGCTCCCCGGAGGCTCCGAGATGCAGAGAACACGATGGCAGCTGCTGAAAAGAAGGGCAGCAGTGAGTTTGTCAAGAAACAAGAATATAGGCAGCTGCCTGTGCTTGGCAAGGAGCAGCTGCTGCATTCTTGCACTTGCCTTCCTTCAGTGCGCACAGAAGCCCGCTGCTCTGCTGCTTGGTTTTTCTGCATTCAGTCAATTGCACAGGATTGAAGCTGGGGCAGGCTGTTCAGCTTGGCTGCTTTTCAGCATCTCAGCTGCCCTTCTGCTCTGTGACAGCTCTCCAGGTTTCTTGCCTTCTCCAGGCTGCAACGTGCCCGCTACTACCCAGAGCTGGGCAGGAGTGGGCAGAGAGCACGCTCATCTGCCAGCAGTTTGCGGCTTGCCCAGGAAAGTGCAGTGTCCTTGGAATGTGCAGCAAATCCAATTTCTTGGCAAGTCCGGGGGAAGTGAGCAGTGCTGGTACACTTTCACCTTGAGAAATGGACTTGGAAAGCTTTTCGCTAAGATGTAGGCGACTAGAGAGGCAGAATACGGAGCTCCGGCGCTGGCCGATAAGAAGTGCCGCTTCCCGGCGTCTTTCGGCAAAAGCGGCGCTCCGGAGCGCACCGCTGCCGCTCCAGTCATCTGTGCGCGAAGTAGCCGCTTCTTCGCCTCCGGCAGCCGGAGATCGCGGTAGCTTGCATAGGCGAAGAACGAAGCCGCGAAGAAGCCGGCTAGTGCGCGAAGGTCGCAGACAGCTGCAGGACGGTGGCTGCCGCTCTCCTGCCTGTTGAATTCACTCTGGGCATGCGAGTGGAAGGTGTTCCAGGACAACTTTCCTGGGTTTTGACGTAGTCCTGCTGCATCCCTCCTTGGAAATTCTTGCTGCTCCCCGGAGGCTCCGAGATGCAGAGAACACGATGGCAGCTGCTGAAAAGAAGGGCAACTGTGAGTTTGTCAAGAAACAAGAATATAGGCAGCTGCCTGTGCTTGGCAAGGAGCAGCTGCTGCATTCTTGCACTTGCCTTCCTGCAGTGTGCACAGAAGCCCGCTGTTCTGCTGCTTGGTTTTTCCGCATTCAGTCAATTGCACAGGATTGAAGCTGGGGCAGGCTGTTCAGCTTGGCTGCTTTTCAGCATCTCAGCTGCCCTTCTGCTCTGTGACAGCTCTCCAGGTTTCTTGCCTTCGCCAGGCTGCAACGTGCCCGCTACTACCCAGAGCTGGGCAGGAGTGGGCAGAGAGCACGCTCATATGCCAGCAGTTTGCGGCTTGCCCAGGAAAGTGCAGTGTCCTTGGAATGTGCAGCAAATCCAATTTCTTGGCAAGTCCGGGGGAAGTGAGCAGTGCTGGTACACTTTCACCTTGAGAAATGGACTTGGAAAGCTTTTCGCTAAGATGTAGGCGACTAGAGAGGCAGAATACGGAGCTCCGGCGCTGGCCGATAAGAAGTGCCGCTTGCCGGCGTCTTTCGGCAAAAGCGGCGCTCCGGAGCGCACCGCTGCCGCTCCAGTCATCTGTGCGCGAAGTAGCCGCTTCTTCGCCTCCGGCAGCCGGAGATCGCGGTAGCTTGCATAGGCGAAGAACGAAGCCGCGAAGAAGCCGGCTTGTGCGCGAAGCTCGCAGACTGCTGCAGGACGGTGGCTGCCGCTCTCCTGCCTGTTGAATTCACTTCTGGCATGCGAGTGGAAGGTGTTCCAGGACAACTTTCCTGGGTTTTGACGTAGTCCTGCTGCATCCCTCCTTGGAAATTCTTGCTGCTCCCCGGAGGCTCCGAGATGCAGAGAACACGATGGCAGCTGCTGAAAAGAAGGGCAGCAGTGAGTTTGTCAAGAAACAAGAATATAGGCAGCTGCCTGTGCTTGGCAAGGAGCAGCTGCTGCATTCTTGCACTTGCCTTCCTTCAGTGCGCACAGAAGCCCGCTGCTCTGCTGCTTGGTTTTTCTGCATTCAGTCAATTGCACAGGATTGAAGCTGGGGCAGGCTGTTCAGCTTTGCTGCTTTTCAGCATCTCAGCTGCCCTTTGGCTCTGTTACAGCTCTCCAGGTTTCTTGCCTTTGCCAGGCTGCAACCTGCTGGCTAGTACCCAGAGCTGGGCAGGAGTGGGCAGAGAGCACGCTCATCAGCCAGCAGTTTGCGGTTTGCCCAGGAAAGTGCAGTGTCCTTGGAATGTGCAGCAAATCCAATTTCTTGGCAAGTCCGGGGGAAGTGAGCAGTGCAGGTACACTTTCACCTTGAGAAATGGAGTTGGAAAGCTTTTCGCTAAGATGTAGGCGACTAGAGAGGCAGAATACGGAGCTCCGGCGCTGGCCGAAAAGAAGTGCCGCTTGCCGGCGTCTTTCGGCAAAAGCGGCGCTCCGCAGAGCACCGCTGCCGCTCCGGTCATCTGTACGCCAAGTAGCCGCTTCTTCGCCTCCGGCAGCCGGAGATCGCGGTAGCTTGCAAGAGGCGAAGAATAAAGCCGCGAAGAAGCCGGCTGGTGCGCGAAGCTCGCAGACAGCTGCAGGACGGTGGCTGCCGCTCTCCTGCCTGTTGAATTCACTCTGGGCATGCGAGTGGAAGGTGTTCCAGGACAACTTTCCTGGGTTTTGACGTAGTCCTGCTGCATCCCTCCTTGGAAATTCTTGCTGCTCCCCGGAGGCTCCGAGATGCAGAGAACACGATGGCAGCTGCTGAAAAGAAGGGCAGCAGTGAGTTTGTCAAGAAACAAGAATATAGGCAGCTGCCTGTGCTTGGCAAGGAGCAGCTGCTGCATTCTTGCACTTGCCTTCCTTCAGTGCGCACAGAAGCCCGCTGCTCTGCTGCTTGGTTTTTCTGCATTCAGTCAATTGCACAGGATTGAAGCTGGGGCAGGCTGTTCAGCTTGGCTGCTTTTCAGCATCTCAGCTGCCCTTCTGCTCTGTGACAGCTCTCCAGGTTTCTTGCCTTCTCCAGGCTGCAACGTGCCCGCTACTACCCAGAGCTGGGCAGGAGTGGGCAGAGAGCACGCTCATGTGCCAGCAGTTTGCGGCTTGCCCAGGAAAGTGCAGTGTCCTTGGAATGTGCAGCAAATCCAATTTCTTGGCAAGTCCGGGGGAAGTGAGCAGTGCTGGTACACTTTCACCTTGAGAAATGGACTTGGAAAGCTTTTCGCTAAGATGTAGGCGACTAGAGAGGCAGAATACGGAGCTCCGGCGCTGGCCGATAAGAAGTGCCGCTTGCCGGCGTCTTTCGGCAAAAGCGGCGCTCCGGAGCGCACCGCTGCCGCTCCAGTCATCTGTGCGCGAAGTTGCCGCTTCTTCGCCTCCGGCAGCCGGAGATCGCGGTAGCTTGCATAGGCGAAGAACGAAGCCGCGAAGAAGCCGGCTTGTGCGCGAAGCTCGCAGACTGCTGCAGGACGGTGGCTGCCGCTCTCCTGCCTGTTGAATTCACTTCTGGCATGCGAGTGGAAGGTGTTCCAGGACAACTTTCCTGGGTTTTGACGTAGTCCTGCTGCATCCCTCCTTGGAAATTCTTGCAGCTCCCCGGAGGCTCCGAGATGCAGAGAACACGATGGCAGCTGCTGAAAAGAAGGGCAGCAGTGAGTTTGTCAAGAAACAAGAATATAGGCAGCTGCCTGTGCTTGGCAAGGAGCAGCTGCTGCATTCTTGCACTTGCCTTCCTGCAGTGCGCACAGAAGCCCGCTGCTCTGCTGCTTGGTTTTTCCGCATTCAGTCAATTGCACAGGATTGAAGCTGGGGCAGGCTGTTCAGCTTGGCTGCTTTTCAGCATCTCAGCTGCCCTTCTGCTCTGTGACAGCTCTCCAGGTTTCTTGCCTTCGCCAGGCTGCAACGTGCCCGCTACTACCCAGAGCTGGGCAGGAGTGGGCAGAGAGCACGCTCATATGCCAGCAGTTTGCGGCTTGCCCAGGAAAGTGCAGTGTCCTTGGAATGTGCAGCAAATCCAATTTCTTGGCAAGTCCGGGGGAAGTGAGCAGTGCTGGTACACTTTCACCTTGAGAAATGGACTTGGAAAGCTTTTCGCTAAGATGTAGGCGACTAGAGAGGCAGAATACGGAGCTCCGGCGCTGGCCGATAAGAAGTGCCGCTTGCCGGCGTCTTTCGGCAAAAGCGGCGCCCCGGAGCGCACCGCTGCCGCTCCGGTCATCTGTGCGCGAAGTAGCCGCTTCTTCGCCTCCGGCAGCCGGAGATCGCGGTAGCTTGCATAGGCGAAGAACGAAGCCGCGAAGAAGCCGGCTTGTGCGCGAAGCTCGCAGACTGCTGCAGGACGGTGGCTGCCGCTCTCCTGCCTGTTGAATTCACTTCTGGCATGCGAGTGGAAGGTGTTCCAGGACAACTTTCCTGGGTTTTGACGTAGTCCTGCTGCATCCCTCCTTGGAAATTCTTGCTGCTCCCCGGAGGCTCCGAGATGCAGAGAACACGATGGCAGCTGCTGAAAAGAAGGGCAGCAGTGAGTTTGTCAAGAAACAAGAATATAGGCAGCTGCCTGTGCTTGGCAAGGAGCAGCTGCTGCATTCTTGCACTTGCCTTCCTTCAGTGCGCACAGAAGCCCGCTGCTCTGCTGCTTGGTTTTTCCGCATTCAGTCAATTGCACAGGATTGAAGCTGGGGCAGGCTGTTCAGCTTGGCTGCTTTTCAGCATCTCAGCTGCCCTTCTGCTCTGTGACAGCTCTCCAGGTTTCTTGCCTTCTCCAGGCTGCAACGTGCCCGCTACTACCCAGAGCTGGGCAGGAGTGGGCAGAGAGCACGCTCATCTGCCAGCAGTTTGCGGCTTGCCCAGGAAAGTGCAGTGTCCTTGGAATGTGCAGCAAATCCAATTTCTTGGCAAGTCCGGGGGAAGTGAGCAGTGCTGGTACACTTTCACCTTGAGAAATGGAGTTGGAAAGCTTTTCGCTAAGATGTAGGCGACTAGAGAGGCAGAATACGGAGCTCCGGCGCTGGCCGATAAGAAGTGCCGCTTGCCGGCGTCTTTCGGCAAAAGCGGCGCTCCGGAGCGCACCGCTGCCGCTCCAGTCATCTGTGCGCGAAGTAGCCGCTTCTTCGCCTCCGGCAGCCGGAAATCGCGGTAGCTTGCATAGGCGAAGAACGAAGCCGCGAAGAAGCCGGCTTGTGCGCGAAGCTCGCAGACTGCTGCAGGACGGTGGCTGCCGCTCTCCTGCCTGTTGAATTCACTTCTGGCATGCGAGTGGAAGGTGTTCCAGGACAACTTTCCTGGGTTTTGACGTAGTCCTGCTGCATCCCTCCTTGGAAATTCTTGCAGCTCCCCGGAGGCTCCGAGATGCAGAGAACACGATGGCAGCTGCTGAAAAGAAGGGCAGCAGTGAGTTTGTCAAGAAACAAGAATATAGGCAGCTGCCTGTGCTTGGCAAGGAGCAGCTGCTGCATTCTTGCACTTGCCTTCCTTCAGTGCGCACAGAAGCCCGCTGCTCTGCTGCTTGGTTTTTCCGCATTCAGTCAATTGCACAGGATTGAAGCTGGGGCAGGCTGTTCAGCTTGGCTGCTTTTCAGCATCTCAGCTGCCCTTCTGCTCTGTGACAGCTCTCCAGGTTTCTTGCCTTCTCCAGGCTGCAACGTGCCCGCTACTACCCAGAGCTGGGCAGGAGTGGGCAGAGAGCACGCTCATATGCCAGCAGTTTGCGGCTTGCCCAGGAAAGTGCAGTGTCCTTGGAATGTGCAGCAAATCCAATTTCTTGGCAAGTCCGGGGGAAGTGAGCAGTGCAGGTACACTTTCACCTTGAGAAATGGAGTTGGAAATCTTTTCGCTAAGATGTAGGCGACTAGAGAGGCAGAATACGGAGCTCCGGCGCTGGCCGAAAAGAAGTGCCGCTTGCCAGCGTCTTTCGGCAAAAGCGGCGCTCCGCAGAGCACCGCTGCCGCTCCGGTCATCTGTACGCCAAGTAGCCGCTTCTTCGCCTCCGGCAGCCGGAGATCGCGGTAGCTTGCAAGAGGCGAAGAATAAAGCCGCGAAGAAGCCGGCTTGTGCGCGAAGCTCGCAGACAGCTGCAGGACGGTGGCTGCCGCTCTCCTGCCTGTTGAATTCACTCTGGGCATGCGAGTGGAAGGTGTTCCAGGACAACTTTCCTGGGTTTTGACGTAGTCCTGCTGCATCCCTCCTTGGAAATTCTTGCTGCTCCCCGGAGGCTCCGAGATGCAGAGAACACGATGGCAGCTGCTGAAAAGAAGGGCAGCAGTGAGTTTGTCAAGAAACAAGAATATAGGCAGCTGCCTGTGCTTGGCAAGGAGCAGCTGCTGCATTCTTGCACTTGCCTTCCTGCAGTGCGCACAGAAGCCCGCTGCTCTGCTGCTTGGTTTTTCCGCATTCAGTCAATTGCACAGGATTGAAGCTGGGGCAGGCTGTTCAGCTTGGCTGCTTTTCAGCATCTCAGCTGCCCTTCTGCTCTGTGACAGCTCTCCAGGTTTCTTGCCTTCGCCAGGCTGCAACGTGCCCGCTACTACCCAGAGCTGGGCAGGAGTGGGCAGAGAGCACGCTCATCTGCCAGCAGTTTGCGGCTTGCCCAGGAAAGTGCAGTGTCCTTGGAATGTGCAGCAAATCCAATTTCTTGGCAAGTCCGGGGGAAGTGAGCAGTGCTGGTACACTTTCACCTTGAGAAATGGAGTGGCAAAGCTTTTCGCTAAGATGTAGGCGACTAGAGAGGCAGAATACGGAGCTCCGGCGCTGGCCGAAAAGAAGTGCCGCTTGCCGGCGTCTTTCGGCAAAAGCGGCGCTCCGGAGCGCACCGCTGCCGCTCCAGTCATCTGTACGCCAAGTAGCCTCTTCTTCGCCTCCGGCAGCCGGAGATCGCGGTAGCTTGCATAGGCGAAGAACGAAGCCGCGAAGAAGCCGGCTTGTGCGCGAAGCTCGCAGACTGCTGCAGGACGGTGGCTGCCGCTCTCCTGCCTGTTGAATTCACTTCTGGCATGCGAGTGGAAGGTGTTCCAGGACAACTTTCCTGGGTTTTGACGTAGTCCTGCTGCATCCCTCCTTGGAAATTCTTGCTGCTCCCCGGAGGCTCCGAGATGCAGAGAACACGATGGCAGCTGCTGAAAAGAAGGGCAGCAGTGAGTTTGTCAAGAAACAAGAATATAGGCAGCTGCCTGTGCTTGGCAAGGAGCAGCTGCTGCATTCTTGCACTTGCCTTCCTTCAGTGCGCACAGAAGCCCGCTGCTCTGCTGCTTGGTTTTTCTGCATTCAGTCAATTGCACAGGATTGAAGCTGGGGCAGGCTGTTCAGCTTGGCTGCTTTTCAGCATCTCAGCTGCCCTTCTGCTCTGTGACAGCTCTCCAGGTTTCTTGCCTTCTCCAGGCTGCAACGTGCCCGCTACTACCCAGAGCTGGGCAGGAGTGGGCAGAGAGCACGCTCATCTGCCAGCAGTTTGCGGCTTGCCCAGGAAAGTGCAGTGTCCTTGGAATGTGCAGCAAATCCAATTTCTTGGCAAGTCCGGGGGAAGTGAGCAGTGCAGGTACACTTTCACCTTGAGAAATGGAGTTGGAAAGCTTTTCGCTAAGATGTAGGCGACTAGAGAGGCAGAATACGGAGCTCCGGCGCTCGCCGATAAGAAGTGCCGCTTCCCGGCGTCTTTCGGCAAAAGCGGCGCTTCGGAGCGCACCGCTGCCGCTCCAGTCATCTGTGCGCGAAGTAGCCGCTTCTTCGCCTCCGGCAGCCGGAGATCGCGGTAGCTTGAATAGGCGAAGAATAAAGCTGCGAAGAAGCTGGCTTGTGCGCGAACCTTGCAGAGAGCTGCAGGATGGTGGCTGCCGCTCTCCTGCCTTTTGAATTCATTTCTGGCATGCGAGTGGAAGGTGTTCCAGGACAACTTTCCTGGGTTTTGACGTAGTCCTGCTGCATCCCTCCTTGGAAATTCTTGCTGCTCCCCGGAGGCTCCGAGATGCAGAGAACACGATGGCAGCTGCTGAAAAGAAGGGCAGCAGTGAGTTTGTCAAGAAACAAGAATATAGGCAGCTGCCTGTGCTTGGCAAGGAGCAGCTGCTGCATTCTTGCACTTGCCTTCCTTCAGTGCGCACAGAAGCCCGCTGCTCTGCTGCTTGGTTTTTCCGCATTCAGTCAATTGCACAGGATTGAAGCTGGGGCAGGCTGTTCAGCTTGGCTGCTTTTCAGCATCTCAGCTGCCCTTCTGCTCTGTGACAGCTCTCCAGGTTTCTTGCCTTCGCCAGGCTGCAACGTGCCCGCTACTACCCAGAGCTGGGCAGGAGTGGGCAGAGAGCACGCTCATCTGCCAGCAGTTTGCGGCTTGCCCAGGAAAGTGCAGTGTCCTTGGAATGTGCAGCAAATCCAATTTCTTGGCAAGTCCGGGGGAAGTGAGCAGTGCTGGTACACTTTCACCTTGAGAAATGGAGTGGCAAAGCTTTTCGCTAAGATGTAGGCGACTAGAGAGGCAGAATACGGAGCTCCGGCGCTGGCCGAAGGGAAGTGCCGCTTGCCGGCGTCTTTCGGCAAAAGCGGCGCTCCGGAGCGCACCGCTGCCGCTCCAGTCATCTGTACGCCAAGTAGCCTCTTCTTCGCCTCCGGCAGCCGGAGATCGCGGTAGCTTGCATAGGCGAAGAACGAAGCCGCGAAGAAGCCGGCTTGTGCGCGAAGCTCGCAGACTGCTGCAGGACGGTGGCTGCCGCTCTCCTGCCTGTTGAATTCACTTCTGGCATGCGAGTGGAAGGTGTTCCAGGACAACTTTCCTGGGTTTTGACGTAGTCCTGCTGCATCCCTCCTTGGAAATTCTTGCTGCTCCCCGGAGGCTCCGAGATGCAGAGAACACGATGGCAGCTGCTGAAAAGAAGGGCAGCAGTGAGTTTGTCAAGAAACAAGAATATAGGCAGCTGCCTGTGCTTGGCAAGGAGCAGCTGCTGCATTCTTGCACTTGCCTTCCTTCAGTGCGCACAGAAGCCCGCTGCTCTGCTGCTTGGTTTTTCTGCATTCAGTCAATTGCACAGGATTGAAGCTGGGGCAGGCTGTTCAGCTTGGCTGCTTTTCAGCATCTCAGCTGCCCTTCTGCTCTGTGACAGCTCTCCAGGTTTCTTGCCTTCTCCAGGCTGCAACGTGCCCGCTACTACCCAGAGCTGGGCAGGAGTGGGCAGAGAGCACGCTCATCTGCCAGCAGTTTGCGGCTTGCCCAGGAAAGTGCAGTGTCCTTGGAATGTGCAGCAAATCCAATTTCTTGGCAAGTCCGGGGGAAGTGAGCAGTGCAGGTACACTTTCACCTTGAGAAATGGAGTTGGAAAGCTTTTCGCTAAGATGTAGGCGACTAGAGAGGCAGAATACGGAGCTCCGGCGCTGGCCGAAAAGAAGTGCCGCTTGCCGGCGTCTTTCGGCAAAAGCGGCGCTCCGCAGAGCACCGCTGCCGCTCCGGTCATCTGTGCGCGAAGTAGCCGCTTCTTCGCCTCCGGCAGCCGGAGATCGCGGTAGCTTGCATAGGCGAAGAACGAAGCCGCGAAGAAGCCGGCTTGTGTGCGAAGCTCGCAGACAGCTGCAGGACGGTGGCTGCCGCTCTCCTGCCTGTTGAATTCACTTCTGGCATCCGAGTGGAAGGTGTTCCAGGACAACTTTCCTGGGTTTTGACGTAGTCCTGCTGCATCCCTCCTTGGAAATTCTTGCTGCTCCCCGGAGGCTCCGAGATGCAGAGAACACGATGGCAGCTGCTGAAAAGAAGGGCAGCAGTGAGTTTGTCAAGAAACAAGAATATAGGCAGCTGCCTGTGCTTGGCAAGGAGCAGCTGCTGCATTCTTGCACTTGCCTTCCTTCAGTGCGCACAGAAGCCCGCTGCTCTGCTGCTTGGTTTTTCTGCATTCAGTCAATTGCACAGGATTGAAGCTGGGGCAGGCTGTTCAGCTTTGCTGCTTTTCAGCATCCCAGCTGCCCTTTGGCTCTGTTACAGCTCTCCAGGTTTCTTGCCTTCTCCAGGCTGCAACCTGCTGGCTAGTACCCAGAGCTGGGCAGGAGTGGGCAGAGAGCACGCTCATCAGCCAGCAGTTTGCGGTTTGCCCAGGAAAGTGCAGTGTCCTTGGAATGTGCAGCAAATCCAATTTCTTGGCAAGTCCGGGGGAAGTGAGCAGTGCAGGTACACTTTCACCTTGAGAAATGGAGTGGCAAAGCTTTTCGCTAAGATGTAGGCGACTAGAGAGGCAGAATACGGAGCTCCGGCGCTGGCCGAAAAGAAGTGCCGCTTGCCGGCGTCTTTCGGCAAAAGCGGCGCTCCGCAGAGCACCGCTGCCGCTCCGGTCATCTGTACGCCAAGTAGCCGCTTCTTCGCCTCCGGCAGCCGGAGATCGCGGTAGCTTGCATAGGCGAAGAACGAAGCCGCGAAGAAGCCGGCTTGTGCGCGAAGCTCGCAGACAGCTGCAGGACGGTGGCTGCCGCTCTCCTGCCTGTTGAATTCACTCTGGGCATGCGAGTGGAAGGTGTTCCAGGACAACTTTCCTGGGTTTTGACGTAGTCCTGCTGCATCCCTCCTTGGAAATTCTTGCTGCTCCCCGGAGGCTCCGAGATGCAGAGAACACGATGGCAGCTGCTGAAAAGAAGGGCAGCAGTGAGTTTGTCAAGAAACAAGAATATAGGCAGCTGCCTGTGCTTGGCAAGGAGCAGCTGCTGCATTCTTGCACTTGCCTTCCTTCAGTGCGCACAGAAGCCCGCTGCTCTGCTGCTTGGTTTTTCTGCATTCAGTCAATTGCACAGGATTGAAGCTGGGGCAGGCTGTTCAGCTTGGCTGCTTTTCAGCATCTCAGCTGCCCTTCTGCTCTGTGACAGCTCTCCAGGTTTCTTGCCTTCTCCAGGCTGCAACGTGCCCGCTACTACCCAGAGCTGGGCAGGAGTGGGCAGAGAGCACGCTCATCTGCCAGCAGTTTGCGGCTTGCCCAGGAAAGTGCAGTGTCCTTGGAATGTGCAGCAAATCCAATTTCTTGGCAAGTCCGGGGGAAGTGAGCAGTGCTGGTACACTTTCACCTTGAGAAATGGACTTGGAAAGCTTTTCGCTAAGATGTAGGCGACTAGAGAGGCAGAATACGGAGCTCCGGCGCTGGCCGATAAGAAGTGCCGCTTGCCGGCGTCTTTCGGCAAAAGCGGCGCTCCGGAGCGCACCGCTGCCGCTCCAGTCATCTGTGCGCGAAGTTGCCGCTTCTTCGCCTCCGGCAGCCGGAGATCGCGGTAGCTTGCATAGGCGAAGAACGAAGCCGCGAAGAAGCCGGCTTGTGCGCGAAGCTCGCAGACTGCTGCAGGACGGTGGCTGCCGCTCTCCTGCCTGTTGAATTCACTTCTGGCATGCGAGTGGAAGGTGTTCCAGGACAACTTTCCTGGGTTTTGACGTAGTCCTGCTGCATCCCTCCTTGGAAATTCTTGCAGCTCCCCGGAGGCTCCGAGATGCAGAGAACACGATGGCAGCTGCTGAAAAGAAGGGCAGCAGTGAGTTTGTCAAGAAACAAGAATATAGGCAGCTGCCTGTGCTTGGCAAGGAGCAGCTGCTGCATTCTTGCACTTGCCTTCCTGCAGTGCGCACAGAAGCCCGCTGCTCTGCTGCTTGGTTTTTCCGCATTCAGTCAATTGCACAGGATTGAAGCTGGGGCAGGCTGTTCAGCTTGGCTGCTTTTCAGCATCTCAGCTGCCCTTCTGCTCTGTGACAGCTCTCCAGGTTTCTTGCCTTCGCCAGGCTGCAACGTGCCCGCTACTACCCAGAGCTGGGCAGGAGTGGGCAGAGAGCACGCTCATATGCCAGCAGTTTGCGGCTTGCCCAGGAAAGTGCAGTGTCCTTGGAATGTGCAGCAAATCCAATTTCTTGGCAAGTCCGGGGGAAGTGAGCAGTGCTGGTACACTTTCACCTTGAGAAATGGACTTGGAAAGCTTTTCGCTAAGATGTAGGCGACTAGAGAGGCAGAATACGGAGCTCCGGCGCTGGCCGATAAGAAGTGCCGCTTGCCGGCGTCTTTCGGCAAAAGCGGCGCCCCGGAGCGCACCGCTGCCGCTCCGGTCATCTGTGCGCGAAGTAGCCGCTTCTTCGCCTCCGGCAGCCGGAGATCGCGGTAGCTTGCATAGGCGAAGAACGAAGCCGCGAAGAAGCCGGCTTGTGCGCGAAGCTCGCAGACTGCTGCAGGACGGTGGCTGCCGCTCTCCTGCCTGTTGAATTCACTTCTGGCATGCGAGTGGAAGGTGTTCCAGGACAACTTTCCTGGGTTTTGACGTAGTCCTGCTGCATCCCTCCTTGGAAATTCTTGCTGCTCCCCGGAGGCTCCGAGATGCAGAGAACACGATGGCAGCTGCTGAAAAGAAGGGCAGCAGTGAGTTTGTCAAGAAACAAGAATATAGGCAGCTGCCTGTGCTTGGCAAGGAGCAGCTGCTGCATTCTTGCACTTGCCTTCCTTCAGTGCGCACAGAAGCCCGCTGCTCTGCTGCTTGGTTTTTCCGCATTCAGTCAATTGCACAGGATTGAAGCTGGGGCAGGCTGTTCAGCTTGGCTGCTTTTCAGCATCTCAGCTGCCCTTCTGCTCTGTGACAGCTCTCCAGGTTTCTTGCCTTCTCCAGGCTGCAACGTGCCCGCTACTACCCAGAGCTGGGCAGGAGTGGGCAGAGAGCACGCTCATCTGCCAGCAGTTTGCGGCTTGCCCAGGAAAGTGCAGTGTCCTTGGAATGTGCAGCAAATCCAATTTCTTGGCAAGTCCGGGGGAAGTGAGCAGTGCTGGTACACTTTCACCTTGAGAAATGGAGTTGGAAAGCTTTTCGCTAAGATGTAGGCGACTAGAGAGGCAGAATACGGAGCTCCGGCGCTGGCCGATAAGAAGTGCCGCTTGCCGGCGTCTTTCGGCAAAAGCGGCGCTCCGGAGCGCACCGCTGCCGCTCCAGTCATCTGTGCGCGAAGTAGCCGCTTCTTCGCCTCCGGCAGCCGGAAATCGCGGTAGCTTGCATAGGCGAAGAACGAAGCCGCGAAGAAGCCGGCTTGTGCGCGAAGCTCGCAGACTGCTGCAGGACGGTGGCTGCCGCTCTCCTGCCTGTTGAATTCACTTCTGGCATGCGAGTGGAAGGTGTTCCAGGACAACTTTCCTGGGTTTTGACGTAGTCCTGCTGCATCCCTCCTTGGAAATTCTTGCAGCTCCCCGGAGGCTCCGAGATGCAGAGAACACGATGGCAGCTGCTGAAAAGAAGGGCAGCAGTGAGTTTGTCAAGAAACAAGAATATAGGCAGCTGCCTGTGCTTGGCAAGGAGCAGCTGCTGCATTCTTGCACTTGCCTTCCTTCAGTGCGCACAGAAGCCCGCTGCTCTGCTGCTTGGTTTTTCCGCATTCAGTCAATTGCACAGGATTGAAGCTGGGGCAGGCTGTTCAGCTTGGCTGCTTTTCAGCATCTCAGCTGCCCTTCTGCTCTGTGACAGCTCTCCAGGTTTCTTGCCTTCTCCAGGCTGCAACGTGCCCGCTACTACCCAGAGCTGGGCAGGAGTGGGCAGAGAGCACGCTCATATGCCAGCAGTTTGCGGCTTGCCCAGGAAAGTGCAGTGTCCTTGGAATGTGCAGCAAATCCAATTTCTTGGCAAGTCCGGGGGAAGTGAGCAGTGCAGGTACACTTTCACCTTGAGAAATGGAGTTGGAAATCTTTTCGCTAAGATGTAGGCGACTAGAGAGGCAGAATACGGAGCTCCGGCGCTGGCCGAAAAGAAGTGCCGCTTGCCAGCGTCTTTCGGCAAAAGCGGCGCTCCGCAGAGCACCGCTGCCGCTCCGGTCATCTGTACGCCAAGTAGCCGCTTCTTCGCCTCCGGCAGCCGGAGATCGCGGTAGCTTGCAAGAGGCGAAGAATAAAGCCGCGAAGAAGCCGGCTTGTGCGCGAAGCTCGCAGACAGCTGCAGGACGGTGGCTGCCGCTCTCCTGCCTGTTGAATTCACTCTGGGCATGCGAGTGGAAGGTGTTCCAGGACAACTTTCCTGGGTTTTGACGTAGTCCTGCTGCATCCCTCCTTGGAAATTCTTGCTGCTCCCCGGAGGCTCCGAGATGCAGAGAACACGATGGCAGCTGCTGAAAAGAAGGGCAGCAGTGAGTTTGTCAAGAAACAAGAATATAGGCAGCTGCCTGTGCTTGGCAAGGAGCAGCTGCTGCATTCTTGCACTTGCCTTCCTGCAGTGCGCACAGAAGCCCGCTGCTCTGCTGCTTGGTTTTTCCGCATTCAGTCAATTGCACAGGATTGAAGCTGGGGCAGGCTGTTCAGCTTGGCTGCTTTTCAGCATCTCAGCTGCCCTTCTGCTCTGTGACAGCTCTCCAGGTTTCTTGCCTTCGCCAGGCTGCAACGTGCCCGCTACTACCCAGAGCTGGGCAGGAGTGGGCAGAGAGCACGCTCATCTGCCAGCAGTTTGCGGCTTGCCCAGGAAAGTGCAGTGTCCTTGGAATGTGCAGCAAATCCAATTTCTTGGCAAGTCCGGGGGAAGTGAGCAGTGCTGGTACACTTTCACCTTGAGAAATGGAGTGGCAAAGCTTTTCGCTAAGATGTAGGCGACTAGAGAGGCAGAATACGGAGCTCCGGCGCTGGCCGAAAAGAAGTGCCGCTTGCCGGCGTCTTTCGGCAAAAGCGGCGCTCCGGAGCGCACCGCTGCCGCTCCAGTCATCTGTACGCCAAGTAGCCTCTTCTTCGCCTCCGGCAGCCGGAGATCGCGGTAGCTTGCATAGGCGAAGAACGAAGCCGCGAAGAAGCCGGCTTGTGCGCGAAGCTCGCAGACTGCTGCAGGACGGTGGCTGCCGCTCTCCTGCCTGTTGAATTCACTTCTGGCATGCGAGTGGAAGGTGTTCCAGGACAACTTTCCTGGGTTTTGACGTAGTCCTGCTGCATCCCTCCTTGGAAATTCTTGCTGCTCCCCGGAGGCTCCGAGATGCAGAGAACACGATGGCAGCTGCTGAAAAGAAGGGCAGCAGTGAGTTTGTCAAGAAACAAGAATATAGGCAGCTGCCTGTGCTTGGCAAGGAGCAGCTGCTGCATTCTTGCACTTGCCTTCCTTCAGTGCGCACAGAAGCCCGCTGCTCTGCTGCTTGGTTTTTCTGCATTCAGTCAATTGCACAGGATTGAAGCTGGGGCAGGCTGTTCAGCTTGGCTGCTTTTCAGCATCTCAGCTGCCCTTCTGCTCTGTGACAGCTCTCCAGGTTTCTTGCCTTCTCCAGGCTGCAACGTGCCCGCTACTACCCAGAGCTGGGCAGGAGTGGGCAGAGAGCACGCTCATCTGCCAGCAGTTTGCGGCTTGCCCAGGAAAGTGCAGTGTCCTTGGAATGTGCAGCAAATCCAATTTCTTGGCAAGTCCGGGGGAAGTGAGCAGTGCAGGTACACTTTCACCTTGAGAAATGGAGTTGGAAAGCTTTTCGCTAAGATGTAGGCGACTAGAGAGGCAGAATACGGAGCTCCGGCGCTCGCCGATAAGAAGTGCCGCTTCCCGGCGTCTTTCGGCAAAAGCGGCGCTTCGGAGCGCACCGCTGCCGCTCCAGTCATCTGTGCGCGAAGTAGCCGCTTCTTCGCCTCCGGCAGCCGGAGATCGCGGTAGCTTGAATAGGCGAAGAATAAAGCTGCGAAGAAGCTGGCTTGTGCGCGAACCTTGCAGAGAGCTGCAGGATGGTGGCTGCCGCTCTCCTGCCTTTTGAATTCATTTCTGGCATGCGAGTGGAAGGTGTTCCAGGACAACTTTCCTGGGTTTTGACGTAGTCCTGCTGCATCCCTCCTTGGAAATTCTTGCTGCTCCCCGGAGGCTCCGAGATGCAGAGAACACGATGGCAGCTGCTGAAAAGAAGGGCAGCAGTGAGTTTGTCAAGAAACAAGAATATAGGCAGCTGCCTGTGCTTGGCAAGGAGCAGCTGCTGCATTCTTGCACTTGCCTTCCTTCAGTGCGCACAGAAGCCCGCTGCTCTGCTGCTTGGTTTTTCCGCATTCAGTCAATTGCACAGGATTGAAGCTGGGGCAGGCTGTTCAGCTTGGCTGCTTTTCAGCATCTCAGCTGCCCTTCTGCTCTGTGACAGCTCTCCAGGTTTCTTGCCTTCGCCAGGCTGCAACGTGCCCGCTACTACCCAGAGCTGGGCAGGAGTGGGCAGAGAGCACGCTCATCTGCCAGCAGTTTGCGGCTTGCCCAGGAAAGTGCAGTGTCCTTGGAATGTGCAGCAAATCCAATTTCTTGGCAAGTCCGGGGGAAGTGAGCAGTGCTGGTACACTTTCACCTTGAGAAATGGAGTGGCAAAGCTTTTCGCTAAGATGTAGGCGACTAGAGAGGCAGAATACGGAGCTCCGGCGCTGGCCGAAGGGAAGTGCCGCTTGCCGGCGTCTTTCGGCAAAAGCGGCGCTCCGGAGCGCACCGCTGCCGCTCCAGTCATCTGTACGCCAAGTAGCCTCTTCTTCGCCTCCGGCAGCCGGAGATCGCGGTAGCTTGCATAGGCGAAGAACGAAGCCGCGAAGAAGCCGGCTTGTGCGCGAAGCTCGCAGACTGCTGCAGGACGGTGGCTGCCGCTCTCCTGCCTGTTGAATTCACTTCTGGCATGCGAGTGGAAGGTGTTCCAGGACAACTTTCCTGGGTTTTGACGTAGTCCTGCTGCATCCCTCCTTGGAAATTCTTGCTGCTCCCCGGAGGCTCCGAGATGCAGAGAACACGATGGCAGCTGCTGAAAAGAAGGGCAGCAGTGAGTTTGTCAAGAAACAAGAATATAGGCAGCTGCCTGTGCTTGGCAAGGAGCAGCTGCTGCATTCTTGCACTTGCCTTCCTTCAGTGCGCACAGAAGCCCGCTGCTCTGCTGCTTGGTTTTTCTGCATTCAGTCAATTGCACAGGATTGAAGCTGGGGCAGGCTGTTCAGCTTGGCTGCTTTTCAGCATCTCAGCTGCCCTTCTGCTCTGTGACAGCTCTCCAGGTTTCTTGCCTTCTCCAGGCTGCAACGTGCCCGCTACTACCCAGAGCTGGGCAGGAGTGGGCAGAGAGCACGCTCATCTGCCAGCAGTTTGCGGCTTGCCCAGGAAAGTGCAGTGTCCTTGGAATGTGCAGCAAATCCAATTTCTTGGCAAGTCCGGGGGAAGTGAGCAGTGCAGGTACACTTTCACCTTGAGAAATGGAGTTGGAAAGCTTTTCGCTAAGATGTAGGCGACTAGAGAGGCAGAATACGGAGCTCCGGCGCTGGCCGAAAAGAAGTGCCGCTTGCCGGCGTCTTTCGGCAAAAGCGGCGCTCCGCAGAGCACCGCTGCCGCTCCGGTCATCTGTGCGCGAAGTAGCCGCTTCTTCGCCTCCGGCAGCCGGAGATCGCGGTAGCTTGCATAGGCGAAGAACGAAGCCGCGAAGAAGCCGGCTTGTGTGCGAAGCTCGCAGACAGCTGCAGGACGGTGGCTGCCGCTCTCCTGCCTGTTGAATTCACTTCTGGCATCCGAGTGGAAGGTGTTCCAGGACAACTTTCCTGGGTTTTGACGTAGTCCTGCTGCATCCCTCCTTGGAAATTCTTGCTGCTCCCCGGAGGCTCCGAGATGCAGAGAACACGATGGCAGCTGCTGAAAAGAAGGGCAGCAGTGAGTTTGTCAAGAAACAAGAATATAGGCAGCTGCCTGTGCTTGGCAAGGAGCAGCTGCTGCATTCTTGCACTTGCCTTCCTTCAGTGCGCACAGAAGCCCGCTGCTCTGCTGCTTGGTTTTTCTGCATTCAGTCAATTGCACAGGATTGAAGCTGGGGCAGGCTGTTCAGCTTGGCTGCTTTTCAGCATCTCAGCTGCCCTTCTGCTCTGTGACAGCTCTCCAGGTTTCTTGCCTTCTCCAGGCTGCAACGTGCCCGCTACTACCCAGAGCTGGGCAGGAGTGGGCAGAGAGCACGCTCATCTGCCAGCAGTTTGCGGCTTGCCCAGGAAAGTGCAGTGTCCTTGGAATGTGCAGCAAATCCAATTTCTTGGCAAGTCCGGGGGAAGTGAGCAGTGCTGGTACACTTTCACCTTGAGAAATGGACTTGGAAAGCTTTTCGCTAAGATGTAGGCGACTAGAGAGGCAGAATACGGAGCTCCGGCGCTGGCCGATAAGAAGTGCCGCTTGCCGGCGTCTTTCGGCAAAAGCGGCGCTCCGGAGCGCACCGCTGCCGCTCCAGTCATCTGTGCGCGAAGTAGCCGCTTCTTCGCCTCCGGCAGCCGGAGATCGCGGTAGCTTGCATAGGCGAAGAACGAAGCCGCGAAGAAGCCGGCTAGTGCGCGAAGGTCGCAGACAGCTGCAGGACGGTGGCTGCCGCTCTCCTGCCTGTTGAATTCACTCTGGGCATGCGAGTGGAAGGTGTTCCAGGACAACTTTCCTGGGTTTTGACGTAGTCCTGCTGCATCCCTCCTTGGAAATTCTTGCTGCTCCCCGGAGGCTCCGAGATGCAGAGAACACGATGGCAGCTGCTGAAAAGAAGGGCAACTGTGAGTTTGTCAAGAAACAAGAATATAGGCAGCTGCCTGTGCTTGGCAAGGAGCAGCTGCTGCATTCTTGCACTTGCCTTCCTGCAGTGTGCACAGAAGCCCGCTGTTCTGCTGCTTGGTTTTTCCGCATTCAGTCAATTGCACAGGATTGAAGCTGGGGCAGGCTGTTCAGCTTGGCTGCTTTTCAGCATCTCAGCTGCCCTTCTGCTCTGTGACAGCTCTCCAGGTTTCTTGCCTTCGCCAGGCTGCAACGTGCCCGCTACTACCCAGAGCTGGGCAGGAGTGGGCAGAGAGCACGCTCATATGCCAGCAGTTTGCGGCTTGCCCAGGAAAGTGCAGTGTCCTTGGAATGTGCAGCAAATCCAATTTCTTGGCAAGTCCGGGGGAAGTGAGCAGTGCTGGTACACTTTCACCTTGAGAAATGGACTTGGAAAGCTTTTCGCTAAGATGTAGGCGACTAGAGAGGCAGAATACGGAGCTCCGGCGCTGGCCGATAAGAAGTGCCGCTTGCCGGCGTCTTTCGGCAAAAGCGGCGCTCCGGAGCGCACCGCTGCCGCTCCAGTCATCTGTGCGCGAAGTAGCCGCTTCTTCGCCTCCGGCAGCCGGAGATCGCGGTAGCTTGCATAGGCGAAGAACGAAGCCGCGAAGAAGCCGGCTTGTGCGCGAAGCTCGCAGACTGCTGCAGGACGGTGGCTGCCGCTCTCCTGCCTGTTGAATTCACTTCTGGCATGCGAGTGGAAGGTGTTCCAGGACAACTTTCCTGGGTTTTGACGTAGTCCTGCTGCATCCCTCCTTGGAAATTCTTGCTGCTCCCCGGAGGCTCCGAGATGCAGAGAACACGATGGCAGCTGCTGAAAAGAAGGGCAGCAGTGAGTTTGTCAAGAAACAAGAATATAGGCAGCTGCCTGTGCTTGGCAAGGAGCAGCTGCTGCATTCTTGCACTTGCCTTCCTTCAGTGCGCACAGAAGCCCGCTGCTCTGCTGCTTGGTTTTTCTGCATTCAGTCAATTGCACAGGATTGAAGCTGGGGCAGGCTGTTCAGCTTTGCTGCTTTTCAGCATCTCAGCTGCCCTTTGGCTCTGTTACAGCTCTCCAGGTTTCTTGCCTTTGCCAGGCTGCAACCTGCTGGCTAGTACCCAGAGCTGGGCAGGAGTGGGCAGAGAGCACGCTCATCAGCCAGCAGTTTGCGGTTTGCCCAGGAAAGTGCAGTGTCCTTGGAATGTGCAGCAAATCCAATTTCTTGGCAAGTCCGGGGGAAGTGAGCAGTGCAGGTACACTTTCACCTTGAGAAATGGAGTTGGAAAGCTTTTCGCTAAGATGTAGGCGACTAGAGAGGCAGAATACGGAGCTCCGGCGCTGGCCGAAAAGAAGTGCCGCTTGCCGGCGTCTTTCGGCAAAAGCGGCGCTCCGCAGAGCACCGCTGCCGCTCCGGTCATCTGTACGCCAAGTAGCCGCTTCTTCGCCTCCGGCAGCCGGAGATCGCGGTAGCTTGCAAGAGGCGAAGAATAAAGCCGCGAAGAAGCCGGCTGGTGCGCGAAGCTCGCAGACAGCTGCAGGACGGTGGCTGCCGCTCTCCTGCCTGTTGAATTCACTCTGGGCATGCGAGTGGAAGGTGTTCCAGGACAACTTTCCTGGGTTTTGACGTAGTCCTGCTGCATCCCTCCTTGGAAATTCTTGCTGCTCCCCGGAGGCTCCGAGATGCAGAGAACACGATGGCAGCTGCTGAAAAGAAGGGCAGCAGTGAGTTTGTCAAGAAACAAGAATATAGGCAGCTGCCTGTGCTTGGCAAGGAGCAGCTGCTGCATTCTTGCACTTGCCTTCCTTCAGTGCGCACAGAAGCCCGCTGCTCTGCTGCTTGGTTTTTCTGCATTCAGTCAATTGCACAGGATTGAAGCTGGGGCAGGCTGTTCAGCTTGGCTGCTTTTCAGCATCTCAGCTGCCCTTCTGCTCTGTGACAGCTCTCCAGGTTTCTTGCCTTCTCCAGGCTGCAACGTGCCCGCTACTACCCAGAGCTGGGCAGGAGTGGGCAGAGAGCACGCTCATGTGCCAGCAGTTTGCGGCTTGCCCAGGAAAGTGCAGTGTCCTTGGAATGTGCAGCAAATCCAATTTCTTGGCAAGTCCGGGGGAAGTGAGCAGTGCTGGTACACTTTCACCTTGAGAAATGGACTTGGAAAGCTTTTCGCTAAGATGTAGGCGACTAGAGAGGCAGAATACGGAGCTCCGGCGCTGGCCGATAAGAAGTGCCGCTTGCCGGCGTCTTTCGGCAAAAGCGGCGCTCCGGAGCGCACCGCTGCCGCTCCAGTCATCTGTGCGCGAAGTTGCCGCTTCTTCGCCTCCGGCAGCCGGAGATCGCGGTAGCTTGCATAGGCGAAGAACGAAGCCGCGAAGAAGCCGGCTTGTGCGCGAAGCTCGCAGACTGCTGCAGGACGGTGGCTGCCGCTCTCCTGCCTGTTGAATTCACTTCTGGCATGCGAGTGGAAGGTGTTCCAGGACAACTTTCCTGGGTTTTGACGTAGTCCTGCTGCATCCCTCCTTGGAAATTCTTGCAGCTCCCCGGAGGCTCCGAGATGCAGAGAACACGATGGCAGCTGCTGAAAAGAAGGGCAGCAGTGAGTTTGTCAAGAAACAAGAATATAGGCAGCTGCCTGTGCTTGGCAAGGAGCAGCTGCTGCATTCTTGCACTTGCCTTCCTGCAGTGCGCACAGAAGCCCGCTGCTCTGCTGCTTGGTTTTTCCGCATTCAGTCAATTGCACAGGATTGAAGCTGGGGCAGGCTGTTCAGCTTGGCTGCTTTTCAGCATCTCAGCTGCCCTTCTGCTCTGTGACAGCTCTCCAGGTTTCTTGCCTTCGCCAGGCTGCAACGTGCCCGCTACTACCCAGAGCTGGGCAGGAGTGGGCAGAGAGCACGCTCATATGCCAGCAGTTTGCGGCTTGCCCAGGAAAGTGCAGTGTCCTTGGAATGTGCAGCAAATCCAATTTCTTGGCAAGTCCGGGGGAAGTGAGCAGTGCTGGTACACTTTCACCTTGAGAAATGGACTTGGAAAGCTTTTCGCTAAGATGTAGGCGACTAGAGAGGCAGAATACGGAGCTCCGGCGCTGGCCGATAAGAAGTGCCGCTTGCCGGCGTCTTTCGGCAAAAGCGGCGCCCCGGAGCGCACCGCTGCCGCTCCGGTCATCTGTGCGCGAAGTAGCCGCTTCTTCGCCTCCGGCAGCCGGAGATCGCGGTAGCTTGCATAGGCGAAGAACGAAGCCGCGAAGAAGCCGGCTTGTGCGCGAAGCTCGCAGACTGCTGCAGGACGGTGGCTGCCGCTCTCCTGCCTGTTGAATTCACTTCTGGCATGCGAGTGGAAGGTGTTCCAGGACAACTTTCCTGGGTTTTGACGTAGTCCTGCTGCATCCCTCCTTGGAAATTCTTGCTGCTCCCCGGAGGCTCCGAGATGCAGAGAACACGATGGCAGCTGCTGAAAAGAAGGGCAGCAGTGAGTTTGTCAAGAAACAAGAATATAGGCAGCTGCCTGTGCTTGGCAAGGAGCAGCTGCTGCATTCTTGCACTTGCCTTCCTTCAGTGCGCACAGAAGCCCGCTGCTCTGCTGCTTGGTTTTTCCGCATTCAGTCAATTGCACAGGATTGAAGCTGGGGCAGGCTGTTCAGCTTGGCTGCTTTTCAGCATCTCAGCTGCCCTTCTGCTCTGTGACAGCTCTCCAGGTTTCTTGCCTTCTCCAGGCTGCAACGTGCCCGCTACTACCCAGAGCTGGGCAGGAGTGGGCAGAGAGCACGCTCATCTGCCAGCAGTTTGCGGCTTGCCCAGGAAAGTGCAGTGTCCTTGGAATGTGCAGCAAATCCAATTTCTTGGCAAGTCCGGGGGAAGTGAGCAGTGCTGGTACACTTTCACCTTGAGAAATGGACTTGGAAAGCTTTTCGCTAAGATGTAGGCGACTAGAGAGGCAGAATACGGAGCTCCGGCGCTGGCCGAAGGGAAGTGCCGCTTGCCGGCGTCTTTCGGCAAAAGCGGCGCTCCGGAGCGCACCGCTGCCGCTCCAGTCATCTGTGCGCGAAGTAGCCGCTTCTTCGCCTCCGGCAGCCGGAAATCGCGGTAGCTTGCATAGGCGAAGAACGAAGCCGCGAAGAAGCCGGCTTGTGCGCGAAGCTCGCAGACTGCTGCAGGACGGTGGCTGCCGCTCTCCTGCCTGTTGAATTCACTTCTGGCATGCGAGTGGAAGGTGTTCCAGGACAACTTTCCTGGGTTTTGACGTAGTCCTGCTGCATCCCTCCTTGGAAATTCTTGCTGCTCCCCGGAGGCTCCGAGATGCAGAGAACACGATGGCAGCTGCTGAAAAGAAGGGCAGCAGTGAGTTTGTCAAGAAACAAGAATATAGGCAGCTGCCTGTGCTTGGCAAGGAGCAGCTGCTGCATTCTTGCACTTGCCTTCCTTCAGTGCGCACAGAAGCCCGCTGCTCTGCTGCTTGGTTTTTCTGCATTCAGTCAATTGCACAGGATTGAAGCTGGGGCAGGCTGTTCAGCTTTGCTGCTTTTCAGCATCTCAGCTGCCCTTTGGCTCTGTTACAGCTCTCCAGGTTTCTTGCCTTTGCCAGGCTGCAACCTGCTGGATAATACCCAGAGCTGGGCAGGAGTGGGCAGAGAGCACGCTCATCTGCCAGCAGTTTGCGGCTTGCCCAGGAAAGTGCAGTGTCCTTGGAATGTGCAGCAAATCCAATTTCTTGGCAAGTCCGGGGGAAGTGAGCAGTGCAGGTACACTTTCACCTTGAGAAATGGAGTTGGAAAGCTTTTCGCTAAGATGTAGGCGACTAGAGAGGCAGAATACGGAGCTCCGGCGCTGGCCGAAAAGAAGTGCCGCTTGCCGGCGTCTTTCGGCAAAAGCGGCGCTCCGCAGAGCACCGCTGCCGCTCCGGTCATCTGTACGCCAAGTAGCCGCTTCTTCGCCTCCGGCAGCCGGAGATCGCGGTAGCTTGCAAGAGGCGAAAAATAAAGCCGCGAAGAAGCCGGCTTGTGCGCGAAGCTCGCAGACAGCTGCAGGACGGTGGCTGCCGCTCTCCTGCCTGTTGAATTCACTCTGGGCATGCGAGTGGAAGGTGTTCCAGGACAACTTTCCTGGGTTTTGACGTAGTCCTGCTGCATCCCTCCTTGGAAATTCTTGCTGCTCCCCGGAGGCTCCGAGATGCAGAGAACACGATGGCAGCTGCTGAAAAGAAGGGCAGCAGTGAGTTTGTCAAGAAACAAGAATATAGGCAGCTGCCTGTGCTTGGCAAGGAGCAGCTGCTGCATTCTTGCACTTGCCTTCCTTCAGTGCGCACAGAAGCCCGCTGCTCTGCTGCTTGGTTTTTCCGCATTCAGTCAATTGCACAGGATTGAAGCTGGGGCAGGCTGTTCAGCTTTGCTGCTTTTCAGCATCTCAGCTGCCCTTCTGCTCTGTGACAGCTCTCCAGGTTTCTTGCCTTCTCCAGGCTGCAACGTGCCCGCTACTACCCAGAGCTGGGCAGGAGTGGGCAGAGAGCACGCTCATCAGCCAGCAGTTTGCGGTTTGCCCAGGAAAGTGCAGTGTCCTTGGAATGTGCAGCAAATCCAATTTCTTGGCAAGTCCGGGGGAAGTGAGCAGTGCAGGTACACTTTCACCTTGAGAAATGGAGTTGGAAAGCTTTTCGCTAAGATGTAGGCGACTAGAGAGGCAGAATACGGAGCTCCGGCGCTGGCCGAAAAGAAGTGCCGCTTGCCAGCGTCTTTCGGCAAAAGCGGCGCTCCGCAGAGCACCGCTGCCGCTCCGGTCATCTGTACGCCAAGTAGCCGCTTCTTCGCCTCCGGCAGCCGGAGATCGCGGTAGCTTGCAAGAGGCGAAGAATAAAGCCGCGAAGAAGCCGGCTTGTGCGCGAAGCTCGCAGACAGCTGCAGGACGGTGGCTGCCGCTCTCCTGCCTGTTGAATTCACTCTGGGCATGCGAGTGGAAGGTGTTCCAGGACAACTTTCCTGGGTTTTTACGTAGTCCTGCTGCATCCCTCCTTGGAAATTCTTGCTGCTCCCCGGAGGCTCCGAGATGCAGAGAACACGATGGCAGCTGCTGAAAAGAAGGGCAGCAGTGAGTTTGTCAAGAAACAAGAATATAGGCAGCTGCCTGTGCTTGGCAAGGAGCAGCTGCTGCATTCTTGCACTTGCCTTCCTTCAGTGCGCACAGAAGCCCGCTGCTCTGCTGCTTGGTTTTTCTGCATTCAGTCAATTGCACAGGATTGAAGCTGGGGCAGGCTGTTCAGCTTGGCTGCTTTTCAGCATCTCAGCTGCCCTTCTGCTCTGTGACAGCTCTCCAGGTTTCTTGCCTTCTCCAGGCTGCAACGTGCCCGCTACTACCCAGAGCTGGGCAGGAGTGGGCAGAGAGCACGCTCATCTGCCAGCAGTTTGCGGCTTGCCCAGGAAAGTGCAGTGTCCTTGGAATGTGCAGCAAATCCAATTTCTTGGCAAGTCCGGGGGAAGTGAGCAGTGCAGGTACACTTTCACCTTGAGAAATGGAGTTGGAAATCTTTTCGCTAAGATGTAGGCGACTAGAGAGGCAGAATACGGAGCTCCGGCGCTCGCCGATAAGAAGTGCCGCTTCCCGGCGTCTTTCGGCAAAAGCGGCGCTTCGGAGCGCACCGCTGCCGCTCCAGTCATCTGTGCGCGAAGTAGCCGCTTCTTCGCCTCCGGCAGCCGGAGATCGCGGTAGCTTGAATAGGCGAAGAATAAAGCTGCGAAGAAGCTGGCTTGTGCGCGAACCTTGCAGAGAGCTGCAGGATGGTGGCTGCCGCTCTCCTGCCTTTTGAATTCATTTCTGGCATGCGAGTGGAAGGTGTTCCAGGACAACTTTCCTGGGTTTTGACGTAGTCCTGCTGCATCCCTCCTTGGAAATTCTTGCTGCTCCCCGGAGGCTCCGAGATGCAGAGAACACGATGGCAGCTGCTGAAAAGAAGGGCAGCAGTGAGTTTGTCAAGAAACAAGAATATAGGCAGCTGCCTGTGCTTGGCAAGGAGCAGCTGCTGCATTCTTGCACTTGCCTTCCTGCAGTGCGCACAGAAGCCCGCTGCTCTGCTGCTTGGTTTTTCCGCATTCAGTCAATTGCACAGGATTGAAGCTGGGGCAGGCTGTTCAGCTTGGCTGCTTTTCAGCATCTCAGCTGCCCTTCTGCTCTGTGACAGCTCTCCAGGTTTCTTGCCTTCGCCAGGCTGCAACGTGCCCGCTACTACCCAGAGCTGGGCAGGAGTGGGCAGAGAGCACGCTCATCTGCCAGCAGTTTGCGGCTTGCCCAGGAAAGTGCAGTGTCCTTGGAATGTGCAGCAAATCCAATTTCTTGGCAAGTCCGGGGGAAGTGAGCAGTGCTGGTACACTTTCACCTTGAGAAATGGAGTTGGAAAGCTTTTCGCTAAGATGTAGGCGACTAGAGAGGCAGAATACGGAGCTCCGGCGCTGGCCGAAGGGAAGTGCCGCTTGCCGGCGTCTTTCGGCAAAAGCGGCGCTCCGGAGCGCACCGCTGCCGCTCCGGTCATCTGTACGCCAAGTAGCCTCTTCTTCGCCTCCGGCAGCCGGAGATCGCGGTAGCTTGCATAGGCGAAGAACGAAGCCGCGAAGAAGCCGGCTTGTGCGCGAAGCTCGCAGACTGCTGCAGGACGGTGGCTGCCGCTCTCCTGCCTGTTGAATTCACTTCTGGCATGCGAGTGGAAGGTGTTCCAGGACAACTTTCCTGGGTTTTGACGTAGTCCTGCTGCATCCCTCCTTGGAAATTCTTGCTGCTCCCCGGAGGCTTCGAGATGCAGAGAACACGATGGCAGCTGCTGAAAAGAAGGGCAGCAGTGAGTTTGTCAAGAAACAAGAATATAGGCAGCTGCCTGTGCTTGGCAAGGAGCAGCTGCTGCATTCTTGCACTTGCCTTCCTTCAGTGCGCACAGAAGCCCGCTGCTCTGCTGCTTGGTTTTTCTGCATTCAGTCAATTGCACAGGATTGAAGCTGGGGCAGGCTGTTCAGCTTGGCTGCTTTTCAGCATCTCAGCTGCCCTTCTGCTCTGTGACAGCTCTCCAGGTTTCTTGCCTTCTCCAGGCTGCAACGTGCCCGCTACTACCCAGAGCTGGGCAGGAGTGGGCAGAGAGCACGCTCATCTGCCAGCAGTTTGCGGCTTGCCCAGGAAAGTGCAGTGTCCTTGGAATGTGCAGCAAATCCAATTTCTTGGCAAGTCCGGGGGAAGTGAGCAGTGCTGGTACACTTTCACCTTGAGAAATGGAGTTGGAAAGCTTTTCGCTAAGATGTAGGCGACTAGAGAGGCAGAATACGGAGCTCCGGCGCTGGCCGAAAAGAAGTGCCGCTTGCCGGCGTCTTTCGGCAAAAGCGGCGCTCCGCAGAGCACCGCTGCCGCTCCGGTCATCTGTGCGCGAAGTAGCCGCTTCTTCGCCTCCGGCAGCCGGAGATCGCGGTAGCTTGCATAGGCGAAGAACGAAGCCGCGAAGAAGCCGGCTTGTGTGCGAAGCTCGCAGACAGCTGCAGGACGGTGGCTGCCGCTCTCCTGCCTGTTGAATTCACTTCTGGCATCCGAGTGGAAGGTGTTCCAGGACAACTTTCCTGGGTTTTGACGTAGTCCTGCTGCATCCCTCCTTGGAAATTCTTGCTGCTCCCCGGAGGCTCCGAGATGCAGAGAACACGATGGCAGCTGCTGAAAAGAAGGGCAGCAGTGAGTTTGTCAAGAAACAAGAATATAGGCAGCTGCCTGTGCTTGGCAAGGAGCAGCTGCTGCATTCTTGCACTTGCCTTCCTTCAGTGCGCACAGAAGCCCGCTGCTCTGCTGCTTGGTTTTTCTGCATTCAGTCAATTGCACAGGATTGAAGCTGGGGCAGGCTGTTCAGCTTTGCTGCTTTTCAGCATCCCAGCTGCCCTTTGGCTCTGTTACAGCTCTCCAGGTTTCTTGCCTTCTCCAGGCTGCAACCTGCTGGCTAGTACCCAGAGCTGGGCAGGAGTGGGCAGAGAGCACGCTCATCAGCCAGCAGTTTGCGGTTTGCCCAGGAAAGTGCAGTGTCCTTGGAATGTGCAGCAAATCCAATTTCTTGGCAAGTCCGGGGGAAGTGAGCAGTGCAGGTACACTTTCACCTTGAGAAATGGAGTGGCAAAGCTTTTCGCTAAGATGTAGGCGACTAGAGAGGCAGAATACGGAGCTCCGGCGCTGGCCGAAAAGAAGTGCCGCTTGCCGGCGTCTTTCGGCAAAAGCGGCGCTCCGCAGAGCACCGCTGCCGCTCCGGTCATCTGTACGCCAAGTAGCCGCTTCTTCGCCTCCGGCAGCCGGAGATCGCGGTAGCTTGCATAGGCGAAGAACGAAGCCGCGAAGAAGCCGGCTTGTGCGCGAAGCTCGCAGACAGCTGCAGGACGGTGGCTGCCGCTCTCCTGCCTGTTGAATTCACTCTGGGCATGCGAGTGGAAGGTGTTCCAGGACAACTTTCCTGGGTTTTGACGTAGTCCTGCTGCATCCCTCCTTGGAAATTCTTGCTGCTCCCCGGAGGCTCCGAGATGCAGAGAACACGATGGCAGCTGCTGAAAAGAAGGGCAGCAGTGAGTTTGTCAAGAAACAAGAATATAGGCAGCTGCCTGTGCTTGGCAAGGAGCAGCTGCTGCATTCTTGCACTTGCCTTCCTTCAGTGCGCACAGAAGCCCGCTGCTCTGCTGCTTGGTTTTTCTGCATTCAGTCAATTGCACAGGATTGAAGCTGGGGCAGGCTGTTCAGCTTGGCTGCTTTTCAGCATCTCAGCTGCCCTTCTGCTCTGTGACAGCTCTCCAGGTTTCTTGCCTTCTCCAGGCTGCAACGTGCCCGCTACTACCCAGAGCTGGGCAGGAGTGGGCAGAGAGCACGCTCATCTGCCAGCAGTTTGCGGCTTGCCCAGGAAAGTGCAGTGTCCTTGGAATGTGCAGCAAATCCAATTTCTTGGCAAGTCCGGGGGAAGTGAGCAGTGCTGGTACACTTTCACCTTGAGAAATGGACTTGGAAAGCTTTTCGCTAAGATGTAGGCGACTAGAGAGGCAGAATACGGAGCTCCGGCGCTGGCCGAAGGGAAGTGCCGCTTGCCGGCGTCTTTCGGCAAAAGCGGCGCTCCGGAGCGCACCGCTGCCGCTCCAGTCATCTGTGCGCGAAGTAGCCGCTTCTTCGCCTCCGGCAGCCGGAGATCGCGGTAGCTTGCATAGGCGAAGAACGAAGCCGCGAAGAAGCCGGCTAGTGCGCGAAGGTCGCAGACAGCTGCAGGACGGTGGCTGCCGCTCTCCTGCCTGTTGAATTCACTCTGGGCATGCGAGTGGAAGGTGTTCCAGGACAACTTTCCTGGGTTTTGACGTAGTCCTGCTGCATCCCTCCTTGGAAATTCTTGCTGCTCCCCGGAGGCTCCGAGATGCAGAGAACACGATGGCAGCTGCTGAAAAGAAGGGCAGCAGTGAGTTTGTCAAGAAACAAGAATATAGGCAGCTGCCTGTGCTTGGCAAGGAGCAGCTGCTGCATTCTTGCACTTGCCTTCCTGCAGTGTGCACAGAAGCCCGCTGTTCTGCTGCTTGGTTTTTCCGCATTCAGTCAATTGCACAGGATTGAAGCTGGGGCAGGCTGTTCAGCTTGGCTGCTTTTCAGCATCTCAGCTGCCCTTCTGCTCTGTGACAGCTCTCCAGGTTTCTTGCCTTCGCCAGGCTGCAACGTGCCCGCTACTACCCAGAGCTGGGCAGGAGTGGGCAGAGAGCACGCTCATATGCCAGCAGTTTGCGGCTTGCCCAGGAAAGTGCAGTGTCCTTGGAATGTGCAGCAAATCCAATTTCTTGGCAAGTCCGGGGGAAGTGAGCAGTGCTGGTACACTTTCACCTTGAGAAATGGACTTGGAAAGCTTTTCGCTAAGATGTAGGCGACTAGAGAGGCAGAATACGGAGCTCCGGCGCTGGCCGATAAGAAGTGCCGCTTGCCGGCGTCTTTCGGCAAAAGCGGCGCTCCGGAGCGCACCGCTGCCGCTCCAGTCATCTGTGCGCGAAGTAGCCGCTTCTTCGCCTCCGGCAGCCGGAGATCGCGGTAGCTTGCATAGGCGAAGAACGAAGCCGCGAAGAAGCCGGCTTGTGCGCGAAGCTCGCAGACTGCTGCAGGACGGTGGCTGCCGCTCTCCTGCCTGTTGAATTCACTTCTGGCATGCCAGTGGAAGGTGTTCCAGGACAACTTTCCTGGGTTTTGACGTAGTCCTGCTGCATCCCTCCTTGGAAATTCTTGCTGCTCCCCGGAGGCTCCGAGATGCAGAGAACACGATGGCAGCTGCTGAAAAGAAGGGCAGCAGTGAGTTTGTCAAGAAACAAGAATATAGGCAGCTGCCTGTGCTTGGCAAGGAGCAGCTGCTGCATTCTTGCACTTGCCTTCCTTCAGTGCGCACAGAAGCCCGCTGCTCTGCTGCTTGGTTTTTCTGCATTCAGTCAATTGCACAGGATTGAAGCTGGGGCAGGCTGTTCAGCTTGGCTGCTTTTCAGCATCTCAGCTGCCCTTCTGCTCTGTGACAGCTCTCCAGGTTTCTTGCCTTTGCCAGGCTGCAACCTGCTGGCTAGTACCCAGAGCTGGGCAGGAGTGGGCAGAGAGCACGCTCATCTGCCAGCAGTTTGCGGCTTGCCCAGGAAAGTGCAGTGTCCTTGGAATGTGCAGCAAATCCAATTTCTTGGCAAGTCCGGGGGAAGTGAGCAGTGCTGGTACACTTTCACCTTGAGAAATGGACTTGGAAAGCTTTTCGCTAAGATGTAGGCGACTAGAGAGGCAGAATACGGAGCTCCGGCGCTGGCCGAAGGGAAGTGCCGCTTGCCGGCGTCTTTCGGCAAAAGCGGCGCTCCGGAGCGCACCGCTGCCGCTCCAGTCATCTGTGCGCGAAGTAGCCGCTTCTTCGCCTCCGGCAGCCGGAGATCGCGGTAGCTTGCATAGGCGAAGAACGAAGCCGCGAAGAAGCCGGCTAGTGCGCGAAGGTCGCAGACAGCTGCAGGACGGTGGCTGCCGCTCTCCTGCCTGTTGAATTCACTCTGGGCATGCGAGTGGAAGGTGTTCCAGGACAACTTTCCTGGGTTTTGACGTAGTCCTGCTGCATCCCTCCTTGGAAATTCTTGCTGCTCCCCGGAGGCTCCGAGATGCAGAGAACACGATGGCAGCTGCTGAAAAGAAGGGCAGCAGTGAGTTTGTCAAGAAACAAGAATATAGGCAGCTGCCTGTGCTTGGCAAGGAGCAGCTGCTGCATTCTTGCACTTGCCTTCCTGCAGTGTGCACAGAAGCCCGCTGTTCTGCTGCTTGGTTTTTCCGCATTCAGTCAATTGCACAGGATTGAAGCTGGGGCAGGCTGTTCAGCTTGGCTGCTTTTCAGCATCTCAGCTGCCCTTCTGCTCTGTGACAGCTCTCCAGGTTTCTTGCCTTCGCCAGGCTGCAACGTGCCCGCTACTACCCAGAGCTGGGCAGGAGTGGGCAGAGAGCACGCTCATATGCCAGCAGTTTGCGGCTTGCCCAGGAAAGTGCAGTGTCCTTGGAATGTGCAGCAAATCCAATTTCTTGGCAAGTCCGGGGGAAGTGAGCAGTGCTGGTACACTTTCACCTTGAGAAATGGACTTGGAAAGCTTTTCGCTAAGATGTAGGCGACTAGAGAGGCAGAATACGGAGCTCCGGCGCTGGCCGATAAGAAGTGCCGCTTGCCGGCGTCTTTCGGCAAAAGCGGCGCTCCGGAGCGCACCGCTGCCGCTCCAGTCATCTGTGCGCGAAGTAGCCGCTTCTTCGCCTCCGGCAGCCGGAGATCGCGGTAGCTTGCATAGGCGAAGAACGAAGCCGCGAAGAAGCCGGCTTGTGCGCGAAGCTCGCAGACTGCTGCAGGACGGTGGCTGCCGCTCTCCTGCCTGTTGAATTCACTTCTGGCATGCGAGTGGAAGGTGTTCCAGGACAACTTTCCTGGGTTTTGACGTAGTCCTGCTGCATCCCTCCTTGGAAATTCTTGCTGCTCCCCGGAGGCTCCGAGATGCAGAGAACACGATGGCAGCTGCTGAAAAGAAGGGCAGCAGTGAGTTTGTCAAGAAACAAGAATATAGGCAGCTGCCTGTGCTTGGCAAGGAGCAGCTGCTGCATTCTTGCACTTGCCTTCCTGCAGTGCGCACAGAAGCCCGCTGCTCTGCTGCTTGGTTTTTCCGCATTCAGTCAATTGCACAGGATTGAAGCTGGGGCAGGCTGTTCAGCTTTGCTGCTTTTCAGCATCTCAGCTGCCCTTCTGCTCTGTTACAGCTCTCCAGGTTTCTTGCCTTTGCCAGGCTGCAACCTGCTGGCTAGTACCCAGAGCTGGGCAGGAGTGGGCAGAGAGCACGCTCATCAGCCAGCAGTTTGCGGTTTGCCCAGGAAAGTGCAGTGTCCTTGGAATGTGCAGCAAATCCAATTTCTTGGCAAGTCCGGGGGAAGTGAGCAGTGCAGGTACACTTTCACCTTGAGAAATGGACTTGGAAAGCTTTTCGCTAAGATGTAGGCGACTAGAGAGGCAGAATACGGAGCTCCGGCGCTGGCCGAAAAGAAGTGCCGCTTGCCGGCGTCTTTCGGCAAAAGCGGCGCTCCGCAGAGCACCGCTGCCGCTCCGGTCATCTGTACGCCAAGTAGCCGCTTCTTCGCCTCCGGCAGCCGGAGATCGCGGTAGCTTGCAAGAGGCGAAGAATAAAGCCGCGAAGAAGCCAGCTTGTGCGCGAAGCTCGCAGACAGCTGCAGGACGGTGGCTGCCGCTCTCCTGCCTGTTGAATTCACTCTGGGCATGCGAGTGGAAGGTGTTCCAGGACAACTTTCCTGGGTTTTGACGTAGTCCTGCTGCATCCCTCCTTGGAAATTCTTGCTGCTCCCCGGAGGCTCCGAGATGCAGAGAACACGATGGCAGCTGCTGAAAAGAAGGGCAGCAGTGAGTTTGTCAAGAAACAAGAATATAGGCAGCTGCCTGTGCTTGGCAAGGAGCAGCTGCTGCATTCTTGCACTTGCCTTCCTTCAGTGCGCACAGAAGCCCGCTGCTCTGCTGCTTGGTTTTTCTGCATTCAGTCAATTGCACAGGATTGAAGCTGGGGCAGGCTGTTCAGCTTGGCTGCTTTTCAGCATCTCAGCTGCCCTTCTGCTCTGTGACAGCTCTCCAGGTTTCTTGCCTTCTCCAGGCTGCAACGTGCCCGCTACTACCCAGAGCTGGGCAGGAGTGGGCAGAGAGCACGCTCATCTGCCAGCAGTTTGCGGCTTGCCCAGGAAAGTGCAGTGTCCTTGGAATGTGCAGCAAATCCAATTTCTTGGCAAGTCCGGGGGAAGTGAGCAGTGCTGGTACACTTTCACCTTGAGAAATGGAGTTGGAAAGCTTTTCGCTAAGATGTAGGCGACTAGAGAGGCAGAATACGGAGCTCCGGCGCTGGCCGAAGGGAAGTGCCGCTTGCCGGCGTCTTTCGGCAAAAGCGGCGCTCCGGAGCGCACCGCTGCCGCTCCAGTCATCTGTGCGCGAAGTAGCCGCTTCTTCGCCTCCGGCAGCCGGAGATCGCGGTAGCTTGCATAGGCGAAGAACGAAGCCGCGAAGAAGCCGGCTAGTGCGCGAAGGTCGCAGACAGCTGCAGGACGGTGGCTGCCGCTCTCCTGCCTGTTGAATTCACTCTGGGCATGCGAGTGGAAGGTGTTCCAGGACAACTTTCCTGGGTTTTGACGTAGTCCTGCTGCATCCCTCCTTGGAAATTCTTGCTGCTCCCCGGAGGCTCCGAGATGCAGAGAACACGATGGCAGCTGCTGAAAAGAAGGGCAGCAGTGAGTTTGTCAAGAAACAAGAATATAGGCAGCTGCCTGTGCTTGGCAAGGAGCAGCTGCTGCATTCTTGCACTTGCCTTCCTGCAGTGTGCACAGAAGCCCGCTGTTCTGCTGCTTGGTTTTTCCGCATTCAGTCAATTGCACAGGATTGAAGCTGGGGCAGGCTGTTCAGCTTGGCTGCTTTTCAGCATCTCAGCTGCCCTTCTGCTCTGTGACAGCTCTCCAGGTTTCTTGCCTTCGCCAGGCTGCAACGTGCCCGCTACTACCCAGAGCTGGGCAGGAGTGGGCAGAGAGCACGCTCATATGCCAGCAGTTTGCGGCTTGCCCAGGAAAGTGCAGTGTCCTTGGAATGTGCAGCAAATCCAATTTCTTGGCAAGTCCGGGGGAAGTGAGCAGTGCTGGTACACTTTCACCTTGAGAAATGGACTTGGAAAGCTTTTCGCTAAGATGTAGGCGACTAGAGAGGCAGAATACGGAGCTCCGGCGCTGGCCGATAAGAAGTGCCGCTTGCCGGCGTCTTTCGGCAAAAGCGGCGCTCCGGAGCGCACCGCTGCCGCTCCAGTCATCTGTGCGCGAAGTAGCCGCTTCTTCGCCTCCGGCAGCCGGAGATCGCGGTAGCTTGCATAGGCGAAGAACGAAGCCGCGAAGAAGCCGGCTTGTGCGCGAAGCTCGCAGACTGCTGCAGGACGGTGGCTGCCGCTCTCCTGCCTGTTGAATTCACTTCTGGCATGCCAGTGGAAGGTGTTCCAGGACAACTTTCCTGGGTTTTGACGTAGTCCTGCTGCATCCCTCCTTGGAAATTCTTGCTGCTCCCCGGAGGCTCCGAGATGCAGAGAACACGATGGCAGCTGCTGAAAAGAAGGGCAGCAGTGAGTTTGTCAAGAAACAAGAATATAGGCAGCTGCCTGTGCTTGGCAAGGAGCAGCTGCTGCATTCTTGCACTTGCCTTCCTTCAGTGCGCACAGAAGCCCGCTGCTCTGCTGCTTGGTTTTTCTGCATTCAGTCAATTGCACAGGATTGAAGCTGGGGCAGGCTGTTCAGCTTGGCTGCTTTTCAGCATCTCAGCTGCCCTTCTGCTCTGTGACAGCTCTCCAGGTTTCTTGCCTTCTCCAGGCTGCAACGTGCCCGCTACTACCCAGAGCTGGGCAGGAGTGGGCAGAGAGCACGCTCATCTGCCAGCAGTTTGCGGCTTGCCCAGGAAAGTGCAGTGTCCTTGGAATGTGCAGCAAATCCAATTTCTTGGCAAGTCCGGGGGAAGTGAGCAGTGCTGGTACACTTTCACCTTGAGAAATGGACTTGGAAAGCTTTTCGCTAAGATGTAGGCGACTAGAGAGGCAGAATACGGAGCTCCGGCGCTGGCCGATAAGAAGTGCCGCTTGCCGGCGTCTTTCGGCAAAAGCGGCGCTCCGGAGCGCACCGCTGCCGCTCCAGTCATCTGTGCGCGAAGTAGCCGCTTCTTCGCCTCCGGCAGCCGGAGATCGCGGTAGCTTGCATAGGCGAAGAACGAAGCCGCGAAGAAGCCGGCTAGTGCGCGAAGGTCGCAGACAGCTGCAGGACGGTGGCTGCCGCTCTCCTGCCTGTTGAATTCACTCTGGGCATGCGAGTGGAAGGTGTTCCAGGACAACTTTCCTGGGTTTTGACGTAGTCCTGCTGCATCCCTCCTTGGAAATTCTTGCTGCTCCCCGGAGGCTCCGAGATGCAGAGAACACGATGGCAGCTGCTGAAAAGAAGGGCAGCAGTGAGTTTGTCAAGAAACAAGAATATAGGCAGCTGCCTGTGCTTGGCAAGGAGCAGCTGCTGCATTCTTGCACTTGCCTTCCTGCAGTGTGCACAGAAGCCCGCTGTTCTGCTGCTTGGTTTTTCCGCATTCAGTCAATTGCACAGGATTGAAGCTGGGGCAGGCTGTTCAGCTTGGCTGCTTTTCAGCATCTCAGCTGCCCTTCTGCTCTGTGACAGCTCTCCAGGTTTCTTGCCTTCGCCAGGCTGCAACGTGCCCGCTACTACCCAGAGCTGGGCAGGAGTGGGCAGAGAGCACGCTCATATGCCAGCAGTTTGCGGCTTGCCCAGGAAAGTGCAGTGTCCTTGGAATGTGCAGCAAATCCAATTTCTTGGCAAGTCCGGGGGAAGTGAGCAGTGCTGGTACACTTTCACCTTGAGAAATGGACTTGGAAAGCTTTTCGCTAAGATGTAGGCGACTAGAGAGGCAGAATACGGAGCTCCGGCGCTGGCCGATAAGAAGTGCCGCTTGCCGGCGTCTTTCGGCAAAAGCGGCGCTCCGGAGCGCACCGCTGCCGCTCCAGTCATCTGTGCGCGAAGTAGCCGCTTCTTCGCCTCCGGCAGCCGGAGATCGCGGTAGCTTGCATAGGCGAAGAACGAAGCCGCGAAGAAGCCGGCTTGTGCGCGAAGCTCGCAGACTGCTGCAGGACGGTGGCTGCCGCTCTCCTGCCTGTTGAATTCACTTCTGGCATGCGAGTGGAAGGTGTTCCAGGACAACTTTCCTGGGTTTTGACGTAGTCCTGCTGCATCCCTCCTTGGAAATTCTTGCTGCTCCCCGGAGGCTCCGAGATGCAGAGAACACGATGGCAGCTGCTGAAAAGAAGGGCAGCAGTGAGTTTGTCAAGAAACAAGAATATAGGCAGCTGCCTGTGCTTGGCAAGGAGCAGCTGCTGCATTCTTGCACTTGCCTTCCTGCAGTGCGCACAGAAGCCCGCTGCTCTGCTGCTTGGTTTTTCCGCATTCAGTCAATTGCACAGGATTGAAGCTGGGGCAGGCTGTTCAGCTTTGCTGCTTTTCAGCATCTCAGCTGCCCTTCTGCTCTGTTACAGCTCTCCAGGTTTCTTGCCTTTGCCAGGCTGCAACCTGCTGGCTAGTACCCAGAGCTGGGCAGGAGTGGGCAGAGAGCACGCTCATCAGCCAGCAGTTTGCGGTTTGCCCAGGAAAGTGCAGTGTCCTTGGAATGTGCAGCAAATCCAATTTCTTGGCAAGTCCGGGGGAAGTGAGCAGTGCAGGTACACTTTCACCTTGAGAAATGGACTTGGAAAGCTTTTCGCTAAGATGTAGGCGACTAGAGAGGCAGAATACGGAGCTCCGGCGCTGGCCGAAAAGAAGTGCCGCTTGCCGGCGTCTTTCGGCAAAAGCGGCGCTCCGCAGAGCACCGCTGCCGCTCCGGTCATCTGTACGCCAAGTAGCCGCTTCTTCGCCTCCGGCAGCCGGAGATCGCGGTAGCTTGCAAGAGGCGAAGAATAAAGCCGCGAAGAAGCCAGCTTGTGCGCGAAGCTCGCAGACAGCTGCAGGACGGTGGCTGCCGCTCTCCTGCCTGTTGAATTCACTCTGGGCATGCGAGTGGAAGGTGTTCCAGGACAACTTTCCTGGGTTTTGACGTAGTCCTGCTGCATCCCTCCTTGGAAATTCTTGCTGCTCCCCGGAGGCTCCGAGATGCAGAGAACACGATGGCAGCTGCTGAAAAGAAGGGCAGCAGTGAGTTTGTCAAGAAACAAGAATATAGGCAGCTGCCTGTGCTTGGCAAGGAGCAGCTGCTGCATTCTTGCACTTGCCTTCCTTCAGTGCGCACAGAAGCCCGCTGCTCTGCTGCTTGGTTTTTCTGCATTCAGTCAATTGCACAGGATTGAAGCTGGGGCAGGCTGTTCAGCTTGGCTGCTTTTCAGCATCTCAGCTGCCCTTCTGCTCTGTGACAGCTCTCCAGGTTTCTTGCCTTCTCCAGGCTGCAACGTGCCCGCTACTACCCAGAGCTGGGCAGGAGTGGGCAGAGAGCACGCTCATGTGCCAGCAGTTTGCGGCTTGCCCAGGAAAGTGCAGTGTCCTTGGAATGTGCAGCAAATCCAATTTCTTGGCAAGTCCGGGGGAAGTGAGCAGTGCTGGTACACTTTCTCCTTGAGAAATGGAGTTGGAAAGCTTTTCGCTAAGATGTAGGCGACTAGAGAGGCAGAATACGGAGCTCCGGCGCTGGCCGATAAGAAGTGCCGCTTGCCGGCGTCTTTCGGCAAAAGCGGCGCTCCGGAGCGCACCGCTGCCGCTCCAGTCATCTGTGCGCGAAGTAGCCGCTTCTTCGCCTCCGGCAGCCGGAGATCGCGGTAGCTTGCATAGGCGAAGAACGAAGCCGCGAAGAAGCCGGCTTGTGCGCGAAGCTCGCAGACTGCTGCAGGACGGTGGCTGCCGCTCTCCTGCCTGTTGAATTCACTTCTGGCATGCGAGTGGAAGGTGTTCCAGGACAACTTTCCTGGGTTTTGACGTAGTCCTGCTGCATCCCTCCTTGGAAATTCTTGCAGCTCCCCGGAGGCTCCGAGATGCAGAGAACACGATGGCAGCTGCTGAAAAGAAGGGCAGCAGTGAGTTTGTCAAGAAACAAGAATATAGGCAGCTGCCTGTGCTTGGCAAGGAGCAGCTGCTGCATTCTTGCACTTGCCTTCCTGCAGTGCGCACAGAAGCCCGCTGCTCTGCTGCTTGGTTTTTCCGCATTCAGTCAATTGCACAGGATTGAAGCTGGGGCAGGCTGTTCAGCTTGGCTGCTTTTCAGCATCTCAGCTGCCCTTCTGCTCTGTGACAGCTCTCCAGGTTTCTTGCCTTCGCCAGGCTGCAACGTGCCCGCTACTACCCAGAGCTGGGCAGGAGTGGGCAGAGAGCACGCTCATATGCCAGCAGTTTGCGGCTTGCCCAGGAAAGTGCAGTGTCCTTGGAATGTGCAGCAAATCCAATTTCTTGGCAAGTCCGGGGGAAGTGAGCAGTGCTGGTACACTTTCACCTTGAGAAATGGAGTTGGAAAGCTTTTCGCTAAGATGTAGGCGACTAGAGAGGCAGAATACGGAGCTCCGGCGCTGGCCGATAAGAAGTGCCGCTTGCCGGCGTCTTTCGGCAAAAGCGGCGCCCCGGAGCGCACCGCTGCCGCTCCAGTCATCTGTGCGCGAAGTAGCCGCTTCTTCGCCTCCGGCAGCCGGAGATCGCGGTAGCTTGCATAGGCGAAGAACGAAGCCGCGAAGAAGCCGGCTTGTGCGCGAAGCTCGCAGACTGCTGCAGGACGGTGGCTGCCGCTCTCCTGCCTGTTGAATTCACTTCTGGCATGCGAGTGGAAGGTGTTCCAGGACAACTTTCCTGGGTTTTGACGTAGTCCTGCTGCATCCCTCCTTGGAAATTCTTGCTGCTCCCCGGAGGCTCCGAGATGCAGAGAACACGATGGCAGCTGCTGAAAAGAAGGGCAGCAGTGAGTTTGTCAAGAAACAAGAATATAGGCAGCTGCCTGTGCTTGGCAAGGAGCAGCTGCTGCATTCTTGCACTTGCCTTCCGTCAGTGCGCACAGAAGCCCGCTGCTCTGCTGCTTGGTTTTTCCGCATTCAGTCAATTGCACAGGATTGAAGCTGGGGCAGGCTGTTCAGCTTTGCTGCTTTTCAGCATCTCAGCTGCCCTTCTGCTCTGTGACAGCTCTCCAGGTTTCTTGCCTTCTCCAGGCTGCAACGTGCCCGCTACTACCCAGAGCTGGGCAGGAGTGGGCAGAGAGCACGCTCATATGCCAGCAGTTTGCGGCTTGCCCAGGAAAGTGCAGTGTCCTTGGAATGTGCAGCAAATCCAATTTCTTGGCAAGTCCGGGGGAAGTGAGCAGTGCTGGTACACTTTCACCTTGAGAAATGGAGTTGGAAAGCTTTTCGCTAAGATGTAGGCGACTAGAGAGGCAGAATACGGAGCTCCGGCGCTGGCCGAAGGGAAGTGCCGCTTGCCGGCGTCTTTCGGCAAAAGCGGCGCTCCGGAGCGCACCGCTGCCGCTCCAGTCATCTGTGCGCGAAGTAGCCGCTTCTTCGCCTCCGGCAGCCGGAAATCGCGGTAGCTTGCATAGGCGAAGAACGAAGCCGCGAAGAAGCCGGCTTGTGCGGGAAGGTCGCAGACTGCTGCAGGACGGTGGCTGCCGCTCTCCTGCCTGTTGAATTCACTTCTGGCATGCGAGTGGAAGGTGTTCCAGGACAACTTTCCTGGGTTTTGACGTAGTCCTGCTGCATCCCTCCTTGGAAATTCTTGCTGCTCCCCGGAGGCTCCGAGATGCAGAGAACACGATGGCAGCTGCTGAAAAGAAGGGCAGCAGTGAGTTTGTCAAGAAACAAGAATATAGGCAGCTGCCTGTGCTTGGCAAGGAGCAGCTGCTGCATTCTTGCACTTGCCTTCCTTCAGTGCGCACAGAAGCCCGCTGCTCTGCTGCTTGGTTTTTCTGCATTCAGTCAATTGCACAGGATTGAAGCTGGGGCAGGCTGTTCAGCTTTGCTGCTTTTCAGCATCTCAGCTGCCCTTTGGCTCTGTTACAGCTCTCCAGGTTTCTTGCCTTTGCCAGGCTGCAACCTGCTGGCTAATACCCAGAGCTGGGCAGGAGTGGGCAGAGAGCACGCTCATCTGCCAGCAGTTTGCGGCTTGCCCAGGAAAGTGCAGTGTCCTTGGAATGTGCAGCAAATCCAATTTCTTGGCAAGTCCGGGGGAAGTGAGCAGTGCAGGTACACTTTCACCTTGAGAAATGGAGTTGGAAAGCTTTTCGCTAAGATGTAGGCGACTAGAGAGGCAGAATACGGAGCTCCGGCGCTGGCCGAAAAGAAGTGCCGCTTGCCGGCGTCTTTCGGCAAATGCGGCGCTCCGCAGAGCACCGCTGCCGCTCCGGTCATCTGTACGCCAAGTAGCCGCTTCTTCGCCTCCGGCAGCCGGAGATCGCGGTAGCTTGCAAGAGGCGAAAAATAAAGCCGCGAAGAAGCCGGCTTGTGCGCGAAGCTCGCAGACAGCTGCAGGACGGTGGCTGCCGCTCTCCTGCCTGTTGAATTCACTCTGGGCATGCGAGTGGAAGGTGTTCCAGGACAACTTTCCTGGGTTTTGACGTAGTCCTGCTGCATCCCTCCTTGGAAATTCTTGCTGCTCCCCGGAGGCTCCGAGATGCAGAGAACACGATGGCAGCTGCTGAAAAGAAGGGCAGCAGTGAGTTTGTCAAGAAACAAGAATATAGGCAGCTGCCTGTGCTTGGCAAGGAGCAGCTGCTGCATTCTTGCACTTGCCTTCCGTCAGTGCGCACAGAAGCCCGCTGCTCTGCTGCTTGGTTTTTCCGCATTCAGTCAATTGCACAGGATTGAAGCTGGGGCAGGCTGTTCAGCTTTGCTGCTTTTCAGCATCTCAGCTGCCCTTTGGCTCTGTGACAGCTCTCCAGGTTTCTTGCCTTCTCCAGGCTGCAACGTGCCCGCTACTACCCAGAGCTGGGCAGGAGTGGGCAGAGAGCACGCTCATATGCCAGCAGTTTGCGGCTTGCCCAGGAAAGTGCAGTGTCCTTGGAATGTGCAGCAAATCCAATTTCTTGGCAAGTCCGGGGGAAGTGAGCAGTGCTGGTACACTTTCACCTTGAGAAATGGAGTTGGAAAGCTTTTCGCTAAGATGTAGGCGACTAGAGAGGCAGAATACGGAGCTCCGGCGCTGGCCGAAGGGAAGTGCCGCTTGCCGGCGTCTTTCGGCAAAAGCGGCGCTCCGGAGCGCACCGCTGCCGCTCCAGTCGTCTGTGCGCCAAGTAGCCGCTTCTTCGCCTCCGGCAGCCGGAAATCGCGGTAGCTTGCATAGGCGAAGAACGAAGCCGCGAAGAAGCCGGCTTGTGCGGGAAGGTCGCAGACTGCTGCAGGACGGTGGCTGCCGCTCTCCTGCCTGTTGAATTCACTTCTGGCATGCGAGTGGAAGGTGTTCCAGGACAACTTTCCTGGGTTTTGACGTAGTCCTGCTGCATCCCTCCTTGGAAATTCTTGCTGCTCCCCGGAGGCTCCGAGATGCAGAGAACACGATGGCAGCTGCTGAAAAGAAGGGCAGCAGTGAGTTTGTCAAGAAACAAGAATATAGGCAGCTGCCTGTGCTTGGCAAGGAGCAGCTGCTGCATTCTTGCACTTGCCTTCCTTCAGTGCGCACAGAAGCCCGCTGCTCTGCTGCTTGGTTTTTCTGCATTCAGTCAATTGCACAGGATTGAAGCTGGGGCAGGCTGTTCAGCTTTGCTGCTTTTCAGCATCTCAGCTGCCCTTTGGCTCTGTTACAGCTCTCCAGGTTTCTTGCCTTTGCCAGGCTGCAACCTGCTGGCTAATACCCAGAGCTGGGCAGGAGTGGGCAGAGAGCACGCTCATCTGCCAGCAGTTTGCGGCTTGCCCAGGAAAGTGCAGTGTCCTTGGAATGTGCAGCAAATCCAATTTCTTGGCAAGTCCGGGGGAAGTGAGCAGTGCAGGTACACTTTCACCTTGAGAAATGGAGTTGGAAAGCTTTTCGCTAAGATGTAGGCGACTAGAGAGGCAGAATACGGAGCTCCGGCGCTGGCCGAAAAGAAGTGCCGCTTGCCGGCGTCTTTCGGCAAAAGCGGCGCTCCGCAGAGCACCGCTGCCGCTCCGGTCATCTGTACGCCAAGTAGCCGCTTCTTCGCCTCCGGCAGCCGGAGATCGCGGTAGCTTGCAAGAGGCGAAAAATAAAGCCGCGAAGAAGCCGGCTTGTGCGCGAAGCTCGCAGACAGCTGCAGGACGGTGGCTGCCGCTCTCCTGCCTGTTGAATTCACTCTGGGCATGCGAGTGGAAGGTGTTCCAGGACAACTTTCCTGGGTTTTGACGTAGTCCTGCTGCATCCCTCCTTGGAAATTCTTGCTGCTCCCCGGAGGCTCCGAGATGCAGAGAACACGATGGCAGCTGCTGAAAAGAAGGGCAGCAGTGAGTTTGTCAAGAAACAAGAATATAGGCAGCTGCCTGTGCTTGGCAAGGAGCAGCTGCTGCATTCTTGCACTTGCCTTCCTTCAGTGCGCACAGAAGCCCGCTGCTCTGCTGCTTGGTTTTTCTGCATTCAGTCAATTGCACAGGATTGAAGCTGGGGCAGGCTGTTCAGCTTTGCTGCTTTTCAGCATCTCAGCTGCCCTTTGGCTCTGTTACAGCTCTCCAGGTTTCTTGCCTTTGCCAGGCTGCAACCTGCTGGCTAGTACCCAGAGCTGGGCAGGAGTGGGCAGAGAGCACGCTCATCAGCCAGCAGTTTGCGGTTTGCCCAGGAAAGTGCAGTGTCCTTGGAATGTGCAGCAAATCCAATTTCTTGGCAAGTCCGGGGGAAGTGAGCAGTGCAGGTACACTTTCACCTTGAGAAATGGAGTTGGAAAGCTTTTCGCTAAGATGTAGGCGACTAGAGAGGCAGAATACGGAGCTCCGGCGCTGGCCGAAAAGAAGTGCCGCTTGCCGGCGTCTTTCGGCAAAAGCGGCGCTCCGCAGAGCACCGCTGCCGCTCCGGTCATCTGTACGCCAAGTAGCCGCTTCTTCGCCTCCGGCAGCCGGAGATCGCGGTAGCTTGCAAGAGGCGAAGAATAAAGCCGCGAAGAAGCCGGCTTGTGCGCGAAGCTCGCAGACAGCTGCAGGACGGTGGCTGCCGCTCTCCTGCCTGTTGAATTCACTCTGGGCATGCGAGTGGAAGGTGTTCCAGGACAACTTTCCTGGGTTTTTACGTAGTCCTGCTGCATCCCTCCTTGGAAATTCTTGCTGCTCCCCGGAGGCTCCGAGATGCAGAGAACACGATGGCAGCTGCTGAAAAGAAGGGCAGCAGTGAGTTTGTCAAGAAACAAGAATATAGGCAGCTGCCTGTGCTTGGCAAGGAGCAGCTGCTGCATTCTTGCACTTGCCTTCCTTCAGTGCGCACAGAAGCCCGCTGCTCTGCTGCTTGGTTTTTCTGCATTCAGTCAATTGCACAGGATTGAAGCTGGGGCAGGCTGTTCAGCTTGGCTGCTTTTCAGCATCTCAGCTGCCCTTCTGCTCTGTGACAGCTCTCCAGGTTTCTTGCCTTCTCCAGGCTGCAACGTGCCCGCTACTACCCAGAGCTGGGCAGGAGTGGGCAGAGAGCACGCTCATCTGCCAGCAGTTTGCGGCTTGCCCAGGAAAGTGCAGTGTCCTTGGAATGTGCAGCAAATCCAATTTCTTGGCAAGTCCGGGGGAAGTGAGCAGTGCAGGTACACTTTCACCTTGAGAAATGGAGTTGGAAAGCTTTTCGCTAAGATGTAGGCGACTAGAGAGGCAGAATACGGAGCTCCGGCGCTCGCCGATAAGAAGTGCCGCTTCCCGGCGTCTTTCGGCAAAAGCGGCGCTTCGGAGCGCACCGCTGCCGCTCCAGTCATCTGTGCGCGAAGTAGCCGCTTCTTCGCCTCCGGCAGCCGGAGATCGCGGTAGCTTGAATAGGCGAAGAATAAAGCTGCGAAGAAGCTGGCTTGTGCGCGAACCTTGCAGAGAGCTGCAGGATGGTGGCTGCCGCTCTCCTGCCTTTTGAATTCATTTCTGGCATGCGAGTGGAAGGTGTTCCAGGACAACTTTCCTGGGTTTTGACGTAGTCCTGCTGCATCCCTCCTTGGAAATTCTTGCTGCTCCCCGGAGGCTCCGAGATGCAGAGAACACGATGGCAGCTGCTGAAAAGAAGGGCAGCAGTGAGTTTGTCAAGAAACAAGAATATAGGCAGCTGCCTGTGCTTGGCAAGGAGCAGCTGCTGCATTCTTGCACTTGCCTTCCTGCAGTGCGCACAGAAGCCCGCTGCTCTGCTGCTTGGTTTTTCCGCATTCAGTCAATTGCACAGGATTGAAGCTGGGGCAGGCTGTTCAGCTTGGCTGCTTTTCAGCATCTCAGCTGCCCTTCTGCTCTGTGACAGCTCTCCAGGTTTCTTGCCTTCGCCAGGCTGCAACGTGCCCGCTACTACCCAGAGCTGGGCAGGAGTGGGCAGAGAGCACGCTCATCTGCCAGCAGTTTGCGGCTTGCCCAGGAAAGTGCAGTGTCCTTGGAATGTGCAGCAAATCCAATTTCTTGGCAAGTCCGGGGGAAGTGAGCAGTGCTGGTACACTTTCACCTTGAGAAATGGAGTGGCAAAGCTTTTCGCTAAGATGTAGGCGACTAGAGAGGCAGAATACGGAGCTCCGGCGCTGGCCGAAGGGAAGTGCCGCTTGCCGGCGTCTTTCGGCAAAAGCGGCGCTCCGGAGCGCACCGCTGCCGCTCCAGTCATCTGTACGCCAAGTAGCCTCTTCTTCGCCTCCGGCAGCCGGAGATCGCGGTAGCTTGCATAGGCGAAGAACGAAGCCGCGAAGAAGCCGGCTTGTGCGCGAAGCTCGCAGACTGCTGCAGGACGGTGGCTGCCGCTCTCCTGCCTGTTGAATTCACTTCTGGCATGCGAGTGGAAGGTGTTCCAGGACAACTTTCCTGGGTTTTGACGTAGTCCTGCTGCATCCCTCCTTGGAAATTCTTGCTGCTCCCCGGAGGCTCCGAGATGCAGAGAACACGATGGCAGCTGCTGAAAAGAAGGGCAGCAGTGAGTTTGTCAAGAAACAAGAATATAGGCAGCTGCCTGTGCTTGGCAAGGAGCAGCTGCTGCATTCTTGCACTTGCCTTCCTTCAGTGCGCACAGAAGCCCGCTGCTCTGCTGCTTGGTTTTTCTGCATTCAGTCAATTGCACAGGATTGAAGCTGGGGCAGGCTGTTCAGCTTGGCTGCTTTTCAGCATCTCAGCTGCCCTTCTGCTCTGTGACAGCTCTCCAGGTTTCTTGCCTTCTCCAGGCTGCAACGTGCCCGCTACTACCCAGAGCTGGGCAGGAGTGGGCAGAGAGCACGCTCATATGCCAGCAGTTTGCGGCTTGCCCAGGAAAGTGCAGTGTCCTTGGAATGTGCAGCAAATCCAATTTCTTGGCAAGTCCGGGGGAAGTGAGCAGTGCAGGTACACTTTCACCTTGAGAAATGGAGTTGGAAAGCTTTTCGCTAAGATGTAGGCGACTAGAGAGGCAGAATACGGAGCTCCGGCGCTCGCCGAAAAGAAGTACCGCTTGCCGGCGTCTTTCGGCAAAAGCGGCGCTCCGCAGAGCACCGCTGCCGCTCCGGTCATCTGTGCGCGAAGTAGCCGCTTCTTCGCCTCCGGCAGCCGGAGATCGCGGTAGCTTGCATATGCGAAGAACGAAGCCGCGAAGAAGCCGGCTTGTGCGCTAAGCTCGCAGACAGCTGCAGGACGGTGGCTGCCGCTCTCCTGCCTGTTGAATTCACTTCTGGCATGCCAGTGGAAGGTGTTCCAGGACAACTTTCCTGGGTTTTGACGTAGTCCTGCTGCATCCCTCCTTGGAAATTCTTGCTGCTCCCCGGAGGCTCCGAGATGCAGAGAACACGATGGCAGCTGCTGAAAAGAAGGGCAGCAGTGAGTTTGTCAAGAAACAAGAATATAGGCAGCTGCCTGTGCTTGGCAAGGAGCAGCTGCTGCATTCTTGCACTTGCCTTCCTTCAGTGCGCACAGAAGCCCGCTGCTCTGCTGCTTGGTTTTTCTGCATTCAGTCAATTGCACAGGATTGAAGCTGGGGCAGGCTGTTCAGCTTGGCTGCTTTTCAGCATCTCAGCTGCCCTTCTGCTCTGTGACAGCTCTCCAGGTTTCTTGCCTTCTCCAGGCTGCAACGTGCCCGCTACTACCCAGAGCTGGGCAGGAGTGGGCAGAGAGCACGCTCATCTGCCAGCAGTTTGCGGCTTGCCCAGGAAAGTGCAGTGTCCTTGGAATGTGCAGCAAATCCAATTTCTTGGCAAGTCCGGGGGAAGTGAGCAGTGCAGGTACACTTTCACCTTGAGAAATGGAGTTGGAAAGCTTTTCGCTAAGATGTAGGCGACTAGAGAGGCAGAATACGGAGCTCCGGCGCTCGCCGATAAGAAGTGCCGCTTCCCGGCGTCTTTCGGCAAAAGCGGCGCTTCGGAGCGCACCGCTGCCGCTCCAGTCATCTGTGCGCGAAGTAGCCGCTTCTTCGCCTCCGGCAGCCGGAGATCGCGGTAGCTTGAATAGGCGAAGAATAAAGCTGCGAAGAAGCTGGCTTGTGCGCGAACCTTGCAGAGAGCTGCAGGATGGTGGCTGCCGCTCTCCTGCCTTTTGAATTCATTTCTGGCATGCGAGTGGAAGGTGTTCCAGGACAACTTTCCTGGGTTTTGACGTAGTCCTGCTGCATCCCTCCTTGGAAATTCTTGCTGCTCCCCGGAGGCTCCGAGATGCAGAGAACACGATGGCAGCTGCTGAAAAGAAGGGCAGCAGTGAGTTTGTCAAGAAACAAGAATATAGGCAGCTGCCTGTGCTTGGCAAGGAGCAGCTGCTGCATTCTTGCACTTGCCTTCCTGCAGTGCGCACAGAAGCCCGCTGCTCTGCTGCTTGGTTTTTCCGCATTCAGTCAATTGCACAGGATTGAAGCTGGGGCAGGCTGTTCAGCTTGGCTGCTTTTCAGCATCTCAGCTGCCCTTCTGCTCTGTGACAGCTCTCCAGGTTTCTTGCCTTCGCCAGGCTGCAACGTGCCCGCTACTACCCAGAGCTGGGCAGGAGTGGGCAGAGAGCACGCTCATCTGCCAGCAGTTTGCGGCTTGCCCAGGAAAGTGCAGTGTCCTTGGAATGTGCAGCAAATCCAATTTCTTGGCAAGTCCGGGGGAAGTGAGCAGTGCTGGTACACTTTCACCTTGAGAAATGGAGTGGCAAAGCTTTTCGCTAAGATGTAGGCGACTAGAGAGGCAGAATACGGAGCTCCGGCGCTGGCCGAAGGGAAGTGCCGCTTGCCGGCGTCTTTCGGCAAAAGCGGCGCTCCGGAGCGCACCGCTGCCGCTCCAGTCATCTGTACGCCAAGTAGCCTCTTCTTCGCCTCCGGCAGCCGGAGATCGCGGTAGCTTGCATAGGCGAAGAACGAAGCCGCGAAGAAGCCGGCTTGTGCGCGAAGCTCGCAGACTGCTGCAGGACGGTGGCTGCCGCTCTCCTGCCTGTTGAATTCACTTCTGGCATGCGAGTGGAAGGTGTTCCAGGACAACTTTCCTGGGTTTTGACGTAGTCCTGCTGCATCCCTCCTTGGAAATTCTTGCTGCTCCCCGGAGGCTCCGAGATGCAGAGAACACGATGGCAGCTGCTGAAAAGAAGGGCAGCAGTGAGTTTGTCAAGAAACAAGAATATAGGCAGCTGCCTGTGCTTGGCAAGGAGCAGCTGCTGCATTCTTGCACTTGCCTTCCTTCAGTGCGCACAGAAGCCCGCTGCTCTGCTGCTTGGTTTTTCTGCATTCAGTCAATTGCACAGGATTGAAGCTGGGGCAGGCTGTTCAGCTTGGCTGCTTTTCAGCATCTCAGCTGCCCTTCTGCTCTGTGACAGCTCTCCAGGTTTCTTGCCTTCTCCAGGCTGCAACGTGCCCGCTACTACCCAGAGCTGGGCAGGAGTGGGCAGAGAGCACGCTCATATGCCAGCAGTTTGCGGCTTGCCCAGGAAAGTGCAGTGTCCTTGGAATGTGCAGCAAATCCAATTTCTTGGCAAGTCCGGGGGAAGTGAGCAGTGCAGGTACACTTTCACCTTGAGAAATGGACTTGGAAAGCTTTTCGCTAAGATGTAGGCGACTAGAGAGGCAGAATACGGAGCTCCGGCGCTCGCCGAAAAGAAGTACCGCTTGCCGGCGTCTTTCGGCAAAAGCGGCGCTCCGCAGAGCACCGCTGCCGCTCCGGTCATCTGTGCGCGAAGTAGCCGCTTCTTCGCCTCCGGCAGCCGGAGATCGCGGTAGCTTGCATATGCGAAGAACGAAGCCGCGAAGAAGCCGGCTTGTGCGCTAAGCTCGCAGACAGCTGCAGGACGGTGGCTGCCGCTCTCCTGCCTGTTGAATTCACTTCTGGCATGCCAGTGGAAGGTGTTCCAGGACAACTTTCCTGGGTTTTGACGTAGTCCTGCTGCATCCCTCCTTGGAAATTCTTGCTGCTCCCCGGAGGCTCCGAGATGCAGAGAACACGATGGCAGCTGCTGAAAAGAAGGGCAGCAGTGAGTTTGTCAAGAAACAAGAATATAGGCAGCTGCCTGTGCTTGGCAAGGAGCAGCTGCTGCATTCTTGCACTTGCCTTCCTTCAGTGCGCACAGAAGCCCGCTGCTCTGCTGCTTGGTTTTTCTGCATTCAGTCAATTGCACAGGATTGAAGCTGGGGCAGGCTGTTCAGCTTGGCTGCTTTTCAGCATCTCAGCTGCCCTTCTGCTCTGTGACAGCTCTCCAGGTTTCTTGCCTTCTCCAGGCTGCAACGTGCCCGCTACTACCCAGAGCTGGGCAGGAGTGGGCAGAGAGCACGCTCATCTGCCAGCAGTTTGCGGTTTGCCCAGGAAAGTGCAGTGTCCTTGGAATGTGCAGCAAATCCAATTTCTTGGCAAGTCCGGGGGAAGTGAGCAGTGCAGGTACACTTTCACCTTGAGAAATGGAGTTGGAAAGCTTTTCGCTAAGATGTAGGCGACTAGAGAGGCAGAATACGGAGCTCCGGCGCTGGCCGAAAAGAAGTGCCGCTTGCCGGCGTCTTTCGGCAAAAGCGGCGCTCCGCAGAGCACCGCTGCCGCTCCGGTCATCTGTACGCCAAGTAGCCGCTTCTTCGCCTCCGGCAGCCGGAGATCGCGGTAGCTTGCAAGAGGCAAAGAATAAAGCCGCGAAGAAGCCGGCTTGTGCGCGAAGCTCGCAGACAGCTGCAGGACGGTGGCTGCCGCTCTCCTGCCTGTTGAATTCACTCTGGGCATGCGAGTGGAAGGTGTTCCAGGACAACTTTCCTGGGTTTTGACGTAGTCCTGCTGCATCCCTCCTTGGAAATTCTTGCTGCTCCCCGGAGGCTCCGAGATGCAGAGAACACGATGGCAGCTGCTGAAAAGAAGGGCAGCAGTGAGTTTGTCAAGAAACAAGAATATAGGCAGCTGCCTGTGCTTGGCAAGGAGCAGCTGCTGCATTCTTGCACTTGCCTTCCTGCAGTGTGCACAGAAGCCCGCTGTTCTGCTGCTTGGTTTTTCCGCATTCAGTCAATTGCACAGGATTGAAGCTGGGGCAGGCTGTTCAGCTTGGCTGCTTTTCAGCATCTCAGCTGCCCTTCTGCTCTGTGACAGCTCTCCAGGTTTCTTGCCTTCGCCAGGCTGCAACGTGCCCGCTACTACCCAGAGCTGGGCAGGAGTGGGCAGAGAGCACGCTCATCTGCCAGCAGTTTGCGGCTTGCCCAGGAAAGTGCAGTGTCCTTGGAATGTGCAGCAAATCCAATTTCTTGGCAAGTCCGGGGGAAGTGAGCAGTGCAGGTACACTTTCACCTTGAGAAATGGAGTTGGAAAGCTTTTCGCTAAGATGTAGGCGACTAGAGAGGCAGAATACGGAGCTCCGGCGCTGGCCGAAAAGAAGTGCCGCTTGCCGGCGTCTTTCGGCAAAAGCGGCGCTCCGCAGAGCACCGCTGCCGCTCCGGTCATCTGTACGCCAAGTAGCCGCTTCTTCGCCTCCGGCAGCCGGAGATCGCGGTAGCTTGCATAGGCGAAGAACGAAGCCGCGAAGAAGCCGGCTTGTGCGCGAAGCTCGCAGACTGCTGCAGGACGGTGGCTGCCGCTCTCCTGCCTGTTGAATTCACTTCTGGCATGCGAGTGGAAGGTGTTCCAGGACAACTTTCCTGGGTTTTGACGTAGTCCTGCTGCATCCCTCCTTGGAAATTCTTGCTGCTCCCCGGAGGCTCCGAGATGCAGAGAACACGATGGCAGCTGCTGAAAAGAAGGGCAGCAGTGAGTTTGTCAAGAAACAAGAATATAGGCAGCTGCCTGTGCTTGGCAAGGAGCAGCTGCTGCATTCTTGCACTTGCCTTCCTTCAGTGCGCACAGAAGCCCGCTGCTCTGCTGCTTGGTTTTTCTGCATTCAGTCAATTGCACAGGATTGAAGCTGGGGCAGGCTGTTCAGCTTTGCTGCTTTTCAGCATCTCAGCTGCCCTTTGGCTCTGTTACAGCTCTCCAGGTTTCTTGCCTTTGCCAGGCTGCAACCTGCTGGCTAGTACCCAGAGCTGGGCAGGAGTGGGCAGAGAGCACGCTCATCAGCCAGCAGTTTGCGGTTTGCCCAGGAAAGTGCAGTGTCCTTGGAATGTGCAGCAAATCCAATTTCTTGGCAAGTCCGGGGGAAGTGAGCAGTGCAGGTACACTTTCACCTTGAGAAATGGAGTTGGAAAGCTTTTCGCTAAGATGTAGGCGACTAGAGAGGCAGAATACGGAGCTCCGGCGCTGGCCGAAAAGAAGTGCCGCTTGCCGGCGTCTTTCGGCAAAAGCGGCGCTCCGCAGAGCACCGCTGCCGCTCCGGTCATCTGTACGCCAAGTAGCCGCTTCTTCGCCTCCGGCAGCCGGAGATCGCGGTAGCTTGCAAGAGGCGAAGAATAAAGCCGCGAAGAAGCCGGCTTGTGCGCGAAGCTCGCAGACAGCTGCAGGACGGTGGCTGCCGCTCTCCTGCCTGTTGAATTCACTCTGGGCATGCGAGTGGAAGGTGTTCCAGGACAACTTTCCTGGGTTTTGACGTAGTCCTGCTGCATCCCTCCTTGGAAATTCTTGCTGCTCCCCGGAGGCTCCGAGATGCAGAGAACACGATGGCAGCTGCTGAAAAGAAGGGCAGCAGTGAGTTTGTCAAGAAACAAGAATATAGGCAGCTGCCTGTGCTTGGCAAGGAGCAGCTGCTGCATTCTTGCACTTGCCTTCCTTCAGTGCGCACAGAAGCCCGCTGCTCTGCTGCTTGGTTTTTCTGCATTCAGTCAATTGCACAGGATTGAAGCTGGGGCAGGCTGTTCAGCTTGGCTGCTTTTCAGCATCTCAGCTGCCCTTCTGCTCTGTGACAGCTCTCCAGGTTTCTTGCCTTCTCCAGGCTGCAACGTGCCCGCTACTACCCAGAGCTGGGCAGGAGTGGGCAGAGAGCACGCTCATCTGCCAGCAGTTTGCGGCTTGCCCAGGAAAGTGCAGTGTCCTTGGAATGTGCAGCAAATCCAATTTCTTGGCAAGTCCGGGGGAAGTGAGCAGTGCAGGTACACTTTCACCTTGAGAAATGGAGTTGGAAAGCTTTTCGCTAAGATGTAGGCGACTAGAGAGGCAGAATACGGAGCTCCGGCGCTCGCCGATAAGAAGTGCCGCTTCCCGGCGTCTTTCGGCAAAAGCGGCTCTTCGGAGCGCACCGCTGCCGCTCCAGTCATCTGTGCGCGAAGTAGCCGCTTCTTCGCCTCCGGCAGCCGGAGATCGCGGTAGCTTGAATAGGCGAAGAATAAAGCTGCGAAGAAGCTGGCTTGTGCGCGAACCTTGCAGAGAGCTGCAGGATGGTGGCTGCCGCTCTCCTGCCTTTTGAATTCATTTCTGGCATGCGAGTGGAAGGTGTTCCAGGACAACTTTCCTGGGTTTTGACGTAGTCCTGCTGCATCCCTCCTTGGAAATTCTTGCTGCTCCCCGGAGGCTCCGAGATGCAGAGAACACGATGGCAGCTGCTGAAAAGAAGGGCAGCAGTGAGTTTGTCAAGAAACAAGAATATAGGCAGCTGCCTGTGCTTGGCAAGGAGCAGCTGCTGCATTCTTGCACTTGCCTTCCTGCAGTGCGCACAGAAGCCCGCTGCTCTGCTGCTTGGTTTTTCCGCATTCAGTCAATTGCACAGGATTGAAGCTGGGGCAGGCTGTTCAGCTTGGCTGCTTTTCAGCATCTCAGCTGCCCTTCTGCTCTGTGACAGCTCTCCAGGTTTCTTGCCTTCGCCAGGCTGCAACGTGCCCGCTACTACCCAGAGCTGGGCAGGAGTGGGCAGAGAGCACGCTCATCTGCCAGCAGTTTGCGGCTTGCCCAGGAAAGTGCAGTGTCCTTGGAATGTGCAGCAAATCCAATTTCTTGGCAAGTCCGGGGGAAGTGAGCAGTGCTGGTACACTTTCACCTTGAGAAATGGAGTGGCAAAGCTTTTCGCTAAGATGTAGGCGACTAGAGAGGCAGAATACGGAGCTCCGGCGCTGGCCGAAGGGAAGTGCCGCTTGCCGGCGTCTTTCGGCAAAAGCGGCGCTCCGGAGCGCACCGCTGCCGCTCCAGTCATCTGTACGCCAAGTAGCCTCTTCTTCGCCTCCGGCAGCCGGAGATCGCGGTAGCTTGCATAGGCGAAGAACGAAGCCGCGAAGAAGCCGGCTTGTGCGCGAAGCTCGCAGACTGCTGCAGGACGGTGGCTGCCGCTCTCCTGCCTGTTGAATTCACTTCTGGCATGCGAGTGGAAGGTGTTCCAGGACAACTTTCCTGGGTTTTGACGTAGTCCTGCTGCATCCCTCCTTGGAAATTCTTGCTGCTCCCCGGAGGCTCCGAGATGCAGAGAACACGATGGCAGCTGCTGAAAAGAAGGGCAGCAGTGAGTTTGTCAAGAAACAAGAATATAGGCAGCTGCCTGTGCTTGGCAAGGAGCAGCTGCTGCATTCTTGCACTTGCCTTCCTTCAGTGCGCACAGAAGCCCGCTGCTCTGCTGCTTGGTTTTTCTGCATTCAGTCAATTGCACAGGATTGAAGCTGGGGCAGGCTGTTCAGCTTGGCTGCTTTTCAGCATCTCAGCTGCCCTTCTGCTCTGTGACAGCTCTCCAGGTTTCTTGCCTTCTCCAGGCTGCAACGTGCCCGCTACTACCCAGAGCTGGGCAGGAGTGGGCAGAGAGCACGCTCATATGCCAGCAGTTTGCGGCTTGCCCAGGAAAGTGCAGTGTCCTTGGAATGTGCAGCAAATCCAATTTCTTGGCAAGTCCGGGGGAAGTGAGCAGTGCAGGTACACTTTCACCTTGAGAAATGGAGTTGGAAAGCTTTTCGCTAAGATGTAGGCGACTAGAGAGGCAGAATACGGAGCTCCGGCGCTGGCCGAAAAGAAGTGCCGCTTGCCGGCGTCTTTCGGCAAAAGCGGCGCTCCGCAGAGCACCGCTGCCGCTCCGGTCATCTGTGCGCGAAGTAGCCGCTTCTTCGCCTCCGGCAGCCGGAGATCGCGGTAGCTTGCATAGGCGAAGAACGAAGCCGCGAAGAAGCCGGCTTGTGCGCTAAGCTCGCAGACAGCTGCAGGACGGTGGCTGCCGCTCTCCTGCCTGTTGAATTCACTTCTGGCATGCGAGTGGAAGGTGTTCCAGGACAACTTTCCTGGGTTTTGACGTAGTCCTGCTGCATCCCTCCTTGGAAATTCTTGCTGCTCCCCGGAGGCTCCGAGATGCAGAGAACACGATGGCAGCTGCTGAAAAGAAGGGCAGCAGTGAGTTTGTCAAGAAACAAGAATATAGGCAGCTGCCTGTGCTTGGCAAGGAGCAGCTGCTGCATTCTTGCACTTGCCTTCCTTCAGTGCGCACAGAAGCCCGCTGCTCTGCTGCTTGGTTTTTCTGCATTCAGTCAATTGCACAGGATTGAAGCTGGGGCAGGCTGTTCAGCTTTGCTGCTTTTCAGCATCTCAGCTGCCCTTTGGCTCTGTTACAGCTCTCCAGGTTTCTTGCCTTCTCCAGGCTGCAACCTGCTGGCTAGTACCCAGAGCTGGGCAGGAGTGGGCAGAGAGCACGCTCATCAGCCAGCAGTTTGCGGCTTGCCCAGGAAAGTGCAGTGTCCTTGGAATGTGCAGCAAATCCAATTTCTTGGCAAGTCCGGGGGAAGTGAGCAGTGCAGGTACACTTTCACCTTGAGAAATGGAGTTGGAAAGCTTTTCGCTAAGATGTAGGCGACTAGAGAGGCAGAATACGGAGCTCCGGCGCTGGCCGAAAAGAAGTGCCGCTTGCCGGCGTCTTTCGGCAAAAGCGGCGCTCCGCAGAGCACCGCTGCCGCTCCGGTCATCTGTACGCCAAGTAGCCGCTTCTTCGCCTCCGGCAGCCGGAGATCGCGGTAGCTTGCATAGGCGAAGAACGAAGCCGCGAAGAAGCCGGCTTGTGCGCGAAGCTCGCAGACTGCTGCAGGACGGTGGCTGCCGCTCTCCTGCCTGTTGAATTCACTTCTGGCATGCGAGTGGAAGGTGTTCCAGGACAACTTTCCTGGGTTTTGACGTAGTCCTGCTGCATCCCTCCTTGGAAATTCTTGCTGCTCCCCGGAGGCTCCGAGATGCAGAGAACACGATGGCAGCTGCTGAAAAGAAGGGCAGCAGTGAGTTTGTCAAGAAACAAGAATATAGGCAGCTGCCTGTGCTTGGCAAGGAGCAGCTGCTGCATTCTTGCACTTGCCTTCCTTCAGTGCGCACAGAAGCCCGCTGCTCTGCTGCTTGGTTTTTCTGCATTCAGTCAATTGCACAGGATTGAAGCTGGGGCAGGCTGTTCAGCTTTGCTGCTTTTCAGCATCTCAGCTGCCCTTTGGCTCTGTTACAGCTCTCCAGGTTTCTTGCCTTTGCCAGGCTGCAACCTGCTGGCTAGTACCCAGAGCTGGGCAGGAGTGGGCAGAGAGCACGCTCATCAGCCAGCAGTTTGCGGTTTGCCCAGGAAAGTGCAGTGTCCTTGGAATGTGCAGCAAATCCAATTTCTTGGCAAGTCCGGGGGAAGTGAGCAGTGCAGGTACACTTTCACCTTGAGAAATGGAGTTGGAAAGCTTTTCGCTAAGATGTAGGCGACTAGAGAGGCAGAATACGGAGCTCCGGCGCTGGCCGAAAAGAAGTGCCGCTTGCCGGCGTCTTTCGGCAAAAGCGGCGCTCCGCAGAGCACCGCTGCCGCTCCGGTCATCTGTACGCCAAGTAGCCGCTTCTTCGCCTCCGGCAGCCGGAGATCGCGGTAGCTTGCAAGAGGCGAAGAATAAAGCCGCGAAGAAGCCGGCTTGTGCGCGAAGCTCGCAGACAGCTGCAGGACGGTGGCTGCCGCTCTCCTGCCTGTTGAATTCACTCTGGGCATGCGAGTGGAAGGTGTTCCAGGACAACTTTCCTGGGTTTTGACGTAGTCCTGCTGCATCCCTCCTTGGAAATTCTTGCTGCTCCCCGGAGGCTCCGAGATGCAGAGAACACGATGGCAGCTGCTGAAAAGAAGGGCAGCAGTGAGTTTGTCAAGAAACAAGAATATAGGCAGCTGCCTGTGCTTGGCAAGGAGCAGCTGCTGCATTCTTGCACTTGCCTTCCTTCAGTGCGCACAGAAGCCCGCTGCTCTGCTGCTTGGTTTTTCTGCATTCAGTCAATTGCACAGGATTGAAGCTGGGGCAGGCTGTTCAGCTTGGCTGCTTTTCAGCATCTCAGCTGCCCTTCTGCTCTGTGACAGCTCTCCAGGTTTCTTGCCTTCTCCAGGCTGCAACGTGCCCGCTACTACCCAGAGCTGGGCAGGAGTGGGCAGAGAGCACGCTCATCTGCCAGCAGTTTGCGGCTTGCCCAGGAAAGTGCAGTGTCCTTGGAATGTGCAGCAAATCCAATTTCTTGGCAAGTCCGGGGGAAGTGAGCAGTGCAGGTACACTTTCACCTTGAGAAATGGAGTTGGAAAGCTTTTCGCTAAGATGTAGGCGACTAGAGAGGCAGAATACGGAGCTCCGGCGCTCGCCGATAAGAAGTGCCGCTTCCCGGCGTCTTTCGGCAAAAGCGGCTCTTCGGAGCGCACCGCTGCCGCTCCAGTCATCTGTGCGCGAAGTAGCCGCTTCTTCGCCTCCGGCAGCCGGAGATCGCGGTAGCTTGAATAGGCGAAGAATAAAGCTGCGAAGAAGCTGGCTTGTGCGCGAACCTTGCAGAGAGCTGCAGGATGGTGGCTGCCGCTCTCCTGCCTTTTGAATTCATTTCTGGCATGCGAGTGGAAGGTGTTCCAGGACAACTTTCCTGGGTTTTGACGTAGTCCTGCTGCATCCCTCCTTGGAAATTCTTGCTGCTCCCCGGAGGCTCCGAGATGCAGAGAACACGATGGCAGCTGCTGAAAAGAAGGGCAGCAGTGAGTTTGTCAAGAAACAAGAATATAGGCAGCTGCCTGTGCTTGGCAAGGAGCAGCTGCTGCATTCTTGCACTTGCCTTCCTGCAGTGCGCACAGAAGCCCGCTGCTCTGCTGCTTGGTTTTTCCGCATTCAGTCAATTGCACAGGATTGAAGCTGGGGCAGGCTGTTCAGCTTGGCTGCTTTTCAGCATCTCAGCTGCCCTTCTGCTCTGTGACAGCTCTCCAGGTTTCTTGCCTTCGCCAGGCTGCAACGTGCCCGCTACTACCCAGAGCTGGGCAGGAGTGGGCAGAGAGCACGCTCATCTGCCAGCAGTTTGCGGCTTGCCCAGGAAAGTGCAGTGTCCTTGGAATGTGCAGCAAATCCAATTTCTTGGCAAGTCCGGGGGAAGTGAGCAGTGCAGGTACACTTTCACCTTGAGAAATGGAGTTGGAAAGCTTTTCGCTAAGATGTAGGCGACTAGAGAGGCAGAATACGGAGCTCCGGCGCTGGCCGAAAAGAAGTGCCGCTTGCCGGCGTCTTTCGGCAAAAGCGGCGCTCCGCAGAGCACCGCTGCCGCTCCGGTCATCTGTACGCCAAGTAGCCGCTTCTTCGCCTCCGGCAGCCGGAGATCGCGGTAGCTTGCATAGGCGAAGAACGAAGCCGCGAAGAAGCCGGCTTGTGCGCGAAGCTCGCAGACTGCTGCAGGACGGTGGCTGCCGCTCTCCTGCCTGTTGAATTCACTTCTGGCATGCGAGTGGAAGGTGTTCCAGGACAACTTTCCTGGGTTTTGACGTAGTCCTGCTGCATCCCTCCTTGGAAATTCTTGCTGCTCCCCGGAGGCTCCGAGATGCAGAGAACACGATGGCAGCTGCTGAAAAGAAGGGCAGCAGTGAGTTTGTCAAGAAACAAGAATATAGGCAGCTGCCTGTGCTTGGCAAGGAGCAGCTGCTGCATTCTTGCACTTGCCTTCCTTCAGTGCGCACAGAAGCCCGCTGCTCTGCTGCTTGGTTTTTCTGCATTCAGTCAATTGCACAGGATTGAAGCTGGGGCAGGCTGTTCAGCTTTGCTGCTTTTCAGCATCTCAGCTGCCCTTTGGCTCTGTTACAGCTCTCCAGGTTTCTTGCCTTTGCCAGGCTGCAACCTGCTGGCTAGTACCCAGAGCTGGGCAGGAGTGGGCAGAGAGCACGCTCATCAGCCAGCAGTTTGCGGTTTGCCCAGGAAAGTGCAGTGTCCTTGGAATGTGCAGCAAATCCAATTTCTTGGCAAGTCCGGGGGAAGTGAGCAGTGCAGGTACACTTTCACCTTGAGAAATGGAGTTGGAAAGCTTTTCGCTAAGATGTAGGCGACTAGAGAGGCAGAATACGGAGCTCCGGCGCTGGCCGAAAAGAAGTGCCGCTTGCCGGCGTCTTTCGGCAAAAGCGGCGCTCCGCAGAGCACCGCTGCCGCTCCGGTCATCTGTACGCCAAGTAGCCGCTTCTTCGCCTCCGGCAGCCGGAGATCGCGGTAGCTTGCAAGAGGCGAAGAATAAAGCCGCGAAGAAGCCGGCTTGTGCGCGAAGCTCGCAGACAGCTGCAGGACGGTGGCTGCCGCTCTCCTGCCTGTTGAATTCACTCTGGGCATGCGAGTGGAAGGTGTTCCAGGACAACTTTCCTGGGTTTTGACGTAGTCCTGCTGCATCCCTCCTTGGAAATTCTTGCTGCTCCCCGGAGGCTCCGAGATGCAGAGAACACGATGGCAGCTGCTGAAAAGAAGGGCAGCAGTGAGTTTGTCAAGAAACAAGAATATAGGCAGCTGCCTGTGCTTGGCAAGGAGCAGCTGCTGCATTCTTGCACTTGCCTTCCTTCAGTGCGCACAGAAGCCCGCTGCTCTGCTGCTTGGTTTTTCTGCATTCAGTCAATTGCACAGGATTGAAGCTGGGGCAGGCTGTTCAGCTTGGCTGCTTTTCAGCATCTCAGCTGCCCTTCTGCTCTGTGACAGCTCTCCAGGTTTCTTGCCTTCTCCAGGCTGCAACGTGCCCGCTACTACCCAGAGCTGGGCAGGAGTGGGCAGAGAGCACGCTCATCTGCCAGCAGTTTGCGGCTTGCCCAGGAAAGTGCAGTGTCCTTGGAATGTGCAGCAAATCCAATTTCTTGGCAAGTCCGGGGGAAGTGAGCAGTGCAGGTACACTTTCACCTTGAGAAATGGAGTTGGAAAGCTTTTCGCTAAGATGTAGGCGACTAGAGAGGCAGAATACGGAGCTCCGGCGCTCGCCGATAAGAAGTGCCGCTTCCCGGCGTCTTTCGGCAAAAGCGGCGCTTCGGAGCGCACCGCTGCCGCTCCAGTCATCTGTGCGCGAAGTAGCCGCTTCTTCGCCTCCGGCAGCCGGAGATCGCGGTAGCTTGAATAGGCGAAGAATAAAGCTGCGAAGAAGCTGGCTTGTGCGCGAACCTTGCAGAGAGCTGCAGGATGGTGGCTGCCGCTCTCCTGCCTTTTGAATTCATTTCTGGCATGCGAGTGGAAGGTGTTCCAGGACAACTTTCCTGGGTTTTGACGTAGTCCTGCTGCATCCCTCCTTGGAAATTCTTGCTGCTCCCCGGAGGCTCCGAGATGCAGAGAACACGATGGCAGCTGCTGAAAAGAAGGGCAGCAGTGAGTTTGTCAAGAAACAAGAATATAGGCAGCTGCCTGTGCTTGGCAAGGAGCAGCTGCTGCATTCTTGCACTTGCCTTCCTGCAGTGCGCACAGAAGCCCGCTGCTCTGCTGCTTGGTTTTTCCGCATTCAGTCAATTGCACAGGATTGAAGCTGGGGCAGGCTGTTCAGCTTGGCTGCTTTTCAGCATCTCAGCTGCCCTTCTGCTCTGTGACAGCTCTCCAGGTTTCTTGCCTTCGCCAGGCTGCAACGTGCCCGCTACTACCCAGAGCTGGGCAGGAGTGGGCAGAGAGCACGCTCATCTGCCAGCAGTTTGCGGCTTGCCCAGGAAAGTGCAGTGTCCTTGGAATGTGCAGCAAATCCAATTTCTTGGCAAGTCCGGGGGAAGTGAGCAGTGCTGGTACACTTTCACCTTGAGAAATGGAGTTGGAAAGCTTTTCGCTAAGATGTAGGCGACTAGAGAGGCAGAATACGGAGCTCCGGCGCTGGCCGGAGGGAAGTGCCGCTTGCCGGCGTCTTTCGGCAAAAGCGGCGCTCCGGAGCGCACCGCTGCCGCTCCAGTCATCTGTACGCCAAGTAGCCTCTTCTTCGCCTCCGGCAGCCGGAGATCGCGGTAGCTTGCATAGGCGAAGAACGAAGCCGCGAAGAAGCCGGCTTGTGCGCGAAGCTCGCAGACTGCTGCAGGACGGTGGCTGCCGCTCTCCTGCCTGTTGAATTCACTTCTGGCATGCGAGTGGAAGGTGTTCCAGGACAACTTTCCTGGGTTTTGACGTAGTCCTGCTGCATCCCTCCTTGGAAATTCTTGCTGCTCCCCGGAGGCTCCGAGATGCAGAGAACACGATGGCAGCTGCTGAAAAGAAGGGCAGCAGTGAGTTTGTCAAGAAACAAGAATATAGGCAGCTGCCTGTGCTTGGCAAGGAGCAGCTGCTGCATTCTTGCACTTGCCTTCCTTCAGTGCGCACAGAAGCCCGCTGCTCTGCTGCTTGGTTTTTCTGCATTCAGTCAATTGCACAGGATTGAAGCTGGGGCAGGCTGTTCAGCTTGGCTGCTTTTCAGCATCTCAGCTGCCCTTCTGCTCTGTGACAGCTCTCCAGGTTTCTTGCCTTCTCCAGGCTGCAACGTGCCCGCTACTACCCAGAGCTGGGCAGGAGTGGGCAGAGAGCACGCTCATATGCCAGCAGTTTGCGGCTTGCCCAGGAAAGTGCAGTGTCCTTGGAATGTGCAGCAAATCCAATTTCTTGGCAAGTCCGGGGGAAGTGAGCAGTGCAGGTACACTTTCACCTTGAGAAATGGAGTTGGAAAGCTTTTCGCTAAGATGTAGGCGACTAGAGAGGCAGAATACGGAGCTCCGGCGCTGGCCGAAAAGAAGTGCCGCTTGCCGGCGTCTTTCGGCAAAAGCGGCGCTCCGCAGAGCACCGCTGCCGCTCCGGTCATCTGTGCGCGAAGTAGCCGCTTCTTCGCCTCCGGCAGCCGGAGATCGCGGTAGCTTGCATAGGCGAAGAACGAAGCCGCGAAGAAGCCGGCTTGTGCGCGAAGCTCGCAGACAGCTGCAGGACGGTGGCTGCCGCTCTCCTGCCTGTTGAATTCACTTCTGGCATGCGAGTGGAAGGTGTTCCAGGACAACTTTCCTGGGTTTTGACGTAGTCCTGCTGCATCCCTCCTTGGAAATTCTTGCTGCTCCCCGGAGGCTCCGAGATGCAGAGAACACGATGGCAGCTGCTGAAAAGAAGGGCAGCAGTGAGTTTGTCAAGAAACAAGAATATAGGCAGCTGCCTGTGCTTGGCAAGGAGCAGCTGCTGCATTCTTGCACTTGCCTTCCTTCAGTGCGCACAGAAGCCCGCTGCTCTGCTGCTTGGTTTTTCTGCATTCAGTCAATTGCACAGGATTGAAGCTGGGGCAGGCTGTTCAGCTTTGCTGCTTTTCAGCATCTCAGCTGCCCTTTGGCTCTGTTACAGCTCTCCAGGTTTCTTGCCTTCTCCAGGCTGCAACCTGCTGGCTAGTACCCAGAGCTGGGCAGGAGTGGGCAGAGAGCACGCTCATCAGCCAGCAGTTTGCGGCTTGCCCAGGAAAGTGCAGTGTCCTTGGAATGTGCAGCAAATCCAATTTCTTGGCAAGTCCGGGGGAAGTGAGCAGTGCAGGTACACTTTCACCTTGAGAAATGGAGTTGGAAAGCTTTTCGCTAAGATGTAGGCGACTAGAGAGGCAGAATACGGAGCTCCGGCGCTGGCCGAAAAGAAGTGCCGCTTGCCGGCGTCTTTCGGCAAAAGCGGCGCTCCGCAGAGCACCGCTGCCGCTCCGGTCATCTGTACGCCAAGTAGCCGCTTCTTCGCCTCCGGCAGCCGGAGATCGCGGTAGCTTGCAAGAGGCAAAGAATAAAGCCGCGAAGAAGCCGGCTTGTGCGCGAAGCTCGCAGACAGCTGCAGGACGGTGGCTGCCGCTCTCCTGCCTGTTGAATTCACTCTGGGCATGCGAGTGGAAGGTGTTCCAGGACAACTTTCCTGGGTTTTGACGTAGTCCTGCTGCATCCCTCCTTGGAAATTCTTGCTGCTCCCCGGAGGCTCCGAGATGCAGAGAACACGATGGCAGCTGCTGAAAAGAAGGGCAGCAGTGAGTTTGTCAAGAAACAAGAATATAGGCAGCTGCCTGTGCTTGGCAAGGAGCAGCTGCTGCATTCTTGCACTTGCCTTCCTGCAGTGTGCACAGAAGCCCGCTGTTCTGCTGCTTGGTTTTTCCGCATTCAGTCAATTGCACAGGATTGAAGCTGGGGCAGGCTGTTCAGCTTGGCTGCTTTTCAGCATCTCAGCTGCCCTTCTGCTCTGTGACAGCTCTCCAGGTTTCTTGCCTTCGCCAGGCTACAACGTGCCCGCTACTACCCAGAGCTGGGCAGGAGTGGGCAGAGAGCACGCTCATATGCCAGCAGTTTGCGGCTTGCCCAGGAAAGTGCAGTGTCCTTGGAATGTGCAGCAAATCCAATTTCTTGGCAAGTCCGGGGGAAGTGAGCAGTGCTGGTACACTTTCACCTTGAGAAATGGAGTTGGAAAGCTTTTCGCTAAGATGTAGGCGACTAGAGAGGCAGAATACGGAGCTCCGGCGCTGGCCGATAAGAAGTGCCGCTTGCCGGCGTCTTTCGGCAAAAGCGGCGCTCCGGAGCGCACCGCTGCCGCTCCAGTCATCTGTGCGCGAAGTAGCCGCTTCTTCGCCTCCGGCAGCCGGAGATCGCGGTAGCTTGCATAGGCGAAGAACGAAGCCGCGAAGAAGCCGGCTTGTGCGCGAAGCTCGCAGACTGCTGCAGGACGGTGGCTGCCGCTCTCCTGCCTGTTGAATTCACTTCTGGCATGCGAGTGGAAGGTGTTCCAGGACAACTTTCCTGGGTTTTGACGTAGTCCTGCTGCATCCCTCCTTGGAAATTCTTGCTGCTCCCCGGAGGCTCCGAGATGCAGAGAACACGATGGCAGCTGCTGAAAAGAAGGGCAGCAGTGAGTTTGTCAAGAAACAAGAATATAGGCAGCTGCCTGTGCTTGGCAAGGAGCAGCTGCTGCATTCTTGCACTTGCCTTCCTTCAGTGCGCACAGAAGCCCGCTGCTCTGCTGCTTGGTTTTTCTGCATTCAGTCAATTGCACAGGATTGAAGCTGGGGCAGGCTGTTCAGCTTTGCTGCTTTTCAGCATCTCAGCTGCCCTTTGGCTCTGTTACAGCTCTCCAGGTTTCTTGCCTTTGCCAGGCTGCAACCTGCTGGCTAGTACCCAGAGCTGGGCAGGAGTGGGCAGAGAGCACGCTCATCAGCCAGCAGTTTGCGGTTTGCCCAGGAAAGTGCAGTGTCCTTGGAATGTGCAGCAAATCCAATTTCTTGGCAAGTCCGGGGGAAGTGAGCAGTGCAGGTACACTTTCACCTTGAGAAATGGAGTTGGAAAGCTTTTCGCTAAGATGTAGGCGACTAGAGAGGCAGAATACGGAGCTCCGGCGCTGGCCGAAAAGAAGTGCCGCTTGCCGGCGTCTTTCGGCAAAAGCGGCGCTCCGCAGAGCACCGCTGCCGCTCCGGTCATCTGTACGCCAAGTAGCCGCTTCTTCGCCTCCGGCAGCCGGAGATCGCGGTAGCTTGCAAGAGGCGAAGAATAAAGCCGCGAAGAAGCCGGCTTGTGCGCGAAGCTCGCAGACAGCTGCAGGACGGTGGCTGCCGCTCTCCTGCCTGTTGAATTCACTCTGGGCATGCGAGTGGAAGGTGTTCCAGGACAACTTTCCTGGGTTTTGACGTAGTCCTGCTGCATCCCTCCTTGGAAATTCTTGCTGCTCCCCGGAGGCTCCGAGATGCAGAGAACACGATGGCAGCTGCTGAAAAGAAGGGCAGCAGTGAGTTTGTCAAGAAACAAGAATATAGGCAGCTGCCTGTGCTTGGCAAGGAGCAGCTGCTGCATTCTTGCACTTGCCTTCCTTCAGTGCGCACAGAAGCCCGCTGCTCTGCTGCTTGGTTTTTCTGCATTCAGTCAATTGCACAGGATTGAAGCTGGGGCAGGCTGTTCAGCTTGGCTGCTTTTCAGCATCTCAGCTGCCCTTCTGCTCTGTGACAGCTCTCCAGGTTTCTTGCCTTCTCCAGGCTGCAACGTGCCCGCTACTACCCAGAGCTGGGCAGGAGTGGGCAGAGAGCACGCTCATCTGCCAGCAGTTTGCGGCTTGCCCAGGAAAGTGCAGTGTCCTTGGAATGTGCAGCAAATCCAATTTCTTGGCAAGTCCGGGGGAAGTGAGCAGTGCTGGTACACTTTCACCTTGAGAAATGGAGTTGGAAAGCTTTTCGCTAAGATGTAGGCGACTAGAGAGGCAGAATACGGAGCTCCGGCGCTGGCCGAAAAGAAGTGCCGCTTCCCGGCGTCTTTCGGCAAAAGCGGCGCTCCGGAGCGCAACGCTGCCGCTCCAGTCATCTGTGCGCGAAGTTGCCGCTTCTTCGCCTCCGGCAGCCGGAGATCGCGGTAGCTTGCATAGGCGAAGAACGAAGCCGCGAAGAAGCCGGCTTGTGCGCGAAGCTCGCAGACTGCTGCAGGACGGTGGCTGCCGCTCTCCTGCCTGTTGAATTCACTTCTGGCATGCGAGTGGAAGGTGTTCCAGGACAACTTTCCTGGGTTTTGACGTAGTCCTGCTGCATCCCTCCTTGGAAATTCTTGCTGCTCCCCGGAGGCTCCGAGATGCAGAGAACACGATGGCAGCTGCTGAAAAGAAGGGCAGCAGTGAGTTTGTCAAGAAACAAGAATATAGGCAGCTGCCTGTGCTTGGCAAGGAGCAGCTGCTGCATTCTTGCACTTGCCTTCCTTCAGTGCGCACAGAAGCCCGCTGCTCTGCTGCTTGGTTTTTCCGCATTCAGTCAATTGCACAGGATTGAAGCTGGGGCAGGCTGTTCAGCTTGGCTGCTTTTCAGCATCTCAGCTGCCCTTCTGCTCTGTGACAGCTCTCCAGGTTTCTTGCCTTCTCCAGGCTGCAACGTGCCCGCTACTACCCAGAGCTGGGCAGGAGTGGGCAGAGAGCACGCTCATATGCCAGCAGTTTGCGGCTTGCCCAGGAAAGTGCAGTGTCCTTGGAATGTGCAGCAAATCCAATTTCTTGGCAAGTCCGGGGGAAGTGAGCAGTGCTGGTACACTTTCACCTTGAGAAATGGAGTTGGAAAGCTTTTCGCTAAGATGTAGGCGACTAGAGAGGCAGAATACGGAGCTCCGGCGCTGGCCGATAAGAAGTGCCGCTTGCCGGCGTCTTTCGGCAAAAGCGGCGCTCCGGAGCGCACCGCTGCCGCTCCAGTCATCTGTGCGCGAAGTAGCCGCTTCTTCGCCTCCGGCAGCCGGAGATCGCGGTAGCTTGCATAGGCGAAGAACGAAGCCGCGAAGAAGCCGGCTTGTGCGCGAAGCTCGCAGACTGCTGCAGGACGGTGGCTGCCGCTCTCCTGCCTGTTGAATTCACTTCTGGCATGCGAGTGGAAGGTGTTCCAGGACAACTTTCCTGGGTTTTGACGTAGTCCTGCTGCATCCCTCCTTGGAAATTCTTGCTGCTCCCCGGAGGCTCCGAGATGCAGAGAACACGATGGCAGCTGCTGAAAAGAAGGGCAGCAGTGAGTTTGTCAAGAAACAAGAATATAGGCAGCTGCCTGTGCTTGGCAAGGAGCAGCTGCTGCATTCTTGCACTTGCCTTCCTTCAGTGCGCACAGAAGCCCGCTGCTCTGCTGCTTGGTTTTTCCGCATTCAGTCAATTGCACAGGATTGAAGCTGGGGCAGGCTGTTCAGCTTTGCTGCTTTTCAGCATCTCAGCTGCCCTTCTGCTCTGTGACAGCTCTCCAGGTTTCTTGCCTTCTCCAGGCTGCAACGTGCCCGCTACTACCCAGAGCTGGGCAGGAGTGGGCAGAGAGCACGCTCATATGCCAGCAGTTTGCGGCTTGCCCAGGAAAGTGCAGTGTCCTTGGAATGTGCAGCAAATCCAATTTCTTGGCAAGTCCGGGGGAAGTGAGCAGTGCTGGTACACTTTCACCTTGAGAAATGGAGTTGGAAAGCTTTTCGCTAAGATGTAGGCGACTAGAGAGGCAGAATACGGAGCTCCGGCGCTGGCCGAAGGGAAGTGCCGCTTGCCGGCGTCTTTCGGCAAAAGCGGCGCTCCGGAGCGCACCGCTGCCGCTCCAGTCATCTGTGCGCGAAGTAGCCGCTTCTTCGCCTCCGGCAGCCGGAGATCGCGGTAGCTTGCATAGGCGAAGAACGAAGCCGCGAAGAAGCCGGCTTGTGCGCGAAGCTCGCAGACTGCTGCAGGACGGTGGCTGCCGCTCTCCTGCCTGTTGAATTCACTTCTGGCATGCGAGTGGAAGGTGTTCCAGGACAACTTTCCTGGGTTTTGACGTAGTCCTGCTGCATCCCTCCTTGGAAATTCTTGCTGCTCCCCGGAGGCTCCGAGATGCAGAGAACACGATGGCAGCTGCTGAAAAGAAGGGCAGCAGTGAGTTTGTCAAGAAACAAGAATATAGGCAGCTGCCTGTGCTTGGCAAGGAGCAGCTGCTGCATTCTTGCACTTGCCTTCCTTCAGTGCGCACAGAAGCCCGCTGCTCTGCTGCTTGGTTTTTCTGCATTCAGTCAATTGCACAGGATTGAAGCTGGGGCAGGCTGTTCAGCTTTGCTGCTTTTCAGCATCTCAGCTGCCCTTTGGCTCTGTTACAGCTCTCCAGGTTTCTTGCCTTTGCCAGGCTGCAACCTGCTGGCTAATACCCAGAGCTGGGCAGGAGTGGGCAGAGAGCACGCTCATCAGCCAGCAGTTTGCGGTTTGCCCAGGAAAGTGCAGTGTCCTTGGAATGTGCAGCAAATCCAATTTCTTGGCAAGTCCGGGGGAAGTGAGCAGTGCAGGTACACTTTCACCTTGAGAAATGGAGTTGGAAAGCTTTTCGCTAAGATGTAGGCGACTAGAGAGGCAGAATACGGAGCTCCGGCGCTGGCCGAAAAGAAGTGCCGCTTGCCGGCGTCTTTCGGCAAAAGCGGCGCTCCGCAGAGCACCGCTGCCGCTCCGGTCATCTGTACGCCAAGTAGCCGCTTCTTCGCCTCCGGCAGCCGGAGATCGCGGTAGCTTGCAAGAGGCGAAAAATAAAGCCGCGAAGAAGCCGGCTTGTGCGCGAAGCTCGCAGACAGCTGCAGGACGGTGGCTGCCGCTCTCCTGCCTGTTGAATTCACTCTGGGCATGCGAGTGGAAGGTGTTCCAGGACAACTTTCCTGGGTTTTGACGTAGTCCTGCTGCATCCCTCCTTGGAAATTCTTGCTGCTCCCCGGAGGCTCCGAGATGCAGAGAACACGATGGCAGCTGCTGAAAAGAAGGGCAGCAGTGAGTTTGTCAAGAAACAAGAATATAGGCAGCTGCCTGTGCTTGGCAAGGAGCAGCTGCTGCATTCTTGCACTTGCCTTCCTGCAGTGCGCACAGAAGCCCGCTGCTCTGCTGCTTGGTTTTTCCGCATTCAGTCAATTGCACAGGATTGAAGCTGGGGCAGGCTGTTCAGCTTGGCTGCTTTTCAGCATCTCAGCTGCCCTTCTGCTCTGTGACAGCTCTCCAGGTTTCTTGCCTTCGCCAGGCTGCAACGTGCCCGCTACTACCCAGAGCTGGGCAGGAGTGGGCAGAGAGCACGCTCATATGCCAGCAGTTTGCGGCTTGCCCAGGAAAGTGCAGTGTCCTTGGAATGTGCAGCAAATCCAATTTCTTGGCAAGTCCGGGGGAAGTGAGCAGTGCTGGTACACTTTCACCTTGAGAAATGGAGTTGGAAAGCTTTTCGCTAAGATGTAGGCGACTAGAGAGGCAGAATACGGAGCTCCGGCGCTGGCCGAAGGGAAGTGCCGCTTGCCGGCGTCTTTCGGCAAAAGCGGCGCTCCGGAGCGCACCGCTGCCGCTCCAGTCAGCTGTGCGCGAAGTAGCCGCTTCTTCGCCTCCGGCAGCCGGAGATCGCGGTAGCTTGCATAGGCGAAGAACGAAGCCGCGAAGAAGCCGGCTTGTGCGCGAAGCTCGCAGACTGCTGCAGGACGGTGGCTGCCGCTCTCCTGCCTGTTGAATTCACTTCTGGCATGCGAGTGGAAGGTGTTCCAGGACAACTTTCCTGGGTTTTGACGTAGTCCTGCTGCATCCCTCCTTGGAAATTCTTGCTGCTCCCCGGAGGCTCCGAGATGCAGAGAACACGATGGCAGCTGCTGAAAAGAAGGGCAGCAGTGAGTTTGTCAAGAAACAAGAATATAGGCAGCTGCCTGTGCTTGGCAAGGAGCAGCTGCTGCATTCTTGCACTTGCCTTCCTTCAGTGCGCACAGAAGCCCGCTGCTCTGCTGCTTGGTTTTTCTGCATTCAGTCAATTGCACAGGATTGAAGCTGGGGCAGGCTGTTCAGCTTTGCTGCTTTTCAGCATCTCAGCTGCCCTTTGGCTCTGTTACAGCTCTCCAGGTTTCTTGCCTTTGCCAGGCTGCAACCTGCTGGCTAATACCCAGAGCTGGGCAGGAGTGGGCAGAGAGCACGCTCATCTGCCAGCAGTTTGCGGTTTGCCCAGGAAAGTGCAGTGTCCTTGGAATGTGCAGCAAATCCAATTTCTTGGCAAGTCCGGGGGAAGTGAGCAGTGCAGGTACACTTTCACCTTGAGAAATGGACTTGGAAAGCTTTTCGCTAAGATGTAGGCGACTAGAGAGGCAGAATACGGAGCTCCGGCGCTGGCCAAAAAGAAGTGCCGCTTGCCGGCGTCTTTCGGCAAAAGCGGCGCTCCGCAGAGCACCGCTGCCGCTCCGGTCATCTGTACGCCAAGTAGCCGCTTCTTCGCCTCCGGCAGCCGGAGATCGCGGTAGCTTGCAAGAGGCAAAGAATAAAGCCGCGAAGAAGCCGGCTTGTGCGCGAAGCTCGCAGACAGCTGCAGGACGGTGGCTGCCGCTCTCCTGCCTGTTGAATTCACTCTGGGCATGCGAGTGGAAGGTGTTCCAGGACAACTTTCCTGGGTTTTGACGTAGTCCTGCTGCATCCCTCCTTGGAAATTCTTGCTGCTCCCCGGAGGCTCCGAGATGCAGAGAACACGATGGCAGCTGCTGAAAAGAAGGGCAGCAGTGAGTTTGTCAAGAAACAAGAATATAGGCAGCTGCCTGTGCTTGGCAAGGAGCAGCTGCTGCATTCTTGCACTTGCCTTCCTTCAGTGCGCACAGAAGCCCGCTGCTCTGCTGCATGGTTTTTCCGCATTCAGTCAATTGCACAGGATTGAAGCTGGGGCAGGCTGTTCAGCTTTGCTGCTTTTCAGCATCTCAGCTGCCCTTCTGCTCTGTGACAGCTCTCCAGGTTTCTTGCCTTCTCCAGGCTGCAACGTGCCCGCTACTACCCAGAGCTGGGCAGGAGTGGGCAGAGAGCACGCTCATCAGCCAGCAGTTTGCGGTTTGCCCAGGAAAGTGCAGTGTCCTTGGAATGTGCAGCAAATCCAATTTCTTGGCAAGTCCGGGGGAAGTGAGCAGTGCAGGTACACTTTCACCTTGAGAAATGGACTTGGAAAGCTTTTCGCTAAGATGTAGGCGACTAGAGAGGCAGAATACGGAGCTCCGGCGCTGGCCGAAAAGAAGTGCCGCTTGCCGGCGTCTTTCGGCAAAAGCGGCGCTCCGCAGAGCACCGCTGCCGCTCCGGTCATCTGTACGCCAAGTAGCCGCTTCTTCGCCTCCGGCAGCCGGAGATCGCGGTAGCTTGCAAGAGGCGAAGAATGAAGCCGCGAAGAAGCCGGCTTGTGCGCGAAGCTCGCAGACAGCTGCAGGACGGTGGCTGCCGCTCTCCTGCCTGTTGAATTCACTCTGGGCATGCGAGTGGAAGGTGTTCCAGGACAACTTTCCTGGGTTTTTACGTAGTCCTGCTGCATCCCTCCTTGGAAATTCTTGCTGCTCCCCGGAGGCTCCGAGATGCAGAGAACACGATGGCAGCTGCTGAAAAGAAGGGCAGCAGTGAGTTTGTCAAGAAACAAGAATATAGGCAGCTGCCTGTGCTTGGCAAGGAGCAGCTGCTGCATTCTTGCACTTGCCTTCCTTCAGTGCGCACAGAAGCCCGCTGCTCTGCTGCTTGGTTTTTCTGCATTCAGTCAATTGCACAGGATTGAAGCTGGGGCAGGCTGTTCAGCTTGGCTGCTTTTCAGCATCTCAGCTGCCCTTCTGCTCTGTGACAGCTCTCCAGGTTTCTTGCCTTCGCCAGGCTGCAACGTGCCCGCTACTACCCAGAGCTGGGCAGGAGTGGGCAGAGAGCACGCTCATCTGCCAGCAGTTTGCGGCTTGCCCAGGAAAGTGCAGTGTCCTTGGAATGTGCAGCAAATCCAATTTCTTGGCAAGTCCGGGGGAAGTGAGCAGTGCTGGTACACTTTCACCTTGAGAAATGGAGTGGCAAAGCTTTTCGCTAAGATGTAGGCGACTAGAGAGGCAGAATACGGAGCTCCGGCGCTGGCCGAAGGGAAGTGCCGCTTGCCGGCGTCTTTCGGCAAAAGCGGCGCTCCGGAGCGCACCGCTGCCGCTCCAGTCATCTGTACGCCAAGTAGCCTCTTCTTCGCCTCCGGCAGCCGGAGATCGCGGTAGCTTGCATAGGCGAAGAACGAAGCCGCGAAGAAGCCGGCTTGTGCGCGAAGCTCGCAGACTGCTGCAGGACGGTGGCTGCCGCTCTCCTGCCTGTTGAATTCACTTCTGGCATGCGAGTGGAAGGTGTTCCAGGACAACTTTCCTGGGTTTTGACGTAGTCCTGCTGCATCCCTCCTTGGAAATTCTTGCTGCTCCCCGGAGGCTCCGAGATGCAGAGAACACGATGGCAGCTGCTGAAAAGAAGGGCAGCAGTGAGTTTGTCAAGAAACAAGAATATAGGCAGCTGCCTGTGCTTGGCAAGGAGCAGCTGCTGCATTCTTGCACTTGCCTTCCTTCAGTGCGCACAGAAGCCCGCTGCTCTGCTGCTTGGTTTTTCTGCATTCAGTCAATTGCACAGGATTGAAGCTGGGGCAGGCTGTTCAGCTTGGCTGCTTTTCAGCATCTCAGCTGCCCTTCTGCTCTGTGACAGCTCTCCAGGTTTCTTGCCTTCTCCAGGCTGCAACGTGCCCGCTACTACCCAGAGCTGGGCAGGAGTGGGCAGAGAGCACGCTCATCTGCCAGCAGTTTGCGGCTTGCCCAGGAAAGTGCAGTGTCCTTGGAATGTGCAGCAAATCCAATTTCTTGGCAAGTCCGGGGGAAGTGAGCAGTGCAGGTACACTTTCACCTTGAGAAATGGAGTTGGAAAGCTTTTCGCTAAGATGTAGGCGACTAGAGAGGCAGAATACGGAGCTCCGGCGCTGGCCGAAAAGAAGTGCCGCTTGCCGGCGTCTTTCGGCAAAAGCGGCGCTCCGCAGAGCACCGCTGCCGCTCCGGTCATCTGTGCGCGAAGTAGCCGCTTCTTCGCCTCCGGCAGCCGGAGATCGCGGTAGCTTGCATAGGCGAAGAACGAAGCCGCGAAGAAGCCGGCTTGTGTGCGAAGCTCGCAGACAGCTGCAGGACGGTGGCTGCCGCTCTCCTGCCTGTTGAATTCACTTCTGGCATGCGAGTGGAAGGTGTTCCAGGACAACTTTCCTGGGTTTTGACGTAGTCCTGCTGCATCCCTCCTTGGAAATTCTTGCTGCTCCCCGGAGGCTCCGAGATGCAGAGAACACGATGGCAGCTGCTGAAAAGAAGGGCAGCAGTGAGTTTGTCAAGAAACAAGAATATAGGCAGCTGCCTGTGCTTGGCAAGGAGCAGCTGCTGCATTCTTGCACTTGCCTTCCTTCAGTGCGCACAGAAGCCCGCTGCTCTGCTGCTTGGTTTTTCTGCATTCAGTCAATTGCACAGGATTGAAGCTGGGGCAGGCTGTTCAGCTTTGCTGCTTTTCAGCATCTCAGCTGCCCTTTGGCTCTGTTACAGCTCTCCAGGTTTCTTGCCTTCTCCAGGCTGCAACCTGCTGGCTAGTACCCAGAGCTGGGCAGGAGTGGGCAGAGAGCACGCTCATCAGCCAGCAGTTTGCGGTTTGCCCAGGAAAGTGCAGTGTCCTTGGAATGTGCAGCAAATCCAATTTCTTGGCAAGTCCGGGGGAAGTGAGCAGTGCAGGTACACTTTCACCTTGAGAAATGGAGTTGGAAAGCTTTTCGCTAAGATGTAGGCGACTAGAGAGGCAGAATACGGAGCTCCGGCGCTGGCCGAAAAGAAGTGCCGCTTGCCGGCGTCTTTCGGCAAAAGCGGCGCTCCGCAGAGCACCGCTGCCGCTCCGGTCATCTGTACGCCAAGTAGCCGCTTCTTCGCCTCCGGCAGCCGGAGATCGCGGTAGCTTGCAAGAGGCAAAGAATAAAGCCGCGAAGAAGCCGGCTTGTGCGCGAAGCTCGCAGACAGCTGCAGGACGGTGGCTGCCGCTCTCCTGCCTGTTGAATTCACTCTGGGCATGCGAGTGGAAGGTGTTCCAGGACAACTTTCCTGGGTTTTGACGTAGTCCTGCTGCATCCCTCCTTGGAAATTCTTGCTGCTCCCCGGAGGCTCCGAGATGCAGAGAACACGATGGCAGCTGCTGAAAAGAAGGGCAGCAGTGAGTTTGTCAAGAAACAAGAATATAGGCAGCTGCCTGTGCTTGGCAAGGAGCAGCTGCTGCATTCTTGCACTTGCCTTCCTTCAGTGCGCACAGAAGCCCGCTGCTCTGCTGCTTGGTTTTTCTGCATTCAGTCAATTGCACAGGATTGAAGCTGGGGCAGGCTGTTCAGCTTTGCTGCTTTTCAGCATCTCAGCTGCCCTTCTGCTCTGTGACAGCTCTCCAGGTTTCTTGCCTTCTCCAGGCTGCAACGTGCCCGCTACTACCCAGAGCTGGGCAGGAGTGGGCAGAGAGCACGCTCATCTGCCAGCAGTTTGCGGCTTGCCCAGGAAAGTGCAGTGTCCTTGGAATGTGCAGCAAATCCAATTTCTTGGCAAGTCCGGGGGAAGTGAGCAGTGCTGGTACACTTTCACCTTGAGAAATGGAGTGGCAAAGCTTTTCGCTAAGATGTAGGCGACTAGAGAGGCAGAATACGGAGCTCCGGCGCTGGCCGAAGGGAAGTGCCGCTTGCCGGCGTCTTTCGGCAAAAGCGGCGCTCCGGAGCGCACCGCTGCCGCTCCAGTCATCTGTACGCCAAGTAGCCTCTTCTTCGCCTCCGGCAGCCGGAGATCGCGGTAGCTTGCATAGGCGAAGAACGAAGCCGCGAAGAAGCCGGCTTGTGCGCGAAGCTCGCAGACTGCTGCAGGACGGTGGCTGCCGCTCTCCTGCCTGTTGAATTCACTTCTGGCATGCGAGTGGAAGGTGTTCCAGGACAACTTTCCTGGGTTTTGACGTAGTCCTGCTGCATCCCTCCTTGGAAATTCTTGCTGCTCCCCGGAGGCTCCGAGATGCAGAGAACACGATGGCAGCTGCTGAAAAGAAGGGCAGCAGTGAGTTTGTCAAGAAACAAGAATATAGGCAGCTGCCTGTGCTTGGCAAGGAGCAGCTGCTGCATTCTTGCACTTGCCTTCCTTCAGTGCGCACAGAAGCCCGCTGCTCTGCTGCTTGGTTTTTCTGCATTCAGTCAATTGCACAGGATTGAAGCTGGGGCAGGCTGTTCAGCTTGGCTGCTTTTCAGCATCTCAGCTGCCCTTCTGCTCTGTGACAGCTCTCCAGGTTTCTTGCCTTCTCCAGGCTGCAACGTGCCCGCTACTACCCAGAGCTGGGCAGGAGTGGGCAGAGAGCACGCTCATATGCCAGCAGTTTGCGGCTTGCCCAGGAAAGTGCAGTGTCCTTGGAATGTGCAGCAAATCCAATTTCTTGGCAAGTCCGGGGGAAGTGAGCAGTGCTGGTACACTTTCACCTTGAGAAATGGAGTTGGAAAGCTTTTCGCTAAGATGTAGGCGACTAGAGAGGCAGAATACGGAGCTCCGGCGCTGGCCGAAAAGAAGTGCCGCTTGCCGGCGTCTTTCGGCAAAAGCGGCGCTCCGCAGAGCACCGCTGCCGCTCCGGTCATCTGTGCGCGAAGTAGCCGCTTCTTCGCCTCCGGCAGCCGGAGATCGCGGTAGCTTGCATAGGCGAAGAACGAAGCCGCGAAGAAGCCGGCTTGTGCGCTAAGCTCGCAGACAGCTGCAGGACGGTGGCTGCCGCTCTCCTGCCTGTTGAATTCACTTCTGGCATGCGAGTGGAAGGTGTTCCAGGACAACTTTCCTGGGTTTTGACGTAGTCCTGCTGCATCCCTCCTTGGAAATTCTTGCTGCTCCCCGGAGGCTCCGAGATGCAGAGAACACGATGGCAGCTGCTGAAAAGAAGGGCAGCAGTGAGTTTGTCAAGAAACAAGAATATAGGCAGCTGCCTGTGCTTGGCAAGGAGCAGCTGCTGCATTCTTGCACTTGCCTTCCTTCAGTGCGCACAGAAGCCCGCTGCTCTGCTGCTTGGTTTTTCTGCATTCAGTCAATTGCACAGGATTGAAGCTGGGGCAGGCTGTTCAGCTTGGCTGCTTTTCAGCATCTCAGCTGCCCTTCTGCTCTGTGACAGCTCTCCAGGTTTCTTGCCTTCTCCAGGCTGCAACCTGCTGGCTAGTACCCAGAGCTGGGCAGGAGTGGGCAGAGAGCACGCTCATCAGCCAGCAGTTTGCGGTTTGCCCAGGAAAGTGCAGTGTCCTTGGAATGTGCAGCAAATCCAATTTCTTGGCAAGTCCGGGGGAAGTGAGCAGTGCAGGTACACTTTCACCTTGAGAAATGGACTTGGAAAGCTTTTCGCTAAGATGTAGGCGACTAGAGAGGCAGAATACGGAGCTCCGGCGCTGGCCGAAAAGAAGTGCCGCTTGCCGGCGTCTTTCGGCAAAAGCGGCGCTCCGCAGAGCACCGCTGCCGCTCCGGTCATCTGTACGCCAAGTAGCCGCTTCTTCGCCTCCGGCAGCCGGAGATCGCGGTAGCTTGCAAGAGGCAAAGAATAAAGCCGCGAAGAAGCCGGCTTGTGCGCGAAGCTCGCAGACAGCTGCAGGACGGTGGCTGCCGCTCTCCTGCCTGTTGAATTCACTCTGGGCATGCGAGTGGAAGGTGTTCCAGGACAACTTTCCTGGGTTTTGACGTAGTCCTGCTGCATCCCTCCTTGGAAATTCTTGCTGCTCCCCGGAGGCTCCGAGATGCAGAGAACACGATGGCAGCTGCTGAAAAGAAGGGCAGCAGTGAGTTTGTCAAGAAACAAGAATATAGGCAGCTGCCTGTGCTTGGCAAGGAGCAGCTGCTGCATTCTTGCACTTGCCTTCCTTCAGTGCGCACAGAAGCCCGCTGCTCTGCTGCTTGGTTTTTCTGCATTCAGTCAATTGCACAGGATTGAAGCTGGGGCAGGCTGTTCAGCTTTGCTGCTTTTCAGCATCTCAGCTGCCCTTTGGCTCTGTTACAGCTCTCCAGGTTTCTTGCCTTCTCCAGGCTGCAACCTGCTGGCTAGTACCCAGAGCTGGGCAGGAGTGGGCAGAGAGCACGCTCATCAGCCAGCAGTTTGCGGTTTGCCCAGGAAAGTGCAGTGTCCTTGGAATGTGCAGCAAATCCAATTTCTTGGCAAGTCCGGGGGAAGTGAGCAGTGCAGGTACACTTTCACCTTGAGAAATGGAGTTGGAAAGCTTTTCGCTAAGATGTAGGCGACTAGAGAGGCAGAATACGGAGCTCCGGCGCTGGCCGAAAAGAAGTGCCGCTTGCCGGCGTCTTTCGGCAAAAGCGGCGCTCCGCAGAGCACCGCTGCCGCTCCGGTCATCTGTACGCCAAGTAGCCGCTTCTTCGCCTCCGGCAGCCGGAGATCGCGGTAGCTTGCAAGAGGCAAAGAATAAAGCCGCGAAGAAGCCGGCTTGTGCGCGAAGCTCGCAGACAGCTGCAGGACGGTGGCTGCCGCTCTCCTGCCTGTTGAATTCACTCTGGGCATGCGAGTGGAAGGTGTTCCAGGACAACTTTCCTGGGTTTTGACGTAGTCCTGCTGCATCCCTCCTTGGAAATTCTTGCTGCTCCCCGGAGGCTCCGAGATGCAGAGAACACGATGGCAGCTGCTGAAAAGAAGGGCAGCAGTGAGTTTGTCAAGAAACAAGAATATAGGCAGCTGCCTGTGCTTGGCAAGGAGCAGCTGCTGCATTCTTGCACTTGCCTTCCTGCAGTGTGCACAGAAGCCCGCTGTTCTGCTGCTTGGTTTTTCCGCATTCAGTCAATTGCACAGGATTGAAGCTGGGGCAGGCTGTTCAGCTTGGCTGCTTTTCAGCATCTCAGCTGCCCTTCTGCTCTGTGACAGCTCTCCAGGTTTCTTGCCTTCGCCAGGCTGCAACGTGCCCGCTACTACCCAGAGCTGGGCAGGAGTGGGCAGAGAGCACGCTCATATGCCAGCAGTTTGCGGCTTGCCCAGGAAAGTGCAGTGTCCTTGGAATGTGCAGCAAATCCAATTTCTTGGCAAGTCCGGGGGAAGTGAGCAGTGCTGGTACACTTTCACCTTGAGAAATGGACTTGGAAAGCTTTTCGCTAAGATGTAGGCGACTAGAGAGGCAGAATACGGAGCTCCGGCGCTGGCCGATAAGAAGTGCCGCTTGCCGGCGTCTTTCGGCAAAAGCGGCGCTCCGGAGCGCACCGCTGCCGCTCCAGTCATCTGTGCGCGAAGTAGCCGCTTCTTCGCCTCCGGCAGCCGGAGATCGCGGTAGCTTGCATAGGCGAAGAACGAAGCCGCGAAGAAGCCGGCTTGTGCGCGAAGCTCGCAGACTGCTGCAGGACGGTGGCTGCCGCTCTCCTGCCTGTTGAATTCACTTCTGGCATGCGAGTGGAAGGTGTTCCAGGACAACTTTCCTGGGTTTTGACGTAGTCCTGCTGCATCCCTCCTTGGAAATTCTTGCTGCTCCCCGGAGGCTCCGAGATGCAGAGAACACGATGGCAGCTGCTGAAAAGAAGGGCAGCAGTGAGTTTGTCAAGAAACAAGAATATAGGCAGCTGCCTGTGCTTGGCAAGGAGCAGCTGCTGCATTCTTGCACTTGCCTTCCTTCAGTGCGCACAGAAGCCCGCTGCTCTGCTGCTTGGTTTTTCTGCATTCAGTCAATTGCACAGGATTGAAGCTGGGGCAGGCTGTTCAGCTTTGCTGCTTTTCAGCATCTCAGCTGCCCTTTGGCTCTGTTACAGCTCTCCAGGTTTCTTGCCTTTGCCAGGCTGCAACCTGCTGGCTAGTACCCAGAGCTGGGCAGGAGTGGGCAGAGAGCACGCTCATCAGCCAGCAGTTTGCGGTTTGCCCAGGAAAGTGCAGTGTCCTTGGAATGTGCAGCAAATCCAATTTCTTGGCAAGTCCGGGGGAAGTGAGCAGTGCAGGTACACTTTCACCTTGAGAAATGGAGTTGGAAAGCTTTTCGCTAAGATGTAGGCGACTAGAGAGGCAGAATACGGAGCTCCGGCGCTGGCCGAAAAGAAGTGCCGCTTGCCGGCGTCTTTCGGCAAAAGCGGCGCTCCGCAGAGCACCGCTGCCGCTCCGGTCATCTGTACGCCAAGTAGCCGCTTCTTCGCCTCCGGCAGCCGGAGATCGCGGTAGCTTGCAAGAGGCGAAGAATAAAGCCGCGAAGAAGCCGGCTTGTGCGCGAAGCTCGCAGACAGCTGCAGGACGGTGGCTGCCGCTCTCCTGCCTGTTGAATTCACTCTGGGCATGCGAGTGGAAGGTGTTCCAGGACAACTTTCCTGGGTTTTGACGTAGTCCTGCTGCATCCCTCCTTGGAAATTCTTGCTGCTCCCCGGAGGCTCCGAGATGCAGAGAACACGATGGCAGCTGCTGAAAAGAAGGGCAGCAGTGAGTTTGTCAAGAAACAAGAATATAGGCAGCTGCCTGTGCTTGGCAAGGAGCAGCTGCTGCATTCTTGCACTTGCCTTCCTTCAGTGCGCACAGAAGCCCGCTGCTCTGCTGCTTGGTTTTTCTGCATTCAGTCAATTGCACAGGATTGAAGCTGGGGCAGGCTGTTCAGCTTGGCTGCTTTTCAGCATCTCAGCTGCCCTTCTGCTCTGTGACAGCTCTCCAGGTTTCTTGCCTTCTCCAGGCTGCAACGTGCCCGCTACTACCCAGAGCTGGGCAGGAGTGGGCAGAGAGCACGCTCATGTGCCAGCAGTTTGCGGCTTGCCCAGGAAAGTGCAGTGTCCTTGGAATGTGCAGCAAATCCAATTTCTTGGCAAGTCCGGGGGAAGTGAGCAGTGCTGGTACACTTTCACCTTGAGAAATGGAGTTGGAAAGCTTTTCGCTAAGATGTAGGCGACTAGAGAGGCAGAATACGGAGCTCCGGCGCTGGCCGAAGGGAAGTGCCGCTTCCCGGCGTCTTTCGGCAAAAGCGGCGCTCCGGAGCGCACCGCTGCCGCTCCAGTCATCTGTGCGCGAAGTTGCCGCTTCTTCGCCTCCGGCAGCCGGAGATCGCGGTAGCTTGCATAGGCGAAGAACGAAGCCGCGAAGAAGCCGGCTTGTGCGCGAAGCTCGCAGACTGCTGCAGGACGGTGGCTGCCGCTCTCCTGCCTGTTGAATTCACTTCTGGCATGCGAGTGGAAGGTGTTCCAGGACAACTTTCCTGGGTTTTGACGTAGTCCTGCTGCATCCCTCCTTGGAAATTCTTGCAGCTCCCCGGAGGCTCCGAGATGCAGAGAACACGATGGCAGCTGCTGAAAAGAAGGGCAGCAGTGAGTTTGTCAAGAAACAAGAATATAGGCAGCTGCCTGTGCTTGGCAAGGAGCAGCTGCTGCATTCTTGCACTTGCCTTCCTTCAGTGCGCACAGAAGCCCGCTGCTCTGCTGCTTGGTTTTTCTGCATTCAGTCAATTGCACAGGATTGAAGCTGGGGCAGGCTGTTCAGCTTGGCTGCTTTTCAGCATCTCAGCTGCCCTTCTGCTCTGTGACAGCTCTCCAGGTTTCTTGCCTTCGCCAGGCTGCAACGTGCCCGCTACTACCCAGAGCTGGGCAGGAGTGGGCAGAGAGCACGCTCATATGCCAGCAGTTTGCGGCTTGCCCAGGAAAGTGCAGTGTCCTTGGAATGTGCAGCAAATCCAATTTCTTGGCAAGTCCGGGGAAAGTGAGCAGTGCAGGTACACTTTCACCTTGAGAAATGGAGTTGGAAAGCTTTTCGCTAAGATGTAGGCGACTAGAGAGGCAGAATACGGAGCTCCGGCGCTGGCCGATAAGAAGTGCCGCTTCCCGGCGTCTTTCGGCAAAAGCGGCGCTTCGGAGCGCACCGCTGCCGCTCCAGTCATCTGTGCGCGAAGTAGCCGCTTCTTCGCCTCCGGCAGCCGGAGATCGCGGTAGCTTGAATAGGCGAAGAATAAAGCTGCGAAGAAGCTGGCTTGTGCGCGAACCTTGCAGAGAGCTGCAGGATGGTGGCTGCCGCTCTCCTGCCTTTTGAATTCATTTCTGGCATGCGAGTGGAAGGTGTTCCAGGACAACTTTCCTGGGTTTTGACGTAGTCCTGCTGCATCCCTCCTTGGAAATTCTTGCTGCTCCCCGGAGGCTCCGAGATGCAGAGAACACGATGGCAGCTGCTGAAAAGAAGGGCAGCAGTGAGTTTGTCAAGAAACAAGAATATAGGCAGCTGCCTGTGCTTGGCAAGGAGCAGCTGCTGCATTCTTGCACTTGCCTTCCTGCAGTGCGCACAGAAGCCCGCTGCTCTGCTGCTTGGTTTTTCCGCATTCAGTCAATTGCACAGGATTGAAGCTGGGGCAGGCTGTTCAGCTTGGCTGCTTTTCAGCATCTCAGCTGCCCTTCTGCTCTGTGACAGCTCTCCAGGTTTCTTGCCTTCGCCAGGCTGCAACGTGCCCGCTACTACCCAGAGCTGGGCAGGAGTGGGCAGAGAGCACGCTCATCTGCCAGCAGTTTGCGGCTTGCCCAGGAAAGTGCAGTGTCCTTGGAATGTGCAGCAAATCCAATTTCTTGGCAAGTCCGGGGGAAGTGAGCAGTGCTGGTACACTTTCACCTTGAGAAATGGAGTGGCAAAGCTTTTCGCTAAGATGTAGGCGACTAGAGAGGCAGAATACGGAGCTCCGGCGCTGGCCGAAGGGAAGTGCCGCTTGCCGGCGTCTTTCGGCAAAAGCGGCGCTCCGGAGCGCACCGCTGCCGCTCCAGTCATCTGTACGCCAAGTAGCCTCTTCTTCGCCTCCGGCAGCCGGAGATCGCGGTAGCTTGCATAGGCGAAGAACGAAGCCGCGAAGAAGCCGGCTTGTGCGCGAAGCTCGCAGACTGCTGCAGGACGGTGGCTGCCGCTCTCCTGCCTGTTGAATTCACTTCTGGCATGCGAGTGGAAGGTGTTCCAGGACAACTTTCCTGGGTTTTGACGTAGTCCTGCTGCATCCCTCCTTGGAAATTCTTGCTGCTCCCCGGAGGCTCCGAGATGCAGAGAACACGATGGCAGCTGCTGAAAAGAAGGGCAGCAGTGAGTTTGTCAAGAAACAAGAATATAGGCAGCTGCCTGTGCTTGGCAAGGAGCAGCTGCTGCATTCTTGCACTTGCCTTCCTTCAGTGCGCACAGAAGCCCGCTGCTCTGCTGCTTGGTTTTTCTGCATTCAGTCAATTGCACAGGATTGAAGCTGGGGCAGGCTGTTCAGCTTGGCTGCTTTTCAGCATCTCAGCTGCCCTTCTGCTCTGTGACAGCTCTCCAGGTTTCTTGCCTTCTCCAGGCTGCAACGTGCCCGCTACTACCCAGAGCTGGGCAGGAGTGGGCAGAGAGCACGCTCATCTGCCAGCAGTTTGCGGCTTGCCCAGGAAAGTGCAGTGTCCTTGGAATGTGCAGCAAATCCAATTTCTTGGCAAGTCCGGGGGAAGTGAGCAGTGCAGGTACACTTTCACCTTGAGAAATGGAGTTGGAAAGCTTTTCGCTAAGATGTAGGCGACTAGAGAGGCAGAATACGGAGCTCCGGCGCTGGCCGAAAAGAAGTGCCGCTTGCCGGCGTCTTTCGGCAAAAGCGGCGCTCCGCAGAGCACCGCTGCCGCTCCGGTCATCTGTGCGCGAAGTAGCCGCTTCTTCGCCTCCGGCAGCCGGAGATCGCGGTAGCTTGCATAGGCGAAGAACGAAGCCGCGAAGAAGCCGGCTTGTGCGCGAAGCTCGCAGACAGCTGCAGGACGGTGGCTGCCGCTCTCCTGCCTGTTGAATTCACTTCTGGCATGCGAGTGGAAGGTGTTCCAGGACAACTTTCCTGGGTTTTGACGTAGTCCTGCTGCATCCCTCCTTGGAAATTCTTGCTGCTCCCCGGAGGCTCCGAGATGCAGAGAACACGATGGCAGCTGCTGAAAAGAAGGGCAGCAGTGAGTTTGTCAAGAAACAAGAATATAGGCAGCTGCCTGTGCTTGGCAAGGAGCAGCTGCTGCATTCTTGCACTTGCCTTCCTTCAGTGCGCACAGAAGCCCGCTGCTCTGCTGCTTGGTTTTTCTGCATTCAGTCAATTGCACAGGATTGAAGCTGGGGCAGGCTGTTCAGCTTTGCTGCTTTTCAGCATCTCAGCTGCCCTTTGGCTCTGTTACAGCTCTCCAGGTTTCTTGCCTTCTCCAGGCTGCAACCTGCTGGCTAGTACCCAGAGCTGGGCAGGAGTGGGCAGAGAGCACGCTCATCAGCCAGCAGTTTGCGGTTTGCCCAGGAAAGTGCAGTGTCCTTGGAATGTGCAGCAAATCCAATTTCTTGGCAAGTCCGGGGGAAGTGAGCAGTGCAGGTACACTTTCACCTTGAGAAATGGAGTTGGAAAGCTTTTCGCTAAGATGTAGGCGACTAGAGAGGCAGAATACGGAGCTCCGGCGCTGGCCGAAAAGAAGTGCCGCTTGCCGGCGTCTTTCGGCAAAAGCGGCGCTCCGCAGAGCACCGCTGCCGCTCCGGTCATCTGTACGCCAAGTAGCCGCTTCTTCGCCTCCGGCAGCCGGAGATCGCGGTAGCTTGCAAGAGGCAAAGAATAAAGCCGCGAAGAAGCCGGCTTGTGCGCGAAGCTCGCAGACAGCTGCAGGACGGTGGCTGCCGCTCTCCTGCCTGTTGAATTCACTCTGGGCATGCGAGTGGAAGGTGTTCCAGGACAACTTTCCTGGGTTTTGACGTAGTCCTGCTGCATCCCTCCTTGGAAATTCTTGCTGCTCCCCGGAGGCTCCGAGATGCAGAGAACACGATGGCAGCTGCTGAAAAGAAGGGCAGCAGTGAGTTTGTCAAGAAACAAGAATATAGGCAGCTGCCTGTGCTTGGCAAGGAGCAGCTGCTGCATTCTTGCACTTGCCTTCCTTCAGTGCGCACAGAAGCCCGCTGCTCTGCTGCTTGGTTTTTCTGCATTCAGTCAATTGCACAGGATTGAAGCTGGGGCAGGCTGTTCAGCTTGGCTGCTTTTCAGCATCTCAGCTGCCCTTCTGCTCTGTGACAGCTCTCCAGGTTTCTTGCCTTCTCCAGGCTGCAACGTGCCCGCTACTACCCAGAGCTGGGCAGGAGTGGGCAGAGAGCACGCTCATCTGCCAGCAGTTTGCGGCTTGCCCAGGAAAGTGCAGTGTCCTTGGAATGTGCAGCAAATCCAATTTCTTGGCAAGTCCGGGGGAAGTGAGCAGTGCTGGTACACTTTCACCTTGAGAAATGGACTTGGAAAGCTTTTCGCTAAGATGTAGGCGACTAGAGAGGCAGAATACGGAGCTCCGGCGCTGGCCGATAAGAAGTGCCGCTTCCCGGCGTCTTTCGGCAAAAGCGGCGCTCCGGAGCGCACCGCTGCCGCTCCAGTCATCTGTGCGCGAAGTAGCCGCTTCTTCGCCTCCGGCAGCCGGAGATCGCGGTAGCTTGCATAGGCGAAGAACGAAGCCGCGAAGAAGCCGGCTTGTGCGCGAAGCTCGCAGACAGCTGCAGGACGGTGGCTGCCGCTCTCCTGCCTGTTGAATTCACTCTGGGCATGCGAGTGGAAGGTGTTCCAGGACAACTTTCCTGGGTTTTGACGTAGTCCTGCTGCATCCCTCCTTGGAAATTCTTGCTGCTCCCTGGAGGCTCCGAGATGCAGAGAACACGATGGCAGCTGCTGAAAAGAAGGGCAGCAGTGAGTTTGTCAAGAAACAAGAATATAGGCAGCTGCCTGTGCTTGGCAAGGAGCAGCTGCTGCATTCTTGCACTTGCCTTCCTGCAGTGTGAACAGAAGCCCGCTGTTCTGCTGCTTGGTTTTTCCGCATTCAGTCAATTGCACAGGATTGAAGCTGGGGCAGGCTGTTCAGCTTGGCTGCTTTTCAGCATCTCAGCTGCCCTTCTGCTCTGTGACAGCTCTCCAGGTTTCTTGCCTTCGCCAGGCTGCAACGTGCCCGCTACTACCCAGAGCTGGGCAGGAGTGGGCAGAGAGCACGCTCATATGCCAGCAGTTTGCGGCTTGCCCAGGAAAGTGCAGTGTCCTTGGAATGTGCAGCAAATCCAATTTCTTGGCAAGTCCGGGGGAAGTGAGCAGTGCTGGTACACTTTCACCTTGAGAAATGGAGTTGGAAAGCTTTTCGCTAAGATGTAGGCGACTAGAGAGGCAGAATACGGAGCTCCGGCGCTGGCCGATAAGAAGTGCCGCTTGCCGGCGTCTTTCGGCAAAAGCGGCGCTCCGGAGCGCACCGCTGCCGCTCCGGTCATCTGTGCGCGAAGTAGCCGCTTCTTCGCCTCCGGCAGCCGGAGATCGCGGTAGCTTGCATAGGCGAAGAACGAAGCCGCGAAGAAGCCGGCTTGTGCGCGAAGCTCGCAGACTGCTGCAGGACGGTGGCTGCCGCTCTCCTGCCTGTTGAATTCACTTCTGGCATGCGAGTGGAAGGTGTTCCAGGACAACTTTCCTGGGTTTTGACGTAGTCCTGCTGCATCCCTCCTTGGAAATTCTTGCTGCTCCCCGGAGGCTCCGAGATGCAGAGAACACGATGGCAGCTGCTGAAAAGAAGGGCAGCAGTGAGTTTGTCAAGAAACAAGAATATAGGCAGCTGCCTGTGCTTGGCAAGGAGCAGCTGCTGCATTCTTGCACTTGCCTTCCTTCAGTGCGCACAGAAGCCCGCTGCTCTGCTGCTTGGTTTTTCTGCATTCAGTCAATTGCACAGGATTGAAGCTGGAACAGGCTGTTCAGCTTGGCTGCTTTTCAGCATCTCAGCTGCCCTTCTGCTCTGTGACAGCTCTCCAGGTTTCTTGCCTTCTCCAGGCTGCAACGTGCCCGCTACTACCCAGAGCTGGGCAGGAGTGGGCAGAGAGCACGCTCATCTGCCAGCAGTTTGCGGCTTGCCCAGGAAAGTGCAGTGTCCTTGGAATGTGCAGCAAATCCAATTTCTTGGCAAGTCCGGGGGAAGTGAGCAGTGCAGGTACACTTTCACCTTGAGAAATGGAGTTGGAAAGCTTTTCGCTAAGATGTAGGCGACTAGAGAGGCAGAATACGGAGCTCCGGCGCTCGCCGATAAGAAGTGCCGCTTCCCGGCGTCTTTCGGCAAAAGCGGCGCTTCGGAGCGCACCGCTGCCGCTCCAGTCATCTGTGCGCGAAGTAGCCGCTTCTTCGCCTCCGGCAGCCGGAGATCGCGGTAGCTTGCATAGGCGAAGAACGAAGCCGCGAAGAAGCCGGCTTGTGCGCGAAGCTCGCAGACTGCTGCAGGACGGTGGCTGCCGCTCTCCTGCCTGTTGAATTCACTTCTGGCATGCGAGTGGAAGGTGTTCCAGGACAACTTTCCTGGGTTTTGACGTAGTCCTGCTGCATCCCTCCTTGGAAATTCTTGCTGCTCCCCGGAGGCTCCGAGATGCAGAGAACACGATGGCAGCTGCTGAAAAGAAGGGCAGCAGTGAGTTTGTCAAGAAACAAGAATATAGGCAGCTGCCTGTGCTTGGCAAGGAGCAGCTGCTGCATTCTTGCACTTGCCTTCCTTCAGTGCGCACAGAAGCCCGCTGCTCTGCTGCTTGGTTTTTCTGCATTCAGTCAATTGCACAGGATTGAAGCTGGGGCAGGCTGTTCAGCTTGGCTGCTTTTCAGCATCTCAGCTGCCCTTCTGCTCTGTGACAGCTCTCCAGGTTTCTTGCCTTCTCCAGGCTGCAACGTGCCCGCTACTACCCAGAGCTGGGCAGGAGTGGGCAGAGAGCACGCTCATCTGCCAGCAGTTTGCGGCTTGCCCAGGAAAGTGCAGTGTCCTTGGAATGTGCAGCAAATCCAATTTCTTGGCAAGTCCGGGGGAAGTGAGCAGTGCAGGTACACTTTCACCTTGAGAAATGGAGTTGGAAAGCTTTTCGCTAAGATGTAGGCGACTAGAGAGGCAGAATACGGAGCTCCGGCGCTGGCCGAAAAGAAGTGCCGCTTGCCGGCGTCTTTCGGCAAAAGCGGCGCTCCGCAGAGCACCGCTGCCGCTCCGGTCATCTGTGCGCGAAGTAGCCGCTTCTTCGCCTCCGGCAGCCGGAGATCGCGGTAGCTTGCATAGGCGAAGAACGAAGCCGCGAAGAAGCCGGCTTGTGTGCGAAGCTCGCAGACAGCTGCAGGACGGTGGCTGCCGCTCTCCTGCCTGTTGAATTCACTTCTGGCATCCGAGTGGAAGGTGTTCCAGGACAACTTTCCTGGGTTTTGACGTAGTCCTGCTGCATCCCTCCTTGGAAATTCTTGCTGCTCCCCGGAGGCTCCGAGATGCAGAGAACACGATGGCAGCTGCTGAAAAGAAGGGCAGCAGTGAGTTTGTCAAGAAACAAGAATATAGGCAGCTGCCTGTGCTTGGCAAGGAGCAGCTGCTGCATTCTTGCACTTGCCTTCCTTCAGTGCGCACAGAAGCCCGCTGCTCTGCTGCTTGGTTTTTCTGCATTCAGTCAATTGCACAGGATTGAAGCTGGGGCAGGCTGTTCAGCTTTGCTGCTTTTCAGCATCTCAGCTGCCCTTTGGCTCTGTTACAGCTCTCCAGGTTTCTTGCCTTCTCCAGGCTGCAACCTGCTGGCTAGTACCCAGAGCTGGGCAGGAGTGGGCAGAGAGCACGCTCATCAGCCAGCAGTTTGCGGTTTGCCCAGGAAAGTGCAGTGTCCTTGGAATGTGCAGCAAATCCAATTTCTTGGCAAGTCCGGGGGAAGTGAGCAGTGCAGGTACACTTTCACCTTGAGAAATGGACTTGGAAAGCTTTTCGCTAAGATGTAGGCGACTAGAGAGGCAGAATACGGAGCTCCGGCGCTGGCCGAAAAGAAGTGCCGCTTGCCGGCGTCTTTCGGCAAAAGCGGCGCTCCGCAGAGCACCGCTGCCGCTCCGGTCATCTGTACGCCAAGTAGCCGCTTCTTCGCCTCCGGCAGCCGGAGATCGCGGTAGCTTGCAAGAGGCGAAGAATAAAGCCGCGAAGAAGCCGGCTTGTGCGCGAAGCTCGCAGACAGCTGCAGGACGGTGGCTGCCGCTCTCCTGCCTGTTGAATTCACTCTGGGCATGCGAGTGGAAGGTGTTCCAGGACAACTTTCCTGGGTTTTGACGTAGTCCTGCTGCATCCCTCCTTGGAAATTCTTGCTGCTCCCCGGAGGCTCCGAGATGCAGAGAACACGATGGCAGCTGCTGAAAAGAAGGGCAGCAGTGAGTTTGTCAAGAAACAAGAATATAGGCAGCTGCCTGTGCTTGGCAAGGAGCAGCTGCTGCATTCTTGCACTTGCCTTCCTTCAGTGCGCACAGAAGCCCGCTGTTCTGCTGCTTGGTTTTTCTGCATTCAGTCAATTGCACAGGATTGAAGCTGGGGCAGGCTGTTCAGCTTGGCTGCTTTTCAGCATCTCAGCTGCCCTTCTGCTCTGTGACAGCTCTCCAGGTTTCTTGCCTTCTCCAGGCTGCAACGTGCCCGCTACTACCCAGAGCTGGGCAGGAGTGGGCAGAGAGCACGCTCATCTGCCAGCAGTTTGCGGCTTGCCCAGGAAAGTGCAGTGTCCTTGGAATGTGCAGCAAATCCAATTTCTTGGCAAGTCCGGGGGAAGTGAGCAGTGCTGGTACACTTTCACCTTGAGAAATGGAGTTGGAAAGCTTTTCGCTAAGATGTAGGCGACTAGAGAGGCAGAATACGGAGCTCCGGCGCTGGCCGATAAGAAGTGCCGCTTCCCGGCGTCTTTCGGCAAAAGCGGCGCTCCGGAGCGCACCGCTGCCGCTCCAGTCATCTGTGCGCGAAGTAGCCGCTTCTTCGCCTCCGGCAGCCGGAGATCGCGGTAGCTTGCATAGGCGAAGAACGAAGCCGCGAAGAAGCCGGCTTGTGCGCGAAGCTCGCAGACAGCTGCAGGACGGTGGCTGCCGCTCTCCTGCCTGTTGAATTCACTTCTGGCATGCGAGTGGAAGGTGTTCCAGGACAACTTTCCTGGGTTTTGACGTAGTCCTGCTGCATCCCTCCTTGGAAATTCTTGCAGCTCCCCGGAGGCTCCGAGATGCAGAGAACACGATGGCAGCTGCTGAAAAGAAGGGCAGCAGTGAGTTTGTCAAGAAACAAGAATATAGGCAGCTGCCTGTGCTTGGCAAGGAGCAGCTGCTGCATTCTTGCACTTGCCTTCCTTCAGTGCGCACAGAAGCCCGCTGCTCTGCTGCTTGGTTTTTCCGCATTCAGTCAATTGCACAGGATTGAAGCTGGGGCAGGCTGTTCAGCTTGGCTGCTTTTCAGCATCTCAGCTGCCCTTCTGCTCTGTGACAGCTCTCCAGGTTTCTTGCCTTCTCCAGGCTGCAACGTGCCCGCTACTACCCAGAGCTGGGCAGGAGTGGGCAGAGAGCACGCTCATCTGCCAGCAGTTTGCGGCTTGCCCAGGAAAGTGCAGTGTCCTTGGAATGTGCAGCAAATCCAATTTCTTGGCAAGTCCGGGGGAAGTGAGCAGTGCTGGTACACTTTCACCTTGAGAAATGGAGTTGGAAAGCTTTTCGCTAAGATGTAGGCGACTAGAGAGGCAGAATACGGAGCTCCGGCGCTGGCCGATAAGAAGTGCCGCTTCCCGGCGTCTTTCGGCAAAAACGGCGCTCCGGAGCGCACCGCTGCCGCTCCAGTCATCTGTGCGCGAAGTAGCCGCTTCTTCGCCTCCGGCAGCCGGAGATCGCGGTAGCTTGCATAGGCGAAGAACGAAGCCGCGAAGAAGCCGGCTTGTGCGCGAAGCTCGCAGACTGCTGCAGGACGGTGGCTGCCGCTCTCCTGCCTGTTGAATTCACTTCTGGCATGCGAGTGGAAGGTGTTCCAGGACAACTTTCCTGGGTTTTGACGTAGTCCTGCTGCATCCCTCCTTGGAAATTCTTGCTGCTCCCCGGAGGCTCCGAGATGCAGAGAACACGATGGCAGCTGCTGAAAAGAAGGGCAGCAGTGAGTTTGTCAAGAAACAAGAATATAGGCAGCTGCCTGTGCTTGGCAAGGAGCAGCTGCTGCATTCTTGCACTTGCCTTCCTTCAGTGCGCACAGAAGCCCGCTGCTCTGCTGCTTGGTTTTTCCGCATTCAGTCAATTGCACAGGATTGAAGCTGGGGCAGGCTGTTCAGCTTTGCTGCTTTTCAGCATCTCAGCTGCCCTTCTGCTCTGTGACAGCTCTCCAGGTTTCTTGCCTTCTCCAGGCTGCAACGTGCCCGCTACTACCCAGAGCTGGGCAGGAGTGGGCAGAGAGCACGCTCATATGCCAGCAGTTTGCGGCTTGCCCAGGAAAGTGCAGTGTCCTTGGAATGTGCAGCAAATCCAATTTCTTGGCAAGTCCGGGGGAAGTGAGCAGTGCTGGTACACTTTCACCTTGAGAAATGGAGTGGCAAAGCTTTTCGCTAAGATGTAGGCGACTAGAGAGGCAGAATACGGAGCTCCGGCGCTGGCCGAAGGGAAGTGCCGCTTGCCGGCGTCTTTCGGCAAAAGCGGCGCTCCGGAGCGCACCGCTGCCGCTCCAGTCATCTGTGCGCGAAGTAGCCGCTTCTTCGCCTCCGGCAGCCGGAGATCGCGGTAGCTTGCATAGGCGAAGAACGAAGCCGCGAAGAAGCCGGCTTGTGCGCGAAGCTCGCAGACTGCTGCAGGACGGTGGCTGCCGCTCTCCTGCCTGTTGAATTCACTTCTGGCATGCGAGTGGAAGGTGTTCCAGGACAACTTTCCTGGGTTTTGACGTAGTCCTGCTGCATCCCTCCTTGGAAATTCTTGCTGCTCCCCGGAGGCTCCGAGATGCAGAGAACACGATGGCAGCTGCTGAAAAGAAGGGCAGCAGTGAGTTTGTCAAGAAACAAGAATATAGGCAGCTGCCTGTGCTTGGCAAGGAGCAGCTGCTGCATTCTTGCACTTGCCTTCCTTCAGTGCGCACAGAAGCCCGCTGCTCTGCTGCTTGGTTTTTCTGCATTCAGTCAATTGCACAGGATTGAAGCTGGGGCAGGCTGTTCAGCTTTGCTGCTTTTCAGCATCTCAGCTGCCCTTTGGCTCTGTTACAGCTCTCCAGGTTTCTTGCCTTCTCCAGGCTGCAACCTGCTGGCTAGTACCCAGAGCTGGGCAGGAGTGGGCAGAGAGCACGCTCATCAGCCAGCAGTTTGCGGTTTGCCCAGGAAAGTGCAGTGTCCTTGGAATGTGCAGCAAATCCAATTTCTTGGCAAGTCCGGGGGAAGTGAGCAGTGCAGGTACACTTTCACCTTGAGAAATGGAGTTGGAAAGCTTTTCGCTAAGATGTAGGCGACTAGAGAGGCAGAATACGGAGCTCCGGCGCTGGCCGAAAAGAAGTGCCGCTTGCCGGCGTCTTTCGGCAAAAGCGGCGCTCCGCAGAGCACCGCTGCCGCTCCGGTCATCTGTACGCCAAGTAGCCGCTTCTTCGCCTCCGGCAGCCGGAGATCGCGGTAGCTTGCAAGAGGCGAAGAATAAAGCCGCGAAGAAGCCGGCTTGTGCGCGAAGCTCGCAGACAGCTGCAGGACGGTGGCTGCCGCTCTCCTGCCTGTTGAATTCACTCTGGGCATGCGAGTGGAAGGTGTTCCAGGACAACTTTCCTGGGTTTTGACGTAGTCCTGCTGCATCCCTCCTTGGAAATTCTTGCTGCTCCCCGGAGGCTCCGAGATGCAGAGAACACGATGGCAGCTGCTGAAAAGAAGGGCAGCAGTGAGTTTGTCAAGAAACAAGAATATAGGCAGCTGCCTGTGCTTGGCAAGGAGCAGCTGCTGCATTCTTGCACTTGCCTTCCTGCAGTGCGCACAGAAGCCCGCTGCTCTGCTGCTTGGTTTTTCCGCATTCAGTCAATTGCACAGGATTGAAGCTGGGGCAGGCTGTTCAGCTTGGCTGCTTTTCAGCATCTCAGCTGCCCTTCTGCTCTGTGACAGCTCTCCAGGTTTCTTGCCTTCGCCAGGCTGCAACGTGCCCGCTACTACCCAGAGCTGGGCAGGAGTGGGCAGAGAGCACGCTCATATGCCAGCAGTTTGCGGCTTGCCCAGGAAAGTGCAGTGTCCTTGGAATGTGCAGCAAATCCAATTTCTTGGCAAGTCCGGGGGAAGTGAGCAGTGCTGGTACACTTTCACCTTGAGAAATGGAGTGGCAAAGCTTTTCGCTAAGATGTAGGCGACTAGAGAGGCAGAATACGGAGCTCCGGCGCTGGCCGAAGGGAAGTGCCGCTTGCCGGCGTCTTTCGGCAAAAGCGGCGCTCCGGAGCGCACCGCTGCCGCTCCAGTCATCTGTGCGCGAAGTAGCCGCTTCTTCGCCTCCGGCAGCCGGAGATCGCGGTAGCTTGCATAGGCGAAGAACGAAGCCGCGAAGAAGCCGGCTTGTGCGCGAAGCTCGCAGACTGCTGCAGGACGGTGGCTGCCGCTCTCCTGCCTGTTGAATTCACTTCTGGCATGCGAGTGGAAGGTGTTCCAGGACAACTTTCCTGGGTTTTGACGTAGTCCTGCTGCATCCCTCCTTGGAAATTCTTGCTGCTCCCCGGAGGCTCCGAGATGCAGAGAACACGATGGCAGCTGCTGAAAAGAAGGGCAGCAGTGAGTTTGTCAAGAAACAAGAATATAGGCAGCTGCCTGTGCTTGGCAAGGAGCAGCTGCTGCATTCTTGCACTTGCCTTCCTTCAGTGCGCACAGAAGCCCGCTGCTCTGCTGCTTGGTTTTTCTGCATTCAGTCAATTGCACAGGATTGAAGCTGGGGCAGGCTGTTCAGCTTTGCTGCTTTTCAGCATCTCAGCTGCCCTTTGGCTCTGTTACAGCTCTCCAGGTTTCTTGCCTTTGCCAGGCTGCAACCTGCTGGCTAATACCCAGAGCTGGGCAGGAGTGGGCAGAGAGCACGCTCATCTGCCAGCAGTTTGCGGTTTGCCCAGGAAAGTGCAGTGTCCTTGGAATGTGCAGCAAATCCAATTTCTTGGCAAGTCCGGGGGAAGTGAGCAGTGCAGGTACACTTTCACCTTGAGAAATGGACTTGGAAAGCTTTTCGCTAAGATGTAGGCGACTAGAGAGGCAGAATACGGAGCTCCGGCGCTGGCCGAAAAGAAGTGCCGCTTGCCGGCGTCTTTCGGCAAAAGCGGCGCTCCGCAGAGCACCGCTGCCGCTCCGGTCATCTGTACGCCAAGTAGCCGCTTCTTCGCCTCCGGCAGCCGGAGATCGCGGTAGCTTGCAAGAGGCGAAGAATAAAGCCGCGAAGAAGCCGGCTTGTGCGCGAAGCTCGCAGACAGCTGCAGGACGGTGGCTGCCGCTCTCCTGCCTGTTGAATTCACTCTGGGCATGCGAGTGGAAGGTGTTCCAGGACAACTTTCCTGGGTTTTGACGTAGTCCTGCTGCATCCCTCCTTGGAAATTCTTGCTGCTCCCCGGAGGCTCCGAGATGCAGAGAACACGATGGCAGCTGCTGAAAAGAAGGGCAGCAGTGAGTTTGTCAAGAAACAAGAATATAGGCAGCTGCCTGTGCTTGGCAAGGAGCAGCTGCTGCATTCTTGCACTTGCCTTCCTTCAGTGCGCACAGAAGCCCGCTGCTCTGCTGCTTGGTTTTTCCGCATTCAGTCAATTGCACAGGATTGAAGCTGGGGCAGGCTGTTCAGCTTTGCTGCTTTTCAGCATCTCAGCTGCCCTTCTGCTCTGTGACAGCTCTCCAGGTTTCTTGCCTTCTCCAGGCTGCAACGTGCCCGCTACTACCCAGAGCTGGGCAGGAGTGGGCAGAGAGCACGCTCATCAGCCAGCAGTTTGCGGTTTGCCCAGGAAAGTGCAGTGTCCTTGGAATGTGCAGCAAATCCAATTTCTTGGCAAGTCCGGGGGAAGTGAGCAGTGCAGGTACACTTTCACCTTGAGAAATGGACTTGGAAAGCTTTTCGCTAAGATGTAGGCGACTAGAGAGGCAGAATACGGAGCTCCGGCGCTGGCCGAAAAGAAGTGCCGCTTCCCGGCGTCTTTCGGCAAAAGCGGCGCTCCGCAGAGCACCGCTGCCGCTCCGGTCATCTGTACGCCAAGTAGCCGCTTCTTCGCCTCCGGCAGCCGGAGATCGCGGTAGCTTGCAAGAGGCGAAGAATGAAGCCGCGAAGAAGCCGGCTTGTGCGCGAAGCTCGCAGACAGCTGCAGGACGGTGGCTGCCGCTCTCCTGCCTGTTGAATTCACTCTGGGCATGCGAGTGGAAGGTGTTCCAGGACAACTTTCCTGGGTTTTTACGTAGTCCTGCTGCATCCCTCCTTGGAAATTCTTGCTGCTCCCCGGAGGCTCCGAGATGCAGAGAACACGATGGCAGCTGCTGAAAAGAAGGGCAGCAGTGAGTTTGTCAAGAAACAAGAATATAGGCAGCTGCCTGTGCTTGGCAAGGAGCAGCTGCTGCATTCTTGCACTTGCCTTCCTTCAGTGCGCACAGAAGCCCGCTGCTCTGCTGCTTGGTTTTTCTGCATTCAGTCAATTGCACAGGATTGAAGCTGGGGCAGGCTGTTCAGCTTGGCTGCTTTTCAGCATCTCAGCTGCCCTTCTGCTCTGTGACAGCTCTCCAGGTTTCTTGCCTTCGCCAGGCTGCAACGTGCCCGCTACTACCCAGAGCTGGGCAGGAGTGGGCAGAGAGCACGCTCATATGCCAGCAGTTTGCGGCTTGCCCAGGAAAGTGCAGTGTCCTTGGAATGTGCAGCAAATCCAATTTCTTGGCAAGTCCGGGGAAAGTGAGCAGTGCAGGTACACTTTCACCTTGAGAAATGGAGTTGGAAAGCTTTTCGCTAAGATGTAGGCGACTAGAGAGGCAGAATACGGAGCTCCGGCGCTCGCCGATAAGAAGTGCCGCTTCCCGGCGTCTTTCGGCAAAAGCGGCGCTTCGGAGCGCACCGCTGCCGCTCCAGTCATCTGTGCGCGAAGTAGCCGCTTCTTCGCCTCCGGCAGCCGGAGATCGCGGTAGCTTGAATAGGCGAAGAATAAAGCTGCGAAGAAGCTGGCTTGTGCGCGAACCTTGCAGAGAGCTGCAGGATGGTGGCTGCCGCTCTCCTGCCTTTTGAATTCATTTCTGGCATGCGAGTGGAAGGTGTTCCAGGACAACTTTCCTGGGTTTTGACGTAGTCCTGCTGCATCCCTCCTTGGAAATTCTTGCTGCTCCCCGGAGGCTCCGAGATGCAGAGAACACGATGGCAGCTGCTGAAAAGAAGGGCAGCAGTGAGTTTGTCAAGAAACAAGAATATAGGCAGCTGCCTGTGCTTGGCAAGGAGCAGCTGCTGCATTCTTGCACTTGCCTTCCTGCAGTGCGCACAGAAGCCCGCTGCTCTGCTGCTTGGTTTTTCCGCATTCAGTCAATTGCACAGGATTGAAGCTGGGGCAGGCTGTTCAGCTTGGCTGCTTTTCAGCATCTCAGCTGCCCTTCTGCTCTGTGACAGCTCTCCAGGTTTCTTGCCTTCGCCAGGCTGCAACGTGCCCGCTACTACCCAGAGCTGGGCAGGAGTGGGCAGAGAGCACGCTCATCTGCCAGCAGTTTGCGGCTTGCCCAGGAAAGTGCAGTGTCCTTGGAATGTGCAGCAAATCCAATTTCTTGGCAAGTCCGGGGGAAGTGAGCAGTGCTGGTACACTTTCACCTTGAGAAATGGAGTGGCAAAGCTTTTCGCTAAGATGTAGGCGACTAGAGAGGCAGAATACGGAGCTCCGGCGCTGGCCGAAGGGAAGTGCCGCTTGCCGGCGTCTTTCGGCAAAAGCGGCGCTCCGGAGCGCACCGCTGCCGCTCCAGTCATCTGTACGCCAAGTAGCCTCTTCTTCGCCTCCGGCAGCCGGAGATCGCGGTAGCTTGCATAGGCGAAGAACGAAGCCGCGAAGAAGCCGGCTTGTGCGCGAAGCTCGCAGACTGCTGCAGGACGGTGGCTGCCGCTCTCCTGCCTGTTGAATTCACTTCTGGCATGCGAGTGGAAGGTGTTCCAGGACAACTTTCCTGGGTTTTGACGTAGTCCTGCTGCATCCCTCCTTGGAAATTCTTGCTGCTCCCCGGAGGCTCCGAGATGCAGAGAACACGATGGCAGCTGCTGAAAAGAAGGGCAGCAGTGAGTTTGTCAAGAAACAAGAATATAGGCAGCTGCCTGTGCTTGGCAAGGAGCAGCTGCTGCATTCTTGCACTTGCCTTCCTTCAGTGCGCACAGAAGCCCGCTGCTCTGCTGCTTGGTTTTTCTGCATTCAGTCAATTGCACAGGATTGAAGCTGGGGCAGGCTGTTCAGCTTGGCTGCTTTTCAGCATCTCAGCTGCCCTTCTGCTCTGTGACAGCTCTCCAGGTTTCTTGCCTTCTCCAGGCTGCAACGTGCCCGCTACTACCCAGAGCTGGGCAGGAGTGGGCAGAGAGCACGCTCATCTGCCAGCAGTTTGCGGCTTGCCCAGGAAAGTGCAGTGTCCTTGGAATGTGCAGCAAATCCAATTTCTTGGCAAGTCCGGGGGAAGTGAGCAGTGCAGGTACACTTTCACCTTGAGAAATGGAGTTGGAAAGCTTTTCGCTAAGATGTAGGCGACTAGAGAGGCAGAATACGGAGCTCCGGCGCTGGCCGAAAAGAAGTGCCGCTTGCCGGCGTCTTTCGGCAAAAGCGGCGCTCCGCAGAGCACCGCTGCCGCTCCGGTCATCTGTGCGCGAAGTAGCCGCTTCTTCGCCTCCGGCAGCCGGAGATCGCGGTAGCTTGCATAGGCGAAGAACGAAGCCGCGAAGAAGCCGGCTTGTGTGCGAAGCTCGCAGACAGCTGCAGGACGGTGGCTGCCGCTCTCCTGCCTGTTGAATTCACTTCTGGCATGCGAGTGGAAGGTGTTCCAGGACAACTTTCCTGGGTTTTGACGTAGTCCTGCTGCATCCCTCCTTGGAAATTCTTGCTGCTCCCCGGAGGCTCCGAGATGCAGAGAACACGATGGCAGCTGCTGAAAAGAAGGGCAGCAGTGAGTTTGTCAAGAAACAAGAATATAGGCAGCTGCCTGTGCTTGGCAAGGAGCAGCTGCTGCATTCTTGCACTTGCCTTCCTTCAGTGCGCACAGAAGCCCGCTGCTCTGCTGCTTGGTTTTTCTGCATTCAGTCAATTGCACAGGATTGAAGCTGGGGCAGGCTGTTCAGCTTTGCTGCTTTTCAGCATCTCAGCTGCCCTTTGGCTCTGTTACAGCTCTCCAGGTTTCTTGCCTTCTCCAGGCTGCAACCTGCTGGCTAGTACCCAGAGCTGGGCAGGAGTGGGCAGAGAGCACGCTCATCAGCCAGCAGTTTGCGGTTTGCCCAGGAAAGTGCAGTGTCCTTGGAATGTGCAGCAAATCCAATTTCTTGGCAAGTCCGGGGGAAGTGAGCAGTGCAGGTACACTTTCACCTTGAGAAATGGACTTGGAAAGCTTTTCGCTAAGATGTAGGCGACTAGAGAGGCAGAATACGGAGCTCCGGCGCTGGCCGAAAAGAAGTGCCGCTTGCCGGCGTCTTTCGGCAAAAGCGGCGCTCCGCAGAGCACCGCTGCCGCTCCGGTCATCTGTACGCCAAGTAGCCGCTTCTTCGCCTCCGGCAGCCGGAGATCGCGGTAGCTTGCAAGAGGCAAAGAATAAAGCCGCGAAGAAGCCGGCTTGTGCGCGAAGCTCGCAGACAGCTGCAGGACGGTGGCTGCCGCTCTCCTGCCTGTTGAATTCACTCTGGGCATGCGAGTGGAAGGTGTTCCAGGACAACTTTCCTGGGTTTTGACGTAGTCCTGCTGCATCCCTCCTTGGAAATTCTTGCTGCTCCCCGGAGGCTCCGAGATGCAGAGAACACGATGGCAGCTGCTGAAAAGAAGGGCAGCAGTGAGTTTGTCAAGAAACAAGAATATAGGCAGCTGCCTGTGCTTGGCAAGGAGCAGCTGCTGCATTCTTGCACTTGCCTTCCTTCAGTGCGCACAGAAGCCCGCTGCTCTGCTGCTTGGTTTTTCTGCATTCAGTCAATTGCACAGGATTGAAGCTGGGGCAGGCTGTTCAGCTTGGCTGCTTTTCAGCATCTCAGCTGCCCTTCTGCTCTGTGACAGCTCTCCAGGTTTCTTGCCTTCTCCAGGCTGCAACGTGCCCGCTACTACCCAGAGCTGGGCAGGAGTGGGCAGAGAGCACGCTCATCTGCCAGCAGTTTGCGGCTTGCCCAGGAAAGTGCAGTGTCCTTGGAATGTGCAGCAAATCCAATTTCTTGGCAAGTCCGGGGGAAGTGAGCAGTGCAGGTACACTTTCACCTTGAGAAATGGAGTTGGAAAGCTTTTCGCTAAGATGTAGGCGACTAGAGAGGCAGAATACGGAGCTCCGGCGCTGGCCGAAAAGAAGTGCCGCTTGCCGGCGTCTTTCGGCAAAAGCGGCGCTCCGCAGAGCACCGCTGCCGCTCCGGTCATCTGTGCGCGAAGTAGCCGCTTCTTCGCCTCCGGCAGCCGGAGATCGCGGTAGCTTGCATAGGCGAAGAACGAAGCCGCGAAGAAGCCGGCTTGTGTGCGAAGCTCGCAGACAGCTGCAGGACGGTGGCTGCCGCTCTCCTGCCTGTTGAATTCACTTCTGGCATGCGAGTGGAAGGTGTTCCAGGACAACTTTCCTGGGTTTTGACGTAGTCCTGCTGCATCCCTCCTTGGAAATTCTTGCTGCTCCCCGGAGGCTCCGAGATGCAGAGAACACGATGGCAGCTGCTGAAAAGAAGGGCAGCAGTGAGTTTGTCAAGAAACAAGAATATAGGCAGCTGCCTGTGCTTGGCAAGGAGCAGCTGCTGCATTCTTGCACTTGCCTTCCTTCAGTGCGCACAGAAGCCCGCTGCTCTGCTGCTTGGTTTTTCTGCATTCAGTCAATTGCACAGGATTGAAGCTGGGGCAGGCTGTTCAGCTTTGCTGCTTTTCAGCATCTCAGCTGCCCTTTGGCTCTGTTACAGCTCTCCAGGTTTCTTGCCTTCTCCAGGCTGCAACCTGCTGGCTAGTACCCAGAGCTGGGCAGGAGTGGGCAGAGAGCACGCTCATCAGCCAGCAGTTTGCGGTTTGCCCAGGAAAGTGCAGTGTCCTTGGAATGTGCAGCAAATCCAATTTCTTGGCAAGTCCGGGGGAAGTGAGCAGTGCAGGTACACTTTCACCTTGAGAAATGGACTTGGAAAGCTTTTCGCTAAGATGTAGGCGACTAGAGAGGCAGAATACGGAGCTCCGGCGCTGGCCGAAAAGAAGTGCCGCTTGCCGGCGTCTTTCGGCAAAAGCGGCGCTCCGCAGAGCACCGCTGCCGCTCCGGTCATCTGTACGCCAAGTAGCCGCTTCTTCGCCTCCGGCAGCCGGAGATCGCGGTAGCTTGCAAGAGGCAAAGAATAAAGCCGCGAAGAAGCCGGCTTGTGCGCGAAGCTCGCAGACAGCTGCAGGACGGTGGCTGCCGCTCTCCTGCCTGTTGAATTCACTCTGGGCATGCGAGTGGAAGGTGTTCCAGGACAACTTTCCTGGGTTTTGACGTAGTCCTGCTGCATCCCTCCTTGGAAATTCTTGCTGCTCCCCGGAGGCTCCGAGATGCAGAGAACACGATGGCAGCTGCTGAAAAGAAGGGCAGCAGTGAGTTTGTCAAGAAACAAGAATATAGGCAGCTGCCTGTGCTTGGCAAGGAGCAGCTGCTGCATTCTTGCACTTGCCTTCCTTCAGTGCGCACAGAAGCCCGCTGCTCTGCTGCTTGGTTTTTCTGCATTCAGTCAATTGCACAGGATTGAAGCTGGGGCAGGCTGTTCAGCTTGGCTGCTTTTCAGCATCTCAGCTGCCCTTCTGCTCTGTGACAGCTCTCCAGGTTTCTTGCCTTCTCCAGGCTGCAACGTGCCCGCTACTACCCAGAGCTGGGCAGGAGTGGGCAGAGAGCACGCTCATCTGCCAGCAGTTTGCGGCTTGCCCAGGAAAGTGCAGTGTCCTTGGAATGTGCAGCAAATCCAATTTCTTGGCAAGTCCGGGGGAAGTGAGCAGTGCTGGTACACTTTCACCTTGAGAAATGGACTTGGAAAGCTTTTCGCTAAGATGTAGGCGACTAGAGAGGCAGAATACGGAGCTCCGGCGCTGGCCGATAAGAAGTGCCGCTTCCCGGCGTCTTTCGGCAAAAGCGGCGCTCCGGAGCGCACCGCTGCCGCTCCAGTCATCTGTGCGCGAAGTAGCCGCTTCTTCGCCTCCGGCAGCCGGAGATCGCGGTAGCTTGCATAGGCGAAGAACGAAGCCGCGAAGAAGCCGGCTTGTGCGCGAAGCTCGCAGACAGCTGCAGGACGGTGGCTGCCGCTCTCCTGCCTGTTGAATTCACTCTGGGCATGCGAGTGGAAGGTGTTCCAGGACAACTTTCCTGGGTTTTGACGTAGTCCTGCTGCATCCCTCCTTGGAAATTCTTGCTGCTCCCTGGAGGCTCCGAGATGCAGAGAACACGATGGCAGCTGCTGAAAAGAAGGGCAGCAGTGAGTTTGTCAAGAAACAAGAATATAGGCAGCTGCCTGTGCTTGGCAAGGAGCAGCTGCTGCATTCTTGCACTTGCCTTCCTGCAGTGTGAACAGAAGCCCGCTGTTCTGCTGCTTGGTTTTTCCGCATTCAGTCAATTGCACAGGATTGAAGCTGGGGCAGGCTGTTCAGCTTGGCTGCTTTTCAGCATCTCAGCTGCCCTTCTGCTCTGTGACAGCTCTCCAGGTTTCTTGCCTTCGCCAGGCTGCAACGTGCCCGCTACTACCCAGAGCTGGGCAGGAGTGGGCAGAGAGCACGCTCATATGCCAGCAGTTTGCGGCTTGCCCAGGAAAGTGCAGTGTCCTTGGAATGTGCAGCAAATCCAATTTCTTGGCAAGTCCGGGGGAAGTGAGCAGTGCTGGTACACTTTCACCTTGAGAAATGGAGTTGGAAAGCTTTTCGCTAAGATGTAGGCGACTAGAGAGGCAGAATACGGAGCTCCGGCGCTGGCCGATAAGAAGTGCCGCTTGCCGGCGTCTTTCGGCAAAAGCGGCGCTCCGGAGCGCACCGCTGCCGCTCCGGTCATCTCTGCGCGAAGTAGCCGCTTCTTCGCCTCCGGCAGCCGGAGATCGCGGTAGCTTGCATAGGCGAAGAACGAAGCCGCGAAGAAGCCGGCTTGTGCGCGAAGCTCGCAGACTGCTGCAGGACGGTGGCTGCCGCTCTCCTGCCTGTTGAATTCACTTCTGGCATGCGAGTGGAAGGTGTTCCAGGACAACTTTCCTGGGTTTTGACGTAGTCCTGCTGCATCCCTCCTTGGAAATTCTTGCTGCTCCCCGGAGGCTCCGAGATGCAGAGAACACGATGGCAGCTGCTGAAAAGAAGGGCAGCAGTGAGTTTGTCAAGAAACAAGAATATAGGCAGCTGCCTGTGCTTGGCAAGGAGCAGCTGCTGCATTCTTGCACTTGCCTTCCTTCAGTGCGCACAGAAGCCCGCTGCTCTGCTGCTTGGTTTTTCTGCATTCAGTCAATTGCACAGGATTGAAGCTGGGGCAGGCTGTTCAGCTTGGCTGCTTTTCAGCATCTCAGCTGCCCTTCTGCTCTGTGACAGCTCTCCAGGTTTCTTGCCTTCTCCAGGCTGCAACGTGCCCGCTACTACCCAGAGCTGGGCAGGAGTGGGCAGAGAGCACGCTCATCTGCCAGCAGTTTGCGGCTTGCCCAGGAAAGTGCAGTGTCCTTGGAATGTGCAGCAAATCCAATTTCTTGGCAAGTCCGGGGGAAGTGAGCAGTGCAGGTACACTTTCACCTTGAGAAATGGACTTGGAAAGCTTTTCGCTAAGATGTAGGCGACTAGAGAGGCAGAATACGGAGCTCCGGCGCTCGCCGATAAGAAGTGCCGCTTCCCGGCGTCTTTCGGCAAAAGCGGCGCTTCGGAGCGCACCGCTGCCGCTCCAGTCATCTGTGCGCGAAGTAGCCGCTTCTTCGCCTCCGGCAGCCGGAGATCGCGGTAGCTTGCATAGGCGAAGAACGAAGCCGCGAAGAAGCCGGCTTGTGCGCGAAGCTCGCAGACTGCTGCAGGACGGTGGCTGCCGCTCTCCTGCCTGTTGAATTCACTTCTGGCATGCGAGTGGAAGGTGTTCCAGGACAACTTTCCTGGGTTTTGACGTAGTCCTGCTGCATCCCTCCTTGGAAATTCTTGCTGCTCCCCGGAGGCTCCGAGATGCAGAGAACACGATGGCAGCTGCTGAAAAGAAGGGCAGCAGTGAGTTTGTCAAGAAACAAGAATATAGGCAGCTGCCTGTGCTTGGCAAGGAGCAGCTGCTGCATTCTTGCACTTGCCTTCCTTCAGTGCGCACAGAAGCCCGCTGCTCTGCTGCTTGGTTTTTCTGCATTCAGTCAATTGCACAGGATTGAAGCTGGGGCAGGCTGTTCAGCTTGGCTGCTTTTCAGCATCTCAGCTGCCCTTCTGCTCTGTGACAGCTCTCCAGGTTTCTTGCCTTCTCCAGGCTGCAACGTGCCCGCTACTACCCAGAGCTGGGCAGGAGTGGGCAGAGAGCACGCTCATCTGCCAGCAGTTTGCGGCTTGCCCAGGAAAGTGCAGTGTCCTTGGAATGTGCAGCAAATCCAATTTCTTGGCAAGTCCGGGGGAAGTGAGCAGTGCAGGTACACTTTCACCTTGAGAAATGGAGTTGGAAAGCTTTTCGCTAAGATGTAGGCGACTAGAGAGGCAGAATACGGAGCTCCGGCGCTGGCCGAAAAGAAGTGCCGCTTGCCGGCGTCTTTCGGCAAAAGCGGCGCTCCGCAGAGCACCGCTGCCGCTCCGGTCATCTGTGCGCGAAGTAGCCGCTTCTTCGCCTCCGGCAGCCGGAGATCGCGGTAGCTTGCATAGGCGAAGAACGAAGCCGCGAAGAAGCCGGCTTGTGTGCGAAGCTCGCAGACAGCTGCAGGACGGTGGCTGCCGCTCTCCTGCCTGTTGAATTCACTTCTGGCATCCGAGTGGAAGGTGTTCCAGGACAACTTTCCTGGGTTTTGACGTAGTCCTGCTGCATCCCTCCTTGGAAATTCTTGCTGCTCCCCGGAGGCTCCGAGATGCAGAGAACACGATGGCAGCTGCTGAAAAGAAGGGCAGCAGTGAGTTTGTCAAGAAACAAGAATATAGGCAGCTGCCTGTGCTTGGCAAGGAGCAGCTGCTGCATTCTTGCACTTGCCTTCCTTCAGTGCGCACAGAAGCCCGCTGCTCTGCTGCTTGGTTTTTCTGCATTCAGTCAATTGCACAGGATTGAAGCTGGGGCAGGCTGTTCAGCTTTGCTGCTTTTCAGCATCTCAGCTGCCCTTTGGCTCTGTTACAGCTCTCCAGGTTTCTTGCCTTCTCCAGGCTGCAACCTGCTGGCTAGTACCCAGAGCTGGGCAGGAGTGGGCAGAGAGCACGCTCATCAGCCAGCAGTTTGCGGTTTGCCCAGGAAAGTGCAGTGTCCTTGGAATGTGCAGCAAATCCAATTTCTTGGCAAGTCCGGGGGAAGTGAGCAGTGCAGGTACACTTTCACCTTGAGAAATGGACTTGGAAAGCTTTTCGCTAAGATGTAGGCGACTAGAGAGGCAGAATACGGAGCTCCGGCGCTGGCCGAAAAGAAGTGCCGCTTGCCGGCGTCTTTCGGCAAAAGCGGCGCTCCGCAGAGCACCGCTGCCGCTCCGGTCATCTGTACGCCAAGTAGCCGCTTCTTCGCCTCCGGCAGCCGGAGATCGCGGTAGCTTGCAAGAGGCGAAGAATAAAGCCGCGAAGAAGCCGGCTTGTGCGCGAAGCTCGCAGACAGCTGCAGGACGGTGGCTGCCGCTCTCCTGCCTGTTGAATTCACTTCTGGCATGCCAGTGGAAGGTGTTCCAGGACAACTTTCCTGGGTTTTGACGTAGTCCTGCTGCATCCCTCCTTGGAAATTCTTGCTGCTCCCCGGAGGCTCCGAGATGCAGAGAACACGATGGCAGCTGCTGAAAAGAAGGGCAGCAGTGAGTTTGTCAAGAAACAAGAATATAGGCAGCTGCCTGTGCTTGGCAAGGAGCAGCTGCTGCATTCTTGCACTTGCCTTCCTTCAGTGCGCACAGAAGCCCGCTGTTCTGCTGCTTGGTTTTTCTGCATTCAGTCAATTGCACAGGATTGAAGCTGGGGCAGGCTGTTCAGCTTGGCTGCTTTTCAGCATCTCAGCTGCCCTTCTGCTCTGTGACAGCTCTCCAGGTTTCTTGCCTTCTCCAGGCTGCAACGTGCCCGCTACTACCCAGAGCTGGGCAGGAGTGGGCAGAGAGCACGCTCATCTGCCAGCAGTTTGCGGCTTGCCCAGGAAAGTGCAGTGTCCTTGGAATGTGCAGCAAATCCAATTTCTTGGCAAGTCCGGGGGAAGTGAGCAGTGCTGGTACACTTTCACCTTGAGAAATGGAGTTGGAAAGCTTTTCGCTAAGATGTAGGCGACTAGAGAGGCAGAATACGGAGCTCCGGCGCTGGCCGATAAGAAGTGCCGCTTCCCGGCGTCTTTCGGCAAAAGCGGCGCTCCGGAGCGCACCGCTGCCGCTCCAGTCATCTGTGCGCGAAGTAGCCGCTTCTTCGCCTCCGGCAGCCGGAGATCGCGGTAGCTTGCATAGGCGAAGAACGAAGCCGCGAAGAAGCCGGCTTGTGCGCGAAGCTCGCAGACAGCTGCAGGACGGTGGCTGCCGCTCTCCTGCCTGTTGAATTCACTCTGGGCATGCGAGTGGAAGGTGTTCCAGGACAACTTTCCTGGGTTTTGACGTAGTCCTGCTGCATCCCTCCTTGGAAATTCTTGCTGCTCCCCGGAGGCTCCGAGATGCAGAGAACACGATGGCAGCTGCTGAAAAGAAGGGCAGCAGTGAGTTTGTCAAGAAACAAGAATATAGGCAGCTGCCTGTGCTTGGCAAGGAGCAGCTGCTGCATTCTTGCACTTGCCTTCCTTCAGTGCGCACAGAAGCCCGCTGCTCTGCTGCTTGGTTTTTCTGCATTCAGTCAATTGCACAGGATTGAAGCTGGGGCAGGCTGTTCAGCTTGGCTGCTTTTCAGCATCTCAGCTGCCCTTCTGCTCTGTGACAGCTCTCCAGGTTTCTTGCCTTCTCCAGGCTGCAACGTGCCCGCTACTACCCAGAGCTGGGCAGGAGTGGGCAGAGAGCACGCTCATCTGCCAGCAGTTTGCGGCTTGCCCAGGAAAGTGCAGTGTCCTTGGAATGTGCAGCAAATCCAATTTCTTGGCAAGTCCGGGGGAAGTGAGCAGTGCAGGTACACTTTCACCTTGAGAAATGGAGTTGGAAAGCTTTTCGCTAAGATGTAGGCGACTAGAGAGGCAGAATACGGAGCTCCGGCGCTGGCCGAAAAGAAGTGCCGCTTGCCGGCGTCTTTCGGCAAAAGCGGCGCTCCGCAGAGCACCGCTGCCGCTCCGGTCATCTGTGCGCGAAGTAGCCGCTTCTTCGCCTCCGGCAGCCGGAGATCGCGGTAGCTTGCATAGGCGAAGAACGAAGCCGCGAAGAAGCCGGCTTGTGTGCGAAGCTCGCAGACAGCTGCAGGACGGTGGCTGCCGCTCTCCTGCCTGTTGAATTCACTTCTGGCATCCGAGTGGAAGGTGTTCCAGGACAACTTTCCTGGGTTTTGACGTAGTCCTGCTGCATCCCTCCTTGGAAATTCTTGCTGCTCCCCGGAGGCTCCGAGATGCAGAGAACACGATGGCAGCTGCTGAAAAGAAGGGCAGCAGTGAGTTTGTCAAGAAACAAGAATATAGGCAGCTGCCTGTGCTTGGCAAGGAGCAGCTGCTGCATTCTTGCACTTGCCTTCCTTCAGTGCGCACAGAAGCCCGCTGCTCTGCTGCTTGGTTTTTCTGCATTCAGTCAATTGCACAGGATTGAAGCTGGGGCAGGCTGTTCAGCTTTGCTGCTTTTCAGCATCTCAGCTGCCCTTTGGCTCTGTTACAGCTCTCCAGGTTTCTTGCCTTCTCCAGGCTGCAACCTGCTGGCTAGTACCCAGAGCTGGGCAGGAGTGGGCAGAGAGCACGCTCATCAGCCAGCAGTTTGCGGTTTGCCCAGGAAAGTGCAGTGTCCTTGGAATGTGCAGCAAATCCAATTTCTTGGCAAGTCCGGGGGAAGTGAGCAGTGCAGGTACACTTTCACCTTGAGAAATGGACTTGGAAAGCTTTTCGCTAAGATGTAGGCGACTAGAGAGGCAGAATACGGAGCTCCGGCGCTGGCCGAAAAGAAGTGCCGCTTCCCGGCGTCTTTCGGCAAAAGCGGCGCTCCGCAGAGCACCGCTGCCGCTCCGGTCATCTGTACGCCAAGTAGCCGCTTCTTCGCCTCCGGCAGCCGGAGATCGCGGTAGCTTGCAAGAGGCGAAGAATAAAGCCGCGAAGAAGCCGGCTTGTGCGCGAAGCTCGCAGACAGCTGCAGGACGGTGGCTGCCGCTCTCCTGCCTGTTGAATTCACTCTGGGCATGCGAGTGGAAGGTGTTCCAGGACAACTTTCCTGGGTTTTGACGTAGTCCTGCTGCATCCCTCCTTGGAAATTCTTGCTGCTCCCCGGAGGCTCCGAGATGCAGAGAACACGATGGCAGCTGCTGAAAAGAAGGGCAGCAGTGAGTTTGTCAAGAAACAAGAATATAGGCAGCTGCCTGTGCTTGGCAAGGAGCAGCTGCTGCATTCTTGCACTTGCCTTCCTTCAGTGCGCACAGAAGCCCGCTGCTCTGCTGCTTGGTTTTTCTGCATTCAGTCAATTGCACAGGATTGAAGCTGGGGCAGGCTGTTCAGCTTGGCTGCTTTTCAGCATCTCAGCTGCCCTTCTGCTCTGTGACAGCTCTCCAGGTTTCTTGCCTTCTCCAGGCTGCAACGTGCCCGCTACTACCCAGAGCTGGGCAGGAGTGGGCAGAGAGCACGCTCATCTGCCAGCAGTTTGCGGCTTGCCCAGGAAAGTGCAGTGTCCTTGGAATGTGCAGCAAATCCAATTTCTTGGCAAGTCCGGGGGAAGTGAGCAGTGCTGGTACACTTTCACCTTGAGAAATGGAGTTGGAAAGCTTTTCGCTAAGATGTAGGCGACTAGAGAGGCAGAATACGGAGCTCCGGCGCTGGCCGATAAGAAGTGCCGCTTCCCGGCGTCTTTCGGCAAAAGCGGCGCTCCGGAGCGCACCGCTGCCGCTCCAGTCATCTGTGCGCGAAGTAGCCGCTTCTTCGCCTCCGGCAGCCGGAGATCGCGGTAGCTTGCATAGGCGAAGAACGAAGCCGCGAAGAAGCCGGCTTGTGCGCGAAGCTCGCAGACAGCTGCAGGACGGTGGCTGCCGCTCTCCTGCCTGTTGAATTCACTCTGGGCATGCGAGTGGAAGGTGTTCCAGGACAACTTTCCTGGGTTTTGACGTAGTCCTGCTGCATCCCTCCTTGGAAATTCTTGCTGCTCCCCGGAGGCTCCGAGATGCAGAGAACACGATGGCAGCTGCTGAAAAGAAGGGCAGCAGTGAGTTTGTCAAGAAACAAGAATATAGGCAGCTGCCTGTGCTTGGCAAGGAGCAGCTGCTGCATTCTTGCACTTGCCTTCCTGCAGTGTGCACAGAAGCCCGCTGTTCTGCTGCTTGGTTTTTCCGCATTCAGTCAATTGCACAGGATTGAAGCTGGGGCAGGCTGTTCAGCTTGGCTGCTTTTCAGCATCTCAGCTGCCCTTCTGCTCTGTGACAGCTCTCCAGGTTTCTTGCCTTCTCCAGGCTGCAACGTGCCCGCTACTACCCAGAGCTGGGCAGGAGTGGGCAGAGAGCACGCTCATATGCCAGCAGTTTGCGGCTTGCCCAGGAAAGTGCAGTGTCCTTGGAATGTGCAGCAAATCCAATTTCTTGGCAAGTCCGGGGGAAGTGAGCAGTGCTGGTACACTTTCACCTTGAGAAATGGAGTTGGAAAGCTTTTCGCTAAGATGTAGGCGACTAGAGAGGCAGAATACGGAGCTCCGGCGCTGGCCGATAAGAAGTGCCGTTTGCCGGCGTCTTTCGGCAAAAGCGGCGCTCCGGAGCGCACCGCTGCCGCTCCAGTCATCTGTGCGCGAAGTAGCCGCTTCTTCGCCTCCGGCAGCCGGAGATCGCGGTAGCTTGCATAGGCGAAGAACGAAGCCGCGAAGAAGCCGGCTTGTGCGCGAAGCTCGCAGACTGCTGCAGGACGGTGGCTGCCGCTCTCCTGCCTGTTGAATTCACTTCTGGCATGCGAGTGGAAGGTGTTCCAGGACAACTTTCCTGGGTTTTGACGTAGTCCTGCTGCATCCCTCCTTGGAAATTCTTGCTGCTCCCCGGAGGCTCCGAGATGCAGAGAACACGATGGCAGCTGCTGAAAAGAAGGGCAGCAGTGAGTTTGTCAAGAAACAAGAATATAGGCAGCTGCCTGTGCTTGGCAAGGAGCAGCTGCTGCATTCTTGCACTTGCCTTCCTTCAGTGCGCACAGAAGCCCGCTGCTCTGCTGCTTGGTTTTTCTGCATTCAGTCAATTGCACAGGATTGAAGCTGGGGCAGGCTGTTCAGCTTTGCTGCTTTTCAGCATCTCAGCTGCCCTTCTGCTCTGTTACAGCTCTCCAGGTTTCTTGCCTTTGCCAGGCTGCAACCTGCTGGCTAGTACCCAGAGCTGGGCAGGAGTGGGCAGAGAGCACGCTCATCAGCCAGCAGTTTGCGGTTTGCCCAGGAAAGTGCAGTGTCCTTGGAATGTGCAGCAAATCCAATTTCTTGGCAAGTCCGGGGGAAGTGAGCAGTGCAGGTACACTTTCACCTTGAGAAATGGACTTGGAAAGCTTTTCGCTAAGATGTAGGCGACTAGAGAGGCAGAATACGGAGCTCCGGCGCTGGCCGATAAGAAGTGCCGCTTGCCGGCGTCTTTCGGCAAAAGCGGCGCTCCGCAGAGCACCGCTGCCGCTCCGGTCATCTGTACGCCAAGTAGCCGCTTCTTCGCCTCCGGCAGCCGGAGATCGCGGTAGCTTGCAAGAGGCGAAGAATAAAGCCGCGAAGAAGCCGGCTTGTGCGCGAAGCTCGCAGACAGCTGCAGGACGGTGGCTGCCGCTCTCCTGCCTGTTGAATTCACTCTGGGCATGCGAGTGGAAGGTGTTCCAGGACAACTTTCCTGGGTTTTGACGTAGTCCTGCTGCATCCCTCCTTGGAAATTCTTGCTGCTCCCCGGAGGCTCCGAGATGCAGAGAACACGATGGCAGCTGCTGAAAAGAAGGGCAGCAGTGAGTTTGTCAAGAAACAAGAATATAGGCAGCTGCCTGTGCTTGGCAAGGAGCAGCTGCTGCATTCTTGCACTTGCCTTCCTTCAGTGCGCACAGAAGCCCGCTGCTCTGCTGCTTGGTTTTTCTGCATTCAGTCAATTGCACAGGATTGAAGCTGGGGCAGGCTGTTCAGCTTTGCTGCTTTTCAGCATCTCAGCTGCCCTTCTGCTCTGTGACAGCTCTCCAGGTTTCTTGCCTTCTCCAGGCTGCAACGTGCCCGCTACTACCCAGAGCTGGGCAGAAGTGGGCAGAGAGCACGCTCATCTGCCAGCAGTTTGCGGCTTGCCCAGGAAAGTGCAGTGTCCTTGGAATGTGCAGCAAATCCAATTTCTTGGCAAGTCCGGGGGAAGTGAGCAGTGCTGGTACACTTTCACCTTGAGAAATGGAGTTGGAAAGCTTTTCGCTAAGATGTAGGCGACTAGAGAGGCAGAATACGGAGCTCCGGCGCTGGCCGATAAGAAGTGCCGCTTGCCGGCGTCTTTCGGCAAAAGCGGCGCTCCGGAGCGCACCGCTGCCGCTCCAGTCATCTGTGCGCGAAGTTGCCGCTTCTTCGCCTCCGGCAGCCGGAGATCGCGGTAGCTTGCATAGGCGAAGAACGAAGCCGCGAAGAAGCCGGCTTGTGCGCGAAGCTCGCAGACTGCTGCAGGACGGTGGCTGCCGCTCTCCTGCCTGTTGAATTCACTTCTGGCATGCGAGTGGAAGGTGTTCCAGGACAACTTTCCTGGGTTTTGACGTAGTCCTGCTGCATCCCTCCTTGGAAATTCTTGCTGCTCCCCGGAGGCTCCGAGATGCAGAGAACACGATGGCAGCTGCTGAAAAGAAGGGCAGCAGTGAGTTTGTCAAGAAACAAGAATATAGGCAGCTGCCTGTGCTTGGCAAGGAGCAGCTGCTGCATTCTTGCACTTGCCTTCCTTCAGTGCGCACAGAAGCCCGCTGCTCTGCTGCTTGGTTTTTCCGCATTCAGTCAATTGCACAGGATTGAAGCTGGGGCAGGCTGTTCAGCTTGGCTGCTTTTCAGCATCTCAGCTGCCCTTCTGCTCTGTGACAGCTCTCCAGGTTTCTTGCCTTCGCCAGGCTGCAACGTGCCCGCTACTACCCAGAGCTGGGCAGGAGTGGGCAGAGAGCACGCTCATCTGCCAGCAGTTTGCGGCTTGCCCAGGAAAGTGCAGTGTCCTTGGAATGTGCAGCAAATCCAATTTCTTGGCAAGTCCGGGGGAAGTGAGCAGTGCTGGTACACTTTCACCTTGAGAAATGGAGTGGCAAAGCTTTTCGCTAAGATGTAGGCGACTAGAGAGGCAGAATACGGAGCTCCGGCGCTGGCCGAAGGGAAGTGCCGCTTGCCGGCGTCTTTCGGCAAAAGCGGCGCTCCGGAGCGCACCGCTGCCGCTCCAGTCATCTGTACGCCAAGTAGCCTCTTCTTCGCCTCCGGCAGCCGGAGATCGCGGTAGCTTGCATAGGCGAAGAACGAAGCCGCGAAGAAGCCGGCTTGTGCGCGAAGCTCGCAGACAGCTGCAGGACGGTGTCTGCCGCTCTCCTGCCTGTTGAATTCACTCTGGGCATGCGAGTGGAAGGTGTTCCAGGACAACTTTCCTGGGTTTTGACGTAGTCCTGCTGCATCCCTCCTTGGAAATTCTTGCTGCTCCCCGGAGGCTCCGAGATGCAGAGAACACGATGGCAGCTGCTGAAAAGAAGGGCAGCAGTGAGTTTGTCAAGAAACAAGAATATAGGCAGCTGCCTGTGCTTGGCAAGGAGCAGCTGCTGCATTCTTGCACTTGCCTTCCTTCAGTGCGCACAGAAGCCCGCTGCTCTGCTGCTTGGTTTTTCTGCATTCAGTCAATTGCACAGGATTGAAGCTGGGGCAGGCTGTTCAGCTTTGCTGCTTTTCAGCATCTCAGCTGCCCTTTGGCTCTGTTACAGCTCTCCAGGTTTCTTGCCTTTGCCAGGCTGCAACCTGCTGGCTAGTACCCAGAGCTGGGCAGGAGTGGGCAGAGAGCACGCTCATCAGCCAGCAGTTTGCGGTTTGCCCAGGAAAGTGCAGTGTCCTTGGAATGTGCAGCAAATCCAATTTCTTGGCAAGTCCGGGGGAAGTGAGCAGTGCAGGTACACTTTCACCTTGAGAAATGGAGTTGGAAAGCTTTTCGCTAAGATGTAGGCGACTGGAGAGGCAGAATACGGAGCTCCGGCGCTGGCCGAAAAGAAGTGCCGCTTGCCGGCGTCTTTCGGCAAAAGCGGCGCTCCGCAGAGCACCGCTGCCGCTCCGGTCATCTGTACGCCAAGTAGCCGCTTCTTCGCCTCCGGCAGCCGGAGATCGCGGTAGCTTGCAAGAGGCGAAGAATAAAGCCGCGAAGAAGCCGGCTTGTGCGCGAAGCTCGCAGACAGCTGCAGGACGGTGGCTGCCGCTCTCCTGCCTGTTGAATTCACTCTGGGCATGCGAGTGGAAGGTGTTCCAGGACAACTTTCCTGGGTTTTGACGTAGTCCTGCTGCATCCCTCCTTGGAAATTCTTGCTGCTCCCCGGAGGCTCCGAGATGCAGAGAACACGATGGCAGCTGCTGAAAAGAAGGGCAGCAGTGAGTTTGTCAAGAAACAAGAATATAGGCAGCTGCCTGTGCTTGGCAAGGAGCAGCTGCTGCATTCTTGCACTTGCCTTCCTTCAGTGCGCACAGAAGCCCGCTGCTCTGCTGCTTGGTTTTTCTGCATTCAGTCAATTGCACAGGATTGAAGCTGGGGCAGGCTGTTCAGCTTTGCTGCTTTTCAGCATCTCAGCTGCCCTTCTGCTCTGTGACAGCTCTCCAGGTTTCTTGCCTTCTCCAGGCTGCAACGTGCCCGCTACTACCCAGAGCTGGGCAGGAGTGGGCAGAGAGCACGGCCATCTGCCAGCAGTTTGCGGCTTGCCCAGGAAAGTGCAGTGTCCTTGGAATGTGCAGCAAATCCAATTTCTTGGCAAGTCCGGGGGAAGTGAGCAGTGCTGGTACACTTTCACCTTGAGAAATGGAGTTGGAAAGCTTTTCGCTAAGATGTAGGCGACTAGAGAGGCAGAATACGGAGCTCCGGCGCTGGCCGATAAGAAGTGCCGCTTCCCGGCGTCTTTCGGCAAAAGCGGCGCTCCGGAGCGCACCGCTGCCGCTCCAGTCATCTGTGCGCGAAGTAGCCGCTTCTTCGCCTCCGGCAGCCGGAGATCGCGGTAGCTTGCATAGGCGAAGAACGAAGCCGCGAAGAAGCCGGCTTGTGGGCGAAGCTCGCAGACTGCTGCAGGACGGTGGCTGCCGCTCTCCTGCCTGTTGAATTCACTTCTGGCATGCCAGTGGAAGGTGTTCCAGGACAACTTTCCTGGGTTTTGACGTAGTCCTGCTGCATCCCTCCTTGGAAATTCTTGCTGCTCCCCGGAGGCTCCGAGATGCAGAGAACACGATGGCAGCTGCTGAAAAGAAGGGCAGCAGTGAGTTTGTCAAGAAACAAGAATATAGGCAGCTGCCTGTGCTTGGCAAGGAGCAGCTGCTGCATTCTTGCACTTGCCTTCCTTCAGTGCGCACAGAAGCCCGCTGCTCTGCTGCTTGGTTTTTCTGCATTCAGTCAATTGCACAGGATTGAAGCTGGGGCAGGCTGTTCAGCTTGGCTGCTTTTCAGCATCTCAGCTGCCCTTCTGCTCTGTGACAGCTCTCCAGGTTTCTTGCCTTCTCCAGGCTGCAACGTGCCCGCTACTACCCAGAGCTGGGCAGGAGTGGGCAGAGAGCACGCTCATATGCCAGCAGTTTGCGGCTTGCCCAGGAAAGTGCAGTGTCATTGGAATGTGCAGCAAATCCAATTTCTTGGCAAGTCCGGGGGAAGTGAGCAGTGCTGGTACACTTTCACCTTGAGAAATGGAGTTGGAAAGCTTTTCGCTAAGATGTAGGCGACTAGAGAGGCAGAATACGGAGCTCCGGCGCTGGCCGATAAGAAGTGCCGCTTGCCGGCGTCTTTCGGCAAAAGCGGCGCTCTGGAGCGCACCGCTGCCGCTCCAGTCATCTGTGCGCGAAGTAGCCGCTTCTTCGCCTCCGGCAGCCGGAGATCGCGGTAGCTTGCATAGGCGAAGAACGAAGCCGCGAAGAAGCCGGCTTGTGCGCGAAGCTCGCAGACTGCTGCAGGACGGTGGCTGCCGCTCTCCTGCCTGTTGAATTCACTTCTGGCATGCGAGTGGAAGGTGTTCCAGGACAACTTTCCTGGGTTTTGACGTAGTCCTGCTGCATCCCTCCTTGGAAATTCTTGCTGCTCCCCGGAGGCTCCGAGATGCAGAGAACACGATGGCAGCTGCTGAAAAGAAGGGCAGCAGTGAGTTTGTCAAGAAACAAGAATATAGGCAGCTGCCTGTGCTTGGCAAGGAGCAGCTGCTGCATTCTTGCACTTGCCTTCCTTCAGTGCGCACAGAAGCCCGCTGCTCTGCTGCTTGGTTTTTCCGCATTCAGTCAATTGCACAGGATTGAAGCTGGGGCAGGCTGTTCAGCTTTGCTGCTTTTCAGCATCTCAGCTGCCCTTCTGCTCTGTGACAGCTCTCCAGGTTTCTTGCCTTCTCCAGGCTGCAACGTGCCCGCTACTACCCAGAGCTGGGCAGGAGTGGGCAGAGAGCACGCTCATATGCCAGCAGTTTGCGGCTTGCCCAGGAAAGTGCAGTGTCCTTGGAATGTGCAGCAAATCCAATTTCTTGGCAAGTCCGGGGGAAGTGAGCAGTGCTGGTACACTTTCACCTTGAGAAATGGACTTGGAAAGCTTTTCGCTAAGATGTAGGCGACTAGAGAGGCAGAATACGGAGCTCCGGCGCTGGCCGAAAAGAAGTGCCGCTTGCCGGCGTCTTTCGGCAAAAGCGGCGCTCCGGAGCGCATCGCTGCCGCTCCAGTCATCTGTGCGCGAAGTAGCCGCTTCTTCGCCTCCGGCAGCCGGAGATCGCGGTAGCTTGCATAGGCGAAGAACGAAGCCGCGAAGAAGCCGGCTTGTGGGCGAAGCTCGCAGACTGCTGCAGGACGGTGGCTGCCGCTCTCCTGCCTGTTGAATTCACTTCTGGCATGCGAGTGGAAGGTGTTCCAGGACAACTTTCCTGGGTTTTGACGTAGTCCTGCTGCATCCCTCCTTGGAAATTCTTGCTGCTCCCCGGAGGCTCCGAGATGCAGAGAACACGATGGCAGCTGCTGAAAAGAAGGGCAGCAGTGAGTTTGTCAAGAAACAAGAATATAGGCAGCTGCCTGTGCTTGGCAAGGAGCAGCTGCTGCATTCTTGCACTTGCCTTCCTTCAGTGCGCACAGAAGCCCGCTGCTCTGCTGCTTGGTTTTTCTGCATTCAGTCAATTGCACAGGATTGAAGCTGGGGCAGGCTGTTCAGCTTGGCTGCTTTTCAGCATCTCAGCTGCCCTTCTGCTCTGTGACAGCTCTCCAGGTTTCTTGCCTTCTCCAGGCTGCAACGTGCCCGCTACTACCCAGAGCTGGGCAGGAGTGGGCAGAGAGCACGCTCATCTGCCAGCAGTTTGCGGCTTGCCCAGGAAAGTGCAGTGTCCTTGGAATGTGCAGCAAATCCAATTTCTTGGCAAGTCCGGGGGAAGTGAGCAGTGCAGGTACACTTTCACCTTGAGAAATGGAGTTGGAAAGCTTTTCGCTAAGATGTAGGCGACTAGAGAGGCAGAATACGGAGCTCCGGCGCTGGCCGAAAAGAAGTGCCGCTTGCCGGCGTCTTTCGGCAAAAGCGGCGCTCCGCAGAGCACCGCTGCCGCTCCGGTCATCTGTACGCCAAGTAGCCGCTTCTTCGCCTCCGGCAGCCGGAGATCGCGGTAGCTTGCAAGAGGCAAAGAATAAAGCCGCGAAGAAGCCGGCTTGTGCGCGAAGCTCGCAGACAGCTGCAGGACGGTGTCTGCCGCTCTCCTGCCTGTTGAATTCACTCTGGGCATGCGAGTGGAAGGTGTTCCAGGACAACTTTCCTGGGTTTTGACGTAGTCCTGCTGCATCCCTCCTTGGAAATTCTTGCTGCTCCCCGGAGGCTCCGAGATGCAGAGAACACGATGGCAGCTGCTGAAAAGAAGGGCAGCAGTGAGTTTGTCAAGAAACAAGAATATAGGCAGCTGCCTGTGCTTGGCAAGGAGCAGCTGCTGCATTCTTGCACTTGCCTTCCTTCAGTGCGCACAGAAGCCCGCTGCTCTGCTGCTTGGTTTTTCTGCATTCAGTCAATTGCACAGGATTGAAGCTGGGGCAGGCTGTTCAGCTTGGCTGCTTTTCAGCATCTCAGCTGCCCTTCTGCTCTGTGACAGCTCTCCAGGTTTCTTGCCTTCTCCAGGCTGCAACGTGCCCGCTACTACCCAGAGCTGGGCAGGAGTGGGCAGAGAGCACGCTCATCTGCCAGCAGTTTGCGGCTTGCCCAGGAAAGTGCAGTGTCCTTGGAATGTGCAGCAAATCCAATTTCTTGGCAAGTCCGGGGGAAGTGAGCAGTGCTGGTACACTTTCACCTTGAGAAATGGACTTGGAAAGCTTTTCGCTAAGATGTAGGCGACTAGAGAGGCAGAATACGGAGCTCCGGCGCTGGCCGAAGGGAAGTGCCGCTTCCCGGCGTCTTTCGGCAAAAGCGGCGCTCCGGAGCGCACCGCTGCCGCTCCAGTCATCTGTGCGCGAAGTAGCCGCTTCTTCGCCTCCGGCAGCCGGAGATCGCGGTAGCTTGCATAGGCGAAGAACGAAGCCGCGAAGAAGCCGGCTTGTGCGCGAAGCTCGCAGACTGCTGCAGGACGGTGGCTGCCGCTCTCCTGCCTGTTGAATTCACTCTGGGCATGCGAGTGGAAGGTGTTCCAGGACAACTTTCCTGGGTTTTGACGTAGTCCTGCTGCATCCCTCCTTGGAAATTCTTGCTGCTCCCCGGAGGCTCCGAGATGCAGAGAACACGATGGCAGCTGCTGAAAAGAAGGGCAGCAGTGAGTTTGTCAAGAAACAAGAATATAGGCAGCTGCCTGTGCTTGGCAAGGAGCAGCTGCTGCATTCTTGCACTTGCCTTCCTGCAGTGTGCACAGAAGCCCGCTGTTCTGCTGCTTGGTTTTTCCGCATTCAGTCAATTGCACAGGATTGAAGCTGGGGCAGGCTGTTCAGCTTGGCTGCTTTTCAGCATCTCAGCTGCCCTTCTGCTCTGTGACAGCTCTCCAGGTTTCTTGCCTTCGCCAGGCTGCAACGTGCCCGCTACTACCCAGAGCTGGGCAGGAGTGGGCAGAGAGCACGCTCATCTGCCAGCAGTTTGCGGCTTGCCCAGGAAAGTGCAGTGTCCTTGGAATGTGCAGCAAATCCAATTTCTTGGCAAGTCCGGGGGAAGTGAGCAGTGCTGGTACACTTTCACCTTGAGAAATGGAGTTGGAAAGCTTTTCGCTAAGATGTAGGCGACTAGAGAGGCAGAATACGGAGCTCCGGCGCTGGCCGATAAGAAGTGCCGCTTCCCGGCGTCTTTCGGCAAAAGCGGCGCTCCGGAGCGCACCGCTGCCGCTCCAGTCATCTGTGCGCGAAGTAGCCGCTTCTTCGCCTCCGGCAGCCGGAGATCGCGGTAGCTTGCATAGGCGAAGAACGAAGCCGCGAAGAAGCCGGCTTGTGCGCGAAGCTCGCATACTGCTGCAGGACGGTGGCTGCCGCTCTCCTGCCTGTTGAATTCACTTCTGGCATGCGAGTGGAAGGTGTTCCAGGACAACTTTCCTGGGTTTTGACGTAGTCCTGCTGCATCCCTCCTTGGAAATTCTTGCTGCTCCCCGGAGGCTCCGAGATGCAGAGAACACGATGGCAGCTGCTGAAAAGAAGGGCAGCAGTGAGTTTGTCAAGAAACAAGAATATAGGCAGCTGCCTGTGCTTGGCAAGGAGCAGCTGCTGCATTCTTGCACTTGCCTTCCTTCAGTGCGCACAGAAGCCCGCTGCTCTGCTGCTTGGTTTTTCTGCATTCAGTCAATTGCACAGGATTGAAGCTGGGGCAGGCTGTTCAGCTTTGCTGCTTTTCAGCATCTCAGCTGCCCTTCTGCTCTGTTACAGCTCTCCAGGTTTCTTGCCTTTGCCAGGCTGCAACCTGCTGGCTAGTACCCAGAGCTGGGCAGGAGTGGGCAGAGAGCACGCTCATCAGCCAGCAGTTTGCGGTTTGCCCAGGAAAGTGCAGTGTCCTTGGAATGTGCAGCAAATCCAATTTCTTGGCAAGTCCGGGGGAAGTGAGCAGTGCAGGTACACTTTCACCTTGAGAAATGGACTTGGAAAGCTTTTCGCTAAGATGTAGGCGACTAGAGAGGCAGAATACGGAGCTCCGGCGCTGGCCGAAAAGAAGTGCCGCTTGCCGGCGTCTTTCGGCAAAAGCGGCGCTCCGCAGAGCACCGCTGCCGCTCCGGTCATCTGTACGCCAAGTAGCCGCTTCTTCGCCTCCGGCAGCCGGAGATCGCGGTAGCTTGCAAGAGGCGAAGAATAAAGCCGCGAAGAAGCCGGCTTGTGCGCGAAGCTCGCAGACAGCTGCAGGACGGTGGCTGCCGCTCTCCTGCCTGTTGAATTCACTCTGGGCATGCGAGTGGAAGGTGTTCCAGGACAACTTTCCTGGGTTTTGACGTAGTCCTGCTGCATCCCTCCTTGGAAATTCTTGCTGCTCCCCGGAGGCTCCGAGATGCAGAGAACACGATGGCAGCTGCTGAAAAGAAGGGCAGCAGTGAGTTTGTCAAGAAACAAGAATATAGGCAGCTGCCTGTGCTTGGCAAGGAGCAGCTGCTGCATTCTTGCACTTGCCTTCCTTCAGTGCGCACAGAAGCCCGCTGCTCTGCTGCTTGGTTTTTCTGCATTCAGTCAATTGCACAGGATTGAAGCTGGGGCAGGCTGTTCAGCTTTGCTGCTTTTCAGCATCTCAGCTGCCCTTCTGCTCTGTGACAGCTCTCCAGGTTTCTTGCCTTCTCCAGGCTGCAACGTGCCCGCTACTACCCAGAGCTGGGCAGAAGTGGGCAGAGAGCACGCTCATCTGCCAGCAGTTTGCGGCTTGCCCAGGAAAGTGCAGTGTCCTTGGAATGTGCAGCAAATCCAATTTCTTGGCAAGTCCGGGGGAAGTGAGCAGTGCTGGTACACTTTCACCTTGAGAAATGGAGTTGGAAAGCTTTTCGCTAAGATGTAGGCGACTAGAGAGGCAGAATACGGAGCTCCGGCGCTGGCCGATAAGAAGTGCCGCTTGCCGGCGTCTTTCGGCAAAAGCGGCGCTCCGGAGCGCACCGCTGCCGCTCCAGTCATCTGTGCGCGAAGTTGCCGCTTCTTCGCCTCCGGCAGCCGGAGATCGCGGTAGCTTGCATAGGCGAAGAACGAAGCCGCGAAGAAGCCGGCTTGTGCGCGAAGCTCGCAGACTGCTGCAGGACGGTGGCTGCCGCTCTCCTGCCTGTTGAATTCACTTCTGGCATGCGAGTGGAAGGTGTTCCAGGACAACTTTCCTGGGTTTTGACGTAGTCCTGCTGCATCCCTCCTTGGAAATTCTTGCTGCTCCCCGGAGGCTCCGAGATGCAGAGAACACGATGGCAGCTGCTGAAAAGAAGGGCAGCAGTGAGTTTGTCAAGAAACAAGAATATAGGCAGCTGCCTGTGCTTGGCAAGGAGCAGCTGCTGCATTCTTGCACTTGCCTTCCTTCAGTGCGCACAGAAGCCCGCTGCTCTGCTGCTTGGTTTTTCCGCATTCAGTCAATTGCACAGGATTGAAGCTGGGGCAGGCTGTTCAGCTTGGCTGCTTTTCAGCATCTCAGCTGCCCTTCTGCTCTGTGACAGCTCTCCAGGTTTCTTGCCTTCGCCAGGCTGCAACGTGCCCGCTACTACCCAGAGCTGGGCAGGAGTGGGCAGAGAGCACGCTCATCTGCCAGCAGTTTGCGGCTTGCCCAGGAAAGTGCAGTGTCCTTGGAATGTGCAGCAAATCCAATTTCTTGGCAAGTCCGGGGGAAGTGAGCAGTGCTGGTACACTTTCACCTTGAGAAATGGAGTGGCAAAGCTTTTCGCTAAGATGTAGGCGACTAGAGAGGCAGAATACGGAGCTCCGGCGCTGGCCGAAGGGAAGTGCCGCTTGCCGGCGTCTTTCGGCAAAAGCGGCGCTCCGGAGCGCACCGCTGCCGCTCCAGTCATCTGTACGCCAAGTAGCCTCTTCTTCGCCTCCGGCAGCCGGAGATCGCGGTAGCTTGCATAGGCGAAGAACGAAGCCGCGAAGAAGCCGGCTTGTGCGCGAAGCTCGCAGACAGCTGCAGGACGGTGTCTGCCGCTCTCCTGCCTGTTGAATTCACTCTGGGCATGCGAGTGGAAGGTGTTCCAGGACAACTTTCCTGGGTTTTGACGTAGTCCTGCTGCATCCCTCCTTGGAAATTCTTGCTGCTCCCCGGAGGCTCCGAGATGTAGAGAACACGATGGCAGCTGCTGAAAAGAAGGGCAGCAGTGAGTTTGTCAAGAAACAAGAATATAGGCAGCTGCCTGTGCTTGGCAAGGAGCAGCTGCTGCATTCTTGCACTTGCCTTCCTTCAGTGCGCACAGAAGCCCGCTGCTCTGCTGCTTGGTTTTTCTGCATTCAGTCAATTGCACAGGATTGAAGCTGGGGCAGGCTGTTCAGCTTTGCTGCTTTTCAGCATCTCAGCTGCCCTTTGGCTCTGTTACAGCTCTCCAGGTTTCTTGCCTTCTCCAGGCTGCAACGTGCCCGCTACTACCCAGAGCTGGGCAGGAGTGGGCAGAGAGCACGCTCATATGCCAGCAGTTTGCGGCTTGCCCAGGAAAGTGCAGTGTCATTGGAATGTGCAGCAAATCCAATTTCTTGGCAAGTCCGGGGGAAGTGAGCAGTGCTGGTACACTTTCACCTTGAGAAATGGACTTGGAAAGCTTTTCGCTAAGATGTAGGCGACTAGAGAGGCAGAATACGGAGTTCCGGCGCTGGCCGATAAGAAGTGCCGCTTGCCGGCGTCTTTCGGCAAAAGCGGCGCTCCGGAGCGCACCGCTGCCGCTCCAGTCATCTGTGCGCGAAGTAGCCGCTTCTTCGCCTCCGGCAGCCGGAGATCGCGGTAGCTTGCATAGGCGAAGAACGAAGCCGCGAAGAAGCCGGCTTGTGCGCGAAGCTCGCAGACTGCTGCAGGACGGTGGCTGCCGCTCTCCTGCCTGTTGAATTCACTTCTGGCATGCGAGTGGAAGGTGTTCCAGGACAACTTTCCTGGGTTTTGACGTAGTCCTGCTGCATCCCTCCTTGGAAATTCTTGCTGCTCCCCGGAGGCTCCGAGATGCAGAGAACACGATGGCAGCTGCTGAAAAGAAGGGCAGCAGTGAGTTTGTCAAGAAACAAGAATATAGGCAGCTGCCTGTGCTTGGCAAGGAGCAGCTGCTGCATTCTTGCACTTGCCTTCCTTCAGTGCGCACAGAAGCCCGCTGCTCTGCTGCTTGGTTTTTCCGCATTCAGTCAATTGCACAGGATTGAAGCTGGGGCAGGCTGTTCAGCTTTGCTGCTTTTCAGCATCTCAGCTGCCCTTCTGCTCTGTGACAGCTCTCCAGGTTTCTTGCCTTCGCCAGGCTGCAACGTGCCCGCTACTACCCAGAGCTGGGCAGGAGTGGGCAGAGAGCACGCTCATATGCCAGCAGTTTGCGGCTTGCCCAGGAAAGTGCAGTGTCCTTGGAATGTGCAGCAAATCCAATTTCTTGGCAAGTCCGGGGGAAGTGAGCAGTGCTGGTACACTTTCACCTTGAGAAATGGAGTTGGAAAGCTTTTCGCTAAGATGTAGGCGACTAGAGAGGCAGAATACGGAGCTCCGGCGCTGGCCGAAGGGAAGTGCCGCTTGCCGGCGTCTTTCGGCAAAAGCGGCGCTCCGGAGCGCATCGCTGCCGCTCCAGTCATCTGTGCGCGAAGTAGCCGCTTCTTCGCCTCCGGCAGCCGGAGATCGCGGTAGCTTGCATAGGCGAAGAACGAAGCCGCGAAGAAGCCGGCTTGTGGGCGAAGATCGCAGACTGCTGCAGGACGGTGGCTGCCGCTCTCCTGCCTGTTGAATTCACTTCTGGCATCCGAGTGGAAGGTGTTCCAGGACAACTTTCCTGGGTTTTGACGTAGTCCTGCTGCATCCCTCCTTGGAAATTCTTGCTGCTCCCCGGAGGCTCCGAGATGCAGAGAACACGATGGCAGCTGCTGAAAAGAAGGGCAGCAGTGAGTTTGTCAAGAAACAAGAATATAGGCAGCTGCCTGTGCTTGGCAAGGAGCAGCTGCTGCATTCTTGCACTTGCCTTCCTTCAGTGCGCACAGAAGCCCGCTGCTCTGCTGCTTGGTTTTTCTGCATTCAGTCAATTGCACAGGATTGAAGCTGGGGCAGGCTGTTCAGCTTGGCTGCTTTTCAGCATCTCAGCTGCCCTTCTGCTCTGTGACAGCTCTCCAGGTTTCTTGCCTTCTCCAGGCTGCAACGTGCCCGCTACTACCCAGAGCTGGGCAGGAGTGGGCAGAGAGCACGCTCATCTGCCAGCAGTTTGCGGCTTGCCCAGGAAAGTGCAGTGTCCTTGGAATGTGCAGCAAATCCAATTTCTTGGCAAGTCCGGGGGAAGTGAGCAGTGCAGGTACACTTTCACCTTGAGAAATGGACTTGGAAAGCTTTTCGCTAAGATGTAGGCGACTAGAGAGGCAGAATACGGAGCTCCGGCGCTGGCCGAAAAGAAGTGCCGCTTGCCGGCGTCTTTCGGCAAAAGCGGCGCTCCGCAGAGCACCGCTGCCGCTCCGGTCATCTGTACGCCAAGTAGCCGCTTCTTCGCCTCCGGCAGCCGGAGATCGCGGTAGCTTGCAAGAGGCAAAGAATAAAGCCGCGAAGAAGCCGGCTTGTGCGCGAAGCTCGCAGACAGCTGCAGGACGGTGGCTGCCGCTCTCCTGCCTGTTGAATTCACTCTGGGCATGCGAGTGGAAGGTGTTCCAGGACAACTTTCCTGGGTTTTGACGTAGTCCTGCTGCATCCCTCCTTGGAAATTCTTGCTGCTCCCCGGAGGCTCCGAGATGCAGAGAACACGATGGCAGCTGCTGAAAAGAAGGGCAGCAGTGAGTTTGTCAAGAAACAAGAATATAGGCAGCTGCCTGTGCTTGGCAAGGAGCAGCTGCTGCATTCTTGCACTTGCCTTCCTTCAGTGCGCACAGAAGCCCGCTGCTCTGCTGCTTGGTTTTTCTGCATTCAGTCAATTGCACAGGATTGAAGCTGGGGCAGGCTGTTCAGCTTGGCTGCTTTTCAGCATCTCAGCTGCCCTTCTGCTCTGTGACAGCTCTCCAGGTTTCTTGCCTTCTCCAGGCTGCAACGTGCCCGCTACTACCCAGAGCTGGGCAGGAGTGGGCAGAGAGCACGCTCATCTGCCAGCAGTTTGCGGCTTGCCCAGGAAAGTGCAGTGTCCTTGGAATGTGCAGCAAATCCAATTTCTTGGCAAGTCCGGGGGAAGTGAGCAGTGCTGGTACACTTTCACCTTGAGAAATGGACTTGGAAAGCTTTTCGCTAAGATGTAGGCGACTAGAGAGGCAGAATACGGAGCTCCGGCGCTGGCCGAAGGGAAGTGCCGCTTCCCGGCGTCTTTCGGCAAAAGCGGCACTCCGGAGCGCACCGCTGCCGCTCCAGTCATCTGTGCGCGAAGTAGCCGCTTCTTCGCCTCCGGCAGCCGGAGATCGCGGTAGCTTGCATAGGCGAAGAACGAAGCCGCGAAGAAGCCGGCTTGTGCGCGAAGCTCGCAGACAGCTGCAGGACGGTGGCTGCCGCTCTCCTGCCTGTTGAATTCACTCTGGGCATGCGAGTGGAAGGTGTTCCAGGACAACTTTCCTGGGTTTTGACGTAGTCCTGCTGCATCCCTCCTTGGAAATTCTTGCTGCTCCCCGGAGGCTCCGAGATGCAGAGAACACGATGGCAGCTGCTGAAAAGAAGGGCAGCAGTGAGTTTGTCAAGAAACAAGAATATAGGCAGCTGCCTGTGCTTGGCAAGGAGCAGCTGCTGCATTCTTGCACTTGCCTTCCTGCAGTGTGCACAGAAGCCCGCTGTTCTGCTGCTTGGTTTTTCCGCATTCAGTCAATTGCACAGGATTGAAGCTGGGGCAGGCTGTTCAGCTTGGCTGCTTTTCAGCATCTCAGCTGCCCTTCTGCTCTGTGACAGCTCTCCAGGTTTCTTGCCTTCGCCAGGCTGCAACGTGCCCGCTACTACCCAGAGCTGGGCAGGAGTGGGCAGAGAGCACGCTCATATGCCAGCAGTTTGCGGCTTGCCCAGGAAAGTGCAGTGTCCTTGGAATGTGCAGCAAATCCAATTTCTTGGCAAGTCCGGGGGAAGTGAGCAGTGCTGGTACACTTTCACCTTGAGAAATGGAGTTGGAAAGCTTTTCGCTAAGATGTAGGCGACTAGAGAGGCAGAATACGGAGCTCCGGCGCTGGCCGATAAGAAGTGCCGCTTGCCGGCGTCTTTCGGCAAAAGCGGCGCTCCGGAGCGCACCGCTGCCGCTCCAGTCATCTGTGCGCGAAGTAGCCGCTTCTTCGCCTCCGGCAGCCGGAGATCGCGGTAGCTTGCATAGGCGAAGAACGAAGCCGCGAAGAAGCCGGCTTGTGGGCGAAGCTCGCAGACTGCTGCAGGACGGTGGCTGCCGCTCTCCTGCCTGTTGAATTCACTTCTGGCATGCGAGTGGAAGGTGTTCCAGGACAACTTTCCTGGGTTTTGACGTAGTCCTGCTGCATCCCTCCTTGGAAATTCTTGCTGCTCCCCGGAGGCTCCGAGATGCAGAGAACACGATGGCAGCTGCTGAAAAGAAGGGCAGCAGTGAGTTTGTCAAGAAACAAGAATATAGGCAGCTGCCTGTGCTTGGCAAGGAGCAGCTGCTGCATTCTTGCACTTGCCTTCCTTCAGTGCGCACAGAAGCCCGCTGCTCTGCTGCTTGGTTTTTCTGCATTCAGTCAATTGCACAGGATTGAAGCTGGGGCAGGCTGTTCAGCTTTGCTGCTTTTCAGCATCTCAGCTGCCCTTCTGCTCTGTTACAGCTCTCCAGGTTTCTTGCCTTTGCCAGGCTGCAACCTGCTGGCTAGTACCCAGAGCTGGGCAGGAGTGGGCAGAGAGCACGCTCATCAGCCAGCAGTTTGCGGTTTGCCCAGGAAAGTGCAGTGTCCTTGGAATGTGCAGCAAATCCAATTTCTTGGCAAGTCCGGGGGAAGTGAGCAGTGCAGGTACACTTTCACCTTGAGAAATGGACTTGGAAAGCTTTTCGCTAAGATGTAGGCGACTAGAGAGGCAGAATACGGAGCTCCGGCGCTGGCCGAAAAGAAGTGCCGCTTGCCGGCGTCTTTCGGCAAAAGCGGCGCTCCGCAGAGCACCGCTGCCGCTCCGGTCATCTGTACGCCAAGTAGCCGCTTCTTCGCCTCCGGCAGCCGGAGATCGCGGTAGCTTGCAAGAGGCGAAGAATAAAGCCGCGAAGAAGCCGGCTTGTGCGCGAAGCTCGCAGACAGCTGCAGGACGGTGGCTGCCGCTCTCCTGCCTGTTGAATTCACTCTGGGCATGCGAGTGGAAGGTGTTCCAGGACAACTTTCCTGGGTTTTGACGTAGTCCTGCTGCATCCCTCCTTGGAAATTCTTGCTGCTCCCCGGAGGCTCCGAGATGCAGAGAACACGATGGCAGCTGCTGAAAAGAAGGGCAGCAGTGAGTTTGTCAAGAAACAAGAATATAGGCAGCTGCCTGTGCTTGGCAAGGAGCAGCTGCTGCATTCTTGCACTTGCCTTCCTTCAGTGCGCACAGAAGCCCGCTGCTCTGCTGCTTGGTTTTTCTGCATTCAGTCAATTGCACAGGATTGAAGCTGGGGCAGGCTGTTCAGCTTTGCTGCTTTTCAGCATCTCAGCTGCCCTTCTGCTCTGTGACAGCTCTCCAGGTTTCTTGCCTTCTCCAGGCTGCAACGTGCCCGCTACTACCCAGAGCTGGGCAGAAGTGGGCAGAGAGCACGCTCATCTGCCAGCAGTTTGCGGCTTGCCCAGGAAAGTGCAGTGTCCTTGGAATGTGCAGCAAATCCAATTTCTTGGCAAGTCCGGGGGAAGTGAGCAGTGCTGGTACACTTTCACCTTGAGAAATGGAGTTGGAAAGCTTTTCGCTAAGATGTAGGCGACTAGAGAGGCAGAATACGGAGCTCCGGCGCTGGCCGATAAGAAGTGCCGCTTGCCGGCGTCTTTCGGCAAAAGCGGCGCTCCGGAGCGCACCGCTGCCGCTCCAGTCATCTGTGCGCGAAGTTGCCGCTTCTTCGCCTCCGGCAGCCGGAGATCGCGGTAGCTTGCATAGGCGAAGAACGAAGCCGCGAAGAAGCCGGCTTGTGCGCGAAGCTCGCAGACTGCTGCAGGACGGTGGCTGCCGCTCTCCTGCCTGTTGAATTCACTTCTGGCATGCGAGTGGAAGGTGTTCCAGGACAACTTTCCTGGGTTTTGACGTAGTCCTGCTGCATCCCTCCTTGGAAATTCTTGCTGCTCCCCGGAGGCTCCGAGATGCAGAGAACACGATGGCAGCTGCTGAAAAGAAGGGCAGCAGTGAGTTTGTCAAGAAACAAGAATATAGGCAGCTGCCTGTGCTTGGCAAGGAGCAGCTGCTGCATTCTTGCACTTGCCTTCCTTCAGTGCGCACAGAAGCCCGCTGCTCTGCTGCTTGGTTTTTCCGCATTCAGTCAATTGCACAGGATTGAAGCTGGGGCAGGCTGTTCAGCTTGGCTGCTTTTCAGCATCTCAGCTGCCCTTCTGCTCTGTGACAGCTCTCCAGGTTTCTTGCCTTCTCCAGGCTGCAACGTGCCCGCTACTACCCAGAGCTGGGCAGGAGTGGGCAGAGAGCACGCTCATCTGCCAGCAGTTTGCGGCTTGCCCAGGAAAGTGCAGTGTCCTTGGAATGTGCAGCAAATCCAATTTCTTGGCAAGTCCGGGGGAAGTGAGCAGTGCTGGTACACTTTCACCTTGAGAAATGGAGTGGCAAAGCTTTTCGCTAAGATGTAGGCGACTAGAGAGGCAGAATACGGAGCTCCGGCGCTGGCCGAAGGGAAGTGCCGCTTGCCGGCGTCTTTCGGCAAAAGCGGCGCTCCGGAGCGCACCGCTGCCGCTCCAGTCATCTGTACGCCAAGTAGCCTCTTCTTCGCCTCCGGCAGCCGGAGATCGCGGTAGCTTGCATAGGCGAAGAACGAAGCCGCGAAGAAGCCGGCTTGTGCGCGAAGCTCGCAGACTGCTGCAGGACGGTGGCTGCCGCTCTCCTGCCTGTTGAATTCACTCTGGGCATGCGAGTGGAAGGTGTTCCAGGACAACTTTCCTGGGTTTTGACGTAGTCCTGCTGCATCCCTCCTTGGAAATTCTTGCTGCTCCCCGGAGGCTCCGAGATGCAGAGAACACGATGGCAGCTGCTGAAAAGAAGGGCAGCAGTGAGTTTGTCAAGAAACAAGAATATAGGCAGCTGCCTGTGCTTGGCAAGGAGCAGCTGCTGCATTCTTGCACTTGCCTTCCTTCAGTGCGCACAGAAGCCCGCTGCTCTGCTGCTTGGTTTTTCCGCATTCAGTCAATTGCACAGGATTGAAGCTGGGGCAGGCTGTTCAGCTTTGCTGCTTTTCAGCATCTCAGCTGCCCTTTGGCTCTGTTACAGCTCTCCAGGTTTCTTGCCTTTGCCAGGCTGCAACCTGCTGGCTAGTACCCAGAGCTGGGCAGGAGTGGGCAGAGAGCACGCTCATCATCCAGCAGTTTGCGGTTTGCCCAGGAAAGTGCAGTGTCCTTGGAATGTGCAGCAAATCCAATTTCTTGGCAAGTCCGGGGGAAGTGAGCAGTGCAGGTACACTTTCACCTTGAGAAATGGAGTTGGAAAGCTTTTCGCTAAGATGTAGGCGACTGGAGAGGCAGAATACGGAGCTCCGGCTCTCGCCGAAAAGAAGTGCCGCTTGCCGGCGTCTTTCGGCAAAAGCGGCGCTCCGCAGAGCACCGCTGCCGCTCCGGTCATCTGTACGCCAAGTAGCCGCTTCTTCGCCTCCGGCAGCCGGAGATCGCGGTAGCTTGCAAGAGGCGAAGAATAAAGCCGCGAAGAAGCCGGCTTGTGCGCGAAGCTCGCAGACAGCTGCAGGACGGTGGCTGCCGCTCTCCTGCCTGTTGAATTCACTCTGGGCATGCGAGTGGAAGGTGTTCCAGGACAACTTTCCTGGGTTTTGACGTAGTCCTGCTGCATCCCTCCTTGGAAATTCTTGCTGCTCCCCGGAGGCTCCGAGATGCAGAGAACACGATGGCAGCTGCTGAAAAGAAGGGCAGCAGTGAGTTTGTCAAGAAACAAGAATATAGGCAGCTGCCTGTGCTTGGCAAGGAGCAGCTGCTGCATTCTTGCACTTGCCTTCCTTCAGTGCGCACAGAAGCCCGCTGCTCTGCTGCTTGGTTTTTCTGCATTCAGTCAATTGCACAGGATTGAAGCTGGGGCAGGCTGTTCAGCTTTGCTGCTTTTCAGCATCTCAGCTGCCCTTCTGCTCTGTGACAGCTCTCCAGGTTTCTTGCCTTCTCCAGGCTGCAACGTGCCCGCTACTACCCAGAGCTGGGCAGGAGTGGGCAGAGAGCACGGCCATCTGCCAGCAGTTTGCGGCTTGCCCAGGAAAGTGCAGTGTCCTTGGAATGTGCAGCAAATCCAATTTCTTGGCAAGTCCGGGGGAAGTGAGCAGTGCTGGTACACTTTCACCTTGAGAAATGGAGTTGGAAAGCTTTTCGCTAAGATGTAGGCGACTAGAGAGGCAGAATACGGAGCTCCGGCGCTGGCCGATAAGAAGTGCCGCTTCCCGGCGTCTTTCGGCAAAAGCGGCGCTCCGGAGCGCACCGCTGCCGCTCCAGTCATCTGTGCGCGAAGTAGCCGCTTCTTCGCCTCCGGCAGCCGGAGATCGCGGTAGCTTGCATAGGCGAAGAACGAAGCCGCGAAGAAGCCGGCTTGTGGGCGAAGCTCGCAGACTGCTGCAGGACGGTGGCTGCCGCTCTCCTGCCTGTTGAATTCACTTCTGGCATGCCAGTGGAAGGTGTTCCAGGACAACTTTCCTGGGTTTTGACGTAGTCCTGCTGCATCCCTCCTTGGAAATTCTTGCTGCTCCCCGGAGGCTCCGAGATGCAGAGAACACGATGGCAGCTGCTGAAAAGAAGGGCAGCAGTGAGTTTGTCAAGAAACAAGAATATAGGCAGCTGCCTGTGCTTGGCAAGGAGCAGCTGCTGCATTCTTGCACTTGCCTTCCTGCAGTGCGCACAGAAGCCCGCTGCTCTGCTGCTTGGTTTTTCCGCATTCAGTCAATTGCACAGGATTGAAGCTGGGGCAGGCTGTTCAGCTTGGCTGCTTTTCAGCATCTCAGCTGCCCTTCTGCTCTGTGACAGCTCTCCAGGTTTCTTGCCTTCTCCAGGCTGCAACGTGCCCGCTACTACCCAGAGCTGGGCAGGAGTGGGCAGAGAGCACGCTCATATGCCAGCAGTTTGCGGCTTGCCCAGGAAAGTGCAGTGTCATTGGAATGTGCAGCAAATCCAATTTCTTGGCAAGTCCGGGGGAAGTGAGCAGTGCTGGTACACTTTCACCTTGAGAAATGGACTTGGAAAGCTTTTCGCTAAGATGTAGGCGACTAGAGAGGCAGAATACGGAGCTCCGGCGCTGGCCGATAAGAAGTGCCGCTTGCCGGCGTCTTTCGGCAAAAGCGGCGCTCCGGAGCGCACCGCTGCCGCTCCAGTCATCTGTGCGCGAAGTAGCCGCTTCTTCGCCTCCGGCAGCCGGAGATCGCGGTAGCTTGCATAGGCGAAGAACGAAGCCGCGAAGAAGCCGGCTTGTGCGCGAAGCTCGCAGACTGCTGCAGGACGGTGGCTGCCGCTCTCCTGCCTGTTGAATTCACTTCTGGCATGCCAGTGGAAGGTGTTCCAGGACAACTTTCCTGGGTTTTGACGTAGTCCTGCTGCATCCCTCCTTGGAAATTCTTGCTGCTCCCCGGAGGCTCCGAGATGCAGAGAACACGATGGCAGCTGCTGAAAAGAAGGGCAGCAGTGAGTTTGTCAAGAAACAAGAATATAGGCAGCTGCCTGTGCTTGGCAAGGAGCAGCTGCTGCATTCTTGCACTTGCCTTCCTTCAGTGCGCACAGAAGCCCGCTGCTCTGCTGCTTGGTTTTTCCGCATTCAGTCAATTGCACAGGATTGAAGCTGGGGCAGGCTGTTCAGCTTTGCTGCTTTTCAGCATCTCAGCTGCCCTTCTGCTCTGTGACAGCTCTCCAGGTTTCTTGCCTTCTCCAGGCTGCAACGTGCCCGCTACTACCCAGAGCTGGGCAGGAGTGGGCAGAGAGCACGCTCATATGCCAGCAGTTTGCGGCTTGCCCAGGAAAGTGCAGTGTCCTTGGAATGTGCAGCAAATCCAATTTCTTGGCAAGTCCGGGGGAAGTGAGCAGTGCTGGTACACTTTCACCTTGAGAAATGGAGTTGGAAAGCTTTTCGCTAAGATGTAGGCGACTAGAGAGGCAGAATACGGAGCTCCGGCGCTGGCCGAAGGGAAGTGCCGCTTGCCGGCGTCTTTCGGCAAAAGCGGCGCTCCGGAGCGCATCGCTGCCGCTCCAGTCATCTGTGCGCGAAGTAGCCGCTTCTTCGCCTCCGGCAGCCGGAGATCGCGGTAGCTTGCATAGGCGAAGAACGAAGCCGCGAAGAAGCCGGCTTGTGGGCGAAGCTCGCAGACTGCTGCAGGACGGTGGCTGCCGCTCTCCTGCCTGTTGAATTCACTTCTGGCATGCCAGTGGAAGGTGTTCCAGGACAACTTTCCTGGGTTTTGACGTAGTCCTGCTGCATCCCTCCTTGGAAATTCTTGCTGCTCCCCGGAGGCTCCGAGATGCAGAGAACACGATGGCAGCTGCTGAAAAGAAGGGCAGCAGTGAGTTTGTCAAGAAACAAGAATATAGGCAGCTGCCTGTGCTTGGCAAGGAGCAGCTGCTGCATTCTTGCACTTGCCTTCCTTCAGTGCGCACAGAAGCCCGCTGCTCTGCTGCTTGGTTTTTCTGCATTCAGTCAATTGCACAGGATTGAAGCTGGGGCAGGCTGTTCAGCTTGGCTGCTTTTCAGCATCTCAGCTGCCCTTCTGCTCTGTGACAGCTCTCCAGGTTTCTTGCCTTCTCCAGGCTGCAACGTGCCCGCTAGTACCCAGAGCTGGGCAGGAGTGGGCAGAGAGCACGCTCATCTGCCAGCAGTTTGCGGCTTGCCCAGGAAAGTGCAGTGTCCTTGGAATGTGCAGCAAATCCAATTTCTTGGCAAGTCCGGGGGAAGTGAGCAGTGCTGGTACACTTTCACCTTGAGAAATGGACTTGGAAAGCTTTTCGCTAAGATGTAGGCGACTAGAGAGGCAGAATACGGAGCTCCGGCGCTGGCCGAAGGGAAGTGCCGCTTCCCGGCGTCTTTCGGCAAAAGCGGCGCTCCGGAGCGCACCGCTGCCGCTCCAGTCATCTGTGCGCGAAGTAGCCGCTTCTTCGCCTCCGGCAGCCGGAGATCGCGGTAGCTTGCATAGGCGAAGAACGAAGCCGCGAAGAAGCCGGCTTGTGCGCGAAGCTCGCAGACTGCTGCAGGACGGTGGCTGCCGCTCTCCTGCCTGTTGAATTCACTTCTGGCATGCGAGTGGAAGGTGTTCCAGGACAACTTTCCTGGGTTTTGACGTAGTCCTGCTGCATCCCTCCTTGGAAATTCTTGCTGCTCCCCGGAGGCTCCGAGATGCAGAGAACACGATGGCAGCTGCTGAAAAGAAGGGCAGCAGTGAGTTTGTCAAGAAACAAGAATATAGGCAGCTGCCTGTGCTTGGCAAGGAGCAGCTGCTGCATTCTTGCACTTGCCTTCCTGCAGTGTGCACAGAAGCCCGCTGTTCTGCTGCTTGGTTTTTCCGCATTCAGTCAATTGCACAGGATTGAAGCTGGGGCAGGCTGTTCAGCTTGGCTGCTTTTCAGCATCTCAGCTGCCCTTCTGCTCTGTGACAGCTCTCCAGGTTTCTTGCCTTCGCCAGGCTGCAACGTGCCCGCTACTACCCAGAGCTGGGCAGGAGTGGGCAGAGAGCACGCTCATCTGCCAGCAGTTTGCGGCTTGCCCAGGAAAGTGCAGTGTCCTTGGAATGTGCAGCAAATCCAATTTCTTGGCAAGTCCGGGGGAAGTGAGCAGTGCAGGTACACTTTCACCTTGAGAAATGGAGTTGGAAAGCTTTTCGCTAAGATGTAGGCGACTAGAGAGGCAGAATACGGAGCTCCGGCGCTGGCCGATAAGAAGTGCCGCTTGCCGGCGTCTTTCGGCAAAAGCGGCGCTCCGGAGCGCACCGCTGCCGCTCCAGTCATCTGTGCGCGAAGTAGCCGCTTCTTCGCCTCCGGCAGCCGGAGATCGCGGTAGCTTGCATAGGCGAAGAACGAAGCCGCGAAGAAGCCGGCTTGTGCGCGAAGCTCGCATACTGCTGCAGGACGGTGGCTGCCGCTCTCCTGCCTGTTGAATTCACTTCTGGCATGCGAGTGGAAGGTGTTCCAGGACAACTTTCCTGGGTTTTGACGTAGTCCTGCTGCATCCCTCCTTGGAAATTCTTGCTGCTCCCCGGAGGCTCCGAGATGCAGAGAACACGATGGCAGCTGCTGAAAAGAAGGGCAGCAGTGAGTTTGTCAAGAAACAAGAATATAGGCAGCTGCCTGTGCTTGGCAAGGAGCAGCTGCTGCATTCTTGCACTTGCCTTCCTTCAGTGCGCACAGAAGCCCGCTGCTCTGCTGCTTGGTTTTTCTGCATTCAGTCAATTGCACAGGATTGAAGCTGGGGCAGGCTGTTCAGCTTTGCTGCTTTTCAGCATCTCAGCTGCCCTTCTGCTCTGTTACAGCTCTCCAGGTTTCTTGCCTTTGCCAGGCTGCAACCTGCTGGCTAGTACCCAGAGCTGGGCAGGAGTGGGCAGAGAGCACGCTCATCAGCCAGCAGTTTGCGGTTTGCCCAGGAAAGTGCAGTGTCCTTGGAATGTGCAGCAAATCCAATTTCTTGGCAAGTCCGGGGGAAGTGAGCAGTGCAGGTACACTTTCACCTTGAGAAATGGACTTGGAAAGCTTTTCGCTAAGATGTAGGCGACTAGAGAGGCAGAATACGGAGCTCCGGCGCTGGCCGAAAAGAAGTGCCGCTTGCCGGCGTCTTTCGGCAAAAGCGGCGCTCCGCAGAGCACCGCTGCCGCTCCGGTCATCTGTACGCCAAGTAGCCGCTTCTTCGCCTCCGGCAGCCGGAGATCGCGGTAGCTTGCAAGAGGCGAAGAATAAAGCCGCGAAGAAGCCGGCTTGTGCGCGAAGCTCGCAGACAGCTGCAGGACGGTGGCTGCCGCTCTCCTGCCTGTTGAATTCACTCTGGGCATGCGAGTGGAAGGTGTTCCAGGACAACTTTCCTGGGTTTTGACGTAGTCCTGCTGCATCCCTCCTTGGAAATTCTTGCTGCTCCCCGGAGGCTCCGAGATGCAGAGAACACGATGGCAGCTGCTGAAAAGAAGGGCAGCAGTGAGTTTGTCAAGAAACAAGAATATAGGCAGCTGCCTGTGCTTGGCAAGGAGCAGCTGCTGCATTCTTGCACTTGCCTTCCTTCAGTGCGCACAGAAGCCCGCTGCTCTGCTGCTTGGTTTTTCTGCATTCAGTCAATTGCACAGGATTGAAGCTGGGGCAGGCTGTTCAGCTTTGCTGCTTTTCAGCATCTCAGCTGCCCTTCTGCTCTGTGACAGCTCTCCAGGTTTCTTGCCTTCTCCAGGCTGCAACGTGCCCGCTACTACCCAGAGCTGGGCAGAAGTGGGCAGAGAGCACGCTCATCTGCCAGCAGTTTGCGGCTTGCCCAGGAAAGTGCAGTGTCCTTGGAATGTGCAGCAAATCCAATTTCTTGGCAAGTCCGGGGGAAGTGAGCAGTGCTGGTACACTTTCACCTTGAGAAATGGACTTGGAAAGCTTTTCGCTAAGATGTAGGCGACTAGAGAGGCAGAATACGGAGCTCCGGCGCTGGCCGATAAGAAGTGCCGCTTGCCGGCGTCTTTCGGCAAAAGCGGCGCTCCGGAGCGCACCGCTGCCGCTCCAGTCATCTGTGCGCGAAGTTGCCGCTTCTTCGCCTCCGGCAGCCGGAGATCGCGGTAGCTTGCATAGGCGAAGAACGAAGCCGCGAAGAAGCCGGCTTGTGCGCGAAGCTCGCAGACTGCTGCAGGACGGTGGCTGCCGCTCTCCTGCCTGTTGAATTCACTTCTGGCATGCGAGTGGAAGGTGTTCCAGGACAACTTTCCTGGGTTTTGACGTAGTCCTGCTGCATCCCTCCTTGGAAATTCTTGCTGCTCCCCGGAGGCTCCGAGATGCAGAGAACACGATGGCAGCTGCTGAAAAGAAGGGCAGCAGTGAGTTTGTCAAGAAACAAGAATATAGGCAGCTGCCTGTGCTTGGCAAGGAGCAGCTGCTGCATTCTTGCACTTGCCTTCCTTCAGTGCGCACAGAAGCCCGCTGCTCTGCTGCTTGGTTTTTCTGCATTCAGTCAATTGCACAGGATTGAAGCTGGGGCAGGCTGTTCAGCTTTGCTGCTTTTCAGCATCTCAGCTGCCCTTCTGCTCTGTTACAGCTCTCCAGGTTTCTTGCCTTTGCCAGGCTGCAACCTGCTGGCTAGTACCCAGAGCTGGGCAGGAGTGGGCAGAGAGCACGCTCATCAGCCAGCAGTTTGCGGTTTGCCCAGGAAAGTGCAGTGTCCTTGGAATGTGCAGCAAATCCAATTTCTTGGCAAGTCCGGGGGAAGTGAGCAGTGCAGGTACACTTTCACCTTGAGAAATGGACTTGGAAAGCTTTTCGCTAAGATGTAGGCGACTAGAGAGGCAGAATACGGAGCTCCGGCGCTGGCCGAAAAGAAGTGCCGCTTGCCGGCGTCTTTCGGCAAAAGCGGCGCTCCGCAGAGCACCGCTGCCGCTCCGGTCATCTGTACGCCAAGTAGCCGCTTCTTCGCCTCCGGCAGCCGGAGATCGCGGTAGCTTGCAAGAGGCGAAGAATAAAGCCGCGAAGAAGCCGGCTTGTGCGCGAAGCTCGCAGACAGCTGCAGGACGGTGGCTGCCGCTCTCCTGCCTGTTGAATTCACTCTGGGCATGCGAGTGGAAGGTGTTCCAGGACAACTTTCCTGGGTTTTGACGTAGTCCTGCTGCATCCCTCCTTGGAAATTCTTGCTGCTCCCCGGAGGCTCCGAGATGCAGAGAACACGATGGCAGCTGCTGAAAAGAAGGGCAGCAGTGAGTTTGTCAAGAAACAAGAATATAGGCAGCTGCCTGTGCTTGGCAAGGAGCAGCTGCTGCATTCTTGCACTTGCCTTCCTTCAGTGCGCACAGAAGCCCGCTGCTCTGCTGCTTGGTTTTTCTGCATTCAGTCAATTGCACAGGATTGAAGCTGGCGCAGGCTGTTCAGCTTTGCTGCTTTTCAGCATCTCAGCTGCCCTTCTGCTCTGTGACAGCTCTCCAGGTTTCTTGCCTTCTCCAGGCTGCAACGTGCCCGCTACTACCCAGAGCTGGGCAGAAGTGGGCAGAGAGCACGCTCATCTGCCAGCAGTTTGCGGCTTGCCCAGGAAAGTGCAGTGTCCTTGGAATGTGCAGCAAATCCAATTTCTTGGCAAGTCCGGGGGAAGTGAGCAGTGCTGGTACACTTTCACCTTGAGAAATGGAGTTGGAAAGCTTTTCGCTAAGATGTAGGCGACTAGAGAGGCAGAATACGGAGCTCCGGCGCTGGCCGATAAGAAGTGCCGCTTGCCGGCGTCTTTCGGCAAAAGCGGCGCTCCGGAGCGCACCGCTGCCGCTCCAGTCATCTGTGCGCGAAGTTGCCGCTTCTTCGCCTCCGGCAGCCGGAGATCGCGGTAGCTTGCATAGGCGAAGAACGAAGCCGCGAAGAAGCCGGCTTGTGCGCGAAGCTCGCAGACTGCTGCAGGACGGTGGCTGCCGCTCTCCTGCCTGTTGAATTCACTTCTGGCATGCGAGTGGAAGGTGTTCCAGGACAACTTTCCTGGGTTTTGACGTAGTCCTGCTGCATCCCTCCTTGGAAATTCTTGCTGCTCCCCGGAGGCTCCGAGATGCAGAGAACACGATGGCAGCTGCTGAAAAGAAGGGCAGCAGTGAGTTTGTCAAGAAACAAGAATATAGGCAGCTGCCTGTGCTTGGCAAGGAGCAGCTGCTGCATTCTTGCACTTGCCTTCCTTCAGTGCGCACAGAAGCCCGCTGCTCTGCTGCTTGGTTTTTCCGCATTCAGTCAATTGCACAGGATTGAAGCTGGGGCAGGCTGTTCAGCTTGGCTGCTTTTCAGCATCTCAGCTGCCCTTCTGCTCTGTGACAGCTCTCCAGGTTTCTTGCCTTCGCCAGGCTGCAACGTGCCCGCTACTACCCAGAGCTGGGCAGGAGTGGGCAGAGAGCACGCTCATCTGCCAGCAGTTTGCGGCTTGCCCAGGAAAGTGCAGTGTCCTTGGAATGTGCAGCAAATCCAATTTCTTGGCAAGTCCGGGGGAAGTGAGCAGTGCTGGTACACTTTCACCTTGAGAAATGGAGTGGCAAAGCTTTTCGCTAAGATGTAGGCGACTAGAGAGGCAGAATACGGAGCTCCGGCGCTGGCCGAAGGGAAGTGCCGCTTGCCGGCGTCTTTCGGCAAAAGCGGCGCTCCGGAGCGCACCGCTGCCGCTCCAGTCATCTGTACGCCAAGTAGCCTCTTCTTCGCCTCCGGCAGCCGGAGATCGCGGTAGCTTGCATAGGCGAAGAACGAAGCCGCGAAGAAGCCGGCTTGTGCGCGAAGCTCGCAGACAGCTGCAGGACGGTGTCTGCCGCTCTCCTGCCTGTTGAATTCACTCTGGGCATGCGAGTGGAAGGTGTTCCAGGACAACTTTCCTGGGTTTTGACGTAGTCCTGCTGCATCCCTCCTTGGAAATTCTTGCTGCTCCCCGGAGGCTCCGAGATGCAGAGAACACGATGGCAGCTGCTGAAAAGAAGGGCAGCAGTGAGTTTGTCAAGAAACAAGAATATAGGCAGCTGCCTGTGCTTGGCAAGGAGCAGCTGCTGCATTCTTGCACTTGCCTTCCTTCAGTGCGCACAGAAGCCCGCTGCTCTGCTGCTTGGTTTTTCTGCATTCAGTCAATTGCACAGGATTGAAGCTGGGGCAGGCTGTTCAGCTTTGCTGCTTTTCAGCATCTCAGCTGCCCTTTGGCTCTGTTACAGCTCTCCAGGTTTCTTGCCTTTGCCAGGCTGCAACCTGCTGGCTAGTACCCAGAGCTGGGCAGGAGTGGGCAGAGAGCACGCTCATCAGCCAGCAGTTTGCGGTTTGCCCAGGAAAGTGCAGTGTCCTTGGAATGTGCAGCAAATCCAATTTCTTGGCAAGTCCGGGGGAAGTGAGCAGTGCAGGTACACTTTCACCTTGAGAAATGGAGTTGGAAAGCTTTTCGCTAAGATGTAGGCGACTGGAGAGGCAGAATACGGAGCTCCGGCGCTGGCCGAAAAGAAGTGCCGCTTGCCGGCGTCTTTCGGCAAAAGCGGCGCTCCGCAGAGCACCGCTGCCGCTCCGGTCATCTGTACGCCAAGTAGCCGCTTCTTCGCCTCCGGCAGCCGGAGATCGCGGTAGCTTGCAAGAGGCGAAGAATAAAGCCGCGAAGAAGCCGGCTTGTGCGCGAAGCTCGCAGACAGCTGCAGGACGGTGGCTGCCGCTCTCCTGCCTGTTGAATTCACTCTGGGCATGCGAGTGGAAGGTGTTCCAGGACAACTTTCCTGGGTTTTGACGTAGTCCTGCTGCATCCCTCCTTGGAAATTCTTGCTGCTCCCCGGAGGCTCCGAGATGCAGAGAACACGATGGCAGCTGCTGAAAAGAAGGGCAGCAGTGAGTTTGTCAAGAAACAAGAATATAGGCAGCTGCCTGTGCTTGGCAAGGAGCAGCTGCTGCATTCTTGCACTTGCCTTCCTTCAGTGCGCACAGAAGCCCGCTGCTCTGCTGCTTGGTTTTTCTGCATTCAGTCAATTGCACAGGATTGAAGCTGGGGCAGGCTGTTCAGCTTTGCTGCTTTTCAGCATCTCAGCTGCCCTTCTGCTCTGTGACAGCTCTCCAGGTTTCTTGCCTTCTCCAGGCTGCAACGTGCCCGCTACTACCCAGAGCTGGGCAGGAGTGGGCAGAGAGCACGCTCATCTGCCAGCAGTTTGCGGCTTGCCCAGGAAAGTGCAGTGTCCTTGGAATGTGCAGCAAATCCAATTTCTTGGCAAGTCCGGGGGAAGTGAGCAGTGCTGGTACACTTTCACCTTGAGAAATGGAGTTGGAAAGCTTTTCGCTAAGATGTAGGCGACTAGAGAGGCAGAATACGGAGCTCCGGCGCTGGCCGATAAGAAGTGCCGCTTGCCGGCGTCTTTCGGCAAAAGCGGCGCTCCGGAGCGCACCGCTGCCGCTCCAGTCATCTGTGCGCGAAGTTGCCGCTTCTTCGCCTCCGGCAGCCGGAGATCGCGGTAGCTTGCATAGGCGAAGAACGAAGCCGCGAAGAAGCCGGCTTGTGCGCGAAGCTCGCAGACTGCTGCAGGACGGTGGCTGCCGCTCTCCTGCCTGTTGAATTCACTTCTGGCATGCCAGTGGAAGGTGTTCCAGGACAACTTTCCTGGGTTTTGACGTAGTCCTGCTGCATCCCTCCTTGGAAATTCTTGCTGCTCCCCGGAGGCTCCGAGATGCAGAGAACACGATGGCAGCTGCTGAAAAGAAGGGCAGCAGTGAGTTTGTCAAGAAACAAGAATATAGGCAGCTGCCTGTGCTTGGCAAGGAGCAGCTGCTGCATTCTTGCACTTGCCTTCCTGCAGTGCGCACAGAAGCCCGCTGCTCTGCTGCTTGGTTTTTCCGCATTCAGTCAATTGCACAGGATTGAAGCTGGGGCAGGCTGTTCAGCTTGGCTGCTTTTCAGCATCTCAGCTGCCCTTCTGCTCTGTGACAGCTCTCCAGGTTTCTTGCCTTCTCCAGGCTGCAACGTGCCCGCTACTACCCAGAGCTGGGCAGGAGTGGGCAGAGAGCACGCTCATATGCCAGCAGTTTGCGGCTTGCCCAGGAAAGTGCAGTGTCATTGGAATGTGCAGCAAATCCAATTTCTTGGCAAGTCCGGGGGAAGTGAGCAGTGCTGGTACACTTTCACCTTGAGAAATGGACTTGGAAAGCTTTTCGCTAAGATGTAGGCGACTAGAGAGGCAGAATACGGAGTTCCGGCGCTGGCCGATAAGAAGTGCCGCTTGCCGGCGTCTTTCGGCAAAAGCGGCGCTCCGGAGCGCACCGCTGCCGCTCCAGTCATCTGTGCGCGAAGTAGCCGCTTCTTCGCCTCCGGCAGCCGGAGATCGCGGTAGCTTGCATAGGCGAAGAACGAAGCCGCGAAGAAGCCGGCTTGTGCGCGAAGCTCGCAGACTGCTGCAGGACGGTGGCTGCCGCTCTCCTGCCTGTTGAATTCACTTCTGGCATGCGAGTGGAAGGTGTTCCAGGACAACTTTCCTGGGTTTTGACGTAGTCCTGCTGCATCCCTCCTTGGAAATTCTTGCTGCTCCCCGGAGGCTCCGAGATGCAGAGAACACGATGGCAGCTGCTGAAAAGAAGGGCAGCAGTGAGTTTGTCAAGAAACAAGAATATAGGCAGCTGCCTGTGCTTGGCAAGGAGCAGCTGCTGCATTCTTGCACTTGCCTTCCTTCAGTGCGCACAGAAGCCCGCTGCTCTGCTGCTTGGTTTTTCCGCATTCAGTCAATTGCACAGGATTGAAGCTGGGGCAGGCTGTTCAGCTTTGCTGCTTTTCAGCATCTCAGCTGCCCTTCTGCTCTGTGACAGCTCTCCAGGTTTCTTGCCTTCTCCAGGCTGCAACGTGCCCGCTACTACCCAGAGCTGGGCAGGAGTGGGCAGAGAGCACGCTCATATGCCAGCAGTTTGCGGCTTGCCCAGGAAAGTGCAGTGTCCTTGGAATGTGCAGCAAATCCAATTTCTTGGCAAGTCCGGGGGAAGTGAGCAGTGCTGGTACACTTTCACCTTGAGAAATGGAGTTGGAAAGCTTTTCGCTAAGATGTAGGCGACTAGAGAGGCAGAATACGGAGCTCCGGCGCTGGCCGAAGGGAAGTGCCGCTTGCCGGCGTCTTTCGGCAAAAGCGGCGCTCCGGAGCGCATCGCTGCCGCTCCAGTCATCTGTGCGCGAAGTAGCCGCTTCTTCGCCTCCGGCAGCCGGAGATCGCGGTAGCTTGCATAGGCGAAGAACGAAGCCGCGAAGAAGCCGGCTTGTGGGCGAAGCTCGCAGACTGCTGCAGGACGGTGGCTGCCGCTCTCCTGCCTGTTGAATTCACTTCTGGCATGCGAGTGGAAGGTGTTCCAGGACAACTTTCCTGGGTTTTGACGTAGTCCTGCTGCATCCCTCCTTGGAAATTCTTGCTGCTCCCCGGAGGCTCCGAGATGCAGAGAACACGATGGCAGCTGCTGAAAAGAAGGGCAGCAGTGAGTTTGTCAAGAAACAAGAATATAGGCAGCTGCCTGTGCTTGGCAAGGAGCAGCTGCTGCATTCTTGCACTTGCCTTCCTTCAGTGCGCACAGAAGCCCGCTGCTCTGCTGCTTGGTTTTTCTGCATTCAGTCAATTGCACAGGATTGAAGCTGGGGCAGGCTGTTCAGCTTGGCTGCTTTTCAGCATCTCAGCTGCCCTTCTTCTCTGTGACAGCTCTCCAGGTTTCTTGCCTTCTCCAGGCTGCAACGTGCCCGCTACTACCCAGAGCTGGGCAGGAGTGGGCAGAGAGCACGCTCATCTGCCAGCAGTTTGCGGCTTGCCCAGGAAAGTGCAGTGTCCTTGGAATGTGCAGCAAATCCAATTTCTTGGCAAGTCCGGGGGAAGTGAGCAGTGCAGGTACACTTTCACCTTGAGAAATGGACTTGGAAAGCTTTTCGCTAAGATGTAGGCGACTAGAGAGGCAGAATACGGAGCTCCGGCGCTGGCCGAAAAGAAGTGCCGCTTGCCGGCGTCTTTCGGCAAAAGCGGCGCTCCGCAGAGCACCGCTGCCGCTCCGGTCATCTGTACGCCAAGTAGCCGCTTCTTCGCCTCCGGCAGCCGGAGATCGCGGTAGCTTGCAAGAGGCAAAGAATAAAGCCGCGAAGAAGCCGGCTTGTGCGCGAAGCTCGCAGACAGCTGCAGGACGGTGGCTGCCGCTCTCCTGCCTGTTGAATTCACTCTGGGCATGCGAGTGGAAGGTGTTCCAGGACAACTTTCCTGGGTTTTGACGTAGTCCTGCTGCATCCCTCCTTGGAAATTCTTGCTGCTCCCCGGAGGCTCCGAGATGCAGAGAACACGATGGCAGCTGCTGAAAAGAAGGGCAGCAGTGAGTTTGTCAAGAAACAAGAATATAGGCAGCTGCCTGTGCTTGGCAAGGAGCAGCTGCTGCATTCTTGCACTTGCCTTCCTTCAGTGCGCACAGAAGCCCGCTGCTCTGCTGCTTGGTTTTTCTGCATTCAGTCAATTGCACAGGATTGAAGCTGGGGCAGGCTGTTCAGCTTGGCTGCTTTTCAGCATCTCAGCTGCCCTTCTGCTCTGTGACAGCTCTCCAGGTTTCTTGCCTTCTCCAGGCTGCAACGTGCCCGCTACTACCCAGAGCTGGGCAGGAGTGGGCAGAGAGCACGCTCATCTGCCAGCAGTTTGCGGCTTGCCCAGGAAAGTGCAGTGTCCTTGGAATGTGCAGCAAATCCAATTTCTTGGCAAGTCCGGGGGAAGTGAGCAGTGCTGGTACACTTTCACCTTGAGAAATGGAGTTGGAAAGCTTTTCGCTAAGATGTAGGCGACTAGAGAGGCAGAATACGGAGCTCCGGCGCTGGCCGAAGGGAAGTGCCGCTTCCCGGCGTCTTTCGGCAAAAGCGGCGCTCCGGAGCGCACCGCTGCCGCTCCAGTCATCTGTGCGCGAAGTAGCCGCTTCTTCGCCTCCGGCAGCCGGAGATCGCGGTAGCTTGCATAGGCGAAGAACGAAGCCGCGAAGAAGCCGGCTTGTGCGCGAAGCTCGCAGACTGCTGCAGGACGGTGGCTGCCGCTCTCCTGCCTGTTGAATTCACTCTGGGCATGCGAGTGGAAGGTGTTCCAGGACAACTTTCCTGGGTTTTGACGTAGTCCTGCTGCATCCCTCCTTGGAAATTCTTGCTGCTCCCCGGAGGCTCCGAGATGCAGAGAACACGATGGCAGCTGCTGAAAAGAAGGGCAGCAGTGAGTTTGTCAAGAAACAAGAATATAGGCAGCTGCCTGTGCTTGGCAAGGAGCAGCTGCTGCATTCTTGCACTTGCCTTCCTGCAGTGTGCACAGAAGCCCGCTGTTCTGCTGCTTGGTTTTTCCGCATTCAGTCAATTGCACAGGATTGAAGCTGGGGCAGGCTGTTCAGCTTGGCTGCTTTTCAGCATCTCAGCTGCCCTTCTGCTCTGTGACAGCTCTCCAGGTTTCTTGCCTTCGCCAGGCTGCAACGTGCCCGCTACTACCCAGAGCTGGGCAGGAGTGGGCAGAGAGCACGCTCATATGCCAGCAGTTTGCGGCTTGCCCAGGAAAGTGCAGTGTCCTTGGAATGTGCAGCAAATCCAATTTCTTGGCAAGTCCGGGGGAAGTGAGCAGTGCTGGTACACTTTCACCTTGAGAAATGGACTTGGAAAGCTTTTCGCTAAGATGTAGGCGACTAGAGAGGCAGAATACGGAGCTCCGGCGCTGGCCGAAAAGAAGTGCCGCTTGCCGGCGTCTTTCGGCAAAAGCGGCGCTCCGCAGAGCACCGCTGCCGCTCCGGTCATCTGTACGCCAAGTAGCCGCTTCTTCGCCTCCGGCAGCCGGAGATCGCGGTAGCTTGCAAGAGGCAAAGAATAAAGCCGCGAAGAAGCCGGCTTGTGCGCGAAGCTCGCAGACAGCTGCAGGACGGTGGCTGCCGCTCTCCTGCCTGTTGAATTCACTCTGGGCATGCGAGTGGAAGGTGTTCCAGGACAACTTTCCTGGGTTTTGACGTAGTCCTGCTGCATCCCTCCTTGGAAATTCTTGCTGCTCCCCGGAGGCTCCGAGATGCAGAGAACACGATGGCAGCTGCTGAAAAGAAGGGCAGCAGTGAGTTTGTCAAGAAACAAGAATATAGGCAGCTGCCTGTGCTTGGCAAGGAGCAGCTGCTGCATTCTTGCACTTGCCTTCCTTCAGTGCGCACAGAAGCCCGCTGCTCTGCTGCTTGGTTTTTCTGCATTCAGTCAATTGCACAGGATTGAAGCTGGGGCAGGCTGTTCAGCTTTGCTGCTTTTCAGCATCTCAGCTGCCCTTTGGCTCTGTTACAGCTCTCCAGGTTTCTTGCCTTTGCCAGGCTGCAACCTGCTGGCTAGTACCCAGAGCTGGGCAGGAGTGGGCAGAGAGCACGCTCATCAGCCAGCAGTTTGCGGTTTGCCCAGGAAAGTGCAGTGTCCTTGGAATGTGCAGCAAATCCAATTTCTTGGCAAGTCCGGGGGAAGTGAGCAGTGCAGGTACACTTTCACCTTGAGAAATGGAGTTGGAAAGCTTTTCGCTAAGATGTAGGCGACTAGAGAGGCAGAATACGGAGCTCCGGCGCTGGCCGAAAAGAAGTGCCGCTTGCCGGCGTCTTTCGGCAAAAGCGGCGCTCCGCAGAGCACCGCTGCCGCTCCGGTCATCTGTACGCCAAGTAGCCGCTTCTTCGCCTCCGGCAGCCGGAGATCGCGGTAGCTTGCAAGAGGCGAAGAATAAAGCCGCGAAGAAGCCGGCTTGTGCGCGAAGCTCGCAGACAGCTGCAGGACGGTGGCTGCCGCTCTCCTGCCTGTTGAATTCACTCTGGGCATGCGAGTGGAAGGTGTTCCAGGACAACTTTCCTGGGTTTTGACGTAGTCCTGCTGCATCCCTCCTTGGAAATTCTTGCTGCTCCCCGGAGGCTCCGAGATGCAGAGAACACGATGGCAGCTGCTGAAAAGAAGGGCAGCAGTGAGTTTGTCAAGAAACAAGAATATAGGCAGCTGCCTGTGCTTGGCAAGGAGCAGCTGCTGCATTCTTGCACTTGCCTTCCTTCAGTGCGCACAGAAGCCCGCTGCTCTGCTGCTTGGTTTTTCTGCATTCAGTCAATTGCACAGGATTGAAGCTGGGGCAGGCTGTTCAGCTTGGCTGCTTTTCAGCATCTCAGCTGCCCTTCTGCTCTGTGACAGCTCTCCAGGTTTCTTGCCTTCTCCAGGCTGCAACGTGCCCGCTACTACCCAGAGCTGGGCAGGAGTGGGCAGAGAGCACGCTCATCTGCCAGCAGTTTGCGGCTTGCCCAGGAAAGTGCAGTGTCCTTGGAATGTGCAGCAAATCCAATTTCTTGGCAAGTCCGGGGGAAGTGAGCAGTGCTGGTACACTTTCACCTTGAGAAATGGACTTGGAAAGCTTTTCGCTAAGATGTAGGCGACTAGAGAGGCAGAATACGGAGCTCCGGCGCTGGCCGAAGGGAAGTGCCGCTTGCCGGCGTCTTTCGGCAAAAGCGGCGCTCCGGAGCGCACCGCTGCCGCTCCAGTCATCTGTGCGCGAAGTAGCCGCTTCTTCGCCTCCGGCAGCCGGAGATCGCGGTAGCTTGCATAGGCGAAGAACGAAGCCGCGAAGAAGCCGGCTTGTGCGCGAAGCTCGCAGACAGCTGCAGGACGGTGGCTGCCGCTCTCCTGCCTGTTGAATTCACTCTGGGCATGCGAGTGGAAGGTGTTCCAGGACAACTTTCCTGGGTTTTGACGTAGTCCTGCTGCATCCCTCCTTGGAAATTCTTGCTGCTCCCCGGAGGCTCCGAGATGCAGAGAACACGATGGCAGCTGCTGAAAAGAAGGGCAGCAGTGAGTTTGTCAAGAAACAAGAATATAGGCAGCTGCCTGTGCTTGGCAAGGAGCAGCTGCTGCATTCTTGCACTTGCCTTCCTGCAGTGTGCACAGAAGCCCGCTGTTCTGCTGCTTGGTTTTTCCGCATTCAGTCAATTGCACAGGATTGAAGCTGGGGCAGGCTGTTCAGCTTGGCTGCTTTTCAGCATCTCAGCTGCCCTTCTGCTCTGTGACAGCTCTCCAGGTTTCTTGCCTTCGCCAGGCTGCAACGTGCCCGCTACTACCCAGAGCTGGGCAGGAGTGGGCAGAGAGCACGCTCATATGCCAGCAGTTTGCGGCTTGCCCAGGAAAGTGCAGTGTCCTTGGAATGTGCAGCAAATCCAATTTCTTGGCAAGTCCGGGGGAAGTGAGCAGTGCTGGTACACTTTCACCTTGAGAAATGGAGTTGGAAAGCTTTTCGCTAAGATGTAGGCGACTAGAGAGGCAGAATACGGAGCTCCGGCGCTGGCCGATAAGAAGTGCCGCTTGCCGGCGTCTTTCGGCAAAAGCGGCGCTCCGGAGCGCACCGCTGCCGCTCCAGTCATCTGTGCGCGAAGTAGCCGCTTCTTCGCCTCCGGCAGCCGGAGATCGCGGTAGCTTGCATAGGCGAAGAACGAAGCCGCGAAGAAGCCGGCTTGTGGGCGAAGCTCGCAGACTGCTGCAGGACGGTGGCTGCCGCTCTCCTGCCTGTTGAATTCACTTCTGGCATGCGAGTGGAAGGTGTTCCAGGACAACTTTCCTGGGTTTTGACGTAGTCCTGCTGCATCCCTCCTTGGAAATTCTTGCTGCTCCCCGGAGGCTCCGAGATGCAGAGAACACGATGGCAGCTGCTGAAAAGAAGGGCAGCAGTGAGTTTGTCAAGAAACAAGAATATAGGCAGCTGCCTGTGCTTGGCAAGGAGCAGCTGCTGCATTCTTGCACTTGCCTTCCTTCAGTGCGCACAGAAGCCCGCTGCTCTGCTGCTTGGTTTTTCTGCATTCAGTCAATTGCACAGGATTGAAGCTGGGGCAGGCTGTTCAGCTTTGCTGCTTTTCAGCATCTCAGCTGCCCTTCTGCTCTGTTACAGCTCTCCAGGTTTCTTGCCTTTGCCAGGCTGCAACCTGCTGGCTAGTACCCAGAGCTGGGCAGGAGTGGGCAGAGAGCACGCTCATCAGCCAGCAGTTTGCGGTTTGCCCAGGAAAGTGCAGTGTCCTTGGAATGTGCAGCAAATCCAATTTCTTGGCAAGTCCGGGGGAAGTGAGCAGTGCAGGTACACTTTCACCTTGAGAAATGGAGTTGGAAAGCTTTTCGCTAAGATGTAGGCGACTAGAGAGGCAGAATACGGAGCTCCGGCGCTGGCCGAAAAGAAGTGCCGCTTGCCGGCGTCTTTCGGCAAAAGCGGCGCTCCGCAGAGCACCGCTGCCGCTCCGGTCATCTGTACGCCAAGTAGCCGCTTCTTCGCCTCCGGCAGCCGGAGATCGCGGTAGCTTGCAAGAGGCGAAGAATAAAGCCGCGAAGAAGCCGGCTTGTGCGCGAAGCTCGCAGACAGCTGCAGGACGGTGGCTGCCGCTCTCCTGCCTGTTGAATTCACTCTGGGCATGCGAGTGGAAGGTGTTCCAGGACAACTTTCCTGGGTTTTGACGTAGTCCTGCTGCATCCCTCCTTGGAAATTCTTGCTGCTCCCCGGAGGCTCCGAGATGCAGAGAACACGATGGCAGCTGCTGAAAAGAAGGGCAGCAGTGAGTTTGTCAAGAAACAAGAATATAGGCAGCTGCCTGTGCTTGGCAAGGAGCAGCTGCTGCATTCTTGCACTTGCCTTCCTTCAGTGCGCACAGAAGCCCGCTGCTCTGCTGCTTGGTTTTTCTGCATTCAGTCAATTGCACAGGATTGAAGCTGGGGCAGGCTGTTCAGCTTTGCTGCTTTTCAGCATCTCAGCTGCCCTTCTGCTCTGTGACAGCTCTCCAGGTTTCTTGCCTTCTCCAGGCTGCAACGTGCCCGCTACTACCCAGAGCTGGGCAGGAGTGGGCAGAGAGCACGCTCATCTGCCAGCAGTTTGCGGCTTGCCCAGGAAAGTGCAGTGTCCTTGGAATGTGCAGCAAATCCAATTTCTTGGCAAGTCCGGGGGAAGTGAGCAGTGCTGGTACACTTTCACCTTGAGAAATGGAGTTGGAAAGCTTTTCGCTAAGATGTAGGCGACTAGAGAGGCAGAATACGGAGCTCCGGCGCTGGCCGATAAGAAGTGCCGCTTGCCGGCGTCTTTCGGCAAAAGCGGCGCTCCGGAGCGCACCGCTGCCGCTCCAGTCATCTGTGCGCGAAGTTGCCGCTTCTTCGCCTCCGGCAGCCGGAGATCGCGGTAGCTTGCATAGGCGAAGAACGAAGCCGCGAAGAAGCCGGCTTGTGCGCGAAGCTCGCAGACTGCTGCAGGACGGTGGCTGCCGCTCTCCTGCCTGTTGAATTCACTTCTGGCATGCCAGTGGAAGGTGTTCCAGGACAACTTTCCTGGGTTTTGACGTAGTCCTGCTGCATCCCTCCTTGGAAATTCTTGCTGCTCCCCGGAGGCTCCGAGATGCAGAGAACACGATGGCAGCTGCTGAAAAGAAGGGCAGCAGTGAGTTTGTCAAGAAACAAGAATATAGGCAGCTGCCTGTGCTTGGCAAGGAGCAGCTGCTGCATTCTTGCACTTGCCTTCCTTCAGTGCGCACAGAAGCCCGCTGCTCTGCTGCTTGGTTTTTCCGCATTCAGTCAATTGCACAGGATTGAAGCTGGCGCAGGCTGTTCAGCTTGGCTGCTTTTCAGCATCTCAGCTGCCCTTCTGCTCTGTGACAGCTCTCCAGGTTTCTTGCCTTCGCCAGGCTGCAACGTGCCCGCTACTACCCAGAGCTGGGCAGGAGTGGGCAGAGAGCACGCTCATCTGCCAGCAGTTTGCGGCTTGCCCAGGAAAGTGCAGTGTCCTTGGAATGTGCAGCAAATCCAATTTCTTGGCAAGTCCGGGGGAAGTGAGCAGTGCAGGTACACTTTCACCTTGAGAAATGGAGTTGGAAAGCTTTTCGCTAAGATGTAGGCGACTGGAGAGGCAGAATACGGAGCTCCGGCGCTGGCCGAAAAGAAGTGCCGCTTGCCGGCGTCTTTCGGCAAAAGCGGCGCTCCGCAGAGCACCGCTGCCGCTCCGGTCATCTGTACGCCAAGTAGCCGCTTCTTCGCCTCCGGCAGCCGGAGATCGCGGTAGCTTGCAAGAGGCGAAGAATAAAGCCGCGAAGAAGCCGGCTTGTGCGCGAAGCTCGCAGACAGCTGCAGGACGGTGGCTGCCGCTCTCCTGCCTGTTGAATTCACTCTGGGCATGCGAGTGGAAGGTGTTCCAGGACAACTTTCCTGGGTTTTGACGTAGTCCTGCTGCATCCCTCCTTGGAAATTCTTGCTGCTCCCCGGAGGCTCCGAGATGCAGAGAACACGATGGCAGCTGCTGAAAAGAAGGGCAGCAGTGAGTTTGTCAAGAAACAAGAATATAGGCAGCTGCCTGTGCTTGGCAAGGAGCAGCTGCTGCATTCTTGCACTTGCCTTCCTTCAGTGCGCACAGAAGCCCGCTGCTCTGCTGCTTGGTTTTTCTGCATTCAGTCAATTGCACAGGATTGAAGCTGGCGCAGGCTGTTCAGCTTGGCTGCTTTTCAGCATCTCAGCTGCCCTTCTGCTCTGTGACAGCTCTCCAGGTTTCTTGCCTTCTCCAGGCTGCAACGTGCCCGCTACTACCCAGAGCTGGGCAGGAGTGGGCAGAGAGCACGCTCATCTGCCAGCAGTTTGCGGCTTGCCCAGGAAAGTGCAGTGTCCTTGGAATGTGCAGCAAATCCAATTTCTTGGCAAGTCCGGGGGAAGTGAGCAGTGCTGGTACACTTTCACCTTGAGAAATGGAGTTGGAAAGCTTTTCGCTAAGATGTAGGCGACTAGAGAGGCAGAATACGGAGCTCCGGCGCTGGCCGATAAGAAGTGCCGCTTGCCGGCGTCTTTCGGCAAAAGCGGCGCTCCGGAGCGCACCGCTGCCGCTCCAGTCATCTGTGCGCGAAGTAGCCGCTTCTTCGCCTCCGGCAGCCGGAGATCGCGGTAGCTTGCATAGGCGAAGAACGAAGCCGCGAAGAAGCCGGCTTGTGCGCGAACCTCGCAGACTGCTGCAGGACGGTGGCTGCCGCTCTCCTGCCTGTTGAATTCACTTCTGGCATGCGAGTGGAAGGTGTTCCAGGACAACTTTCCTGGGTTTTGACGTAGTCCTGCTGCATCCCTCCTTGGAAATTCTTGCTGCTCCCCGGAGGCTCCGAGATGCAGAGAACACGATGGCAGCTGCTGAAAAGAAGGGCAGCAGTGAGTTTGTCAAGAAACAAGAATATAGGCAGCTGCCTGTGCTTGGCAAGGAGCAGCTGCTGCATTCTTGCACTTGCCTTCCTGCAGTGCGCACAGAAGCCCGCTGCTCTGCTGCTTGGTTTTTCTGCATTCAGTCAATTGCACAGGATTGAAGCTGGGGCAGGCTGTTCAGCTTGGCTGCTTTTCAGCATCTCAGCTGCCCTTCTGCTCTGTGACAGCTCTCCAGGTTTCTTGCCTTCTCCAGGCTGCAACGTGCCCGCTACTACCCAGAGCTGGGCAGGAGTGGGCAGAGAGCACGCTCATCTGCCAGCAGTTTGCGGCTTGCCCAGGAAAGTGCAGTGTCCTTGGAATGTGCAGCAAATCCAATTTCTTGGCAAGTCCGGGGGAAGTGAGCAGTGCTGGTACACTTTCACCTTGAGAAATGGACTTGGAAAGCTTTTCGCTAAGATGTAGGCGACTAGAGAGGCAGAATACGGAGCTCCGGCGCTGGCCGATAAGAAGTGCCGCTTGCCGGCGTCTTTCGGCAAAAGCGGCGCTCCGGAGCGCACCGCTGCCGCTCCAGTCATCTGTGCGCGAAGTAGCCGCTTCTTCGCCTCCGGCAGCCGGAGATCGCGGTAGCTTGCATAGGCGAAGAACGAAGCCGCGAAGAAGCCGGCTTGTGCGCGAAGCTCGCAGACAGCTGCAGGACGGTGGCTGCCGCTCTCCTGCCTGTTGAATTCACTCTGGGCATGCGAGTGGAAGGTGTTCCAGGACAACTTTCCTGGGTTTTGACGTAGTCCTGCTGCATCCCTCCTTGGAAATTCTTGCTGCTCCCCGGAGGCTCCGAGATGCAGAGAACACGATGGCAGCTGCTGAAAAGAAGGGCAGCAGTGAGTTTGTCAAGAAACAAGAATATAGGCAGCTGCCTGTGCTTGGCAAGGAGCAGCTGCTGCATTCTTGCACTTGCCTTCCTGCAGTGTGCACAGAAGCCCGCTGTTCTGCTGCTTGGTTTTTCCGCATTCAGTCAATTGCACAGGATTGAAGCTGGGGCAGGCTGTTCAGCTTGGCTGCTTTTCAGCATCTCAGCTGCCCTTCTGCTCTGTGACAGCTCTCCAGGTTTCTTGCCTTCGCCAGGCTGCAACGTGCCCGCTACTACCCAGAGCTGGGCAGGAGTGGGCAGAGAGCACGCTCATATGCCAGCAGTTTGCGGCTTGCCCAGGAAAGTGCAGTGTCCTTGGAATGTGCAGCAAATCCAATTTCTTGGCAAGTCCGGGGGAAGTGAGCAGTGCTGGTACACTTTCACCTTGAGAAATGGAGTTGGAAAGCTTTTCGCTAAGATGTAGGCGACTAGAGAGGCAGAATACGGAGCTCCGGCGCTGGCCGATAAGAAGTGCCGCTTGCCGGCGTCTTTCGGCAAAAGCGGCGCTCCGGAGCGCACC